>NC_044565.1:27198198-28398198 GCF_007565055.1 Rhinopithecus roxellana
TGGCTCACACCTGTAATCCCAACACTTTGGGAGGCCAAGGCAGGTGGATCACCTGAGGTCAAGAGTTCAAGACCAGCCTGACCAATATGGTGAAACCCCATCTCTACTAAAAATACAAAAATTAGCCAGGCGTGGTGGCGGGCACCTGTGGTCCCAGTTACTTGGGAGGCTGAGACAGGAGAATGGCGTGAACCCGGGAGGTGGAGCTTGCAGTGAGCTGAAATCGTGCCACTGCACTCCAGCCTGGGTGACAGAGCGAGACTCCCTCTCAAAAAAAAAAAAAAAAAAAAAAAAAATTGGTGCAGTGGAGCAATGGTGCTTTTTTTTTTTTTTTTTTTTTTTGAGACGGAGTCTGGCTCCGTCGCCCGGGCTGGAGTGCAGTGGCCAGATCTCAGCTCACTGCAAGCTCCGCCTCCCGGGTTCACGCCATTCTCCTGGCTCAGCCTCCCGAGTAGCTGGGACTACAGGCGCCCGCCACCTCGCCCGGCTATTTTTTGTTTTTTTTTTTAGTAGAGACGGGGTTTCACCGTGTTAGCCAGGATGGTCTCGATCTCCTGACCTCGTGATCTGCCCGTCTTGGCCTCCCAAAGTGCTGGAATTACAGGCTTGAGCCACCGCGCCCGGCCAATGGTGCTTTGATTTTTCATCTCGAAGCCATTTTATATTTTGCCAGTTACATGAAGAGTCCTGTGTGCAAGCAAGTGTTAAGGGCCATCCTACTTGCCATTTATTTATGTTTGTTGTTTTTTTTTTTTTTTGAGACGGAGTCTGGCTCTGTCGCCCAGGCTGGAGTGCAGTGGCCGGATCTCAGCTCACTGCAATCTCCACCTCCCAGGTTTACGCCATTCTCCTGCCTCAGCCTCCTGAGTAGCTGGGACTACAGGCGCCCGCCACCTCGCCCGGCTAGTTTTTTGTATTTTTTAGTAGAGACGGGGTTTCACCGTGTTAGCCAGGATGGTCTCGATCTCCTGACCTTGTGATCTGCCCGTCTCGGCCTCCCAAAGTGCTGGGATTACAGGCTTGAGCCACCGCACCCGGCCTATTTTATTAATTTTTTAAAAAATCTCTTGCCTCTGGCTAAAATTTTATTATTTATTTCTTTTTCCTTCCTTCCTTCCTTCTTTTCTTTTTTTTGACAAGGTCTCGCTCTGTCGCCCAGGGTGGAGTGCAGTGGAACACTCAAGGCTCACTGAAGCCTCCTAGACTCAAGTGATCCGCCTCCTGCTGCAGCCAGTCTCCTGAGTAGCTGGGATCACAGGAGTGCATCGCCATACCTAGCTAATTTTTAAACTTTTTTGTAGAGATGGGGTCTTGCCATTGCTCAGGCTGGCCTCCAATCCCTGGGCTCAAGCAATCCTCCCACCTCAGCCTCCCGAAGTGCTGGAATTCTAGGCATGAGCTGCCTTATCCAGCCTGAAATTTTAATTTTATTTTTAGAGACGTAGTCCTGCTATGTTGCCAGGCTGGTCTTGAACTCTTGGCCTCAAGCAATCCTCCCAACTTGGCCTCCCAAAATGCTGGGATTACAGGGCATAAATCATTAAAGTCATTAGAATAAATGGGCAGTGGTTCTGGTGCCCCCATTTATTCTAATGATTTTAAAAATTATTATCATTGAGATGTGATTCACGTACCATTAAGTTCACCCTTTTACAATTACAACCATGAATGCAATTCAGTGGTTTTTAGTGTGTTCACGAAGTTGTACAACCATCACTACTATCTAATTCCAGAATATATTTGTCCCCCCGAAAAGAAACCAAGTACCCATTAGCAGCCACTCCCCATTCACCTCTTTCCCCAGCTCCTAGCAATCATTAATCTACTTTACGTTTCTGCAGATTTGTTGTTCTGGACATTTCACACAAATGAGACCACACGATATGTGTCTTCCTTTTGTATGCGTCTGGTTTCTTTCACTTAGCGGATTGTTCTGAGGTTCACATGTTGTAGCCTGTGTCAGCACTTCATTCCTTTTTATTGCCAAATCATTGGTCATGGTTAGACTGTTCCACATTTTGTTTATCCATTCATCGATTGATGGATATTTGGGCTGTCTCCACATTTTGGCTATGACGAGCAATACTGTTATGGACATTTCTATACACGTTTTCGCATAGACATATGTTTTCATTTCTCTTGGTTATATACCTAGGAGGAGAATTGCTGAGTCATAGGATAGTTCTATGTTGAACTTTTGGAGAAAACCGACAAACTATCTTCCAAAGCAGCTGCATCATTTTACATTCCAAATAGCAATTTATGAGGGTTCCAATTTCTTCACATCTTTGCTGGCACGTATTATAGTCCATTTTTTTCAGTGCAGCAATCCTAGCGGGTATGAAGTAGTATCTCATTGTGGGCTTGATTAGCATTTCCCTAATGACTAATGACTTGAATATCTTTTCCTGTTCTTCTTGGTCATTTGTATATGCTCTTTGGACAATGAAGATTTTATTTTCTTTCCTCTTTTTTTTTTTGAGATGGAGTCTTGCTCCGTCGCCCAGGCTGGAGTGGAGAGGCATGATCTCGGGTCACTGCAACCTCCAGCTCCCAGGTTCAACTGATTCTCCTGCCTCAACCTCCTATAATCTCTGCCTCAACCTCCTATAATCTCAGCTGGGATTACAGGCACCCACAACCATGCCCAGTTAATTTTGGTAATTTTAGTAGATATGGGGTTTCACTATGTTGGCCAGGCTGATCTTGAACTCCTGACCTCAAGTGATTCACCCACCTCGGCCTCCCAAAGTGCTGGGATTACAGGCATGAGCCACTGCACCCAGCCAGATTTTATTTCTTAATTGGGTTATTTGTCTTTTTATTTCTGATCTGTCAGAGTCTTCTATATATTCTGGATACTAGTCCCTTATCAGAGATATGGTTTGCAAATATTTTCTCCCATGCTGTGGGTTTGTCTTTTATTGTCCTAATAGTGTTCTTTGACGTATAAACATTTTAAATTTTGATGAAGTCCAGTTTATCTATTTTTTTCTTTTTTTTTTTTTCTTTTTTTTTTGAGGTGGAGTCTTGCTCTGTCGCCCAGGCTGTAATGCAGTGGCACGATCTTGGCTCACTGCAACCTCTGCTTCCTGGGTTCAAGTGATTCTCCTGCCTCAGCCTCTCGAGTAGCTGGGATTACAGGTGCCCGCCACCACACCTGGCTAATTTTTGTATTTTTAGTAGAGACGGGGTTTCACCATGTTGGCCAGGCTGGTCTGGAACTCCTGACTTTGTGATCCATGCACCTCGGCCTCCCAGAGTGCTGGGATTACAGGCGTGAGCCACCGTGCCCGGCCTATTTTTTTTTTTTCTTTGATTGCTTGTTTTAGTGCCACTTGGAGCTTAGTGCCACAGTGTCAGCTGCCCAACACTTGTCTTGTGCTGGTTCAGTCTAGGGCCTTGAAGCCTTTGGAAAATACTAATATGTAATGTGTCAAAAGAAAAACTTCAGACAAAATAAATTTAACAGTTGATTTGAACAATTAACAATTAATGAGTCAGGCAAGTACTCATAAGCAGAAGAGGTTCCAAGGGCTCCACCTGTAAGTGTGAGCAGTGAACTTTTATAGACTAAACACAGACGCAAAGCAGAGAAATCACCTGATTGGCTACTGCTAGGCATTTGCCTTATTTGAGCATGATGTGATCAGTTGACTGCCTTGATTAGCCAAAGTTCGGCTGTTTGTGATGGGCTAAGACCTGGCTATTTGTTACAAAAATATGCCCCTGCTGGGCACAGTGGCTCACATCTGTAATCCCAGCACTCTTGGAGCCTGAGGCAGGCAGATCATTTGAGGTCAGGAGTTCAAGACCAGCTGGGCCAACGTGGTGAAACCCCATCTCTCCTAAAAATACAAAAATTAGCTAGGCATGGTCTCAGCTACTTGGAAAGCTGAGGCAGGAGAATTGTTTGAACCCGGGATGCAGAAGCTGCAGTCAATCAATATCATCCCACTGTACTTCAGCCTGGGTGACAGAGTGAGATCCATCTCAAAAAATCAATCAATCAATAAAAATATAAATAAATAAAGTCTCTGAGAAGTTCTGCAATAAATAAACAAGTTTAAACCAATGTTTCTCAAATTATTGAGCAAGACACTATTACAAACAAGGAACTTAACATTTTTGAATGAGTACACAACTGACTGGTCAGAAAAGAGTGAAACTCCTTGTTCTTTTCGCTTACACGAGAGGTTTTGGGGGGCCGGCCCTAATCATCACCCACACTCTTCTGTCCACATTTCCTTGGCCAGAACTTATCTCTTATTTCTCTCTCTCTTTTTTTTTTTTTTTTTTTTTTGAGATGGAGTTTTGCTCTTGTCACCCAGGTTGGAGTGCAATGGCATGATCACGGCTCACTGCAACCTCTGTCTCCCAGGTTCAAGCTATTCTCCTGCCTCAGCCTCCCAAGTAGCTGGGACTACAGGTGTGTGCCACCACGCCTGGCTAATTTTGTATGTTTAGTAGACACGGGGTTTAACCATGTTGGCCAGGCTGGTCTCGAACTCCCGACCCTCAAGTGATTCACCCGCCTTTGCTTCCCAAAGTGCTGGGATTACAGGCGTGAGCCACTGCGCTCGACCACATCTCTTATTTCTCTAGATGCAATGTGGTCTCTCTGTGTGCTTAGAGGAAAAGATTTGGTGACACATAGAGTGGTCTCAGCTATACATGCTTTTGGGCACAATCTTGGGTCCCAGCTATACATGCTTTGTGCTGCCTTGTGTGGCTTCAGAGTAGGCATGCATGCTGATTGACATCACATAGAGAAGCTCCCAAGAGCACGGTGACCTTTTCTCCTGGATGCCTCCTGGTGGGAGTGCTGGAAGCCAGGGAGAATACTGCTTATTCTGACCTTGCACTTATCAATAACATGTATTTCTGCAAAAAAAAGAGAGAAACACTTGGAAAATGACCACACCAAAACATTTTACATTTCTATTTCATCAAAGACAAAATTGGACAGGAGCAATTGAGTGTATGGTTTTAGATTGTACCACTGACAATCATGCCAGTGGAATACTAATGTGAGAATACAGCTCTGTATTTGTGCGGACCAGAAAAAACTCTGAAAAAATGGAAAACAGTTGATGCATTAACAGGACCAACCTATATCAGTTATTATCGAGTGTCTGGACATGCAATAAAAATAAAAAGGGGGAAGAAAAGTAATGCTAGTGGTAATACTGAATGTTTTCCCAGAAAGAAAAATAGGTCTTGGTGTGGTTGGTACATCAGGAAACACTGTGTGAACTGCGTTCTAATGACATACAGAAATAGCCCTGAAAGACACATTAGTATTTTACACCCCAAATCAATAACTCCCTACTGAGCACCTAGGATTACTATTATGCTTCATTAACGTGGATTTAAAGCTTTTCAACATCAAGTGGGGTTGCGAAGGACAGTAAGAACCACTGGGAATGTAATGCTGAAAAAGGAAGTGAGAAATAGGTGACAAAAATGGTTAGAAAGGGTCCTGTGTATGCATGGATGTGAGGTGCTTGGGAGGGTCTCCAGGTGGGGAACAGGCCACAGGCAGGCAGGACTCCAGCTGGCCTGGCGTCCTCTCTGACGTTTTCTCTCCGGCATTCTCCTGCCTTCTGGCCTGGGCTGCAACCTGTCAAAGGTGGCTGCCCACGGAGGCGCCCCAAATGACAGCTGCTCTCAACACCCAGACGTGAGGGGAAAGCTTGTATGGCACGCTTAAGAACACTCACATTGCAGCAGAAACTTGCTCTGCCGCTCTGTGACTTGGAACAAGTCACTTTCCCTTCCAGCAGGACCTGCCTCCTCCCCGGGAACTTTGGGCTGCCTCTGCGCCCTCCCAGGGTTATAGCCAGTGCTGGGCATGATTGCATGGAGGGGGCTTCCATTATCAGTGAAGGCAGAAAGGAAAATTTGGGAAACTCAAGACCTAAGACACGGGGTCTGGCCAGGTGCGGTAGCTCACGCCTATAATTCCACAGCACTTTGTGAGGCTGAGGTGGGAGCATCTCTTGAGCCTTGGGGGCCTGAGGCTGTAGTGAGCTGTGATCACGACACTGCACTCCAGCCTGGGTGACAGAACGAGACCCTGTCTCAAAGAAAATAAATAAATAAAAATAAGAATAAGAGACAGGGCTTGCCCTCCAGGAAGCATGGGTGCTCCACTTTCCTCCGACTCTTCCTGGTATTTTTCATATACGCAGATTAGAACTGACAAATGCTGGGAAGAGATAAGACTTCAAATATATTTTTTAATTAAAATAGGAGACATGCTACTTGTAGAATTTTCAAACAGTACAGAAGCTTATCAAGTATAACACCTGAGTTCCTCACAGCACCCCTAGGTTTGCTGAATCTTTCTGGTTTTTTTTTTTTTTTTTTTTTTTGAGATGGTGTCTCACTGTCCTCACTGCAACCTCCGCCTCCGGGTTGCAGGCGATTCTCCTGCCTCAGCCTCCCGAGTAGCTGGGATGATAGGCACATACCATCACCCCCAGCTAATTTTTTGTATATTTAGTAGACACGGGGTTTCCCCATCTTGGCCAGGCTGGTCTCAAACTCCTGAGCTCAAGCGATCTGGCCACCTTCGCCTCCCAAAGTGCTGGGATTACAGGCCTGAGCCACCGCACCTGGTGGTTTGCTGAATATTTCATCAGACCTTTCTCTCTGCATAGCAGGGGAGGGGAACAGTGTGCATGTGAGGGAGAGGATAGAGGGCTCAAAAGGAAGACCATGGAAGCAGGGAAGCAGGTGGAGGCTTCACACTTGTCCTGCCTAGGGGGCCAGAGTGCCTTTGTGGAGGAGAATAACCAGAATCCCTTAGGGTTCATAGTAAATAAGCCCTAATAGAGAGTAATTTTACACTAAAACCCATTGACTCGTACATTTTAAATAGGCGAATTGTATGGTGTCTGAATTTTGTCTCAATAAAGCTGGTTTTTTGTTTGTTTGTTTTAAGAAAAAGGATTTTTAACCAAGTGAGGTTTCAGATGGTAAAAAAGAGAAGAAACACTCTTTTTTTTTTTTTTTTTTTTTGAGGCGGAGTCTCGCTCTGTCGCTGGGACTGGAGTGCAGTCGCCAGATCTCAGCTCACCGCAAGCTCCGCCTCCCGGGTTTACGCCATTCTCCTGCCTCAGCCTCTGGAGTAGCTGGGACTACAGGCGCCCGCCACCTCGCCCGGCTAGTTTTTGTATTTTTAGTAGAGACGGGGTTTCACCGTGTTAGCCAGGATGGTCTCGATCTCCTGACCTCGTGATCCGCCCGTCTCGGCCTCCCAAAGTGCTGGGATTACAGGCTTGAGCCACCACGCCCGGCCAGAAACACTCTTTTATTTATTTATAATTTATTTTCAGAGATAGAGTCTTGCTGTGTTGCCCAGGCTGGAGTGCACTGGCACCATCATAGTTCACTGTAACCTGGAACTCCTGTGCTCAAGCTATCCTGCCTCAGCCTCCCATTCCTGTGCACCTCCCAAGTGCACAGGCTTGCACCACCACACCCGGCTAAGTTTTAAACTTTTTGTAGACACACAGTCTTACTATGTTGCCCAGGCTGGTCTCAAATTTCTGGCCTCAAGAAATCCTCCCACCTTGGTCTCCCAAAGTGATGAGATTATTGGTGTGAGCCACTGTGCCTGGTTTAAGAAATCCCCCTTTAAAATCCAGATACAGGTTGGCAATTTTCAAAGCTTATGTATTTACTATTTTGAATAGGATATTACTTTTTTAATGAAAAAGATTTAAATAGTACTGAGAGAATGCATTGAAAAGAGAGGCTCCCCTGACGTCTGCCCCCCAGGGGAGAGGCAATGGCAGTACAGTGGATTTCTGGTGTATCTGTGGTATTTATTCAGGGATCCTATAAATGGACATGTACACAGAGTTAGTCTTTTCAGAGTAGGAAATGTGGAACAGGGAGAGAGAGAAATTTGAGAGGAAAAACATACCCGGGGGATGACTACTGTATTTATATTCTTGATTTCTTTTTCTTTTCTTTCTTTTTTTTTTTTTGAGACAGAGTCTTGCTCTGTTGCCCAGGCTGGAGTGCAGTGGCACGATCAGTGGTTGAGCTCACTGCAACCTTCACCTCCTGGGTTCAAGCGATTCTCCTGCCTCAGCCTCCCGAGTAGCTGGGATTACAGGCGCACACCACCTTGCCAAGCTAATTTTTGTATTTTTAGTAGAGATAGAGTTTCACCATGTTGGCCATGCTGGTTTTGAACTCCTGACCTCAGGTGATCCACCCACCACAGCCTCCCAAAATGCTGGGATTACAGGCATGAGCCACCGCACCCGGCCTGTATTCTTGATTTCTTAGCCTGGGGGACGGGCATGTAGGTGCTTATTATAGTAATGTTTATACTTTTTCATATGCCTAAAAATATTTTTTAAGAGAAAAAGATTAGAAATAGCTAAAATTCATTCAAAAAGATAACTTCACATACCATAGATTTCCTTCATCAGATTAACTCCAAGGAGTATTTTATATATTGGAAGAGGTTACATAGCTGTTACTTAGCTTTGATACTCTGTTTTTGCTTAATTTTAAAATAAAAGTAAGTGAAATGATGGTTTCTGGGCCTGATGAGCTCCGGACCTGGAGTTTAAGGCTTGGCTGGTGCATCGGATCAGTTTCTGACGCCATCTAGTGTTAATGACATACAATCTTTGGGAGCAGCCTCCACGACTCAGCCTTGAAAACTCCTCAGTGATCAGGAAAGTCCTGATGGGCCGAGTGCGGTGGCTCACGCCTGTAATCCCAGCACTTTAGGAGGCCGAGCGGGCAGATGACCTGAGGTCAGGAGTTCGAGACCAGCCTGGTCAAAATGGCAAAACCCCATCTCCACTAAAAATACAAAAATTGGCTGGGTTGCGGTGGCTCACGCCTGTAATCCTCGGTGGCTCACGCCTGTAATCCTCGCACTCTGGGAGACTCAGACGGGTGGATTGCCTGAGTTCAAGAGTTTGAGACCAGCCATGGGCAACATGGTGAAACCCTGTCTCTACCAAAATACAAAAAATTAGCTGGCCATGGAGGCATGTGCCATGTTATAGAGACTGTTGGGATGGCTGTTTTTCTCAAGGCCAGAAACTTCCTGGGAGAAGCTGGGCGTGAAAGGACCACATGGCCGGGCGCGGTGGCTCAAGCCTGTAATCCCAGCACTTTGGGAGGCCGAGACAGGCAGATCACAAGGTCAGGAGATCGAGACCATCCTGGCTAACCCGGTGTGAAACCCCATCTCTACTAAAAATACAAAAAACTAGCCGGGCGAGGTGGTGGGCGCCTGTAGTCCCAGCTACTCGGGAGGCTGAGGCAGGAGAATGGCGTAAACCCGGGAGGCGGAGCTTGCAGTGAGCTGAGATCCGGCCACTGCACTCCAGCCTGGGCGACAGAGCAAGACTCCGTCTCAAAAAAAAAAAAAAAAAAAAAAAAACCACACGGAGCCAGCTCTCCTTGCACAGGAAACAGCATGCACAAAGGCCCCAAGGCTAGAGGAAATTTGGCCTGTTTACAGAACCACAGAAAGGCCAAGGTGGGCAGAGCATGGAGGAAAGGAGCAAGTGATCCCACAGAGGGTCAGAAAGTTGGGCAGGGGCAGGGTCATTCGGACTTTGTAAACTACAAAAAGGAGGTAGGATTTTATACCAGCTGTACCAAGAAGCCGCTGGGCTTTTAAACAGGGTAGTAAACGATCTGTAAGTCTAAAATAGGGGGCACGCCAGGACTCACTAAAGCAAAGCACTTTCACATATCTTAAAATGGAAGTTTTTCATCAGATTTTTCTAAAGGATATCTTACTCAAGGTTGTCTCAACAGGTAGACATTAGGTGCATGTTGGTTGTTTATTAAGGGTGAGTACTCTGTCTTTGTTAGATTTTTAACTTAAAAAAAGTTTTGCGGCCGGGAGCGGTGGCTCAAGCTGTTAATCCCAGCACTTTGGGAGGCCGAGACGGACGGATCCCAAGGTCAGGAGATCGAGACCACCCTGGCTAATACGGTGAAACCCCGTCTCTACTAAAGAATACAAAAAACTAGCCAGGCGACGAGGTGGGCGCCTGTAGTCCCAGCTACTTGGGAGGCGGAGGCAGGAGAATGGCGTAAACCCGGGAGGCGGAGCTTGCAGTGAGCTGAGATCCGGCCACCGCACTCCAGCCTGGGCGACAGAGCCAGACTCCGTCTCAAAAAAAAAAAAAAAGTTTTGCAAGGCCAGGCGTGGTGGCTCACGACTGTAATCTCAGCACTTTGGGAGGCTAAAGTGGGCGGATCACCTGAGGTCAGGAGTCCAAGATCAGCCTGACCAACGTGGAGAAACCCCATCTCTAATAAAGAGACAAAATTAGCCGGGTGTGGTGGTGCATGCCTGTAATCCCAGCTACTCAGGAGACTGAAGCAGGAGAATCGCTTGAACCCGGGAGGCAGAGGTTGCGGTGAGCCGAGATCACGCTATTGCACTCCAACCTGGGCAACAAGAGCGAAACTCCATCTCAAAAATTAAAAAAAAAATTTAAAAAGCACTGCAATTTAGGGGTCCCCATGGCCACTTGTAGGTTCAATGATTTGTTAGAAGGGCTCGCAGAACTCAGAAGTGATTATATTCATGGCTTTTTTTTTTTTTTTTTTTTTGAGATGGAGTCACTCTGTCGCCCAGACTGCAGTGTAGTGGCGTGACCTCAGCTCCCTGCAACTGCTGCCTCCCAGGTTCAAGCAATTCTCCTACCTCAGCCTCCCGAGTAACTGGGATTACAGGTGCCTGCCACCATGCCTGGCAAATTTTTTTGCATTTTTAGTAGAGATGGGGCTTCACCATGTTGTCCAGGCTGGTCTGAAATTCCTGACCTCAAATGATCTGCCTGCCTTGGCCTCCCAAAGTGCTGGGGGTTATGGTTTGTTGCAGGGAAAGAATACAGAATGACGCAGAGGGAAGAGGCACAGAGGCCCAAGGGACAGCAGGCACAAGCTTCCAGGAGTCTCTGCCATTGGAATTCCATGGACAGTGCTTAACTCTTCCAGCACAATGCATGACAACACACACGGAGTGCTGCCAAATAGGGAAGCTCATGTGAGCCTTGGTGTCTGGGGTTTTGCTTGGGAGTCAGTCGTGTGGGTGTGGTTGACTGACCATGTAGCTGACCTTAGTCTCCAGGCCCTCCAAAAGTCGAGCTGCTACTGTGTGGCCCATCGTCCCCCAAGCCACATATCAATTGGCATACATGATCTTGGTGGCCCAAGGCCCCCAGATAAACAAAGGCACCTTATCTCATCAGGCAGGACATTCCAGGCTTAGAGGTTACCACCCAGGAGCTGAGCAACCACCAAACACTTCTTTGGGCAAAGTTATTATTATTATTATTGTTTTGAGACAAAGTCTCACTGTGTCGCCCAGGCTAGAGTGTAGTGGCACGATTAGAGCTCACTGCAACCTCTGCCTCCCAGGTTCAAGCAATTCTTCTGCCTTGGCCTCCCAAGTAGCTGGGACTACAGGTGCCCGCCACCATGCCCAGCTAACTTTTTGTATTTTTAGTAGAGATGAGGTTTTGCCATGCTGGCCAGGCTGGTCTTGAACTCCTGACCTCAAGTGATCCACCTGCCTCAGCCTCCCAAAGTACTGGGATTTCAGGCGTGAGCCAGAGTGCTCAGCCAAGATCTAATGGTTTCATAAAGGCCTTTTCCTCCTTTTGCTCAGCACTTCTCTTTGCCTGTACCCTAGTCCAGTGGAGGACAACTCATTTAGTAGAAAAGGGGAAATTGCAGCTAAGCAGCCACAGAAGAAGATATATGTGAAGTAAACAAATTTGTTGAGAAAAACAGCTGGGAGTCTGAACACTTAGAGGCCCCAGGAAGATACTGGAGGAAGTGTTTTAGCAAAATGAGGAGGCAAGTTGAGGTTGAAGAGCACATGAGATTAGGAAATGGGGTTCAGAACAGGAGAACAGCAAAGGAGGTCCCAGGAAAGTAGCTAACTACCAGGTCTAAAGGTCCTAAAATACATATCGGAACTCTGCAGGGGGGGCAATAATGAATACAATTGTCAGTCATTGACATGCTTGGGCCATGGGGAAATTAGATAGATCTGAGTATTTGGATAAATATTAGTGGTAAGTACGTAGGAAGAAGCACATAAAAATAAAGGCACTTATGAACTTCAGGAAAAACACAAGGCTATTGGAGGGGGAAAAACCCATAATTCTGGCATATCATCTGGCTTGGCAGTAAGCCATATCACATTATCTAAATGCTGGTGATTGATTTAACTAAATGTTGTGACAGAACCTCACTGGGAAAATAGGGAGGGAAGGTTAAGAGAAAGGGGCATATAAAGATACTAAAATCCCAACTACCAAAAATAAGTCGATAGATAATACCTAAAAGTTATAAATCAAGAAAGGGCAGTATAAACATAGTATTTATTTGTTTACTTTGTGCATCAAAGCCAAGAATCTGTTTTAAAAAGCTTCTAGGTGATTTTGATAAACATTCAAGAAATTTTCACCCTTCTGGTGTGATTCCTGCCAGATCAAGTGCCTACATTTCTTGGGATTAACAGGAATTCTGTATCTATTACTTTTGTTTTTTTTTTGTTTTTTTTTTTTTTTTTTTTGAGACAGAGTCTTGCTCTGTCGCCCGGGCTGGAGTGCAGTGGCCGGATCTCAGCTCACGGCAAGCTCCGCCTCCCGGGTTTACGCCATTCTCCTGCCTCAGCCTTGCGAGTAGCTGGGACTACAGGCGCCGCCACCACGCCCGGCTAGTTTTTTTTGTATTTTTTTTTTTTAGTAGAGACGGGGTTTCATCGTGTTAGCCAGGATGGTCTCGATCTCCTGACCTCGTGATCCGCCCGTCTCGGCCTCCCAAAGTGCTGGGATTACAGGCTTGAGCCACCGCGCCCGGCCACTTTTGTTTTTTTTTTCATATACAATGCTATGTTTACAGTACACTTGTGCGCTGCGGAGTGTTGAGAAAAGAAGCAGGGAAAGTAGACAGTGGTTTCTCTAGCAAGTATGAGGGACACCTCAAGATTGGAATGACCAGAACTTTTCATAGGCAAGCAGATGGAGCTGTGAGGGTCTAATCAGGTGTGATAAATAGAGCTAAATAGAGTGAGAAAATCTAAACAAAGACTATATAGGGCAGGCTAGGTGCGGTGGCTCACACCTGCAGGGAAGCCACGGCAGAAGGATTGCTTGAGGCCAGGAGTACAAGAACAGCCTAGGCAACATAGCAAGACCCAACTGACCCTGTCTCTAAAAGACAATTCAAAAATTAGTTGGGGCTGGGCATGGTGTGGCTCATGCCTATAATCTCAGCAGTCTGGGAGGCCAAGGTGGGCAGATCGCTTGAGGTCAGGAGTTCAGAGACCAGCCAACATGGTGAAACCTTGCCTCTACTAAAAATACAAAAATTAGCCAGGTGTGGTGGTGCACGCCTGTAGTCCCAGCTCCCCAGGGGCTGAAGCAGGAAGATCACTTGAATCTGGGAGGTGAAGGTTGCAGTGAGCCGAGATGGCACCACTGCACTGCAGCCTGGGTGACAGAGCGAGATTCCATCTCAAAAAAAGAGAAACTACTACTTGTTAAGTTTTGGTGTTGTGTCAAAGAATAGCCACAATTATATAAAAAGGCTGTCTCAAATAATAATGATAATACAAAAATAAATATTAGTTGGGCACAGTGGTGCATACCTGTAGTCCCAAATAGTTGAGAGGCTGAGGCGGGAGGATCACCTGAGCTCAGGAGTTTGAGGCTGCAGTGAGCCATGATTATGCATTCCATTGCATACCAGCCTGGGTGGTATGCAATGAGTGGGGGAAAAAAGAAGACAACACAGGGGAAAAATCTGGGAGGGAATATTCAAGTAAGGAGAGAATTCAAGCTAGAAGGATTTTTAAATAACATTGAACAGCCAGGGCTGGGTGCGGTGGCTCGTGCCTGTAATCCCAGCACTTTGGGAGGCCAAGGCAGGTGGATCACCTGAGGTCAGGAGTTTGAGACCAGCCTGGCCAACATGGTGAAACCCCGTCCTTACTAAAATTACAAAAAGTTAGCTGAGTGTGGTAGCAAACGCCTGTAATCCCAGCTACTCGGGAGGCTGAGGCAGGAGAATCATGTGAATCAGGGAGTCGGAGGTTGCAGTGAGCTGAGACCGCACCATTGCACTCCAGCCTGGGCAACAGATTGAGACTCCATCTCAAAAAAAGAAAAGAAAAGAAAAAAAAAGAAAACCACTTAGGTAGAAGAGATGCATAGGACAGGTCATGGGGGACAGGGGATGGAGTTTCCATGCTCTCCCTGGGCACCTCCATGTGTCCAGCTATCTGGAAGCTGTTAAATATATTATTTAGATAACATGGAGGTTATTCAATACCAGAAGAAACAGCTAAAAGAGTTCAAAATGCTTACCTTTTGGAAGAGAAACACGTAGGGAAGAGTAAGTCAGGAGAGAGCAGTTTCTTCATTATAAGTCTGTTAGAACTATTTGCTCTCTTTTGCAAGTACCAGTTTGGTAAAATAAAAATTAAAGTCTTAATAAATTAAAAAGAGGATGATAAAAACTTACTAATTTTTGAAAAATTATAAAAGAACAGTAAAAATAAAAATCAATTAAGAATTTAAGGCGGGGCGCGGTGGCTCACGTTTGTAATCCCAGCACTTTGGGAGGCCGAGGTGGGCAGGTCACCTGAGGTCAGGAGTTGGAGACCAGCCTGGCCAACATGGTGAAACACTGTCTCTACTAAAAATACAAAAAATTAGTCGGGTGTGGTGGCGGGCGCCTGTAGGTCCCAGCTACTAGGGAGGCTGAGGCAGGAGAATCGCTGGAACCCGGGAGGCAGAAGTTGCAGTTAGCTGAGATCATGCCACTGCAATCCATCCTGGGAAACAGAGTGGGACTCCATTTCAAAAAAAAAAAAGAAAAGAAAAGTGTTAAGAAGAGATGGAAGATAGGTATCCAAAACATGTTCTAGGATGTCAAAGATGACACATGAAAACTAGTGGGACTTATTTGTGATATAAAATATCTTGAATTATTCTGAGTGCTGTTATTTCTTTTTTATTTTTACTTTTATGGGCTTGAAAAAATCCATAAGGGTTTTCCTAGGTTCATTTACAACATCAGTCACTTTTTGCAAAAGGCAGTGGGTTTCAGCTCGTATTCGTCAGAGCTGTGGGATGATGGAGACATCTCCAAGCCACCTGAAGGATTTCGTCCAGGGGAGGCAAAGCAAGTAAGGTCCTGGGCACCTCCTCTTCCACCAGGATAGCTCTCCTTCTATCTGGTTTACATGCTTTTTTCCAAGCTGGGGTCTTACTATGTTGCCAGGGTGGTCTCAGATTCCTGAGCTCAAGGGATCTTCCTACTTCAGCCTCTTGAGAAGCTGGGACAACAGGTGTGTGCCACTGTGCCCAGCTCATATTCCTGTTCTTTACAGGATTTCTCATGAATGGGGACCTCTGCTGGTAAAAGAAAATCTGGAAACCACTGCCAGAGTCTTAAGTCCTGCCATGGCTTCTGTTTGAGGAAGGTTTCTACGCTTAAATTCAGAAAGAATCGCAGTTCGCACCATCTCTAGTCACTGAGCTCTTTTTTTTTTTTTTTTTTTGAGACAGAGTCTCGCTCTGTCACCCAGGCTGGAGTGCAGTGGTGTGATTTCCGCTCACTGCAAGCTCCGCCTCCCAGGTTAGCCAGGATGGTCTCGATCTCCTGACCTCCTGATCCGCCTGCCTCGGCCTCCCAAAGTGCTGGGATTACAGGCATGAGCCACCGCGCCCAGCCTAGTCACCAAGCTCTTTATTTGGACAAGTTGTGCTAGGTGTGGAGGAAGGGCTGGAGACTGATCCACTCAACACTGGCTCAGCAGCAGCCATAGCAGGTCAGGTGCCTGGAGTTTTGGTGCTGTGATCTCCTTTGCAGGCAGGCTCAAGGGATCCCATGATGGATAAATGAGTGGCTGAGAGTTCCTTGGCTCTGTGGCCCACCCTCTAGTCACATCATTAGGACTCTCCTGCATCCTTTGTCAGTGAAACTTTATTGACCCCACAGTGGGCCAGGCACTGGGAAAGAGGTGCAGATCCCACAGTAAGGAGGGGCATGCGCCGGACTTCACATTGGGCCAGCTAGCTGAGGACACAGGCTGGTCCACGGGCACTCATAGGACATGGCCAAGCCACAGATCTTTCATCTGCCCCACGCCTAGCCCCCCTCCACCTTTCTTTTTTTTTTTTTTTTTTTTTTGAGACGAAATCTCGCTCTGTCGCCCAGGCTGGAGTGCAGTGGCCGGATCTCAGCTCACTGCAAACTCCGCCTCCCGGGTTCACGCCATTCTCCTGCCTCAGCCTCCAGAGTAGCTGGGACTACAGGTGCTCGCCACCTCGCCCGGCTAGTTTTTTGTATTTTTTTAGTAGAGACGGGGTTTCACCGTGTTAGCTAGGATGGTCTCGATCTCCTGACCTCGTGATCCGCCCGTCTCGGCCTCCCAAAGTGCTGGGATTACAGGCTTGAGCCACCGCGCCTGGCCCCCCCTCCACCTTTCTATGCCCTGCCCTCTGCCATGGGAGGCTGACCTTCATGGTCAGCATAAGCATGCTTCATGGGAGGCATAAGCAGGCTCCCCAGGCCCCTGGCTTCCGCGTGGGTTTTGCCAGCAGATCTGAGCAGGCAAGACAGTCAGTTAGGATATTTATTTCCTTAGCTTAAATGGAGGTCACTGATCCTGTGTGACTCCTTCCAGATTCTGACACCCCTCCTTCCCTCCCTTTGTTTCTCTGGGCCCAGAGGTGGTGACCGACCAGGGGTTATCACATCATTCCCTGTAATCCCCCGATCACACTCCCATAGAGTCATCCAATTTGAACGTGCCATCTATTTCCTGTTGGGTCCTTGACGCCAACAACTCTGACAAGTGCAATGTCAGGACAGGCACAGACCATAGCATTGCATAGGGTAGGTCTTGTAATGAGGGTGTGCGCAGGAAGTTGTGTGAGACAAGAATGATGGGATAGATTTGTTGTGCCCTCATTTGATTGGCCAAGGTCACATTAATAGTCAACTTGTGGCTGAAAAGTTCACGAGCAAGGCCGGGTGCAGTGACTCACGCCTGTAATTCTAGCACTTTGGGAGGCCAAGGCAAGCAGATCACTTGAGACCAGGAGTTCGGAGACCGGCCTGGCCAATGTGGTGAAACCCTGTCTCTACCAAAAACAGAAAAATTAGCTGGGTGTGGTGGCGGGCGCCTATAGTCCCAGCTACTCGGGGAGACTGAGGCACGAGAATTGCTTGAACCCGGGAGGTGGAGGTTGCAGTGAACCAGGATCACGACACTGCACTCCAGCCTGGGCAATAGAGCGAGACTCAGTCTCAAGAAAAAAAAAAAAAAAAAGGCCATGAGCAATTGGGATTGTCTAAAGCAGGGGTAGGTAAACTAATGCCTGGGCCAAATCAGGCTGTTTTTGTAAATAAAGTTGTTTTTTTGTTTGTTTGTTTTGTTGTTTTTTGAGACAGAGTTTCGCTCCTGTTGCCCAGGTTGGAGTTCAATGGCACAGTCTTGGTTCACTGCAACCTCCACCTCCCGGGTTCAAGCAATTCTCCTGCCTCAGCCTCCTGAGTAGCTGGGATTACAGGCATGTGCCACCACGCCCGGCTAATTTTATATTTTTAGTAGAGACGGGGTTTCACCCTATTGGTCAGGCTGGTCTTGAACTCCTGACCTCAGGTGATCCACCCACCTTGGCCTCCCAAAGTGTTGGGATTATAGGTGTGAGCCACTGTGTCCCTCTGTAAATAAAGTTTTATTGGAACACAGTCACACCCCTCCATTTACACATTATCCAGGGCTGCTGTTGTATGAAACCTACAGAGCTGAGTAGCTGTGACAGACTGGCCTCCAAAGCTGAAAATATTCACCATCTGGTTCTCTACAGAAGAGGGTGGCTGATCTCAGGTCTAAGGCAGCAGTTCTCAAAATGTGGCCCATGGGAGTTTGGGGGGGTACCCAAGACCCTTTCAGGAGGCCTATAAGGTTGAAATTATTTTTCTAACAAAAGTAAGACATTATTTGCCTTTTTTGACTGTGTCGTCATTTGATAGTGCAATGGCCATGGTAGGTAAAACTACTGCTACTTTAGCATAAATCAAGGCAGCACGATCAAGTTGTTCTGGCAATTATATTCTTCACACACTCCCAGTAAAAAAAAGGAAAAAGGCTGATTTCACTGAAGAATGTTCTTGATGAAGCAGTACAAATTATTAATTTTATTAAATCTCATCCCTTGAAATGAGACCATGTCCTTTGCAAGGACATAGATGGAGCTGGAAGTCATTATCCTCAGGAAACTCAGGCAGGAACAGAAAACCAAACACGGTGTGTTCTCACTTATAAATGGGAGCTGAACAATGAGAACACAGAGACACAGGGAGGGGAACAACACACACTGGGGCCTGTCGGAGGGGGAGGGCAGGGGGAGGGAGAGCATCAGAATAGCCGATGCATGCTGGGCTTAACACCTCGATGATGGGTTGATGGTTGCAGCAAACCACCATGGCACACGTTTACCTATGTAACAAACCTGTACATCCTGCACATGTATCCCAGAATTTAAAATAAAACAAAATTAAATTTTCTAAAAACTCATCCCTTCAACACATGATTTTTTTATTTTTTTTTCTATTTATTTATTTATATATTTTTTTGAGATGAAGTCTCAGTCTTGTCACCCAGGCTGGAGTGCAATGGCACGATCTCAGCTCACTGCAACCTCCGCCTCCCAGGTTCAAGTGATTCTTCTGCCTTAGCCTCCCGAGTAGCTGGCATTACAGGTGCCTGCCACCATGCCTGGCTAATTTTTGTATTTTTAGTAGAGACGGGATTTCGCCATGTTGGCCAGGCTGGTCTTGAACCCCTGACCTCAGGTGGTCCGCCCACCTCAGCCTCGCAAAGTGCTGAGATTATAGTCATGAGCCACCGTGCCTGGCTGAACACATGCTTTCTTAATATTCTGTGTGACAAAATGAGAAATATGTATAAAGCACTCCTTCTGCATCCACAGTTGTCTCAAAGAAAGGCACTTCGACAACTATTTGAATTTTGAGCTAAATTAGCCACTTTTTCATGGAACATCATTTTTATTTGCAAGGTGGGTTGGCAGATAAACTATGGCTATTTAGATACCGGTACTTGAACAAACATTTTCTTGAAAATGAATAAAGTGAGCTTGACAGTTCAAGGAAAACGACTGACAGTATTTGATGCCAATGACAACATTTAGGCATTCATGTGAAAATTAGAATTTTGGAAAATTTGCCCTGTGAACTTGACAGTTTCTCAATACTTAAAATATGCTTCCGATCATATCAGTGATGATATTAATAAATGTGAGTTTTGATATTGTATAATGAAATGTGTCAACATTTGGAAGATCTGCCTATCACAGTCAATATTTTCCCAATACTAATGTATGATAATCCCAAAACATGCATGATAAAATATCTCTACAATGTGCAAGATAGACCAATGGATTTTAATGTAATCAACTATGAACATTCATTGATATGGTTTCAGATTCCTCATTATAAAGAATCTTTAAGAAACTACTACTTGGAACAGCAGCGGTGGCTCACATCTGTAATCCCAGCACTTTGGTCTGTAATCCCAGCCAAGTAGTTTCTTAAAGAATCTTTAAGAAACTACTACTTGGAACAGCAGTGGTGGCTCACATCTGTAATCCCAGCACTTTGGTCTGTAATCCCAGCCAAGACAGGCAGATCACTTGAGGCCAGGAGTTTGAGACCAGCCTGGCCAACGTGGAGAAACTCCATTTCTACTAAAAATACAAAAATTAGCTGGGTGTGGTGGTGCACGCCTGTAATTCCAGCTACTCAGGAGGCTGAGGCATGAGAATCACTTGCACCTGGGAAGCAGAGGTTGCAGTGAGCTGAGATCATGCCACTGCACTCCAGCCTGGGCGACAGAGCAAGACCCCATCTCAAAAAAAAAAAAAGGAAACTACTACTTGTTGAGTTTTGGTGTTGTGTCAAAGAATAGCCACAATTATATAAAAAGACTATTAAAATACTCCCTTTTTAACTTCATATCTAAGTGAGGCTAGATTTTCTTGATATACATCAGCCAAAACAACATATTCCAACAGATTAAATACAGAAATGGATGTGATGAAGCCAGACATGAAAGACAATTGCAAAAATGTAAAGCAATGCTACCCTTCCTATCAAGTATGTTTTTTTTTTTTTTTTCCCTGAGACCAAGTCTTACTCTGTTGCCCAGACTGGAGTGCAGTGGCATGATCTCAGCTCACAGAACTTCCACCACCCAAGTTCAAGCGATTCTCATGCCTCGGCCTCCCAAGTAGCTAGAACTACAGGCATGAGCCACCAGGCTCGGGTAATTTTTGTATTTTTAGTAAAGATGGGGTTTCACCCTGTTGGCCAGGCTGTTCTCGAACTCCTGACCTCAAGTGATCTGCCTGCTTCGGCCTCCCAAAGTGCTGGGATTATAGGTATAGGCCACTGTGCCTGGCCCCAAGTGTATTTTGTTCGGGGAAAATATTACTATTTTCATTGTTGTTAGTTTTTGAGACAGGATCTCACTGTTTCCCAGGCTGGAGTGCAGTGGATCACATAACTCACTATAGCCTTGACTTCCTGGGCTCAAGCAATTCTCCCATCACTGTAATTTTTAAGTGAATAAATACTTTAACATTTTATCATGTTTAATTTGAATATGGTAAGTCTTGATCGATATAACCCACATAGAAGAAAAGCTCTTTGGGGGCCTCAGTAATTTTTAAGGGTGCAAAGCGTTCCTGAGACCAATTCATTTGAGAGCTTCCAATCTGAGACAGGGAATGCGGAAGTCTTTGTTACTGAGCAATGGGCTCACTTTCTGACATGCGTAGAAGCCAATCCTATGACACTGGCTTTTGAGGAAAGTAAAAACTTTATTATGAGTTGGCTGGCAAGGAAGGAGACAGGAGACAACACTCAAATCTGTCTCCCTGCTCTGGGGAGTGGGGTCAAGTTTTTATGACATTTCTAACTAGGTCCAAGTGATGCCACTGCAGCCAGTCTGCCAGGGTGGTGGTGCTAACAATCAGGAGGTTAAAGCGTTTTCCCATTGCACATGCCTGGGCTACATGACTCTGTAGGAGGTTGGCAGAGCCAGCAGATTTTGGCTCTGCACGATAGTGGCAGCTTAAGCAATGGTTAATTGGTTTGACCTGGTTCTATGGTTACAACTTTAGACATTCAGAAGGCACTTGGGACATGGAGACACTGGACAGACCACAAACCTTCGGGCAGGAAATGATTTGGCACATCACTAGAGCTGGAGTTTTGTGTACTACTAGGGATGGCGCCAAGCTTTGATAGTGCTTATCTAGTTTCAGTGACCCTCTGACATTGGTACTATTTAACTTGCCACTCTCAAATAAGGAAAGTGAGACACAGATGTCAGTTCACGCAGCTAGTAACTGGAGCGGGAACTCAAAGACTGCCAGCAGCCTTAGATCCTGTGTTCTCACCGTGCTCAGCCTGCCCTGGACACACACCCATTCCCCAATACACTGAGATGGCTCATGAAGATCCCGCCTCGCCGTTTATCACCCTACCAATGCTGAAGGACCTGCACTGAGCCTTTCCTCAGTCATCCTTGGTCATACTGAAGGAGTTCCAACACAAGTGAAGACAAGGACGGTCAAAGAGTTCACAATTCCCTCCAACAGGAAAATGGAAGTAACTGCTTAGTTCCTTATGAGTTTCCCACTTAAGAGTTCATAACTCACAAGTTACAGCTGACAGCTGCCTTCAGTTCTGGTATCGCCATTTAGTGCCCTGGATGGCACTCCAGGTTCTCTTCAGCAAGGTCTTTCCCCACTGCATGAATAAGACGGCTATTTACAGATATCTATGATCATAGGTTTGGTCTTTTTCACGGGAAAGATTTAGGAGTGCTAGAAACTAATTTTATGTCAGATGTATCCTGTGGAAGTAATCTAAAGGCTAGAATGAGAGTTTTATTGAAGAAGGTGAAAGGTAGAACCAGTTTTATGCCTAAAACTCCACAAAAGAAAGATTCATCCTTTTAAAAAGAAATCCTTTATTGACTGGGCACAGTGCCTCATGCCTGTAATCCCAGCACTTTGGGAGGCCAAGGCAGACGGATCACTTGAGGTCAGGAGTTTGAGGCCAGCCTGGCCAACCAGAACTCCTTTTCTACTAAAAATACAAAAATTAGCTGGGCGTGGTGGTGCCTATAATTCCAGCTACTCGGGAGGCTGAGGCAGGAGAATTGCTTGAACCCAGAAGGTGGTGGTTGCAGTAAGCCAAGATGGCGCCATCACACTCAAGGCTGGACAACAGAGTGAGACTCCATCTCAGAAAACAAACAGAACAAACCAAAAAAAAAAAAAACCCTTTCTCCCCATTATGAACATATTTAAGAAGAGGCAAGGGTTCCCAAGCAAGGCCCCCTTCCTTGTGCTATCAATCTCCTGCCCACAGAGAGGTTTTCTCAGTAACCCAGGTGAGGACACCAAAGCTGAGAAGGGTCAATGTATTAGTCCATTTTCATGTTACTGATAAAGACACACCTGACACTCAGCAATTTACAAAAGAAAGAGGTTTAATAGACACAGTTTCACGTGGCTGGGGAGGCCTCATAATCATTGCAGAAAGTGAAAGGCAGGTCTCACATGGCGGCAGGCAAGAGAAGAGGACTTGTGCAGAAAACTCCCTTTTATAAAACCATCAGATCTTGTGGATCTTGTGAGGCTTATTCACTATCATGAGAATGGCATGGGAAAGACCCACCCCCATGATTTCAATTGCCTCCCACCGGGTCCCTCCCACAACACGTGGGAATTGTATTGTGGGAGCTACAACAGAGAGTTGGGTGGGGACAAGCCAAACCGTATCAGTCAACAACTGTTAAAGCAAACTAAATACGGCCTGAGAAGGACTCCATATTTGAGTCCTTGTGGATGAACTGTAACCTAGATTAATAGGCAGACACAAGTGAAAACCTAACTTAGTAGTAGGCACCTGTAACAGTAGCTAAGTCTCGGCCAGTCCCAATGGCCATACTTCAACCATTCACACACTGCAGAGTGTTCAAACTGTGTTCAAATAAGGCATATCCCAAGCTGTAACCAATCCAGCCATTCTGTACCTCACTTCCAATTTCTTTCTTTTCTTTTTTTTTTTTTTTGTTTTGAGATGGAATTTCGCTCGTGTTGCCCAGGCTGGAGTGGAATGGCATGATCTCAGCTCACTGCAACCTTTGCCTCCTGGGCTTCATGGGATTCTCCTGCCTCAGCCTTCTGAGTAGCTGGGATTACAGGTGCGTGCCTCCATGCCCGGCTCATTTTTTTGTAGTTTTAGTAGAGACAGGGTTTCACTATGTTGGCCAGCTGGTTTCTAACTTCTGAACTCAGGTGATCCACCCGTCTTGGCCTCCCAAAATGCTGGGATTACAGGTGTGAGCCACTGCGTCTGGCCCTCACTTCCAGTTTCTGTATGTCACTTCCCCTTTTTTGGTCTACAAATCTTCTTCCACCTCATGGCTGCACTGGGATCTCTGTGAATCTGCTGTGATTCTGGGGGTTGCCCGATTCGTGAATTGTTCCTTGCTCAGTTAAACTCCTTTAAATATAATTCGGCTAAACTTTTTCTTTTATCACAACTTGCCCACATTTACAAAGCAGGCTCCTCCTCATGCAGTCTGAACCCTCCTGGAGGGCAGAGACAAAGTCTCTTTCCCTTTGCATCCACAGGGCCAGCACAGGCCCAGCACGCAAGAGACTTGGCAGGTGTCTGCTCAGCTGCACCTAACTCTCAGGCCAGGGATACTAACCAGCTGAGTCTGATTCTGAAGCCTGTGCTTACCTCCCTGGCTTCCTCATACTCTGACAGGGTTGGACAAGTCTTCTGAATGCCTTGAATGGGGAAGTTAAAGAAATCCCAGGCCAGACACGGTGGCTCATGCCTGTAATCCTGACACTTTGGGAGGCTGAGACGGGCAGATCACCTGAGTTTAGGAGTTCAAGACCAGCCTGGCCAACATGGTGAAACCCCGTCTCTACTAAAAATAAAAAATTAGCCAGGCATAGTGGCAGGTGCCTGTAATCCCTGCTAATTGGGAGGCTGAGGCAAGAGAATCTCTTGAACCTGGGGAATGGAAGTTGCAGTGAGCTGAGATTGCGCCACTGCCCTCCAGCCTGGGAAACAGAGTGAGACTCTGTCTCAAAAAAAAAAAAAAAAGAAAGAAAGAAAAAAGAAAGAAAGAAATCCCAGACAATTGATAATTGTGTGAGGAATATGGGAGGGCCTTGGGAGAAATAGAGAGCTTTGGGATGCTAACATCTGCACAGGAAGGTGTGCCATTCCTCCAGTGGGCAGAAAACCAAATGTTTCCACTGAAGCTGCCTCATTCTTCTTTGCCTCTCCCAGTTTTCCTGAAAGAACCACTTGGGAGGGATGAGAAACAGACCAACCTCAAGAACCATCAGACAGCACCACGGGGAGCGTGAGAATGTTGGGCCTTGTGTTTCGTGGTGTTCCACACATGGAAAGCGGATTGGAGCTGCTGTCAACTTGTGTTAATGAGCTAGAAGGGAGGGAGCTCGAATCTCAGAAGGGAGAATGCTGCGGCACATCTGGCATTTCTTTCAGTTTGGGAAATGGGGGAAATTTCGGAAAAGAACACATAGGCAGATGTCTGAGTTACAAAGAACAAATTCCAGTCATAAACTTACATGGATGCTTTACCTCTTTTAATAATTTTTCTCATTCTAAAAATAATATATGCGCATTTGGAAATCACATAAACATAAAAAGAAAAAAGTACCTAAAGACAACGATTATTAACAATTTTAAGTATGTATGTGTGCATACATATTTATACAATGCATATATAAAGTGTGTATATACATACGGTATACACACATATAATATTACATATTTTATTTACTTATTTATTTTTTGAGACAGGGTCTTTTTCTGTCACCCAAGTTGGAGTGTAGTGATGCCATCATGGCTCACTGCAACCTTGACCTTCTGGGTTCAAACGATCCTCTCACCTCGGGTTCCTGAGTAGTTGGGACTACAGGCACGCATCACCATGCCTAGCTTTTTTTTTTTCTTTTGGTAGACACATAGTCTCGCTATGTTGCCCAGGTTGGTCTTGAACTCCTGAGCTCAAGCGATCCTCCCACCTTGGCCTCCCAAAATGCTGGGATTACAGGTGTGAGTCACTGCACCTGGTCTATTTTACTTTTTGCATGTAGCATTATGCCATAGGAATGTTGCTATGTATGTTAAAAAAAAAGTTAATTTTTTAAACTTTTTATCTTGAAGTCATCACAGATTCACAGGAAGTTAATTTTAAAATGTATGGCAAGTCCCCATGTACTCTGCACCCAGCTCCCTCAATGGTAAGATCTTGTGGAACTACAGTTTAGTCTTAACTAGGAAGCAGGCAGGGTTACAATGTATGCATACCATTCTCAGTAGCACATGTGTACATCCCTGTAGCCACCATTACAATCAAGATACAGGACTGCTCCCTCACCCCAAGGCTCCCTCATGCCACCTACTTCCTCTCGGCCCCCTACCATCCCTAACCTCTGCCAACCATGAATCTGTTTTCTATTTCCAAACTTTTGTTATTTCAAGAATATTAAGTGATGGAATAATATACTATGTCATCTTTTGAGATTGGCTTTTTTACACTCAGCATAATCCCTTGAGACTCATTCAAGTTACATATATCAATGGTCCATTCCTTTTTTGTTGTTGAGTAGTATTCTATGGTATGGATTTACAATATTTATCTTAAATAGTTGGTAAACAACATTTTTAATGATTGCATAATGTTCCCATGGTTGGAGATGCCATTGGTTTCCTAACTATTCTATTATTGTTGGACATTTAGATTGTTGCTGGTAAAAATAAATGCTACTGAAAACCGTGTATACAAGGGTTTCCTGATTCTGATTTCTTTAAGATCTATTTTTAGAAGTGGAATAACTTAGACAAAGGATATTGACAATTTTCAGACTCTTAATGCCTGTTACCAAATTAATTTTGCAAAAGATTGTACAAATGTATATAGGTCCACCAGCAATATAGAGGCTGAGCTAAGAAGTTTTCCTAAATTATAATATAAGCTGAATAATAAACATGTAGCTTGCTTTCTGCAAAAGCCAACTCAATAGCCATAGGAGAAACTAATGAGCCTTATTATGCCCATGATGTACTTGGTCTAGGTATGTATGATCTAAAGTTACTTGATATCATGCTGCCCTCGTGGTGAGCAACATGATTGGAGGCAAACTGTGGCATACATGCACAGTACAGTGGTGGTCTCCTGGCTGCGTTTGTGTTGGCTGTCTGTGCTAGGGCTTCCATAACAAAATACCATAGACCAGGAGGCTAATACAACAGACATTTATGTTCTCATAGTTCTGGAGCTGGAAGTCCAAGATCAAGGTGCCAGTGGGGTTGATTCCTCTGAGACCTGTCTGGCAGATCCCCACCTTCTCCCTGTGTTTTCTTTATTTCTCTCCTTCCTTCCTTCCTCCCTCCCTTCCTCCCTTTCTCTCTTTCTTTTATTTTCCTTTCTCCTTCCTTCCTTCCTTCCTTCCTTCCTTCCTTCCTTCCTTCCTTCCTTCCTTCCTTCCTTCCTTCCTTCTTTCTCTTTCTTTCTCTCTTTCTTTCCTTCTCTCTCTCTTTCTCCCTTTCTTTCTCCCTTTCTCTCTCTCTTTCTTTGATGGAGTCTCGCTCTGTCACCCAGCCTGGAGTGCAGTGGTGCAATCTCGGCTCACTGCTAGCTCCACCTCCAGGGTTCACACCATTCTCCTGCCTCAGCCTCCTGAGTAGCCAGGACTACAGGTGACTGCCACCACACCCGGCTAATTTTTTTTTGTAGTTTTTAGTACAGATGGGATTTCACCGTGTTAGCCAGGATGGTCTTGATCTCTTGACCTCATGATCCACCCACTTTGGCCTCCCAAAGTGCTGGGATTACAGGCATGAGCCTCCGAGCCCAGATCTCCCTGTGTTTTCATACCACATTCCTCTATGCATGTATTAGTCTATTCCCATGCTGCTATGAAGAAATACACATGACTGGGTCATTTATAAAGAAAAACGGTTTAATTGACTCAGAGTTCTACATGGCTGGGGAAGCCTCAGGAAACTTATAATCATGGTGGAAGGGGAAGCAAACATGTCCTTCTTCACATGATGGCAGGAAGGAGATGAGTGCCAAGCAAAGTGGAAGCCCCTTATGAAACCATCAGATCTTGTGAGATCTCACTCACTATCATGAAAACAGGATGGGGGAAAACTGCCCCCATGATTCAATTATCTCTACCCGATCCCTCCCATGACACGTGGGGATTATGGGAACTACAATTCAAGATGAGATCTGAGGACACAGCCAAACCCTATCAGTGCATGAATTCCCCTTGTGTCTCTCTGTGTGTCCTAATCTCCTCTTCTTATGACACTAGTGAGATTGGATTATGACCCACCCTCAGGTCTCATTTTAACTTAAAGACCCTATCACCAAATGCAACACATTTGCAGGTACCAGGCGTTAGGACTTTAACATTTGCATTTTGGGTGGAACACAATTCAGCCCATAACAGAAGGTGTTCACTGCTAGAAAGGAAGGAAAAGTGAGAGTCAAAAGAGTTCAGATCTAGGAGGATCGGTGACTGGCCTGGTTGGTGCAGGCCACTGACATGTAGAACCCACCCAATGGCAACACCTACCTGGGAGCTCTATCTTCAGGGTTGACCAGCAGTTTAAGTGAAATCAGCTAATTAGGAACCTTTCTTTTATTGTTAGTGATATTAATCAGCTAAACTCATGCGTGAAAATTGAATCCTGAAGCCATCTCATCCACATAGTACAAAGATCTCTGAATATAGACACAGACATTCCTTCTAGTATCAGCAGTTAAAAACTTCTGGCCAAAAATGCTACTGTCTTAGCTGCATTTGTCCAGTGTCATAAGCAGTCCCCTGCTCAGCACAGGACATATTGGTAGCTTTAGTACCTGGAGCCAGCTGAGAAAATTGGCCAATCTCTAGGCAACCATAATGCAGAGCCAAGCCTGAGACAGCCTGGAAAACTCATCAGGGTCCTTGACCAATGGAGTGGACTGGACTCAGTACTATCTTTTCTTGAAGAAGGCAATGGTTTTCAACAGAGTTGGGTGTTATTCTTCTTAGCCCCAGAAGTCCACTAGGGCCCAGAAAGGGGACACTGAAAATAAGGAGCTAGGGTTTGTGGTTCAGTTGATAGAAGTTGCAGCAACATGCTTCACTGGAAATCAGCTCTGTTGGTGGATTCCAGTGAGCAAAGGTTACAAGGCTGTTAAGGACTTAGCTGTAATATCAGCAACCAGACATGCTTAGCATTGTTTGGACCCACACTCCGAACTGATGTGGCCCCAGTCCCTTTAAGTGGCTGGCTTTTATACCATGTTACATATATCTCACAAAGCCCTGTAGATATTGGTTCAACAAATGTGGCCACAAGAAATCAGGAATGGGCTGGGTGCGGTGGCTCAAGCCTGTAATCCCAGCACTTTGGGAGGCCGAGACGGGCGAATCACGAGGTCAGGAGATCGAGACCATCCTGGCTAACACGGTGAAACCCCGTCTCTACTAAAAAATACAAAAAACTAGCCGGGCGAGGTGGCGGGCGCCTGTAGTCCCAGCTACTCGGGAGGCTGAGACAGAAGAATGGCGTGAACCCGGGAGGCGGAGCTTGCAGTGAGCTGAGATCCGGCCACTGCACCCCAGCCTGGGCGACAGAGCAAGACTCCGTCTCAAAAAAAAAAAAAAGAAATCAGGAATGTAATTATAGGCAACTATTAATAAAGCACTCACAGAGTGGGAGAAAATATTCATAGTACTTATATCTGAAAGAGGAGTTATACCTAGAATATATAAAGAATTCCTACAAATCAGTAAGAAAGCAAATACAAAAATGGGGAAGAGACTTCAGTGGGACCTCTACAAAAGAGAATACCAAATGTCCAATAACATGAAAAAGTGTTCAACTTCATTAGTTATCAGAGAGGTGAAAATTAAAAGCACAATGCTACACCACTACACACCAACCAGAATGCTTAAGAAGAAAAAGTAGGCCAGGCGTGGTGGCTCAAGCCTGTAATCCCAGCACTTTGGGAGGCCGAGATGGGCGGATCACGAGATCAGGAGATGGAGACCATCCTGGCTAACAGGGTGAAACCCCATCTCTACTAAAAAATATAAAAAACTAGCTGGGTGAGGTGGTGGGCGCCTGTAGTCCCAGCTACTCGAGAGGCTGAGGCAGAATGGCGTGAACCCGGGAGGTGGAGCTTGCAGTGAGCTGAGATCCGGCCACTGCACTCCAACCTGGGCGACAGAGCGAGACTCCATCTCAAAAAAAAAAAAAAATAAATAAAGAAGAAAAAGTATTAATAGTTAGTGGCTATGTGAACGAATCTGTATTCTTACGCACTGCCAGGAGTGGGGAGGAGTATAAGTTGGTACAACCACTTGGGAAAGTCTTTGCCAGTACTTACTTAAGCTGAACATGCAAGTATCCTATGACCTAGCAATTCTACTCCCAGCAAGAAAAATGCTTATGTCTACAAAAAAGAGCTTTACTTGCATATTCATGGCTCCTCTGTTCATTAGAGCCCCAAACTGAAAATTATCTAAATACCCATCAATAATAACATAGGTAGAGAAATTCTTGTAGACTCACTCACACAATGGACTACTGAATCTGTTGTGCCATGAACTGGGTGGCTTTAAAGAAAAAAAGTACTCTCCCACACTTCTGCAGGCTAGAAGTCTGAAATTAAGGTGTAGTCAGTGTCATGCTCTAGGCCTTTAGGGGAAGATCCTTCCTTGCCTTTTACAGCTTCTTGTAACCCAGCTGTTCCCTGGCTTGTGGCAGTATCACTTCAGACTCAGGCTCCAACATCACGTGGAGTGTGTAACTTTTGGATATGAGCTGTCTGTTTAGTTGTTTCCTCCTCCTTCTCCTTCTTTCCTTCCTTCCTTCCTTTTTTCTTTCTTTTTTCGGCTTAAGCAAGAGAAATGTATTGTCTTACAGCTCTGGAGGCTGGGAGTCCAAGATCAAGGTGTTGGTAGGGTTGGTTTATCCTAAGGCCTCTCTCCTTGGCTTGCAGACAGCTGCCTTCTCACTGTGTCCTCACATGGTCTTCCTTCTGTGCATGCATGACCCTGATATCTCCCTGTGTGTTCTTTTTTTTTTTTGAGATGGAGTCTCGCTCTGTCGCCCAGGCTGGAGTGCAGTGGCTGGATCTCAGCTAACTGCAAGCTCCGCCTCCCGGGTTTACGCCATTCTCCTGCCTCAGCCTCTCGAGTAGCTGGGACTACAGGCGCCCGCCACCTCGCCCAGCTAGTTTTTTTTTGTATTTTTTTTAGCAGAGACGGGGTTTCACCGTGTTAGCCAGGATGGTCTCGATCTCCTGACCTCGTGATCCACCCGTCTCGGCCTCCCAAAGTGCTGGGATTACAGGCTTGAGCCACCACGCCCGGCCTCTTTCAATATATCTTGATCAAATGGCCACTTTAACTGGGTCAGGAAGTTAACGTATCACTAAAATTTCCGGCTTTGATTCAAACATTATTGTGGTCCCTTTGTCAAAAAATGAAGTTAAAAATGCCTTTTCTACATCCTTGTGCTGGCAGACTAATCTGGCTGACTTCATTGGCACTATTGGTAATCATTTGCGTAAGTCAAAATTCTTTCAATTTCTACAAAATACTTCCTAGAGTCTACCAAAACTTACTCATTCATCACCACTAGAGGCAGCTGTTACCATTTTTACTGACGGATCCAGTAATGGAAAGGCAGGGTATGTAGGACCAAAGGATAAAGTCATTTCTATTCCATACACTTCTGCTCAAAAAGCCAAGTTGTTTGCTATTATCTCCCCATTACAAGATTTTGATCAGCCTCTTAATATTGTCTCTGACTCAGCTTATGTAGTCCATGCCACTAAGGCAATAGAAACAGCTACCATCAAAAATATTGCTGACACTAATCTGTTTTCCTTGTTCTCTTTGTTACAAAAAACTGTCAGAAACCGAAAGCACCCTTTTTTTTCTTTTATCACTCACATTCATTCTCATACTAATTTGCCTGGACCTTTATCCAGTGGTAATCACAAAGTTGATACTCTTACTTTCTCTAGCCATTACAGATGCAGAACAATTTCATCAACTCACTCATACTAATGCCTCTGGTCTTAAACATAAATATTCTCTCAGCTGGAAACAAGCTAAACAAATTGTACAATGTTAGGTTCCTGTCTTACCCACACCATCTCCCAGAGTTAATCCCCGAGGTCTTTCTCCTAATTCTATCTGGCAAAGGGATGTTACTCATGTTCCTTCTTTTGGAAAATTAGCTTATGTGCATGTCACAGTTGACACCTTTTCCAATTTCATCTGGGCTACCTGTCAAAATGGAGAAGCCACTTCTCACATTAAAAAACATATGTTTTCATGTTTTGCAGTTATGGGAATTCCTAGTGAGCTCAAAACAGACAATGGTCCAGCCTGTTGTAGTAAAGCTTTTAAAAATTTTCTTGATCAGTGGCATATTAAATATATTACTGGTATTTCTTATAACCCACAAGGCCAAGCTATTGTAGAAAGAAGTAACAGAACTTTAAAATTACAATTACTTAAACAAAAAGAGGGGTTAAGGAGTTGTCTACCCCTCACATACAACTAAACTTGGAATTGCTCACGTTAAATTTTCATAATATTCCTAAATCTAGTTCTGTTACTGCTGCTGAAAAACATTTCTCTGGTAACCATCTCACAGTAAACCAAGAAGGGAAGTATGGTGGAAAGATGTTCAATCTAATACATGGTCAAAAGTTTCTATTTTAACGTGGGGAAGAGGCTATGTTTGTGTTTCCCCAGGTGAGCCTGTTTGGATTCCTGCTAGACACCTGAAATTGTGTCCTGAAGATGCATGCGACAACGAGAAGGAGAAATTTGCTGAAGAAAACCCCGCAGCAAAAAACAACACATCCAACGATCAAAAAAAAAAAAAAAAAAAGAGAAAATAACCACACTAACTCCTTTACAACAAACAATCCAGTCAGCCATCCTGAACAACTTATCTCCAGCGATCCAGATCCAGCTCAATCTCTGCCTCCTCCTGATGACACTGATCCTTCTACCCTCTGTCACTCCACAGACTGTTAAAAACTATACATATTGGGCCTATATTCCTTTTCCTCCTCTCATTCGAGCCATGACATGGATGCACATTGCTGTTGAGGTCTATGTTAATGATAGTATTTGGATGCCTGGTTCTGTAGATGATCATTGTCCTGCCCAACCTTCAGAAGGAGGAACCCCTTTCAATATCACTGTAGGTTTTAGGTATCCACCTTTGTGCCTGGGACCCACTAATGGATGTCTCTCATCAGATATTCAAACTTGGGTGGTCACACTACCGTCTGGTCACTCTGTCCCTCCTTTAGGACACTTGATATCAGAGCTCTCATTAAAACCTCTAAGGCAGATCAAAACAGGAATCACTGATTATATTCACACATCCCAGTATAAGCCTTTAGGACCTGCGTGTCCTCTCAACTTGTCTTCAAATGCTGACAAATTAATGTGGAAGGATTGTGTTAGTCCAGAAGGAACTGTGCTATTTAATTCTTCTCACTATGCCATTGCTGATTGGGCTCCCAAAGGTCATATTACTAATAATTGCCCTCAGGGTCACAGAGATGGTTAACATTTTCTCTATGATATTACTTATCAAAAAAGCAGTGACAACCCTCCCCTATTACATCATAGATTTAACTCCTTTTCTCCTTGTAAGTGGAAAGGGGCAGGGGTTGCCCCTCCAAAGCCAAGGCTCGTTGTTCTCCACGTAGGACCTGAACATTCAGAATTATGGAGATTAACCATAGCTATGACTGGTATGAGAGTTTGGGCTGGAGAAAGTGTTATAAATCCACCTTGTCACCTCGAAAACTAAGACAACAGATTGATTCACACGACTATTTCCACACAGCCAAAAATATCACTATGGCCATTGTCAAAAGGTCAATTCAAAGATGGGACAGTAAAGATTATGAGGACTTATATACCCTCCCGTTGCTGATGTCCCCCCAGCACCTCTCATACAACCTATTCCCCCCACCCCACATTTCACAAAAGAGTACCATCCCAAATATATATACTATCTATATGGAGTCCAATAAAACTATGCCACTTACAAGTTGTGTTAAACCACCATATATGTTATTAGTAGGAAAGATGCATATTACTTCAAAAACCAACATAATTACCTGTGTTGTTACTTGTATACTTGTATTGACTCATCCTTTAATCAATATCATAGTATTTTAATAGTCAGAGCCAGAGAAGGTATTTGGCTCCCCATAGCTTTACATAGGTCTTGAGAATCTTCTACTTCTATCCCTGTTATTAACCATATTTTACAAAAAAAATTCTTAAAAGGAGTAAATTATTTATTTTTACATTAATTGCATTAATAATGGGCTTGATTGCTGTTACTTTGACTGCTGCTACTGCTGGAGTTGCATGACATCAATCTATTCAAACTGTTCATTTTGTGGATAAATGGCAAAAAAAAAATTCTACTCGGATGTGGAATCCTCAGTCAGGTATTGATCAAAAATTTGCCAATCAAATTAATGATCTAAGACAAACTGTTATATGAATGGGAGATAGAATTATGAGTTTCAAACATAGATTATAAATGCAATGTGACTGGAATACTTCTGATTTTTGTATAACTCTGTTTCAATATAATCAGTCTGTTCACAATTGGGAATCAGCAAAACTCCATTTACAAGGAAGTGAAGATAATTTAAGTTTAGACATAAACAAGCTAAAAGAACAGATTTTTGAGGCCTCTCAAGCACACTTAACTCTTTACCCAGTGCTGAAGTTTTAGATGGTATATCTGAGGGGTTATCTAATCTCAACCCCATTCAATGGGTAAAATCTTTGGGAGGATCCACTATCGTTAATTTTGTTCTGTGTATAATTTGTGTTATTGGTTTACTGTTCATGTGTAAAACTGGAAAAAATACTCTTCAATCCAATCATGATCACTGCCAAGCTATGATTGCTATGGTTCATTCAAATCAGAGAAAAGGAGGAGATGTAGGAAGACCCCCTGAAATTATTGCTATGGAATAAAAAATGAAATACTCCTGATTATTGTAAATACAAAATTGCATGCAGGATTGTGTAAAGACAACGCCAGGTTGGACTGCAAGAATGAGCCAACAGCGCGTGATGTGCTTCTCCCTGCAGAGAGTCTATGAACGGACGTGCAGTCAGGGAGGTTTCACATCACCAAGATTCCTATCCCAGAAAAGCAGATGTTCATAGCTCTGGGAATGGAATGCAACCCTTGTGGAGAGCCTATAAACGGACGCATGAGGGGCTCCTGTTCATATGGGTAAGACAGGGCTATAAATGCCCTCATCTTGCCATAGCTCTTCTAGGCCTCTTCAGGGTTAAGGCATACTCCCTTCTGAGAATTTCTGGTCTAACCAGTTGTCTAGCTTCACGTCCTATTTCTATGCATTGTTTGTAACCAGCTTTTGCTGCAACTGTTCCTGTTGACTAATATCTTGCTAATCATAGGTCATGGAAAGACTGTGTTTCTGTTTTAAGGCTGTTAAAAATTACTGATGCATAAACTACACTGTAAATTCTTATCTCTGTATACTGTACTTCTGTATACAGATGTTATGTTAAAGAATTACTTCATCCCCATGTGGCCATCTCATGTCATTATCAAACGACCCTAAATTCCTCACTAACCTACCCCCACCCTCACTAAACTTAATAATAAATCCTGGCATATCCAGTGCATTGGCGGCATTGCAGGACCAGAAGGCGGTAACCCCCCTGGACCCAGCTTTCACTATCTTGTGTGTGTCTATTATTTCTCGACCTGCCGATCCACCTGAGAACAAAGAAAGAGCACCGCGGCCGGGCGCGGTGGCTCAAGCCTGTAATCCCAGCACTTTGGGAGGCCGAGACGGGCGGATCACGAGGTCAGGAGATCGAGACCATCCTGGCTAACATGGTGAAACCCCTTCTCTACTAAAAAATACAAAAAACAAGCTGAGTGAGGTGGCGGGCGACTGTAGTCCCAGCTACTCAGGAGGCTGAGGCAGGAGAATGGCGTAAACCCGGGAGGCGGAGCTTGCAGTGAGCTGAGATCCGGCCACTGCACTCCAGCCTGGGTGACAGAGCAAGACTCCGTCTCAAAAAAAAAAAAAAAAAAAAAAAGAAAGAGCACCGCTGCATTGCAGGCTGCTGGCCAGATTCCGCAATATCCATGATGGTGCACGCCTATAGTCTCAGCTACTCAGAAGGCTGAGGCAGGAGAATTGCTTAAACCTGGGCGGTGAAGGCTGCAGTGAGCTGAGATGACGCCACTGCACTCTAGCCTGGGTGACAGAGTGCGACTCTGTCTCAAAAAAAAAAAAGAAAAAATGCTGTTTCATAAAAAGCTGTTTTATCACATGGCACAAATAAACAGATGCTAATTAAAATGATTAAGGAGTTCTCCTGTGAATTTCAATATTTAATGCCAGCTGTTATTCACATTAATATTTTAACATTTTACCATTAAGATATTTAATACAAAGGATTGATACATACTTAACTGTTTAAGGCTGGGTGTACAGGATCACGTCTGTAATCCTGGCACTTTTGGAGGCCAAGGCAGGCAAATCACCTGAGGGAGAACAGCCTGGCCAATATGGTGAAACCCCATCTCTTATACTAAAAATACAAAAATTAGCTGGGTGTGGTGGTGCACATCTGTAATCCCAGCTACTTGGGAGGCTGCGGCAGGAGAATTGCTTGAACCTGGAAAGTGGAGGTTGCAATGAGCTGAGATGGCACCCCTGCACTCCAGCCTGGGTGACAGAGCAAGACTATCTCAAAAAAACAAAAACAAAAACAAAAACATACGTAATGGTTTAGAGTGCTAGTTAAACCTGTTCAAATCATTCCTGGACCAAACTGAGGGTCAGGCTGCTATTTCTTGTGGCTCAATAAGAAGATGCAGATGAACTGGGTAGGAAGACAGTTTTTATTTCTGCAACCAGCTACAGGGTGAACGCCTGGAAATTATCACCAGATCAACTCAAAATTACAAAGTTTTCTAGAGCTTATATACCTTGTAAGCTGTAAGTCTACATGTAAGTGTGCATTCATCTAATGACGTAAGTGATTAACTTCTTTTAATCTATAACTAAGGTCTGAGTCCTGACGACCTTCCTCTGGAGCCTCAGTAAATTTACTTAATCTAAATGGGTCCACGTATTGGAGTGATTACACTTACCTTGTCTCCTGCTAAATCATGGAGGTTTGGGGAGTTCCTTCAGACCCCCAATAAACTTGTTTGTGGAGGACTGGGGGAGTTTCTTCAGACTCCCCCCCCAAAATTTGTTTAATCCTAAATGGGTCCTGTTAAGAATTCCTTGGTTATTTTGTCATGCTTTAAGACCCAGGAAAGGCCTAGTCAAAACTCTTGGTAGGCTTTTGTTACATTCCAGCCTTTGTACAAGGGCACTGGCTTTTTTAGCTTTTAATATTTACATAGTGTATGGGGAAGGCTCGTCACCCCACTCTAATCTTATGCAAATGAACTTTCCAGTTGATCAGTGTCTTGTCTGCCCCTTTACAGTACATGTGGCTGGAAGAGAAGGGAAGATGGAGCTGCCATCTTGAAAATGTCTAGTCCTGGGCCAGCATAGTGGCTCACGCCTGTAATCCCAGCACTTTGGGGGGCCAAGGTGAGTGGTTCAGAAGGTCAAGAGATCGAGAGCATCCTGGCCAACATGGTGAAACCCCATCTCTACTAAAAATACAAAAATTAGCTGGGTGTGGTGGCGCGTGCCTATAGTCCCAGCTACTCAGGAGGCTGAGGCAGGAGAATCGCTTGAACCCGGGAGGTGGAGTTTGCAGTGAGCCAAGATTGTGCCACTGCACTCCAGCCAGGGCAACAGAGTGAGACTCTGTCTCCAAAAAAAAAAAAATTTAACTTAACCAGTCAGTCAGTCAGTCCTGAAACAGTTGTTTTGGAGGCCTGCATTAGCGAGACCTGGCCTGCCACAGAATGACTAAGAGGAAATGGAAAATAACATTCTCTGAGTGCCCACTATGTGTACAACTCTACTTATGTATCTTGCCTAATTTTTATGATGATTCCATGAGAGAGATTTTTTTTTGTTCGTTTTTTTTAGTGATTGACCAATCCTACAGAACATGAAGATTTTACTTTTCATTTTAGAAATGAGGAAACTAAGGCTCAGAGAGCTTATTCAAAGTTCCTGAAGATACATAGCTAATAAACAGTAGAATTAGAATCTGAACCTAGGTCTACCTGACTGCAAAGCCCATGTTTTGTGGAAAACTCTCCTCTTGCATTTCATAAAATTAACCTCAATTGACATTCGAATCAGCATCTCTGTGGGTTATTGGAGAGAAGTTATAAGTTGCCAAGCCTCTGCTTCACAGTGAGAAAACATGGGAAGGATTTGAATGAGATAAGAATGGGAAGCTTGCACAGTATTTTGTGGTTTTTACATTTTTTAATTTTTTTGTAGAGATGGGGGTCTTACTGTGTTACCCAGGCTGACAGTATCTTATTTATGCTGCTGAGGGAATATTTTTGTCTCCCTTTTTAACAGCAGGGTACTCTAGAACAATCTTTTGAATTTGAGCTCAGTCATGAGGTCTGAACTTTTACTATTGTTAGTCACCTCCAAACCAAGTGATTTGTTACCAGTTAAAGGTTATTTAGAAGCCTTTACTGGATTTTTATTTTTTTATTTTATTTTTGAGACGGAGTCTTGCTCTGTCACCCAGGCTGGAGTGCAGTGGTGTGATCTTGGCTCACTGCAACCTCCGCCTCCCAGGTTCAAGCGATTCTCCTGCCACAGCCCTCTGAGTAGCTGGGATTACAGGCATGTGCCACCACACCCAGCTAATTTTTGTATTTTTAGTAGAGATGGGGTTTTGCTATGTTGCCCAGGCTGGAGTGCAATGGCACCATCTTGGCTCACTGTAACCTCCAACTCCTGGGTTCGAGCGATTCTCCTGCCTCAGCCTCCCGAGTAGCTGAAATTACAGGCGCCTGCCACCACGCTCAACTAATTTTTTGTACTTTTTAGTAGCGATTGCGTTTCACCACGTTGGCCAGGCTGGTCTCGAACTCCTGACCTCAGGTGACCCACCCACCTCGCCCTCCCAAAGTGCTGGAATTACAGGCGTGAGCCACCGGGCCCAGCTTGGATCTTTAGAAAAGGACATGATGGGGAGGGTTAGTTGAGAAGTGGGGCAATGAGAATGTAGACCACAGTGTGCAAAGGCAGGACCAGTAGATGCTTTGAGGACAGTTGGTGGGGGGAAGGAGTGATCATTACAATTAATAGCAGTAGCAGTTTTTCTTCAGTTATAATTTAAGGAAAAAGGTTGAGGGGCCTATAGTTTTTGCTCCAGATCTAATGATTTAATTTTGAAAAGCAAGATCCAGTGATTGAACTCATGCAAGGGGATGACCTGGGGCCTGTGAAAAGTCAGGTTGCAGTTTCCATTGCATTAAGAAAAAACAGAAAAATAAATACAACTTTTGGAAGAAACTTCAAGTTTCCTCCCATTCACGTTTAACCCTAGGGGTCTCACACTTCTAGAATTGCTTAGTGTCACGCATGTCCATATAGAAGACTACCTAAACAGGCTTTGTGTGAGCAACAAGGCTGTTTATTCACTTGGGTGCAAGTGGGCTGAGTCCGAAAAGAGTGTCAGCGAAGGGAGACAAGAGAGGGGCAGCTTTATAAGGCTTGGGTAGGCAGTGGAAAGTTAAGTTAAAGGTGGATATCTATTGTCAGCAGAGGAGAGGTCACAAGGTGCATGGTGAAGAGATCATAAGACTCATTGTTCAGAAGAAGAATGTCACAAGGTTGATTGATCAGTTGGGGCAGGGCAGGAGATCAAGTCATAATGGTAGAAAGTCATAAGGTGGATTAATTAGTTAAGGAAGGAAATGGCTATTCACTTCTTTTGTGGTTTTTTGGCTGCTCCAGACTTCGTGGCTCCTGCAGCCCATGTGGACGTATATGTGCAGGTCACAGGGGTTACAATGGCTGAGCTTCAGCTCAGAGGCCTGACATTCCTGTCTTTTTACTTATAAAATGTAAGTAAATATAATAAGGTTGTAAGAAAAGATAAAGAAAATATAAGCTTTTCCTGGGGGTTATTGGGGTGGGGCGATATTTCTCAGGGCTGCTTCAGGCATGACTTAGTGGCAGCGTGGACACCTAAAGAAAATTTACTTTTATATCGAGTTGGTCTGGAAAGTTTTTGGGTACAATTCTGTGTGGCTAACAAGGCACCAGCTAGCATATTTTTGAGCTTGGAATTGTCCTAAGAGAATGAATTCTCTAAAAGTAGCAATTAAGCATAATAGCTTTAAGGTAGGTGGCAGTGAGTTTTTAGACCAAGGTAGGAATAATGTTTTATATACCAAAGCCTTTTGTCCCCATTTTCCAGCATATGAATAGGATTCCCTGTTGTTTAGCCAACGATCTATTATATTACCCTTTCTCATAGGTATGAGTGGCAGTCCAAATGGAGAAGTTCAATAGTTCTGAGTGCAGATCCTATGCAGAAGAGATAATAAGGAAAATAATCTTTGTCTCCTGGGTTAAACTGAGGCTGGCAAAGAGAGAAATGTCCCAAGCCTTCTAACCACCAACGGCATAGTTTATGTCATCCGGGATGCTGGTCCAGTTGCCAAATACGGGGAAGGAAATGAGGGGCTGTAGGAGGCTGTAGGAGGCAAGCCAGAGCCTTATATCCTATGTGGAAATGCTCATGAAGGGAAGAGAGAATGGCAGAACTTCCCTTCAAAAAGCAGCCCAAGAAATCACTTCTTTTCTAACAAAGAGCAGCCTGAAAGATCAAGCCGCAAACATAAATAAGGAAGCTGGAAGCTTGCACAGGGTGATGCCAGAAGCCGCACAGACAGAAAGGGCAACCTGGGGCCATGCATGTCCACCATGGGGGCTCCACCTTCCCTTTTATGTTAGCATGTACACAACAGGAAAGAGATCAGTCACAAGAATAGCTACCTGCCTGCATAATAAAAGACTGGGGCGGGGGCTGCCAGAGATACACACTCTATGCAGGTGGCACACCTAGTCCTAACCGGTTTTCTTTTTGAGACAGAGTCTCTGTCACTCAGGCTGGAGTGCAGCAGCGCGATCTCGGCTCACTGCAACCTCTGCCTCCAGGGTTTAAGCGATTCTCCTGTCTCAGCCTCCCAATTAGCTGAGATTACAGGCACCCACCACCACCCCCGGCTAATTTTGTAGTTTTAGTAGAGACGGGTTTCTCCATGTTGGTCAGGCTGGTCTTGAACTCCCGACCTCAGATGATCTACCCGCCTCGGCTTCCCACGTCTTTTTTTTTTTAAGATAAAATATATTGTTCAAATATTTTTGAAACATCTTGGAAAAAACTCACAGTATTAGTATTACTACATTAATACTTGGCAATTGGTATAATTAGTACTATTAAATAGTATTAGCACTGCAGGAAAATTACTATAATAGACCCACAGACCACCCAATGTAAAATGGCTTGCACAAAATAAAGTTTATTATAATAACTTTTTTTTTTTGAGACAGTCTTGCTCTGTCGCCCCGGCTGTAGTGCAGTGGTGAGATCTTGGCTCACTGCAACCTCTGCCTCCCAGGTTCAAACCATTCTTCTGCCTCATCCTCCCAAGTAGCTGGGATTACAGGCACGAGCCGCCATGCCCAGCTTATTTTTGTATTTTTAGTAGAGCCAGGGTTTCACCATGGCCAGGCTGGTCTCGAACTCCTGGCCTCAAGTGATCCACCCATCTCGGTCTCCCAAAATGCTGGGATTACAGGCGTGAGCCACCATGTCCAGCCCCTATAATAAAAAATTAATGAGAGTACTTTTGAGCTAATTTGAATCAGTTCCTCAAGTTACCACATTATATCTGCTGCTGTTAGGAACGTTAATAGAAAGGATCTTTCTGAAGGGCAATTTAGCAGTAAATTGAAGAAGCCTTTAAAATTCAGTAGATATCACACCTGTTCACCCAGCAATTTCTCTTCCTTAAATTTTTCTTAAGAATTGAGGTGGTGGCCGGGCGCGGTGGCTCAAGCCTGTAATCCCAGCACTTTGGGAGGCCGAGACGGGCGGATCACAAGGTCAGGAGATCGAGACCATCCTGGCTAACACGGTGAAACCCCATCTCTACTTAAAAATACAAAAAACTAGCCGGGCGACGTGGCGGGCGCCTGTAGTCCCAGCTACTCGGGAGGCTGAGGCAGGAGAATGGCGTAAACCCGGGAGGCGGAGCTTGCAGTGAGCTGAGATCCGGCCACTGCACTCCAGCCTGGGTGGCAGAGCAAGACTCCGTCTCAAAAAAAAAAAAAGAATTGAGGTGGCAAACCAAACACTACACTTCTCACTTATAAGTGGGAGCTAAGCTATGAGGATGCAAAGACATAAGAATGATATAATGGACTTTGAGGACGCAGGGGCGGGAGTGGGGATACGTGGGACGGGCGTGAGGGATAAAAAACTACATTTTGGGCATTGTCAAGCACGTCCGTGTGAAGAGACCACCAAACAAGCTGTGTGTGCAATAAAAGTAGTGGAAAATTACAGTCAAAGGGGGTTCTCTGGCAGGCAGGGGCTGGGGCCATAAGGTGCTCAGTGGGGGAGCTTCTGAGCCAGGAGAAGGGATTTCACAAGGTAATGTCATCAATTAAGGCAGGAACCAGCCATTTTCACTTCTTTTGTGATTCTTCAGTTACTTCAGGCCATCTGGATGTATATGTGAAGGGTTGGGCTCAGAGGCCTGACAGGTACAGTGTACACTGCTCTGGTGACGGGTGCACCAAAATCTCAGAAGTCACCACTCAAAACTTGTCCATGTAACCAAAAACCACCTGTACCCCCAAAACTACTGAAATACAAATTTTAAAAAGATGGAAAAAAAACTAAAATATCTTTCTCCCCAAAAACACATAAAATAAAATTTTTTTTTTTTTGAGATGGAGTCTCGCTATGTAGCCCAGGCTGGAGTGCAGTGGCGCGATCTCGGCTCACTACAAGCTCCGCCTCCCGGGTTCACGCCATTCTCCTGCCTCAGCCTCCCGAGTAGCTGGGACTACAGGCGCCCGCCACCACGCCCGGCTAATTTTTTGTATTTTTTTTTTTCAGTAGAGACGGGGGTGTCACTGTGTTAGCCAGGATGGTCTCGATCTCCTGACCTCCTGATCCGCCCGCCTCGGCCTCCCAAAGTGCTGGGATTACAGGCGTGAGCCACCGCGCCCCGCCAAAAATATGTTTTAAAAAAGAATTGAGGTGGCGCTTAACTAGATAATTAAGAATCGCTGGTGGTAATCACTGGTGAAATACATGCACGTTTCTCTAGGTTTAGGGACTGGGCAAGTCTGGGAAATGCCACCTGGTGGTTCTCAGCCCAGACTACACCTCAGACTCACCTGAAGAGGTGGGGTTTATTAATATCTGAATCAGCATTTCTGGGGGTGGGACCAGGTATTTGTAACGTCTCCCCGTGGGTTTCTAATACACCGCTAAGTGCCCAGGATAAGCACTCTAGGGCAGTCTAAGTAAAACGTGGCATAGCAAACAGTTTTGTAAATGAATATTAATTGGAGACATGTTCTTGAAATCGTGTTAAGAGAAAAAAAACCACGTACAAAAAAGCTCATAGTGCAGTATGACTCCATTTCTGCAATAAAAGAGTGTAAGACTAGAAATTAACCGTGGTTATGAGAAATGTGTGGCATCTTTTTCACTTACTATATTAAAAAAAAAAATGTTTGAGACACAGCGCCCAGACTGGAGTGCAGTGGTGATGACCGCTCACTGCAGCCTGGGACTCCCAGGCTCAAGCGACCCTCCCGCCTAGGACACTCAAAGCGCTGGGACTACATGCACGCGCCACCGCGCCCTGCCCGCATTTACAATATTTTTACGACGAATACTTACGGATGTTATATTAAGAAAACAGTTAACATCCGAGGTGCATTTTTCCAAGTAATAACGTAGACAGCATTTACTGGGACCGTCTGGCGCCAGGCACTGCCCTGGGGACCGCCAAGGTGCGGCTTTCGCTTGCAGCTGCGCAGACGCACGCAGGCCCCGGGCGCTCCTGCCGCAGGACCTCAGCTGACCTAGCCCCGAGCGCGGCCAGCCCGACCTCGCCCCGCCCCTCCCTGCCCGGGCCCCGCCCCTCCCTGCCCGGGCCCCGCCCCTCCCTGCCCGGGCCCCGCCCCTCCCTGCCCGGGCCCCGCCCCTCCCTGCCCGGGCCCCGCCCCTCCCTGCCCGGGCCCCGCCCCCGCTTTCTGCCAATTCGCCCCGCCTACCCCGCGTCTCCGCCTCCTCTTCCTGGCTTCGCGCCATCAGCCTCGCTTTCACTGGGCGCTGTCCCTTTCCGCGGCGGTCTGGTTTCCCCGACGTGTTTTGTTTGCGACGCTGTCGTGTAACAGCGCGCTTTACGGCCGCGGGGACGGAGCGAGCCGGCGCCAGGGCCCCTCGGGCCGGGAAGAGGGGAAGGGGAGCGAGGTTGATGCCCGGCGGAGGGGCGAGCGCGGCGTCTTGCCGGCTTCTCACCGCCGCGGAGCAAAGAGTGTCCCGGGAAGCGGCAGGGTCGGCGTCCAGGAGCGGCTTCGGGGGCTCCGGCGGCGACAGAGGCGGAGCAAGCGGCCCCGGGTCCGGGAGCGGAGGCCCGGGGGGCCCCGCGGGCAGGATGAGCTTGACCCCGAAGGAGCTCTCGAGCCTGCTCAGCATCATATCGGAGGAGGCGGGCGGCGGCAGCACCTTCGAGGGCCTGTCCACCGCCTTCCATCACTACTTCAGCAAGGCCGACCACTTCCGCCTGGGTTCGGTGCTCGTCATGCTGCTCCAGCAGCCGGACCTGCTGCCCAGCGCGGCGCAGCGTCTCACGGCGCTCTACCTGCTCTGGGAGATGTACCGCACCGAGCCGCTGGCCGCAAACCCCTTCGCCGCCAGCTTCGCGCACCTGCTCAACCCCGCGCCGCCCGCCCGGGGCGGTCAGGAGCCCGACCGCCCTCCGCTCTCAGGTACCTGCTGAAGCCAGCTGTGCCGTGTGGATAGCGTTAGATTCCGCAGCTTTCCACCTGCGCTGCTGGGAGCTCACCTGAAAGGGAAATTAACTGTCCCCGTGAACTGATAATCCTCTTTTTCTGCCTCCCTCTGCGTTCCCACGCCCCTCACTCCCTCCCCGCCTTAACTCTAAAGAATGGAGAGGTGGTAGCTTAATTGCAAGTTCGTGACACCGAAAATAATTTCTCTATACACCCTATCACATCATAGAGCTCAGTGTAGGTCTTGACATGTTTAGTGTCTCAAATACGGTTCGTTCTTCGAAAGCCCGTCTGTGGTGTGTGAAGTTAAAACCAATGGTAAGACTAGATCTGGCCCCGGTTTTTAGTCTCAAAGGAGTACGTAGAAGTCAGTATTAAGAAGCTGAAGAATTGATGGGCGGAAATACACGTGAAACACCATTGAAGACTTTGCAGCCGCCTGCCTTAGCTTGTTAGGGATGGGGGCAGAGGATAGAAAGTCTCAAATTGATGATCTCGCGATTGGAAACACATGACTTAATGGACATTATGTAAAGTGCATTCATGGTATAAATTATGTAAAATATATTTACCATTATGTGGCATTGGTGAGATCAAACTAGTAGGTTGGATGCGAGGCTACATTTATTTGTTTTTAAGCTCAAACAGGGGATGCTTTATGTGGATTTGCTTTGGGAGAAGACTTGCAGTCAGAAAACAAGAAAAATGGCATGGTGACAAGGGGACCTGAAGGATTTAGGGACCAGTGTAGTGGAGGAACCACTTAGCTAGAGATAGGTAACAGCTTGATCTTACATTCCGTAACCAGCATAGGTAGGGCCTGCTATACAGTGAGTCAAGGCTAAGACAGCAGATTTTGAGGTAACACCAGGAGTTTGTTTTTATGGTACAGGAGGGCCGCATTTCTAGTTAGCGTTCCTGCCTGGCACCCCATCAGGATCTCTGATTGGTGTCCTGTAGTGCCCTTATCTAAGAAGGGCAACCCTTTGTATTGGCTGAGATGCCCTTAGGGTACAGGTACTTAACGTGCTTTTAAGAAGCTTGTGACTGCCCAGAAAGTGAATGTAACCCAGGTTTGTGGTCAAAACCCACCACCCAGGCCTGGCGAGGTGGCTCACGCCTCTAATACTAGCGCTCCTGGAGGCCGAAGTGGTGGAGGTTGCGGGGTGGGAATTGCTTGAGGCCAGGAGTTTGAAACCATGCTGGGCAACATAGTAAGACCCTGTCTACAAAAAATAAAATAAAAATTGTTGGGCATGGGGTGGCTCACATCTGTAGTCCCAGCTGCTCAGGAGTTTGAGGCAGAAGGATCACTTGAGCCTAGGAGTTTGAGGCTGCAATGAGTTAGGGTGACAGCGAGACCCTGGTTCTAAACAAATACAGAGACAACCACCACCCTGGGGTGCTGGTATTAGAGGATTGGGACACTGTGGGATTTAGGTCAGAGGGCCCTTTGAATTCTGAAGAACAAGTGAGGCAAAGGAACTGTGACTTATATAATGTCATTCTCATATACAGTGAATCTAAACCCACACCTAGTCCGTAGACTGCATTGTACACACAGATTTGCCATGGGTGGGATGACAGTTGCCAGAGAAAGAATCCATGGATGGATTATATTTAACGGTTTTGTGCCTCAGATTCCTCATCTGTAAAATGCAAATAGTAACAATTGCCAGCTGGTAGAGTTGTTACAAAGAATAAAAGTACCTGTGAGTGTTACTCACTATTATCACCATTATTAAAGTAGGTAGGGATGGTGTGTAGATAACATAGAAGAGAAAATATCAGTGCCAACACCCCACTCCCAGAGCTGCTGCTATTTTCTGTTTAGGGTAAGACATACTTAGTGGGTATGTCTTCAGAATGCTTTTTAGAGGACTCTGAACAGAGGCAGGACTGTGACTGTGTAATGCTGGGTAGTACAGAGGAAGGAATGACCACCCGTGGAGCCAGAGAGATTCTCAGGAGTGATACTTATGCTGAATATTGATTAGGGATGCGGGTGGGAGGGCAGGAGTGACTCTGCCAGGTATTATTAAAGAACTGAGTGTAAAGCCGTGTGCGGTGGCTCATGCCTGCAATCCCAGCACGTCGGGAGGCTGAGGCAGGCAGATCACTTGAGGCCAGGAGTTCAAAACCAGCCTGGCTAACATGATGAAACCCCATCTCCACGTAAAATACAAAAATCAGCCCAGCATGATGGTGCACTCCTGTAATCCTAGCTACGCAGGAGTCTGAGGCAGGAGAACTTGCTTGAACCTGGGAGTGGGAGGCTGCAGTGAGTTGAGATCACACCACTGCACTCCAGCCTGGGCAACAGAGTGAGACTGCCTCAAAGCAAAAAAAGGAACTGGGTGTAGAAGTTGAGGGATTTTGTGCATCTGGGGTGTAGGGTACATGGATGGGACAGAAGGTCAAGAAGTGAGATTAGGAAGGTGTGTTGGGACCAGATTATGAAGGGTCTTGTAATGGTATAGAAATCTGGGTTTAATTCTGTGTAAACAGGTTAAGTAATGTGATCAGATCTGCACTCTAGAGATATAACTAAATGGTAAGAGGAAGTGTGGACTGTAGGTGGTGAGTGGGCAGGGGTCAAAACTGGGAGCTGGGGAAGTCAGTAGAGGGGGCAAGAGTACTCCAGGCAAGAGAGGAGTGGGGGCTAGAGCTGAGGGCATGCAGCCTGTTGACATTGCTGCAGTGGGAGAGATGAGGCTTGATGAGGAATCGAACATGGGACAAAAGGGAAGAAACATTCAGCCTTGCGGGAATTTGTAAACTGCATTGTGTGTTGAATCAGGTAGTGTATTTGGATTGCTACTGGTTGCTCTTCTATTTATTCCACTTTACACAGTGGAAATAGAGAAGAAAGAAAAGCATGTCTGAGCACTGTAGTGTTGTCTGTTTTTGCTTGCATATATAAGCTTTAGCCTTTGCAGAATTGAGGCACTTTAGAAAATGAAGTTATTGGGCCAGGCGTGGTGGCTCACACCCGTAATCCCAGCACTTTGGGAGGCCGAGGCGGGCGGATCATGAGGTCAGCAAATCGAGACCATCCTGGCTAACACGGTGAAACCCTGTCTCTACTTAAAAATACAAAAAATTAGCTGGGTGTGGTGGTGGGCACCTTCAGTCCCAGCTACTCGGGAGGCTGAGGCAGGAGAAGGGCGTGAACCTGGGAGGTGAAGCTTGCAGTGAGCCGAGATTGCACCACTGTACTCCAGCCTGGGTGACAGAGCGAGACTCTGTCTCAAAAAAAAAAAAAGAAAAGTTATTAATGTAAGAGGTAAAGAGGAAAGAAACACCAGGTGGGGTGTGGTGACTCACCCCTGTAATCCCAGCACTTCGGGAGGCCAAGGCAGGTGGATCACCTGAGGTCAGGAGTTCGAGACCAGCCTGGCCAACATGGTGAAACCATGTCTCTACTAAAAATACAAAAATTAGCTGGGCGTGGTGGCGGGTGCCTGTAATCCCAGCTACTTGGGAGGCTGAGGCAGGAGAATCACTTGAACCCGGAGGTTGCAATGAGCCGAGATCATGCTACTGCACTCCAGCCTGGGGGATAAGAGTGAGACTTCATGACAAAAAAGAAGAAAAAAAAAAAGAAAAAACCACGAAACGCAGCATGGCAGTCAAAGACAGATTTTCTTTAGTTAAAACCTGAGAGGCACTCCTGGCCGATGTTTTAACTAAAGAAAACCTGTCTTTCACTGCTCAGCCACATTTCGTGTTTCTTTCCGCTTTCTTTAACTCTTAAAATTAACAGGTACAGAAACCTTAAGTTTCATTGGTAGGGCCACAGATCATAGAATTTCAAATGACGTATTTAATTACATAGTTCATAAATGTATATATTTGTTGACTGAAACTTAATTATAATTTAGTTCTTAAAAATATATGGCTTGAAGTGGCAAGTAGCAAGTACTGATTTTACCAGATTCAAGTTGATTTTTAAAAGTAACCATTGGAGAAATTGTTATACATTTTTGTTTGCAGGATTTTTACCTCCTATAACTCCACCAGAAAAGTTTTTTCTTTCCCAGCTGATGCTGGCACCCCCACGGGAACTCTTCAAAAAGACGCCTCGCCAGATTGCGCTGATGGACGTTGGAAACATGGGCCAGTCTGTGGACATTAGTGGGCTTCAGTTAGCCTTGGCCGGTAAGGAGGAATAAGTGGTTTGGGCATTCCTGTGTGGTAATATTAGGACTCTCTTGTTGAGGACTCTACTAAAATGATGGTTTTTGTAACTGCTAAAAGGTTAGTATTCGTTTTAAAAAGTAGTTTTAGTACTGGATCTTAAATGGAAGTCTTGGCTGGGCACGGTGGCTCACACCTGTAATCCCAGCACTTTGGGAGACGGAGGCAGGCGGATCATTTGAGGTCAGGAGTTCGAGACTAGCCTGGCCAGCATGGTGAAACCCTGTCTCTACTAAATATACAACAAATTAGCCGGGTGTGGTGGCACACACCTGTAATCCCAGCTACTCAGGAGGCTGAGGCAGGAGAATAGCTTGAACCTGGGAGGCGGAGGTTGCAGTGAGCCGAGATTGCACCACTGCACTTCAGCCTGGGTGACACAGCGAGACTCTGTCTCAAAAAAAAAAAAAGGAAAAATCCATCTTTGAACTGAAGAAAGGCTGGCGTAGTAGCTCATGCCTGTAGTCTTTGGGAGAGGCTGAGGTGGGAGGATCATTTGAGGGCAGGAGTTCAAGACTAGCCTGGGCAACATAGGGAGACTTTGTCTCTACAAATAATTAAAAACTTAGCTGGGCGTGGTGGTGCATGCCTGTGGTCTCAACTACTTGGGAGGCCTAAGTGGGAGGATCACTTGAGCCTGGGAGATTGCAGTGAGCTGTGATTGCGCTACTGCACTCCAGCCTGCATGACAGTGTGAGACCTGTCTCAAGGAACCCTCAATAGCCAAACCCAACGTACTCTTGGCATCCTTGTTGAAAATCATTTGCCCATATATGCAAGGATTTATTTCTGGGCTTTCTATTCCATTCCATTTGTCTATATGTCTGTCTTTTTGCCAGTACCACACTGTTTTGATTATTGTAGCTTTGTACTAAGTTTTGAAATTGGGAGGTATAAAACTTTCAACTTTGTTCTCGTTCAGGATTGTTCTGGCACATTCTGTGTTAAACATGTAAGCAAATGAATGAGTGCTCTTGAAGTAAACAGTGTGTTCTGACAGAAAATTATAGGAGAAGGAGAACTGGTGGTGAGAGAGAGGGTCTCTGAGTTCTGAAGGAGTAGAGGAGGCACTTTGGGCTTACCTGCTGTAAGCATTCATTTTGTCACTTGAGAGCAACTCAGTAGGGAAATTGTAATATGTAGCTGGGTTTGTGAATGCTTGACTTTGTAATTAAATAAGCTGAAGTATTAATTTTGACAATGCCCCATCATCCTCTTAGACTTCATAGACCTGTGACATTTGGCTTCTGAAATAAGGTGACATGTTGCAATAAACAGCTTTTCCTTTGGAACATTGTTAACCTTTAAACTATTGGGTATTAACAATACAACAATGGGGCCAGGCACAGTGGTCCTTACCTGTAATCCCAGCAGTTTGGGAGGCTGAAGCATGAGAGTCACTTGAGCCCAGGAGTTTAAAACCAGCCTGGGCAACATAGGGGGACCCTGTCTCTACAAAAGTAATTAAAAAAAAATTAGTTGGGTGTGGTGGTGTGTGCATCTGTGGTCCCAGCTACCTAGGAGGCTGACATAAGAGGATCGCTTGATCCTGGGAGGTCAAGTCTGCACTGAGCTGTGATTGCACCACTGCACTCCAGCCTGGGCAACAGAGTGAGACCCTGTCAGAAAAGCAGAGACAAGAACAATGTAACAAAGGTCATTTTCTGAAACCAAAAGAAGTCTTTTTAAGACTTTTTAAGGTTGTACTAATAAGTACAAAAGTACTTATTAGCCACTAGTGCCAGATATAATTTAATAGAAATAAAATGATTATTTGTATTTATTCCTGACAAACACCGAAGATACTTTGAAAACTGGATACAGAAGTGATATATTCTGATGGTTCTAGCTTAGTATTTATAATAATATTTATAGTATTTAAATAGTATTTATCATAATAAAGTGAGAATTACATCTCACCTTCCTTTTAACTTGGGATGTCTTGAGCCAGACGTGACAAAGTTGTGAAGTATATCACGTGGAGGAAGGATCACACGCCTAGAGTAAGGGCTGAGAAGTCTGCCCGAGTGGCTAAGCTTGCTGCTTGCCATTCTCTCCCCAGCTGGCAGATGCCCGAATCCATTCCTCTTCACAAGTGTAAAGAAAAAGCAAGCATGCCTCTCCACTCGGGAGCTAGCCACCCAGACCGTCTCTCTGGAGGCCTAAAATTCAGGTGTCTTACAGTGGCATCCGTGGACCAAAGGTGTATTTTTGGATGATGCAGTTTGTATTTTCTTAACTTTAAAAAAGCAAGCAGACCAGTTAAACATAAGTGACTACAGGGGGTGAAGTTTTACCCCAACAATGACAGTATTCATTTCAGAGGTTTTGTTTTTCTTTATGATTTATTCCTGACAAACACTGATCACTAGTTTACCACGCAACTGGCCAGTTTTTACATTTTGGTTGATAGTATGTTATCTTTTTGTACTTCAACAATCTGATATTTTTAAAAATGGCATTACAGGATAATTTTAGTGAGTATTTCTCTTAATAAATGAATGAGAAAAGATGCTCTGTGTCTAAGGCATCTTTTCATATGTCTGGCCATTTTTCCATCGGGTCGATGGTCTTTTACTGATTTGTGTAGTTCTTTACTCAGGAATTTAGCCAGGTGTTTTTAAAATTATACAATCTGAAATAAAACATGCATTTGCTTTTTAAAGAAATTATAATTAAGTGAACCTGCAGCAACCTGCCATCCAAGTTAAGAAAGAGAATATTTTCAGGGCCAAGAGGCTCCCTGTGTGTTTCTCCAGGTGGCTGCCTCATCACTAACCTGATTTTTATGATAATCATCCTGAATTTGCTTCCCTCCTGTGCCTGCCTATAGTTTCACGTTGCATGCCCTTGAACTTGATATATGTGGAATTGTACTGCATTTCTTCTTTTGTGCTTTTCTTCTGTTGGGGGGTGAGAGATGAGTCCATGCTGAAGGCGTGTAACTGCAGTGGCTGCTCTTCATTGCTGCTGTGGTACCTTCACACTGTGGAATACCAAGTTCTGTATCCATTCTGCCACTGATGGACATAATACTGCTGTGAACATTCTTGCACCTTATTCTGGGGTGCGTGTGAAAGTGTGTCTCCTAGATGGAGAGATGCACATGTAAAACTTTATAAGGAAACGTCAAATTGTTTTCCAAAGTTGCTGTGCCATTTTTCATTCCTGTAACAGTGTGCCAGTTACCTTACATCCTCTTCCGCATTTGATAATGTCAAGTTTATATGTTTTTGCCAATCTGGTGGGTATGTTATAGTATCTTGTGTTTTAACTGGATTTTCCCTAGTTCCTAATGGGATTAAACATCTTTTCAGATTTTTTTGGCCATTCAAGCTTTTCAAATAAAATCCTTATTAAAGTTATTAGTTCATTTTTTCCTGTTGGGTTTTTTTTTCCCAGTTGATTTAAAAATTTATGTACAGTAAGTCCTCAACATCACTGATAGGTTGTTGGAAACTGCAGATTTAAGTGAAGTGATGTAGATCAGGTCTTTGAATAACACTGTTTCATCAACACTGTTTTATTATAACATTGATGAAAATAATTGTTATATGTCGTTTCACTTAGTTGCAGATGCCAAGAATCTTTCAGCGACATTGAGGACCTGCTGTACGTACAGACACACACACATACTCTTTCACTCTTTCTCTTTCTCTCTCTCTCTCTCTGTGAATCTGGCTCTTTGTTTTTCTGTGTTACAGATAGCTTACCTCAGTCGGTAGCTTGTCTTTTCACTCTCCTCATGATGTCCATAATTTTAAAACGTCTCCTATTTTAACCTTTTCTAGAACGCCAATCTGAACTGCCAACACAAAGCAAAGCGAGCTTCCCCAGTATTCTCAGTGACCCAGACCCGGATTCTTCTAATTCTGGATTTGACAGCTCAGTTGCCTCTCAGATCACAGAAGCTTTAGTCAGCGGACCAAAGCCACCTATTGAAAGTAGGTATATGTAAATTAATTTATACTCTTGGTTTTATTCCGTCTGCATCCTCTAGGACTTTTCAGTTTTTTGAGACATCATCTTATTTTTGTTATGACTTAAATTGTAATTTAGTGTGAACCTTTCTAGTGTAGTGAGTATCTAGAACATAGAAGAGATGTTCAGTGACAATTAGTTTCTTCTTTAAGAAAAGTGCATGCCAAGTTGTTTGTTGCATGACTATCCTATGCATACCTAAAGATACAGGCCGGGTGTAGTGGCTCACACCTGTAATCCCAGCATTTGGGAGGCCGATGCGGGTGGATCACTTGAGGTCAGGAGTTTCACACCAGCCTGGCCAACATGGTGAAACCCCATCTTTATTAAAAATACAAAAATTAGCCAAGTGTAGTGGTGCGTGCCTGTAGTCCCAGCTACTCAGGAGGCTGAGGCAGGAGAATTGCTCGAAGCTGGGAGGAAGAGGTTGCAGTGAGCCAAGATTGCACCACTGCACTCCAGCCTGGGGGACAGAGTGAGAGAGTGTTTCAAAAAGGAAAAAAAAAATTTTTTTTTAAATTAGATTCTGATTTTAGTGAAATGAGTCTTTTTGTAGCAGCTCATTATCTTTTTGTTTTATACCTCTTAAGTAATCTTACCACTATCATTTCCTTTTCCATTTTAAAGTTTTTCTTATAAGCTCCTAATTTAATTCAAAGAAAACACTTGTAGAATTTGAAATAATATTAGCTGCATTTTTTGGGGCTTTCTTTAAGAGATGGAGTCTTGCTGTGATGCCCAGGCTGGACTCCATCCCCTGAGGCTCAGGGGATCCTCCTACCTTAGACTCCCGCGTAGTTGGAATTACAGGCATGCACCACTCTACCTGGCATCTGTTTGATAGGCTTCTGTGTGCTTTGAATTATGAAGGCAAGCTTTCTGCTTTGGAATGAGAACATGTTTACCCGATGATAGTGTGGTATCACCATGAGTTTGAAATTCACACAGTGACTTTTGTACCATTTGGTTTACAGTAGATCTTCGGCATACATAGGTTTAATATTTGAAATTTCCGCTAGTCACAAGTGTGACTGAAATGTCCATGGCATGTAGTGGCTTCTTTTTAATATTTGCTTGGGCACAACTCTAAACTGCATAGGTCACCAGGAAGATATGTGAAAAGCAGATCACTCATCATAAGTGGGTCTAGCCAAATACCCGATGTCCCCACCTCGCAGGAACTCTCTATCACATAAGTAGTACTTCTTATAAATTGGTAAAAACTTTATTTTTGTAAGTGGTTGAAGGGAGATTCAGATGCTAGTCCTGGTGAGTTAAGTGAAGAGGCAGTGGAGATATTTAAGATAAAGTGACGATTTTTAACCAGAAAATAGATGTTTTCTGTAAACTCAACAGTAGACTCTCACATTTGGCAGGGCTAGGATCCATGATAGGAATAAACGACTTCTGCCCTATGTGGAAGCCATGTGAGATGTGAAATTGGTTCGGCAGAAGTCCTAGCCAGCATTTATTTCAGTGGGTTTGTAACTCAGGGATGAATCTTGTTTTATAAAACAGTTGAGTTGAACCACTTCATTTTCCTTTTGTAATTTTATTGTTTTCTGAAAATAAATACAGCATTTGTGAATTTAGGGATTCGTGACAGTCTCCACGTTCATTTCAAAATATCAAAAGGCAACCATACTTTTCCTCCTGCTGTTTCATCGCCACGTAATTTGTTACTTCAGTTATAGGATGCAAAGGTAAAACTAGTACAGATCACAGTGCCAGCTGAACAAACAGTGAAAAGCAGAACAAACAGTGGTAACTCAGAATAAGATGTGTGAGGACATAGTATTTCATTTTTTTCATCAAAAGTCGTCACCCGTTTAGCAGTCGCGCCCTTTTGCTGTTGAGTGGTCATGCTCGAGTGCAGCGTGGGCAGGCCACGGCCAGGCTTTCCTCATTTCTCCAGAAATGAAGAGCTTGTTCTCTGGCATCACGCTGGTATAGTGTTCTTTCATTGTCTTGTTTGCATTCTGACTGAAGCCCTGCCTTCCTGTGTCACTCCTGCTTCTGATTTTGAAGTGTAAGAGTTTTAGTCACGTCATCCTTATTAAGAGATATCTTCGCGTACTTTATTAAGTGAAGTGTGTGAGATGTGTAGAGATGTTAGCTTCCTGATAGGAGCAACTATCACTGCTCTCATTACAGGCCATTTTCGACCAGAGTTTATTCGTCCACCGCCTCCACTCCACATTTGTGAGGATGAACTGGCCTGGCTAAACCCCACAGAGCCTGACCACGCAATCCAGTGGGATAAATCAATGTGTGTGAAGAATAGCACTGGTGTGGAGATCAAGCGAATAATGGCCAAAGCCTTCAAAAGCCCCTTATCCTCTCCCCAACAAACACAGGTGTGTATTGATTGTAAGCATTTTCTTATCTTTTTCTAAAATTTATTTTTAATTAAAAAAAAATTTGTTTTTGAGACAGTCTCTCACTCGGTTGCCCAGGGTGGAGTGCAGTGGCACGATCTTGGCTCATTGCAACCTCTGCCTCCTGAGTTCAAGTGATTCTCGTGCCTCAGCCTCCCCAGCAGTTGGGACTATAGGCATGCACCACCACCATGCCCGGCTAATTTCTGTATTTTTGGTAGAGGTGGGGTTTTGCCATTGTTGGCCAGGCTGGTCTGGCCTCAAGTGATCTGCCAGCCTTGGCCTCCCAAAGTGCTGGGATTACAGTTTTGAGCCACTGCACTCAGCCATTGTGAGCCTTCTCTTATCTTTAATCCAACAAGAGTAGTTTTTTGGAAAGTGATAAGCAGTAAACTAATCCTGTCACCATGAGGCAGCAGTAGGAAGTTGCAAAGGTTTTTGGGTCTCTGAAGTTTTGTTCTGCTCTTTGGTAGTTTTGCTGTGTTGGGGCAAGAAGTCTGATGGCTGAAAATGTTCTGACGTTTCTTTGTGATCAGTCTGTCCCTGGGAGAGATGGGGTCGTGGGGGTGTCACTGCTGTATACAGTGGGACACTTTCCACAGTGGTTACGTTTGAGCAGACAGTAACACTTCTGATGGAAAGCGGAGTTACTGACAGGCTGTAGGGAGGAAACAAGGCTGGGAAGGGGAACCTGCCCCCATCACACAGCTGGATCGTGGTGGATTTGAGATTAAAGTAGCCCCCACTGCCCGAGTGGGAGACTGGATGACTCCCCTCAGGAGAGGCAAGGCCACTCTTCTACTGGTTGGTGAATTTTATCCAGTTTGCATTAGAACTTTTCAGGAGATATTGACCTCTCCAATCAAGTTTGCCACCAAAAACATCATTTTCAAAATGAAATAACGAATAGCAATGTTTGTAGTTCGCTTTGCTCATGAGACTAACCTGAAAACACAGTCCACTGTGGAACATACAAGTAGACAGGGAAAAAAAACAAAAAACAGCATAGGACATTTAAAGAGGAAGTGCTTATTTGGTGGAAAAAATCTTTTGGGGATACCTGTTTGAATTACAAAGTGTGGCTGTGACTTGAACAGTGAAGTTCTGCAGACTGATGACTTGCAGCAAGTCTGCTGTCCTGCTTCCCACTCCACCCCCTTCTCAGGTAGTTCTGGTCTCTGCCTGAGTGGGGTGGGGCAGGACTGTTTCTTGGGAGAACTATTTGGTCATTAAGATTATTTTTAGTTACAACAGATGACAGAAAAAAAAACCTGCAAAGGACTTGACATTGTTACAACCAGACAGTATTGTATCTGACCAGACAGTATGGAGTCTGACTTGATGTCCAGGAAGAGGAATCATTAGCATATTTATAAACTGTCTTAGATGTGTTTGCGTTTTAGTTTGTTCAAAATTAAAATGTAAATTTAGAAATGTCAAGACATTATGGATTTGAAGGAAGAAATTTATGAAGTTGGTTCAATGCAGATAGTTTTGTAGCTTTTTGTATAAAATGCTTATTTCATATACATGGGGGGAAAAATTGACTCAAGACCCTCTTTTTCTCTCCCTCTCTCTCTAAAAATCTGGTGTATTTAGCTCCTTGGTGAGTTGGAAAAAGACCCCAAACTTGTCTACCATATTGGCCTCACCCCAGCCAAACTTCCTGACCTTGTGGAAAACAACCCTTTAGTCGCTATAGAAATGTTGCTGAAATTAATGCAGTCAAGCCAGATCACTGAGTATTTCTCTGTCCTGGTCAATATGGACATGTCTTTACATTCAATGGAAGTTGTAAATCGGTAAGTTTCTAGATTTGATCAAATGTGTGGGGATAGATACAGATTAGATGGCCAGGAAGGAAAAATTGTAACAGATTTTTGTCTTGGTATTATTGGCATAAGATTAACTATTAAAGAAATAATTTAAGCTTTAGCATTCACTACATGTGAATTTAGCATGCGTTAATAAGAACTGAGGGTAGGATTTCAAACATATTTAGTGTTAGTAGAAGCATAAATGAAAATTGCTGAAATTTATTTTATTTTACTTATTTTTTTGAGAGGGAGTCTCACTCTGTCGTCCAGGCGAGTACAGTGGTGCAATCTCAGCTCACCGCAACCTCCACCCCCTGGGTTCAAGCAATTCTCCTGCCTTAGTCTCCCTAGTAGCTGGGATTACAGGTGTGTGTGCTACCACACCCGGCTAATTTTTGTACTTTTAGTAGAGATGGGGTTTTGCCATGTTGGTCAGGCTGGTTTCGAACTCCTGACCTCAAGTGATCTGCCCACCTCAGCCTCCCAAAGTGCAAGGATTACAGGCGTGAGCCACTGTGCCAGCCAATTACTGAAATTCATTTCCCTGTACATAGTCCTATCTTCTTTATCCCTATACAAATACAGATATTTTTTTCTTAGTGACTAACAGCTGTAAGTGTGGAAAAATATGGACCTTAAGAGCTGAGAATCCTAGGAATGCCGTCCTAGCTTCCTCGTGCTCTTCTCCCAGCCTTTCTGACCCCGCGTCTCCTGACCCTGCCATCCTTGACTGTCAGGAAAATAGAACGTCTTCCCTTCTTGATGTGTGCTGTACAGTGTTTGTTTGCATTTTATAGTATTTTCCTTACAAGTATCTTTTAGGTAAATTGTGAATTAGATGGGCTGGAGGGCTTCAGTTGTTTATATGCAGGATGGCCAGAGGTTCAGGTGTGCCTGAGTCCTGGTGGAGGCTTTGCATCCTGAGCTCCCTTTCACGTGGTATCCTGCTTTGGATGATAAATTATATGGTCCTCCTATATAGGGAAATCCGTTCTGAGCGCCTAGTGACTAAACTTCAGTGAGAGCATAGTTTTTAACACCTGTTTGGAAGTTGGGGCTTTTTAAAAAATCTATGTGAAATTGAACTACAGAATGTGCCCTTTTTTCATCAACTATTGGGGGAAAAAAGCCCAGCTGGAAGCCAAGGGAGTGGAAGTATGTGCATAGAAGGAGAGTGCATTCTTTTAGGGGCAGGAGAGGGAGGAAGCGTGAGGTTTCCAAAGTAATTTTTAACTTTAACCTTGGTCACCGGCAAAACCAGCTAGCTGCTTGTTGAAAACGTGTTGCTGCATTTCTCCCACTCCTTGTTCCAGTCTTTCCCCTACTGAGTGAAGACTCTCTTTTCAGTGGCCCAGTTCTGTGCAGGTTTGCCTGCACAGCGTGGATTGACCATGCTGAGTGTTCATTTCTCCTTCATATTCTTATAGCAGTTCTTGTCTGTACCAGACATTTGGCCCTGAGTCCGAGATGCAGAATCACTACATCTTTTTGTCAGTGCGATTCTATCTGCTCAGTATCTTGGAATTCAAGGACAGGGTCCTGTTTGTTTTCCCCCAACACCTATCATAGTGCATCATCCTTAAGCGTGAAAACAAGTTTGTTGGTGACACACACATCTCGTGACTGCAGCAGCTCGTGACAGTGTCCTTGGAACACTGCCTCCTCATGCCTTATTGAAAAAAGTTTTGAGGTCTGGTAAGTTTAGAAAAGGTAGCATATGTTAATCTTTTGGAAATTCATACTTTGAGTATGGAATTCCTGTTCCCACCCCACTCATTTTTCTCCTTAAAACATTCCATGTAATCCTTTGGAAAATACTGGCTTTGGCCTTTATTATGACTCTAAATTCCAATAACAGACCATGACTTATGATTTAATCAAGAATACTCAGGGGCAGGGCTCAAAAAAATAATTGCAATATGTAAATAGTAAGTAGAGCCATTTTTAAAAGTGTTATTTATGGGTAAGTAGGTGTGGGTCTTAGGTTTACTTGCCCAAGTGTATTTAAAACCAGGGAACTGGATATGTCAGAAAATTCCACCAGATGACTGAAGCAAATTTTGTATTTTATGGTTAACAATGTTTTTCAATGTTATCAAATGAAATTAATGGCCCAAATTTTCTTTTATGAAACAGACTAACTACAGCTGTTGATCTACCTCCTGAATTTATTCACCTTTATATATCAAATTGCATCTCTACTTGTGAACAAATTAAGGATAAATATATGCAGGTAATAGAAATTTCTGTAAATTTTACAATTGCCTGCCAGGAAAATGAGCACACTAACATTTGTTTTTTTTCCCCTTTTTCAGAATCGGTTGGTGCGTCTTGTGTGTGTGTTTCTCCAATCCTTGATCCGTAACAAAATTATTAATGTACAGGATTTGTTTATAGAAGTGCAGGCATTCTGTATTGAATTCAGTAGGATACGAGAAGCTGCTGGTCTTTTCCGGTTGTTGAAGACATTGGATACTGGGGAAACACCTTCTGAGACCAAAATGTCAAAATAATACCTCATCAGAACCATCCCATCCATTCACTGTTCAGCTGTACTGTGACTTAGTTTTTACACCGTTAAAACCCTGAGTGGATTGCTTGGTCTGATGCATATAAACAGTACTTTATCTACTTAAAGCAAAGTTTTGCTTTCTTGGATGACTTTTTCCGTGAGATGAATTTTTGATAAGAACTGGGGAAAACGTGTCTTTTAGGTGTCTTGCTGATGACTATCCATAGGAGGAATGGCTATCCCAAAAAAAAAGATGAGTTTTTTGTTTTTTTAAGTACTAAAGAACAAAATATGTTTTTCATTAATACAGGCTTCCGATGAAACAGGAATCCAGTTTTCGTAAAGTTCCAATGTTGATACTGAGAGTAAATTCTTAAACATTTGTGATACTGTCCTAGAGGTGAAAGCAGCTGAATGTTTCTGAACCATCAAGAGGCAAACAGGAGTTTGGTTGTTGAACTTGCTTATGCACAAAGCTCTTAACTCCTCATGAACCAAGGATTTACTTACAACTTTCTCCTTGTCGTGGAGGCTTAATAGACAACAGAATAAATGCATTTCTTGGGCCTCTTATAAACTTGGGAACTCTTAGAAAGCTGCTTCTATGACCAGGCTGTAATAGCTGGTATAGTTTTTTGGTTTTTTTCCTCTTAAGATGTTCTGTTATTAGTCTGAGACAGCCATTATTTTGTTTTAAGGAAAAACATCAGTCACTGCTCTGGGAGGTAATTTCCTGTGGGATCTGCACCCTCCTGTCTGGGTGGTGGATGTGGGTTTGAGAAGTAGGAGGAGCAGGGTGGTACCATATGGGCTCTTACCCTTTATGTGATTTTGGACAACAGTGCCTTCCATTAAAGTTCTTTTTATCAGCTGTTATCTGATATATTTTTTATTTTAAGAAATCATGAGAAATTCCTTTTACTGAGGTATTTTCAAAGTGTATTTACAAGGGAGATAATCTGTTCAACAGGAATTACTCTCTAACGCTTTGAAAAAGTTAAAGGAAACCAAACCAAGTGATTTTAAGGTAAGTAAAAGTTCCAATCTTAAAACTCTGGAGAAAGCAGTACTAAAGATTTATAACAAATTGTCTTAGTTTTTCACTATAAGAGAAATGTTTAAGAATGTTTGCTTAGAGGAAATAATGAACTAAGCCCATCTATCAGAGGACTGCCTTCAGACAAAACGATGGCAACAAGTGATTTCTTTCTATGCCTAAAAATAAGCATCCCCGTTAGCATTGGGAAAAGAACAGCTTATTACTGAAGTACTTTTGGAGTGGCGGTTTCAACAACCCAGCCTTAGGTTCCAGGACCTACAAGACCTACTGATTCTCTGGCATAATAAAACATTGAACTCACAGCCAACACCACCATCACTCATGCCTGAGTGAAGCTGATCTAACAGACACTGAGTCCATGAGGCACATCACAGCCTTGTTGCCTTTAAAGCAGTAGACAATATTTTGCTACACCTGGGGGCCATTTTAAATAGTGAAATCGCCAACAAAAAGTGCAGAAATGCAAAGAACATGGTACTGAAGAGACTATGAAAGGACACCTGTTTGCAGTAGGAGAGGAAACAAGGCATGGCATCCCCTCCAGCCTCTGTCAGAAACGTGCGTGTCAGGCAGCTTGGCTCACTCACTGCTCTGTGCATGTCTGAAAATGACTGCATGTGGTGATTTTGGGGTTACGAATAAATTTTAGTAGGGAGGTTCTCAAATAGGGACTTCGTAAGTGAGGATCAAAACCACAATATTGGTGTTTACGTGAAAGACTTTAAAATTTATTTTAAATGGCTTACAAAGAATAGTGGTTATATTTATAGAACATTTTATAAAACAGTCATGATTTACACTTGCAACACCAACAAAAGCTTCTTGAAAATAAAAGTTTACCTAAAGTAAAATTGGTGGCTGGGTTTGGTGACTCATGCCTGTAATTCCAGCACTTTGAGAGGCTAAGGTGGGAGGATCACTGGAGTTCAAGACCAGACTGGATGACATAGCAAGACCTCGTTTATATTGAAAAAATAAAAAATAAAATAAGGCGTGGCATGTACCTGTAGTCCCAGCTACTCTGGAAGCTGAGGTGGGAGGATTTCTTGAGCCTGGGAGATTGAGGCTGCAGTTAGCATCAATGGCACCACTGCACTCAAAAAAAAATTCAATAACTGCAATAAACTTTTAAGTGTAATCAAATGAGTTCAACTGTCATGTTAAGACACCTTGAATTCTTTTGATTTTCTAGTTCCAATTTCTAGCTTTAATATCTTCACCTGTTAAAAAGAAGACAGCAATAAGTAACATCTTAGGGTAGAAAGCAGTTATTTCAAAAGAAAAATAGTTTGAGATCCTAAAATGTAAGTATTAGAAATAATTAACTTTCTTTTAGAAAGCTTTAAAGAAATGGTATCGATTTTTATTCTTACAGTGTATACATTTACACCTAATTTTAAGTAGCACACTAAATGATCCGCATTCCCTTGGAGAATGATGGTCACATGTCTCTCAAACAGTATTTTGAATGATATTCCTTAAACATTTTAAGGGTATCTGGAAAATTAATGTATCGGAAGAACTTTTTACACATTCGTTAAAATTTCAGCACCCTCTGTCTACTAAGATGTTTTACTGATTTCACTTTACATCTTATCTTTTTTTTTTGCAATCACTATTGTTCTTACCAGGAAAATCCCCAAGACACTTCCAAGAGTACCTGTATAATCCTGGATCTGATACCTGCAGTCAGCCCACACAAAGTCCTGGTGTTCCCAGGCTTCTCACTAGCCAATAATACAACCCTACAACTCAGCAAAGAAAAGCATGGGTTGGTTTTTTCTCTAATGTTTAAATGAATGTAGTGCAAATACTTTTTTCACAACTTTGCTGTACAAAGAGGGCAAGTCTCCAGTTGCGTGGCTGATTATGACACAGTAGAAATTTCACTTTTATAACTAGTAATCCAAATGTTAGTATTTTTGAAAATATGGTGACAAGTGTTTTTTAAAAAACTTTTAAAACTTAATTAGCTGGGAATGTCATAGGTGGCTTTTCTAGTTGACTATTAAGTCACAGAAACACAACATATATTAACTACAAAACTAGTTTTGGTTTGAGTCAACATCCTGTGCTTTAGCAAATCACAAAGTAGGGTTTAATACCAAGCCCACAGAAACTGCTTTTGACTAAAACATATAATTACCTCAAGTTCTACTTAGTAATACATATATACTGACTTATAATTTCAGCCTTCATTGAGCAAATAAACTTCAACGTGCTCAAAAGAAGAGACTATTGCCAAACTAAGCGATCTTACTGGGGAATTTGGTTACACTGGGTATTTCATCCCCAGTATATGGGGACAATCACCTATTCCTAAAGGTCTTTTTTTTTTTTTTTTAAATAGTTCAGTTCTCTTTGGGATGCCTTTCTTGACCACTCCCATGGCATGAAGCTTCCAATCCTGCTACTGAGGTCAGACTAGTGGTTCGCTTCAGGAAATTTTGTCATCGTGTGCCCAGAGAGAGCAAACTGCTGATGGAGACACTGCAATTCGGCCTTTTCTTGTCATCATTCCTCAGTAGCTGGAGGGAGCAGTCTTTTGGGAAAGGCTGTGTATTCGGGATCCCTAAAAAGATAGCACATAGGGAGATTATTACCTGCCAAGTGGTGTGTATGTTTACACCTCTCTGGCCCTTTAGTTTTCCGCTGGGACACCCAGAACGCCAGTCCAGACACCGAGGAGCCGAGGAAACAGGACAGCAGACGGGGCTGCGGAGAGCGGCACAGTCACGGACACTGTCTCCTTTGCCACGCCACCCACGGTTCCCAGTTAAATACTGGTCCTCATTACACGTGAACACATGGCTCTTAGGACAACTGTTTGGAGGAAAGTGATTCATGTGGTAAATAATATAAATGAAATCGAATTTATTATACATTCCCCCAATTCTCTGCATCTTATCAACTTAAAAGCTTTAGCAAAAACTCTAATATTTGTCCCTTCCTTTTTTTTTTCTCCCCCCCTTTAACAGGATCTCACTCTTGCCCAGGCTGGAATACAGTGGTGTGATCACGGCTCACTGCAGCCTCAACCTCCTGGGCTCAAGTGATCCTCCCACCTCAGCTTCCCAAGTAGCTGGGGCTACAGACAGGTGCCACCCTGTCCAGCTGATTTTTAAAATTTTCAGTAGAGATGAGTTTTGCCTTGTTGCCCAGGCTAGTCTTGAATTCCTGGGCTCAAGAGATCCTCCCATCTTGGCCTCCCAAATTGTTGGTGTTAAAAGCGTGAACCACCACACCTGGCCTGTCACTTCTTTATCATGTTAATTTTCATCTAAAAAAACTTCTATCAATGAAAACTTTTTCCATTCAGAGTACCGAACAGTTTCTTCTCTTGCTAATTTCTTTTTTGCTACTAAAGACTTGTGTTTCTAGATATATGACCGTATTATTCCAACCTCTCCAATTTATAATTTAGTGTTCAAGCTTTTAAATTCAGGAACACTATGTTTGACAGCTGCTGATTAAGAAATCACACTTCTGTAATGATCAAAAACAATTTACCTTGGTCTGGCAGGGTATTTTTTTTTTTAAAAGAAACACCAGTCAAATTTATTACAGTTGTCCACAGTTAGCAATGGTGATCTTCATGCGAATTGCTGCTCTTGCCATTCCTGGACCCAAAGTGCTCCATGACCTTCACAGTATTCATGCCATCTTTCACCTTGCCAAAGACCACGTTTGCCATCTAACCACTCAGCCTTGGCGTCTTGGCAGTGCAGATAAAAAACTGGGAAACGTTCATGCTGGGTTCAGCATTTGCCATGGACGATGCCAGGACCTGTATGCTTCAGGATGAAGTTCTTGTCATCCAATTTCTCCCTGCAGATGGACTTGCCACCAATGCTGTATGGCGTGTGAAGTCACCACTCTGACACATAAACCCTGGAATAATTCTGTGAAAGCAGGAACCCTTATAACCAAATCCCTTCTTTCCAGTGCTCAGAGCACGGACGTTTTCTGCTGTCTTTGGAACTGCAAACAGCTCCACTCTGCTAACATAATTTTATGGATTAGATGAACAGTCACTTCTTGGTTTCTAGGCCCCTTACGTCGAAGGAGACACAGCCCAAGGGCTCGCCATCGACAGCAATGTTGAAAACCATGGTGGGGTTGACCATGGCTGGAAGCAAGGGGCTCCGGGCGGCAGCAGCATCTGCAAAGCTCACAGCCTTCTTTTCAAAAGTCAGCTTCGTTAGCTCCTCGGAAGAATGACTAGTTAAAACATTTTCCCCTAGTATTTCTTTTCTTTTTTTTTTTTTTGAGACGGAGCTTTGCTCTTGTTGCCCAGGCTGGAGTGCAGTGGTGTAATCTCAGCTCACTTCAACCTCTGCCTCCTGGGTTCAAGCGAGTCTCCTGCCTCAGCCTCCTGAGTAGCTGGGACTACAGATGTGTGCCACCAGGTTCAGCTAATTTTTTGTATTTTTAATGGAGACAGGGTTTCACCATGTTAGCCAGGATGGTCTCGATCTCCTGACCTCGTGATCCGCCTGCCTCAGCCTCCCAACGTGCTGGGATTATAGGCATGGGCCTCTGCACCCAGCCCTCCCCTAGTATTTCTTAAAAGACAAAGAGCAAACAGTCTACTCGCTACAGAATCAGGATATATTTTCCTATTCATATTAAACTACAGAAGGTAGATTCAAAGGCAATGGCTGTTACGGAAACCTACTTGAGGCTGTCTGCTAACACACACTCAGTGTGCAAAGCAAAACACATTTTCTGCTTCAATAACTCCTCATATTGCATCTATCTGTAGAGTTTATTTCAGTAAAACTGTTCACTTATCATTTCACGAATCAAAGTATTAAGTAGCTTGAGAAAATTATATAAATCCTTATATCCTATATATGGCTATAAAAATAAATTTATAATTTTAAAAATTGTTTTAAATAACCATTTTTTACCTACCAACTAAAGATATAGAGTAACTAGAAGCAACACAAGACTACAATTCCACACTCGAAAAAATAACTGCCTCATATTCCTGACTTCTACCTCCAAGAAGTGAGAACAGCAGAGTGTGCGTTTCATCACTTTCTAACACTTAGCGGTCTCCAAAAGCTCTGCATTAGCCTGCTCCTTTGACCCAAAAGAACAGCAAGCAAGTAAAAAAGAAGAAATGGTTACCAAAGTCATAGTATTAAATCTGCTTAAACTCTAATCAAGAAAACTGGTTATTTCGAGTCAACAATAAAAATTAAAATTCTACATCTTTCGCCCTTTTAATTGTAAAGATTAAATTGTAACTGAAATCAATATAATCGATTCTCAGTCTGCCTACTCATTTTCCTTAACAAGGCAATGAAGAATTTAATGCTCATGTGCAATATAGAATCTTAGGTTTTTATTTGTAGGAAAAAATAAACAGATTTCCCTCCCCATCAAGGCGTCACAAGAAATGAGGCAATAAAGGGAAAAATGCAAATCCTAAAGTCATCTAGTGACTTTCTCCTAATTCTAAACAAAGAAAAAGTGCTCTCAGGTTTTGAAATCTCCACATACAACACAGATGGGCAAAAAAGCTACAGACAGCTCAGTTACAAGCTTCAAGTTCTTAAAAAAAAAAACAAAAAAACCAAACCTTTCCTCCAGGGAAAGCCCATGTGATCAATTACCGAATTGAATTATACAGTTCCACTTCAACTAGTCTAAAATTGATGTGCTTAGCCAAAACCTTGAAAAATAGAATTAACCAGTTTTTTACAGTACCGTAGCAGCCAGTCTATTATACAGAAACACCACCTGTCCTTTACATTAGAGTACTTGCCCCAGTTGTCTTTGTAAGTCTGAAGCAACACACTGTTCATGGTAAATTTTAGTAGATAAATATATGAGGATTAATCGAAAAGTCTCTTTCAGAAGAAAATATCTTAGTCCTTTGTATATCAAATCAGAATCTAATAGGTAAAATAATATACATTATTTTCAAATATACAAATTATGCGCTGAAGTAAAAAAAATAAAATGTCCTTTAGTTCAAGCCAAACTTCTGCCGGTGCCACTTCAGTGGGCACGTGAGCTAGGAGATGGGTCCTCCATGCCGAGAGTCACTTCTGCCGGCTTCTGCAAGAGAACGACACAAGCTACTCCATCAGGAGAAGAGGGCAGCATATTCCGAGCTTCAATTACACAAACACAGTTACTCGCTTGGAGATAATTCAAGATGGTAAACAGAAAAATTGTTTTCTTTTTTTTGAGATGGAGTCTCACTCTGTTGCCCAGGCTGGAGTGCAATGGCGCCATCTCGGCTCACTGCATCCTCTGCCTCCCAGGTTCAAGCAATTCTCCTGCCTTAGCCTCCTGGGTGGCTGGGACTACAGGCACCCACCACCACACTCAGCAACCTTTTGCATTTTTAGTAGAGATGAGGTTTCACCATGTTGGCCAGGCTAGTCTCGAACTCCTGACCTCAGGTGATCCACCCACCTCAGCCTCCCAAAGTGGAGAAAACACCTTCTCCAGGGTCTACCATTACATGCAGGATTAGAGGCATGAGCCACCACGCCCAGCTAACAGAAAATTTTAAATAAAACATATATGGAAAACTGATAACCCATTGATAGTCAACAAGAAAAATTGGTAAACACCTTTGTCGTATGAGTTTTCTAGCATTAGCATAGCCAACATTAATCTCATCAGCAGATCAGTCTTTAAAGACAGTTAGAGATGGTGGTACCAGAAGATGTTCCCAAAAGTTGAACAAGTAGCTAAGGTGATGGTGACGCTGCCACCAATGAAAACAATAGCCAGTATTTATATCGACCCTAAGAGGTAGAGATTAACATGTCGCCAGCCCTGGTTTATAGATGGCAAGGAAGAGGAGGAGCTGGTACTGAAATCCAGACAGTTGCTATTACTAGGTATACAAAAATCACTCCACACAAAAGGCTCTTAGAATAGAATACTTCCTTAAAGACTGCAGCAGAACCCACTACTTTTTATTTTGCCAATTTAAAGTTTCTCTTTTGAGACAGGGTCTTACTCTCTCACCCAGGCTGGAGTGCAGTGACATGATCACGGCCATGGCTCACTGCATCCTTGATCTCCTGGGTTCCAGTGATCCTCCCACCTCAGCTTCCCAGACAGCTGGGACTACAGGCACATGCCACTATGCCCTGCTAATGTTTTGTAGAGACAGGGTTTCTGCACGTTCCCCAGGCTGGCCTCATGCGATGTAATCTGCTCCCCACCACCCCACCTCCAAAAGTGCTAGGATTACAAGTGTGTGCCACCATGTCCAGCCTAAAGTTTCTATTAAATGGTGAAATAACATAAGTAATCTCAAAATGCTTCCTCTTGCTTTATAAATATAAAATGTGTATTTACTGTTTAAACTGACAAAAACTGCATATATTTATGGTATACAACATGATGTTCTGAAACATGTATACATTGTGGAATGGCTAAATCACACTAATTCATGTGCATTACCTGACATATTTATTCAAAGTGAGAACATTTAAAATCTACTCTTTGGGCATCTTTCAAGAATACTATACATTGTTATATGAACTGTAGTCACCATGCTGTATAATGGAGTTCCTGAATTTACTCCTAACTGAAACTTTGCACCTTTTGACCAGTATCTCTCCAATCCCCCCCACACCCAATCAAATATTTTGCACTCGCTTCAAGGAGGTGTAGTAGGTGGAGAGTGACGTAACTGGACAGTGGAAGGTGCACTTCTGCAGGAAAACACCTTCTCCAGGGTCTACCACAGTAACTTCCACATTCATTTCCTAGTTGCTCCTAAGAGTCTAGTAAATGTTTTCTCAACTGTAAGTGAAACTACATTTTATTCTGGAGATATTAATGCCTGATTTTTCTAATTTAGTGTTTTTCAATTTATACTGTTACCGTTACAAGGCTGAAAGAACATTAACAGATAAGGTCAACTTGCTGATGCACAATACTTGGGAATTTAAAAAAAGGACAAAGAAAAACAGAATGTGAGCCCCACATGGGGTTGGGTGGGGACATGGGGGAAACTGGCTGCTTCAGAAGGTATCTGACATTCTGCTGCTTTGGAAACCTAGCTGCTTCTTCCACCTTCTTTATTTCTACCCATGATTTCAAATTTTATTATCTGTGTTCTAAGAGGGCATTTCAGGACAGCCAATGGTAAACTGTAATGCACTGCAAGTTAACAAGGTAGCAAGAATGCAGAAAACTCTGGAGGCTGCTCTTGAAGGACATTTAGTCAGAGTAAGAGTCTTAGTATCTCCAGGGTGGCTCATGTACTAGAGAAGGCAAAGTTAGTTTTCTTTCTGGAGTTGGAAGGCAATGGCAAAATCACACAGGTATGCATTCTGGCTCCATATAAAGACATTTTTAAAAATAAGAGCCATTTACCAACAGAACATGCTGCTTTGTAAGGTGGCCCAGTCTTAGCTGGAGAGCTGGTTAGGAGAATGCCTACACCAATCAATCGCTACAATTTTATAATTCTCCGAAATCTATTCTCCTTTTTTCTTCCATAATGCATTCTTTTTTCTTCCTCTGGTGCTGTTAATACTTACATTGTAATATTTCTACCTATTTTTGCCTCACGGATCCTAAATGTGCCACAAAGAAACTGACTTAGTTTCAATCTTACTGCTTTGGAAAAATAGGCTTCCTCTTCTAGGATGACAAAATTCAAAATCTGAAGCATCGATTCTTCCCATTTAAAATAACCTTTGCCGGGCGCAGTGGCTCAAGCCTGTAATCCCAGCACTTTGGGAGGCCGAGACGGGTGGATCACGAGGTCAGGAGATCGAGACCATCCTGGCTAACACGGTGAAACCCCGTCTCTACTGAAAAATACAAAAAACTAGCCGGGCGAGGTGGCGGCACCTGTAGTCCCAGCTACTCAGGAGGCTGAGGCAGGAGAATGGCGTAAACCCGGGAGGCGGAGCTTGCAGTGAGCTGAGATCCGGCCACTGCACTCCAGCCCGGGCGACAGAGCGAGACTCCATCTCAAAAATAAAATAAAATAAAATAAAATAAAATAAAATAAATAAAATAAAAATAAAATAAAATAAAAAATAAAATAAAATAAAATAAAATAAACAAATAAAATAAAATAACCTTTAAGTGAATCCAATTCCAATAAAAATTCTGATGAGATTTTCTTTTACTTGGCAAAATGGTTTTAGAATTAATCTTTAAAAAATGTAGAACAGGCCAGGTATGGTGGCTCATGCCTGTAATCCTAGCACTTTGGGAGGCAAAGGAGGGCAGATCACCTGAGGCCGGCAAATCACCTGAACCCAGGAGGCGAAGGCTGCAGTGAGCTGAGATCACACCACTGTACTCCAGACTGGCCAACAGAGCAAGACTCCATCTCAAACAATAACAACAACAATAATAATAATATAGAATAGCCCAGGAATTATTTTTAAAAGAAGAATAAAGATGAAGGAATTTGCCTTGCAAATATCAAAACATTATTTGTAATTATTATTCACTAAACAATATTAGGACAACTGATTAAACACTTAGGTTTAACAAGTGGAATAAAAGGAAAAAAATAGATTAGTTAAATCTCTCCTCACACCTTAAACTATATATACTAAGATTTCAATGTAAAATACAAAACCCACAAATACTAGCAAAGTACAGGTCAGTATCTTTATAATCCTAAGATAAGAAAGGCCTTCCTAAGTCAGCATGCAATCAAAGGCAGAATCATGAGAGAACAGGAAACTAAACTGCATAATTTCTATCTGGAAAGTACAATGAAAAGCCAAAGGATACAGAAATTGGGGGAGAAATACACAAAATATATGACAAAGCCCTAGTATTTTCAGTGTATAAAAAGCTTTAAGGATCAATATGAAAAAATTACTATCTCCATAAAAAAATAAGCAAGGGATAAAATAAGCAGTTCATCAATGAATAAAGATGACCAATAATCTGAAAAGAGGATTAACCTCATCAGTAATAAAAAAAAATGTGATTAGTCTAGACAACATGGTGAGACTTCATCACTTCAAAAAAATTTTAAAAGTTAGCTAGATGTGGTGGCACGTGCCTGTGGTCCCAGCTACTTGGGAGGCAGAGGTGGCAGGACTAGTTAAGCCTGGGAATTTGAGGCTGCAGTGAGCTGTGTTCTCATCACTATACTCCAGCCAGGGTGACAGAGCAACACCCTGCCTCAAAAAGTAAAACAAAACACACAAAAAAAAACAAACAAAAAATACATGCAGTTCACTACATTTTACCTATCAGAGTGACAGAAAACAATTAGACAAGTGCTAAGTATATATACATAATGATTTCAAAGTGCTAGTGATAATAAACACCCAGGAATAGTTCCAAGAAATTATAGAAAATTCAAAATGCAGTACTATGTAGCTGTAAAAAATCACCTACTTATCAACATAGAAAGAGCTTCATACGTTAAGTAAAACGTAGGTTATATTTAATTCCTGGTTATTTATTCTTTGATAGCTCAAACTCAAGCGATCCTCCCACCTTAATCTTCCAAAGCACTGAGATTACAGGTGTGAGCCACCACACCTGGCCACATTCCATTGTTTTATAATTTGCACACCGCTCACCTAGCAATGCCGTACTTTCCCCTGCATCTCCTTTAAAGCTGGCATCGCACTGTGGCTCAGATTCAGCGGGGGAGGCTGATGGTGGACTGCTCTCATCACTTCCGTCGTCCTCTGGTAAAGTTAGACTGAAATTTGCAGCCGGATCCCTTCCAGAAGGAGATTCTGGAGCAGGCATGTCCTGGACATCCCCAGGCTCTCCCTTGAGAATTAGAACAGAAGAAAAACATGATCAAAGCTTATCTATCATCTGGCTCGTAATTCACACACGATATTATGTACTTCTATACAATGAATCTGGCAAAAAGCACAAAATGTCTCCCTTATCTAGTATCACAAGAAAATGAATTATTTCTCAACAACCAACCTCCTAAGGCCTACATGTTTTTTATTCTAAAAAACATTTCCCCTCCTTGATACAAGCAATGCCAGCTTTTAAACTATTGACAGAAAGTGAAGCTTTCCTCCACTTCCTTGCCTTCCTGGACAGCGGATATGAGGCCATAGCCATGAACTTTGATTACTGCCCTGTGCTGGTTTACAGTGAGGCACTAGGGTTTCAGAGATAAACAAGGCTTTTGAACAACAGATGCCTTCAGACTGTATTATTTTCTTGAAAAAGTTACTCTGGCTCCTTCCATATGGACAGGGTGTTGATCAGCTGTAGTTTGCCTTCACCTTCCCTCCCGCTTCCATTTGCTGCTTTAAAGAAAGGAAAACAGTGAAAGTGGAGGGCTGGAGACACTATCAGCAACACTACATTAAGTCTCGACATTTGGGGAACAGCTAGAAACCTTATTTGATTAATACCAGAGTCAAAGCTGTGTTGTAAGTGGATGGAACTCCTGGTAAAGTGACTTATTAGATGAGGGGTTGCTGTAGGTTCACTATGACCATCTGGCTCAGCATCTCACCATTGCTTCAAGTAAAAACACCACTCACAGGCGCTCCACCTCCCTCCACTGGGCTGCACCCCCAACAGCCCTGCTCCACCTGTGTTCTAGAACCTGCCCCTCCTGCCTCACCAGTAATGTAACGCCCTCCCATCCCTGCTCCTGACACACCAAGCAACAAATTCTGTGGCTGTGACATCACCACAGTACCCAAACTTCTGCCAGCCTAGCCCACAACCTGTTTACCTAAGTATCTGCTAACTTAACTACCTGCCAACCTCCAACCCTGTCTGTTCACTCCCCAGACATAGCATTAGCCTCAAGACTTTGGTGTGTCTGACAGATAATGCAACACCCAGCTCAACTGCCCTCTCAAATGCACTTGCTCCACCTTCCAATTTCTACCTGGCAGCAGGGCATGTGACCCCTCCTCTGTGCTCCCACAGGCAGCACTTCAAACAGGACTCTGGCCATGTTGTGTCTGTGTGCGTGCCCTTCTGTGTGCGTGCCCTGACCCCCCACCAGTCCAGAAAGTGAAATCCTCAAGAGCCTTTGAGGGGAGGGGCTGTCTCTTACTCATCTTTGTCTCCCCAGAGCCAAGTGCAGATCTAGCACCTTAGATGTCATTTCTTTGACCCATCCTTGCCAAATGAATGAAAACAAGTGACAAGAATGACTGACATAGCTGTAAACCTTTAAAGTCTGTGTGGTAGACTGAGGCTGACTCTCACTACAGTTATGGGGAAATAGAGAACTAGTTACTACAAGAGGGCACAGCATGGCTAACTAAAGCATCCACTGCAGGAGGGGGTCAAGAGGTCCACAGAAAAGGGTGTACTGTCTAAAGATTCAAAAGTCAAAGACAAGACAGTAAGTTTCTGAGGTTTAATGTTACCACAGGTTCTGTTCATCAAAAAATAAATTAGGCATTCTGGGGATATATATTCTAGCTTTCTGAAATTAACATTCAACCTTATGTGAGATGAAGAGTCTTAATTTTTAATATATGAAATATACAGCTTATTTCCACAAACAAAACTCATGAGGATTAAAGTCCCTGTGCTACAGTCAGTGAAATTCCTTTCATACAAACATCCAGAAATGAAAAGCATGTTAAACTACTGACTGATGAAGAAAACAACTTAGAATATGCTTTAGAGTATATCTAATGAAGGAAAAGAGTTCTAAAACCTTGCCAAGAAAGAAATCCATCAAGCTCCCTGTATGCTATATGCTGTCCCCACAAACGCTCATCCTCTCTTCTAAGCTACAGTTTCTGCAGTAAAGAGGGATGAACCAGGTTCATTAAGAAAGCATGTTATGCCATGCTAAACACAGCTACAATTATTGAAAACCATGAATATGTGAAGAAATTCTAAAAGAGAGACAAATTTTCTGGACGTCAAAATAGTCTCAGTTTCTAGTAAGACCGTTCTTGAACACTGACCTCCACCTGAACACTGACCTCCACCTTCCTGTAAGCACACAGTGAAGGCATTCTGGAACTCACATTTAAAAAACAATTCAGTGGCCAGGTGCGATGGCTCATGCCTGTAATCTCAGCACTTTGGGAGGCTGAGGCGGATGGATCACTTGAGGCCAAGAGTTTGAGTCCAGCCTGGCCAATGTGGTAAAACTCCATCTCTACAAAAAATATAAAAAATTAGCTGGATGTAGTGGAGTGCACCTGTAAGCTCAGCTACTTGGGAGGCTGAGGCAGGAGAATCACTTGAACCCATGAGGCAGAGGCTGAAGTGAGCCGAGATCATACCACTGCACTCCAGCCTGGGCGACAGAGTGAGGCTGTCTCAAAAATAACAAACGAATTGTAATTCATAGAGAATGACAGCAGTTGTTAAGGAAGCGGTCTCTTAAGCTAGAAGATGAGGGGGCATTTTAAACAGACTGCAGTCTGGGAAATAAGTCTTGCTTAACGGGTCAGTTCTTTAATGATGCCACTATAGACGCTTACATGACCATAATGGCTTAAAGCTGCATAAAATGATCATCATTAAAAAAACCCAAACTGCAGTTTCTAATTCCACAATAAACTCTATGAAAAACTCTAAAAGTATGTTTAGCAACAAGACGATATTTGATAAATTATTTTCCCCAAAGATCTTTATTTGAAAACTTTTTTTTTTTGATTGATTGATTGAGACAGGGTTTCACTCTCGTTGCCCTGGCTAGAGTGCAGTGGCACACTCTCAGTTCACTACAACCTCTGCCTCCTAGACCCAAGCGATCCTCCTGTCTCAGTCTCCCAAGTAAATGGGACTATAGGAGTGTGCCATCACATCTGGCTAATTTTTTTTTGTATTTTTAGTAGAGACACGGTTTCACCATGTTGGCCAGGCTGGTCTTGAACTCCTGACCTCAAGTGATCCGCCCACCTCAGCCTCCCTAAATGCCAGGATCAGGCATGAGCCACCAAGTCCGGCCTAAAACTGTTTATCTTCTAAATGAGAATATGTTGAGACATTAATAGATTGCATGAAGACTCTAAAACCAATAAAAAAACATAACCTAAACAAAAGTATTCTTTCCCTCTATGTTCCCCTCTTTGGGTAGGGTAATAGTTAAGTGCTCAGACCCTGGAATTAAGCAAACTTTATTTGAAAGATGATTTCCCATTAAATAACTGTATGACTTCAGGTGAGTTATTTAGCTTCTCTAAGCTCAAGTTTCTAATTAGTAAGATGGGAATAGTGACAGCACTTATATAGCAACTGTGAAGATTAGACATAACAAGGTATGGAAGGCATTTGTTCAGCACATGGCTAGCTACTCCTATGATTTCCTTTTCATTTTGCCCCTGTGTCTTCTGTGTAAGGCCCTGTGACCATCAGTGATGCACCAACTTCAATGCAGGACAAACTGCCCCAGGTCTATTTGATTCTGAAACCTAGGAATAGGGAATAATATTTGATGTTAAGAAGTATTGGCTTTGGTTTCTTCACATGTAGAATGCACATATTAAGCCAGACAACCTATGCGGCTCCTTCCTTTTCAAATATTTTATGATTCTTGTTTATACAAAACCAGCATATATACATTCTGTGGTGCAGCATACCAAAACACATTACTCTAAGTAATTACAAACTCTCTGGGAAACATCTGAGCACACTGTTCTATCATCACAAATCTATTTCACTGATTTTTTTGGACTGCCTTAAGAAGTCATTTTTAATAGTGAGGAAATTTTCTTCAGAGAACCACAAGGATATTAGGAGCCTTTCGCCCGTTCCTCTTGTTTCTAGTCAATAATGAAACTGAATCACTCAGGAAGAACTGGGGCAGAGATTGAATATAAACAAAAACGTAACAAACCCAATATCCTAGGGCTTTGATGACATCAAGTTTACACATTGGACATGTTCGGTGATCCAAAAGCCATGGGTCAATGCATATTCTATGAAAAATATGCCTAAAAAAATTAAGTATGTGTTAATGTTTTTAAAATCAATGTTTACATAACTTATAAAGGAAATAAGACATTCTACCAACTCATCCTCTCATTACAAGTTAGCTGACATCAAATCAACATTCTTGTCTACTTACTTATCATGTCATTATTCTCTCTTCCATGTGAAACAGAATCTGGCACTTCTAGGGAAAATTTCCCTTCACCCTACAAAAACATGGCTTATTTATGCCCTCACACTAGGTTGTACATTTTTACGTGCCTTTGTAACTTATTTGAAAAATTTTTGGGAAAAAACGTGGCATAAATCAACTAGTAGTAAGAAGTAAGCTAATACTAAACTGGCAGTACCTTATATAAGTCCATAAAATGACTCAAATGGAAATACAACAAAAATATTAACAGATCATCTTGCGGTGGTAGGCTTACGCGATACTTTTTTTCTCTCTTACACAGTTTTGTATATACTCCATTTTTCTACAATGAACACCTATCACTTTCAGAATAAAAAAAAAAAGGCATATATATTTTCTTCTTTTGCTGATTTGTCTCAGTTGGCTAACTTTTCCTCCTGTGTGATAAATCTATGTTCTACAAGTGATGAAGAAAAGGAGTTAAGATTATAGTATGGGTTTCAGAGCCAGACAGGCTGGGCTCAGACACGAGCATGCCATTCAATGGCTGGGACTCTGAACTAGGTCCCTACACTCTCTGCCCCACACCAGGGGCTGAGGGGCACATGCAATGTGTGTACAACTGCGCCAGGCACAGAGCATACTTGGTCATTGTTTGGTATTATTACTGTTGTTTGAAGACTTTTTTTTTTTTTACAAACAGAAATCTGCCAGTGGAATTAAAAGTAACAGTACTTGCGGCCAGGCATGGTGGCTCATGCCTGTAATCCCAACATTTTGGGAGGCTGAGGTGGGTGGATCACCTGAGGTCAGGAGTTCGAGACCAGCCTGGCCAACATAGTGAAACCCGCTCTACACTAAAAGTACAAAAATTAGCTGGGTGTGTTGGCAGACGCCTGTAATCCCAGCTACTCAGGAGGCTGAGGCAGGAGAATCGCTTGAACTCGGAAGACAGAGGTTGTAGTGAGCCAAGATCACACCCCTTGCATTCCAGTCTGGGCAACAAGAGTGAAACTCTGTCTCAAAAAAAAAAAAATTAAAAAATTAAAAAAAAAAACCAGTACTTAAGAAATAATTTTTACAAAAACATAAAAGGAACATGTTGGCTTTATTGGGAAATTTGTTACGTAAATAAAGCACAGGAGTAAATAAGGGAAAAGTCAAAACCCCGGTAAGGAGACCAGGAAATGAGCACATGTGCCTGCATTTGAGGGTCAGGTCCAAACTCCAGCTCAGCCACCAGCACAACCTAGCACTGCTTGTCTGTGCAGCTTCCTGGACATTGTTTTTAAGTTAGAAAGACTTACCCTAAACCAGCCTGGAGTAAAAACTCTTCTACTTTAATAACTTTCTACATGACATGATCCACTTACACTGACCCAACCCAGTTTATTCAGAACCCATCGTACCAATCACATGTAAATGTTTGTAGGTTTAAACCAGCTACCTTTAGTCAGGAAACTTTCATTTGGTTATCCTGATATGCATGGCTGCATTTCCTTCACACAGTTATCAATCTACTATAAAGTACTTGGATATATACTAAAGTACTCTGCAAACAAAGCAAAATATAATTATATACTGACTTGTGACCTGCTTCTAATAGCTGTGAAGTATAATTGAAATTCATCAGACTTAAAATATACCATTTCTGCACACAAAATGAACCCTTTTAACAAAGCAATTCTTTTAAAAAAGTTATCAATTAAAGTATCCCATTACTTTTTTTGGAGACAGAGTCTTGCCATGTTGCCCAGGATGGAGTGCAATGGCATGATCTCAGCTCACTGCAACGTCTACCTCCCAGGTTCAAGCAATTCTCATACCTCAGCCTCCTGAGTAGCTGGGATTACAGGCATGCGCCACCATGTCTGGCTAATTTTTGTATTTTTATTGTAATAGAGACGGGGTTTTGCCATGTTGGCCAGGCTGGTCTCAAACTCCTGGCCTTAAGTAATCCACCTGCCTTGGCCTTCCAAAATGCTGGGATTACAGTCATGAGCCACCACGCCCACCCTTTCATTCTTTCCATTTTTTTTTTAAAGCAACTTCCTGCTACTAAAACAAAACCCTTAGTGTAACCAGAATAAAGGAAAAAAAATTTTTTTTTTTTTTTTGAGATGGAGTCTCACTCTGTCACCCAGGTTGGAGTGCAGTGGTGCAATCTCGGCTCACTGTAACCTTTGCCTCCCGGGTTCAAGCAATTCTCCTGCCTCAGCCACTTGAGTAGCTGGGATTACAGGCATATACCACCACACCCGGCTAATTTTTGTATTTTCAGTACAGATGGGGTTTCACCATGTTGACCAGGCTGGTCTTGAACACCTGAGTCAGCCTCCCAAAGTGCTGGGATTACAGGTGTGAGCCAGCTAGGAATACTGATTTTAAACAACCTTAGAAGGAACGCAAGTCCAGGGTGCAAATAACAGCAAACTACTGCCCTCCCCAACCCACTTCCTTTAGGCTGTTTCAGGCCCTCCTCCCTGGTCCCTCATTTTTCTTGCCCCCAACACAGCTTACTTTTTGCACTGCTAAATGTATAATGTAATTCCTACGATTCTGATAAAGCCTTGCTTAGAAGACTAAAAGCCAATCTATGACAAAGACACTTAACAAGTCTTAATGTAACCTAAGAATCTCCTAGGTAAAGCAATCTTAAAGAGCAGTGAAGACATTACATTTAAAATCCAAGCTGCTTTTCTAAAAAGAGGAGATGATCACAAATAACAAGATCTTCATATCATAAAAAACAACTATTTTGTCAGACACCTAAAACTTGTCAAGTAATTTTTAACATCTCGGTAGGTAAAAAGAACATACTTGCATGGCAGAATTCTAATAATATCCTTTACTTTGAAATTTTCAATACACACTGCACAATTTTCAGCATCAACATCAATTCCCTGTAAAAAGAAAAACAAAGTGTTACTACATTCTTGGTACATAGTATATACCTCGGTAAAGTCACTACATCTGGACTACAACAATGAATTCCCTTCTACAGTGGTACAACCAGCATAACTAAAACACAAATAACTGTACTTGGTGTTTACCACTATTCAGGGATTATCTAAATAATATGGTTGAAAAGGAAAAAATTTCATTGTCTGCCTAATCAGATATGAACAGTGTTTAAATACTAATACACTGTTCATATGTAATTACTGTATTTAAAAATATATTTAGCCATGTGCACCACCTGTCAATATGGAAGCAGTAAACATTTTATTTATTATTATTGTTTTATTTATTTATTTATTTATTTTAAAGAGACAGGGTTTTGGCCAGGTGCAATGCCTCACACCTGTAATCCCGGCACTTTGGGAGGCCAAGGAAGGCCGATAATGAGGTCAGGAGATCGAGACCATCCTGGCCAACATGGTGAAACCTCGTCTCTACTAAAAATACAAAAATTAGCTGGGCATGGTGGCGCAAGCCCGTAGTCCCAGCTACTCGGGAGGCTGAGGCAGAAGAATCGCTTGAACCAGGGAGTCGGAGGCTGCAGTGAGCCAAGATGGCGCCACGCACTCCAGCCTGGGTGACAGCGAGACGCCATCTGAAAAAAAAAAAAAAAAAAAGAAAAAAAAGACAGGGTCTCACCGTGTTGACCAGGCTGCTCTTAAACTCCTGGACTCAAGCGATCCTCCTGCCTCAGCCTCCCAAAGTGCTGGGATTACAGGCATGAGCCACCATGCCAGATGTTTGATTTTTTTATGTAGATATTGTTATCGAAGACTGTATTAAAATGAACTTTCACAGCCAGACACGGTGGCTCACGCCTGTAATCCCAGCACTTTGGGAGGCCAAGGCAGGCAGATCATGAGGTCAAGAGATTGAAACCATCCTGGCCAACATGGTGAAACCCCGTCTCTACTAAAAATACAAAAATTAGCTGGGCATGGTAGTACATGCCTGTAGTCCCAGCTACTCGGGAGGCTGAGGCAGGAGAATCGCTTGAACCCGGGAGGTGGAGGTTGCAGCGAGCCAAGATCGCACCACTGCACTCCAGCCTGGTGACAGAGCGAGATTCCATCTCAAAAAGCAAAACAAAAAAAAAGAACTTTCAACATTTAAAATTGTATGTTTCAATGAAAGTAAATACTATCATTTATCATATGCAGGGCAAAAACGATGAAATAATTTTTAAAGTTTTTAATAATGGTTTGCAAGTATATACATTACTGTGAATGAGTCTACAAGGAAATAAAAATTAGACACCACTAGTCTCTCTAGAATGGAATACGATGTAGATCAAAGAAAACATTTCTGTACAGTTTAAAATGTTTAAATACTAAGCAAGTGTTCACGGGTTGTTAAAAAGTCTTCATGTTTTAAATGCTGTAGAAATGCAAATGTCTGCTGTATTATAAAATAAATTACTTTTCAAACATAAAACTTAGAATGACAAATTAGAGTAAGTTACCATTTATCATCTAACTACTTAATAAAGGTACAAAGAAACAAAAATTGCTGGGGAGAAAGTAGTCTTGTGACAAAATTTCCACTTCTAAGAATCTATGGGTCATGAACCTCTTTGGTGGTAATCAGCCCTCCCTACTTCTCTGGAATAACTCCTGGATCTTCACACCTGGTCTCATCCATTAACCAAGGCAGCCAGGGCCACAGTGGCCATCTGACGCAAGACAGGCCAGCAGGATTCTCCTTCCCAGGATGCTGGGGTAGGGACTCAGGGACTCCCAATCAGTATCAGCATATGGCTGCAAATTTAGGCAGTTCATTTTATGGAACACAGTTACACTGTTCTTATGTAATTGCTGTATTTAAACATATATTTAGCCATGTGCATCACCTGTCAATATGGAAGCAGTAAACATTTTATCTTATTAATTTTTTGAGATAGTCTCGCTCTGTCACCAGGCTGGAGTGCAGTGGCATCATCTTGGCTCACTGCAACCTCTGCCTCCTGGGTTCAAGTGAATCTCCTGCCTCAGCCTCCCGAGTAGCTGGGACTACAGGCACGTACCACCATGCCCAGCTAATTTTTCTATTTTTAGTAGAGATGGGGTTTCACCATGTTGGTCAAGCTGGTCTCGAACTCCTGACCTTGTGATCCATCCGCCTCGGCCTCCCAAAGTACTAGGATCACAGGCGTGAGCCACCACGCCTAGCCTATTTATTTTTTTTTAAGAGACAGGGTTTCACCATGTTGCCCAGGCTGGTTTCAAACTCCTGGACTCAAACGATCCTCCTGCCTCTGTCTCCCAAAGTGCTGGGATTACAGGAGCGAGCCACTGTGCGAGACCACATTTGATTTTATATGTAGATATTGTTATCAAAGACTGTATTAAAATGAACTTGTAACAACATTTAAAATTGTATGTTTCAATGGAAGTAATCATATGCGGGGCAAGAATGATTAAATAATTTTTAAAATCTCTAATAATGGTTTGCAATTTTATACATTACTGTGAATGAGTCTACAAGAAAATAAAAATTAGACAACACTAATTTTTATTTTCTCTAGAATGGAATACAATGTAGTCTGAAGAAAACACTTTTTTTTGTACAGTTTAAAATGTAAAATTCCAAGAAAATCTGTGTACAGCTGCTCTTCAACTTACCATGGGGTCACATCTCACTGAATCCATTGTAAGTTGAAAATATCATTAAAATGTACCTAACCTACTGAACATCATGGCTTAGCCTGGCCTACCATAAACATGCTCAGAACACTTACATTAGCCTACACTTGGGCAGAATCATCTAACACAAAGCCTATTTTATAATAAAGTACCGACTCTCTCATATAATCTACTGCATACCATACTGAAAGTTAAAAACAACACTTGAAGGCCGGGCGCGGTGGCTCAAGCCTGTAATCCCAGCACTTTGGGAAGCCGAGACGGGCGGATCACGAGGTCAGGAGATCGAGACCATCCTGGCTAATACGGTGAAACCCTGTCTCTACTAAAAAAATACAAAAAAGTAGCCGGGCAAAGTGGTGGGCGCCTGTAGTCTCAGCTACTCGGGAGGCTGAGGCAGGAAAATGGCGTAAACCCGGGGGGCGGAGCTTGCAGTGGGCCGAGATCTGGCAACTGCACTCCAGCCTGGGCGACAGAGCGAGACTCCCTCTCAAAAAAAACAAAACAAAACAAAACAAAACAAAACAAAAAAAACAAAAAACAAAACAACACTTGAAGTATGGTTTCTACTGAATGCGTATTGCTTTCACACTGTCATAAAGTTTAAAAATTGTTAAGCCAAACCATTGGAAGTTGGGGGCCATCTGTATAAACCTCATGGATCATTTAGGAATCTTCTTAAAAATATATACACCAGGCCGGGCGCGGTGGCTCAAGCCTGTAATCTCAGCACTTTGGGAGGCCGAGACGGGCGGATCACGAGGTCAGGAGATCGAGACCATCCTGGCTAACACGGTGAAACCCCGTCTCTACTAAAAAATACAAAAAACTAGCCAGGTGAGGTGGCGGGTGCCTGTAGTCCCAGCTACTCGGGAGCCTGAGGCAGGAGAATGGCGTAAACCCGGGAGGTGGAGCTTGCAGTGAGCTGAGATCCGGCCACTGCACTCCAGCCTGGGTGACAGAGCGAGACTCCGTCTCAAAAAAAAAAAAAAAAAAAAAAAATATATATATATATATATACACCATAAGGCTTTTTTGCAAGGCTCCTCTTTTTTTCAACCATTATTTTGACAACTTTCAAGAAACAGTCCCTGGAAGCATATTTTCAAAATTGTTCTGTATGGAAAGAGGATAATATCAATTCACTTGTGTTCTCAAAGATTCGATTCAGTAAATTAAACAAATACATCTACGTCTTCTTACACTTAAGAACTTCGATTTCCGGCCAGGCACGGTGGCTCAAGCCTGTAATCCCAGCACTTTGGGAGGCCGAGGCGGGCGGATCACGAGGTCAGAAGATCGAGACCATCCTGGCTAAGATGGTGAAATCCCATCTCTACTAAAAATACAAAAAATTAGATGGGTGTGGTGGCGGGCGCCCGCAGTCCCAGCTACTTGGGAGGCTCAGGCAGGAGAATGGCGTGAACCTAGGAGGTGGAGCTTGCAGTGAGCTGAGACTGCGCCACTGCACACCAGCCTGGGTGATGGAGTGAGACTGTCTTATTAAAGAAGAAAAAAAAAAAGAACTGCGATTTCCTGCTAAGGAGGCTAAGAAGGCATGTTCCAAGAGGAATGTAAACCACATGCTTGTCAAGTAACTGACTATGCTGAATATGTGCAGAGTTTGTCACAGGCATTAACTGGAAACTCTATCCCTAAGGACCTTCTGAGTGATCTGCAAATCAGACACTAATCTTAAGCCATGAGATGTGATCTGTTTTTTTTTTTTTTTTTTTTTAACTTTTTCTGTTCAACACATTTATATGGAAAGAAAACAATACCCTGCACAAACTGTTAACATTGAACTGCAGTACGAAAGCCATCAGCAAAGGAATGGTAGCCACCAATACAATTCTCGAAGCCTCATTAGTATCAATTCCAAATTAAAAAAAAAAAAAAAAAATGAAAGGTCTGTAAGCTAGTGTGTTATTTTTGCTTTAATCCTTTAAGGTAAAAGAAAGAGATATACACCATAAGTGCAGGTACTCTTTCTTTCTGAAGGGCAGTAGAGACTGGAGGGCGGAACAGATTTTTGATAACTTAGTGAGATAACATGAAAATCAAAACAGCTACACCAAATCATAGCTGCAAGTCAACACAATTATCAACATTTTAAAGCACACCAGAAGAACTATGAAAAGAATAAATACTACGCATTAGCAACAGTTTTCCTTTTAAGGCATCTATTCTCCAAGAATCTGAGCTTCTAGATTAGATTCAGGATTTGTCCTATTTCAAAAATGCTTTAAAATTCTGGTATGATTTTGAACTTTTAAGTGTCAGATTGGCCATGTCAAAATGTTTCCTTTTCCAAAAGTAGTTTTAAAAATCTCTTTTCTCTCCATCCCCACAAATGCCAACATGTCTCCCTGTAACTAAAGGAGTGGACACATAGTCTCAGATTTAACAGAAATGAACTGAAGGTATCAAGCGTTGGTGAAGACTGTATGCTCCTCCACGTCTTTATAGTGATCTGGTTCTAACCAGCACCACTTTCTTCACTGCTGGGAATGTCAGAGCTGTCCAGGAGGGCAGCAACCAGCCACTATGGCTCCCAAAGTGCTTCAACTGTCACCAGTGAGGGGCTCAATTTTAAATTAAATTCATTTAAATGCAAATTGCTATATGTGACTAGTGGCTACCATATTAATGCAGGTCTGGAAGGCTCTTCTCAATGGCAAAATATTTCTGCTAATCCTTCTTTAAAATGAACACGTACAGCATATTCTCTACTCTAAACCACAAAAAAAAAAAAAAAACCATGAAAATATTACCTTTTCTCCATGCTTTACAGTATGAAGTAGAAGCTGGCCAATAACTTTCTTAGTTTCTTTTCTATGGCTCTTGGGTGGGAAAATATTAATATAGTTATTGAAAAATTTAAATTAAATCACTATTTTTCTTAAAAGTCACAAATACAATACACATAAGCATACAGAAAACATTTCACTTGAAAGGCAAAGTCAAATGACTATACTGAAAATAACTTTTAATGGCAAAAACCACAATTACTTTTGCACCAACTTAAAAAAAAGCCCCCAAACAACAAAAGCCATTCAAGTCTTAATATGCAGAACAGCCATATGTAACATTAAGAGGTATGTGACCAAGAGTACTGATTTTAAATTTCTTTTCTGAAGAAGAAACCACATCTTATGTTTAAATATTGTCAAGAAAGTAAGAAGCTAAGGATGGGGTACCCTATGCTCATCTACTCAAGTACCTAAAAGGAAAAGGCCTCTTCCTAGTACTCAAGACAGAAAAGTCAACTTTCCACAATGACAGAAATAAGTGGGACGTTCAAAAGGCCTGCCTTGGAAGCCACTGGCTCTCTGACGGCCCTTCTCTTCGCTGTCACTGAAACAGATAAATGGCTTTACTACAGCTCCATGATGGAGACAGAGAGGCCCCCATTTCCTCTCTGCTCCTCACCTTTAGGTCTCATCAGAGAATGAGGGCTACCTAAGGACAGGTCCACCCTTAACTCAGGCCTTTTCATCACTCCTTTGTGTCTGGCAAGGGACTAAGAGGGTTCCTGCAGGAAATAAATGTGCAAAAGGTAACCCAGACTTAAAGGTATCTAATTTCCCACAAAACAAAACATTTAACATAGTCCAATTAAAAAGTGATTTCCAAAAAGTCATGTGAATACTTAAATAATACAAGCAAAAATAAAAGAATATGGTCAAATGTAACTTCCAGGAATACATATAGAGCATATTTATGAACTATCTTTTAAAAATCAAAATTCAGAGTTATCCATCATTACCTGACTTCCAATCTGAGAGCCAGTATATAGGAAACGCTGTATATAGTAAAATATTAGCCAGGCTAATGAGATAATCATCATGGTGATGAAGGCGATGGCCACAAACACCACAGACTGACCACTGATGAACTCCTGTACGTGCCGAGTGCCAACCCCTATGGTCATCGTTACTGGAATTCCTTTCTGCACCAGCTCCAAAATTTCTCTTCCTTTTGGATAGCTAATCATAACGACCACTATATTTCCTGTTCCTGTAGGAAAGAACAAAGAAATCAACGTGAAGAACACAAAATATGATACAGAGAACATTAAATTAAATATAAGGGTACTATGTTCATCTGCATATATAAATACATTAGAAAAAATTCCATGGAAAACATAAGTTACCAAACCTGGTTCCAAAAGAAACTGATGACATTAGAAGTAATAAAATCAATCACTAAGAACTACTCCCCCGGCCAGGCATGGTGGCTCACGCCTGTAATACCAACACTTTGGGAGGCCTAGGTGGGTGGATCACTAGGTCAGGAGATCACTAGGTCAGGAGTTCAAGACCGGTCTGGCCAACATAGTGAAACACCATCTCTACCAAACTTACAAAAATTAGCCGGGTGTGGTGGTGGGCACCTGTAATCCCAGCTCAGGAGGCTGAGGCAGGAGAATCGGGGTGAACCGGGGAAGCGGAGGTTGCAGTGAGCTGAGATCCCGCCACTGCACTCCAGCCCCGGTGACTGTGCGAGACCCCATCTCAAAAATAAATAAATAAATAAAAACGATTCCCCCAAAAGCTAGAGTACTGTTCAGTTTCACAGGTGAAGCCTACCACCAAACCTTTAAGGAACAAGTAATACCAACGATATTTAAGTTGTTCCACAGCAGATTAAAAAATTAGAAAGTTTAAAAATTATTTGTAAGACGGCCAGGCGCGGTGGCTCAAGCCTGTAATCCCAGCACTTCAGGAGGCTGAGGCGGGCCGATCACGAGGTCAGGAGATCGAGACCATCCTGGCTAACATGGTGAAACCAAGTTTCTACTAAAAATACAAAAAATTAGCCAGGCGTGGTGGCAGGCGCCTGTGGTCCCAGCTACTCAGGAGGCTGAGGCAGGAGAATGGTGTAAACCCGGGAGACGGAGCTTGCAGTGAGCCGAGAAAGCATCACTGCACTCCAGCCTGGGCAACAGAGCAAGGCTCTGTCTCAAAAAAAAAAAAAAAAAAAAAAAAAAAAAAAAAAAAAAATTACTTCTAAGATAATAAAACCAAACATGGTAATAAACAACCAACAAAAGAACCATACAAGCCAGGCATGGTAGTTCACACCTGTAATCCCAGCACTTTGAGACGTGAGATCGGAGGATCACTTGAGGCCAGGAGTTGGAGACCAGCCTGTGTAAGTGAGACCATCTTTCTACAAATAATTTAAAGAAAAAAAGAGTTGGGAGCAGGTGGTCGAGGCTGCAGTGAGCTGAGATCATTCTACCGTACTCCAGCTTGGGCGACAGAGTGAGACTGTATCTCAATGAAAAACAAACAAAAAACTATACAGATCAATTCCACTTATGAGTACTAATACATAATACCTAAAGCATATTCATTAAAATCAGGGAGACAATATGAAAATTTCTACTATGATTACTATTATTTCGCATTGCTCTGAAGGCATAAACAGACATGAGACAAAAATCAAGAGACATAGAAAAGAAGGGCTAAAATAAAAAATTTTACGTGAATTTAGCTACAAATGAATGCAAGAATCATAAAATATCAGTAACATTAAAAAAGAACTAAAAATACTGCTTCTAAGTTCACTTAGAAGAAAAACAAGACGATTGGAACGTTTTAAACAGTGAAACCTGGACCGGTCTTTAAGTAATTAAAACATTGTGGCTGTAGCATATGGAGACGCCCACAGAATGAGACAGAATAAAAGTCCAGAAATAGACCCAAATACATTAAAGAATTTAGTGCACAGAAGCAGAATTCCAAATGCATGAGGCAAAATGAATTATTTAAAAAATTATTTGAGGCAACTGGGTATCACCGGTGGGGCGAGTGGGGAGAAGCTGCATCCATTTCTCACAACTTACGCCAAAATAAATCCCAACTAAATCAAAGACTTAAATGTATATATAAATAAAGAGGAAACGTACAATGGCCAGAAGAAAGATGGGAATTAAAAAATATATATTGAAGAAAAGCTTCTCCAAGTATAAAAACTACCTTAGAGGTTCTTAAAAAAAACTTTTTTTTAACTACAGAAAAATGAAAATTTTCTCCATGAGTAAGAGCAAAACCAAGGTCAAAAGAGCAAAAGAGCAATGTCTGTGTCTCTTTGGCCCAGCAATTCTGTGTCCAGGAACGTAACTGCATAGATGTAACCAACGAAGTATCTATAAAGATTTATTGTTGGCTGGGCACGGTGACTCATGCCTGTAATCCCAGCACTTTGCCAGGCACGGTGCCTCACGCCTGTAATCCCAGCACTTTGGGAGGCTGAGGTGGGTGGATCATCTGAGGTCAGGAGTTCGAGACCAGCCAGGCCAAAATGGCAAAACCCCGTCTCTACTGAAGTTACAAAAATTAGCCAGGCGTGGTGGTGGGCGCCTGTAATCCCAGCTACTCAGGAGGCTGAGACAGAAGAATCACTTGAACCCTGGAGGCAGCGGTTGCGGTGAGCCGAGATTGCGCCACTGCACTCCAGCCTGGGCGACAAGAGCAAGACTCTGTCTCAAACAAACAAAAAACAAAAAGAGCAAACGATCAACTTGGAAAATATAGATGTAACGTGTTACAACAAAGACAAAAAACTAATTTCCTGTAAGAGTAATAGAAAAACAAAGAAAACGAAGTTGATTTGCAGAAAAGAAAATAAAAAGGGTTTTTTGTTTTGTTTTTATTTTTAAAGAGATGGAGTCTCACTCTGTCACCCAGGATGGAGAGTACAGTGGTGGGATCCTAGCTCAATGAAATCTCAAACTCCTGGGCTCAAGTGATACTCCTGCCTCAGCCTCCTGAGTAGCTGGGACCACAGGCACACACCACTACACCTGGCTAATTGTTTTCATTTTTTGTAGAAATGGGGTCTCATTATGTTGCTCAGGCTAGCCTTGAACTCCTGGCCTCAAACAATTCTCCCACCTCGACCTCTCATAGTGTTGGGCTCCTGGCATGAGCCACTCTATGCTTGGCCAAATGGATATTTTAAATAGCAGCTTTATTGAGATATAATCCACATACCACAAAATTCACCTTTTTTTAAGTGTACAAGTCAGCTGGTTTTTAGTAGATTTGTAAAGCTGTACAACCATCATCACTATCTAATTCCGTAACATTTTCATTACCCTAAAAAGAAACCCTGTGTCCACTGGCAGTCACTCTCTCCCTGCAAAAGCGATTTTAAACACATTAAAAGTCTTCCTTGGTAACAAATGAAAACATTTCCTGTAAGATTGGCAAAGACCAAAAAGTCTGATATACTATATTGGCAAAAATAGGCATGAATCAGCACTCTCGCACACTGCTGGTGGGGTGGTGAATAAATTACTATACTCTTTCTACGAAAGGCAATGGCATTTGAAAAATTCTAAATGTCCATGTCTCTTTGGCCCAGCAATTCTGTGTCGAGAAACGTAACTGCATAGATGTAACCAATGAGGTATCTATAAAGATTTATTGTTGGCTGGGCTCGGTGACTCATGCCTGTAATCCCAGCACTTTGTGGGGCCAAGGCGGACGGATCAGGAGTTTGAGACCAGCCTGGCCATCATGGCAAAACCTTGTCTCTACTTAAAAGAAATACAAAAATTGCCGGGAGCGGTGGCTCAAGCCTGTAATCCCAGCACTTTGGGAGGCCGAGGCGGGCGGATCACGAGGTCAGGAGGTCGAGACCATCTTGGCTAACACGGTGAAACCCCGTCTCTACTAAAAATACAAAAAATTAGCCAGGCGTGGTGGCGGGCGCCTGTAGTCCCAGCTACTTGGAGGCTGAGGCGGGAGAATGGCATGAACCCGGGAGGCGGGGCTTGCAGTGAGCTGAGATCCAGCCACTGCACTCCAGCCTGGGCGACAGAGCAAGACTGCGTCTCAAAAAATAAATAAATAAATAAATAAATACAAAAATTAGCTGGGTGTGGTGGTGCATGTCTGTAGTCCTAGCTACTTGGGAGGCTGAGACAGGAGGAATCACCTGAGCCTAGGAGGCAGAGACTGCAGTGAGCCGAAATTGCACCACTGCACTCCAGACTGGGCAACAGAGCAAGACACTGTCTCAAAAATAATAATAAAATTAAATAAATAAAAAAGATTTATTGTCAATGTTTTTTCCTAAGTTTTCACTATCACAATATACATGTCCATCGAAAAGAAAAAAGCTATATATATTACAGTATGTGTATGAAGACTGAAGTAGCAGCTCTGTAAGTAATGACAGTACTCAAGACAGAGTACACAACATGTACACAGAGTACACAGCATGCTCTCCACAACACACAACATGTAAACTGTGTGGAGAGCATGCTGTCCTTAAAAATACAAAACAACAACAAAAACCCAAAGACCTACATGCCCCTATAAACACATACTACCCTCTGGAAGGCTACCCCAGAGACTGGAGACCATGACTGTTTCTGGGGAGAGGCTCTACGGGATGCAGGACGGGGTGGGGGGTCTTATTTACATAGTAAGAATTCTGTATCACGTGCACATATTAGCTATTCAAAAAATAACTTTTAGGCGTGTTGGTTCATGTCCATAATCCCAGCACTTTGGGAGGCCGAGGCAGGTGGATCACTTGAGGTTAGGCGTTTGAGACCAGCCTGGCGAACATGGTGAAACCCTGTCTCTACTAATATTACACATGCAAAAAATTAGCTGGGCGTGGTGGCTCATGCCTGTAATCCCAGCTACTCAGGAGGCTGAGGCAGAAGAATTGCTTGAACCTAGGAGTCGGAAGATGCAGTGAGCCAAAATTGCGCCACTGCACTCCAGCCTGGGCGACAGGGCGAGACTCTGTTTCGAAACAAAACAAAAAATAACTTGAAAGGGTATATAAAGAACGTTTCCTGACATCACAGTAAAACCACATTTTAACACTATTTTATTGTGGAGAGAAATTTCATCTGTAGCAAATCCACTGTGGATCTCAAGCTTTGGGATTTAGTTACTGAAACACCAGAAGGACACCCTTCTAAGGTAGCCCCTATGTGGAAGCTGATCCTATGATCTGATGACCTGCCTGTCTAAAAGGGTCCCTTGGCAAGAACTGTAGTTTCCAAAGCACCCACACAACCAACCATGTCATCACAAGGCGACACAACAAGGAGGAAGGCATTTTCTGCCATCATGAAAATAAACATCTAGCAGTTAAGAAGGACGTGTATAGAAAGAATTATGATGGTTATATCTGATATAATTATATGGCACTTTGCAAGCTAGAAGTCTTTTTTGTAAACCCACTTTTGTGGAAAATTCCAAGCACGTACAAAGTAGAAAGAACAGTACAACGAACTCTCATGTTTCCATATCAGTTAAAAGCTTTTATGCAGAAAACTAAACTATGCTATGATGATAGCTGAATCAATTTCTGGTACTGATACCACATTCTTTGTGTGGTAACAGGGAAGAACACGTTTACATTTATAACTCACTTGAAGCAGGAAAAGGCCACACTATCGTTCTACAGCTGAGTGTTTAGAAATCCTAGGGAGTTGCTCAATGTCACACACCACCTGAAAAAGCCAGTTCTAAAATCTGAAGACCCAGTTCTGAGGTAGTGTCCCTTCCCTGCACCCCTTCATAGGATCACAGGCTCCATAGCCAGACAGACCTGGGTGCAAATATCACTGTTATCCATTGCCTGGGGGGCTGGATAAATCCATGCTCACTGAGAATGCTTCTGCAGCTACAAAATGGGGATGAGAATGACTCTATTTCAGACTACCACTTTTGCAATAAGAAAGCAGAGTAACAAAGAGGTACAGAAGTAAGGGGACTTCTGTTTGGGGTGGAGGGAAATCTCCCCAGGCACACTGAATCACATCTCAAAGGAGAGAAAAGTTTACAAAGCAAAGGAAGAAGGTTTCTAGACGGTAGACCACAACAATATATTTGGGATGGTGACCAGCCCAGTTTGGCTGGTGACTAAGATACATGTAAAGGTATCTTGTTGAATAAATGAACGGATGAGTGGGAGACAGAAGATTAACTGAGATTAAAAAGGTTCTTCAACACCTACAATCTCAAGGCTGGGGGTGGGGGAAGGGATACTGCTGCAACAAGTATCAGGACACCCTGCACAGAAAACACTTGCAATATCAATCTGAAATTTCTCACCTAGGAAATCCGTCTTAGTTTGCTGAGTTAAAAGAAATTATTATTATTTTTATTTATTTATTTATTTTTGAGACAGAGTCTCGCTCTTGCTCTGTCGCCCAGGCTGGAGTGCAGTGGCACGATCTCGGCCTTGGCCTCCCAAAGTGCCGGGAACAGAGGCGTGAGCAACCACGTCCGGCCATGGATCTCTTGACCCTAGAGAGTTTGAGACCAGCCAGGGCAACATGGCAAAAATCCTGTCTCTATTAAAGCAAACCAAAAAAACCTGCCTAGCATGAGGACTAAACAGTTTGCTATATTATAATCATAGCAGCAAGACTGCTTCTGGAAATTATTTTAAATTAACAAAACCCAGAACGAAGACTCTTTATACCCTGAGATTTGCTTTTCCAGAACATTTCTGGGGACGAACTGGAGACAGGGCAGTTGGGGAAAAAACACGCTAGTTCAAGGGTCAGCATGTGCATAACCCCAAGGGGTGCCAGGCATGGGCACCTTGTAGGCCCTACTCTTGCCTCTGATACATCGCCGCCTCTCTGGTCAATACTAAAGAGCTAAGCTGCTCAAGTTATTGTGTACGACCCCTCCTTAATTGGCACATGAGACCAAGTCACAGCTTATTTCCAAACTAAATGGCTGGATTTTTTCACAGAAACTCAAAGACTTGGGATGACAGAGAAAAAGCCCTTTGAGGTTATATTTTCCTTCTCCAGGCCTCAACATTGTTACCAATATTGCTTGACTAAAAAATGTCACCTTGCACAATCCCTCTTCCCCAAAAGAACCTATACACCTTGGCATTAGACAGGAAAATTTCTTGAAGGCAATTTATGTTTTTTGTTTTACACTTAGCAAAATATCTTTGCACATAGTACATAATCATACATCTACTTGCTGAACAACAATAAATACCGAATATAGTGTTTTTTGTTTTTTTGTTTTTTGAGACAGGGTCTCACTCTGTTGCCCAGGCTGGAGTACAGCTGCACGATTATAGCTCGCTGCAGCCTTGACCTCCCAGGCTCAGGCGATCCTCCCATCTCAGCCTCTCTAGTAGCTGGGACTGTGCCACCACACCCAGTTAATATTTGTTTGTTTATTTATTTATTGAGACGGAATCTTGCTCTGTGGTGCGATCTCAGCTCACTGCATGCTCTGCCTCCTGGGTTCACACCATTCTCCTGCCTCAGTCTCCCTAGCAGCTGGGACTACAGGCGCCTGCCACCATGCCCAGCTAATTTTTTTGTATTTTTAGTAGAGACGGGGTTTCACCGTGTTAGCCAGGATGGTCTTATCTCCTGACCTCATCATCTGCCCGCCTCGGGCTCCCAAAGTGCTGGGATTACAGGTGTGAGCCACCGTGCCTGGCCTGCTAATTTTTATTTTTGTATTTTTTGTAAAGATAGGGTTTCACCATGTTGCCCAGGCTGGTCTCAAGCAATCTGCCTGCCTAAGCCTCCCAAAGTGCTGGGATTACTGGTATGCATCACGATGTCCCACTTCAAAGACAGTATTTTTAACAAACCAAATCACCCGTAACACAATTTAACATTCTTCTGTACCAAAAAATAAACTTGTGCTGACTTCTGTTTCTTTTCAAATTTCTGTGTTTCTCTTATCACCTTGTCAAAATAATAAAAAGGAAAAAAGTTCTGACTTGGTCAACAGCTTTAAAATTCTTCTGGATGACATGAGTCTAGTGTACTATTTCTCCTCCCAAGACAGCTATTTAAAGTAGATTTCAACATTCTCTTGAAGGAGAAGAGAGCTATTGAAATATTTAAAGTAGTGGATTAGATTTCTGTTCTAGAAAACTAATTTAGGCGGCTAGAAATCATTTCAAAGTTCCACAAAGAGAATACTACAAACTTTCAGGTTTTCTTTTCCCCAATAACTTAACTGCAACACTCTCTCTACTTTTTTTCCCCTCCTCTCTGGATAATTTCTGGTCAAATCTTTAAGGTTCAGCATAAGCTCAACTTAAGACTTTTCAGCACCATCCGCCTCTTAGATACCTCTTTTTGCACACCTACTGTAATTTATTTATAGGTCTCCCTCACTAGACAAGTACTACCTGTTCTTATTTATTAGTTTTTGTAGCCCTAGCATCAAGCAGTGATGGCCTATAAAAAGGCTTCTACATGAATGAATAAAACTGAAAAACTGGCCCATCTTTTATTGCTAAAGTTAAAATGACCCAATAAGGCGAATTCCCAATAAAGAGATTCCCTAGCAGGTGAATTTGGTGAAATCATCAATATGAAGGTAAATATCACGGAAATCTGAAACATTATGCAAAACAAACGTTTTTATGGTTGGTTAGGTGAGTTAGGAGTACCCCAACATAAGTGCAATTCTCTTTTTGGCACAGAATTTTAAATTATGTTTTGGACAATGTGTCTTGCTCAAAAACATTTTGTATTTTTGAATACAATACTCAACAATGTTAAGAACTCTTTTGCAATTTTCCCAAATGCACTGCTTTTTCTCAGATCTTCATTCAGCCTTTTGCAATATTGCAAAAGGCTGTTTCTGCCACCCAGAATGTCCTATAGCCCACTCACCTCTACCGCACACAACACACCTTCCCCATCGACTTTAACTTGTCCTTCAAAACTCAACCTTGGCCAGGTGTGGTGGCTCACACCTATAATCCCAGCACTCTGGGAGGCCGAGGCAGGACAGCTTGAGTCCAGGAATCTGGAAGCAGCCGGGCAACACAGGGACACCCCATCTCTACAAAACATTTAAAAAATTAGCCAGGTGTGGCAGCATGCACCTGTAGTCCCAGCTACGCAGAAGGCTAAGGTGGGAGGACTGCTTGATCCCTAAAGGGCAAAGCTACAGTGAGCTATGACTGTGCCACTGCACTCCAGCCTGGGCAACAGACCGAGACACTGTCTCTAAAAAAAAAAAAAAAAACACCAAAACCAACCAACCAAAAAACCCTCAACCTTTCTGGGAAGTGTCCTAGCTAATCTCATCCTCTGTGAGGCTATGAGGTGCCATTTCTGTCTTCCTACAGCACCAAAATACATTTTATTTTATTTTTGAGAGAGAGTCTTGCTCTGTCGCCCAGGCTGTAATGCAGTGGCACAATCTTGGCTCACTGCAACCTCTGCCTCCCAGTTCAAACTATTCTCATGCCTCAGCCTCCCAGGTAGCTGGAACTATAGGCGCTTGCCTCAATGCCTGGCTAATCTTTTTTCGTATTTTTAGTAGAGACGGAGTTTTTCCCATGTTGGCCAGGCTGGTCTCGAACTCCTGACCTCAGGTGATCCACCTGCCTCAGCCTACCAAACTGCTGGGATTACAGGTGTGAGCTACTGTGCCCAGCCTCAAACTACATTTTAAATTCAAATCTAAATTTTTAGATAATTTGTGAGAGTGTAGCATTACAGATCATCAAGAACTTATTATCCATTCATAAAAGACTATTTAACTTGCTCTGCAAATACAAAATGCACACCCCTATCAACACGTGAGCTCTCTGAAGGTCAGGGATTTTTTAAAAAATTTTCTTTCTATACCTCTAATCAATAGGAGGGATTTCTTACACATCTTTGTAACCTCCCCTGCCACCCACTCCAACTCTGGCAGATTCCCAAATATAGCTCCAAGCCTTGCCAGTACTTGGCACTCAGTAAATAACTGTCAAAAAATGAAAGCGCCATTCTTAAAAGACCATGCCAAGATTTCAGCTCAAGGATCAGCCTATTCGTTAACAAACACATGTACGTTAACTTGAGGCCAATATCCTGTAAAAGCTTTTGTTGTAGTGCTTTGATGTTTACTAATTTCCACCTACCTTGGTCAAGTTTACTTTGATACCTTTGCAACACCTGCATTAAATCCCTTTCCTTAGCCAGGTGTGGTGGCTTACACTCCCAGCACTGTGGGAGGCCGAGACAGGCAGATCGCTTGAGCTGAGGGAGAACAGCCTGACCAACATGGCAAAACCCCATCTTTACAAAAAGTACAAAAATTAGCCAGACACGGTGGCGTGTGCTTGTAGTCCCAGCTACTTGGGGGGCTGAGGTAAGAGGATCACTTGAGCCTAGGATGCAGAGGTTGCAATGAGCCAAGATCATGCCACTGCACTCTAGCCTGGGTGACAGAGCAAGACTTTGCCTCAAAAAAACAAACAAACAAACAAACAAACAAAAAAAAAACACCCTTTCCTTTACACCTGCTAAGCACCTGTGCATACTGCAATTATGAGGTTCAAACCACATAGTCTGGAAAGTTCTGTGTATCACTCCCCCTGGACCATACACCTCTTAAGGGCAGGCCTGTGTCCTATGCATTTCTATCCCTGAGCAGGCATAATACTTAACCCAAAGTGGCTGCTGAATATATGTCTGCTAAAGTAAACAGAATTGACTTTGGAAATTAGTAACAGTCCTTATAGTTGTTCTGACAAAAAATTAAAATCACTTTTTTTTAGAGCCACAATAAAATACTGATTTAAATCCCAAAATAATCTTGTACTGGATTCTAGTAGAGACAAGCAAGATTTCAGAAAAACTGGAGAAATTCTCCTGAGGCTTGGGAAGAGACTACCAGTATTATTATTATTATTATTATTTTTTTTTTTTTTTTTTTTGAGACAGGGTCTCACTCTGTCACCCAGGCTGGAGTGCAGTGGCGCAATCTTGGCTTACTGCATCCCCTGACTCCCGGGTTCAAGTGATTCTCCTGCCTCAGCCTCCCGAGTAGCTGGGACTACAGGCCCGCACCACCATGCCCAGCTCATTTTTGTATTTTTAGTGGAGGCGGGGTTTCACCATGTTGGCCAGGCTGGTCTCGATCTCTTGACCTCATGATCCACCTGCCTCAGCCTCCCAGAGTGTTGGGATTACAGGCATTAGCCAACGCGCCCAGCCTAGTATTCAATTTTATAGGCAGGCCACCTCCACCTATTTCATAGAAAATCAATGTTACACAGAACAGTGAGAACCACTGAATCAGTGGTTTTTCCTGGCTCTAGTCACACTCTGGCTAAACACAGAAACCTAAGTCTGAGCCATCTTCAAGGCTGGCTGTACACAGTCACCTTGTGACTTAATTCCATTCTCAAAAAGTCACACTGGGTACCATCATGCCCAATGTGGCCACATTCTGTAAGGGTCGTTTCATTTCTGCAGTCACCACTACAGTACTGGCCCTTATATTTCTACTTAGACTAGCCCCACAGTCTAAGTGGATTCTGTTTCCAGTTGTTGCTCTGTTTAATTCATCCGTCACACTGCTACCAAACTAATTTCCCTTTAATCAGTGCTTCAAAACGTTGGATAATTTTGTTGGCCCCTCCCCGACTCTCTAAACGTTTGGCAATATCTGGAGACATCTTTGATTGTCAGGACTGGAATTTAGTGGGTGGAGGCCAGGGATGCAGCTAATATATCCTACAATGCACAGGACAACCCCCGCCCCAACACACACAGAGACACACATGTGGTGAGGGGGTAGGGACAGGGAGGAAGAGGAAGAGGAGGGGGAGAGGGAGAGAGAACAAAGAACTATCTGGCCCTAGATTACTATGTTGTCCCGGGCTAGTCATTTAAACTCCTTGAGCGTCAGTTTCCTCATCTGTATGTACTCCGTGGTCAAATATCTACCTTAAAGGCTGTTGGGAAGAGTAAGTCACTCTATGCAGAACACTGAGCTGTGTCTGCAGACTGGACACTTCACACATCTTTAAATTGTTTCGTTGGTCTTTTCTCTCAAACAGAATTATTCTCTCACTAAAAAAGGCTAGAATGAACACCAATAATGGGAAGAGAAGCTCCCAAGAAGTGGATTTCACAGGAACATCAGACGTGTTTTTCTGGGCCTGGATAAATTACATGTCAATAACATAAGCAGGCAAGGTTGCTGAGCCATGGTTACAACAAGTGCTATTAGCCGGAAAAGGGGGTTCTTAAAGCTATTATCAAAAAATGCAGTAAGTAGATTTGGAAAACTGTAGGCTGATGAACCTGCCATTTGAAAAAAAGTCTACGTTAAGATGGGTGTATGAGGACCCAGCAACAGAGAATCACGGCACACTAACCTCTTTTCTTTGACAGAACTACTAAAGTTGATAGGATGTACGTGGAGTGCTATGTCAAATCTGACAGGACCTTTCATGACACTCTTGTGGAAACGCAGCCTGGGTAGCATGACAATTAAATAGATTTGTAACCACTGGAATAACCGCACCGAACGTGGTGCCTAGCCCAGTGCCACCACATGGACATCTGCTCTCATTCCCATGCCCTCCTTTCTGCTGCAACTGAGGAACTGTCCTTGGACTGCCTGTGGCCAAGCCTCCAGGGTTCTGGACCCAGCCTTCCTGCCCTCTGGAAGACTCCAGCAGATCACTCCCACCCAATTTCAAACACACCCTACCAACTTCGTCCCACCATCCCGTACTCCCACAATTTCTGCCCATTCCTCTGCATCTCCCTCAGTCTTCAATCTTCTTGAAAGAGTTGTCCTAACAGTCCTTACTTCCTCTCAACAGTCTCTCAGCTGGCTACTTTTCCCATCACTTCACAAAATAGGCAAATCCAAGGTTATTTTTCTGTCCTCACTTTACTGTTAGGTCCTGAACTTGCACTCAGGACGCCAAAACAGAGAAAAAACAGAAGTATAGGAAAAATAATGTCTGATTTAGTAGCAGTGGAAACTTAAAAAAAAAATTAACCACATTAAGCTGAGACTGAGTCAACTAGTTGTGTGATGCATAAAGTGGTTATCTTACATAACAGAATATGTTCACTCTCTGTGTACTGGTCGTTATTTTACCCGGAACTTAGTTTTAAGGATATTTTGCAAAATAAGACTTAAACTATGACTACTGCCTGAAGATACAACCTGCTGCCCTAGGGAATAGTATGTGTAGGAAGGGTTGCCTGGCAAATAGCAAGGTCTTATTATTTTTTTTTTTTCTTGAGGTCTTGCTCTCTCGCCCAGGCTGGAGTGCAGTGGCACAATCACAGCTCTCACTACAGTCTCGACCTCCTGGGCTCAAGTGATTCTTCCATCTCAGCCTCTTGAGTGCCTGGGACTAGAGGCGGGTGCCACCCTGCCCACGCGATTTTTAAAAATTTTTGTAGGATGGTGTCTCACTATGTTGGTCAGGCTGGTCTCGCACTCCTGGGCCTCAAGCGATCCTCCCACCTCGGCCTCCCAAAGTGCTGGGATTACAGGTCCCAAGGTCTGGTCTGGAATGAATACAGTAATTTCAAAATTTCGATCGTAACTCAAGACTCACTGAATCTGTCCGGCAGTAGAGCCAGTGTTATAACTCTAAATTTAGCAAGTCAGAAAGCACAGGTCAAGGTTTACTGACTCAGTCAGATGCAGGTTTTCTGACTCAGAGTTTAGAATATTCAGACATGATTCAAGAAAGTGAAGAAACCAGAGTGCCAACGAGCCATCACCTTATGTTGATGAACAACCGATCCTGGGGCGCACTGGGTTAAGAGCCTGGATTCCTACTCACCCCTCCGACTTTCGGAAGCGGTGAATGGAAAGGGGACTATGATTAGGAATATGAGATTTCCCCACCTGTTAGAACCACAAGCCTCCTTCTGTGGATTTTAACGTCTTTAGTACTCCCTTCGCCCCATGGATCAAAGGCGAAGATTATATCTCGTCTGCAGACTTACCTCCCTCCCAACAGCGCTCGGGGAGCCGCACCGAGCAAATGAGGGCTTCCCTGAGAGTTCCAACAGCCAGAGGCCCGAGAATCGTGCCAGGCCCGCTTCGCGGCCTGCGGTTCAGGGCCAACCCTGAAGACCCCAGCCTCGGCTGCCGCGCAGAAGTCCCCCTCCCGTACCCTCGCGCCCCGGCCTGCTCACCCGCGTGGGACATGGGCATGGTGAGGTTCCCGTAGCGCTCCTCGTTGTAGAGGACCACGGCCGAGGCGTTCCTCCGCGCCGCCACCAGCACCTTGTCCTTGAAGGTGCAGCCCCCGCGAGCCACCAGCGCGACCCAGGGCGCGGCCCCTCGGCCGCCGGGCTCGGGCACGAAGAAGCGCGTGTCGGGCGCGCAGCCCTCGGGGTCTCCGCCGGGCGCCCACGGGACGCCCACCAGGCCCTGAGCGCCCTCCTTGGGCGAGCTGTCGCCGAAGCGGCCGCTCTCCGAGACGCTCCACACCGTCAGGTTGGTCTGCGGGTCCACGTACTCGATGCTCACCACCGCCGAGAACCACTCGAGAGCACGGCCCCGGGCCCCCGGTGCGCACACGGCCAGGGCGAGCAACGCCAGAGCCAGCGCGCCGCGGGCCCCAACACCGGCCTCGGGCCGCCGCCACGCCATAGCAGCACAGCTGAGCTGACTAAAGGCAGGCAGGGCTCACGCGCGAGCGCTGCGCGTCCGCCGAGCGCAGAAAAGCTGACGCCCACCGCCGCCCGGGAAGACTGAGGCGCGGTCAGGGCCGGGGCCGCTGCGCACGCGCACTTGGCAGAGCGGACGAGGGGCGTGACCGGCCTTGGCCCCGCCCCCCGCCCGATCAGCCGCGCAGTGCGTAGGCGTAAGCTCCGCTGAGCCGCGGACCGCGAGCCGTTCAGGGCTCTCGGGCGCCTGTGGGCGGAGGCGGGGCGCGCAGCCTATACCAAAGTTTGCGCCACGGCTGACCCTTTGGCTAGGGGCCGAGTTTGCGCAACAGGACGTCTAGCTCCCCTGAAGTGAGGGGAAGTAACTCCAGAGAAACGGGAAGCTTCCCTGAAAGCAGGCGTGGACCGCGGTTCAGTAAAATCGCTTAACAGATGTTTGTGGAGAGTTTATTGTGCAAGGCACATGGCAGAGGCCTTGTCTAAATCGTTTCAAAGTTAATTAGCCAAGCCTGTTGGCGTCCGCCTGTAGTTCCCACTCGGGAGGCCGAGGTGGGAAGATCACCTGAGCCCCGCAGGTGGAGGCTGCATTGAGCCGAGATCACCACTCCTCTCCAGCCTGGGCGACTAGGGAGGCAATTTAAAAAACAAAAAAAAAAAAAAAAAAAACAAGTTACACACACACTATCCAACTGCCTTTTGCTACCAATATTATGATGCTAGTTGATTCCTTACAGCTTAAGTAGATTTACAACAGCCATTTTGTTATAGTATTTTATGTATAATCTGTAATTTTGAAATCATCAGGCATAGCCATACAACGTGTCATTTAGGTAGTCTGATGCCTGCTACTGATGACATACAACGTAAGTGCTCATTTGGGCATCAGACTACCTAAATGAACACCTATGTTGTATGTCAATAAAAAAGGGAAAAGGATTTGTTGTTTGGACATCAATACCCAGTGATACAGAATCCATATAAAACTACTGTGAGTACAAAGCCTACTGCTGTCAGAAAGGAAGTTCAGAACATTGATTTCAGATAGACTCATCTTCCCATGTTAAGGGTCTATAACTGTAGGAAGTAGGTTGTTGCCGCCCGCATCACGTGTTTTTTTGTTTTGTTTTGTTTTGTTTTGACAGAGTCTCCCTCTGTTGCCCAGGCTGGAGTGCAGTGGCGCGATCTTGGCTCACTGCAACCTCTGCCTCGCAGGTTCAAATGATTCTCCTGCCTCAGGCTCCGGAGTAGCTGAGATTACAGGATCGCACCACCCACCTAATTTTTGTATTTTTAGTAGAAATGGGGTTTTGCAATGTTGGCCAGGCTGATCTTGAAGTCCTGACCACAGCCTCCCGAGGTGCTGGGATTACAGGAGTGAGCCAGTGCCCCCGGCCTGCACCACGTGTTTTTTGTTGGGCCTTAAACCCTCTCCATTTCCGCTTTGTTGCTGTCTTTCTTGGACTGTCTCTGTGCTCCAAAATGCAGTCTGACCCACAGACTGTAAGTTTTCCATGAAGTTGGATCTCCTCTCCTTTCCCATTAGGAAACTGAATTTTAAAAGGCCCAAAGGGGGCTTAAATTATCGTGGTCTATGCAGGCTGAGAACCGGTTTTAGGAACGCCTCCACCACCACCCTTTATGCTGCAGCAAAACAAATACTGTAGTTCCCAATAAACGTGTCCTTGCAGTTTCATGTTAGGTCTTGCAAATTCATTTACTTCTTTCTCCAATGACCTGCTCCTGGCTCTTGTCCCAGCAAACACTAAGTTAGTCTTCAAGTGTTAACTCAAAAGCTATTTTTTTTGGTGAAACCCACCTTGGGTAACTATGGGCAAACTTGGGTTCTCCTCCAGTTTTCCATGTTGCTTGTGTATGTTTGTACATTCATGCTGTAGCAGCAATACTGCTTTCCAAGTTTTGGGCCGCCTTTTAATGTTGTGAACTTCGCAAGGGCTAGGATTGTGTTCTTGGTCTTTTCATGAGCCTACCTCAACTAGCACAGTGTTGGATGTGTAATTGATAAGTAATTGATAATTTCTGAAATAGGCAGAATATCTTTTTTTTTTTTTTTTTTTTACTGTTCAGAGTTCAGTACTCAGGACTGGTTACAGGCTTGTTGAGCAAAGTCCAGCAAGCTAATAGGAACAGACCTTGCAGCTGTTGAGCTCAGCACTGTTCCTTGGTCTTTATTTTTTTATTACTAGCTCCAGGCCTCAGTTGGTTTTCCTTGATCCAAAGTTGCCACCACTACCTCAAATCTTCAGGACCTTCTTTCCCTACCCTGGCTGCCAGGGGCCTTCAGTCTGGTTAATTCCCCTTCCGTACTGCCCCAGAAGAAAAACTAACAAGCCTTCCACCTCACTCTTTGGTGTGGGGAGGGAGAGAAAGGGTGCGAGAGGTGTCATTATCTTTTCTTTTAATCATTTTATTGTAGAAACTTTCAGATACTTTCAAAAGTAGAGAGACCGGTGTAAGAAACGTTACACACTTATAACTTAGATTCAACAATGATCTGTAACCATGATAGGTCTATTGCCTGAAGCACATGGTGAGTCAATACACTGATACACCAGATTGTAGCAGAGAGGTTTAATTGTAGAGCTGCTGAACCAGGAGATGAGAGAAACCTCAAATCCATCTCCCAGAGGAGTTTGGGACTAGGGTTCTTAAGAGTTTTAGAGTGGGCTAAAGCGTGGAAATCATTGGTTGGATGATTGAAGAGTGCAGAGTGTAAAATCATGGGATAGGGAGCTGAAGAAATCGTATTCTTATGATGATTCTGTTCCTCTGTGGAGGTCTTCAGATTGGTTGGCATCATCTGTTTTACTGGAATTAGGGATCTCAAAACATCATAAGCAATTCTTAAACAAAAGCCTTCTGATGCCAACGTTAGCAGTCCTATCAATAGGAAGAATGGGGCTACAAACAGTCAGTGTCTACTGACACATGACTTGTGGTTACAAGGAAGTGGGTCAAAGTGCAGCCTGATTACTGCTTACCTATAACTATATTTCTATCCAGAATTCTTGTTAACGCTGTGAAGATGGCTTCAGATCAACTCACGGCTAATTTGATTTCAAGTATATACCTGACCACTTCCTATATCCTCTGATGGATTACTTTGAAGGTGTGAAATTAAATAATTCAAACTTAAAACTGTTGGAACTTGAAAGTATTCTGAGTCTTGAAAGGGATGTGGCTGTGTGACCTGAGTCACATGGCATGCAGCTGCAACTTCTGCTTTTTTTCCTGCAAGTAATTGGAAAAGCCAAGCAGCACCAGAGATAAGACCCCCACAGATTTTTACCCCTCTTCACAGAGTAGTAATTTAATAAATAAATCCTCCTTGGAATGTAGCAATCAAATATTTGTAGTTATCAAATAACTATAACATATGCACTGGTCTGATATGGAAAATATTGTAATCCTGCTAAAACTTCTCTGTCTCTACCTACACAAGTAAAACCTTAACTTTTCTACTTTGGAACACTGACCCTGCTTATTTGGACTCTGTGTTTCTCTATGGCCATCTTCAAGCTTTGCCCTTGAATTATAGAATTTTTCTATAATTGGCCGGGTGCGGTGGCTCAAGCCTGTAATCCCAGCACTTTGGGAGGCCGAGACGGGCGGATCATGAGGTCAGGAGATCGAGACCATCCTGGCTAATACAGTGAAACCCCGTCTCTACTAAAAAATACAAAAAACTAGCCGGGCGACGAGGCGGGCGCCTGTAGTCCCAGCTACTCGGGAGGCTGAGACAGGAGAATGGCGTGAACCCGGGAGGCGGAGCTTGCAGTGAGCTGAGAGCCGGCCACTGCACTCCAGCCTGGGCAGCAGAGCAAGACTCCGTCTCAAAAAAATAAAAAATAAAAAAATAAAAAAGAATTTTTCTATAATTAACTATATGTTCTGAATCTCATGAGTTAAGGTTGACAAAGGAAATCCAAGATATTATATCATTTTATTTGTAAACATTTTAATATGTACCTTTAAAGCACAGGGACTCTGTAAAAACATGAAAGCACAATATTATTATCACATTAAAAAATGTGACCACAGTTCTTTAGTATCATTGAATATCCAGTCAGCACACAAATTTCCCCTGTCTCCTGAATGTTATTTTACATTTTGTTTGGATCAAGATTCACACATTGCATTTGGTTGAAATGTCTCTCAAGTTTCCTTTATTTATAGGTTTTTTTTCTTTTCAGTTTTTAGGCCAGGCGCAGTGGCTCAAGCCTGTAATCCCAGCACTTTGGGAGGCCGAGATGGGCGGATCACGAGGTCAGGAGATCGAGACCATCCTGGCTAACATGGTGAAACCCCGTCTCTACTAAAAAAAATACAAAAAACTAGCCGGGCGAGGTGGCGGGCGCCTGTATTCCCAGCTACTCGGGAGGCTGAGGCAAGAGAATGGCATAAACCCGGGAGGCAGAGCTTGCAGTGAGCTGAGATCCGGCCACTGCACTGCAGCCTGGGCGACAGAGCGAGGCTCCGTCTCAAAAAAAAAAAAAAAAAAAAATGTGACCACAGTTCTTTAGTATCATTGAATATCCAGTCAGCACACGAATTTCCCATCTCCTGAATGTTATTTTACATTTTGTTTGGATCAAGATTCACACGTTGCATTTGGTTGAAATGTCTTTCAAGTTTCCTTTATTTATAGGTTTTTTTCCTTTTCAGTTTTTAAAGGAAGAAATTGGATTATTTGTCCTGTATAATTTCCCACATTCTGTATTTGGCTCATCACGTCCTCCTGCTGAACACAGTATTACCTATGAGTGTGAACGAGGGTTTCCTTCATAACACGCAAAAACAGCCTCCAGTAAAAAAGCGCTTTAGAGGGTGAGGCTGATATAGAATGGCATGTGTCATTCACAACTTGCAATTGAAGAGTTTTGTATTCATCAAAATGGTTTGTTGTCTTATTTACTGACCTCATAATATGCGTAGTGGGGAAGATTCTCAGTCTACAGTCTCAGGTGTACGAGCACTCTCCAGTTCCTTGTTCTTTTGGGTGGTGGTATATTTTGTTGTCGTTTCCACTGTGTTGCCCAGGCTGGACTGCAGTGGCTATTCACAGGTGCAATCATGGTACACTATAGCCTCAAATTCCTGGGCTCAAGCAATCCTCTGTCTCAGCCTCCCAACAAGCTGGGACCACAAGCCATCATGCCCACCTTGTTTTTAATAGAAACAAATTGATCTGTGAGATCCATCCTATGAGCTGTGTCTCAGTCAGTATAGGGGTCACTCAAAAGGTGATAGGCCCCAATGGGGTCCAGAGGCCAGGGCTGGGGGTTTCGGCAGGGGCTTCTGGTTGGCAGCCTCAGTGAACACATTGCCGCTCCCACTGACTATGCACTGCTTCCCAGCCTGCTGTGGGTGGCATGGGGCAGGAAAAGGCTTTGCTGGGCTGGGATCCTGAGTGCCACCTCACCTGAAATTTTAACATCCCCTCAGGTGCAACCCTGGAGTCTCACGTGTTCGGGGGCTTACTCCCTCTCTTCTTTCTTCCCCCCAAAGGTGAGCACACTCCACCACCTCTGGAATTCTTCCTCTAACCTGATGTTTTTCACACTTTAATGTGCATACTCATGGCCTGAAGAACTCGTTTAAAACAATTCCTCAACCTTACCCCCGGAGATTCTGATTCCAGAGGTCCGGTGGGCCCATTTGTTCCCACTGCTGATGCGCTCACAGGCCTCTTAGAGGAGTCTCCTTTCTGTAATACTGCCTGTGTCCTCTTCAGAGGGTGGAAGAGCCTTAGAACCGCTTTTGCTGTCCACTCTGCACACCTTCCTGGGTCAGAGGAACATCAAACTTGGCACCTGCTCCAACTGGCTGTGGGATGATATGGGCATAGAGGGGAGAACAAACAAATTAGTATTTCAAAATAAATATCATTAATTGGAAATTAGGTTCTACTAATACAACATCACTTATCTGATTTATATGTAGACTTTATACATACTGGCATTTTGTTGAAATTGGGAAGAAAGAAGTTTCTAAAGAGGCTGAAAACCCCATTTTCCTTGACAGGGGGCCTTCGTGATGACAGGGACTGTGGCTTTTAGATTTGTGTACCCAGATAAGCATAGGTTTGAATTAATGATAACTTATTGAAATATTAAAACACACATATTCACCTTCATAGAACTCAACTGTGTATGAAAAAAGACTTGGTATTACGTAATCACTAATAGTGGTCATTTTGGATGTTGATACTGCTCTGAGTGAAAATGTTTCTGAATTTAGTTTTATTTGATTATAAATTTAAAAAATTGGCCAGATCTGGTGGCTTACGCCTGGAATTCCAACACTTTAGGAGGCTGAAGTAGGAGAATCACGTGAGGTCAGGAATTTGAGACCAGCCTGGGCAACACAAGGAGATCCCATCTCTACAAAAAAAAATTTTTTTTTTTTTCTGAGACAGAGTGTCACTCTGTCGCCAAGCTGGAGTGCAGTGGCTGATCTCGGCTCACTGCAACCTCCGCCTCCAGGGTTCAAGCAATTCTCCTGCCTTAGCCTCACAAGTGGCTGGGATTACAGGCATGCGGCACCAAACCCACCTAATTTTTGTATTTTTAATAGAGAGACTGGGTTTCCCCATGTTGGCTGGGATGGTCTCGATCTCTTAACCTTGTGATCCGCCCGCCTCGGTCTCCCAAAGTGCTGGGATTACAGGCGTGAGCCACCGCACCTGGCTGCTAATTTTTAAAAAAAATTTTGGGCCGGGCGCGGTGGCTCACGCCTGTAATCCCAGCACTTTGGGAGGCCGAGACAGGCGGATCATGAGGTCAGGAGATCGAGACCATCCTGGCTAACACGGTGAAACCCCGTCTCTACAAAAAAAAAAAATACAAAAAACTAGCCAGGCAAGGTGGCGGGCGCCTGTAGTCCCAGCTACTTAGGAGGCTGAGGCAGAATGGTGTAAACCCGGGAGGCGGAGCTTGCAGTGAGCTGAGATGCAGCCACTGCACTCCAGCCTGGGGGACAGAGCAAGACTCCATCTCAAAAAAAAAAAAAAAAAAAAAAAATTTAGCTAGGTGTTGTGGTGTGTGCCTGTAGCCCCAGTTACTTAGGAGGTGAGGCAGAACAATCACTTGAGCCCAGTATGTGGAGGTTGCAGCGAGCTATGGTCACACTGCTGTATTCCAGTCTGGGTGACACAGCAAGACCCTGTCTCTAAAAAAATTAAAACACAAATTATTTTCTGTACTTCAGACATTTTCTTTAATGAACTTACATTATTTTATTGCTAATAAAATAAATATTACAATCCTGGCCAGGCACGATCGCTCACGCCTGTAATCCCAACACTTTGGGAGGCCAAGGCAGGCAGACCATTTGAGGTCAGGTGTTCGAGACCAGCCTGGCCAACATGGTGAAACCCCATCTCTATTAAATATGCAAAAATTACCTGGGCGTGGTGGCACACACCTGTAATCCCAACTACTCGGGAGGCCGAGGCAGGAGAATTGCCTGACCTGGGAGGTAGAGGTTGCGGTGAGCCTAGATCATGCCACTGCACACTCTAGCCTGAGGGAGAGAGTGAGATTCCGTTAAAAAAAAAAAAAAAAATGTACAATCCTAAGGAAAACCTGGAAAGGTCTACAAAATCTTTGTTCTGTTTGGGGTAGTAGGTATATACTGGAGGAGGAGTATAAGGTAAGGGACACTTGGAGGTACAAAGAATGGATCTTTTCTAAGCTGTTTTGGTGAGTGTGTGAAAGGCACCAGGCATGTGACCTCCCAGATGGATCGGCAGAGGTCCCAAAGTGGATTTCTACTGGTTTATATTCAAACCAGAAAATCTAGGGGTGGGTCCTGAGAAGCAGGAGTCTCCCCAGGCTCATCTAGGCCTCCAGTGGCCTAGATGAGTACAGCCAGGCTCTAATATGGGTCAGGAGTGCCTGCAGGCCTCCCAACTTTTTAATCTCTGTTTGAAATGAATACTAATGGAAGAGCCTGTAAATACGGCACCAAAGCACCTAAGGGGTAATTTGATAATGTTGGTCATTAGGCCATAAACTGGAACATGATCAAACATCCTTTCCAGGGGTTAAATCAAACTATAATCAGACCCAGACCTGGGCACCCCTTTACACAGTAGCCTGTTTTTTGTTTATTTGTTTACGTCTTTAGTTTTCTGAACACGACCAGCATTAAAAAAGTGAGGAAAACCAGATTCCACTGTCCACCAGTTCTCTATGATGAATTTTCATTTTTTTTTTTTATTTTTTATTTTTTTGAGACGGAGTCTGGCTCTGTCGCCCAGGCTGGAGTGCGGTGGCCGGATCTCAGCTCACTGAAAGCTCCGCCTCCCGGGTTCACGCCTTTCTCCTGCCTCCGCCTCCCAAGTAGCTGGGACTACAGGCGCCTGCCTCGTGGCCCGGCTAGTTTTTTGTATTCTTTAGTAGAGACGGGGTTTCACCGTATTAGCCAGGATGGTCTCGATCTCCTGACCTTGTGATCCGCCCGTCTCGGCCTTCCAAAGTGCTGGGATTACAGGCTTGAGCCACCGCGCCCGGCCTATGATGAATTTTCAGAAAGAAAATGTCTGCAGCCATTCCTGGGTATTCCTTCCAGTCTGTGATGCCAATTCCAGCATCTTTCAGTGGATGTGTCAAGTAGTCTGTGATAGACTAGGTCTTTGCAGTCCAAGAGACCTACAAGATAAGCCACATATATACTTTAGAATGTTTGAGTAGCCACATTAAAAAAAGAACAGAGGAAATTAATGTTAGTAATGTATTTTATTCATCCAGATTTATGCAAAAATAGTTCAACATGTAAGGAATATAAAAAATTTGAGATCACTTACAAGATTTCTTTTTTCGGCGGGGCGCGGTGGCTCAAGCCTGTAATCCCAGCACTTTGGGAGGCCGAGATGGGCGGATCACGAGGTCAGGAAATCGAGACCATCCTGGCTAACACGGTGAAACCCCATCTCTACCAAAAAAATACAAAAATCTAGCCAGGCGAGGTGGCGGGCGCCTGTAGTCCCAGCTACTCCGGAGGCTGAGGCAGGAGAATGGTGGGAACCTGGGAGGCGGAGCTTGCAGTGAGCTGAGATCCGTCCACTGCACTCCAGCCCCGGCGATAGAGTGAGACTCCTCTCAAAAAAAAAAAAAAAAAAAAAAAAGATTTCTTTTTTCTTTTTCTTTTTTTGAGACGGAGTCTCCCTGTTGTCCAGGCTGGGGTACAATGGTGCCATCTCGGCTCACTGCAACCGCCACCTCTGGGTTCAATCTATTCTTGTGCCTCAGCCTCCTGAATAGCTGGGACTACAGGCACGTACCACCATACCGCACTAATTTGTGTATTTTTAGTAGAGATAGGGTTTTACCATGTTGCCCAGGCTAGTCTTGAACTCCTGGCCTCAAGTGATCCACCCACTTCGGCCTCCCAAAATGGTGGGATTATAGGCGTGAGCCACCATGCCTGGCCCTACAGGTTTTTTGTACTAAGTCTTTGGAACTCCGTGTGTCTCACACTTACAGCGCACCTCCATTTGGACTAGCAACATTCCAGGTGCTTAACAGCCACATGTGGCTTATTGAACAATGCAGGGCCAGGTAAATGCAAGTGGATTTCCTGAGACATTGCTATTGTGTTTAGCAAGAACATATTATTTGTTAATGAACTCAAAATACGACTGTGCCTTCACGTTACACTCAAAGTATTCAAAGATCTTTCCTGACATTTGGTGAAGAATCAATCTTCTTAAGAACCAAAGATCTTAATTCCCGGGAATTTTATGTACCTAGTATTTTCTGTGTTTAAAATGTGACTCTCACAAATATTGCAGAATGGATCAAAGAAAAATTTGCCTTACTACTGTTCGAAAATTTAGCTCCAGTGTATGAAAAAAAATTTACCAGAGGATGAAAAATTATGAGGTTACATATTTACCAAAACATTTATATTAACCCTTTCTTATCCTTGTGGAAAAAGCAGGCTATGACACCCTACAAACTCCATAAATACACAGATTTGTAAATGGTTTTGGAAAACCCGTAAACAGGGGCTACGGTATTACCCGCAGGTGCAGGCTGCAATTTATAAGTTCTTTAGTACACTCCTAGCACCAGGTCATGCAGTGAATATAGCTTGTCTTGGCAGAGCCTGTTACGTAATGATAGCCCACCACAGCGAGAAATTCTTCCATTTCCTCCAGTTTGTGGATTGCACTTCTCTCCTGGAAACATGTAACATATTCTTTTATACTCATATAATGTGCCACTCTCCTGAGGTTATTTCAAATAAAAGCCAGTATTATTCAACTGTACTTCATTCATCTTATATAATCAGTTGTAGCTGTAGAGCTCTACAAACAAAATAAAAAAATAAAAGAAGACATGTGACAGACTCATCTGCCAATATTCAAAATGCAGCTCATTTCCATAGTTTTCAGTTAATCTTTGGAAATACCTATTTATGAACAGGTAACTAAATACAGCTTCGTTGTGTAGACAACTGTGTTATATTTGTCTTTTTTTTTTTTTTTTTTTTGAGACGGACTCTCGCTCTGTTGCCCAGGCTGGAGTGCAGTGGCCGGACCTCAGCTCACTGCAAGCTCCGCCTCCTGGGTTTACGCCATTCTCCTGCCTCAGCCTCCCGAGTGGCTGGGACTACGGGCGTCTGCCACCTCGCCCAGCTAATTTTTTTTATTTTTTTTTTTAGTAAAGACGGGGTTTCACCATGTTAGCCAGGATGGTCTCGATCTCCTGACCTCGTGATCCACCTGTCTCGGCCTCCCAAAGTGCTGGGATTACAGGCTTGAGCCACCGCGCCCGGCGACAACTGTGTTATATTTGTCTTTCTAAGAATTTGTTTCACCTAGGTTATCTAATTTGTTGGCACATAATTACTCATAATATTCACTTATAATCCTTTTTATTTCTGTAAGGTTAGTAGTGATGTCCCCCTGCCCTTTTTTTTTTTTTTTTTTTTTTTTTGAGACAGAGTTTCGCTCTTGTTGCCCAGGCTGGAGTGCAATGGCATGATCTTGGCTCACTGCAACCTTCGCCTCCCGAGTTCAAGCGATTTTGCAGCCTCAGCCTCCCAAGTAACTGGGATTACAGGCATGCCCCACCACGCCCTGTCAATTTTGTATTTTAGTAGAGATGGGGTTTCACCATGTTGATCAGGCAGGTCTTGAATTCCTGACCTTAGGTAATCCACCCACCTCATCCTCCCAAAGTGCTGGGATCACAGGCGTGAGCAACTGTGCCTGGCCGATGTCCCCTCTTTCATTCCTGATTTAATAAAGTGAGTTCTCTCTCTTTCTTCTTTTTTTTTTTTTTTTTTTTTTTTGAGACGGAGTCTCGCTCTGTCGCCCAGGCTGGAGTGCAGTGGCCGGATCTCAGCTCACTGCAAGCTCCGCCTCCCGGGTATATGCCATTCTCCTGCCTCAGCCTCCCGAGTAGCTGGGACTACAGGCGCCCGCCACCTTGCCCGGCTAGTTTTTTGTATTTTTTAGTAGAGATGGGGTTTCACCATGTTAGCCAGGATGGTCTCGATCTCCTGACCTCGTGATCCACCCATCTCGGCCTCCCAAAGTGCTGGGATTACAGGCTTGAGCCACCGCGCCCCGCCTCTCTCTTTCTTCCTGAACCATCTACTAAATTCTTGGACAGTCTACTAAAGGTCTGTCAATTTTGTTCGTCTTTTCAAAGAGCCAACTTTTGTTTTAATTGATTTCCTCTATTTTTTTTTTCTATTCTCTATTTAGTTTATTTCTGCTCTAGGTTTTGTTGTGGTCTTCTGCTTGTTCTGGGTTTGGTTTGCTTTTCTTTTGCTAGATATTTAAGGTGAAAGGTTAAGGTACTGATTTCAGATATTCTTTTTTTTTTTTTTTTTTTTTTTTTTGAGACAGAGTCTGGCTCTGTTGCCCAGGCTGGAGTGCAGTGGCCGGATCTCAGCTCACTGCAAGCTCCGCCTCCCAGGTTTACGCCATTCTCCTGCCTCAGCCTCCCGAGTCGCTGGGACTACAGGCGCCCACCACCGCGCCCGGCTAGTTTTTTTTTTTTGTATTTTTTAAGTAGAGACGGGGTTTCCCTGTGTTAGCCAGGATGGTCTCGATCTCCTGACCTCGTGATCCGCCTGTCTCGGCCTCCCAAAGTGCTGGGATTACAGGCTTGAGCCACTGCGCCCAGCCTCAGATATTCTTTTTAAAAAAGGTGTTTACTGCTATAAATTTCTCTTTAGGGACTGCTTTAGCTATATCTCAGAAGTTTTGGTATTTTTTTCATTTTAATTCATCTCAAAGTACTGTCTAATTTTCCTTGTTTTTTATTCTTCGATGCATTGGTTATTTAGGAATGAGTTTTTAAAATTTTAACATATTTGTGAATTTCCTAAACTACTTTTTGTTGTAGATTTCGAATTTTTGTTTTGTTTGGTTTGGTTTTTTGAGATGGAGTCTCACTCTGTCACCCAGGCTGGAGTGCAGTGGCATGATCTCAGCTCACTGCAGTCTCTGCCACCAGGATTCAAGTGATTCTTGTGCCTCAGCCTCCTGTGTAGCTGGGATTACAGGCACACCCCACCACACCTGGCTGATTTCCACCCACCTCAGCCTTCCAAAGTGCTGGGATTACAGGCGAGAGCCACCATGCCTGGTAAAGTCTTCAATTATTATTGTTGACTAATTAGCAACAACAGAGTCTCAACATACTGTGGGGAACAGAAAGAGAGATCAGACTGTTACTGTGTCTAGAAAGAAGTAGACAAAAGAGACTCCATTTTGCTCTGTATTTGAGATACTGTTATTCTGTGACCCTACCCCCAACCTTGTCCTTGCAAGAGACATGGGCTGTAGTGACTCAAGGTTTAACGGATTTTGGGCTGTGCAGGATGTGCTTTGTTAAACAACAGTATGCTTGTGAAAAGTCATCACCGTTCTCTTAATCTCAAGTACCCAGGGACACGTACACTGCCAAAGGTCGCAGGGAACTCTGCCTAGGAAAGCTAGGTATTGTCCAATGTTTCTCCCCATGTGATAGTCTGAAACATGGCCTTGTGGGAAGGGAAAGACCTGATCGTCCCCCACCCTGACACCTGTGAAGGTTCTGTGCTGAGGAGGACTAGTGTAAGAGGAAAGAAGGCCTCTTGGTGAGGAGTGGAAAAATACTGAATATCAGAGGTCAGAAAAGTCAGGAAACTCCCCTTAATGCTAAAACAACAAGGTTATCTGGAAAGTCCCTAGCAGGGCAAGCGGCCGTTTGTGGTTTGGTCAAAGGGTGGGAACCAATGAACAACCGACTAATGTTTAACTAAATGTCAGCCAATTGTAAACCTACAACTGTAAAAATCCCCAGTGACTCTGTAACTTGCTGTAACTCGTTTGTGTCTGACTATAAAAGACGGCTGAACACCAAGCTCAGGGTCTCTCCCTAGGATCTGATACCTAGCTGGAGGGAACCGAGTTCGAACTCGAAATAAAGCGATCCCTGCCGCTTGGCTTTGTCTCTGGACTCTGGTGGTTGCTTTTGGGTCATCGCGGGTCTGGGCATTACATATTGGGGGCTCGTCCGGGATTGCCCCTAAGCCCACCAGACCCCAGGCCAACGGGTCATCGCAAAAGTGAGTAAGCCGGCTCTGTTTATATGTTGTCTGTCTGCCTCTGAATAATCCCGTGGGGTCTGTATATGAGACTGATCTAGTCCTGGCGGACGCCCTAAAGGACAGTCAGTGGAGGCCGGTGGGAGACGTCCTCCGGTATTCGTCTGGGGCTCTGTATTCTGTGGCCCATCTGCTTCTGGTCGGGTCCTAAGCCTGAGACGCGCTAGCGAGCAATATATCTTGGTTGTTGGAAGTTATCTGTTGCTACTAATTTACCTTGATTTACAGGAGCTTCGGAGCCAGTCCTGTACCAGGCACTAATATCCCTTACCACCCATCGTCTATCAACAGGACTTCCTCGGAATGGGCAACTCCCAGACCACACCACTTTCTCTCCTTGTCAATAATTTTAAAGATGTGAGAGCAAGGGGACATGATCTCAGTATAGAACTTAAAAAGGGAAAATTAATAACCCTCTGCCGCTCTGAGTGGCCCACCTTCGGCGTAGGCTGGCCAGCCGAGGGAACTCTTTGCCTCCCCGTTATCCTCCAGGTAAAATCAAGGGTTTTCCTGCCAGGTCGTTCAGGACACCCAGATCAGATCCCCTACATTTTAGTCTGGCAAGATCTGGTGGAAAATCCACCCCCGTGGCTAGCTCCCTTTCTGCTGACCTCTGAACCCTGTAAAACCCTAGTCGCGCAAACAACTGGGACCACCAAAAGACCAAAAACTCCAACTGCCCCCTTGCCCCGTGTTGCCTGACAGCCAGGACCTCGCATCCTTGGAACACCCGCCTTATCCTCCCCGTCCCGGACCCCATGCCCAAGCCCAACTGGCTGCACTCCCAGGAAGCCATGAGGGCCGAGAAGCGGCCGCGGTGCCAGGAGAAACTGAAAGTGAACATGGCTTGGGAGGGCCGGCAGGGCGAACGCGCAGGCGTGTCCAGCGTGAGGCAACTCCGCGAGTTCCCGATTCCACTGTAGCGCTCCCCTTAAGGGAAAGAGGACCCCCCGATGACACAGGTAACCCTAGACTCCAGTATTGGCCATTCTCTACCAGTGACCTGTACAACTGGAAGACTCAGAATGCCCGGTTCTCTGATAATCCCAAGGACCTAACAGCCCTTGTATATAGTATCATGTTCACTCATCAGCCCACCTGGGATGACTGCCAACAGCTGCTCCGCATTCTGTTCACAATGGAGGAACGGGAGAGAATTCAGGTAGAGGCTAGAAAGTTGGTTCCTGGAGATGACAGTCAACCGACTGCAAACTCCGACCTCATTAATGCAGCATTTCCCTTGACCAGGCCAACGTGGGACTACAATACAGCAGAAGGTAGGCGAAAGCTACTCGTTTATCACCAGACTCTAATGGTGGGTCTCTGGGCTGCAGCTCGCAACCCCACTAATTTGGCTAAGGTATATTCTGTTTTACAGGGAAAGACAGAAAGCCCCGCTGTTTATCTAGAAAGACTAATGGAAGCCTTTAGACAGTATACACCTATAGATCCAGAGGCACCTGAAAATCAGGCAGCAGTCGTTATGTCCTTTGTCAACCAGGCGGCCCCAGATATTAAGAAAAAGCTACAAAAATTAGAAGATTTGGAGGGAAAACAGGTCCAGGACCTCCTTCGCATAGCACAGAGAGTTTATAACAACAGAGATGCTCCAGAGGAAAGACAAATTAGGGCCACTGAGAAAATGACCAAAGTCCTGGCTGCAGTCGTCCAAAAAGAACAACCACCGCCAGGAAGCACCCAATCCACGTGTGCCCCTAGGCGCAATCTGAGTAAAGACCAATGTGCATACTGTAAAGAAATTGGTCACTGGATAAAAGACTGCCCCAAAAAGAAACAGTGCCAGCCAGGCCAAGGACAATGGCAGCCCAAATCTATGCCGATACTAGTTACCCAAGATACAGACTAGGGGAGACGGGGTTTGGATCCCCTCCCCGAACCTAGGGTAACTTTACAAGTGGAGGGGTCCCCGGTCCAGTTCCTGGTCGATACCGGGGCACAACATTCGGTCTTAGTCAAGCCCTATGGAAAGTTATCTTCCAACTCCTCCTGGGTTCAAGGGGCCACAGGAACCAAGAAATATCCATGGACAACCCAGAGAGCAGTAAACTTGGGAACCGGGAAAGTGTCCCATAGCTTCCTGGTCATCCCTGACAGCCCTTGTCCCCTGTTGGGGAGAGATCTGTTGACAAAAATGGGGGCACAAATCCATTTTCAACCAGAAGGGCCCAAAGTGACTGACTCCCAAAACAGGCCACTATCTGTTCTTACCGTAACTCTAGAGGATGAGTACCAGCTTCACCAGGAGTTAACGCCTCCTAACCAAAATATAGACTCCTGGCTCCAGAACTTCCCGGAGGCTTGGGCAGAAACAGGAGGGCTAGGGCTAGCAAAGCACCGTCCCGCCATTTTTGTTGAGCTTAAGCCCGGGATGGACCCTGTTCGCGTGCGCCAATACCCAATGGCCCTGGAAGCCAAAGAGGGAATTATACCACACATCCGCCGACTCCTAGATCATGGGGTCCTACGCCCCTGCCACTCACCATGAAACACTCCGCTGCTACCAATGCAAAAAACCAACAGTAAAGAATACAGGCCGGTACAAGACTTAAGAGAAGTCAATAAAAGGGTAATGGACATACACCCGACGGTGCCAAATCCATACACCCTCCTGAGTACCTTGAGTCCTGAAAATCAATGGTATACTGTTCTAGACCTAAAAGATGCTTTTTCAAGCCTGCCTTTAGCCCCTAAAAGCCAGGAAATTTTTGCCTTTGAGTGGACAGACTCTGAGAGAGGCATAAGTGGCCAACTGATGTGGACCAGACTGCCACAAGGATTCAAAAACTCCCCAACTCTGTTTGATGAAGCCCTCCACGAAGACTTGGGTGAGTACCGATGCCAACACCCCAGTATAACTCTCTTGCAGTATGTTGATGATCTCTTAATAGCGGCAGCGTCCCCAGAGGCCTGCATCCAAGGAACCAAAGACCTCCTGAAAACCTTGGGAAACCTGGGTTATCGAGCCTCAGCTAAAAAGGCCCAGATCTGCAGGCCAGAGGTAACCTACTTGGGGTATCTACTTAGAGGGGGACAGCGCTGGCTAACAAATGCTCGAAAAGAGATTGTCCTACAGATCCCCAGACTGCAGTCAACACGACAGGTAAGAGAGTTCCTGGGATCTGCAGGGTTCTGCAGACTCTGGATACCTGGCTTCACTGAACTGGCAAAACCCCTCTATCAGGCTACCAAAGAGCAGCAGCCCTTCAATTGGACTGAAGAGGCTGAGCAAGCTTTCCAGCAAATCAAAACTGCTCTGCTCTCGGCCCCCGCGCTTGGTCTTCCGGATGTCTCTAAGCCTTTCCACTTATACGTGGACGAAAGCCGGGGCATAGCGAAAGCAGTATTAACTCAAAATTTAGGTCCCTGGCGCAGACCGGTTGCATACCTCTCAAAGAGACTGGACCCGGTGGCTGCAGGATGGCCTCCTTGCCTCCGGATGATTGCTGCAACGGCCCTGATGGTCAAAGACGCTAACAAACTGGCCATGGGCCAAGAATTACAAGTCACCACCCCTCATGCTGTCGAAGGCATCCTCCGACAACCCCCTGACCGATGGCTCAGCAATGCTTGGCTTACCCATTATCAAGGGCTGTTGCTAAACCCCCTCAGAATAACATTTAAGCCCCCGACAACCCTAAACCCAGCATCGTTGCTGCCAGACCCAGACTTAAGTAAGCCGCTCCACAACTGTGCTGAAGTCAGAGAAGACCTCCAGGACCGACCGCTGCCAGATGCAGATCTCACCTGGTTCACGGATGGAAGCAGCTTTGTTCACCAAGGACAGAGGTATGCGGGGGCGGTGGTAACCTCAGAGACTGAGATAATTTGGGCTGAGCCTTTACCTCCAGGAACATCGGCTCAAAAAGCTGAGTTAATAGCCTTGGCACAAGCCCTAAAACTAGGCAAAGACCGTAAACTGACAGTATATACTGACAGCCGGTATGCATTTGCCACTGCCCACATACATGGGGCTATATACAGAGAGAGGGGGCTTCTCACAGCTGAAGGAAAAGTCATTAAAAATAAAGAAGAAATCTTAAATCTTCTGGCTGCGCTTTGGGAACCCAAAAAGCTGGCTATCGTCCACTGTCCGGGACATCAAAAGGCCACTAACCCAGTCACTCGAGGAAACAACCTGGCTGACCAGACTGCAAAAGACGTGGCTAAAACCACTCCTCAGCTGCTGGCCCTCCAGCTGCCTGATCCCGGGCCCAGAGAGTTGCCCTTTCACCCAGAATACTCAGAAGAAGACCTCCAGTGGATAAGTGAACTCCCTGGAACACAGGTCAGTAATCAGTGATGGAAAGATTCTAACAACAATACCATTCTCCCAGACAGGTTGGGGCAGCGAATAGTAGCACAAATCCACCGAAGCACTCATCTGGGCCCGCGGCGGATGTTAGATTTGATTCAACACACTGGACTAAAAATTAAAAACGCCCCTGAAAAAGTAGACGCCACGGTTAAAAACTGTGTAGTATGTCAACTCAATAACGCCAGTCACGGGGCCCAGAGCATGGGAAAAAGACACAGGGGAGATAGACCTGGTATATATTGGGAAATTGACTTTACTGAAATAAAGCCAGGAAAATATGGATACAAATATTTACTAGTTTTTATAGATACATTCTCAGGATGGGCAGAAGCTTTTCCGACAAAGAAAGAAACTGCACAGATTGTGGCCAAAAAGCTCCTAGAAGAAATCCTGCCCAGGTACTGCTTTCCAGTCATGATAGGGTCGGATAATGGGCCGGCCTTCACCGCAAAGGTAAGTCAGGGACTGGCTTCCATCCTTGGGGCTAATTGGAAACTACATTGTGCTTATCGACCCCAAAGCTCAGGTCAGGTAGAAAGAATGAATAGAACATTAAAAGAGACCCTAACTAAATTGACCATGGAGACTGGCGCTAACTGGGTAGTCCTCCTCCCCTACGCTCTGTTCCGGGCACGTAACTCTCCTTATAAACTAGGACTTACCCCTTATGAAATAATGTATGGCAAACCACCCCCTATCCTCCCTAACCTTAAAGACAATCTCCTCAAAGCTGACACAGATAATGGTCTTGAACTTTTGTTCTCCTTACAGCCCTACAGAGAGTTCATGAGGAAGTCTGGCCCAAGCTAAAAGAACTATATGAAGCTGGGCCTCCACCCATTCCACATCAATACAAACCGGGAGACTGGGTCCTCGTCAAGCGCCACCGACAAGAAACCCTAGGACCCCGGTGGAAAGGACCATTCCAGGTGATCCTGACTACGCCTACGGCCCTCAAAGTGGAAGGCATCGCCGCCTGGATTCATCACACCCACGCCAAGCCTATAGACCCGCTCTCGGACCTTGTTACATCCTCGACGGGAGAGGCAGCAATCTGGACAGTTGACCGGACCAAAGAAAACCCTCTAAAACTTGTTCTACGCCGTCAGCAACCTAAACTGTAACTATGACACCTACCTCCTTTATAACTCTTCTACTCTTATGGATCCCTTGTGGGGAGACCCAGGCGAACCCGGCAACATCCCCTTTCGCTTGGCGTTTCTTCCTGACTGAGAACTGGACCAATTATGCTCAGACAGAACAAAAGGGCTATGTATTAGGCACTGCTGACTGTCCCCCTGGGGGTTGTAGCACTCCCATCCACCTAAATTTCACTGATTTTAAACACCAGCCAGGAAAAGCATCACCCGCAATTTGTTTCCTCTTTGACCAAACACTCTCTTATTGTAATGACTCATGGGTAGAACAAAGTGTCGGCTGTCCATATAGGTCCTGCAAAATCCACACCATTAAAATCCTAAAAACTTCTGAGTCCCTATCCAGTCAAACGTGGCAGTCACACAATTTCTTTAAAACTACATCAGGCTACACCTGGGTTATCTGGGACCCCTGGGACCCCCACTGGACTTCCCAGCAAAAAGGGGCTATGTACTTGACTTCAGGAACTACCTGGCCTAGTAGCCGTCTCTTTCTCTGGCGTTCCCTTGTTCAGATCTAGACCACCCTACACGCGGCTATACAGAACCAGGAAAGGGAATTAAATGTCCAGCTTTCAACTTTAACTCCTACCCGCCCCTTTTCCTGGTTATCCCTATTAAGAGAAGGGTTAGAAATCGCAAACGCCACTGGCCTAGGCAATCTCTCTGCATGCTTCTTCTGCACGGCTCTAGGGCGACTGCCGTTAACTGCAGTTCCACTTCCAGGCCCGTCTAACACTTCTCTCAGCCTAAACCCTAACAATAGCCACATACCACCCCCGATCCCTGACGTCCCCTTGTTCCTAAACCCTGGACAGACACAAGTTTCCTTTTGTTATTCAAATGCGGGCACTACCCTCTGTAATACAACTTCCACTCCCAACTCAACCCTCTTTGCCCCTCCCGGTTCTTTCTTCTGGTGCAATGGGACCCTATATAAGAACCTTTCCACTCAGGCCACTATAACCCTACTGTGTCTCCCTGTCACGCTAGTCCCCCAACTAACCTTGCGCACCCCTGCAGAATTTTCCAGGTGGGACTCCGCCCCTTTCCCTAGACCAAAACGAGCTATATTCCTCCCCCTAGTAGCCGGAGTCTCACTCACCACGTCCTTAGTTGCTGCAGGACTAGCCGGGGGAGCTTTAGGTCACTCCCTTATCAGCACTGCAAAACTCTCTCACCAATTCTCCATAGCTATGGAAGCTTCCGCCGAATCCGTTGCCTCATTGCAGAGACAATTGACTTCCTTTGCCCAAGTTACTTTACAAAACCGCCGTGCACTAGACCGGTTAACGGCCGAAAAAGGAGGGACCTGTCTTTTCCTCAGAGAAGATTGTTGTTTCTACATAAATGAATCTGGACTCGTAGAAACGTGAGTTCAACAGCTACATAAACTCAGCCTAGAATTGCAGAAACAACAATTCACCTCTGCAGCCAACAGCTCGTGGAATTCCTCCATGTATTCCCTTCTAGTGCCCCTCATAGGACCATTCATAAGTATACTTCTCTTACTCACTACAGGACCATGTATAATAAACAGATTAACAAACTTTGTAAAAGAAAGACTCAACACTGTCCAGCTTATGGTCCTGAGAACCCAGTACCAACCTGTACTCACCGAGACTTCCGAGTCAGACATATAAGACCCAAGATTGGCTCTCAAGATACTAGAGAGAGGGGGGAATGAGGAGTGGAAAAATACTGAATATCAGAGGTCAGAAAAGTCAGGAAACTCCCCTTAATGCTAAAACAACAAGGTTATCTGGAAAGTCCCTAGCAGGGCAAGCGGCCATTTGTGGTTTGGTCAAAGGGTGGGAACCAATGAGCAACTGACTAATGTTTAACTTTAAATGTCAGCCAATTGTAAACCTACAACTGTAAAAATCCCCAGTGACTCTGTAACTTGCTGTAACTCGTTTGTGTCTGACTATAAAAGACGGCTGAACACCGAGCTCGGGGTCTCTCCCTAGGATCTGATACCTAGCTGGAGGGAACCGAGTTCGAACTCGAAATAAAGCGATCCCTGCCGCTTGGCTTTGTCTCTGGACTCTGGTGGTTGCTTTTGGGTCATCGCGGGTCTGGGCATTACATTGGCAGTTGAGATAGAGAAAAGCATCTGTCTCCTGCCCGTCCCTGGGCAATGGAACATCTCGGTGTAAAACCCGATTGTATGTTCTGTTTACTGAGAAAGGAGAAAACCGCCTTAGGGCTGAAGGTGGGACTTGCTAGCGCAATGCTGCTCTTTAAGCACTAAAAAGGTTTATGGAGATGTTTGCATATGCATATCAAGGCACAGCACTTTTCCTTAAACTTATTCATGTCACAGAGATCTTTATTCATATGTCTTACTGCTGACTTTCTCCCTACAATGATCCTATTATCCTGCCACTTCCCTTTTTCTAAGATGGTAAAGATAATGATCAATAAATACTGAGGGAACTCAGAGACGGTGCCGGCGTGGGTCCTCTGTATGCTGAGTGCCAGTCCCCTGGGCCCACTTTTTCTTTCTCTGTACTTTGTCTCTGTCTCATTTCTTTTCTCAAGTCTCTCATTCCATGTAACAAGAAACACCCACAGGTATGGAGGGGCAGGCCACCCCTTCAACGTACGTGGAGCAAAACCCAACAGAACTAAAGGAAGAAAGATCCACCTTTTAAATTTACATTTAATGTAATTACTGAAAAAGTGGGATTCACATCTGCCAATTTGCTGTTTATTTGCTATTTCTATATGTCCTGTTTTTCTTGTTTCTTCTGGTTCTGCTTTCTTTTGTGTTAGGTAGATATTTCTAGTTTATAACATGAATTCACTTGTCATTTTTCTTGTTATCTATCTGTATGAGTTATATTCTTACTAATTGCCCTAAGGATTGCAAGTAACAACTTATATCCATCTAGTTGTCAATAATGCCAGCTAAATTTCAAAAGAATACAAACTTTGCTTTTATATAGTTTTGTTTCCTTCACTGTCCTTCTTGCTCTTATTGTCATACAAGTTATATCTGTATACATTATAAGCCCATCAATGTAATTTAATATATACTGGTTTATATGGTTATTTAAAAATCTATCAGGAGAAGGCCGGGCGCGGTGGCTCACGCCTGTAATCCCAGCACTTTGGGAGGCTGAGGTAGGTAGATTACGAGGTCAGGAGATTGAGACCATCCTGGCGAACACTGTGAAACCCCGTCTCTACTAAACATACAAAAAAATTAGCCAGGTGTGGTGGCAGGTGCCTGTAGTCCCAGCTACTTGGGAGGCTGAGGCAGGAGACTGGCATGAACCCTGGGGGCGGAGCCTGCAGTGAGCGGAGATGGCACCACTTCACTCCAGCCTGGGCGACTCAGTCAGACTCCATCTCAAATATATATACATACACACACACACACACACACACACACACATATCAGGAGAATAAAAGAGTTACAAACAAAAAATACAGTTAAACTGTTATATATACCTCTGTAGTTAACTTCACCAGTGTTCTTTATTTTTTTGTATGGATTAGAGTTACTATCTGGTGTTATTTCATTTCAGTCTGAAGCATCCTTTTTAGTATTTCTAAATACAAGCGCAGATTTGCTAGCAACAAATTCTCCTCTTTTTTTGTTCTTCTGGGAGTGTCTTAATTTCTCCTACATTTTTGAAGTATAGTTTTGCTGGCATAGAATTCTTGGTTATCAGTCTTTTTTGTTGTTGTTGTTCCTGTATTTTGAACATGTCATTTCCACTGTCTTTTGGCCTCCATGGTTTTTGATGAGAAATTAGCTGTTAATCTTATTGAGGATCCCTTGTATGTGATAAGTCACTTCTCTTTACTGCTTTCAAGATTCAGTTGCTGTTTTCAAGATCCTCTCTTTGTTTTCCAACAGTTTGATTATAATATGTCTAGATGTAAATCTCTATGAGTTTATCCTACTTGGAATTTTGTTTAGCTCCTTGGAACTGTAGAATAATGTTTTTCATCCAATTGGGAAGTTTTTGGCCCTTATTTCTATAAGTTCTTTTTCTTCCTCTTTCTTGTCTCAACATTCTCTTACCATATGATCTGGCAATTGTGCTCTTTGGTATTTACCCAAAGATGTTGAAAACGTATGTCCACACAAAAACCTGCATATGGATGTTTATAGCAAACAGCTTTATTAATAATTGTCAAAACTTGGAAGCAACCAAATTGTCCTTCAGCAGGTGAATGGATAAGTAAATTGTGATACATCCAGACAATGGAATATTATGAGACTGAGCTCTTAAGTCATGAAGGGACATAGAGGCTATGTTAAGTGCATGTTGCTAAATAAAAGAAACCAATCTGAAAAGACTACCTACTGTATTATTCTAACTATAGGACATTCTTGAAAAGGCAAAATCAGGGAGACAATAAAAAGACCAGTGGTTGCCGGGGTTAGGGAGAAGGAAGAATAGGTGGAACACAGACGACTTTTAGGACAGTGAAAATATTCTGTATGATACTACAGTGGTAGAGACATGTCATTATACATTTGTTCAAACTCTTAGAAAATATAACACCAAGAGTGAATCCTAACGTAAACTATGGACTTCGGGTGATAACGATGTGTCAATGTGGGCTCATCAACTGTAACAAATGTTCTACTCTGGTGGGGGATGTTTAGTTGGGGAGGCCTGTGTCGAGGCAGAGGGGATATGGGAACTCTCTGTACCTTTTGCTCAATTTTGTTGTGAACCTAAAATATGTCTTCCTAAAAAAATCTATTGAAAGGTACTGTTTTTAAGGCAATACTACTTAACATGTGAACCGTGGTCTGGTGCCAGTCAATGAACTGTTTGGTAATAATCTGCCATGAGATAAGGAGCTTGTTCCAGAACGTACATCAATCTACTGTTGACTTTATCTAAACAGCCTTGCTATAAAATGAAAAAAAAAACTTCAGCTGAATTGAACAGTGTGCTTAATGATGTAGACCATATTTTGAGTATGAGGAGATGCATACCATACTGTATGAGGAGATGCAAAGAGAAATCTGACATAAGCTTATTTACGAATGACTAGCAGAGATAAGACCTTCATTTCAGTGTGTCTTGTTATTAGGTAAATTGTAGTAAGTACCACAAGATGGTCCAAACAGTGAGAGAGCTTCCACACGGAAAAATTGGGCACTGTTTCATGGAAGTAGTGAACTTGAAGTCAACTTTGAATGATAGTTAAGATTTCAATGGGGTAGGCAGGGTGAAAAGGAAAGGCATTTGAGATAGGACACAAAATAAGCCAAGGTTTGGAAGTGGGAAATGGGGGTTGTGTTTGAGACTAGTTAAATTTTGAATGAAAAATAGGGTATACAGGTTAAATCAAGTAAGGCAAGGTCAGAAAGCATTTGAGGCCATACTACAATGGACTAGGATTCTATACCATGGAGTTTTTCTTCTATTTGGTAGATAATAGGGACATATTGACTTTTTTTTTTTTTTTTTTTTTTTTTTTTTTTTTTTAATACCAGGAAATGACATGGTTCTACTGTGATGTAAAAGATGTACCTTGGCCGGATGCAGTGGCTCACACCTGTAATCCCAGCACTTTGGGAGGCCGAGGTGGGTGGATCACCTGAGGTCAGAAGTTCAAGACCAGCCTGGCCAACATGATGAAACCCCATTTCTACTAAAAGTACAAATTAACTGGGTGTGGTGGTGGACAACTGTAATCCCAGCTACTTGGGAGGCTGAGGCAGGAGAATCTCTTGAACCCGGAAGGTGGAGGTTGCAGTGAGTCGAGATTGTGCCACTGCACTCCAGCCAGGGCAACAGAGTGAGACTCTGTCTCAAAAATAAATAAACAAATAAAATAAAATAAAAATGAAAGATATACCTCATATCATTGAGGAGAAGGCACCTAAAGAGGAAAAGACTAGTGGAAGGAGACTATCTAGGATGCTATGTAAATAATAAAACCCAACAATGAGGCATTGAATCAGAGTGGTGGCCTGAAAGGGATCTGAAAGGAATGACAGCATGTAAGGAGAGATGATGGAGGCAACACTTACAGGTCCTGAAAACTGCTCAAATATGCACAAAGGAAAAGAAGGATGCCTGAAAATAGTGATGATGCAAAAACTAAGCCAGGTAAGGCAGCAGGAAGAACCGGTTTGGTGGGAAGATGATGAATTTGGCTTGAGGTGCTTGGCAAGACATCCAAGTCTGCTGCACAGGCAATGTAGGTCAGCAATTTGAGAGAAAGGTAAACTTTCACAATCCTAATTTGAGAAGCAACAGCACAGAAATGATTATGGAGCCATGAGGGCTGAGACACTCAGTGGGGGAGACAAAAAACAAAAGAGATTCTTAGCCAGGAGAGAACTGTGGTGGTGGTGGGGGAGAGAAGGAGTGGTGGTTGGGAAGGGCAAGGAAATAAAGAGGAGCCACTGACAATGGCAGATAGATGTTCAGAGAAGAAGACCCTAAAGACTACAGCTTTATGGTACCCAGGGCAGGACAGGCTCAGAAAGCAATGGGAACAATGTCATGTGCCGCAGAGTCTTGGTATTGGCCTAAGTGTTGGGGGCTATAAGCGTAGACCACTTTAAGTTGTTTGGGAAAAAGCAAGATCAGTAATTCCAAGAAGTAGAAGGGTTGAGGGAAGTGTTTTCTTTTTTGCGGAGTGGCAGACAGAGATGTTTGTCAGCTGAAAAGAAGGAACCAGGGGTAAGGGAAGATTGAGGCTACAGAGTAGAGGAAGTGGTTGTGGGAACAAGTTTGCAAAATGAGCTGAAAGGGTGGGGTTGATTACAGAGGTAACCCTGGGGGGAAGGAAGTGTATTTCCTTTTTTCATACAGGGAGAAGGATGAGAAAGTCAGTGTGGACACAGACATTTTTGACATGCAGAGACAGGAAGCTGAAATCGTTCTGGGCAAGTGACTCTTCTCTTCTCAAAAGAATAGGAAGTGAGGTCACCAGACACTAAGATGGGGCAAGTGTTGGGATTAGAGCATCAGGGAAGGAGCAAAACAGCTGCTAGGAATGAGACAAGGAGTCCACCGGAAATGGGTAGATGGATTTCTGAAGACCTGTGAGAACTCCACTGAGTGCAAATTCCAGAATGTGCAGTAAAAACCACTGGTGCCATTACCCCCATGAATTAGAGGAAGCAGATGGTGGGGTCTCCCTGCGATACAATCTAGTCAGCCATCTGGGTATTTCATATTATTGCTGCAAATGAAAAGTAGGCTCATACCTTATTCATCACTGTGTTCCCAATACTCACGACAATTAACCATACTCATACTTAACAAATACGTATTGAATACATGAGTGAATTGTGCAGCGAGATCAAAGTTGTCGTTAACTGCAGAAGGAGACATTAGAAGGAGAGAAGCAGTGTTATTACTAAGGCTGAGTCGCTACCCTGTCAGCACCTGCCAGAGAGAAGGCCCCAGAACCTTGCATCCCTCTCCCCTTTCCTACAGAAGCTCAGCCTGCCTGGCCTATGCCACAGAGGAGATGCATAAAAGTCCTCCACCCTCTTTCGTATGTCGTCATGCTTATCTTGTGATCTTGAGCTATAATCTGGCTGCCTGAAAATCTAACACGTGTAACATCAAGGCCACAATTGTGGTGCACTACAAAGATTTTATCTGCTTTGAACATTAATCAATTATGATGATGTTGTATAAACCAGCCGTGTGAATTCAGTTCATGGGAGGCCTAGTAACTCATGGGCGAGTTAATAAAACAAGTTCTAAGCTGCACAGCTGGACATCAGCATCAGGATCAGAGGTAATTTTCTGTAATTATACTTCTTCCAGAAACTACCTCTCTACATTGCTAAGGCTGAAGTCAAGAAATATAGAACCTAGAGCTCCTATTCATAAATATCTTGTATTTTAGCAAAAGATAGGTGCTTCTCTCAAAACAGAAACAAACGAAAAACAAAAAACAGCAGAGACCCCATAAGGAAGGTATAAAATGAAATCAATAATCGTTTATAGGTTATATGAATATTTGTAGTCTACAGACCTGAATTCTCAGAATTTCATATTTCTGGGCAGAATACACCCTTGAGGTTAAGTGACTTTGAACTTGCTGTGTTCATAGAATGCATCTTATAGACCTCAAACTACAGGGGCATAAATGACCAGGGCTGCTGACTGCTCTAAGTCAAGGACCGGACACTTTATCCAGGCATTTTAAGGCAGTTCCTGGAAGATGGGGACTTCTTCTGCTGGCCAGCTTTGTCTTGAGGGCTCTCCTTTGGCCTTGTGGAACCTTCTTTAGTTCACATAAGGGTCTAGGACACCTCCAGCTAATCTTTCTTCCCTTTCTCCTTCACGCAAGCCAGGCTTGCATGGGGTCTAATGTTGCTCTCAACCTTTCCCAGCTTCCTCTCTGTTCTCTCTCACGGGCATAATAAAATCCTTACCCTATTCATTCCTTCTTGGTGTCTGCTTCTTGGAGGACTTGAACGGACATAGAACCTTTGCACGAGTCCAGAGGCCGAGAGAGGCTGATGGTAGGTGAGAGTTTCCATACCATTGCTGTAGCCACTGCATAGGCTTACGCATTTGGAAATCAGCAAAACATCATTAGCAAACAAGTAAATATGTCTGCAGACCCAATTTGCCTTCATCTGACTGAGAAATAGATATTCCTAGAGTAGTTGGCCTGGAAGCAGAGACTGACCAAGCTGAGGAGGGCTGGGCTGCCCCGCTAGACTTGGAGGCCTGCTCTCTGAACCTACTCTGAGATCAGTGGGAGAATGCAGCCCTTGTTCAGCACATTTGCAAGTCTCCCCACCCCCACTGGGCAAGACCAGGCCAGTGAGCTGAGTGTAGTGGGTGTCCGCTAGGCATTCCCGGCCAGGCCTATTTCCTTTTCTTCTGGTATGAGCATGACTATTTTGCTTTGTGGAAATAGTCTTCCACACAGGACCAGTCTTGATGAATAGCACTCAAGCGCTTCCTTTTCTTTCGGTCAAAGGTTGGGTAAGTAACTCAGCGTAGTGCAAAGCAGGGCCCTCTCTCAGAACCTGAACTGGAGCAGCACAAAACTGGAAATTGTTGAAGAGTCATGCAGGGGCCCAGAATCCTGAAGCGCCACTCCCTGGGCTCCTGTGTCAACCTAGTTGCTCTGTTTCTGCCCTTCAGACGCCAGCAACTTCAGCTCTCAAGATCTTCCTTCTTCTCCTCCCCAAGCGTAAATAAAGCTTGCCCAGAATTACATAGGTAGGGAGTGACAGGGTTAGCACATACAGTCAATCTGCCAGACTCAGCAGTGCCATGCTAGGATCTCCCAAACCACTCCTCAGAAAGCCCACCCTGGCCTCAGATGATTTGCATACCACCATTTATACTCTGTGGTACCTGGGCGTCCTTGTCCATGTCTCTAACATGAAGATGTTGGCTTCCCTGCCTCCTAATAGCTACTGATTCCCTCCTCAAATTTCCTCTCTTTCTGTGAGAAATTGTGGATAGAAAATAGAATGTAAGACAAACTCACATTTCCTCTGTGCTTATGATGCGGCAGGCCCTGTTCTAAGCACTTTATATGCATGAACTCATTTAGTCCTCATAACAACCTGAGGCACCACACTGACCCATTTTACAGGTGAGAAAACTGAGGCGCAGAAAGTTCTGAGTAACCACATGGCTAGTGAGTGGCAGGTCTGCTAAATGCGGCACATTCTGCTGCGACAGAGGCTCCTTGAGGGCATGGGCTTTATTTGGCTCACAACTGCATCTACTGTGCATTTGGCATAAAGTAGATGCTTGATAAATGTCAGAACACATGAATAAATATGTTTAAAAAATAAGATAAAAAAAGAAGCAATGAATGAATGGACAGGGATGGGAAAGAAGGTCTAATTTTCTCCAAGTCTAATTCTGTGCTGTTTTGGTTTTCCTGATGCTTTTTTTTTTTCTTTTTTTTTCTTTTTTTCAATCCTGCTCCTTCTGTAGGTGCTGATTTGGGTTCTCATTACTTCTCAGGTAGGCTCTGGGTGTTTTAAGGAAACTCCTGAATTAGTCCCCTTTTTTCCAGCTGATGTAAAGGTATGATTTCTGAACCTGCTTCGTTACAATAACTATGTAAGAGCCCAATGGTGCAAGCACTTAGATGAAAAATAGATGTCATTTATTTCACCATGATTTAGATCAGGAAGCCTCTAAGGGTTGTGAGATGATGTGTTAGGGTCCACATAACCTAGTTCTCATGGGGAATTTTCCATTCTTATGGGGGGGTTTCTATGATCTGTTCATTGAGGAGAAACCCAAACAAAACTTAGGCTTAGTTTATAAAATGCTGGCATCAGCTGGAGGGCACAGCTGCAGAATATCCCTGAAAGACAACAAGAAAATCTTTTTTTTTTTTTTTGAGACGGAGTCTCGCTCTGTCCCAGGCTGGAGTGCAGCGGCGCAATCTCGGCTCACCGCAAGCTCCGCCTCCCGGGTTCACGCCATTCTCCTGCCTCAGCCTCCCCAGTAGCTGGGACTACAGGAGCCCGCCACCTCGCCTGGCCAATTTTTTTTTGTATTCTTAGTAGAGACGGGGTTTCACCGTGTTAGCCAGGATGGTCTCCATCTCCTGACCTCGTGATCCGCCCGCCTCGGCCTCCCAAAGTGCTGGGATTACAGGCTTGAGCCACCGCGGCCGGCCTAACTTTTGCATTTTTAGTAGAGGTGGGGTTTTCTCATGTTGGCCAGGCTGGTCTCAAACTCCTGACCTCAGGTGATCCTCCCACCTCGGCCACCCCAAAGTGTTGGGATTACAGGCATGAGCCATCGCGCCTGGCCAGCTTTTCCAGATATTTGAGTGTTATATTTGAAGTTGCTAATTAACCAAAGAATTGCAAGACTGAACTATACAGTACTAACAAATACAAATGCCAGCATGTAATCATTACTGCTAAAGTCATTTAAAACCTATCAAATTTACTCTGGAAATTCTGATGGTTCCCTCTCAGAAAGCCTGTGGAACATTACCCATCCTGTAGATCACTGAGCTTTCCTGACTTTTTCAAATGCGTAATGAGAGCATGAATTTTTTTCTCAGCAACATTAACAGCATCTTTGATTTCTGTTGACTTTTTCTACTGAAAAGAGTTGAAAATCTTTGTCAGCCTCAGAAAAGACAAAGAATTGTCACTGTTAGATAGCTGTTTGATATTTGGCCTCTTTTAGCTGAAACAATTGAAGTCCTTAGAGAAATCATGTATTTGGTGAATAACTCTGTGCTCAATGATCTGTGAAAATAAAGGTGCTTTAAAAAGAATATTTTTGGCTGCACAATATCATGAGTGTACCAAATGCTACTGAACTGTACACTTCAAAATGGTTAATTTTCTCTTATGTGAATTTTACTTGAATAAAAATTATTTAAGTGTCTTTTGCACATTGAAAAACTTATTTAGCTGTAATGTCACCAGATTGAAGAACGCTTAAAAGATTTCTCACTGCCTGCGTCCACTTATCTTTATACCCAGAACCATTTGACAGCTTTTAGATCATGGCAGTTTTTATTTTCAGTAAAGTTTATGATTTTTAATCACATAATAGATGAAACAAGATGTGAAGGATGCACTTGCACTGGTTACTTTTTTTTGAGACAGAGTCTCGCTCTGTAGCCAAAACTGGAGTGCAGTGGTACGATCTCGGCCTGCAACCTGTGCCTCCCAGGTTCAAGCGATTCTTATGCCTCGGCCTCCCGAGGAGCTGGGATTAGAGGTGCGTGCTGTGCCTAATTTTTTGTATTTTAGTAGAGACTGAGTTTCGCCATGTTGGCCAGGCTGGTCTTGAACTCCCGACCTCAGGTGATCCGCCCTCCTCAGCCTCCCAAAGTGCTGGGATTACAGATGTGTACTGGTTACTTACTGTACTGGTTACTTAACCTAACTACTTCAAAAGGATCAACTATGAAAAATGCACAAAAGTCTCAGGACACTTTTTTATGAGCACTCAGAAAAATTGCCTATTTTAAACTTGCATGAAATCATTATAAAGGGACTTTGGAAAAGAATTGAACTCTGCAAAGATTTCTTAAAATAGTTAAAATGGGCCGGGTTTGGTGGCTCACGCCTGTAATCCCAGCACTTTGGGAGGCTGAGGCAGGTGGATCACCTGAGGTCAAGAGTTCAAGACCAGCCTGGGCAACATGGTGAAACCCCATCACTATTAAAAATACAAAAATTAGCCAGGCGTGTTGGTGCACGCCTGTAATCCCAGCTACTTGGGAGGCCAAGGCACGAGAATCACTTGAACCCGGGAGGCAGAAGTTGTGGCGAACCGAGATCATGCCCTAGCACTCTCGCCTGGGCGACAGAGTGAGACTCTGTCTCAAAAAAAAAAAAAAAAAAGAAAGAAAAAAAGATAGTTGTAATGTAATAATAAATTATATTTTTATTTCTCACAATTCTCACCTTTATTTTTTATTTTTTTATTTTTTTGAGACGGAGTCTTGCTCTGTCGCCCAGGCTGGAGTGCAGTGGCTGGATCTCAGCTCACTGCAAGCTCCGCCTCCCAGGTTCACGCCATTCTCCTGCCTCAGCCTCCCAAGTAGCTGGGACTACAGGTGCCAGCCACCTCGCCCGGCTAGTTTTTTTGTATTTTTTAGTAGAGATGGGGTTTTACCGTGTTAGCCAGGATGGTCTCGATCTCCTGACCTCGTGATCACCCGTCTCGGCCTCCCAAAGTGCTGGGATTACAGGCTTGAGCCACCGCGCCCGGCAATTCTTAACTTTATATATAGCTGATTGTTCTTTTTACAAAATAAAGCTATTTGGAAGAAAATAATGTCTACCAGAATTAGTATTGCTCTTCCTATATGTTGTTAATGATTTCCTAATGTCAAATTATGAGAACCATCATTATATGTTTGTTTGGAAATTAAAATTCTCATGTATTGGAAGAATATATCCTTTTTACATTGTATTTTATCTTTAGGTTGTGAATTTCAAAACAGATAGCCCTGTTTTGTTTGTTTTATCAAAAAATCACATTTTTATAATAGTGATGCCAATGTATAGCAAGAAGAGCTCTTTTTTATTGTATGTGGGGATCCTGGTTACATCAGACTTTCTCTCATTTCTCCCCATTTTTACTATTTAGACCTCTGGCATAAAGAATAAAAGTCGGCTTGTAATCCTAGCAGTTTGGGAGGTCAAGGTGGATTGATTGCTTGAGTCCAGGAGTTTGAGACCAGCCTCAGCAACATGGTGAAAACCTATCTCGGCCAGGCACGGTGGCTCCTGCCTGTAATTCTAGTACTTTGGGAGGCCGAGGCGGACAGATTGTGAGGTCAAGAGATCGAGACCATCCCGGCCAACATGGTGAATACAAAAATTAGCTGGGCGTGGTGGTGCTCGCCGGTAGTCTCAGCTACTCAGGAGGCTGGGGCAGGAGAATTGCTTGAACCTGGCAGATGGAGGTTGCAGTGAGCCGAGATTGCACCACTGCACTCCAGCCTGGCAACAGCAGGTGACTCTGTCAAAAAACAAACAAACAAACAAACAAACAAACTATTTCTATTTTAAAAAATGCAGTAATTAGCTGAGCGTGGTGGCACACACCTGTACTCCCAGCTACTGGGGACGCTTAAGTGGAAGGATCACTTAAGCTAGGGGAAGTCAAGGCTGCAGTGAGCTGTGATTAGGCTGCTGCACTCCAGCCTGGGTGACAAAGCGAGACCCTGTCTCCAAGGAAAAAAAAAGAATAAAAGTAAATTAGCATTATTACTAGAAAAAAAAATCTTACAGGGCACTTTATTCAATTAAATTGAGCAAGATCTAATTTATTCATGTGAACTGAGTTTTGTTGTTAACTGGATCCTATCCTCCAGCTTCTAGTCATTTTTCATGAGAACGAATTTATCATCAGTATCTACTGCAGTTGACCGGGCACGGTGGCTCATGCCCGCAATCCCAGCACTTTGGGAGGCCAAGGCAGGTGGATCATCTTGAGACCAGCCTGACCAACATGGTGAAACCTTATCTCTACTAAGAATACAAAAATCAGCCAGGCATGGTGGCACACACCTGTAATTCCAGCTACTTGGGAGGCTGAGGTGGAAGGATCTCCTGAACCTGGGAGACAGAGGTTGCAGTGAGCCGAGATCGTGCCACTGCCCTCCAGTCTGGGCCACAGGGTGAGACTCCATCTAAAAAATAAAAAATAAAGGAAAAAAAAAGTACTGCACTCATTTCCTACTGCTTCTGTAACAAATGACCACAAAGTCAATGGCTGAAAATGACAGAAATTTATTGTCCTACAGTTTTGGAGGTCAGAATTCTGAAATTCTTCTCAATGAGCTAAAGCTGAGGTCTCAGCACAGCCTCCCAAGTAGCTGGGGCCACAGGCACACACCACCATGCCTGGCTAACTTTTTGATTTTTTTTGTAGAGATGAGGTCTCACTATGTTGCCCAGGTTGGTCTCGAACTTCTGGGCTCAAGTGATCTTCCTGCCTCAGCCTCCCAAAGTTCTGGGATTACAGGCATAAGCCACCACACCTGGCTCCCTTGTACATTTTAAAATTCACTTGCTTCCCTGTTTTCTTCCTTAATTTTTACTATCTGGTTTATTTTTAAAAATCAGTTTTTTTTTTTTTTTTTTTTGAGACAGAGTCTTGCTCTGTTACCCAGGTTGGAGTGCAGTGGTGCGATCTCAGCTCACTGCAACCTCCGCCTCCCGGGTTCAAGTGATTCTTCTGCCTCAGCCTCCTGAGTAGCTGGGATTACAGGCGCACACCACCATGCCCAGCTAATTTTTTTGTATTTTTAGCAGAGACAAGGTTTCACCATGCTGGCCAGGCTGGTCTCGAACTCCTGACCTCAAGTGATCCACTCACCTTGGCCTCCCAAAGTGCTGGGATTACAGGCATGAGCCACTGTGCCCAGACTCAATGAGCTAATTCTATTTTCCTCACTCTCACTCCTTTCTCCCATATGTTACTTGTCTTATTTCAACTTTATCATAACATAATAACTTTTGTACACTAGTCTTTCCCATTTGTCTCACTTTTGTTTAAATCTTAGATGTATACTTCTATGTTCTTTTTTTTTTTTTTTTTTTTTTTTTTGAGATGGAGTCTCACTCTGTCGCCCAGGCTGGAGTGCAGTGGCCGGATCTCAGCTCACTGTAAGCTCCGCCTCCCAGGTTTACGCCATTCTCCTGCCTCAGCCTCCCGAGTAGCTGGGACTACAGGCGCCCGCCACCTCGCCCAGCTCATTTTTTGTATTTTTAGTAGAGACGGGGTTTCACCATGTTAGCCAAGATGGTCTCGATCTCCTGACCTCGTGATCCTCCCGTCTCGGCCTCCCAAAGTGCTGGGATTACAGGCTTGAGCCACCGCGCCAGGCCTACTTCTATGTTCTTAAATGCTCACAATCAGTTTGATTACTAAAGTTTTGCCAGTCATCATTTGCTTAGATAACAGTGATTCTTGGCCAGGTGCGGTGACTCATGCCTGTAATCCCAGCACTTTGGGAGGCCAAGGCAGATGGATCACCTGAAGTCAGGAGTTTGAGACCAACTTGGCCAACATGGTGAAATCCTGTCTCTACTAAAAATACAAAAAAATCTGCTGGGAGTGGTAGCGCATGCCTGTAATCCTAGCTATTCTGGAGGCTGAGGCAGGAGAATCACTTGAACCCGGGGAGGTGGAAGGTTGCAGTGAGCTGAGATTGTGCCATTGTACTCCAGCCTGGGTGACAAGAGCAAGACTGTGTCTCAAAACACAAAACAACAAACAAATAAACAAACAAGCAAAAAACAGTGATTCTTTAGTAGATTCTTCAAGAAAGGTAGATAGGTACAGATTTCTCTCAGTTATTATCTGGTGAAAACTATGTTTCTTTAGCCTTGATATTTAAAGGACAATTTGGGTATAAAATCCTTGGATCACGCTTTCTTTCATTTATTTATTTATAATAATGCCCATTGTTGCTTTGTTTGTATGTTGGCTTTGAAAAGTTTGATTCAAGACTAATTTTCTTGCTTTTTTAAGTTATCTAATATTTTTGCCTGGGGGCTTTGGGATTTAATCTCTGTCTTTGAAATCTAATTATTTTCTTGGGCTAGCTCTCAGAGTTGATATTTCTGGGTTAGTTTCCCCCTTCCCCTGGCAAGCCCGTTCACTAGGCATTTTTTTTCATTTCTTCCTGCCATTCCTGTGAGTCATCAAATTATGCTCAGATCCTATAACTACCCAGATAGTTAGCTTTTGGAATCAGAAAAGAGCAATTCTTTGATTTAAGATATCAGTGTGCATGCTAAACATTAGACTACATTAGTTCTAACTAGCAACCTAAATATTGTACAGAGAAGCTGACTATAATAAATGTTATGAAAATAAGAGACTGGAGTGGTGGTGCACACCTGTAATCCCAGCTGTGTGGGAGGCTGAGGCAGGAAGATTGCTTGAGCCCAGGAGTTTGAGACCAGCCTGGGCAAAATAACAAGACCCCTGATATGATTTGGCTCTGTGTCCCCACCCAAATCTCACATTGAATTCTGATCTTCAGTGCTGGAGGAGGGGCCTAGTGGGAGGTGACTGGATCATGGAAGTGGATATCCCCCTTGCGATAAGGCAGAGGGTCCGTTGAGCTGATGAACACACAAGCCATCGGCAGACGGCAAATCTAAAAGAGTTTGGTAACACATGCCCACTTGGGCTTTGGGAGTCGAAGATACTCACCCTTAGATGCTGTTGTGGGCCAGAGCCCAAAAGGGCTTGGGTGGGCCTCTGCGCCTGCCCATCTGCCTGCTGCCCTTAGGGTTCTGAGCTGCAGGGCAACCAAGCAGGCGACACCCCTGTCACATGTCCTATGAGGGGAATCAGGGAATTCTGTTTCACTGGAGCCTAACACAAATTCTATTTGTATTACTAACCTGAGGAACATGAATGTGCTGTTACACTAAAACACACAACAACAAAATCTTCCACAAGTTTGCATTCATATGAACTTACTGAAGTAGACAATATCTTCTTTAAATAAGGAATAGTATCAAATTTATTTTGACCTGGATTTAAACTCCCTAAATATTCTAGCAGTGTGCATACTGTGCATTGCTGGCCTTAGAAACTGTATGACATAATACATGTTTGTTGTTTTAAGCTGTTACCTTTTGGGGGAAATCTGTTACACGGCAATAGATAATGAAAACAGTGAGATATAATCTAGATTACTTAAGCAGAGTATTTGGAAATGGTTGGTTGCCATGGCAGGGCATCCCAGGACTTACTGAGTAGTTCCAATTAAATCAATATATAATACACTGTTGGAGATAGAGTATCTCATGGCTTATAGTACAGTGTCTTGAAATACAGCTTCATCAGTGATAATAAGCATTTCCCCATCCTTGTCTCCTAGCGGGAGAGAGCCACTATGTCTGGATTATGAAAGCAATTATCTGCATTCTCTGTTGGAAAATAAAGATGAACTTACTTGCCTGGTTTTGAATTTAGGTGAATAATACCTTCTGTTTGTACGCTCATCGAACAACTCTGAATAATCACGTGGCTTTCCTGGTGCCTAAGAAGGAGTGTGGGGTGCCCTGGTTATGAAGTGTGAGCATTTAGGTCTGTGGATATTGTCCTAGCCAAAGGCCATCAGGACAGATCTGATGGACAGGACAGAAGTCCAATGAAATCAGGCTTATTGGCTCTTGGAAATGAGGGAGACTGCATGTCAGTGGAACTACTGGGCATTTCACCAAAGAAAGAAGGGATAATGTTATGTGATTTGGGGGAAGGGATGCCCTTAGGTAAAATGTAAATGAAGCAATGTTTTGATGGAGTCCAGGCAAACAGGCTGTGGGTTAGGGTTCAGCATTGGGCCTAAACTGCAAAGTTCTCTATTTCTTGGAAATTAGGAAGTTAAGAAAGCTTTGCTGTGTTGTGTCTAGAAGCCCTTGTCTGCAGCCTACATCTGGGTGGGAGATTGAGGCTGCTTCTCCATGTTAAAAGACTTGGATTCTCCGGGCAAAAGTGGAACATTTCATTTACACTGATTTGATTTCAAGTAGCTAAGTTTCTGACTGCGTAAGACTTCAGAACAAGGTTTTTCACTGAGGCAGAAAGCAGAAATCACTCAAAACTGGGTTTGTGACATTTTACAGATGTAGCATGACCCTGGGAGAAACATTGTTTCCAGTTAACTTTGCAGCTGCCTTTGTCTGTGTTAGGCTAGCCTGATTCATAGCAGGGAAGATTTTTCCTTTCTCAATCTGACTTGATTTTTACTTTCTCAATAAAATGGAAGGAGAATTGTTTGGGTCTTTATAAAACTATCACCAGCTACTTTTGCAGAATATAGTACACCACTGATGAATACAATAAAACAATTTTCTCTTAAAAACCAAACAAAAAGGGCCAGGTGCAGTGGCTCACACCTGTAATCCAGCACTGTGGGAGGCCTAGGAGGGTGGATCACGAGATCAGGAGATCAAGACCAGCCTGGCTAATACAGTGAAATTCCATCTCTACCAAAATACAAAAAAATTAGCAGGGCGTGGTGGCGGGCACCTGTAGTCCCAGCTACTCAGGAGGCTGAGGCAGGAGAATGGCCTGAACCCGAGAGGCGGAGCTTGCAGTGAGTGGAGATCACGCCACTGCACTCCAGCCTGGGCGACAGAGCGAGACTCTGTCTCAAAAACAAACAAACAAACAAAAAAACCCAAAACTTTCGTACTTTTTTTTTTTAAATCCAAACACTTTTAGGTCAACTGCATGATTCTTTCAAAAGTATCTTGGCCAGCTGCAGTGGCTCACGCCTGTAATCCCAGCACGAGGCGAGCAGATCACTGGAGGCCAGGAGCTTGAGACCAGCCTGGCCAATATAGTGAAACCCCGTCTCTACTAAAAATACAAAAATTAGCCGGCCGTGGTGGTGGGTACCTGTAATCCCAGCTACTCCAGAGACTGAGGCCCAGGAATCGCTTGAACCTGGGAGGTGGAAATTGCAGTGAGCCGAGATCGCACCACTGTACTCCAGCCTGGTGACAGAGCCAGACTCTGTCTCAAAAAAGGATCTATTAAAAGTGGCTTTCATATTAAGACAGATCCAGAGCCTGGTTTCAGAAGTAATTAAAATATAATAAGATGACACAGGAAATGTGAAATGTGGTCATGATAGAACAAATGCCTTAATTCCAAAACTAAGAGATCAATGCCCTGAAAATGTCTGTTAGGAGGCATGTCAGTCAGCGTCCAATTGGGAAAACAGACACTATTTCAAACAGAGGGGTTTAATCCAGGGGATTCGCTATGGAGAGGTTGGTAGGGACGACAAAGCAAAAGACCCAAGACAGGAAGGGGCGGAGCTGGGGCGGGGCCAAAGCTCCCCAGCCTGGCTAGAGGCCATGATGAGTCCACACTGAAGTTACGATTCTTGTAAGTATCATTGAATTAAAATCAAAATTTCAATCACAATCGAATACCAAAAAATACATACATACGCCAGGGTAAGACTACTGGGTGGTAGTTCAGAGCATGAACCTGGGCTCACAATGGACCAATTATTACCTGTGTGATTCTGGGCAGCTTCTGAGTTGGCAATTAGTGAGAATAGGAGGACCTGCCACACAATGTCCTCCTGAGGACCAGGGAAGACATGGATTGTGAAGGATGCAGATGGAGCCTGGTCTCCGTACGCTGGAGCTGCTCCTCCTTGAGCCTCCCTTGCTCCAGCCACTGTCGGGAGCAGGGAGAGGGTGGGGTGTTGAGAACGGAAGGAAGAGAAGGAAAACTCAAGGAGGGGAAAATAGGTCTGACTGTGTTCTGGAAAACCCCAAAGCATTGAGAGGAGAGAAAGGAGGTTGGAGTCAGTCATGGATTTAATACCTGCTCAGCCTCCTCCCTGGCCCTGGAAGCCCAGGAGCGTAGGTCTGTGAGCTTGCTGAGCCTCAGGTTTCTCATGTGAAAAACTGAAACATTTCTTTCTTGCAGGGTAGATGTGAACACTAGATGAGGTTAATGTCTGCATCTAGCTCCTGGCAGGATGCTGGCCTCCGGGAACGGCGAGGTTTCCAAGATGGAGCCACCAGGGGGCGCAGTGATTCTTTGCCTTGGCTGCAGTGAAAAATTGCCAGGCTTGCAAACCTGGGAGTTGATCAGAAACTCCGGGAGGCTCAGAGGCTAATCTGGAAGTAGTTAGGAGGGTGGGAGACCTCAGTGAGGTGGGGTAAGGCGAGGGAGGGAGTCGCGGGGGAGCAGGAAAAAAGCAAGCGTGTCCGTGAGGCTACCCACTGAGACCTGGGCAGGGGCTCTGGCCCAAAGCCCTCAGAAAACGAAATCATCCCTTCTTTCTACTCATTTGCTGAGCACCTACCAGGAGCCAGAAACGGCCGTGTGCAAAATCAGCCCCTCCACTGGCTCCCAGTCTTGCTAAGGAGACTGACACGTGGACAAATGTCACCTATACGATATGCAAATGAGAAGTCCTATAATGCCACCATGTCTAGTAACCTTTATGGCATACCAGGCTTTGCATAATAATCCCATTTTACACGGGACGAAACTGAGATTCGAAGGATTCACTCATTCCCGAAATTCGCAAAGCTAAGAAACAGTGGATTCAAGCTACGTTAGTCTATTATAAAGCTATGACCATGCTTTACAGCTCATTCCTCCTCCGATAAAGCAACACGAAACAACCCTACTCCTTGAAAGTTCACGTCAGTAGCCCTCAGCAGTAGCGACAAGCAGGATGGCAGCACCCTCCCCTACCCCCATGTCTCCCAGTCAGCCTCTTCCCTCCTCTCTGCTGTCCTCGCGCTCCTGCTCACCTTCACTTTGACTGCGGCATCTGGCTCACCCCAGCCACCACGTTCCTCGTCACCTCCACCGTGCAGTGCCACAGCTTCAGCCTGGCCTTGTCATCGCTATCATCTCTCTGGAACTGGGCGTTCATGTGTCTCACTGTGGACAATGCTGGGCCTTCCAGGTCGTGGTCTCAGGTCCCCTGCTGCAGCTGTCACAGCCTCCTGCTGCCTGCACTACCTTCCTTCCCACCCCAGCTGCTCTTAGAAAACACCCTAAATGGCTGGGCACAGTGGCTCATGCTTGTAATCCCCGCACTTTGAGAGGCCAAGGCGGGTGGATCACCTGAGGTAAGGAGTTCGAGACCAGCCTGGCCAACATGGTGAAACCCCGTCTCTACTAAAATTACAAAATTAGCCGGGTGTGGTTGCACACACCTGTTATCCCACCTGCTCGGGAGGCTGAGGCAGAGTTACTTAGAACCCGGGAGGCAGAGGTTGCAGTGAGCCAAGATCACGCCATTGCACTCCAGCCTGGGTGACAGAGCAAGACTCTGTCTCAAAAAAAAAAAAAAAAAAAAAAAAGAGAGAAAACACCTTAAATGCTCCCTCGTTTCCCCTTCTTCCATCACACCTGTCTCTTCCTGGGATGAGTCTGGACCCGCACCTGCCCATATCCAGGCGGGGAAACCCTGCCCTGGAAAACCAGGCAGGAGGAGGAAGGGGCTGCGGCCACTGGAGGAGTTCTCCAGGGAGTTGAGGGAGTGCTCACTGGAGACAGCCCAGTTCTCCAGGAGCATATAGGAGAGGGTGGGAGACAGCTGCAGGGAAAGCCCTGCTACAGGGAGGGCCTAGTCAGGGATGGCAGCCCTCGGATTTAAGGTCAAAGCAATCCTTGTGAATGTTATTCAGCTGCGGAGATGAGGACTGAATTTATCCAGGCTGAAGTTTGCCACGTGGTTCTGATGAAAACAGTGGGGATGCTGAGAATACTGGCTGAAGGGATGGGGCACTGAATCTACAGAATGATGACCTGGGGTCCAAACGTACTTGTTTATTTACTGTTTAGAAACCATTTGTATCTTGAGTGCAGGGCCTGGCCGTGTTCTCCACCGCAATCCCATCCCGTCATCAGTCACCTTCCTGAGCAAGTGCTCTGGCGGCAGGGGAGAAAGGCTGGAAGGACAGAAGTGTGGGTGGAGATGTCTGAGTGCGTGGTCAGAAGTGGGTCACCCTAGAGAGGGCCTGCTCCAGGGGGTGGCCCAGGATGTGGGAGACTGAGAGGTGGCGTCGAGGGAGGGGTGCCAACCTCTCCCAGTATGCTAGGATTTTCCTGACTTTACCACTGAAAGTCCCACGTTCCAGGAACCTCCCCATTCCTAGGTGAACCAGGCCATTTGACGCCCTAAGTGGAGGACAAGAATATCCTGGAGAAGCCAGGGCGTTGGCAGGTGGTCTGTGGAAGCTAGAGTCACCCAGGATTGACCTCGTGGGCACATATCATTTTTTGTCACACTTTCTATGTGTGACCCTTGTGCATGTTTTTTCATCAGTGGGATGGGGCTTTTTCCTAACTCTCAACTCCAGGAATAACAATTATGTTGAAAATGGCAAATATTTTCAAGGGTGGGAATACCAAAGCATGGCTACATTGGCATTTTCGAGTCTGCAAATTGAGTGCATTTTACCCTTAAGAAATCAACAAAAGTAACCCAGCTAATTATTTTCTTTTTCTTTTTTGTATTTTTTTGAGACTGAGTTTCGCTCTTGTCGTCCAGGCTGGAGTGCAATGGCTCGGTCTCAGCACACTGCAACCTCTGCCTCCCAAGTTCAACCGATTCTCCTGCCTCAGCCTCCCGAGTAGCTGGGATTACAGGTACCCACCACTACCCCCGGCTCATTTTTGCATTTTTAGTAGAGATGGGGTTTCACCATGTTGGCCAGGCTGGTCTCCAACTCCAGATCTCAGGTGATTCACCCGCCTCAGCCTCCCAAAGTGCTGGGATTACAGGCGTGAGTGCCTGACCTAATTATTTCTTTTCTATTGGAAAATTAACTGCTGATTCTCTGTAGTCATGTCTTTTTTTCTTAGAACCTCTAGTAATGGTAATTTGTAGTGTGACATGAAATGACTATATATGATATAATAATTTCATTTAATCAAGCACACAAATCATATCAGGAATGAAATAGTCTTTGGTTAAATAGAGCTAGTTTTGAAAACAGATTTTACATTCTACATGCATCACATGGCACAAACAATGACATCATTACAATTCAAATTTTACAATAATTGACTTTCTGTTATAGCAATCAAATAAGCATCAATAAATCATCCTAGAGAGGTTTTATTTTCAGAACAGTATTTAAGAGTTCAATTATTTAAATAAATACAGACATTTTGGAAAAATTGTAGAAATACCTTTTGTTTTGTTTTTAAGAGATAAAGTCTCACTCTATCACTCAAGTGTGGTGGCATGATCATAGCTCACTGCAGTGTCAAACTCCTGGCCTCGAAGCAATCCTCCCACCTCAGCCTCTCAAGTAGCTAGAACTACAGGTGTACACCACCATGCCGGGCTTTTTTTTTTTAATAAACATTTTTGATAGTGATGGGGGGGGGGTCTCACGATGTTGCCCAGGCTGGTCTTGAACTCTTGACCTCAAGTGATCCTCCTGCCTTGGCCTCCCAAAGTGTTGGGATTACAGGTGTGAGCTACCTTGCCCAGCCTAGAAATACTTTTCAACCAAAAAGCGACTCTCTTATAAACAGCTAATATATACAAGGCACATTGAAATAAGTAACATCAGAATTATACTTTACATGTCAAAATCATGGATATGTACAGTCACTGTAAATAAAAATATGGTGGTCTGGATAGACTTTAATCAGCTTATTCACTAAAACAGAATTATTTCCCACAATATTTAGAGGAAGATCACTAGAAATATAGTTATTCTCTATAAAATCAGTGGAGAATCATTATATACACACCTGGATACTTATGTACACCTATAGCTTACTCAACATGTTTATATCAGAAATTTGAAGATGTGCTTTCCTCCTAAGTGACCCACTTAAAATCTATACAGCAGATTTGTTGAATTCTTATTAATTTGTATTTAACATTCAATGGAACATACTTAAGAAAATGTTAAAGAATTTTACATCTCTTCTGCAAATGGATATATTAACAGTTAACAAATGAAATGCTTTGTATTAGGTTTTGGCCTATAGCTCAGTTCCTTATTTTATTAGGGACTAATAAGAGAGTACAAATGCCTTATTAAGCTAAGCCTTAAATCTTGTTTATGTTAATTGTATAACAATTAACATAATTGTTATGACATAAATGTCAGAGATAATTGTAGATTCTGAGACAGTTGTAGATAATTGTAGATTCACATGCAGTTGTAAGAAATAATACAGAGATCCTATGTTCTTTTCACCCAGTTTTCCCCAATGGCACGTCTTGCTAAACTATAGTACAACATCCTAACCAGAATCTTCACATTGATTTGGTCAAGATACTGAACATGTCCATTACCACAAGGATCTCTTGTGCTATCCTTTTACAGTTATGCCCAACTCTCTTGTTCTCCCCACTCCTGCCTGGCAACCCCAAATCTATTCTCCATTCCTATACTTTTGCATTTCAAAATGTTATGTAAATGGAATCATAGAGTGTGCAAACTTTTATGATTGGCTTTGCCCACTCAGCATAATTCTCTGGAATTCATCCCAGTAGTTACCCATATGAGTAATTCGTTCTTTTTTATTGCTGAGTAGTATTCAGCCCCACCCACTGTTCCACCAGCCACCTGTTAAAGGCCATCTGATTGCTCCAAGTTTTTAAACATTATGGATAAAGCTGATATGAACATTCATGCACAAGTTTTTGTGTGAACCTCTTTTATTTCTCTGGAATAAATCCCCAGGAGCAATTGAGGGTCAACATGGCAGTTGCATGTTTAGTTTTATGGGAAACTGCCAAATGGTTTTTTGGAGTGGCTGTTCCATTTTACATTCCCATCACTAGTATACGACTGACCCAGTTTATCTGCATCTTTGTCAGCATTTGGTGTTATCATTATGTTTTATTTGAGCAATTTTGGTTGGTATGTAGTGATAGCTCATCGTAGTATTAGTTTGCAGTTCCCTGGTGACTAGTGCTGCTGAATATCTTTTTATGTGTTTATTTGCCATTTGTATATCCTCTGCAGTGAACTGTCTGCTCATGTGCTCCATTTTCTAATTAAAATTTTTTTAACTGCTGAGTTTTGACAGTTCTTTATATATTCTAGATACTAATCTTTTGTTGGATATGTGGTTTGGAAATACTTTCTCTCAGGAAGTAGCCTGTCTTCTTGGTCTTTTAACACGGTCTGTTGCAGAACAAATGTTTTAAATTCTGATGAAGTTTAATTTTAATTTATCAAATTTTTCTTTTATGAATTGTGCTTTTGGTATCAAGTCTAAGAACTCTTTGCTTAGCCTTTGTTCCCAAAGATTTTCTATATTCTATAGTTTTGTAGTTTTACATTTTATGTTTACAGATATGATCTCTTTTGAGTTAATTTTTTTATAAGGTATAAAGTTTAGTCCAAGGTTCATTTTATTTGCCTACAGATGTCCACTTGCTCCACATTTATTGAAAAGGTTATTCTTTGTTGAATTAGTTTGTACTTTTGTAAAAAAAAAAATCAGTTGAGCATATGTGTGTGGGCCTGTTTCTAGATTCCCTATTCTGTTCCATCGATATGTGTTTCTACGCCTCCACCAAATACCACACTTCTTGAGTACTGTAGCTACGTAGTAACTCTATATTAAATAGAATGACTTCTCCTACCTTATTCTGCTTTTACAAGATTCTTTTAGCTATTTCAATGCCTGTGCCTTTCCATGTAACTTTTAAAATAAGCTTGTATTGGTCTACAAAATCCTTGCTGAGATTTTGATAGGAATTGCATTAAACCTAGAGATGGAGAGAGGGAGAACTGATCTCTTTACTGTTTTGCATCTTCCAATCCAAGAACATGGTATCTCTCTTTCTTTGTTTAGGTCATTAATTTCTTTTCTTAGCATCTAAAAATTTTCACTACATAGGTCCTGGGTAAGTTTTGTTTATACGTAAGTATTTCACTTTGGAGTGATTGCAAATGGTATTGTGTTTTTAGTTTTTCCCCACATGTTCATCGTTAGCGTAGAGAAATGCAATTGACTTTTGTGTGCCAATCTTGTGTCCTGAGACATTGCTGCACTCACTAGTTCCAGAGTTTCTTTTTTGAAAAATAGATTATTTGGAATTTTCTATGTAGGCAATCCTGTCATCTCTAAATAGGGATGCATTTTTTTTTTCTTTCTGATCTGTATGTATTTAATCTCTTTTTCTTGCCTTATTGTCATATCTAGAACTTCCAGAACAGTCTCTAAAATTTTAATCAGTGTAAATTTCTAGAGATTTGCTGAAACACACTTGCCTGAATGGAGTCCATCAAACTTAAAACTATGAATTTTCAACACTATTCTTAGCCAGCCTTTTCAGGTTTCATTTCCTGTAATTTGGATAAATAGCTGATAACATTCATCAGTAGTTATAAATGGCATTCACTCGACAAAGTCCTTTGGAGCAGCAGTGACCTTGTTGAACTAAATGGAACCTGACTATAAACGCAAACCTAGCAAGGGGACCTTATCTGCAGGACAGGATCAGGAGGCAGCAAAGCTCCCAGTATGAAGGTGTGAGGTGGACTGGTGCAATACATTTGAGCATGTCATTTGTTCTTCCAGCTTTCTCCCCTTTTTTCTAAATTGGAATAGCAATAATTTTAAACTCTGAAAATATAAAATTCCCTCAGAGGTACCTTATTCTTATATATTAGAAATCACCACTGTTAGGAACTCTTTTGAAGACTGGCTTATGACAAATAAATAATTCTCTGCATCTTACTATGTTTTTAGCAATAGGTAATTAAAATGTATTTTGACAGGCCAGGTGCGGTGGCTCACGCCTGTAATCCCAGCACTTTGGGAGGCCCAGACGGGCGGATCACGAGGTCAGGAGATCGAAACCATCCTGGCTAACATGGTGAAACCCCGTCTCTACTAAAAAAATACAAAAAACTAGCCGGGCGAGGTGGCGGGCACCTGTAGTCCCAGCTACTCGAGAGGCCGAGGCAGGAGAATGGCCTAAACCTGGGAGGCAGAGCTTGCAGTGAGCTGAGATCCGGCCACTGCACATATATATATACATATATATATTTTTTGACAACTCAAACTCTCATCATGTGTTATTTTGTTAAGCAAAAGTTTATAATCATTAATAACACTTTTATTTACTTGAAAAATGCATATTTCCTATATATAGTGATGTGTTTTTTATGTTATACAACCTCCCTAACCTACCAAAGAAAGTTTATAGCCATTACAGAAAGACAGAAAACTTGAGACAGCTCCACCCTTTATAGGTTTTAATGATCAGAGGTCTTAGATATATATACATAGGTCCATGTAGGGCCTTAGAAGTGTACACAGGTACAGTCTAATTTCTTGAAAACACTAGGAGCTCCTACATACAATATGTAGAAAATTTTAAATCTATAGTAAGAATCAAATTTCAGACATTTTTTTCCCCCCCAAAAGCAAGAAACATCATCTCCAGGCAAGCTAGTCCTTTTTTACAATCACTTTACTGATTTTCCTGGTTCAGTTTCTACCCGTGCATTTCAATAACTCTTTTGTTGTTAAGACTGGACATCTTCTAGGAACCACGCCACCCGTGTCTGCAGTGAGCTGTCTGGGATGTGGACTCAGTCCTCTCTGAGTCTAGTTTTCTTGTCTGTAAGAGCCAATGATGACATGCATCTCATTGGTTGCAGGGCTTAAATGAGATGGCTTCTGCTGAGGGCCTAGCCCATGGCTGGGCAGGCAGTGGGCCCTCAGCTACTGGCTTCCCTTCTTCCTTCTGTAACATGCTGCCTTTACTTTCCCAGCTTCACCCTCTCCCCTCTCCGCTTTCCCCACCACAGAATGGGGAGCTTCTTATTTTGGATGCCCCTGTTCATGCATGAGAGAGGGGAACGCTTGCCAGAGGTATGAGCAGCAGGGATCTGGGGAGCTTAATGTCAAAGCTGCTCCTTTCTCTTTAACGCACTGCCATGGCTGCTTACATAGAGAAGGGCTGTGCACAAAGCATCCTGTGTTCTTACACTGCTTTCATGTCATGGTGGGAAAAAAGTTGCATAAGTGACCAGTACCTTCTAGCCAATATGACCTGATAATGCACCTGCAATCCACCAGCAGAAGGAGTAATCCACAGACACACAGTCCTCCACCTCACCCTAAAAACAATATTGTGGCCGCGTGATGCACAGTCAGCTCCTTCGTGGTCATGATGAGCTTAGAACCAAGACTGCATTTGGCACAGCAAGCAACAAAAACACTCTCACAATACAAAGCAATCACATTGTAGGTACAGGCATTGTCTTTTCTTAAAGAGTGAAACAACAATGATCTCAGAACATCATTTTGACCACCAGCTATTATATGATTTCTGAATAGGTGAGTCTGGACTGAATACAATGGAATAAAGACTATCTACGTGAAGTATCCGTGTGAGTTGGAGATCTGCAAATGACCACTTTAATCTCAAATCTAGCATAGAGTTCCCTGTTCACCCTCTCTCATTCTGCTGCAGGGATGGCAGGGCTGCTATGAACCCCTCAACAAAGAGACAGTGGTCAATGGCTGTCTGGCTGCATCACTGAAAAGGTTTTTATTCAAGTGCAAACACCAAGGACTTTCTTCTTACTCCATCAGGCCTTTCTGGGAACTGCTTTGAAATATTCCTCCCTTGAAATATTGGATACGCCTCCATACCATTTCTGAAGCCAGATATGTTCTATCCTCATCTTCATAAAGAACCATTCATATTGACGAGGCCACTTCCTCATCCCTGGGTGCCTGTAGGAATAAAGAGAGACCACAGTAAAGCTGCTCTTATCAGAGGAGTGCACCCTGGGCCAAGTCACGGGACCTCCAGACTCCAGGCTTCATTTGGGCTGACAGCCGCTCAGAGGCAGAACCAGGGAGCTGAGTGTCAGTGCCTGGGACCACCACAGGAAGTCAGGGACTGTAGACCTTAGCCTAGTGGCTAGAGGCTCAAGTCGTGGGCCAGGCTCCTTGGTGTGAATCTCAGTTCAACTGCTGATGAGCCGTGACGCCAGTGGGCTGTCGGCACTCTCAAGCCTCTGTCTCATTACCTGTCACGTGGGGTGACGTTGACGGAGCTTTTCATAGGGCGGTGTGGGGAAGCAGGCATTGAACCACATATAAAACACCTGCAGAGAGTAAGTGCTCAGCGGAGGCTGGCTACCATTATTAGGAAACAAAGAAAGGCTTTATGCATCTCTATATGAAATGTTAACAGAATGGTGAGCCTGTGAATCCAGCTTGTTCATAGGAAGATTTCTAGTCGTGCAGCAGGCTGAGAGCTACTAAGGCAAGTGAGAGCCAGCTGGAGTTGACCAGGCAACGCCACATCCCGTCTTGTGCTGTTGACTGACTTGCCTCTCCCCCGTGCATATCCCTAAATATGCTGCGGTATCATTGAGGGCAGGGGCTGTGGCTCACTTCTTTCTTTTTTAACTTCATAAAAATTTCCTTTATCTCTAAAAGTGTTATACACATAATTCAAAGACCAAGTCCAAACTGGGAAAAACATTTATTACAAAGCAAATGCAATAATAGGTTGATGATCTTTATTTATTAAAAAAAAAAGTTTTTTTTTTTTTTTTTTTTTTTTTAGAGATAGGATCTTGCTCTGTTGCCCTGGCTGGAGTGCAGGGGTGGGATCATAGTTCACTGCAGCCTTGACCTCCTGGGCTCAAGCGATCCTCCTGCTTCAGCCTCATGAGTAGCATGCCACCATGCCTGGCTAATAAAAAATTTTTTTTTTTTGTAGAGATACAGTCTTACTATGTTGCCCAGGCTGGTCTTGAACTCCTGGCCTCAAGCAATCCTTCTGCCTCAGCCTTCCAAAGTGCTGGAATTAGAGGTGTGTGCCACCACACCCAGTCAATCATCTTTTTGAAGAATAATTTATTTTGAAACAATAATAAACATAGGGGGAAGTTGAAAGTACAGTATCCAAAACTGTTTTATTTTCTTAATCCATTTGAACAAAAGTTGCTGATCTGATGCCATAACACCCCAAATATTATGCAGCCAAGATAATGACATGATTTTTGTTGTTTTAAGAAACCTGCTTTTGTACTGATAACTGGAACGAAGTTTGATACCTGGAAGTGGTGCTGGTGCAACAAACCCTAATCCATGGGGCACTGGCTTTGGGCCCAGGCAGTGGGTGGAAGCTGGAAGGGCCCTGAAGAGACCGACAGTGAGGGCTTATAAAAAGGTAGTGCCTGGCTGGGTGGAGTGGTTCACACCTGTCATCCCAGCACTTTGAGAGGCTGAGGCGGGAGGATCACATGAGGCCAGGAGTTCGAGACCAGCCTGGACAACATGGCAAAACCCCTTCTCTACTAAAAATACAAAAATTAGCCAGGTGTGGTGGCGCACACCTGTAACCCCAGCTACTCGGAAGGCTGAGGCACAAGAATCACTTGAACCAGGGAGGCAGAGGTTGCAGTGAGCCGAGATCATGCCACTGCACTCCAGCCTGGGCGACAGACTGAGACTCTGTCTCCAAAAAAGGTCGTGCCTGTGGGTAGTCCCAGCTACTCAGGAGGCTGAGGCAAGAAGATCCCTTGAGCCCAGGAGTTGAAGGCTGCAGTGAAATATGATCATGCCACTGAACTCCAGCCTGCACAAAAGAAAAAGACCTTGTCTCCAAAATTAAAAATAAAAGCAGAGAAAGGCTACCGAAAGCTGGAGGTAAGGGGACCCACATTATGTAGCGGTAGGCAGGCTTGGCAATGCTGTTGTCTATAGTTAGGTGGAAAATAGGAAATGTTCATATCCTTCGCCCACTTTTTGATGGAGTTGTTTGTTTTTTTCTTGTAAATTTGTTTAAGTTCCTTGTCGGTTCTGGATATTAGACCTTTGTCAGATGGGTAGATTGAAAACATTTTCTCCCATTCTGTAGGTTGCCTGTTCACTCTGATGATAGCTTCTTTTGCTGTGCAGAAGCTCTTTAGTTTAATTAGACCCCATTTATCAATTTTGGCTTTTGTTGCAATTGCTTTTGGTGTTTTAGTCATGAAGCAAAAGAAGACATTTAAGCGGCCAACAAGTATATGAAACAAAGCTCAACATCACTGATCATCAGAGAAATGCAAATCAAAACCACAATGAGATACCATCCCATGGCAGTCAGAACGGCAATCATTAAAAAGTCAGGAAACAACAGATGCTGGCAAGGCTGAGGAGAAATAGAAATGCTTTTACACTGTTGGTGGGAATGTAAATAACTTCAACCAATGTGGCAATTCCTCAAGGATCTAGAACCAGAAATACCATTTGACCCAGCAATCTCATGACTGCATATATACCCAAAGGATTATAAATCATTCTACTATAAAGACACATGTGCACGTATGTTTATTGCAGCACTCTTTATAATAGCAAAGACTTGGAACCAACCCAAATGCCCATCAGTAATAGACTGGATAAAGAAAATGTGGTACATATACACCATGGAATACTATGTAGCCATAGAAAAGGATGAATTCATGTCCTTTGCAGGGACATGGATGAAGCTGGAAGCCATCATCCTCAGCAAACTAACACCGGAACAGAAAACTAAACACCGCATGTTCTCACTCCTAAGTGGGAGTTGAACAATGAGAACACACAGACACAGGGAGGGGAACATCACACACCTGGGGCCTGCTGGGGGGTGGGGGCAAGGGGATGAAAAGCATTAGGACACATACCTAATGTATGGGGGGCTTAAAACCTAGATGACAGGTACAGCAAACCACCATGGCACATGTATACCTATGTAACAAACCCGCACGTTCTGCACATGTATCCCAGTACTTAAAATAAAAATTAAAAACAAGAAAATAGGAAATAAACCTAACGAATCCACTGATCTAGGGAAGATTTTGGCCTCTTCTAATTGCTTATAATAACATGTGAAAGAAGAGAGGAACTCAAGAACTAGAGTTGAGTTTAAAAGCTAGCAATAAAAAATAAAAATAAAAATAAAAACGTTTGTGCGCACACACACACACACACACACATCATCTGTTTCTTTAAGTATTGAAAGCCATGAGCTCATGTGACCATATCCAATCCCAGTAATTCTAGTTTTCCCCAATTATGCCTTTAGCCCTTTTCTGTGTCCTTACAAGGCTTGCTTATTCGCCGCATCCCTGTGTGCAGGATCTTCCTCTTCCCGTGGGGTTGTGGATCGCCCCTCCAGCTCAACGCTTGCCTTCGTGTTACCCTCCCTCTACTGCAGACCAATGCCTTCTAGCCTGTTTCCATCGCTGCACCAGCCCGCACCCCAGCTCCGAGCCTCCATTTCTGGCTGCCCCTGCATGGACACCTGTGGAAAGGCCACCCCTGCGTGCATGCACTGTCCTCAGCTTGCACAAGCTCTGACTCCAGGCTGGGCCACCCTCTCACTTGTGTGGACCCCTACAGCTGTGGTTCTCAAACTTTAGCATGCACATCAATTTCCTGCAGCATGCCTTTTACAATACAGATTCCTGAGCCTTGTTTCCGGAGAGTTTGATCCAGTAAGTAGGCGGAGGTGGGGCCCGTAAAGCTGCATCTAAGTCAGCATCCTACTGATTTAAGGGTGAGAACACCACACTGCAAAACGTTGTGCTGGCATCCCCAGCAGGCAATGTGCTTTGTTTTGAGTGGATGCTTGAAAATGTTTGTGGTGTTGACGAGAAAGGCTCAGCTCTTTTCACGGCAAGGCAGGGCACCGTCAAAGGTTGGAAGTAGGTAGGAATTACCTAGAATAGCTCAGTGCAGTGCTCTCCAGAGGCATTCACCTGGCTTCTGCTGCCACTGCTAGTGATCTCCACAGCCAGGCTAGCTTGGTCCTATTACCACTGAAGGGCAGTGGAGACTAATCACCGTCATTGCATCAGAGGCATCAAATGGCACAGCCTGACCTCTGCTTATTATTATTGTGTATTTCTGGGCTTACCAATTTTAAAGCATTTACACACCTTGAAAACATGGCTTGCTTGGCAAATTCTACTTCTTCTGGAGACACTGCGATCATCCGGCCAGTGAGCGTTAACCGGACACATCGGGGATCTTCTGGGTCAACAATGTTTTTTCTGCATGTGAAAAACATTTTTCGTATATCAGAACAAGGATAGAACATCAGCTGGCAATTCTAACAATTTTATAAAATTAAAAATAGTACTCACATTCCTGGTTATATCATTCAGGTTATGTGATGGATAGTTACTTTAAAATACCCAGGCCTTGTAATAGGTGTGCTTGTGTAGGTTAGATATCAGTCTGCATTCTGGGGCAGTGAGATAACATCTGAAGCCCCCTAGTCAAAAGCGCCCATTTGAGGGTGGAGGAAATTGAGACAGGAAAGTTTCCTGACTCCCTCAAGGGGCTTGGGACAGCGGGGTAGGGTGGGGTTTTTTCGGGGAGTGGGGGTGCTTGTTTTGCTGAGCTCAAACCCCTTGCAGGAGGGGGAGTACACAGGTGAGCAGGTGCATGAGCTGGGGCGAGTTCCTTTTTTAGGCAGGAATGAACCCCGTACCAAGTTGTCCACAAACTCTGGAGCCCCAGAGGGCATTTATTACAAACAGTGCTCTTTAAGTGGCTGCCATCAGCAGATGGCTGTGTTAACCAGCTCAGTGGTGAGTCGGGGTGACATACACCCTGACCTCTTGGTACCCAGGTTCGTGTCTGGCATCCAGGAAGAATCGGGTCATACAGACTTAAAGACTGGTGAGTGCAGAGGTTTTATGAAGCAGTGGAAGTGGCTCTCAGTAGAAGAGCTGGAAAGGGGCTGGTGCAGGAAGGTGATCTTTCCCTGGGACCTGGCCATCTCCAGCCAGGCTCCTCTCCAAAGTCGTGCCATCTGAAGTTAAGCTGTATCTATCCATTCTCTCTGACTCTCAGTTGCTGCTTCTCCTCTCAAAGTCTGGCTGCTTTTCCCTCTGCCAGCTGCGGTCTGAGGTTTACATGGGCACAGGATGTGGGGGCAGGGCAGGCCAAAAAGCAACATTCAGGCTCAAAAACAGGAATGCCTGTTCTCATTTAGGGCTTCAGGTCCAGGCTTGAGGGTGGAGCCCTCGCCAGGGACCCTGCTCCCGTTCCTATCAAAATGGGGAGTTACTATTCAAAGGGAATGATGTTTCAGTTCTGCTACGAATAAGTGCTAGAGATCTGCTATACAACATAAGGGTTCACAAAATAATATTGTGCACATAAAAATTTACTAAGAGGGTAGATCTCAGGTGAGTTTTCTTTTCTTTTTTTTTTTTTTTTTAACTGCAGAAACAAAACACATCAAACGGACACAAGAAAACTTTGGCAGGTGTTGGATGTGTGTGTAATATGAATGGCATCCCTGGAGTTGTACAATGCATCTGTCTGGATCCAGCAGTGACTGGAATAAGGGATTTCAAATATCGCCATCAGAACCTGCACTGGAGGCTTCCTTAATCAGCAGAAAGTGTATTAGAAATAATAAGAACAGTAGTGTGATCGCATTTGTGACTGCTTGCTAAGAAATGTTTCTGCGGTGACAGAGTTATCCTAAGACCTGTTTCCATTTTAAAGGTCACCTGGCGGTGAGGATGTGGGGAAGAAAACTTTTTCTTCTTCTTCTTCTTTTTTTTTTTTTTGAGATGGAGTCTCGCTGTGTCACCCAGGCTGGAGTGCAATAGTGAAATCTTGGCTCACTGCAACTTGTGCCTCCCGGGTTCAAGCAATTCTCCTGCCTCAGCCTCCAGAGTAGCTGGGATTACAGGTGCCAGCAACCATGCCCAGCTAATTTTTTTTTTTGTGAGACAGAGTCTCACTCTCTCGCCCAGGCTGGAGAGCAGTGGTGCAATCTTGGCTCACTGTAACCTCCGCGTCCCAGGTTCAAGCAATTCTCCTGCCCCAGCCTCCCGAGTAGCGGGGACTACAGGCACGTTCTACCACACCCAGCTAATTTTTGTATTTTTAGTAGAGACAGGGTTTCACCATATTGGCCAAGTTGGTCTCAAACTCCTGACCTTGTGATTCGCCTGCCTCGGCCTCCCAAAGTGCTAGGATTGCAGGCGTGAGCCACTGTGCTGAGCCCAATTTTCGTATTTTTAATAGAGATGGGGTTTCACCATGTTGGTCAGGCTGGTCTTGAACTCCTGACCTCAGGTAATCCACCCACCTCAGCCTCCCAAAGTGCCGGGATTACAGGCGTGAGCCACTGTGCTCGGCCCAATTTTTGTATTTTTAATAGAGATGGGGTTTCGTCATGTTGGTCAGGCTGGTCTTGAACTCCTGACCTCAGGTAATCCACCTGCCTCAGCTTCCCAAAGTGCTGGGATGACAGGCGTGAGCCACCGTGCCTGGCCTGTGGGGAAGGGAACTTAGAGCTCTCACCTACCTCTAATCATGTCAGGGTGCCTATTTCTGGAAGAAGCATAAACAAGAGAATCTGATTCTCCAAATGTCGTTCAGATAGTGGCTTCATGGACATCCACAAGAGAAAGCTCTGCTTGGCCACAGCTTGTGCCTTATGCTGTTGCAAGCTGTGTCCATAAGTCTTTGGGAAGATGGTTCAAGGATAAAGTGGCACAATGAGAATATCAGTCACTTACATTCACTTAGTGTTTTTGGTATTTCTAAAAGGTTTGTGTATTCCATCATCTGCTGCTGTAGTAAGATTTGTCCATTTTTATACCAAGGACATTTGTACATCACCTCATTTTGTTTGAGCTTCATGACAACCCTAGGAGGTTTTATTATTAACCCCTGTTTAGAAGTAAGAAAAGTGAGAGTCAGAGGAGTTAAGTTGTCCAGGGCCATGGAGCTCACAGGGGTGCAGCCAGGCCTGTAGGACCCTACCTTAGGTCCTCTGGTCTCAAGTAGAAAGCTAGGCTACCTCCCAGCTACTTGGGAGGCTGAGGCGGGAGAATGGCATGAACCCGGGAGGCGGAGCTTGCAATGAGCCGAGATTGCGCCACTGCACTCCAGCCTGGGTGACTGAGCGAGACTCCGTCTAAAAAAAAAAAAAAAAAAGCTAGGCTCCCTGTCATCTGGTCAGAGTCTCACTCTGTCTCCCAGGCTGGCATGCAGTGGCGCGATCTCAGCTCACTGCAACCTCTGCCTCCCGGGTTCAAGCGAGTCTCTTGCCTCAGTTTCCCAAATAGCTGGGATTACAGGTGCACACCACCATGCCTGGCTAAGTTTTGTATTTTTAATGGCGGTGCGGTTTCACCATGTTGGCCAGGCTGGTCTCAAACTCCTGACTTCAAGTGATCCACCTGCCTCGGCCTCCCAAAGTGCTGGGATTACAGGCGTGAGCCACCGCATCTGGCCCCATCTGGTCCCTTATATCTGGGTATATCCCAGACTTGACCCCTCCTCTATCTCCCAGATCCAATCAGTCCCCAAGGTTTATAGATTCTTTATCCCAATATCTGATTATAAACTTTTAAATATCATGCTAGGACATTTTCTCAAAAGCTTGCCTTGGAGGTAAAAAAAAAAAACAAAAAACTACCACATGAGAAAAAAAAGAGCCTGTTGCATAGAATTGTTTATGATGGCAAAAATTGGAAGTAACCAAAAAGCTTAGCAGTGGGGAAATACAAATAAATTAAGCTTTATCAATACTATAACATACAGCCTTTAAAAACAGATGAGACAGAACTATAGGTGTCCATGACAAAGATATAAGTAAAAATGTTACAGGTAGTGAATCCATATGGGTCTGCAGCAACCTCAATTCTTGCCTCCTCGGAAGAAAGAATTCAACTGAGCGGGGCATAAGGCAGAGTGAGAACTGAGGCAAGTTTTAGAGCAGGAGTGAGAGTGTGTTAAAAAGTTTTAGGGCAGGAATGAAAGGAAGTAAAGTTCACTTGGAAGAGGGCCAAGCTGGCCACTTGAGAGATCAAGTATGTGCTTTGACCTTTGACCTAGGGTTTTATACATTGGCACACTTCCGGGGCCTTGCATCCCTTCTCTCTGATCCTTCCCTTGGCGTGGGCTGTCTGCATGTGCAGTGGCCTGCCAGCTCTTGGAGGGGAGCATGCGCAGTGCGTTTATGGACTTGTACACACGCTCACTTGAGACGTTCTTTCCTTACCAGTCAAGTCTTCCTATAATGTCACATACCAGTTAAACGCCGCCATTTTGCTTCTGAGTGCACACGTGTGAGCCCACTCACCCAACTCCTGAGGTATTAGCGGGAAGTCGCTGATCACCAACTTCAGGTTTTTTCTATCTATTGGGAGACTGCCTTTCCCTGGCACTGGGTGTGACCAATTATTACTTTAGAGAGACAGTTAACAACCACCTGACCACCACCTGATAGTCACCTGACATTCCTGGTCGGGGTAGGAGTGGGCGGTCTCCTGGCCTGCTCGTGTCTGACTAGCTACTTACAGTAACAAAAACAGTTGAAGAAATTTTTGTTTTTTTTTTTTTTTGAGACGGAGTCTTGCTCTGTCACCCAGGCTGGAGTGCAGTGGCCGGATCTCAGCTCACTGCAAGCTCCGCCTCCCGGGTTCACGCCATTCTCCTGCCTCAGCCTCCGGAGTAGCTGGGACTACAGGCGCCCGCCACCTCGCCCGGCTAGTTTTTTGTATTTTTTTAGTAGAGACGGGGTTTCACCGTGTTAGCCAGGATGGTCTCTATCTCCTGACCTCGTGATCCGCCCGTCTCGGCCTCCCAAAGTGCTGGGATTACAGGCTTGAGCCACCGCGCCCGGCCAGTTGAAGAAATTTTAAAAATCTCTGGACATTCAAACTCCTTATGCCAGAGGGAAGGTTAAGCCTAGAGGTTGAGTTATGCAACTCCCTCTTCCAAATAAATCACTGTTACCAGCATTATGCATCGGCCAGACTCCCAGGGAAAAGGGAAAAGGCCTCAGGGGTCTCCAAATGACTGCCCCCACAGACCATTCATAAGTAAATTTTGTGCTGGCCTCCCCTAAACAAGGACATGCCAATTGTAACGTTATGTGTGCAATCTAAGTCTAGCTCCTGAAACTAAAGTCTGTTTGATTCCATGCTGATAATGGAATTGACGTTCAATTGCAAGCTGATCTTCCCAGGTGCAGAACAAAGACAAGACTAGATCCATTATTCCTCTGCTTACCCAGAGACACTGGCATAATAAATTCTTCCTTTACTCCCTTTTTTTCTTTCAAATATTCACCTTGTCTTATGTAAAATGTTGATTTACCAGGCACTAACTAAAGTCTCACAAAGATATAACCATTGCCTTACCACCTACCTGCCTCTCTTCCTATATGCCTTTCTCCCCTTTAAGAAAAGGTACAAATACTAAACCTCCTGAAAACCTCTTCAGGAAAACAGTCACAGATAGGTCTGTGGCTTGCATGTTCCTGGACATGCCCTGAGGTTGGCTTAATAAAGCTAAACTGACTGAGACACTTGCTTCAGTGACTCATTTTGGTTATCAGGAAAAATACATGCTCTGCGGCTCCATTAAAAGAAGAAAGAAAGGGCTCGGTGGGGTGGCTCACACCTGTAATCCTAGTAGGGGAGGAGACCACCCCTCATATTGTCTTATGCCCAATTTCTGCCTCCAAAGAATGAAGAAGTAAAAACTAAAAGGCAGAAATGAAATCCACAGGCAGACAGCCTGGTGCCACACCCTGGGCCTGGTAGTTAAAGATCGACCCTTGATCTAATCAGTTCTGTTATCTATAGATTACAGACATTGTACAGAAAAGCACTGTGAAAATCCCTGTCCTGTTCTGTTCCATTCTAATTACCAGAGCATGCAGCCCGCAGTCACATACCCCGGTTTGCTCAATCAATCACGACCCTCTCACGCTGACCTGCTTAGAGTTGTGAGCCCTTAAAAGGGACAGGAATTGCTCACTGGGGGAGCTCGGTTGTTGGAGACGTGAGTCTTGCCAAAGCTCCCAGAAGAATAAAGCCCTTCCTTCTTTAACTCGGTGTCTGAGGGGTTTTGTCTGCAGCTTGTCCTGCTACGCTAGCATTTTGGGAGGCCAAGGCGGACAGATCACCTGAGGTCAGGAGCTCAAGACCAGCCTGGCCAACATGGGTGAAACTCTATCTCTACTAAAAATATAAAAATTAGCCGGGCATGGTGGTGGGCAGCTGTAATTCCAGCTGCTCAGGAGGCTGAGACATGAAAATAGCTTGAACTCAGGAGATGGAAGTTGTAGCAAGCCGAGATTGCACCCCTGTGCTCCAGCCTGGGCGACAGAGCAAGACTCAGTCTCAGAAAAAAAAAAGAAAGAAAAGAAAATTATAATCTGTGATAGGTACTGCAAAAATGTGGTTGTTAGGTTGTAAACTTGTGAGTTAAGATGAAAGAATGATGGAATGTAATCTACATAACAAAAGCTAAATCTATATCTTTGTAAAAATAACTGAGATGCATAGGAGAAAAGAAGTAAAAATTGTAAGAAGAAACTGAATTCACATATATGAAAAATATTTAGAATTTGTGTCTGATGATACTGTCATTAGTTGCACCCAATTTATTTGTTCACTATTAAAGCTAATTTCTTCATAAAATTGTTCTGTGATGAAAGCAATGCAATTAGCCTTCAGATGTAAGTCATTATAGAATAAGAACACAGTACATTTACATAGGGAGCATTTTTGCTTCTCTACTGTGGGTAATTACATAGAAATAGAAAGGAGATTATATATATATATATATATTTATATATATATATATATATATATTTTTTTTTTTTTTTTTTTTTTTTTTTTGAGACGGAGTCTCGCTCTGTCGCCCAGGCTGGAGTGCAGTGGCCAGATCTCAGCTCACTGCAAGCTCCGCCTCCCGGGTTTACGCCATTCTCCTGCCTCAGCCTCCCGAGTAGCTGGGACTACAGAAGTCCGCCACCTCGCCCGGCTAGCTTTTTGTATTTTTTTAGTAGAGACGGGGTTTCACCGGCTCAAGCCTGTAATCCCAGCACTTTGGGAGGCCGAGACGGGCGGATCACGAGGTCAGGAGATCGAGACCATCCTGGCTAACACGGTGAGATTATATATTTTAAAAGGCAAATAGAAAACTTTGCATTTACACAATGGAAAACCCAGCTAAACTTGGTATCACTTCCTTCTACATGTGGTAGGCAGGCTAATGGCCCCCCAAAGATGTCCACATCCTAATCTCTGGAACATGTGAATATGTTCCCTTACATGGCAAAGAGGAAGTCGGTTGCTAATCAGCTGATTTTGGATGGGAAGATCATCCTGGATGGTTTGGCTGGGCCCAAGGCAATCACAGGGATCACTGTGTGGAAAGCGTTGAAGTGATTTAACTGAGAAAGACCCGCCTGGCCATGGCTGGCTTCGAATACGGGAGGGGCACAAGCCCTGGGGTGCAGGCAGCCTCTCAAAGCTGAGAAAGGCCAGGAAACAGACTCTGCCCCAGAGCTTCCAAAAAAGGAACATAGTCCTGCCAATGCCTTGGTGTTAATCTGGTGAGACCTCTTTTGGACTTCTGACCTCCAGAACAATAACACGATAAATCTGGGTTATTTTAAGCCAGTAAGATGTGGTAATTTTTCACAGCAGCAATAGGAAACTAATATACCATCTAAAGGAATTTGGATGGCAGCCCCACCCTTAGTCACAGGAGTGCAACACACCTGTGGTTACTGGCAGCTGCGCCCCTGAAATGGCCAGCAAATGCAACACCAACTAGGCGAGAGGGCCCTGAGCACCCTGGGGACCCTGCTGCACGCTGTCAATTGGTGAGAGGCTACTTTGGTAAACAGGCTGTAGGAGGTGTTACCCCTCCTCTGGGTGACAGATCTCAGCTATTGTTGAGGCATCTGCTTCCCTCTCACACACAGCTTCAGGAACCCTAGTCCATCCCCAGGTCCCGAGAACCTGGACTGCCTAAGCCAACCAGGGTATTCCAGTCCCTGGCTGTAGTGATGGATTCAGGGACTGGCACAACAGCAAGTTTGGTCACAAAAGCTCAAGGAGCTACTTGCTGAGGACTTCCAGAGTGCAAACCCCCCTAACTCTTCTTTGGAGTCTGCCTGGAGAGATGCTCACTTTTGTTGGACATAAACAGGGGAGCATCTGTACCTGGGGAGGGGGGGCGGCTACACTGGATTACAAAGGAGCCACCCTTAAAACAGACACCACAGGAAAGAGGGAGAGGGAAAAAAAATCTCATTTGATTGACATTGTTTAGGCCCTAGGAAAAGCCTTCCTCTGAATTTTTCAGTCGGGTGAACTGTTAAATTTCTCAATTCTTTAAGTCCATATGAGTTGACTTTTCTGTTTCTTTCAGCTGAAAGGTTCCTCACTAATTACAGGGCTTCAAGTTTCTGGAGCTCTGTTTGTCTCTGTTCTTAGATGTGGTGGAGACATGCCCACCTAATGTTAGATGTATTAATAGCGATCAATGAGCTATTTTTCATAAAGGCAATGAAGAAGCACCCTGGGGTATCCCGTTGGGCTACCTCCTGCAACTTGAGCAAGCTTACTTGTTTTTATTTGTGTTTCACTGGTGTGGGTGACCCTAGGAGCTGAAGGACATGGGCTGTGTTGATCGCATCACTCCTTCAGGCCAGTGGACATTCTTTTGGGTATTTCTCCCCTTTTCACCTGCCTTTAGGGTCGGCTACCCATGCCCTGTGAGGATCGGCAGCTTGTAAACCAAGAGGATTCAGGTCTCAAGGGTAGGACCAGAAAAGCCTGATCCATGCTCTCAAAGTGGCCACCTGGGGAGCCCAGAGGGCTGTCCTTCCGGCTTGTGGACCCTGCTGGAGAGTGGCAGGAGCCGTCCTGGACTGTGATGTCTGCCCTCCAGACCCTGACTGTGCTCACTTATCGAGGCTGGACTGGTCCCCACTCAGCACTCCACAGGTGTCCTCTGCTGGGTGAAATGCTTGCATACCCAGCCAGGAGCTTCTTTTAACCTTTTCTATTTTTATTCTTCCTATAACAGAACCTAAAATGGTATGTGAAGATTCAATCTAGGGAGTCAAGGGACCAAATATCTGTTCTTAGGGGGTGGGTTTCATGCCCAAGGCATGGATGCCATTGTATTAGGGGTTCCAGAAGCTTCTGAATAGGGAGAATGATCAGTCACAGCACTTTGTATGCAATGGAGTGGATTACATGACCCGGGGAGTCACAAAGGACACAATAAAGCAGTGATCTTGTACTCAAATGATCTCCAATTAAACGTGAAGCTTGCCTTCCAGATAGTTAACCTTCTCGGAGATAAGTAATCCTCCTCTTGCTACAACAATTTCTTTTACACCCATATTTTTATGGGCTACAGTTTTGTAAGGGGCTTCACAAGGGAGGCATTTTTCTAAAAGTACATGTAACCTTCCCAAACACTTTATATCTTGATAGTATATTTAAAAGTCTTTTGTTTTTATGTGTTTGTGTTCAGTGGTAAAGAAAAATGTTGGAGGAAAGGATGTATTATGTTCTTTGAGGATTTCAGAAATTATACCTATATATAAACATACTGTACAAATGACATTAAAATATTTGTTTAACCCTTGTAAAATTTGTTATAATATAGAGAAAATTGGCTGGGCGTGGTGGTGCACAGCTGTAGTCCTAGCTACTCAGGAGGCTGAGGCAGGAGGATCACTTGAACCCAGGAGATTGAGGCTGCAGTGAGCTATGATCATGCCACTGCACTCCAGCCTGGGCGACAGAGTGAGACCCTGTCTCAAACACACACACACACACACACACACACACACACACAAGAAAAAAGGAAGTGGGTTGGACTGCCCAATCCTGCAAATGATAAAATCACCATCATTGTACAATGGTTCTCAACTGGGAGAAGTTTCTTCTCCATAAAAGGCAACTGGAAATCTGGGGAGCATCTTGGTTTTCACAGAAACCGGGTTGAGGGGCTCTATCTCCTTGCACTTGGTGGGTAGGGGTCAGGAATTCTAAATGTCCTGCAATGTATGGGATGATCTTACACAAGGAACTGTCCTACCCCAAATGCCAATAGAACCCACTGAGACACGTCGCAAGGCTCTGTCTCTCCCTGATGTATCCAGCCAGATAGTAACAGAAGGAAGGCAGGTGTAGACCAGGCTTTCTCAACCTTAACACGGCTGACATTTTGGGCTGGATGACTTTTTGAGGTGGGGGGCTGTCCTTTGCATAATAGAGTCTTTAGCAGCATCCCTGGGCTCTACCTGCTAGATGCCAGGAGCACCCCCCACCCGAACCCAAGTTGGAAGAACCAAAAAGGTCTCCAGACACTGCCAAGTGTCCCTCGCGAGGAGTCTCTCAGCTCCCTATTTGAGATCCACTGGTGGAAACGCAGGTAAACTTTTCGACTTAGTGGAGGGAGAGGAGTGAGTTGCCTGGTGTGACTTCATACTGTGTCAAATAAGTATGAGCATCATCTGCAACTGAGAGAGAGTGAAGGGGAGCGCTTAGGTCTGCTCTTTAAAAAAGGGATCTTACTGGGGAAATGAAATGGGATTTTCTAGGAGTGCTGAGAATGCATGCGAGGGTTCTGTTCATGAATTGAAAGGGGCAGTCTCAGTTCGGCCACATGGTTTTGGGCAGACCTGAGCCACCTGGGTGCAGGAACAGAGGAGGTGGAAGCAGGCCTTAAAGGCGTTGCGTATGGCCAGGCAGGAGGCGAGAGGGTCAGAGGAGGTGTAGGTATTCTCAGGGCAATCATAAAGACAGACCATGGAGTCTAACCTGGGCAAAGAGAAAGGGGAGCCAGGACATGCTGACGGTTGGGAAGATCGTGACGGGGACAAAGGGTTGGCAGCTCCATGTGGTCCAAGCATGTTGCAGGAGGGTTGCACAAGCAAGAAGGATACAGGGTAGGAGGTGCGGAATGGAAATTCTGGATGTGGTGCATTTGCTAGCAAATCTGGAGTGTGGGTGGTGAGAACCTGGCTGGAGAAGCTAGAGTGTAGGATGCGCCCTCCACACAGTGCTGAAGGCAAGAGAAAGAGGATGGCAGCAGAGAGGAAACATGCGAGGCCTGCAACTTCCACTGCCAGTATTACCCCTGTTCCCCAGGGTAACCCCAGAACAAATAGGATTCTCCTCTTCGGTGTTAGCCTTTCCGGCATCTGCAGAAAGCACTGTGTCGTTCCTGAGATTGCTCCTTTCCGGGCTGGCTGCTTTCAGACATCCCAGCTTGTCAATGTCCCTGTTAAACTATGGGATCCAGAACTGCCCTCGAAATTCCAACAGGAGGTGAGCAAGGTTGGGGAGGCGTCTCACCTCCACCACCCTCTACTCCATCCTCCTAGGGATGCTATCCACAATAGCTCCCTGCTTCATCATCATAGGAAACCTATCAAAGAAACGAATGGTCTTTGGTATGACACCCTTCCCAACCAATATTGCCAATATTCTTCCTATTCTCAGGGCACAGAAAAAGCTTGTCTATTTTATTAATATCTTTCTTTTAATTTTTATTTTATTTTACAGCATACCAGTATAATGCCTCATACTGTCCTAGTTAATTTTTTCCCCCAGTTTTGTTCGCCCTTCTTGGCACCATTTTCCTGGTTATGACATTGGCTTCTCTTGACAATTTTCTATGTCTCCCAAATATGTATTTTTCCGTGTCTCCCACTGTATCAAGCTTCCAGTCGTTTCAACCCCAGAATCCTTCCTCTGGCTCCCAGAACCCTTCCCCCCACTTTTCAGTGTATTGCAAAAGGTCAAGGAAACAGAAACCTCCTACATAGAGTTCAGATAAAACCCTGCCCTACCAGTAGACCCTTTTGGTCATTGACCCAATTGTTCTTTTATCCACAGTTTCACATCCATTGTGAAATTAGATATAAGAGAAATAAATATAAATCTGCCCAAGTTATTATTCCCCAGTTTACGTTATTCCATCTTGTCTATGAGAATATAACCATGCGGGTTTCTTCAAATGCCTCAGGGAAATCCACAACAGTTTCCTAATGCGTCATCACAGGAAAACTATAAAAGAAAAGGATGGTCTTTTAACATGACATCCTTCCCAACCAATATTGCCTGTAGGTGGCTACTTCTTCCTATTCCTAGGGCACAGAAACCATCTCTTCAACAGCCTGTTCCAGAATCACTCTGTAAGTTATTTGTGTTCACCCACAGATCCTCCCAACGTCTGACTTTTGAGACTGAATGACGCTTGCCCATTTTCAGGCTGTTGATGTCTCTTTTATTCCTCGATTTAATGTTCCCAACCATGACTTCCCTGATTTCTCTGAATGAAATGTGTATTGTTCAGAAGCCTTAGACATACAGTTGGCCTTCCACATTCATGGATTTTTGCATCTGTGGATCCAACCAACCACAGACTGAAAATATTCAGGGGGAAAAAAAGCTACAGTATAAAATAAAAAATAATACAAATAGGCCAGGCGCAGTGGCTCATGCCTGTAATCCCAGCACTTTGGGAGGGCAAGGCAGACGGATTACCTGAGGTCAGGAGTTCGAGGCCAGACTGGTCAACATGGCAAAACCCCGTCTCTACTAAAAATACAAAAATTAGCCAAGCGTGGTGGCAGGTGCCTGTAATCCCAGCAACTTGGGAGGATGAGGCAGGAGAATCGCTTGAACCCAGGAGGTGGAGGTTATAGTGAGCTGAGATCGTGCCACTACATTCCAGCCTGGGCAACAGAGTGAGACTCTGTCTCAATAATAACAACAATAATAATACAAATAAAAAATCAATATACTATCACAACTATTTATAGAGCACTTAAATTGTATGAGGTATTATAAGTAATCTAGAGATGACTTAAAGTACACAGGAGGATGTGTGTAGGTTATACTCATACTATCCCATTTTACATCAGTGACTTGAGCATCCACAGATTTTGGCGTCTTTTGGCGGGGTGCTGGAGGAGGATTTCTGGAACCAATTGTCCACGGATACCAAGGGATGAATGTATGTGCTTAACTGGAATAGTGGTCCATTACATATCCTTATTCATTTTGGGCTAGAATTTTCTCTTATCCAGTGTCAAATGTTGTGATTCAACAGACACTGGCCAGCCACACACAACAGACGGCACCAGAAAAGAGGGGATGTGGACCCACTTCCTGGACAGGAGAGCAGCAGGCATGTTCGAACAGTCCACTCTGAGAGGCGAGGCACTGTCTAGCAAGACAGTTCAATGTATGACCTCTTTCCTTTGAGTTTTCACATTTATTTATAACTTTGATATGCTCAGATTATATTAAAATTTATCTTCATCAATTGAATCTCACATGTGTTTCAGCCATTTTAATTTCTATATTTAAAACATTTATATTATAAATAATTGCCATCATGACACCTCCAACATACTAAAGAGGGTTGCAGCATACATTAGAATAAATCACTATGTTTCTATCTCCACCTGCAAATCCATGTAAACTGTTACTTCCATCCTGCAGTAGATAGAATAACAGCTCCCCCAAAGATATCCTAATCCCCAGATGCCAAAGATGTCCTAATCCTCAGAATGTGTGAATGTGACTTTATATGGCAACAGGGACTTTGCAGATGTGATTAAGTGAGGGAGCCTGAGAGGGAAAGATTATCCTAGATTATCCAGGATATCCATACATATCTATGATGGAAATGATATTCGAACAATTCAAATCAACTTTAAAAATACTTCTGTGTTTTTGTTGGTTCTGCAGCTTCTGAACCAGTGCTTTCTGAAATGTGGGTGGGGATTCTCATTGCCTCTGGGATGCAGCTGATCCCACAGAGGACCTAATGTAAACAGAAGATCCTCCTAGGGGGAGGCAGAAGTCTTAAGTGAGCAGTGGGAGATGGGATGACAGAAGCAAGCCCCGAGTGAGGTAAGCAAGGGGCCACGCGCCAAGGAATGCATGCGGCCTCTAGGAACTGAAAAGGGAAGGAAACGGCTTCTCCTCTGGAGCCTCCAGAAGAAAGCAGCTCAGCCCACACCTTGGTTTTAGCTTTGTGAGACTCATTTCAGGCTTCTGCCCTCTAGAACTGTAAAAGAATACATCTGTGGCTGGGCGCGGTGGCTCACGCCTATAATCCCAGCACTTTGGGAGGCTGAGGTGGGTGGATCACGAGGTCAGGAGTTTGAGACCAGTCTGGTCAACACAGTGAAACCCCGTCTCTAATAAAAATACAAAAAATTAGCTGGGCATGGTGGCGTGCACCGGTAGTCCCAGCTACTCGGGAGGCTGAGGCAGGAGAATCGCTTGAGCCCGGGAGGCGGAGCTTGCAGTGAGCCGAGATTGCGCCATTGCACTCCAACCTGGGCAACAGTGTGAGACTCTGTCTCAAAAAAAAAAAAAAAAAAAATACATCTGTTCTTTTTTTTTTTTTTTTTTTTGAGACTGAGTCTGGCTGTGTTGCCCAGGCTGTAGTGCAGTGGTGCGATCTCGGCTCACTGCAAGCTCCGCCTCCCGGGCTTACGCCATTCTCCCGCCTCAGCCTCCGAGTAGCTGGGACTACAGGCGCCCGCCACCACGCCCGGCTAGTTTTTTGTATTTTTTTAGTAGAGACGGGGTTTCACCATGTTAGCCAGGACAGTCTCGATCTCCTGACCTCGTGATCCACCCGCCTCGGCCTCCCAAAGTGCTGGGATTACGGGCTTGAGCCACCGCGCCCGGCCATCTGTGGCAATTTCTTACAGCAAGCAATGGGAAATGAAAGCGCCCTTCCTTAATGCCTCCGTGAATATTCCTCATATGCAACCAGTAAATACCCCCACACTGTGCTCAAGGCCCTGCACTTGCTGAGGGCTGCAGACAGCAAGAAAGACGTGGTCCTGGCCTTCAGGGAGCTGCACTCCCGCAGGAGACACGGACACCAGGCAACTTGCCACACAATTAGTGATTTCATCACCTGCTATTACAACATGGAATCCTGAGAGTCAATGAAGTTCTGAGGGTCAATGAAGGCTGAACCCTAGGAAATGAGTAGAAATCAGGTAAGGGGTGGGCAGGAAAGCACACTAGAGAAAAGTGCTTCCCACCTTCCTGAATGGGATTAGTGTCTTATAATAGAAGACCCCAGAGAGTTCCCTGGCCCCTTACCCCATGTGAAGGCTCAGTGAGAAGGTGCCACCTATGAACCAGAGAGCAGGTGCTCACCAGACACTAAATCTGCTTCAGCCTTGGCCTTCCACCCTCCAGAACAGTGGGAAATAAGTTTCTGTTGTTTATAAGCCACCCAGTCTGTGGTATTTTGTTACTGTTATTTGCACAAACTAAGAGCCAAAAGGCCACTGGGACCAGGATAAAGACAAGGCAAGAGAGTGATGTCTGAGGCTGGAACTGTGCCGGGGTGGGCCATTTAGGCCTCGCAGGACATGTTAAGATTTTAGAAATTTCCGCTAAGAGCAATGGGAAAGATTGAAGGATTTTAAGCTCGACAGTAGAATGATGAGACAGGTGTTTTGAAAATATCCCTCTAACTTTAGAAAGGAGAACGCATTGATCCAGGGAGACCTAGTTGGGAGAATTTAGAATACAGTGAGTGATGCTAAGGGCTTGGGCCAGGGGGTGGAGAGAAGCAGCGAGCCGGAAGAGGTCTGGGAGGTAAAGCAGGTGAGCCTTGTGGACTGGGTGGGGGTGTGAGAGGGAGAAGGAGCCACAGCTGGCAGCTGAGTCTGCCATGCAGATGGGGAGCCCAGGTAGAGGACGTCTCTGGGGAGGAGAGGAGGTTGGGTTCAAGGTGCCCAGGAAGCAGGTGGACTTGGGTCTAGAGCTCAGATGAGTGGTCTCAGCTGGGACTATACATGTGGGAGTCACTGGCACATATGAGTGGAGGTTTGAGGGTGGACTGGGCAGAGCAGGAAGAGGTGAAGACTGAGAAGACACCACTGGCTCATAAGAACTTCTCTCTCTCACCAATCTTCTACAGGCCGGTAACTTGTAGGGGATTTAACACAAGCAGCTTGAATGATGCGTATTTCCACGTGCGTCTTATACCTTCTCCCTCCCCTCAAAGGCAGATGCTGTCTTTTTTCACATTTATCTGTGACGGTGTTTAGCACGGTTCGTTACTTAGCAGATGCTCAGTGAGTATTTGTCCACGTGAATGCTTTATTGGAACATGTGGCCCGCGTGGACCTGCGTGCGCGTATTTAGAGCAAGTTTCATGTCTTGCCTCTATTGCAGTGCAAGCCTATGATGGATATGATATTCGAACAATTCAGATCAACTTTAAAAATACTTCTGTGTTTTTGTTGGTTCTGCAGCTTCTGAATCAGTGCTTTCTGAAATGTGGGTGGGGGTTCTCATTGCCTCTGGGATGCAGCTGATCCCACAGAGGCAGGGAATACAGTGGGTACCAGTCCGGCTCAGGAGCCAGGTTGCCTGGGAGTGAATCCCAGCCCTATGAGGATTTGGTCTGTGGATCCTTAAGCAAGTCCCTCACACCATCTGTGCCTGAGTTTCCTCATCTTTAAAAAGGTGCTAACAAGTGTACCTCTCTCATGGGACTCTTGTAAGAATCACATGAGTTATTTCTATAACTCTTTATGTATATCATATACTATTCCTCCCTTTATACATAGGAGGGGTACAGTGTAAATAGGGCACTATTGATTTCCATCTTTTTTCCCAGTCTCTGCCATCCCAGTCCTGTGCAGAAGAAACACTTGACCATAGCTACCATTTTATAGTACTGAGCGTGTGCTCAAAACTTTACACACATTGAAATGTTTCATCCTCACAGTGGACTTAGGGTACTATTATTCCCATTTTAGGGTGAAGAAGGTTGAGAATCAGACAAATTAAGTTTCTCAAAGTCAGGCAGATATTAATTGGAGGGCTTAGGACTCAAATTGATGAGCCTCAAATTAGAAGCCCTTTTCTCTAATGTCGTAATTCTCCTATTTAACTGTGCATCAGAAGTACTCTGGCTGCTCCTTGAAAGTGCAGATCCCAAAGCCCTTATTTTCAGAGACTGCTGGAGCCCAGAATTGGCATTCTCAACAGAATCAGGTGGTTCTCCTGGGCGCAGGCTGCTCCTGAGCGGTTTAGTCATGCTGCAGCCCACCAAATGGTTCCAGAATCAAGCCCAACAGGGTCAGGCTGGCCTCAGACCTGCTCCCAGGCCCTGAGCTAGCAGCCAGGCCGAGAAAGCAGGCTTCAGGGTCACCCCAGGGCCCTCTTGACTCATCTCCAGGATCAGGTGATCCTCTGGGACTGAAACGGGGCACCCTGGCAGCTCCCTGCCTGCTGAGGGTCTTGCTGCCATGCTGACCTCTGATTGGAGACCACTCTGAAACCACTTCTCAGATTCCTTCTGAGTTCTCTCTGCCATTTCCGCAGACACTGCCAGGAACTGACCTGGGCAGGCAGGTCTCTCGCTGCTCAGCCCTGGGTCCCTGTGCCTCAGCCCAGATGGCAGATGTCAGGAATAGACAGACCCATGATCCCCCCTGCTCCACCCCCCACCCCATCCCCGCCCCCTGCCCCGTAGAGGCCTCCATAGACCAAGGGAAGCCTCAGGGAGTGCTCCGCCTTTTTTCTTTTTCTGCATCACAGAGGATCCGGGAGGTGACCCTTACTCTAATACGTGACATGTGCTATGGAGCGACACCCTCCCTGCACCGCATGTTCAATTGTCCTTTCCAAAAGCCTGCTATTCATCTCGCTAGAGATGCGCCACAAACAATGCATTTAAAAAGGGACCTACCTGCCATTTGAATGTGTGATTCATTTAAAGGGAAGAAGGCGGCTACAGGGAGAGCAGAGGCCAAAGGCAAAGGGAGGCTGAGCCAGGATTGGAGCTGTCTGTAGAGACCACGCAGCAGGGAGCAGGGTATGGTCATGAAGACTCATTACTGCACCGTCCATTTTTCCGTCTTGCGGTTCTCAGGCCCTCAGCCTCCTAGTCTGAACGACGAAAGGCAGGAGTGGATGGCCAGGGCCCTTCCGGGCCGTAAATACTTCTAAGCACACTGGAGTCGCATCTCTTTTTACAGGGGAAGGTTTGCTGCTTCAAGGGTCACACTGGCCAGCAGCCTCAGCTGGCCTTAGCTCTGCCCGTGCTGCAGAGACCTCAAGGACAAACAAGCAGGATGGAAGTGGCTGCGCAAACCAAGATCAGCAAGACCGCCCTAGAAGACCAGGGAAGGGGGTGGGCTTTCCAGAGGGAGGAGCCTTGGACTGGGAAGTCCCAGGAGGCCAAGCCACAAGAGAGGAAGAAAATGAAATCCTGGGGAATAAATCGGTGAGAGGACTCTAGTCCACAGGACTAGAAAATTGAGATACCGTCTTAAGGTGAGAAGAAAGAGGTAAAGAAGGGAAGGAACACCAACGAGGAGCTTAGCGTCTTATTTTTGAAGGCCAGGTCAGGTTGGGCAGGCTGAGCTGGAGATGATGGGTAGATGAATGGACACATACAGATGGGGAATGAGGATGTCAAGGTGGGGGAAATTGCAGCCACGCTGTGGAACCCTACTCAGCTCCCCTATTGTGGAGAGCCTTGGTGTTAACTGTTAGGGGACTTTGTATGTGTGGTCACATGTTACACCTTGCTGTCTTGATTCAAATGATGGTGACAAATAAGCAGGGAGGCAAGAAGAGCCTGTGCCTCTAAGTGTTCATGCCTACGCATGCCTGGCTTATAGTAAGTGCTCAGTAAATCTCATTAGAAGGAAAACAGTCTATTTTCATCACAATATTTAATACGTTGTCTTGTACTCAGTATGCTTAACTCATGTTGAATTGAATTTATTATTAGTATCTCCCTACCTTGTCTTTACACGTTTGGAGTAACAGCTTTCCCTCCCAAATTCCTTTCAATTAATTGAAATCTTTTCGCATGTTTAGACACTTTCTTATGATTTCTACACACTAGATAACTTAGGTGCACTTCTTTATCATCTCAGGAATGTTACTTCAATTATTTGCTTGTCTGATGGGGAAAGCCCAGCCTATAAGAGCAGAAGGACATTGACAAAGAGCATGTGCAACTGGAATGTCAATATTGAATCTTCAGCAGTTTTCCTGCTTCTTCCAAGACAAAAGAGGAGAAAATTGGACAAAGACACATATGCACAATATTTGCAAGTCATATATCTAAAAAGGTTTATATCTAGAATATATAAAGAACTCTTACAACTCAACAATAAAAAGATAACCAAATTTAAAAACAGGTAAAGGGCTTAAATAGACAGTTCCCTGAAAGAGACATGTAAATGGCCAATAAGCACACAAAAGGATGCTAGTATCATTAGTCGTGAGGGAAATGCAAATCAAAACCACATCAAGATATTACTTCACACCCACGAGGACAGGTATGATAAAAAAGACAGACAATAACAAGTGTTGGTGAGGACACAGGGAAATCAGAACCCTCATACATTTAGGAAAACAGTTGGGCAGTTCGCCAAAAAGTTAAACACAGTTACCATAAGACCAAACTATTTCACTCCTAGGTATATACCAAAGTGAAATGAAATCACATATCTGCACAAAAACTTGTCCATGAATGCTTACAGCAGCATCACTTATGAGAGCCAAAACATGGAAGGAAACATTCATCAACTCATGATGAATGGGTAAATAAAAATGGATAAATCAAATGTGGTATATTCATGCAAAGGAATATTACTCAGCCATAAAAAGGAATGAATTATAGACACATGCTACAACATGATGAACTTTGAAAACATTATGCTAAAGTGGAAGAAGTCATTCACAGAAAACCATGTATTATATAATTCCATTTATATAATGTCCAGAATAGGAAAATCCATAGAGACAGAAAGAAGCTTAATGACTGCCAGGGGCTGAAAGTCCTGCAATGAAACTCTTATGTCCATCTTAACAGCCCTGAAAGCTTTTTGGTGGATGTATATTTATGGGCGTCACATCCTCATCACTTACTTGTATCATTTCTGCTTAAGATGGAGTCATGTCTAACAGATAAATAAAACATTGATAAGCTGGATGGGGACAGGTGGTCAGAAGATGGAGGAAAAGGATAGTGTAATGACAGAGGAACTACAATCATTAGTGAATTCATGAAATAGACAGGAGCCACAGAGACAAAGCTCAACAAAGTTGAAATAAAGTTAGGGAGAGAGAAGTGACTGCAGGTTACTATGAGATATGACCTCAGAAACGAGAGGAAGGTGAAAGAATACTTGAACACTGGCTCATCAAGCTTACTCTTTGCAAAGTTCTCTGACTCTTCCTAGACAGCTCTTTTATTTATTTTTATTTTTATTTATTTATTTATTTTTGAGAACAGGGTCTGCACTCTGTCACCCAGGCTGCAGTGCAGTGGCATGATCGCTGCTCACTGCAGCCTCGACCAACCTGGGCTCAATGGATCCTCCCACCTTAGCTCCTGAGTAGCTGGTACTATAGGCATGTGCCACTATACTTGGCTAATTTTTGTATTTTTTGTAGAGATGGGGTTTCGCCCCATCAACTCAACGCCCTGCCCTGAGTCGTTTTTAAAAGAGCTATCTGCCAGGTGTGGTGACTCACGCCTGTAATCCCAGCACTTTGGGAGGCCGAGGTGGGTGGCTCACTTGAGGCCCAGTAGTTCTAGACAATCTTGGCCAACATGGTGAAACCCCATCTCAACTAAAAATACAAAACTTAGCCAGGCACGGTGGTGCCTGCCTGTAGTCCCCCAGTGGGAGGCTGAGGCAGGAGAATTGCTTGAATTTGGGAGGCGGAGGTTGCAGTTAGCTGAGATGGCACCATTGCACTCCATCCTGGGTGACAGAGCAAGACTCTGTCTCAAGCAACAACAACAAAAAAAACCGACTCAGGTTAATGTTAGCTCTAGGAATACAAGAAGGTACAGCAAAGGAGAGGTAACATGAATCAGAACAGGGAGCAATTTATTTAAACTTATATGTTCCTTTCAAAAGGAATGAACAAGATTCATTGAAGAGAAATTGGATTCAGCTTCTATATCCAATTAAGTCTGAGCCCTGGGCTTTGAAATGCACATTCTGTCTCAGGTGGACACAGGCTCCAGACAGAGATGCAACTTGGCTCTTAGCAAGCCAGATGCTGCAAGCAGGTACTCCCTGTGTGTTCGCTTGATCCAACTCATCTAGAAATGACTGAATAGAGCGCTTTCTTTTCTTTTTTTTTTTTTTTGAGATGGAGTCTCGCTCTGTTGCCCAGGCTGGAGTGCAGTGGCCGGATCTCAGCTCACTGCAAGCTCCGCCTCCCGGGTTTACGCCATTCTCCTGCCTCATCCTCCCAAGTAGCTGGGACTACAGGCGCCCGCCACCTCGCCCGGCTAGTTTTTTGTATTTTTTAGTAGAGACGGGGTTTCACCGTGTTAGCCAGGATGGTCTCGATCTCCTGACCTCGTGATCCGCCCGTCTCGGCCTCCCAAAGTGCTGGGATTACAGGCGTGAGCCACCGCGCCCGGCCAATAGAGTGCTTTCTAAGTCCAGTTCTAGGAGAACAAATCCCAAGGCCTGCCTTTGCAATTAGATTGGTTTGAGGTTTTCATCTATCATTGGACATTTTCTTCCTACAAGTATAGTTAAAAAGATGGAGGCTGGGGGAGGAGTGGCCACAGGCCATTCGCATTTCCAGAATCTCTCTTTACTTTTCACATAGAAGAAACGATTAGACTTGGTGCACCCTCACTGAGTTGTTTGCACTAAGGGTTTAATCTCAAACCCATGACATAAAGGCAAACTGACCCTCCTGCTGACACGCTCCCCTCAGTTACCCCACTTCACGGAAGCAGCTCCTCTTCCTGTTGATGTGTCTGCAGTATAAGGGGCTGCCTAGGAGACAGGGTAGGGATTCCATCTATGTCCCCGTACACCGTCCCAGTTGCTCTGGTGTGAGCAGTCCCTCTCTGGCGAGTGATTCCTCACTGCTAACTTGCATCTTCAATATGCGCCCCTACCAGCAAGTCATTTCCAGGGATCCTCGTTTCTGAGAGGCTTCCATTCTAGGTCTCATTGAGGCCCACTGGGCTTCAATCCATTCCATGGTCTGGCACCTCCCCTCAGAAACTAGATTCCTTTGCAAACTGGAATCTTTTCAGTTTGTAAAACCACACCGAGGCCTGTCCATCAAAGGGCTCTGCCAAGAGCCACTGGTCATGGTGAGGCAGGGACGCCTTCATCCTGGGGGAATAAGAAGGGTTGTGACCCATGGCCATCTTTCATTAAGAGCCTTTGGAGGAAGAGGCAAAAGTACTGCTGGATCCTCCTTTCTTGATAGTCAAACCAGTCTACCCAGGAAACTAGGATTTGTCCAAACTATCACTAGGAATGTTTTCCGGAGCCCTCAGGAGTGAGGAGGCCGAGCTCTGCTTCTCCGAACCCCAGTGGTCAGACCTGCTCACGTCTAGGCATTTCCTCAGGACCACCCTACCCCAGGATGGGGTGAGGCGCAGCACATTCACCTGACACCGAGCCACCATTCTGGTTCCAAGCCTGTGTCTCTCCCCTGAACTAGTGAAAAGGGCTGACACTGTTTTGCTCCTGGGCCTGCTCCCAGCTGCTTACTTGAACCCTTGCTCGGCGAGGGCCTATGCTTTGGCTGCAGCCCTTCCTCTCCACAGTCACTGGGGCCTTGGACAAGTTGTTACTGACTGTGTTCAAGGGGGTGCATCACAGAAAGCTGTCAAAGCAGGGCTTTCGGCACTTTCAGCTTTCAGCTTTGCTAGGCTCTGCTGTTTCAACCGTAGCGACTCGGGCACCTGCGAAGCTGCTGCCATGCTGTGAAAGCTCTGACCTTTTTGATGGAATACTTTAAACCCATGCACACATTTATGTAGTCGAGGGACATCTGCCCATGCTCACGTTATTGAAGGAAAGGGAAACTGCTGTCTGCCTCTTTGCCTCTGCTTTCTTGTGCCATTCAACTCACAATAAGGAGGAAATAACAGAGAAGTCCATTGAACAGACATCTTCTCTTAATCGCGTGGTTATTTTCAGAATTTAATCTTTTTTTTTTTTTTAGGACAAAGAGTGTCACTCTGTCGCCCAAGCTGGAGTGCAGTGGCTTGATCTCGGCTCACTGCAACCTCCGCTTCCCGGGTTCAAGTGATTCTCCTGCCTCAGCCTCCCAAGTAGCTGGGACTACCGGCACACCCTACCACACCTGGCTAATTTTATTGCATTTTTAATAGAGATGGGATTTCACCATGTTGGCCAGGTGGGTCTCAAACTCCTGATCTCAAGTAATTCACCTGCCTCGGCCTCCCAAATTGCTGGGATTACAGGCATGAGCCACCTCGCCTGGCCTAGAATTTAATCTTTGAAGAAAAAGGTTTGAGAAGAATCTTATCCAAAAATTGTGAGACCAGCGTTATGTATTCTGGTGCGGTTGCCTCCCAGCTTCTCACAAGACTCACAGTATAACTCAACATGATACGAGCTTTTGCCTTTTAATTTAATAATCTCTGAAAGAGAGTCCACATTTGTTACTATCACATGATCAAATTTCTCCTCTATTTGCCCTGGGAATAATGGACAGAAGAAAATACGGTTAACTCAGGAAGAAAAACTTCGCAGAAAATTAGACAGTGTTTAATTTTAGAAAACTTCCCTCTCTCGTCAGTAGACACCAGCTAGACTAGGGAAACTGTAAAATTAGGAAATGCTGATTTCCTCTCACATCATGAATTTCTAAATCCTAGGAAGAAAAGCTTGGAAAGCGTCCGAATATACAGAAGTTCCATTTAAAGATTAGTTCCTCCCCTTGGAGATGTATCAAAATATTATAAATTCTAAACTGAGACTTAATTCTCAAAGATGTTTTACTTGTACTAAAACAATCTGTCCACAAATATAAAACTCTAAGTGATAAATTGTTATTTTTTTCCCACTGTGGGAATCTCTAATGTGAAAACGCACTCTATGAAAAGAATTTTTTTTTTAAACCACACAAACTGTTGTATAACAAAAATGTATTCTACTCTTTCAACAAAAAGAAATGTTTTTATTTCGGGAAAAGCATCTGATAAAACCTCTTTGGGTTTCGTTTACATCCTGATCCTCAAAATGAAAATTGATCCAATATGATCAGGGAGAAATCACCCCACAGACTTTTCCTCCCCGGTCCCAAGGGCTTGCTGCCCTGATTGACCAAGAAGGTGCAAACCTAAAACCCACGCTGTTCACGGCTGCATGCTCTGTAAGGGAAGATATTGCAGGGAAAGAGACATTTTGGGGTAGCCTTTCTTTGTCAATCAATATTTATTGAATTTTCATAAAGTAGGCTTCTTGGCTGAGCATCAATTCATTTAGTCAAGCGGCATGTGTCCATGCTTATGTCACTGAGGGAGAAGGGAATGAAGAGGAGAGGGCGCTGTTGATTGCCAGTGACTCTTTTAAACTAGACTTTTATTCTCCATTTGCCATTTTCACCTGAGCTGGGAAACAGATTCCCACCCCTAATTCATCTCATTAATTAAATGAAGGCATCACAGCACCCAGGAGTAAACGGAATAATTGGATAAAACAGACTTTAAATAAACTAACAATTATTAGGCAAGCATGTTTGTAGGCTCTGACTTGTATGAGTATGATGTCTGACAAGTGGAAAAGCCACCTTCCTTTCATGGCGTTTTAGCCTAATCTTTTAACGTTGTAAAAATATTTAATTGTCAAATAAAGATTGAATATATTCAACATATGCAACGTGATGATTTGATGTATATACATATTGTGTGATCACAGCCACAATCAAATGAATTCACACACCCAACCCATGCTGTACATGAGATCTTCAGACCGTGTTTGTCTTCTAACTGAAAGTCGGTACCCTGTAATCAACATTTCCCCATTCCCCCCTCTCGCCTGGTCCCTGGGAACCACCATTCTGTTGTCTGCTTCAACGAGTGGACTTCTTTCGATTCCACATATAGGTGAAATCATGCAGGATTTGTCTTTCTGTCAGACTCTAATTTTGACTTCGTTTTACAAATGACCTAAGCCATTCTGGGCCTAAATCACAGTTCTTAGTAGGCTTCACTGGAAACCCAGGAAATGCATATAAGACCTGCTTGAACGTCCTCATTATTGTAAAGCAGTGTTAGCATCACTCGGGCGGCGCTCCTTCCCTAAGAGGTCCTAGGCGAGGGGCAAAGCTATCCAGGTCAATAATATGTCCCTCTCATTCTTGCCCTTCAAGAAGTTGAAAGTCACTCTTCTCTAAATTTGCAGGAGTTTGCACTTTATAACAGTCTATTTAGAAATCTATATACCAAATATGTGTCAGCCATGATGACGGTGCTCACCTATTCCATCTTCACCATTCTTGGAGTATCTTACCTTCACTCAGCCATGGAGCCAGAGGGCCCTCAGATATCCTCCCCTCCCCTCTCCATCATACCAGTGGGAAAACTGACAGGCTGAACCTGCGGGGTATTTCATTCTAGCCCAGCAACTTTGTTCCACAGAAATCACCAACCTAGCTGGGTGCAGCACTTTGGGAGGCCGAGGCGGGGGGATCACAAGGTCAGGAGTTCAAGACCAGCCTGGCCAAGATGGTGAAACCCTGTCTCTACTAAAACTACAAAAATTAGCTGGGCACAGTGGTGGGTGCCTGTAATCCCAGCTACTCAGGAGGCTGAGGCAGGAGAATCGCTTGAACCCGGACAGCAGAGGTTGCAGTGAGCCGAGATTGCGCCACTGCACTCTACCCTGGGCAACAGAGTGAGACTCCATCTCAAAAAAAAAAAAAAAAAAAAAAAAAAAAGAGAGAAATCACCAACCTAGTACTTTTCCAGCTGAAAGTCACATTCTACTTATCATCCAGTCAGACTCATTTTCCATATTATCTCCTCCAAAAAGAAGGGCAGGCCAATAATGCCCAATTATTATGCCCTGGAATAACACCCAATCATTATGCCCTGGGTGGCAGTCAGGACAACTGCGTCCAATTAAATCTAGGAACTTTACTGTGACATTTTAGGGAAAGTTCAGGGACCTGTGGATCAGGGCAATGAGAAGATCTGGCAAAAATCCCTAACTAGGTGGGATGAACTAGCCCAGGCTGGACTTGACACATTCATTTAAAATCTCTTTAAGGTCCCTAGAAAGCTGTAAAATATGAAGAGATGTTCATTGCTTTCATCATTCTCAAGATATTGGCTTCTCACGGCTGTGGTTAAGAAAATTACATCTGCTGAGCATTTTCTTCATTAAATTTCCTGAGACTCTTGGGGCCATGGACACTCAATGTCCTTCACCTACTTTGACTTGGATCTAACTTTATCTTTAAGGCCCGTTAATGGATCCAACTTTCATTTTTGAGTGACATGACTCGTCAACCTACAAGCGGGGATTGCTAATGGAAAAGAATTTTCTTAACTCCATGCCAAAAAACATATACCAGCTTTGACTACGACAAGCTATCAGGTTGATGCTTTTAATTTGATAAAACTAGGTATAAATCAAACATTAAGTCAATCAGTAAAGAGGCAGACACTATTCTTTATTCTGAGAGAGAGGCGGGCCCCTGGCCACAAAGGGCCTCCTAAGTTATATTAAAAATTCTGTTGCTTTTCTTCAGGATCTGATTTGGATTTTAAGAGAGTACCCCAGCTGCTGGGTTGAGGATGAATTCAAGGTGATGAAGAGTGGATCGGGGAGACTAAGTAGGGGCAACTGTAATATTTGCTCTTTTGAATAGAGAAGAATTGAGTGTGTGAAAGCTTCTATCTCTCTATCTATCTATCTGTCTACCTACCTACCTACCTACCTATCCATCCATCCATCTATCATCTATCCATCCATCCATCCATCATCCATCTATTCATCTATCATCTAACTATTCATCCATCCATCCATCCTTTATCTATCTATCCATCTATCATCAATCATCTATCTATTATCTATGTATAATCGATTTTTCCATTTATGTATCTGCTTATTAAACATGTACACATTATAGATACAATTGTTTGGCACCAAAGGGACCTCTGAAAGTAGCCCATCCTCGCAATAGTCTCAGACTTGCATTCCTCCCTCCCTAAGTCTGAGTTGTTCTTGCCCCAGTTGTTGGAGGCTTCTTGCTCCCGGGATGTGTCCTTGGTGCACATGGCGCTCACCAGCCCATGCTGGTGCAGAGTCTGCAGTAACTGGGGCTAACCTGATGAACGCAGAGGCAGGCTTGCAGCTGAAATGCCCCCTCTCCCAGGGATGCCCAGCAGGCTGTAGGAAACGGCCACGAAGGTACCCCCTTTCCTTCCTCAGAAGTCAGTGGCCTCCCAACTTCCTCCCTCTCAGGACTTGCTTTATGGTCCAGTAAAGCCCAGTTCTGGCTTTGTCTTCCCCCTTGGGATGAAAGAGGGATGACTCACGCCCTCCCCAGCTGCACAGACTAGCAGAGGAATAGGAGCACCCAGAAGGCACCACACAGGTTGGTTAAAAATGCTGTGGCAGGCCCGGTGCGGTGGCTCACACCTGTAATCCCAGCACTTTGGGAGGCTGAGGCAGGCTGATCACCTGAGGTCATGAGTTCAAGACCAGCCTGACCAACCTGGTGAAACTCCATCCCTACTAAAAAAAAAAAAATACAAAAATTAGCTTGGCACGGTTGCGTGTGCCTGTAATCCCAGCTACTCGGGAGGCTGAGGCAGGAGAATCACTTGAACCAGGGAGTTGGAGATTGCAGTGAGCTGAGATTGCGCCACTGCACTCCAGCCTGACGACAGAGTGAGACTCCATCTCAAAACAAAAAAATTGCTGTTGTAAGTTTTCCATGCACAGGATGGAAGGCAGTTTTCACTGTTCTGAGCATGAGCTTCTGAAGCTGAGAGGGTCAGGTGGCCCGGACCTTTCGTTATCATCATAAGACATGGGTGTGCTTTCTTGAATCTCCCGCTCCTGTGGGAGATGGTGTGAAGCTCTGAAGCACCTGACGGCGAGCTCTGCCTTTGCTGGCGACCTCTTCAGGCCCGGGGTCAGGCAGGAGGGGCGCCTTGCTGGTACCTTGCCAGGCTGTCCTTCAAAACTCTACCCAGGTGTTCGGTAGCTGCGGACACTTCTACCAGATGCCTCGCTATGCTCCGGTGGCCCTAGGAGCCCCTTGCTTGGCTTGTTTATTTGGGGCTCTGGATTCTCTTTTTCAATGCCAGCCACATGGCTTTGACTTGTTAAGTCCCTGTGTTCAATATTACCAAGATCTTTTCTGAAGGTGAAACCTAAAATGTAATGCTCCACTTGGAATGTGAACCTCACACAGGTGAGTCACATCTGGGCTTACACTGATTAGGGGAAGTGGTGGGCCCTAGGGTGACAAAAGCCCCATTGCTTAGTAAGCTTTGCATCGAAGTGTGAGGCTTACTAATCAAAACTTCGTTTCGTAGGCATTTATTTACATCATATTTCAATACTTCAGAAACTTAAACAGTGTCGGGGGCATAGCAGTTCTGAGAAACAGTTTTATGAGAAGACATAAACTGAGGGGTACCCATGAGTGTGTCTCAGTGTCTCATCCTTCCTCTCCCAGGCCAGAGTAACAGGTGTGCGGAGATGCTCTTGCCCTTGGCCCCGGGGTGCTCACCTCCGGCCATGAGCTGCCTCACCCAGTTAGCCAGGGGGCTGCACAGGTGTTTGCACGTCCCACATGTGGCCTGCCATGAAGAAGGTCCACATACGTGGCTCTAGGCCGTGCAGGCAAGTCTTCCCCGGGGGCTGAAGGAAGTCACCCTGAGACCCTGTCCCCTGTGAGGACCTCTCCTAAGTCAGATTGCTCACTGCTCCTAGCTCCAGCTCCTGCTGCCATCTGCCTGGGGGTTGCCAGTTGACAAATCCTCCCCCAGCTGGAGTGCTGCTACAGCTTTGTCTCAGGTATATATTCTGTTGCCTGTCCCCAGAACAGCTGTGCTCTGGGTTCTGGGAGCCACAAGCTCCAGCACGACTGCTTTCAGGATACCTGAATGAGGAAAGCCTGGGAAGCTCAGAAAGGTATCCTGGATTGGAAGGCCGAGGCGGGTGGATCACCTGAGGTCAGGAGTTCGAGACCAGTCTGGCCAACATGGCAAAACCCTGTCTTACTAAAAATACAAAAATTAGCCAGGTATGGTGGTGGATACCTGTAATCCCAGCTACTTGGGAGGCTGAGGCAGGGAGAATTGCTTGAACCTGTGAGGCAGAGGTTCAAGGTTGCAGTGAGCCGAGATCGCGCTATTGCACTCCAGGCTAAGAAACAAGAGCGAAACTCTGTCTCAACAAAAACAAGAAAAGAAAAGAAAGATATCCCGGAAATATACTTCTAGTAACAGCAAGCTTGACTGACCAAGAACAGGGAAAATATTCCATGAGAAAGGAAATGTTTCTTTTCCTGGCTTCTTGCCTTAACCTGGTGAGGCACAGGGTCAGCTGAAGTGTCTCCGCATGGTCTGTCGTGGCTGAGGGGAAACAATGGCTTATCCAGGATGCATCTTGCATTGTATAGTTGCTTTGATTAGCCTCTGTAAGAACTAATACATTGTTTGGTTATTACGTTTTCCATGCTGTGCATAAAGAATAATAGAATTTCACAGATGGAATGAGGCCTGTTGATTTTCTAAAGCATCACTACATTTGGGTGGAGTGACTAAGGTCCTGCAGGTTAAAGGGCTCACCCCAGGCCATCCTGGGCATTTGCTGCTCCTCTGGGAAGGGTAAGGAGATCTCACATGTAGCCCCCACACCAGCTCCATGCAGACATTTCCTGGGGAGGATGCGAGTTCAGCCTCTGCATTTTGAATTCTCATAAAGAGGCCTGGATCAATGATCTGTTAGTGCTTAAATGTCTTTAGAAGCATTTTCTTTCAGAGAGTTTTTGAAAAAGTGAATTAAAAAATGCTGGCTCTTTATTGCACATATATCTGGGGACAGGATATAAATAAATTGGAAAGACAATATATAGACTCTGTGTGGCATGACTGTGCTGGGGAGATGAAATACTGGCTCTTCCTTTACCAACCCTCACTCCCGCCTTCCCCCTTTTCCATAACAACAGGAGCTGTCTGGACTCCTGCCAATGTTGCACAGCGCTTTTTTTTTTTTTGAGACGGAGTCTCGCTCTGTCGCCCAGGCTGGGGTGCAGTGGCCAGATCTCAGCTCACTGCAAGCTCCGCCTCCCAGGTTCACGCCATTCTCTCGCCTCAGCCTCCCGAGTAGCTGGGACTACAGGCACCCGCCTTGTTGCCCGGCTAGTTTTTGTATTTTTTAGTAGAGACGGGGTTTCACCATGTTAGCCAGGATGGTCTCGATCTCCTGACCTCGTGATCCACCCGTCTCGGCCTCCCAAAGTGCTGGGATTACAGGCTTGAGCCACCGTGCCCGGCCAACACAGAGCATTTTGCACCTATTTCCAACACTTGCAATAACCCTCGGAGGCAAAGATTATTATTCCCACTTGACAGATGAAGAAACTGAGGCTCCCAAAGATTAACTAACTTGCTACAAATCACACTGCTTGGCGAGTGGTGGAATTCTAATTTCTCTGATTTCAAGGGTGAACATCCATATGCATCTCAGAGTTCTGTTAAAGTCATGTGACCCAGAGAGGAACCCAGCCCCAACTCTGTCAAAAACTTCCCAAGACCCATGCGAGTGAGGGCAAAACCCTCGTCTACCTGCAGAACTCCCCTTCTGATTCTGGCAGCATCAGCGAGGCCATGGGGTTCTTCATCAGATCAGCCACCACGGGCTCCTTGGCTGTCATGTAGAAGAAAGGAATCCCAGTGCTGTTGTTGAAGGGGCCATCACTGATGGGCAGGCAGCTCCCAAACGGCAGTCCTTGGATCTAACAAACACCAGAAAAGGGTTTTTCAGGGCAGAGATGTGGCTTGACTTGATCTGGGAGCTTAGCTTGTGCCTCTGGCTAGGAAATACAACACCAGGGATGAGGGGGGATCATGGCATCACAGTGGCTCTGACAGGTAGTAAATCAAGGTAAGGTGGTCCCCAGTCTGCCCAATTCACTCTGTGGTGGCCCTAGAATTTCTCCATAGGAGATGCTTAGCAGTGGCATCCTGTTTGGAAGGGTGGTGAAAGGATTCTTCTTGAAGCTGCCTGTGCATGGCAAATATATTCACTTTGTTGAATTTCATGTTCTTTTGGGGAGGGACAATGACATTTATGGGCGGTGGCGCTAAGCCTTTTCCTCAAGCTGCCTGTTACAGCCCCACTGCCTTAACTCCCAAGGTTTACTGCCTCTCCCAAGTTTTTAGCAACTTTAGGGAGGATGTTTAAGTCTTTAACCTCTTGCCTGCTCTTTGGACTTCAGGAACTTTCTATTATTGTTTCTTTTAGGGCGACATCACTTTCTCATTTATTAGCTGCGTTTTTTATTGTAATCAATAATATTTCATTGTATGACTCAGCAAGTTATGAGAAATTGACTTGTTACCCTTTTTGCATAAAGGAAGTCACAGAAACATGATATGCCAATTTTTCTTCATGATCACCCAGTAGGGTGGGAGAAGGGTGGTGCTATAGTTTGGATATCTGTCCCTCCAAATCTCATGTTAAATTCTGATCCCCGGTGTCGGAGGGGAGGCCCAGTGGGAAGGGTTTGGGTCATGGGGGTGGATCCCTCATGAATGGCTTGGTGCCCTCCTCGAGGTACTGAGTGAATTGTCCCTCTGTTAGTTTCCTTGAGAGTTCCCCTGAGAGAAGGTTTAAAAAAGCCTGGTGCCAACTGGGCGTGGGGACTCACCCTGTAATCCCAGCACTTTGGGAGCCCAACAGTTCAAGATCAGCCTGGGCAAGATGGTGAGACCCCCATCTCTATAAAAAGTTTTTCAAAAAATTCGCTTGGCCTGGTGGCATACATCTGTAGTCCCAGTTACTTGAAAGGCTGAGGCAGCAGGGTCGCTTGAGCCCAGGAGTTTGAGGCAGCAGTGAGCTATGATCACACCACGGCATTCCAGCCTGGGTGACAGAGCCAGACCCCATCTATAAAATAAATAAATAAAAATAAAAAGAGCCTGGCACCTTCCCCTCTCTCTTACTTTCTTTCGTGCCATGTGATCTCTGCACGCACCGGCTCCTCTTCACCTTCCATCATGAGTGGAAGCAGCCTGAGGCCTCCCCAGAAGCAGATGCTACGCCATGCTTTCTGAACAGCATGCAGAACTGTGAGCCAAATACACTTCTTTTCTTTATAAATTACCCAGCCTCAGGTATTTGTTTACAGCAATACAAATGGACTAAGACAGGTGGTATATCATGTTTCTGTGACTGCAGATATAAACAAAAATATTTATTTATTTATTTATTTATTTATTTATTTATTTTATTAGTATTATTATTTTTTGAGACAGAGTCTCACTTTATTACCCAGGCTGGCTTTCAGTGGCGTGATTTTGGCTCACCGTAGCCTCCACCTCCTGTATTAAGCGACTCTTTTGCTTCAGCCTCCCAAGTTGCTGGGATTACAGGCGCGTGCCACCACGCCTGGCTAATTGTTGTATTTTTAGTAGAGACAGGATTTCACCACGCTGGCCAGGCTGGTCTTGTACTTGTGACCTCAACTGATCTGCCCACCTCGGCCTCCCAAACTGCTGGGATTACAGGTGTGAGCCACCATGCCCGGCCAACAAAAATATTTAGTGCTGAGGTTTTCCCAAATCCTGCCAGTCAAGCAACCCAATTTTCCATGATTTTATCCCTAACAAAGTGCACCGTGTTGTTACTTAACTCAGAATTCGGGGGTTGTCTTTGTCCTTGGAACGTCGCATGATAATGGTGTGTAGAATTATAAAAGGGGGGCTTTAATTTTTTAGGAACATGAAATGTTAAGGAATCTTCCAAAATGGTAGTATAACTTTGTTCATATACCCTGTTTTCAGTTTGTCATAGCTGCCCAGAGTCATGCTTTGCATACATGGCATTGTAAATGCTTTCTGAATTTATTGTTTTAATCAAATGTCAATAAGGATGAGAAAGAGGATCTCCTAACAAAGCTAAGAGAAGGAATGTTGAAAGTCAAAATATCTCTAATCCATTGGCACTAGACTTTTAATTTCTTGAAAAGATCTGTGTTTTCAACTAAGATCAGTGTCATCTTTAACCTTTAGGTCTTTTTTGTTTGTTTTTGAGACGGAGTCTCCCTCTGTCGCCCAGGCTGGAGTGCAGTGGCCGGATCTCAGCTCACTGCAAGCTCCGCCTCCCAGGTTCACGCCATTCTCCTGCCTCAGCCTCCCAAGTAGCTGGGACTGCAGGTGCCGCCACCTCGCCCGGCTAGTTTTTCGTATTTTTTAGTAGAGGCGGGGTTTCACCGTGTTAGCCAGGATGGTCTCGATCTCCTGACCTCGTGATCCGCCCGTCTCGGCCTCCCAAAGTGCTGGGATTACAGGCTTGAGCCACCGCGCCCGGCCTATGTCTTTAAGATGTGTCTTAGGAGTGCAAGACACAGCTGTGAAAAATCATTTGGGTGTTGAGAATATCCAACTGGATCTGCATTTGACATTGAAAAGGTTAAGACCATTGCCTCTTTGGTATTGAAATAAAGTTGCCATTTAGGTAGTTTTTAAGCAAAAAAGGGCCTTAAAAACTGCCTGGTTAACCACCTAATTTTATAGATAAGGAAAGCAAAGAAGAGAAGCCAGTGACTTGGCCACAGTCTTGGTGAGACCCAGAGCTGGGGCAAGAACCTGGCCAATGTCCTATGCATTCTATAAAATATTTTTTCTTTTTTTGTAGGAAGTAAATAGAAGTTCACATTACTGCCTTGTAGCTCGGTCATCTCTCTTAACACCCCTAAAAGCCTTCTGGAGGCATGGAAGTTACATTTGCATTACTTATCCATGTCATTCTAGGTGGAACCATGTCTAACAGGTGAGTAAAGCATTTACGAACTGAACAATTAAAAGTGCAGCGAATAGCTCATTCCAGCATTTACACACTTTGCATAATAAGCCTCCTTTCCAAAAAAAAAAAACCTTGAACTCCATTTTCTTAAATGCAGATTTCCATCGAAGCCCTGGTGCTGTCTCTCTCCCCATCCCCACTTCAGCTGCAGGTCACAAGGTGATGGGGAGTTCGGGTCTATAAATTTGTGCCCTGCACTGGGAAGGGCTGTCCCCGCCTACTCTGCAATTCCAAAGGCGGCTCTGGATGCTTTGGTCCAGGTCTCGGTCAGACACAGGTCAGGTGTCCGTCTCCCTGCCTGGCCATCTCAAGGTGGGGATTGGGTACCCAACTCTACCTGGTTATCCATGTCCCTCTCCGACCCTCCCCCCCCCGACTTCGCCAGGCTCACGGAGGCACCCTCGCCTTCCATTTCGTACAATGTCAAGGGTCCCATCCAGCGCACAGGGCACGTCTGGTGGACCCGGATCCCAGTCCCGAGCGGTCGCAAGCACGTCCCGGTCCCCGTCTCCCGGCCGTCGCCTGAATGCCAGGCCCCTTCGCGCTCCCCGCCGGGCGCTTACCTTCTCGTGGGCGGACACGGTGGCCAGGCAGCCTGAGACGCTGGCGTGGGCCAGGGAGCGGGCGGTGGCCGCGAGCAGTCGAGGGCCCGGGGGCGCACCGGCCGCCTGGCCGCCCTCGCGCCGGTAGGAGAACATCCCGGGCGGCGCCGGGGGCTGCCTGGCGCGGGCGGCGCCCGCCCGGGGCCGCAGGTGCGCGTCCTCCTTGTGAGCGGAGGCGGGGAAGCTCTGCTGCCAGATGCTGCCCGAGTCCTCCAGCAGGGCGGGCATCGCCTCCTCAGTGGAGGCGCTGTCCAGCTCCTCGTCCACCTCGTTGGTGACGGCCCAGGACACGGAGCTCACGATCACGTAGCCCGCGGCTGGGGACAGCAGGGCGCTGCAGCACAGCAGCCAGGAGAGGCGGGTCCCCGGCCGCGCCGGGCGCCGGCCGCGGCGCACGGACATCTTGCAAGGCTGCACGCCCGGCCGCGGGGGCCGCCAGCAGCGCTAGTGCCGGGGAGCCCGGAAGCGCCCCCCTGCGGCGGATCCCTGCAGCCGCGCGCCTCGCTCAGAAGTCCAGGCTCGCAGAAGACCAGGTTCCACGCACACGCCGCGCATCCTGCGGAGTCCTCCTCGCGCGCCAGGTCCCGGGATGAGTTCGTTTCCTGCAGGATGGCACAGGTTCCGCAGAGGGTGGGCGTTCAAATCCCGGCTCAATACACGCCTCTGCTCAACAGCTGTGAGACCTGCCAAGCCACTTAACCTCTCTGTGCCCATTTCCTTCATTAGCTGACAAAGATAATATCTACCTCTTAAGGATGATGGATGGGACGGTTGAACGATTAATATTTGAAGAGGCTTAGAACGGTGCGTGGCATGGAGCAAACGCGATACAGTAGTCCCTTGGTATCTGAGGGGAATGGTTACAGGACCCTCGTGGATACCAAAATCCAGAGATGCTCAAGTTCCTTATAAAAAACTGTGCAGCATTTGCATATAACCCATGCGCAGCCTCTTTTGATATCTAAATTGCTTATAAAATGCCTAATATAATGTAAATACTATGTAAATTGTTGTTTACTATATTTATTAGGTAATAGGACCAGAAAGAAAGCCAGTATATGTTCAGTACAGATGCAATCACCCTTTTTTATTTTGTATTTTTCTGATGAAGAGTCTTGCTCTGTCCTCCCAGGCTAGAGTGCAGCGGCACAATCACAGCTTACTGCAGCCTCAACTTCCCAGGCTCAGGTGATCCTCCTGCCTCAGTCTCCAAAAGTGCTGGGATTACAGGTGTGAACTACTGCGTCCAGCTTTTTTTTTTTTTTCTTCAAATATTTTCAGTCTGTGGTTGGTTGGGAACCCACAGATACGAAGGGCCGACTGTATTTAGTTAACTAGATACTAAAGGTAAGGATTGTTACCATCATCTTACTAGAGGAGAAAACTGAATAAATGATGGAGGTAAGATTAGCACCAATTCCATCTGATGCCCATTCTCTTTCTCTGCAAGGACGATAACCCTTCTTACACTTTGCTGTGTCAGGAGGGCATCGCAGCCAGTTCATCTAACAGCAGAATTAAGTTATTTGCATTTAAGCTGAAACAAACTGGCTGAGGCCACATGGACAAATACCACCTTGGCCAAGGCCCTCATTCCAGGTCACTAGAACTCCGGTCCAAGCCCTGGAAAGGAAAAATGTGGAACAATACTGCAGGCTTTTGGCTCTTTTCTTTTCCTTTCATTTCCTCTCCTCTCCTCTCCTTTTCTTTTCTTTCTTTCTTTCTCTTTCTTTCTTCCTTCCTTTTCTCTCTTTCTTTCTCTTTCTCTCTCTTCCTTTCTTCTTTTTCTTTCTCCTTCCTTCCTTCCTTCCTTCCTTCCTCTCTCTCTCTCTCTCTTTCTTTCTTTGTCTTGCTCTGTCACCCAGGCTGGAGTGATGTGGCATGATCATGACTCACTGCAGCCTGGATTGCCTGGATTCAAGTGGTCCCCCGTCCTCAGCCTCCTCAGTAGCTGGTACTACAGGCACACCACCATGCCTGTTGGGTCATTTTTATTTTTTGTAGAGATGAGGTTTCACTCTGTTGCCCAGGCTGATATCAAACTCCTGAGCTCAAGCAATTCTGTGACTTCAGCCTCCCAAAGTGCTGGGGTTACAGACATGAGCCACTGCATCGGGCCCACATTTTCTTCATCCTTTCATATTGATGAACATTTAGGTTGTTTCTGCCTTAGTTATTGTGAATACTACTGAAATAAACGTTAGAGTGTAAATACCTCTTTGATATCCTGTCTTGAATTCTTTTGGGTAATACCCGTAAGTGTGATTGCTGAATCATAAGATAGTCTTCCTTCCACCAGGAACCTCCAATCCAATCCCCATAAAGTGGCCAATGCCACTTACTCATTTATTTTTAAGACAGGGTCTCGCTTTGTCATCCAGGCTGAAGTGCAATGGCATGATTGTAGTTCACTACAGTCTTGAACTCCTGGGCTCAAGCAATCATCCTGCCTCAGCCTCCTGAGTAGCTGAGACTACAGCCACATGCCACCATATCCAGCTATTTTTTTTTTCTTTTGTAGAGATAGGGTTCTCATTATGGTGCCCAGGCTGGTCTTGAACTCCTATGCTCAAGTGATCCTCTCACCTTGACCTCCCAAAGTGTTGGGATTATAGGTGTGAGCCACAGTGCCTGGTCACCTTGTATTTTTTAAGATACACTTTTGTATATAACGTATGCAGAAATGCAATCAAGTCAAATCACAAACTTCGTGACACAGTTTCGCAAGGTGAACACACTACACTGTATGGCCAGCCACCAGCCCAAGAATGGGAGCGCCATGAGGGTTCCTGGCATAGACTTCATGGAGTCGCAGCCTTGACAGCCATTTTTAAACCTGATATAAGCTGTTTGAAATCCAGCTGAACTCTGTCATCCTTGTCCTCAGTGAGACTTCTCCCCTCTGTGTGGTGTTTGCAATATAGCCTGCTTGTTCCTCATCCCACTGATGCCAAATCCAGCTCATGCCACAGCTGCTGGCTGTGGAAAAAATCTAATGGTCAACACTGGAGTCATGTAAATGAGTTCCCTCCTTTATGCATGTTTTCTTTAAATGACCCAGATCCACAAGTCCTGAGGGAAAGCCTGAGGAACAGCTCCCTGGGCCTTAATAAAGGCAGGTCCCTCAGGCTCAACCACAGGCTGGTTGAGCTCCCTGCTGCCTCCAGACTCCTCCTGGCCCTCCTAGTGATTCGGTGTCCCTAACCTCTCTGGGTCTGTGAGCAATAAACTTCTGCTTCCTGCATGGTAGTTTCACCAACACACCCAAACTTTACTCTCTCCCCCACCCACCCCATCAGGGCTCTCCTAGGCAGGTCCCAAGATCAAATAAGAAACCATAATAATACAAATCACGACAGTCCCAGAAGTCCCCCCTCCTCTCTGTTACTACCCATCCTCACCCCCTATCCTAACGTCTAATGCTACAGAGAAAAAAATGAAAATAGTTTTCTTTGGTAGACTTGGGCATTCAAGGACAGAATGCTCAGAATGACTTCTGCTAGCTCTTAGCGAATCAGTTTACCCCAAAATATGCAAACAAAATTCACCGTTCCCAGACTTACAGATCCTGCTGTTGCCTCTCTGTTCTGTGACTCAGTCCACCAATTGTCTACTTACGAGCAAACACATGACATGCGAAGTCACTGAGCAGTGAGCAAAAGAATACGTCTCTGACTCATTCTTCGACAAACTCCTCCCACACAGCTTGAGATAATATATTAAATGTAGTTGAAAAGGGCTCTTAAATATGATTTTTTTTAACCATAAAGATGAGTAATTCTTAATGAACCTACAGACGTATAGTTCCTGTGTTTAAAATTTCCAAGCATTTAGGGAAACGTAATTCATTTCATAAATGTCATTCATTCCATATGTAAATATACATGAAATTTAGTTCATTTCATATGTAGTATGAGATCAATGAAATATTTTCTATTTTTTCCATGTATACTGGAAATCATGTTAAGCATGAGTTTTAAAATTCCTTTTAAATATTATAATCAGTTACATAAAAATGGATTTTGTGTAACAATGATCTATTCCTACTTTCAGCAGTTTTTAGGATTTTGCTGCAAAAAGAGAAAGAGTGATTCAAAGCAGGACATTAGCCTCTGCTACATACATTGTTGCATTCAAAATTCTCTCACTTTAAGAAAATCGGGATAGTGAACCGAAGGTGTTTAATGGACCAGTGAGTGATTTTAACAGTGATACCACATTGATTTTTCTTTTCTGTTCCTCACTGCCTGAGGGGATCTATCTACAAATTCTATTTCGATCGAGGCACCACCAAGGGGAGGAAAAATATTACCACTGGCATTTTACTGCTTGTACCAGTTGGTATTCTTCGAACTTTTTCTTTCTCTGGAGCCTTAACCATTTCTTTACTCCCAAGAAGCATTCTCAAATTTCTTTTCTGCTGTCTCAAAATAGAAATACTCGGAAAGCCCCAAAAGAAAAGCAACACAGGCAAAAATTGTTCTCCAAATCAGTTTATGTATTTTATCAAAACCACCTCCTTAGAAACACATATAAACATAGACAATGCTACATCTATTATATACATAACATCATCTTTCGTCAATAGAAAAACTTCAGTATTTAATATTTTTAAGAATGCAAGTCTATCAGTTTTCTTATTCTCTATTCAAATAAATAATCTCACACATTAGCATTGCTTTCTCTGAAATAAATGTCTTCAGAGCTTTGGGGTACATCTGATATCTGAATCACAAATTGTTGTCCATCTTTTAGGGTTATGAGGGCTTCTTGTCCCATAGGAAGGCTGAGTTTAACTGCACTTTCGGTGGTTTCATCTTCCAACAGCACCTGGATGAGCTGCAAGAGGGAAATGTTTAAAGGCAAAAGGTAAAAAGAGACAGTTATACTATTCCTTGTTGCAGGAACTACCATTTGAATTCTTCTACCAAGCCCGTGGTCCCCCCCGGGATGTAAAGGAGAAGTTCATGCATTTATTCTTTTTTTTTTTTTTTTTTTTGAGATGGAGTTTCACTCTCGTTGCCCAGCCTGGAGTGCAGTGGCGCCATCTCCGCTCACTGCAACCTCCGCCTCCCGGGTTCAAGCAATTGTCCTGCCTCAGCCTCCCAAGTAGCTGGGATTACAGGCATGTGCCACCACGCCCAGCTAATTCTGTATTTTTCATAGAGACAGGGTTTCACTATGTTGGCCAGGCTGGTTTTGAACTCCTGACCTCAGGTGATTCACCTGCCTCAGCCTCCTGAAGTGCTGGGATTACAGGTGTGAGCCACTGCACTCAGCCCATGCATTTATTCTTACTAGGAGAACTCCTGATTTCTCAGGAAAACACTCAGGGTCCAGTGAGAACTTAGTGGGAGGCTTTGCAAGGCAGGGATGGTGCAGGGGCGGGGAGCTGATGGGCTCTCTTTAGAGAAATGAAGAGGGCTCTGAAGTTTGTGAGAAATGTCCTCGTGAGAACCAACCAACACTCTTCCTTAAAAGACACCGGAGAAAGCAGGTGAGTCGTGAAAGTTGGGAGGGAGCTTGTGAAAGGCACCCACAGTCTCCGTGTGGCTGTAGCACCCATCAATTTGGGGGTCTCCAGACAGGTACTAATCCCCGCATTCTCATCAAGTCTCTGGAGCTGACATACTCGGCTCCAATTCTCACAGTGGCTCTCCTTCCCCCATCCGTCAAATAAACCATTAATTTGTGGAGGGCGGGAACCTATGAAAACAGCAATCCGGTACTGGTGACTCAATTGGAAGTAACCGATTCGAGAGGTGTGGAGGTTCCAAGTTAGTAGAAGCTCTCTTCAGCCACTTCGCCTGACGAGCAAGTCTTCCTATCGGAGAATGGCGAATGTACCATCCCTCCCTTAGCTCCAGGAAACTTGGCCATGACTACTTTAAAACCAATAGAAATGTATTCCCTTGGTCTGATTTCATCAATAAACCTCCTATAAGCTAGTATATTTTGACAGAGATGTATGCATCATAACTTCAAATGCAAAGTTTATGAAAGTTGTCTCATTCTTTCTCTAAATTCGACAAAAACCATCACCACCCCATGAAAAGATGTTTTTCTTTTTCAAAAAACTGTTTTCACCTTTAGCTTAGAGGTGAAGAGACACTTAAAAAAATTTTGTTTTGCCCTGCTGTAATCCTGGAGTACATGACCTAAATTCGTTATTTGATATCATTATAGTTTTTCACTTTGTTCTTAAACATGCCTTGGCATCTATTTTGAATGCCGCTGGAATGTAGAAGAGGGACAGATGGATATGGTAATCCGGAATGCTGACTTCAGTTGTTACTGTAGGTGCAGGCCAGAGCTAAATTGTTCAGGGAATGAGGCTGCCACAGCTGTGCAGCTGAATGGGGTGTTAACTCGTGGCAGATGAATGCAGATGGGACAGGCAGTGTGTGCTTTTTTGTTCATGATGAGTGCACATACTGAATAATGGATGCAATGAAAATCAGATGAGCGTAACTTTTTGGTGTGCTTGTTTAAGTCATTATAGCTAATTCAGCAGGCAGGAACGAACAAAAGCAGGTTTAATTAATATCTAATGTGTATTACCTCGGATTACCTGACATTCATCTGCGTGTATTGCTTTATTATGTAGTTCAATTAAGTATTTACTATCTTCTCTATTGTTTCCACCCATTAAATATAGGTCAAACCTCATTGCAAGAAACTTCAGAGAAGCTAAGGGATTGGGCCAAGAGTGTCAAGAGCAAGTGCTCAGCTTCCCCCGTGGTGGGGAAATGATGATGATGACCAGTGGTTACTGGGTACTTACTATATTCTAGGAAATAGTCTAAGCATTTTACAACAATTAACTCATTTAAACCTCCTAACGGGTCCTATGGAATTAAGACATGAGTATCTCCATAAGTTAAGCAATGTGTTCAAGTTTCTAGCTAATAAGGGGAAGAAGTAGAATTTGAACCCAGAAATGTATGTACCAGGATTGCCCTTATCAGACTTGAAGGTATTTTTAATAATTAGTCTCAAGTAACCAATTTTGGAATTAAAGCAGATGGTAGAAAATGCTCTCAGGGAGAGAATGCTGAGGACAGTCTTCGAAGGATCTGTGGAGGTGTAAATTCCTGTTCTCCCAATGATTAGTGAGGTGACCTTGGGAAAATTACCCAACCCTTCAAGATCCTCAGTTATGCCAGTTGTAAAATGGGGTTGACGGTAACATCCATTTCATTGAGATGAAAATATGCACTTAAATGCTCAGTCCCGGGAGACTGTCAGCGTCTGCTCTTCATGCCTTCTAACTGTGGCCGAAGAGGTAAAAGCTTACTCCTGGTTACCTTGCTGACTAAGAAGCATGTGTATGTAATCTGACTAACATTCTCCACTTCGCTGAACTTTAGTCCGGCTCCCGAACCTTCTCCTTCACTCACTTCCTTGTAAAATCCAGTTTTAGCAAGAACCCTGCTGAGTCACTTTAGCAAGAATGCCCCATCTCCACATCTGATCAGTTTCCTCATCCTCTGCCAGCCTCCAGGTGATGTTTGGTCACCCCAGCTGGCTGGACTTCTACAAGAATCCTGTTAGGTGGGTTTAGCCAGAATCTCCCTTACCTCTGACATTTCTTCTTAGTAAGTTCCCATCCACTGACCCCCACCCGGCTCCTGGGCTACAAATTCTGCACCCGCCACCCTGTCCCTGCTATACTCAGAGTTAAACCCAATCTCCCTCCCCGACTGCAAAAGCCCAGTGGAGATGGTACTGAATAAAGCCTTCCTTATGGATAAAGCCTTCCTTATGGTGCTTTAACAAACGTCACTGAAAGATGTTTTTTTCCTTTAACAAATTGTCATGCTACACTCTGACCTCTTGCCCCAGCCGGTGAGCGCAAAGAATTGGCTTTCACTTGGAGATGAACACTGCAGCCCAGCATGAATGCTGGCCCTGCTAGGGCCCTACGGAATGTCTCCAGAGTACACTCAGGTACTTTCCACTGGCGGCCCCTGGAGGGCTCTGCCGCCAGGTACAGCAGCAGGGAGAGCCATTCTCCTAGGCATAGCCCGGCCAAGCCATCGCCTCTTCAGATCTAACTGGGCCTTCTTTCTGCCAACTGCCTGGAAACACTTGCTTCCTGAAAGCGCCTTAGCTGCCACCAGCTAAGGAGGCCCAGCTCTCGTCAGCACCCCCAAGTTAGGGTCAGTGTTTCACTACTGCATGCTTCATTGACCATGTCTGCTTTTTTCACATGGACACTCATGGAGGTGAGTTTCTCATTTACGGACAACATCTGAATCCACCTCATAGAGAGCACTGAACGCACCTGGATATGTGACTTACTATCATCAAAGTGAGAAACAAAGACCAAATGCAGCTAGAGAACGGGGAAACCTGAGACACGCATTTCCCTAGCTCCTGTTTTTTTTTTGTTGTGGTGGTTTGTTTTGGTTTGTTTTTTTTTTTTTTTTTTTTGATCTAGGGAGGTGTCTTGTCCAAGCGTTGCTCAATAACAGTGTGTGCAAGATCTCTGCAACTGGAGAACTCGGAATGAGAGTTTGCTCAAGAAGGAAAGGGCCCTGGAAGGTTCCTAGTATTCTGCGGACTCTAACGTGTGAAGAGTTTTAGGCTGTGACTCATTGCCGTGGCCGAGACCACTATTAACCTGCTTCAGGTTGAATGATTGCACCTGCTTCAGTTTCCTATTAAGCACAACTCATCTGTGCGAGAGGGGAACTTGTGGGCACAAAAAGAAGAAGATGGATGGCAGCTAAACATCAAACATGTGCACAGAAATTAGTCCTAAGACAACTGCTGTCAGTGTTTTTTTCACCAGCTCACTCCCCGCTCCTCAATGCAGGCATTTCAGTTGTTCCTCCGTCAGCCCAGCTCTGCTTCATGGCACTGAGGTCCATGTCTGACCTCTCCAACCTGCGTCCCGCACTCCTCAGGGCATAAAACAACCTCCTGTCTAGGGTTGTAGGTGAAGAATGGATTTGAGATCAGGCAGGCTGGGGCTCCAATCTCTGCTCCACTATTTCCTTGCATTTCCTTACTGTGTGACTTTGTGCAAGTCACTCAGCTTCTGTGAGCCTCAGTTTCCTCATCCATCAAATGACAATGACAAGAACAAATACTCTACAGGATGGCATGGCTTTGAGATAACATACACAGGGGCTCTATAGTAGGTGTTCGGTAAATAGCAACTCTAATCTTTATGTCTTTCAGCAGGTATCCCAATGTAATCTTTTCAAAATCCTCTCTGTTCAGACCACCCGACATTTCCTTTTTTTGAACACTAGGGGCATTTTCAGTGCATGCCCCGCAGAGGTGATACACCACCGCTAGGTGTGCTATTGCTGAGTTAGTCTAACCAGGCCAAGTACACTCTGGGAAGGCAAGAAAGACCCAGGCCATCCAGAGGGTCCATACTTCTAATCATGCCACGCACCTATTAATGTTCCACAAACCTGAGCCGACCAGTAATCAACAGATAGTGAATTAAACTCCCCCTGCCCCGGCAAAATCACCTAGGGTAAAGATGACTGTAGAATCCTTTATCATTATTTGGACAAAGTGATCCTGAGGGTTTTCCTAACCACCTGTGGCTCTTGTTCCCCTTGAAACAGCTGTGTGGAAGGGGGTCCTGGTGTCCCTACCTTATTGCCCGTGGCAGTGTCCACCAGGAAGCCCAGGATCCTGAGGACCATGTTGCTCACACCCACAGGATATCGGCCCCGGTCCATGTGTGTCGGCGTCATCCCCAGTGACTCCACGCTGGGGCCAGCACATGTCTGGGGCCATGAGAAATTCAGAGGGTGGAAAAGTGCCTGGTCTGGCTGGCCAAGAGTCGGGTCATCTGGTAGCATTTCCTTGACATTCCCCATGTCCTCCTCCTCCTCTTCCTCCTCTAGGCATGACTGAAGTATATGAATCACATATTCCAAAAGCAGTAAGTGAAACAGATGCCAGGAGCCTACATTTAGATAATAACCAAAAATGAATACATTTGATAGACAGACAATAAACAAATCACTGTGAAACTAAGAACTTTTCTGTGGCTAACACCTGTGTACATGAGCCTCATTCCAATAGCTGACCCTGAAGGGGCCTGGGTGGGCCTCTTACGTAGCATCCATCAGTAGAAAATCCCTGGCAGGGCAGCTATTGGACAGAAAGGAGTGAAAGCTAAATAGCCTAAGCCATGAAAAGGAACTTAAAATCCATCCAGTGTGAGATGGGAGGAAAGCAAACCCTACAGGGAACTGGGTGCTGCTCCCAGAGCTGGAGAGGGTGCCCCTCAGCCTCACTGTGCCCCATGTATGATCCACAGGAACATCCAGCAGGGGTGGGAGGAAATGGGGGCAGCATGCAGAAGGAAGGCTGCTGCTGTTTTGTGGTGCTTGAAACGTAGTGCCTTGCCCCTCTTGCAGACCCTGTGGCTGCAGTTCTTTGTGTAGGGAGTGAGTAAGGAGGCTGGCTGGCGCTCCACCTGCGAGAGGTATCTTCTCAGGTGGGCCTGCAAGTGCTGTCGTCAGAGAGACAGGAGGGTATGTGACTTAGCTGAATGCTCCAAATCCCAAGGCCTTTGCACTCCCAGAAAGGAAAACAATCATTAATGTTTGCTTGAGAAACAGACGGGGAAATCTGGCCTGTTGCAATTGTTAAAAGATAAGTTTTAAATAAAGGTAAAACCATGACTCTTACAAATATAAAATGGACACATCAGGCTGGGCACAGTGGCTCACACCTGTAATCCCAGCACTTTTGGACGCCGAGGTGGGCAGATCACGAGGTCAGGAGATCGAGACCATCCTGGCTAACACGGTGAAACCTCCTCTCCACTAAAAAGTACAAAAAAATTAGCTGGGCATGGTGGCACGTGCCTATAGTCCCAGCAACTTGGGAGGCTGAGGCAGGAGAATAGCTTGAACCCAGGAGGCAGAGGTTGTAGTGAGCAGAGATCGTGCCATTGCATTCCAGCCTGGGTGACAGAGTGAGACTCCATCTCAAGAAGAAGAAAAAAAGGACATATCAAAGGTTTTATTTAACTCATTAATTAAATGATATATTACATCTCATTGCTACATCAGTTAAGATGTTGCCACTGGTTCAAAAGAGAATTCAAAGTACTAACTACATACTATATACACAGAAAAGAATGCTGACAGTGATGAATAGATGCAAAAGGGATCTGTCCTCAGGGCAGTATCAATGGCAACCACCTGACACAACCAACTCGTATTGGATGAGAGTCATCTGCATTATCAGTTTGCTGTAACTTTACAGAGCTATAAAAATAACTCAAAGACAATGGAAGGTAGAGATAATCCAGAAGGCTATGCCAACCTTTTGTCCATTTCAAAGCCTTTTGTCCATTTCAAAGCCTTTTGTCCATTTCAAGTAATCTTTTCATCCATTTCAAAAGCCCTTCCCAAGTTTTTCCCTGAGTAGTGTTCTAGCCCTCCATGGATCTGGGTGAGGGGTAACTGCCCCTGTGGAAGGCATGATCTTGCCTGAAGTGAGCTGGACATCGTCTGGCCTATTTAACCTTGGAAAATCACAGTCCGAGTCTTGAAACCATTGTTCAAACTACTGGTGTGAATACATTGATTTCATATGGAGGTACAGAGAAGGTAGACTGGGAAAAGTAACAATTCGACTAGATTTCTTTTCTTTTTTTGAGACAGAGTCTGGCTCTGTTGCCCAGGCTGGAGTGCAGTGGCACAATCTCAGCTCACTGCAACCTCTGCCGCCTCAGCTCAAGCAATTCTCCCACCCCAGTCTCCCAAGTAGCTGGGACTACTGGGCCACCACACCTGGCTAATTTTTGCATTTTTTTTTTTTTTTTTTTTTTTTTTTTGTAGTGATAGGATTTCACCATATTGCCCAGGCTGGCCTTAAACTCCGAGGCTCAAGAGATCTGCACGCCTCAGTCTCCCAAAGTGCTGGGCTACCACACCCGGCTCGGGGCTAGATTTCTTTCCGTGATGCACGTGAACTCTGCTCTCTCTCTGCTCTGGAAGAGCATGAGCATATAGCGGAGTCAGTGTGGACTTCATTGAAGGGAAGAGTCCCACTATAAGTGAGTGTCACTTATATGGCAGCTGACAGCGGCAGCCCTCAGGAGCTCCAAGGTGTCTGCAAAGCTGGTCTAGAATAGGGCTTGCTTTCTCTTCCTTCTTGCTGTGAGAGGATCTGGCAGCTCTCTGCGAAGGGATCACTTGCCATAGCTACTGTGCAAACTCACAGGACTGGAGACTATCTTTCCACTGCTGTATGCCCAGTGCCCAGGAAGGTGCTTGGGAAGCAAGAAATACCTTTTGAAGGAATGATCCATTCCATGAAGCTGGTGAGCTGAGTGGTGAACTTCCCTTCCTACAACCTTTTTTTTTTTCCTTTTTTCTTTTTTTTTTTTTTTTTTGAGGTGGAGTTTTGCTCTTGTCGCCCAGGCTGGAGTGCAATGGTGTGATCTCAGCTCACCGCAACTTCTGCCTCCCGGGTTCAAGTGATTCTCCTGCCTCAAGCTCCAGAGTTGCTGGGATTACAGGCTTCCGCCACCACACCCGGCTAATTTTTGTATTTTTAGTAGAGACAGGGTTTTACCATGTTGGTCAGCCTGGTCTCGAACTCCTGACCTCAGGTGATCCACCTGCCTCAACCTCCCAAATTGCTGGGATTACAGGTGTCAGCCACAGCACCCAGCCCCTTACAACCCTTTTTATAAGGCAACTGCATCAAAGATGCAACCTTCCCCAACAGAAGAAGACGAGTAATTTGACCAGGAAGTTTGCAAAATGCACATTACTTCACTCTCTCTACCATCTGCATACAATGGCAACTTAATCATTATTCCTGAGAGTTAAGTATGAGTGCTTCAAAGAGCCCATTTTGTCCTTCATCTCAGTCGTCTCTCTCAGTGCTTTCCTCAAAATGTCACACAGCTCATAATTCAAGAACCAGGAGAAGCTTCCTGTGTGTCTAACGATGATGAAACAGGAAGGAAAAGCATGGTCCATCTGTTTGACAGGCTATCACACTGACACTACAAATAAAAATTACTATCGTGTTGTATGGTTTGCTGTGCCTATGTTATACTTTACATAAAAAGGTTAAAAGAAGATGGCTGGATTCTACATAGCAATATGCAAAATACTTACGCCATAACAACATTTTTAAAAGGTAGAACACACAATATTTTCTTATTTTCTGACTTACCAAAACTGTCTCTGTGGCAGAGGGTCATGGCTTTGCTCACAGCAGTGAGAAGAAGGTTCCATCTCAGCTGGAAGCCGGCGGCCAGTTTGATAAACTCTTCTTTGCTTCTGCTGGGCTATTAAGTTTTTGCGAGAAAAAAAGGCTGCAGTTTGTGATAAAATCAAGAAGCATAGTATGTTTTCAAAGGCACACATTTGTCATGCACATGCAGTTGTAAAGAGCCAAAGAAGAGGAAGATGAAATAACAAGAGTGGGAAGTGAGGCAGCAGGGGCCAATGTCTGGTCTTTCTCTGTCTTCCACGGACATGGTTCCAAGGGCACAGCCCTTTGAAGTCGGTGGAGAGGAGGGAGGTAGGAAATTGGCTTACTTTTTCTCTTAAAATCACCATGCAATTTTTTCTTTTTTGGAGACATGGTCTTCCTGTTCCCCAGGCTGGAGTGCAGTGGCACAACCTTGGCCCACTGCAGCCTCGAACTCCTGGGTTTAAGCGATCCTCCCCCCTCAGCCTCCTGAGTAGCTGGGACTACAGGCATGCAGTACTGCACATGACTAATTTAATTTTGGGGGGGAGGGTGGGTAGAGATAAGGGTCTCATTGTGTTGCTCAAGCTGGTCTTAACTTCTGGGCTCAAGTGATCCTCCTGCCTCAGCCTCCCAAAGGCACTGGGATTAGAGGCATAAGCCATCATGCCCAGCATCACAGTTTTTAAAAAGAGGTCACTTGTGATGTGTGACACAGAAACAAACACCGTAGGGACAGCCTCATTGAAGTCCACTTGGAATGGCATGAAGAGGGGCAGGGGCTGTTTTATTCCTGCACTCCTGCATGTCAAATCTGGTTGTGGAAAAGGGGCACAGAATCCCATAATAATGAAAAGCAGTGGTGCTCATTTGGAAAAGCTGGTCGTCATGCTTGCTGTGTAAGCAAGCTCCAAACTGGAAAGTCTCAGCCCCTGCACCCAGTGGAACCAAGATCGTCTGACAGCCTCACTGGCACTAAACTGTGTACCAGTAAGATGCCGCTGCATGCAGACTAAGAGGTTCCCTCTACCCAGACGGAGAGCAGCCTTGGACCACACTTGAAGCCATCTGTAAGCCCTGAGTCACGGATATCAAATGCATCTGTTGATAGGCATGCTCCAAGCCTCTTTTCATCCTCAGTCACATGCCTGTGGACCCACCACAGCTCCCCCACGTCTTTGAGGAAGAAATGGAGAGCCTGGCTAGAAACCAAGAATGCCCTTTCCTGTCATCGCTTTTTTTCCCTCTGCCCCAGCGAAACCCTTGGCACACCAGAAGGTGGCCCTGAGTTTCGGGGAACATGAGGTCCTTTCGGTAGCAGCCTCCTCCTCAGTACTCCTCACCATCTGAGACGGACTCTTGGGAGGAGCCCCTCTTTTTGTGTTGAAGGGACAGTGAGAGTACAAAAGCACAGGGATCCCGCTGGGCGCCGTGGCTCACACCCGTAATCCCAGCACTTTGAGAGGTAGAGGCAGGTGGATCATTGGAGGTCAGGAATTTGAGACCAGCCTGGCCAACATGGCAAAACCCCATCTCTACTAAAAATACAAAAATTAGCTGAGCAGGGTGGCGCACGCCTGTAATCCCAGCTACTCCGGAGGCTGAGGCAGGAGAATCGCTTGGACCTGGAAGGCGGAGGTTGCAGTGAGCCGAAATTGCACCACTGCACTCCAGCCTGGGTGACAGAGCGAGACTCCATCTCAATTAAAAAAACAAAAAACAAAAACCCACAGGAATACTTCCTAAAAGCATCGAGGGATGCAGCTCTGAGTGACCAGGGCTCTCTCTGCACAAATGTTTGCAAGTCAGCCATAAACACCATTGAGCGTCCTTCCTGTCACCTCCACAGTATGGCACTTTCTGTCCCCCAACATAGAAGCTCCTCCAGGGCCCGAACTGCCCTCTGCTCGCTGACTGTGAGATGCTAACTGAAGCCATGGGGCATCTTTGACAAGCCCAAGGGTGTGCATCTTAACAGTCTGAGCATTTGATTGACAGTAATCTGGTTTGTAAAAATCAGCCACGCTCTTTTACAAAAACAAGACCGTCAAAGGCACGCAGTAACAAAAACACTATTTTTCTTTTTCTTTTTTTTTTTTTTGAGGTGGAGTCTTGCTCTGTCGCCCAGGCTGGAGTGCAGTGGTCAGATCTCAGCTCGCTGCAAGCTCCGCCTCCCAGGTTTACGCCATTCTCCTGCCTCAGCCTCCCGAGTAGATTGGACTACAGGTGCCCGCCACCACACCCGGCTAATTTTTCGTATTTTTTTAGTAGAGACGGGGTTTCACCATGTTAGCCAGGATGGTCTCGATCTCCTGACCTCGTGATCCACCTGTCTCGGCCTCCCAAAGTGCTGGGATTACAGGCTTGAGCCACCGCGCCCGGCAAAACACTATTTTTCTGATGTGCCTCCTTTGTGAAGGCAGAAGGTACAATGATGGAGACCTGGGAAACACATAGTGCTCTGTGGTTTATGATGTAGGATGGCAGGGTTGGTAGTGATGATCTCAGCGGGTCCATCTGATTAAAGCTGGAGGCTGAGTTCTAGCTTCCACTTAAGGAACAGACAATGGACAGCTCCTGTCTGTGACAATGTATAATATAAGCCTTCAGCTAGCGAATGAATAAATGTCTCAGTAGCCATTCAGCTCTGGACATGGTCACTGTTGTTATAAATAAGCTTTGCCTAAGATCAACAGGAGGAATAAAAACCATACAGAATCTGGGATAATTATTTTCAAGAAGCAAATGAGACCAGACACCTGCCAGGGGTTGGAGCTGGCTTTCTAGTTCCTTCCTGAGGATTTTTCTGGTTCATATCTAGGAGGTTTAAGACCCCAAAGTCCCCAGCAGTCTTCTTGGTCTCAGTTATTATTTCTCCTCTTTCTTCTCAACTGAGAGTTCAGAGATACAGACAAGGTCAGGCAGGCGGCACAAGGGAGTGGCCACAACATGGCCAGAAACTTAAAGAGAAAGCCCAGAGCCACGCTGCCAGCCCCAGGCCCTCAGAGTCTTTGTTCTCTCCACAGTGTGGACCGCTCCTTCCTTCCTAGGTAAGCTCACTCCTGCTCCTGAATGCCCAGTCCCCCTCTCTCAGCTTATTTTAATCCTACACATGTTTTGTATCCCAGTTTTAAGTCCCACCTTCTTTTCAAGGCCTTTCCCAACCACTCCAGCCTTGGCAAGCACAACGTCTCGAGAGGTGGGGCCTGGGCTGCCTTGTTTCCCTCTAGGGTTTTTGTTGTTTGTTTGCTTTTTTTTGCGACAGAGTCTTGCTCTGCCACCCAGGCTGGAGTGCAGTGGTGCGTTCTTGCCTCACTGCAACCTCTGGCTCCCAGGTTCAAGTGATTCTCATGCCTCAGCCTCCCGAGTAGCTAGGACTACAGGTGCGTGCCACCACGCTTAGCTCATTATTTGTATTTTTTTTTTTTTTTTTTTTTTTTTTTTAGTAGAGACGGGGTTTCACCGTGTTAGCCAGGATGGTCTCCATCTCCTGACCTCGTGATCTGCCTACCCTGGCCTCCCAAAGTGCTCGGATTACAGGTGTGAGCCACCATGCCTGACCAGATGGATTCTTTTGTTGCCGAGGCTGGAGTTCAGTGGCTCTCAGCTCACTGCAACCTCTGCCTCTGGGGTTCAAGCAGTTCTTCTGCCTCAGCCTCCCAAGTAGCTGCGATTACAGGTATGTACCACCACGCCCAGCTAATTTTTGTATTTTTAGTAGAGACAGTGTTTCACCATGTTGGCCAGGCTGGTCTTGAACTCCTGACCTCATGTGATCCTCCCACCTTGGCCTCCCAAAGTGCTGGGATTACAGGCGTGAGCCACCGCCCGGCCTCCCTCTAGGTTTTAACCCACAGCCCCTAACTCTCTCCACCTGCCCTGGGCCCACGGATCGAGGGGCCGTGGCCTCTCTCAAGGCATTCTCAGCTCTCCACAGGTGACTGACCCCACGGAGGATGATGAAAATCAAGCCCAGGATCCCACTGAAGCAACTCCCAAGAGCCATTGGCCGGAAGGACCAAACCCGCCCATATCGACAACCAAACCGTCTTTGGGCTTTTGAAATCAAGCCAGACACTCTACTGGAACGTGTCTGCAAAACATGCAGACAAGCGCTGTTCTCCCCCTAAAACAGACAAAACCCCTCCTCTTCTTCCACAATCCCATTGGTGCAATACACACCTGTACACACAGTCACCCACACCCACTTACACACATGCTCAATCACACACATGCTGACCTGTGCACACACTCATCCATGCATGCTCAAACACCCACACACATACTGCACACGCTCATGCACACCCACTCACCGGTACACCACGCTCACACTCACACACATGTTCACACACACTGATACACATGCTCACCACACACTCCCACACACCACACACTCCCACACATCACACACACTCCCATGCACCCGAACATGTGCACGCGCGTGCGCGCACACACACACACACACACACATTATGTGATGTGCTCCCCCCGGCCCCCATTCTTCACCTGCTACAGAGTTCGAGACCATCCCCTGCCCTCACACCCAGGCCAGCCTTGACACATTTCCAGCCAGAGCCTAAGAAGCCTCTTTCCCATCCCCTAGTCATTGGGCACTCATTTATCTAGAATGATCAACACATTTTTTTTTAAGTCACAGCTTCCTACCTGGAACACAAATGCCTGGAGATGTGAAGATAGACAGCTGAGGAACACACTGAGATCTGTTGATGTTCCCAGCAAAGAAATTAAGTTTCTTAAACCTACAAAGACACAAAATAAACAAACAAAAGATTGCATGCAGCAGAGCAGATTTTCTCTGTAGGTATTTGTGTACCGGGTAACCTGGGAACATCACTGAACAATAGCTCGGAGGGACTCCCCAGGGCCTCACGCTCATTGTGAACAGAGGATGTCCTGAGGCTGGCTTTGTCACCTCTGCAGTCATCTATTCAGAATTACATGGACATACCTGTTGTGAGCCACCTCTGCCGCTTGTTGAAACAGAAATATTTTGAAACCATAAGTACACCTTGCAATTATCCAGACCTTGTCTTCAGATGAGCTCACTGCATGATATAGACATGACCTCACCTATCCTTGCCATCTTCAAAAAAGGGCTGGTTTATTAATGTCATTGAAGTGATGGCAGACATCAAAGCTGCTCAGAGAGGGTGAGCGCCTTGCTTGCAGTTATGCACTCAGTTAGGTGGAGCCTGGTGTGATGTCAGGTTCTGGGTCCTCCACCTGCACAGGTAGCAATGATAGGGAAAGAAGAGCCTTTGGCCGTCCAGGCTTTTTGAGTGCTTCTGCATACCAAGCAGAGTTTGGGAAACTGAGTCAGTTGCAGCAGCCCCCCTGAGGCTTGGTGGAGGTGCACTTGGACTTGGAGCTGGAAGCATTTGCCTGCAGAACTCTGCATCTTCCTGGTGGGACTCACGCAGATGCCAATGGGAGCACAGGAGCCCTGGCCAGACCAGCGGGCAGTCTGGAAGGCACCTGGAGAGGGCGTCTCATGCCCTCCTGGGACTCCCTGGGATCTAGCTGGGGGTAAGAGCAGGGCTTGGTTAGCCAGTGAGTTGGGAGGGGGACTTTTTGGGTTCCTACTAATCAGAACTGCAGAATTAGTAATCCTACCAATAGCTCTGAAGCCTGCTGGATTAGGTGTTAACTTTTTAGTTGCTGGATTGGTGGGGGAAAAAAAGTGCCCTATGGGAGGATCTGGGATTGGGGTCAGCCAGGGGACACTATCAAGGGACAGGACAGTGGAGGGGAGCAGTCAGAGGTCATTTACCAACAACCAGGGATGATATATTTTAGTATTTTAATAACTGGCATAACCCCACCAAGGCCAGCCCTACTTAAAGGTGAAAGGACGAGGACGGGCTAATTTACAGGTGGTGCTTTTGTGCACTCCTGAATTCTGTATGCATCAAGTCACAAAACACTGAAGTGCTCCTGCGGGCCACTGCAATGCTGCGTGGCCCAGGGCGAGTAAGACACAGCTGCCAGCCTGAAGGGGTTCATGGGAACTGAGCGGGCAGCTGTAGACACAGCTGAGAGTACTAGCAAGGAGTTATGCCCACAGAGGGAAAGGCCATTCTACTTACCTGGGGCATCCCGGCAGCGAGTGTTTGGAGAGGGCACACACAGGGGAGCCTGGCACCCTCCCCGTAGCCATGATAGGAGGGCCTAGAGACGCCCATAATTCATAATTGGTAACCATCCTGCAGCTCCCTGCCTCCCAGGTCCTCCCTGAGTCTGGAGAGCTCCTCCTGCCACTATGTTCACTACCCAGGGACGCAACAACACACACCAGCCAGGAATGCGAGCTCTTTATGGCAGGGGGATTTTTTCTTGAAAAACAACGACAATGATCAATAGCAAATGGCGAAAATATCCACCTGCTTCCTATCACTTGTTTGGAAAGGAATGAAATATGGTAAAAGCACCACTGTTAAACTTCACATTGCAAGTAACAAGAGTGATGGGAGAATGTGGCGAGGTAGACATCTAGCTCAAGGCAATTTTGGTATGATTGAGGAGACACAGGAGTCTGTGCGTGTAGACACAGATGCAGGAACTAAACTTTTCCCCCACAGGAGATATTCTGGAGATAAATACGGTCAAGCAGCAAGCACACTCATCTGGTCATTTATTAACTCAAATAACAGGTATCAGCACTGCTGCCCTGTCTGGCCCTGGAGTAGGTCCTGGGAGCACAGGGACAGGGCATTCCCTGGGGTGTTCATCACCCCACTACAGGAAGAGAAGTGTGAGCAGCCAACTTAGAACATCAGAGTTATAAAGTTCTACCCCTATTAAGAAATTCATGGCCAGACGTGGTGACTCCAGCCTGTAATCCCAGCACTTCGGGAGGCCGAGACGGGCGGATCACGAGGTCAGGAGATCGAGACCATCCTGGCTAACACGGTGAAACCCCGTCTCTACTAAAAAATACAAAAAACTAGCCGGGCGAGGTGGCGGGCGCCTGTAGTCCCAGCTACTCGGGAGGCTGAGGCAGGAGAAAGGCGTAAACTTGGGAGGTGGAGCTTGCAGTGAGCGGAGATCCAGCCACTGCACTCCAGCCTGGGCGACAGAGCGAGACTCCGTCTCAAAAAAAAAAAAAAAAGAAATTCATGTTAACAATGGCCATGCTAGCCCCAAACCTATGCCCAACACGCCAATAAAGCAAGCTGTAGGAGGAGGATTACATTTCATCTCTGGGTTGTTCTCCAGTTCATCTGCGCCACTCCGGTCACTTGCCAGGGCTTTCTTAGAAGTAGCCAAAGTGGCTTGATTGATGATGGCCTGCACATCTGACTTCAGAACGCCGACACGCCTCTTACTTTTCAATACCGTTCTCATAGTCTAAAGATAATGGGGAGGCACAATACTTAATTCAATCTTGTCATTTTATTTTTGCCTAACTCTTCCCCAGATTGCCAAGATTTTTGTTGTGGGGGAGAAACAAACATTGATGCAGGTATTACCCATTAAAAATGAATCTTAAACAATGAAAAGGTTAAAACTGCACACATTCTAGAACTGCCACTCTGGAAGAAGAAAGAACGCATCTCTCGGAAGACGCATTCAGGGCTTGTCTGGCGCTGCTGCTGCTTCTCTGCACCACACTCACCCCACGCCTGAATGACTCTAGCGAGGGGGAGCCCGGGGATTCAGCCCCTACAAGGAAGGTGTAGACAGAGGCTGCACCGATCCTGAGCGAACGGCTGTGGGATTCGGAAGCTGGCTGTCCCTTCCTTGTGGGAGCATTGGCCATGAGGAATTTGGCCTCTGGGAGGTGATATCATCATCTGTCAAATGGAGACAAGCTAGTCCCCAACACTGTCTGACTGCCTGGGATGCAGCTGGTGGTCCCCACAGCAGTCCTGGGAGAAGGCACGAGTTACTCCTCCCTTTTACAGAGGAGGACACTGAGGGCTCTTGGAGTGTGAAGTAACTTTCCTGAGGGGCAGTAAGTGGGAAGATAAGGCTCGGAGCAGGGACGGGCTTCAGAACCCACGCTTGCTGCTCGGGTTGGGTTGAGAGGAAGAGCACGCTGCCGGGTCATTTCCAGACCAACCGAGTCAGGACTGTGCGAGCCTTGGAGAACAGGACTGGCTGTGACTGGCAGTGAGACACAACCCCACTGAGCTCGGAGTCTGGGGAGGGCTCTGCACTGGCAGGGTGGGGCCTGCTCGGGGTCACAGAAGCCACAGCTGGGATCCTCCCAGTGGAGACTGATTTGGAGCAGAATGATGGTCCCCAGGCTGTGTCCTGATAGGGCACTTGCAGGACTTGAGAGGAGACTCCTGACAGCCCACGAGCCGGGTGCCAGCATCACAGAATCTTCTCTTCAGCCCTTCGCAACCTTTCTCTGAATCAACCCAGGATTGAAAAGGTCAGAGCTGAAGTAACTGGTGGCCTGGCCACACTGAGTCCACAGGGCCACACACACGGGTGAAGGGTATGTCTGTCTGTCTGTCACAGACTCTGCTACAACGCCCTGTTACCTCTGACACTGGCACCTCTGTGTGGGGCCTCCCTCAGACGTATTTTTTAAAAATTTTTTTGAGATGGAGTCTAGTTCTGTTGTTCAGGCTGGAGTACAGTGGCACAATCTTAGCTCACCGCAAACTCCACTTCCCAGGTTCAAGAGATTCTCCTGCTTCAGCCTCCCACGTAGCTGGGACTCCAGGCACGTGCCACCATGCCCAGCTAGTTTTTGTATTTTTTTTTTTTTTTTTGAGACAGGGTTTTGCCATGTTGGCCAAGCTGGTCTCGAACTCCTGACCTCAAGTAGTCTGCCTGCTTCAGCCTCCCAAAGTGCTGGGATTTCAGGTATGAGCCCTCCACACCAGGACATTGGGCATCTTTTAAATGTTGACCTGCTTTCCCTCCTGCCCGGAGAAAGCCAGGAGATTGGAGCCTTCCTGAGGATGGGCGGAAAGGGGGCAGGCTTTTAGTTTTGAGTCACGGGGGCCCACCTGGACTCCTCTGCCAGTGGCCAGGCAAGGCCACCCTGCCTGCCCTCTGCCCTCCAGGTGGACAGAGCAACCACCCGCTCTTAACAGGCACTTAGAGCTTTCACCTCTTTTCAGGAAACTGCCTTGTTCCCTCCTATCTGCTTGGCTGAAACCTACCTTAGCCATATTGGAAAGGTACGTCTTTCTTCTTAGTCTTTTGACAAATAGAGTAACTTCTGTTAAGAACAACACACATAGCCATTAATACGATAACTTCAAGTTCTCATGTGGGCAGTGGGGAAGAGAAGGCACATGTTTGGGGTAGGAAGGCATAGTTGGCTAAACTGCAACTTCCCCACCCCGTCTGCTGGCCCTGAGTGGCCACGAGATCCTGGCAGGGGACACTTGGCTGAAATGTCCTCATGTGCCAGAAAAACTAAGTAGCCCCAGCATCTGACATGAGTGCTACTATGATCTGAATGTCTGTGTCCCACACCCCCAATTTCATATGTTGAACCTCACCCCCATTGTGACAGTGTTAGGAAGTGGGGCCTTGGGGAGGTGATGAGGTCCTGAGTGTGGAGTTCCCATGAAGAGGATTAGGCGCCCCAGAGAGACCCCTTGCCTCTTTCACCATGTGAAGACAACACAAAAAAACAGCCGTCTGTGAACCAGTAAGCAGACTTTCCGCAGACACCCATCTGTGGGTGCCTTGATTTTGGACTTCCCAGCCTCCAGAACTACAAGCAATACATTTCTGTTGTTTATTTACTGCCACCTAGTGGGTGATATTTTACTACAGCAGCCAGATTGGACTAAGACAGGTACTCAGAGGAGTTTAGGGTTTTTACCCAGGAATCCTGAGCACCCCCAGCTTTCTCATCCTACAGTGCTTTCCTTGGAAAATAATCAAAGGAAAGGAAAGGATGAAAAGGGAACACACAGAAACAGGTGTTCTCCTCTTGAATGCATTCATTCATTTGACAAATATTTGGGAGAACACTCGTGCAGTGCTTGCTCAGTAGCTATTTGTTGGATGGCTGCTGAGCTGATGGATGCAAGAGGACAGCCCTTCTCTTCAAGGGGCTCGTGCTCCGGAGGGTGGGTCACCAGATATGAAAACACATCCCAAAAGCAGCCTAAGTGCTCCCATGCGATGTGAGAGCACAAGGAAGAAAGGGAGGCTGTTTGGAAGAAGGTATCCAGGAAAGCTTCACTGAGAAGGTGACATTTAATCTGGGTTTTGACACATAGGTAGGAGTTAGCCAGGAGAAATGGGGCAGGAGGCAGTCCAAGCATAGAAAATGGCAGGAATAAGGGCCTTTTCTGGGGACAGCCAGTCTAGTGTTGCTGAAGAGTACTGTTGGGTCATGGGAGTCCCTGGGGAGATGGAGACAGGGATGGGGCCAGAGGCCAAACTGTGAATGACTGCACAGCAGTGGAGGAGAGTGGGCCATCTGGGCAGCAGAGGCCAGGGAAAGTTAGTAATTGATTAATTGCTGTTTTAGAATGATCACTGGGGGTGCAGGAGAGTGTGGCTGGGGAGTGGGATGGAAGCAGGATGACCAACTAGGAAACTGCTGAAGTAGCCTAGAGAGTGAAGAGACAGAGGCTTGAATTCAGGCAGGTATTAAAGGAGCACAGGAAAACTGGAGCGAGACTCTGCTCCCCACTCCTTGGACCCCTTTGCAGCAAGTCCCAGTCTCACCTTCTGCAACGTCCCTAAAATTTCCAAGTGAGGCAAACTGGATCAGGGTACTCAGTGTGAGTAGTGAACACACTGGGGGTGCGGGGCGGGGGCGGTGGGGGTGGTGATTAGACATGGTCCTATGATACAGGTACTTTGAGAAGTGCCCTATCTGCACCACCTAGGAAACAATTGCAAAGGAAGCAAGACTCAGAAAAACGTGGGGAAATAACTGGCGCCGGCTTGGTGAGAAAATGGCCCTGAGCTGGCCAAGGAGGGTGGGACCCCGTGGGGAGTTCGAGAGCTTCAGGCAATGATAGAAAAACTTCACAAAGGTGAGAGGGAGAAAATGAGTATTTCCAGGACGATCTGACAGGGCATGGCAGGTGTGGGCTGGCCTTTGAAGGAGCATGGAATTGCAGGGGCACAAAGAGGGCAGATTTATAGAGAACTGGACCAGGTGACAGAGCAGTTCAGGCTCACGCTCGGAAGCCACTGCAGGCCTTGAACAGATAAATAGCCTGGTGGAAGCAGCATTCAGAGACTGCAGCCTGGCAGTCAGACCCAAGGGGAAAGCATTCTAGAAACTCAGCAGAGAGATGGTGCAATTCGGGTGTGAGACGTGAATGCCCTGGTGAATATCCACACGTAGAACAGCTTGACCTGGACTTTTGAGTCCATGTTAGTAATCAGAAGAGAAATAGCTTAAAAGGGTGTGGCTGGATCAGCACAAAAATCCATCACCAGCACTAAAAGTCAGAAACCCTCAGCAGGCTGGGTCTTCCGGACTGTAGCTGAGTGCATGGGGTAGCAGCTAAAAGCTACCGCCCAGGTTGAAAGTCAGATGCTTCATCTATGCTTACAGAATTAATTAATTAATTAATTACTTTATGTTAAAGACAGGGTCTTGATCTGTCACCCAGGCTGGAGTGCAGTGACATGATCACGGCTCACTGCAGCCTCAACCTCCTGGGCTCAAGTGATCCTCCTGCCTCAGCCTTCTGAGTAGCTAGGACCACAGGTGTGTGCCACCACACCCAGCTAATTTTTAAAACTTCTTTTTGTAGAGACAGGATCTCACTATGTTGCCCAGGCTGGTCTCAAACTCCTGGGCTCAAGCGATCCTCCTGCCTCAGCCTTCCAAAGTGCTGGGATTACAGGCATGAGTCACTGCACCAGCCCAGAATTTATTTTTTTCATTGAAACCTACCTTTGAGTTTGGAGATCTGCAAGAGGGCTGGAAAACCTTCCAGAGCATTAAGAAGCCACAGCTGCAATTTCTTACTAAATAACCGCACATATTTCAAGTACTGAATAGAAACATCTTCCAAGAAGTCATGAAGGAGAACATCCTCAATTCCCTACAACAAAAGTATCAAGATACTATGATTCTGCTGATGGTGCAGGTGTGACTGAAGCTCAAATATGCCACAGGGACAGGGCGGGTCTCAAGAAGTCTGAGAGTGGGTCCCCACCCAGTCTGAGGGGGCAGCATCACGCAGCCTGGCCACTGCTTCCCGTGCAGGATGTCAGACTGGTGCAGCCACAGTTGGAATTCTTTTCCTATATTTTTATTTATTTATTTGAGATGGAGTCTCGTTCTGTCACCAAGGCTGGAGTGCAGTGGTGCGATCTCGGCTCACTGCAACCTCCACCTCCCGGGTTCAAGCGATTCCCCTCCCTCAGCCTCCCAAGTAGCTGTAATTACAGGTGCACACCACCACACCTGGCTAATTTTTTTGTATTTTTAGTAGAGACAGGGTTTCACCATCTTGGCCAGGCTGGTCTCGAACTCCTGACCTCGTGATCCACCTGCCTCAGCCTCCCAAAGTGCTGGAATTACAGGCATGAGCCACTGCTCCCGGCCTCAAGTATTTTTCAAAGATTGTTAAGTGATACAAATATTTTTTAAAAATCACACAATGCCGGCCAGTACTAGATGGGTCAAACCAAACATATTTAAGGGCTGAACCCAGCTTCCAGTTTTCAACCTTTGTGTTGAAAACTTGGAAGTACTAGATGATTTCCTTAAAAATACTCAAATAAAAGGTAAGGCTTGTGACTTCGCTGAAGGAGAACACATTTTTAACCCAGAAAAGATATAGACCTGACCCTGCAAATACAACCCTCCAAATACAATCACTTTAGAGACAGAGCTTCAACTAAAGCAAAGCAAAGCAAAACAAAACAAAACAAAAACCCTGGCAGTTATGCATATTACAAAATTATTCCAATTATTCATTTTAGAATGTCTTATTTTCCAGAAATTCCCAGAGAAAGAACTTCGACTCAATTCGGGCTTCACCGGTATGGAACTAGAGGTCACTATGTGCATTGGCTTTTGGTTTCCATGAGGTAATTCACAAACGAAAACTGAGTGTCAGGCAGAGCTCAAAGGGCTCCTGGTCCACACACCCCACTATTCACTCCTGAGAGGACCATGGGGACTGCAGAGAGGTGGAGCTGTGGGTCCAAACCCAGCATTTGCCGGCAATTTCTGCAGTGGATATACCCTAGAGACTCACGTGTCCTCCTACCTTGTACAGCTGGACGTCGTAACGTTTAAAGAGCTGGCACACATCAGGCAACGACATCAGCATGACTGTGTCTGGCTGCAGAGACTTCCAGAAGGAAGTAAGCAAGTCCTCCACCTGGGGTAAGTAACAGAGCATATCGCCAAAACTCTTTCCACCTCACAAGACTAACCCTCCCATAGATACTTCCGTAGCCCCGGATGACAATGGGATGAATTTTGTTCCAGTACGTGTAAAGATTTGCCTCTCAGCTTTTCCAAGCTGTATTTTGATAGAATTCTTTCCAACAACCCATCTGAAAGCACCTGCCAGTTGGATGAGATAATGTAGAACATTATTAATATTTTCTTGAGGCAGTTTCTAGAAAGGAAGCTGTTTCTGACCACAAGGGGGCCCCAGCTGATTATACTAGGATGAGGACTGGGCCACAGGGCACAGCCGAGAGAGAACAAACGTTCATTGACTGACTGACTGACTGCCTCAATCATTTTTCCGCTCAGAGAGAGGTGTGATAGTACTTAATCTACGAGACCTCCTCCTTGCCATCAAGTTAGAAGTCGCCTAACGACTGTGGAAGGAAAAGGGGACTGGTGTGGTTCTACACAGGAGCCTTCTCTAAAGACTTACGTGGACAACTTCACGGGGCATCAAAATGGCGGCTCCTCTGGAAAAAATGTTTTTTCCCATGTTGACTTTTCAGTTTCCGTTCTTGAACCAGGTGACTGATCGGCTTTGCAGCCAATAGAGACTCTTGCCTATCTGGGATTTCCACAGGCTCAGATACTGCAAGCCATCACAACCTTGTTGTATCTCCCCTGGTCCTGGTGCTAGGATTTGCCAGTGACACTAGACAAAGCACTGGCCCCATGCGTAGGTCATCAAGGAAGTTAGGGTCAACTCCTGAATTACTTGGCCACAGGCTCTGATTTAAAATACTGTTATCAGGCATGAATTCTAGAGAAGACTTCTCCAAAGAGACTCCAAAAAATACAACACAGGGTGTAGCAATCCCTGTTCTCTCAGGCTGGGAACCTTGGAGCATGGAGCTTTGGGGAAGGGGGGTCTGGGTGGAGCCACCACCACAGACCTGCCTCTGCTCACCCCTCACCACCCGCGTCCAAATCACCAAACCTGTTGTGCTGTCCTATGAAATATTTCTCTAACCTGCCAGTTTCTCTCTGATATTACTGTCACTGCCTCAGAACCGACCCTTGTCGCTTCTCACCTCAACCGTGACAAAACCTCCTCACTGCCTCTCTGTTGCACGACGGCCAAGCCCTATTGTCACTGCTTCCCCACTGTCTTCTCAATAAGTCCGAGTTCTTCCTGGGGCATCCGAGGACCTTTCTGGCATCAGCCTACTTTCCCACCTCCCCTCTGGCTTCTCTTCTTTAGAAATAGTAAAATCGGCCAGGCGCGGTGGCTCAAGCCTGTAATCCCAGCACTTTGGGAGGCCGAGACGGGCGGATCACGAGGTCAGGAGATCGAGACCATCCTGGCTAACATGGTGAAACCCCGTCTCTACTAAAAATACAAAAAACTAGCCGGGCGACCTGGCGGGCGCCTGTAGTCCCAGCTACTCGGGAGGCTGAGGCAGGAGAATGGCGGGAACCCGGGAGGCGGAGCTTGCAGTGAGCTGAGATCCGGCCACTGCACTCCAGCCTGGGCGCCAGAGCGAGACTCCGTCTCAAAAAAAAAAAAAAAAAAAGAAATAGTAAAATCTAGGCTGGGCGCGGTGGCTCACGGCTGTAATCCCAGCACTTTGGGAGGCCGAGGTGGGCAGATCACCTGAGGTCAGGAGTTTGAGACCAGCCTGGTCAGCATAGTAAAACCCTGTCTCTACTAAAAATACAAAAAATTAGCCACATCGCGTGATGGTGGGCACCTGTAGGTCCCAGCTACTCAGGAGGCTGAGGCGGGAGAATCGCTTGAACTCAGAAGGTAGAGGTACAGTGAGCCAAGATGGCACCACTGAACTCCAGCCTGGGCAACAGAGCAAGATTGCGTCTCAAAAAAAAAGAAAAGAAAAGAAATAATAAAATATAGTCATAGTGACCTTTTTGTCACATCATGCCTGTGAACATCATGCTGTCTTTACCTGCACTGTGGGTTCTACCTGGAATCCCTCTCCTACCCCATTTTCTGTCTATTGCACCTCTGCCTTTCCTACTAGAGTCAGCAGCAACGTGGCCTACTGTGGAAGCACTCCCTGGCCTTCTCTGGGCACCCAGAATAGTCTAATCATGCAGCTATTCTAGAACTTTCCACATTGCATCATATTTATTGGGTAACATTGCTCCTTTCATTACCAGACTACTAACTTCTCAAGCCTTATGGAGAATACTTTCCTAGTCCTGGTAATGGTGTTGGTCACGGGGTGGGAATTAAATACGTATTTGTTGAGTAAGTGAAGGAGGAAAGGAATATGTCAGATATCCAGTGTGGATGGATATTTGTAACATTGCATCAACAGGACAGGGGCCATCCTGAGGGCATCTTGGTCTTTCCCTCTCTAGAATGCTTTACGCCGAGTAGGTAGTAAATGCAATCGTGCTGAATGAACGTTATCACCCAAAGTTGAAGTGCTTAGAATATACTAAAGCATCAGGAAAAAATTCTCATTTGAATGTGCACTTGTTTCCTTGGATTTTCATCTCACACTGCAGAAGATGAAACTCAGAATAGCTAAAAGATCTATTCATGTTTTCCACAGCCAATTCTAGGATAAAATCCAATCGTGACAATACCCATGCCAGATCACTCAGCTGCAAAGTCCTACTCCATCTTCAGTTAGCGCATATCAATAAAATGGCTCTTCAGCACCATTGAAAATTCCAGGGTGAATTTTATTACCAATACTTTATTCAAAATGAGCGGAATTAGGATCTAAAAAATAGCTGAATTTGTATTAGAACCTAAAGTTATCTGTATTAGCACCTTGGAGAATTTCCAACTGATTACACTGAATATCAATGTCACCGTCAAGAACTCAACAACTACGACAAAGGTGCATAGCATGTAAGCACTTCAGTGCAGTGGGCTATCACTGGACATCTGTTGATGGGGTCTCTTCAAATAAAAATGATGAATAATGAGTCATAAATGCTTGTATTTTATAGATAAAACCCTACCCTCTCAAGTTCTTGGTTCCTCACGTTTCGTAAAATGTCTCGACAATAGTTGCAGTATTCATCAGCAAGGAAGGCCATCTAGGAAGAATATGGAAAATTATTTCAGCTTGTGAGCCATTTCAGAAATGAACTGATCCTCACAGACTTTTCTGAAGCTCTCAGAGGCCGCTCTTGTCGCAGTTCTCAAATGACAATAGCTGGGCTCTTCACTTGGGCCACAGCATATTTTTTGTTTGTTTCTATAAATGAACGCAGACCTTATAGGCTGGTAGTTCATGTAGCTTTCATTTCAATGTCATAACTCATACTTGCAGATTTATTCTACCACTACAAAGGCCAACAAATGTTGACATGTTTTTTTCTAAACTTCAATTTTCCCCCTCCATAATTCCCCAGCCCTAATTTCTAGAAAATCCATGTATCTGTTCCTTTCTTTGTCTTGGGGAAGCAGCAGTCCCGGGGGAGCCTTGCCGTAGGATGTGATAGGAACCCTAAACTTTATGAGCACCATCAAGCCAGGGAAGGTTGCTGGTCCTCATGTGTGCGGCAAAGGCAAACATTATTCCATGTGACACAACTATGACCACAGGCACAAAAGGAAGCTATTTACTGCCCTAAGCATCACACAGCATGAAAGGTTAATTGCCCCATGAGTGCAAACCTACCACATTACAAGAGTATTTCTTTGCCAGCTCTTGCTCCAAAAATGGACATCTCCTGAATTCAGACAAAGGGGATCCAACTGGGTCTCTCTTCATCGGTGAATGATCTTCACACTAAAAATCATTTGTGCAATGGATTATGTCTTTAAAATAAAATACTTTCTTGGCATATAAATCATCTTATGATCACACTACTCTAAGTTAATATGGTATGTAACCTTTTAGCCACACCTCTGCACACATTACTGATTCCTGCAGCTTTCCTCTCCTATTTTATTCCAAATGCTGCTAATTTTTGTCTGTAATTCTATGAATGATGGCCATCAGGGAAGGGACAGGATTTAATATATTACCAAATGTATCTCTCTTGGGATCATCTATTTATAAATCCTCTGTAGCAATGTACAATAAGACTATTATCTATGAATTATTTAATATCACAAATACACTTCTACAACCCTTGTCCATGTAATTGTTTCTGTTTGAAATAAAAACATACCCTGTTTGGGTCATCCTGCCTATATCATAACAACAGTTGATTGTATGAGAAATCTCAGGGCCGTTGCCAACAAGGAAAATGAGGAGCATGGACTTTCCTTTAGAAGAACCAATTACAGGTCCTGGCATGGTGGCTCATGCCCTATAATCCCAGCACTTTGGGAGGCAGAGGCGGGTGGATCACTTGAAGTCAGTGGTTCAAGACCAGCCTTGAAACTACTGTCTCAACTAAACCCTGTCTCTACTAAAAATACAAAAATTAGCTGGGCGTGGTGGCAGGTGCCTGTAATCCCAGCTATTCGGGAGGCTGAAGCGGGAGAATTGCTTGAGCCAAGATCGTGCCACTGCACTCCAGCCTGGGCGACAAAGAGCAAAACTTCATCTCAGGAAAAAAAAAAAAAAAGGAGCCAATTATAGGATGGGAAGGAGGAAGAAAGGTGGCATGGCAGAAAGCAAGTGTGACATTCCTCCCTGCCTCCCTGTGTCACTCATGTTGCTGTCCCCTCTGGGAACGGGGAGGCATGAGGGCTCCTCCTGGTCTGAATAAAGGGTATCCATTTTATTTGAAATGATTTCATCAGTGTTTTCACAGACTGTTTTTTTTTTTTTTTTTTTTTTGAGACAGAGTCTTGCTCTGCCGCCCAGGCTGGAGTGCAGTGGCCGGCTCTCAGCTCACTGCAAGCTCCGCCTCCCGGGTTCACGCCATTCTCCTGTCTCAGCCTCCCGAGTAGCTGGGACTACAGGCGCCCGCCTCGTCGCCCGGCTAGTTTTTTGTATTTTTTAGTAGAGACGGGGTTTCACCGTATTAGCCAGGATGGTCTCGATCTCCTGACCTTGTGATCCGCCCGTCTCGGCCTCCCAAAGTGCTGGGATTACAGGCTTGAGCCACCGCGCCCGGCCTTCACAGACTGCTTTTGAATAATTTCCCTTACAATAAAGTAGGATGAAAGAATTCCTCCAAGTCAAAAACTGAGCTGCCAACCCTGCTACGCCAGACTGTGACTTTTCATTTTCTCTCCAACCTCATGACCTGCTCTCTGACCCTACAGTTCCAAGGTCAGCATTCCATCCTTAGCCTGCCCAGTCCTTATGAACCCTAAGCCTCACTAAGCTACTCACTTATAGAATTGCTTTTGTGGGTTTTGGTACGTTTCTGTCTATCAGACATCTGAGGGCAGAGCAGCTTCTCTGATCACCTGTGCCCACCCTTTAGAGGAGGAGTGAGCTCAGCCACCATCACACGCAGTGCTGCACACACCGGAAAACAGGCACCACTGTGTCTTCCTCCTCTCCAAAGTCTCAGTATATACCAGTACTTCACTGAGGATCACGCAAGTTTAGACAGCATGCTCAGCTGTCCTCTCAGTGCCCTGAAGTCTGTCCTTCATAACTGTTGTGATTCTGAACTTCTTTGAGAATCTGATGAAAGCAACTGACTCTCTCCCTGGAGAAAATGAATACTATGCACACAATATTATGGAGATGCCACATTAAAACTTCTCCCATTAATACTGTTGGAATGACGTAGGGGTATAGATGTCTAAATAAATACATAAAGCAGGAACACAGAGGGGACAGCTCAAAGGGGTCTCTCCATTGGGTGCTGTCTAAGCCTCATTCATACCACATTTTAGAATGTTGGCTTTATTCGGAGTCATCAGAAGATGGGTCTTCTTGACATTTATGCAGCCAACAGACACATGAAAAAAATGCTCATCATCACTAGCCGTCAGAGAAATGCAAATCAAAACCACAATGAGATACCATCTCACACCAGTTAGAATGGTGATCATTAAAAAGTCAGGAAACAACAGGTGCTGGAGAGGATGTGGAGAAATAGGAACACTTTTACACTGTTGTTGGGAGTGTAAACTAGTTCAACCATTGTGGAAGACAGTGTGGAGATTCCTCAAGGATCCAGAACTAGAAATACCATCTGACCCAGCCATCCCATTACTGGGTATAAACCCAAAGGATTATAAATCATGCTGCTATAAAGACACATGCACACGTATGTTTATTGAGGCACTATTCACAATAGCAAAGACTTGGAACCAACCTATATGACCATCAATGGTAGACTGGATTAAGAAAATGTGGCACATATACACTATGGAACACTATGCAGCCATGAAAAAGGATGAGTTCGTGTCCTTTGTAGCGATATGGATGAAGCTGGAAGCCATCATTCTGAGCAAACTATCGCAAGGACAGAAAACCAAACACTGCATGTTCTCACTCATTGGTGGGAACTGAACAATAAGAACACCTGGACATGGGGCAGGGAACATCACACACCGGGGCCTGTCAGGGTGGGGGGCTGGGGGAGTGATAGCATTAGGAGAAATACCTAATGTAAATGACGAGTTGATGGGTGCAGCAAACCAACATGGCACACATATACACATGTAACAAACCTGCACGTTGTGCACATGTGCCCTAGAACTTAAAGTATAATAAAAAAAAAAATTGAAACAGGAGAAAAAAAGAAGATAGGTCTTCTCGTATATGGGTATGGGTGATGCTCAAGTTGATCATATGGAAGGATGGAGCTATTCCGTGAAGCTCATTGGCCTGATCATAGGTGTTTCTGTTAGAGAACTGAGGAATCCTCAATATCAACTCTGGGCTAACCTCTCATACTGCAAGACCCCAACTATATCCGTATTTTCCAGTGCACTCACACTCTGACCTCCTGGTTATGTCAGTGTTCTCTGAGTGTTACTGCTGATATTCCCAAAGCAGCATTCTCAAACACATCAGAATCCCTTGGGGCACTTGAGATCCATGTTCCCAGGCCTCTGGTGAGTCTGATGAGACGAGAACTCCAAATGTATAACCAGCCTCCCTACTGAGCCTTCTGCATGCCCATGCTGAGAACCGCAGCCTTAGGCAGCCAGTTCTTTGCCGAATGCTACAGAAATCTCTACATTTCACCATGGCACATATAACACCGTTTCACCTGTTCAGAAGAAAACATCTGACAATGTACCATTAAGATATTCAAGAAACGATTACAGGGAGAATATAAAAATATTTTATTATACAACATAATAAAGAGCAAATTCACGATTTCCTGAAGTCAATTCCCTGAGGTCTCTTCCTCCATAGACATTACTTACAGGCATAATCCTTTCATTAGAAACTGTGAAAAGAATTGGTCTTTCACAAACAATATTTTTAAAATCATAAATTGAAATATTTCTTTACAACATAAACAACCAGAAATCTAAAGTAAAAGTAGAGTACAGAGCCACTAACGTGTGGATCCCTGCAGAAGATTCTCTGCAGCAGAAGGCATTCAGGAAGCATGCTGAGGAATTCCAGTGTGGAAACAGCTTAACAAAGCAAAGAAGGGGATGCAGAGAAGTTGATCCATGGGTACAGACAGTCAGTCAGAAGAGATAAGACCCAGGCTTTGATCAATCAGTAGGGTTACTATAATTCACAAAAATCTATTTGATATTTTCAGATACCCAGACGAGAATCATTTGGCTGCCCCAGATAAAGAAAAGATACCTGTTTAAGGCAATAGGTATCCCAATTATACTGATTTGATCTTTACACAGTATACAAATGTATCCAAATATCACGTGTATCCAGAAAATATATACATCTATTGTATATCAGTCTTTTAAAATCCACCAACTTTTAAATAAATACCATGCTGAGTGTGGTGGCTCATGCTTGCAATCCCAGAACTTTTGGAGGCTGAGGCAGGAGGATTGCCTGGGGCCAGGAGTTCATGACCTGCATGGGCAACATAGTAAGAGCCTACAAAAAAATTAAAACAAAACAAAAAAACAAAAACAAGAACCAAAAACCCATTTCTGGGCATGGTGACTGACATACACCTGTAGTCCTAGCTACTCAGGAGGCTGAGGTGAGAGGATGGCTTGAGCCTCGAAGTTGGAGGCTCCAGTGAGCTGGGATCGTGCCACTGCACTCCAACCTGGGCAAAAGAGCAAGACCTTGTCTCTAAAAAGTAAAATAAATAAATAAATACTGCATAATGACAAATATGTATCCAAAAAAAGCTGTATCTGAAAAATGACAAAGAAAAAAATGAGACCAGGCACAGTGGCTCAATCCTGTAATCCCAGCACTTTGGGAGGCTGAGATGGGCGGATCACGAGGTCAGGAGATCGAGACCATCCTGGCTAACATGGTGAAACCCCGTCTCTACTAAAAAATACAAAAAACTAGCCGGGCGAGGTGGCGGACGCCTGTAGTCCCAGCTACACGGGAGGCTGAGGCAGAAGAATGGCGTAAACCTGGGAGGCGGAGCTTGCAGTGAGCTGAGATCCGGCCACTGTACTCCAGCCTGGGCGACAGAGCAAGACTCCATCTCCAAAAAAGAAAAAAATGAGAAATTCTACGTAGATTATTTAGGTACATTAAATGCAGTTTGAGATTTTCAATAGACCCAAGAAATGTCATTAGAGATACATACTACCATTCATGTACTCATTCTTTAGTGAGCATACACTAAGTGTCAGCCCCTGAGAGTCTGATGTGTGATGCCTTCCCACCATCACCTGCTCCACCAGGCACCATCTACCTCCCCAGGGTTATTCCATCAATTCTCCTGAATGCCTTTGATCCTTCCTGCATCCTTGAAGACATTGTTCCCAGAATTACTGCCCCCAAAGCAAATGTATCCTGTTACTCTCCTTCTGAAGATGCCTCGATGGTGCCCCACGGTCTCCCGGGTCAAATCCAAGTTCTCTGCCTAGCATCGACAAGCTCTGTGCCCTCTGGTCCTCTCCACCTACCTCGCCCAGTGCACTGCTCCCCAGCATATGCACGCTGGGTTCCACACACGTTTGTCATCACCTCCTGGCTCCAATGCAGGCTACACCCTCAAAATGAACACCCTCCTAAGAGAGGAGCCAGCGACCCCTTCCAGGACCAGCTCAAGGGCAGTGTGACAGGCAGAATCAGGCCTCTCCACCCCAAAAATGTCCATGTCCTAATCCCTGGAACCTATGACTATGTTCCCTTGCATGGCAAAAGGGACCTTACAGATGTGATTAAGGTTAAGGACCTCGAGACGGGAGGTTTTCCTGCCTTATCCAAGTGGCCTCATGTCATCATAAAGGTACTTTAGAGAGAGCCACCTTTCCCAGCTGCAGGGAGCCAGAGAGACTGCAGCGTGAGGATTCAGCCTGCCTTTGCTGGCTTTGAAGACGGGGCTTGCCATGTTGGCCGGGCTGGTCTCGAACTCCAAGGAACGGGAGAGACCTCTAGAAGCTGGAAAAGGGAAGGAATGGATTCTTCTCTAGAATGCCCAGAAGGAACACAGCTCTGCCAACACATTGATCTTAGTCTGGTAAGAATGGTGTTGGCATGATGACTTCCAGGGCTGTATGGTAATACATTTGTGTTAAGTCACTGAGTTTGTGCTAATTTGTCACAGGAGCAGTAGGAACTGCACTCTTTAGTGCAGTGCTCCCTAATCACTCTTGCCTCCCATAGCCCCTCTCCCCCACCCCCAATTTGGAGTTCCCAAACGACCCATGGCCTGAACTGCCCACTCGACATGGTACCCATTGTTCCACGTCTAGCTTAGTTTCCCAACTACAAAACTGTGTTCTACTTAAGTAGAGGGGCTTTGTTTGTTTTTAGCTGTTCTTACACAACCTATTCACCCCTCATGAAAGCTGGTCACAAAACACATTTATAAAAGGTTATCTGTTCAATGACACTTGTCAACAAGACAGTATCTGTTATGGACAGAATGTTGGTATCCCGCCCAGGTCATACGTTAAAACCCTAATCCCGGCTGGGCATGGTGGCTCACTCCTGTAATCCCAGCACTTTGGGAGGTCGAGGGGGGCAGATCGCTTGAGACCAGGAGTTCGAGACCAGCCTGGCCAACTTGTGAAACCCTGTCTCTATGAAAAATACAAAAATTAGCCAGTGTGGTGGCAGGTACCTGTAATCCCAACTACTTGGGAGGCTGAGGCAGGATAATCGCTTGAACCAGCCGACGCAACAGAATGAGATTTCATCTCAAAACAACAACAACGACAACAAAAAAACCCTAATCCCAGTGATGGTATTTGGAGGTGAGGCCTTTGGGCGTAATTAGGTCACAAAAGTGGAGCTCTCATGAATGAGATTAGTGCTTGTTCCCTCTCTTTCCGCCACGTGAGACACAATGAGAAGTCGTCTGCAACCTGAAAGAGGGCCCTCCCGTAACCTGGCCACGCTGGCACCTGGGACTTCCAACTTCTGGAACTGTGAGAAATAAATGTTTGTTGTGGAAGCCATTCTGTCAATGGTAATTTGCAGCCCGCAGTAAGACAGTATCCAAGTACTATCATATCGTTTTGGCCCACTAAAATAAAATCAACTCATGATGTCATACATTAGTTATTCACAGTTCTGGTGTCCTAATTCAAAGAGCTGTAACTGTAATAGGGAGACACTTCAGACACATTTATTGCCAACAGCCTATATATCCTTTTTAATTTTAGCTGAAGAAACACAGTTAAGCAGGGAATGTGCAGCCAAACAGTAGGTTCCTTAAGGACAGAGACTATGTCTGTCTTGGCACAGTGTATGGAAAGTGGTGGGCACTGAACATTCATGGTCAGATGGGTGAACGGTTAGGGGCTACCCAGAGTAAGAACATTACACACAGAAAAATAGCTGGATCAAATTAAGCAATCACTGGTATTGCTGGGTCTGGGTCTATTGTAGTAAATCTATTTGATTCAACACTCACTGTTGCTTCCTGTTGGATAATGCTGTTATAATTAGTAGATTTTTCAAAGGCGATGGCATCTCCACTGTGAAGGAACAGAAAACAGAGAAGTAATTTTAGCAAGACACTTGTCTCTGAGCAGAAGCATGAAGTTTCTTTTGCAGCAAGGCTATCTGTTTAGGGGTATAACTTTTATTGAAAACCCCTCTGCCATGTTTCTATTCACCAATGGTAATGATCGCAAGCTTGGGGATTTAAAAAATCCATTTCTGTAACTGGGACAACCACTCATTTCTTTTTAAAGGTTTATTCCTTTCAGAAGCAAGAATATGATATCGTCATGGGTAGAATTCACTCCTGTGGGAAAAGAAAAACCATCATGAACATGAAATCTTATTACTTTTTGATTTTGGTGCATTGTAAATGATCGATACGGAAATCGTAATATCCTCTGAGTTGATGGATGTAGAAGAACACCTTTACAGAACAAAGACACTGGTAATTAATAATACAGATGTAAATTGCATTTCACCATGCCTCTTGGATTCATATATGATAATGGAGAAGTTTATACATAATGGAGAACAGACTCAGTCCTATCTATGCAGTACAGCACATTTTTTCTTTAATCATCGGCATTTGAGAAACTGTGAGCCTAGTTCACTTGCACCGCGGAATGTCCATTCTCAAGATGCCAGAGGTGGTGATGTCTCCTCCCACTTCCCCGCCACTCAGTACCAGAGTTGTGGCCGAGCCAAGGTCAGACGTGACTTTGGTGGGACTGTCTACTCCAAGTCAACACACATCCTCCTGCCTGATGATTTCAGCTCTACCTGAACATAAAAAGAGAGAAGAGGAAGCCAGCAGCCTCTTGCTGTGCTTCTGGAAGCTAGGCAACGGTCGTCCAGGTGAGGAGAACCTGGGAGGAGGTGGAAGTCAGAGGGGAGGTAGAGGAAAATGGCCTTCTTTCCACATAGGATGGTTATACGTCCTCCCCAGCCTCTTGAAAGCCCCTAGGGCTCTCTTCTGAAGGTTTAGGTCAGTCCATTCTCCAAACCAAGTCATAGAAAACTGGGCAGAATGCTTGATACCCATCTGATAAATGTTTCCACATAATGTTCTATTTCAAAGCAGGGCACACAGATTCAGGGTCTGGACACAAATCCACTAGAAAGGCACTCTTCATCTTTTAATAACAGTTGTTACCAAAATAGAAATTTTACCTTGGACTTTCCAGTGGCTGCAGGACACAGCATCTGTTCAGCCTGAAAGGGTACATGGATAAGCCCTGCATGTGCACATAGGGTGATGGGCAACGCTAGAGGAGCCAAAGGCAAAGAATTTGGAGTGTCTTAGGAATTCCATTTGTCATGTATTATGGACTGAGTTGCCTTCTCCCCAAATTCCTGTGTTGAAGCCTTAGCCCTCAATGGGACTGTATTTGTAAATAAGATTATTAAGGAGATAATTAAGGTTAAATGAGGTCCTAATAATAGGGCCTTAATCCAATCCAGGCCTAGTGTCCTTATAAGAAGACACCAGAGAACTTGCTCTTTCTCTCTCTCTCCATGTAAACAACAACAACAACAAAAAACAACATGTGAAGACACAGCAAGAAGGCGGCTGACTGCAAGCCAGGAAGAGAGCCCTCACCAGAAACCTAACTTTGGGGTACCTTGATCTTGGACTTCCAGCCTCCAGAACTGCGAGAAAATAAATTTCTGTTGCTTAAACCACCCAGTCGGTGGGATTTTGTTATGACAGCCCAAAAGAATGCATCATATCTCAATATCTTGGGTAGGTGTGACAATTATGCAGTTTCTTCAGGTAAAATGTATCAACAGCCCATTGCCACAGATACTGGGACATTATAGCAACAAATAATAAATCAAACTTAGAATACAGACTAGAATGAAAGAAGACAGAAGAAAGTATCAGAAGTGAAATTTCACTAAATAAAGCGCTCATAGAAAAGAAACTTAATCAGGAAAATATGGTCATCACTCTTTAGAAATGTCTAAAAGTTACTTGTGAGACTTTCTTCAACTAAATTGGAGGAAAGGCATTTTCTCCCCAATTCCACATTGTGTCGGCATGCTACTCCTAATACGTTTTCTTTGGAAAATGAATGTAAGACCACAAAATGAACACACTGAGCTCCATCCATCCATCCATCCATCCATCCATCATCAATCCATTTCTCATTCATTCATCAGTGCCTACGGAATGCCAGGCATTGTGCCAGGCCTTGGTGGATATAGCTGTGCTCCAGGGAGACAAGGTCTGTTTTCACACAGATTATAGCCTATGGGGGAGGAAAAATGTTACACAAATAATCACAAAGATGTTGAGTGAGGGTTATGACAGCTGAAGTGTTGGGTGCTAGGAAAACATACATCAGGGGACCATCCAGTTCTCTTGCTAGTCCAACAATGCACATCTCTGTCAACTGGCAGCTTGATGAGCTCAGGAGACCTGCATATGTGATCATTTAGCCTGAGCTGGTTGGTGTTCATCACATCACCATATTAAACAATTTTGAACAGTGACACTGATCCTCATAGGGCATTCCTATAGATACTCAGAAACAGGTATTTCAAAGCTAGAATGTCTGGTTTCAAACTTAAAGGAATGACGAGGAAAACTCTCAACTTTTCATCACTCAACCCTCTCCCTCCACTCCGACTCTGGGAGCTTTGGACTAATGAGTGATGCTCATTATGACTGAGAATGTTCTCAATTATTTTGAGTTCCTAAATGATACTCCCAAGTTTCTGCCTCCATTCAATGCAGAATATGGGCTTAACTCAACAGCAATCGAAAGGGAGGCATCACCCTCCTCATCTTTATAGGGAAGCCTGAAGGGACCTGCCTGCCATGCAGGGGCCCGTGTATAGCAGGAATCCTCACTGGGAGAGGTATGTTACTTTTTAGCATTTAATTGGGAGACTTTATGCATTAGCCTAACGGTGAGAAAGAGAAAATATTTCAACCTTGTGGAGAGATGGGGTCATCTATGAAAAAGTCCTCATCTCTACCTGACCGGACCAAGACATTTGTCTGTTCAAACGAATGGCAAGGCTATCTCTTTCCACCTCTGGAATGCCCTAATTTAAGAGACTGGCTCACAAGACGGGTCAACATGTAGGTTTAATGAGATATTTATTTTCTAAAATCACCTAGTTTCTGAGGCTTCTGCAAACAAAGAACCACAAAAATATTCAAGTGACAGGGGGATTCGGAGGCAATAACATAGTTGGGCTATAAGGCAGGTGAGCAGAGAGTTGCTGAGACCAGCAAGGTGGGGATTCATGAGGGTCCAAGTTCAAGTCACCAGCACCCTGAGGATCTGGCAGATTCAGAGGCGGGAACACTGCAGGCATTGCTGGGCTTTCATCTGGCAGGCATGGCTGTGCTAGGCTAGAAAGGGAGGCTGTGGTAGACCAGCGCTCCACCAGGGTGCAGTTCTCCGTATGTGGCCACCACCCAAGAGGAGGTGCAGGGAGTGTGAGGCCAGAGCAGGCCTGGAGGTGGCCGTTTCAGACAGAAGCCCTGAGTGCCCACCGGGACAGCTTTGTGTCTTTGGGCTCACTGCCTCCTGCGTCATTTCCAGAGTGGGGCTCTGAGTCAGGCCTTTGGGACATTTATCAGGCTGTGATCAAAAGCACAGTCATTGCTAAAATACAGCGCCAAGGAAACCACACACATCATCTAGGGCTGGCCTCTTTGTGAAGGAAGGGCTTCCAGTCCAAAAGGCATCTTCACCTGCTGAGGCCTGTGATGTTCTACCAGTGCCAAATCACCGAGTCAGAGGAAAACAACAGAGCACAAGGCAGATTGTGACACAGGAGTGACTTCCAGGCGAGTCCTTGGGTCATTTGCATTCCTCGGTAGCTGCCCCCCTTAGTGACTGCTCCTCAGGGCCCAAGCCAACCCCTGCCTAGGATGTTAGGATTTAATAACCACTGGAGAGAAGGGCGGGGTCAGCTGGGGATGGAGGGAGGAGAGCCCAGATGGGGAAGACCAGGGAGGGAGGAGGGCTGAGAATTCCTGCAGCACAATGGAACAGGCCTCCTTGTTCAGCTCTGCAGCTAGCTGGCTATATTGCTTTAAGCAAGTCACATGAAGCGCCAGGACCTCAATTTTGCATGCTGTAAAGGGAGGGACTGGGATTTGGTGATCGCCCCCCACCAAGACCTTTTCCAGCTCTCACTGGAACACAGGGACTCAGAGGTCCCCCAGGTCTTACACAATGGTCTGAAGTTTCCTTCTGGGCTTCACGCACGGACAATAGAGGAGGGCCTGGTTTCTTCTGGGCACCGGCAAATTGTCCACTTCACTCAGTACAGTGAAGACACAGACTGAGAACCGCATTTTACTTTAATTTGTATGCATCAATTTGTCTAAAAAAGTCAGGCATAGAGAGGACTGAGACACTATTATATGGCACATAACTCATCTTGTTTCTTTAATTTTTCCCATAAAGTCTTTCAAATGTAGTGCTAGCTATCTAATATGCTTTTTGACATTAACTTTTTTTAGTCTAACTACAATTTGCATTCACATTCTCAGGTTTTGACATCATTTGTCATTAGTCCAGACTTTCATTGACATCATTTTGGCATCATAACTTGCCCTCACAAATCACTCTAACCAGTGGTGAAACAACTTGAAGCAATTACAAAGGTAAGAGGATAAAAATGTAACAAAACCTAATTCATGTACCATACTTGTTCCGTGTCAGATTTCACAGTAAAGGCTCTCATCGTTAATTCTTCCTCAAAGCACATGAAGTAATTATTTTGGTTTTGATTAAGATATCTTTGACTTGATGAATATTTTTATATACATTAAAATAGTAAATATGTATATTCACACATTCATAGTGTGGCACATTTACATGTCATTACGATTTTGAAAAACTAATATAATTTTGATTATACTAATAACATTAATTATTAAAATACACTCAGCACTTACTCATCCTAAATGTTTTACTTGTTTTACCTTAGTTCTCATGAACACAATTAGGAAGGTAGATAAGAATTATCCCCAATTTGCAGATGAAGGACAAACAGAATTCACAGAGCTGGAGATCTAGCTCTGACTTCCAAGTAGAATATTACCTATTCTACAATTCTGTCTTTTAAGATAGAATCACGTGTGACAAAAAAAAAAAAAAAAAAAAAAGTACACAAGCAAAAAGTAGGATATCAATTTGTTGACACTGAAAATTAACAAGAACAATCTTGCTTTAAAATCTGTTCCTCTGTGTGTTGTGGTTTAGTCATTTGCTGCATTGGGGCCATTACTGTTACATTACTCAACTGTATCCTGACCAATTCGATTTTACGAACAGCTTCATTGCAAAATGATGACCGAGGGGGAGACCTGTGGAAGGGTGGGAAGCGTAAGACATCCACGTTCACCTTCTTGAGGCAAAACTCAGCCACTGGGGGGTCAAGCTTCACTGGCAGACAGCAAATAACACGTTGCATTGCACAGGCGTCTGTCTGTTGGACATGGGCAAGTGAGCGATGCTGTGAACAAATGATACAGTTCCTGCTGTGAGAGGTATTCAGAGCGGTACCTCCTTTTCAAACCTTTTCCAAGCAAGGAAGGGTGCAGTCTAGGCTGTTATTCTCTACACATGTATTTTAAACTGCCAGACAACAACCAGGTAATACATATTTTATAACATTAGCAAGTTCTAACCAGCCTTGAAAACCATAGGGTGGACAAGGCCAAAAAGCTGGTTGCAACTTGGACACCGTATTAGTACCTGAGAGGGAGGCCCTCTGGGGCTCACTGAAGGCCTTGTGGGGGGCCCTGGCCCCAGGAAGACACAGCCCCCACTCTCAGCCCCTACAAGGGCCTTGGCTGCACATACGGGAGGAAAACAGGCTCCTGCTTGGGGCTGGAGAGACCCCTCTGAAAGAACCACTGGTGTCTGACATCACCAGGCTGTGGTGCCCACCGCTGCTGGCTCCCTGTGAACCCGCTCGCCCCCAGCGCGGTGCAGCCTGGAAGACGAACCTCTCCCTCTTCTGCTCCATCGCAGGCACGGCCAGCTGTGGACCTGCAGCCCTGCATTCCCCAGGCTCAGGCCCGCCAGGCAGCCCCCTGAGCTCATGGCTGGCAAAAGAACAAAGGCGTGGGAAGAACAAAGAACAAAGTTGAAGGCACAGTTTTAGAAGCTTTTTAAAGGCCTTTAATAAGCTGAGTTGCAAAAGCTGACATGGTGAGAGAGAAGTGTGTGTGTGCTTCGGGAGGGATGAGGGTGAGGCTTAGTTTCCACATATCCCCAAGGGAAACCGGAGACTCCCAATGGCTGACTGCAGACTTTACATGACATAAAATGGGGATTCGTGTTTGGAAAATGACAACAAATTTATCCGTCACACAAAACCCAGGGATTTTGCCTAAGAGGTAGAGAATAAAGGTTAATTACAAAGAGCTGTTTCTCCAGATGTGATATAATGCACGCACATATACACACGTACACACACACGTGCATACCCACATACACACACACACAATCTCCACTTCCCTGTTCCCCTAGACAATAATACAGTATTTTATACTTTGGCCTGGATTTTTCCATGAATTTCTAGGTCAGCAATTATAACAAGGTCCAAGCCTCAATCTGGTTGCCAACTAAACGGGATTGGAATCTGGGGAGGCCATCCTGCCCTGACTAGGGAGGAAGAAGGGAGGGGGAATGTGCTGGACTTTGTGAGGTGGTCTTGTTCATATGGCACACATTGCACATTTATGGTCACTTTCATTTAAAAAAAATAGCCTCAGGCTGTTCATTTGTTTTAAAAATCCAATCTTGATCTCTCCTTGGTGAGGATGGACACTACCTCTGCATTTTTCAGCATGATTCACCACAACCTCCATCCCACCCCAGCGAAGACGCACGCCCCCGACCTGCTGCTCAGCCACCTCTCCAGGTGTCCAGTTCAGTGGACCACCAGCGCCCTGGTTCCCGGCTCTGTCACAGCATCCCTGCTGCATCTGTGGGCACCCTCTTCTCCCCTCCCCAGCACAGGGGTGTGGAGGGAGGAGCGGGATGTGCAGGTTCAGGGACCTGGGAATCAGAATTTCTGAACTTACGGGGCTTACAGGGCAATATGGGGGCAACAGGGAGGAGATAGGAGCTCATCCTGATACTACATCTATTTTCATTCGATTCGATGCTGCTTTGGAGTAGTTGGTCGTAGTGAGAGAAGTCACCACTTTGCTACAATCCTGGTTCATGGCCAAATCTCTCTACGACGATGCTCTTATTGGTGTTTTCATGTCTTTCCTCAACACAAGGTCCAGAAAGAAGATTTAAAGACAAATGACATGCCCTTGAACAGCCTGCGCACAGCTCAGTGACTCTGAGAACTGATCTGGGAGAGCTTGCATGTTCTAGCTAAGAGGATCCTAGCAAGGCATGCTCTTTTTAACCATCCCCACCCCCAACCAAAATGAAATTCCAGTTCCTCCCTTAGGTAAATAGTAGTAGGAGAGTTTTTGCCAATCAGTCCTCAATTGCTGCACACATAGAGAAGTGGCTGTTTCGCCCAGCATAAAGCATTGGGGAAAGACCCACACACTCATCGTAGGTTTGCTGGAGGACTCACTTCTGGATTTTAAACACAATAGAGATCGCACTCTTAAAAGCTGTGTGTGAGAACACACCCTGAGCACACACAGCTGCACACCGTGAGGACTGACCACCTCCGGGTGGGCAGCGCTCTGGTCTTCTGTTGGCCGCTGGCCTCCCTCTGCTAAGGAGCCCCGCTCCAGTTCTGTTAAAGACACTGATGCCTGTGTGTCCAGAGGAGAAGCAACTGTGTGCACGGATGAAAATGCCAGGAGAGTGCTCTCCAACTGTGAGGAGAGAGGGTGGGTGTCAGAGGAAGAAACCCTGAGATTGAACCCCCCGAGAAATGGGCAGGGGAGGGCTGTGAGGATACTTCATGGGGCTTGTCATGATGTCTTTTCCTGAATTATAGGATTCTGCTTGATTTATTATTTTTAATTGAAATTCTTATGAAGATAATTGTAGATTTACATGCACTTGTAAGAAATAATTCAGGCTGGGTGCAGTTGCTCACACCTGTAATGTCAGCACTTTGGGAGGCCGAGGCAGGAGCATCACTTAAGCCCAGGAGTTGCCCAGCCTGGGCAACATAGTAAGACCTGTCTCTTACAAAAATAAAAAATAAAAAATAAAAAAAATTAGCCAAGTACAGTGGCTCCCAACTGTTGCCAGCTACTTGGGAGACTAAGGCAGGAGGATCCTTTGAGGCCAGGAGTTCAAGACCAGTGTGGACAACACACCAAGAGCCTGTCTCTACAAAAAAAACAAAATAAAAAATCGCCAGGTATGATGGTGCATGCCTGCGATCTCAGCTACCCAGGAGGCTGAAGCAGGAGGATCGCTTGAGCCTAGGCAGTCAAGGCTGCAGTGAGCCATGATCATGCCACGTCACCACACTACAGCCTGGGTGACAGATGTTTCCAAAAAAAAAAAAAAAAGAGAAGAAAAAAAAGGAAAAAAGAGAAAGGAAGAGAAAAGAAGAGGGGAGGGGAGGGAGAGGGGCGGGAAGGGGAGGGGGAGGGGCGGGTAAGGGAAGGGGAGGGTAAGGGAAGGGGAAGGTAAGGGAAGGGGAAGGTAAGGGGAGGGGAGGGAAAGGAAAAGAAAAAGGAAAAGGAAAAATTCAGAGAGATCTCTTTTACACTCTGCTTAGTTTCCCCCAAAGGTTACATTTTGCAAAAACTGTGGTGTGATATCACAACCCAGATACTGCCGTTGATACACTCCACCGATCTTAAATTTCCCAAGTTTTACTTAAACTCATTTGTGTGTATATTTATTTCTATACAATTGTATCACCTGTGCTGCTTCATGTATCCACCACCACAATCACATTCATCTCTTGTTTCTCCCACCCGTACGTCCCTAACCTCTGGCAACCACTAACCTGTCCTCCATTTCAAAACTGTTGTCATTTCAGAATATTTTACAAATGGGTTCATATACTATATAACCTTTTGGGATTGGAGTTTTTTCACTCAGCAAAATTCCCTGGAGATTTATTCAAGTTGTGTGTCAATAGTTTGTCCCTCTTTTTTAAATTTTTAGTATTTGTGGGTACATAGTAGGTGTATATATTTACGGGGTTCATGAGATATTTTGATATGGGCAATGTGTAATAATCACAACAGGAGAAATAGGGTATCCATCACTTCAAGCATTTATCCTTTGTGTTACAAACAATACCATTGCACTTTTATTTTTTAAATATATAATTAAATCATTATTGACTATCGTCACCTGTTGTGCTAGTGAATATTAGATCTTATTCATTCTTATATTGTTCCAAATGACAGGATCTCATTCTATTTTATAGCTGAATAGTGCTCCACTGCGTATATGTACCACATTTTCTTTATCCATTCATCAGTTGATGGACACTTACGTTGCTTCCAAATAATAGTTTATTCCTCTTTATTGTTGAGTAGTGTTCCACAGTATGGATAGATCATAGTTTATTTACAGTCACCTATTGAAGGACAGGTAGGCTGATTCCAGTTTTGGGCTATTACACATAAACTTGCTATGAATGTTTGCATGCAAGTTTCTGCGTGGATATAAGTTCTCATGCCTTTAGAATAAATGCCCAAGGTGCAGTTGCTGGTTTGGATGGTAAATTGTATGTTTGGTTTAATAAGAAACTGCCAAACTGTATTTCAGAGTGGCTAGAACATTTTACCTTCCCATTGTATGAGTGACCTAGCTTCTCTACATCCTTGCTAGCATTGGGTGCTATCACTGTATTTTATTTTAGTCAATCTGGTAGGTGCGTAGTTACATCTCATTGTGGTTTTATGTTTTATTTCTTTCTTTTTGAGATGGAGTTTCGCTCTTGTTGCCCAGGCTGGAGTGCAATGGCACAATCTTGGCTCACTGCAACCTCCGCCTCCCAGGTTCAAGCGATTCTCCTGGCTCAGCCTCCCGAGTAGCTGGGGTTACAGGCGCCCACCACCATGCCCAGCTAATTTTTTGTAATGTTAGTAGAGACGGGGTTTCACCATGTTGGTCAGGCTGGTCTTGAACTCCTGACCTCAGGTGATCTGCCTGCCTCAGTCTCCCAAAGTGCTGGAATTAAGGTGTGAGCCACCATGCCAGGCCTCATTGTGGTTTTAATTTGTATTTCCATAGTGACTAATGGACTGAGTGTCCTTTCATGTGCTTATTTACAATGGCTATATCGTATGTTTGTCTTTTGCCCATTTTCTAATTATATCATATGTTTATGTTTTTTGCCCATTTTCTAATTGGATTGTTTCTTTTACTGTTGAGTTTTGAGCCTTCTTTCTATATTGTAGATACTAGTCCTTGGTCAATTATGGTGGTTTGCAAATGTTTTCTTCCTATTTGTAGCTTGTCTTTCCCTCCTCTTCACATGGGCTTTCTGAGAGTAAAAGTTTTGATTTTGACATGGTCCAACTTTACATTTTCTTCTTATGGATCATACTTCTGGTGTTTGGTCTGAGAACTTTTTGTGTGCAAGTCCCAATGATTTCGTTCAAGGTTTTTGAAGTTTAATACTATGTTTTAAATTTAAATCTGTGATCCATTTTGAGTTAATTTTCATATACATTGTGAAGATTAGATTGAGGCTCTTTTTTTTTTTTTTTTTTTTTGCCTGTGGTTTTCTAATTGTTCCAGCACCATTTGTTGAAAAACAGCACCTTTCATCAAATTAATTTTGTACCTTTATCAAAAATCAGTGCAACATATTTGAGATTTTTTTTTTTTTTGAGATGGAGTTTCACTTTTGTCACCCAGGCTGGAGTGCAATGGCACAATCTTGGCTTACTACAACCTCCACCTCCCAGGTTCAAGCGATTCTCCTGTCGGCTTCCCAAAATGCTAGGATTACAGGTGTGAGCCACTGCGTGCAGCCAAGCGGATCTATTTCTGTATCCTCCACTTGGTTGCAGTGATCTGTGTGTCCATGCTGCCACCAATACCACACCATCCTGATTGCTGGGGCTCTACAGTGAGCCTTAATATAAGGGAGAATGTTCTCCTCCCATTTTATTCCTTTTTGTCAAGTTTGAGCAATTTGCTTTTCCACGTAACTTTTTAGAAGAAACTTGTCTATGTCTACAAGAAAATCTTGCTGGGATTAAAAAAAAAAAAACTGATCGAGAGATAATTCATATACCATACAATTCACCCATTTAAAGAGTCCAAGTCAAAGTTTTTTTTTTTTAAAGCGTATCCACAGGGTTATGCAGCTGTGCAGAAAAGAGATAACACTGCAGGCCTGAGACTGCTCTCCGTAGAAAGCTCTGCTGCCAAGTTTGGCCCTTGGCTAGGGTCTGGGAACTTGGCTCTTAGAGTGTTCCCAGTCAACTGTTAACTGATAAGAGTGGCTCCCTGTGCCTAGACTGTACAAACAATACGGTTTATGCCGAACACCTGCTTTCCTTTTAGGCGTCTATAATGTTGGCATGTGCTAGACAGAGGGTGCTTATGTGACCAGCTTTCAATAAAAGCTTTGGGTGCCGAGTCTCTAATGGGCTTCCCTGGGCAGAAACGTCAAACACATGCTGCTGCATTTCATTGCTGGGGGAGGAGTGCACTTTATATGATCCCTCATGGGGGAGGGAATAGCACACAGGAAGCCTCACAAGGATTCCACCAGACTCTTGCCTCTTTTTCCATCATGACCCTGGGTATCTTTACAGTGTCACTGTCATAAATCTTAGCCATGTAGACAATTATATGCTAAGTCCTGTGAGTCCTTCTACTGGATCTCTGCAAGTGGCGGTGGTCTTGGAAATCCCTAGCACAGTGGTGAGATTTGCTAGAATAACCTGAATTCACTGAAGTATGGCTACAGCATTACTCGAGAAAAAGAAAGGGCAGTTTGATTGTTCAGTGTGCACACATTTAGGATGGTTATGTCTTCCTGGTGGATTGATCCTTTTATCATTATATAAGGTCCCCGTTATGGTTTGAATATTTGTCCCTCTGAAACTCATGTTGAAATTTTTTTTTTTTTTTGAGACAGTCTCACTCTGTCGCCCAGGCTGGAGTGCAGTGGCATGATCTCGGCTCACTGCAAGTTCCGCCTCCCAGATTCACACCATTCTTCTGCCTCAGCCTCCCGAGTAGCTGGGACTACAGGTGCCCACCACCACACCCGGCTAATTTTGTTTTTGTATTTTTAGTAGAGATGGGGTTTCACCGTGTTAAACATGATGGTCTCGATCTCCTGACCTCGTGATCTGCCCACCTCAGCCTCCCAAAGTACTGGGATTACAGGCATGAGCCACCGCACCTGGCCCTTATGTTGAAATTTAATCCTCAATGTGGCAGTATTGAGAGGTGAGGCCTTTAAGAGGTAGGTGATTTGGTCGTGAGGGCCCTGCCCTTAAGAATTCATGAATTCATGGATTAATGGGTTATCACGGGAATGAGACTGGTGGCTTTGTAAAAGAGGAAGAGACCTCAGCCAGCACACTCAGCCCCCTTGCCATGTGATGTCCTGGGCCAACTCGGGACTCTGCAGAGGGTCCCTGTCAGCAAGAAGGCCCTCACCGGATGTGGCCCCTTGAACTTAGACTTCTCAGCCTTCATAACTGTAAGAAATAAACTCATTTTCCTTATAAATTACCTAGTTTCAGGTATTGTTATAAGCAACAGAAAATGGACTAGGTCAGTCCCTTTTTGTCCCTAGTAATTTTCTTTGCTCTGAAGTCTGCTTTATTAGATATGAACATAGCCACTCCTGCTATCTGTGGATTAATGCTTGCATGTTACATCTTTTCCATCCATTTACTTTCAATCTGCCTATGTCGTTGAATTTGAAGTGAGTTTCTTGGCAACAGAATATACTTGAGTCATTTTTGTTTTTAACTTCACTCTGTCTTGTCTTTTGACTGATTATATAAGATAATTTCCAGTTAAGGTAATTCCTGGTATGTTAGCACCTAAGTCTGCCATTTTATTACTTGTTTTCTATTTGTTTCCTTTGGTTCTTATTCTTTGATTTCTCTTTTCTTGCCTTTCTGAGGATTCCTTTAAACAGCGTTGAGGACTCTATCTTGATTTAATTGTCGTGGTTTTGAGTACATCTGTTGGTATAGTTCTCATGGGGGTCACATGAGTGTTACAATAGACACGTGTGACTTAGCACAGTCTATTTTAGTTGCCGATGTTTCACCACTTTGAGTGAAGCGTGGACATCTTGTTTCCATTTAGGCCTCTTTACCTTCCCCACTTTTAAGTATCATTGTCTCAAGTACCAGATGGAGGCATAATTTTTCTTTCATCAAATATGATTCACAGAACTTGTGACAAAGGACAGCGTACTGTATGTCTCCCATATTTCTGCTCTTCCCATTGTTTTTTTCTGATACTCCAACATTCTTTCTATTATCATTTGCTTTCTCTTTGAAAAACTTTCTTTAGTTGATCTCCAAGGGTGAGTCAGCTAGTGGCAAATTCTTTTGGTTTTCCTTTGCCTGGGAATATTTTTATTTCCCTTTCATTCTTGAAAATAAATTTGCTGGATGTAGAAATTATGGTTGACAGTTCTTATCTCAGCCCTTGAAACCTTTTGTGCCACTTCCTTATGGCTTTCTTGTTGGTTTCAATGATAAATGTGTTGCCATTCAAATCACTGTTATAGGTAATATGTTATTTTTCTGCCTGTTTCCAGATTTTTTGTTTTGTTTTTGGTTTTTGTTTCCAAAAGCTTAATTTTCAGAGCCTCTGTGGTGTTGTTTCAGCCTGCTTGGTTTATCTGGTGCCTCTGGGGCTACACCTGAGGAGGGAGAAGGGTTTCCCCAGGCTAGACCTTGGGACTTCTCTCCATGAGGGAGATGCTCCTCCTACTCATGCTCCTGGCTGTCTCTGGAGAGCGGAAGAGCGGAAGAGTGTCAGGCTGCAAAGCAAAGAGGCTTCCTGGACCAAGAGGCTTGTTGAAGCTGGGTCTCTCTAGGCAGATTGACTCACACCCGCAGTATCTCTTGGTAGAAAAGGGGTGCCTCAGACCCAGGAAGGAAGGAGAGTATTTTATTAACCACCCCCAAAATTATTTTGCCTGATATTATTAGAGGAACTCAAGGAAGGAAGAATGAATCTACCTGGGTTGCCTTCTCTTCCTATGTCAGGCTTGGGAAACATCGAGTCTGGGTTTCAGCGTGCAGGGCAGGGGATGCAAGATGCTCTGCTACGGTGCTGATTGTACAGTCCTGGGGCCCCAAACCAGCTCACTCTCTTTATCACCACCTCTCGGAGTTTTCCTTTGGTTGCCTCTTGCATTATTTCCAGGGTTTACCGTTGTGCTTAGTGTGGAGGGGCATGGAGAAATGGGTTCATCTTGTCTTAATGAGAAGTCTCCACTATCGTTATTTTAACTGATCATATTTTGAAGTATTAGGCACAATCATATAATTAAAACATTCCACTCACTAGTAATATTGGCTCCTAACGTGTATATGGTTTGTTTTCCGTAAGTATCTGTGGTAGCTTGTGTTACAAATCATGTACAGGCAACAAGGTAGTATAAATTCACTTTTCCTTGCTCCTGCCTCTAATACAGCTAAATACTTGGAAATGACTCTACAGACAAGAATAGAAGAGCTCCGAAAACTGGAGAGAAGAAAGTAGACTGGGTAGAGACGACAGGAGTAGAGAAATAACAATGTGGTGGGTTCCCTGGGTTTCCTTTTTGTCTTCCACACACACCCCTGGACTGAGCATTGGAGAAATCTGCAACACAGTCTGTTATGTCAGTAGGCGTAGGCATAAAATCTCAAGAAAAGCCTGCACTCTGGCCAAAGGACTAGGAAAGGGAAGGGAAGTCCAGTGGAGGCCTAGTAGGGGGCTGCAACCCTCTTTCCACAATCAGGGCATGGGCTGGTGACCCATTTGCCCACAGTAGCAGCTTCAGAGTTCTGGTAGACTGACCTCCATGCTCCATGTACCCACACCCAGAGCACTGGCAGGCGGGATCAGGATCAGGATCAGCCTGCCTGCCAGTGCTCCGGGTATGAGTATGTGGGGTCACTACTGTCCACTTGCATGCACAGTAGTGAAGCCGTGGGTCAATTCAATGCCCATTCCACGTGTGGAGCACTGAAATGGCAGGTCATGCTACCCACATGACAACATTGGCAGAGCCTGATGCCTCCCTCCTTACACCAAGGGACATAAGAAGACCCAGGCCCAGCCACTCTGGCTCTCCCCACTCCACGGAAAGTGGTCCATGGAAGTGGGTTGAGCCCCTGCAGGTGGCACCAGTAGGGATCAATCAGAAGTCTCCGCAGTGGCAGAAGAACGAAGCAGACAAGAATAGCATGCAAAGGCTCAGGAAACTGAGCTGGCATTGGACCCACAGCCCATGAAAGTAGGCCAGAACCTACACACTAAACCTAAACAGGGCGACTGCCTTCTGTCTAAAACAGAAGATTTAAATAGGATCAAGAGTCTCCTAACATAACCAAAATTCCCAGGATACAATGGAAACTCACCCATAATCCCAAAGACCAGGTAAACCGCCATTTGAATGAGAAAAGACAATCAACTGATGCCAAGACCGAGGCGAATCAGATGTTGAATTATCTGACAAGGATTTTCAAGCAGTCATTATAAAAATATTCCAAGAGGCCAGGCGCGGTGGCTCACGCCTGTAATCCCAGCACTTTGGGAAGCCGAGGCGGGCAGATCACGGGGTCAGGAGATGAAGACCATCCTGGCTAACACGGTGAAACCCCATCTCTACTAAAAAATACAAAAAAAAAAAAAAAAAAAAAAAAAAAAAAAAAAGCCAGCGTGGTGGCAGGTGCCTGTAGTCCCAGCTACTCGGGAGGCTGAGGGAGAATAGTGTGAACCCGGGAGACGGAGCTTGCAGTGAGCCGAGATCACGCCACTGCACTCCAGCCTGGGCGACAGAGCAAGACTCTGTCTCAAAAAAAAAAAAAAAAAAAAAAGCTCGAACAAATAATTATAAATTCTCTTGAAACAAATGAGAAAAACTTGAAACCCTCAGGAAAGTCATATAAGTCATACAAAAGCATCAAGTGGAAATTATACAACTGAAAAATACAATGACTAGAGTGAAAATAATATATAAATACCATGAAAAATCATGCAGTCATGATAAAATCAATACATCAAAGTATAGATCAATATGCTCAGGAGCCCTACTGAATGTTTACCGTGTGCCAGATGCTGCACCAAGCATTTTCCCTGTATTAATTAATGGGATCTCACAACAGTCCCATGAAGTAGATACTGTTATCCTTAATTAATGGATGAGGAAACTGAGACATAGAGAGACCGAGTGACCTGCCTCAGACCACACAGCTTACTGGTGGCAGAGACAGGCAGTCTGTTCCAGTCTCTGCTCTTATCCACATGTAGTATTATTGCGTAGTGTCCTGCTGCCTCTTGGGAGAATTAACATTATTTTAAGTCACTCATCTCAATAGGCTGTTTCTTCCAGGGCTGCCACAAAAGCCTCTCCCTAGTGACTCTAACCTCTACCTCACCTCTGTGTTCAGGTTCCTCTCCTCCCACCCTCCTTCCTGCTCACACACTGAAGTCCACCCTCAGACTTTCTTGCTCCTTGAACTCATCTCTGCCTCAGGCCTTTTGCACAGCTCTTTCCTCTGCCTGGAACGCTTGTTCCAGATCTTCATGTGGCTCCTTGACTGGCACTCTGTTCAAATGGTGTTGTTTTGGGGAGGCCTTGCCATGACTCCATTGTATTGTATTCAGGTCACATCTCGCGATTGTTCTTTTACTTATTTTTTTTTTTTTTTTTTTGAGACGGAGTCTGGCTCTGTCGCCCAGGCTGGAGTGCAGTGGCCGGGTCTCAGCTCACTGCAAGCTCCGCCTCCCGGGTTTACACCATTCTCCTGCCTCAGCCTCCGAAGTAGCTGGGACTACAGTTGCCCGCCACCTCGCCCGGCTAGTTTTTTTTTTTTTGTATTTTTAGTAGAGACGGGGTTTCACCGTGTTAGCCAGGATGGTCTCGATCTGCTGACCTCGTGATCCGCCCATCTCGGCCTCCCAAAGTGCTGGGATTACAGGCTTGAGCCACCGCGCCCGGCCAGTTCTTTTACTTATTTATTTTATTGAGACAGGGTCTTGCTCTGTAGTCCAGGCTGGAGTGCAGTGGCATGATCATAGCTCACTGCAGCCTTGACCTCCCGGGCTTAGGTTACTCACCCATCTCAGCCTCCTGAATAGCTGGGGCCACAAGTGCACCACCACGCCCAGCTACTATTTATCTAGACATATATATTAAATATAAAATATTTAAGTTTATATTTTTTGAAGAGCTGGGGGTCTTGCTATATTGCCCAGGCTGGTCTCGAACCCCTAAACTCAAACAATCTGCCCATGTTGGCCTCCCAAAGTGCTGGGATTACAGGTAGGAGCCACCATGCCTGGCCTATTGTTCTTTTTTATTCTTTTTTTCCTAACTAAGCTTAATAAAAGGAGAGGCCTTGTTTTTCTTGTTCACTGCTGTATCACCAGTAGCTAGAACAGACCTGACTTATTGTAGGAACACAAATATTTGTTGAATGAATAAGTAAATGGCAGATGAGTTATAGAGTTTTCATTACCTGAAAACCAGAGAGATAAACTTATTTGAGACCTAATTTTTAAGAGGAATTTGTCACACGGATCCTTATATAATAAAATAGACATTTTCATCCGTACAGCTCATTAACAACAATGTACCTTTCTTATACTTCTGCTTTGTAAAACACACTTTTAGTATGTCCTGAATGTGGCATTGGTAGTGAAGTTATCCTTAAATCTTAATGCTTTAAACAAAATCTCTTAGCTGGCCACGACTTTAAAGTTGATCTATTATTTTTGTTTGTTTTTGGTTTTTGTTATTCTTTTTGAGACAGCGTCTCACTCTGTTGCCCAGGCTGGAGTGCAGTGGCACGATCTTGGCTCATTGCAGCCTCCACCTCTCGGGTTCAAGCAATTCTCCTGCCTCAGCCCCCCAAGTAGCTGGGGCTACAGGCATGCGCCACTACACCCGGCTAATTTTTGTATTTGTAGTAGAGACGGGGCTTCAGCATGTTGGCCAGGGCTGGTCTCGATCTCCTGACCTCGTGATCCACTTGCCCTGGCCTCCCAAAGTGCTGGGATTACAGGCGTGAGCCACTGCGCCTGGCCAAGTTGATCGGTTATTAAGTATATGCTGAGCATAGAGTACATGAAAAGCTCCTGCTGCTGGGCTTATCTCATGACCAGCTGATGTCACTCTTCCCTTTATCTTTGTCCTCTGGGAGTCCTCCTCTTCCTCACTGACGATAAAGCCTATTTTTCTTCCCCCACAAAGGCCACTCCTAGCCCCTCTCTCTGTGACATTGACAACAGAGTCCCTGGAACACTAATGGTCTCTCCCCTCTGAGTGCCGAGGGCCTGCCTAGTCACTTGTTTTCCTGGAGTGTGCAGGGCTCTCCCAACTGTCTGTTAGTTAACTGACTGCTAGGTGCCAGGGGGTGGGGAGTAGGGGGCCATACAATGGAATGCAGGATCTACATCCAGCCTTTCAGGAGCCTACAGATCAGCAAGTGAGAGAACACATTCGCACCAGGGACGTTCTAACCATCACTAAAATAAATCTCTCATCATAGCTACTCCTTTTCCTAGCTTCTCTATTTTTGCCAATGTAACTTTTCCATCCCTGTGACTAAGAGATGAATAAGAGATGTAAGAGGAAGAGCTGGTTTCGCACAGAACACAGTAACTTTATTTGAGGTTGAGTTTGAGGTTTAGGTGCGACAGGCTTGACTGAATCATCTCTGCTCCCTTCTACTACACTGACTCAACCAACTGCCAGATCCTGAAGACCCTGCCTGCCTCCTGTCTGATTCCAGTGCAAATATGAATAACAGCAGCAGCCCCGGGGCCATCTCCAGGCTCGTCACCCTCTCCTTTCCCAACTATTCTTCTTAAACCCCAATGCTGAACTTTCAGTTCTCCAGTAGCTATTTCAGTGCCCACTCTGGGAATATGTCCTTGTTCCTGCAGCTATAACAAAATACCTTAGACTGGGTACTTTATAAACAAACGAAATGTATTTCTCACAGTTCTGGAGGCTGGGAAGTCCAAGATCATGGTGCAGACAGATTTGGTGTCTGGTAAAAGTTTGCTCTTTGCTGCTTCTTTTTTAACATACTAATTGTACACATTTATGGGGTACACGTGATATTGTGATACATGCATCAGGGTGTTTAGCATATCCATTACCTTAAACACTTATTTCTCTGTTGGGAACATTCTAAATCTTTTAGATATTTTGAAATACACAATATATCATTAACTATAGTCACACTTCTGAGCTATCAAATACTAGAACTTATTCCTTCTATCTAACTGCATGTTGATATCCATTAATCATTAACCCACCTCTCATTCCTCCCTCATCTCTCCAGCCTCTGGTATCCACCATTCTACTCTTCGCCTCCACAAGATAAACTTATTTTAGCTCTCTCCTATGAGTGAGAACATGCAGTGTCTTTTTGTGCCTGGCTTTTTTAGCTTAACCTAACGACCTCTAGTTCTTGTTCTCTGCTTCTAAGACAGTAGTACCTTGTTGCTACAACCTCATGTGGCAGAAAGCAGAAGGATGACAGAGATGAACACTGTGTCCTCACATGGCAGAAGAAATGAAAGGGCCAGCTAGCTCTCTGAAACCTCTTTTACAGGGTTATTAATCCCATTCATGAAGGTGGAGGCTTCATGGCCTAATCATCTTGCAGAGGACCCATCTCTTAATATTGTTGCATTGGGGATCACGTTCAATTTGTGAATTTTGGAAGGACACAAACATTCAAACCACAGCAGGACAGAAACAAGCAAAGCTCCATGGTTTCTGCCCTTGTGTATATTACACCCTACTTCTCAAAAAAAGCCTCCAAAGGACTTGTGGACACCCCCCACTGCCCAGCCTGGCAATCTAGGCCCCCCTGAACTTTCCCTCCAGATTCATCTTCTACTAGAGCTCCATGCATGCCTGTACAGGAGGAAGCCCATGCCTTCATGTACCTTTATCTTTGCTCCCCTAAGCCTGGATGCCCTCTGCACTCCTGCCTCCTTCTCCAACACCACCTGTCAAAATTCTAATCTGTCCTTCAATGCTCCACTCAAAGCCCAATACCCTTGTAGGCCCTTCATGATCCCCTATCCAAAATGTGTGCTCCCCTCTTTGAGTTCTCATGGTACCTTTTGTACATTTCTGACACTCGTCATGTTATACTTGAAGATCAAAGTAGATGGACGTCTTAGCCTCCCTCCTCAGCTATCAGAGAAAAGGGTCCCTGTCTTACCCATACTGGAGGCTCCTCATCTCTCCACCACAGCAGCTGCCTTATACATAGGATGCTTTATACCAAGGGTGACCATACAATTCACTTTAATTTATTGTGCAAACTAGAACACCTTTGAAAGTGAAAGGAGCACAATTAATAATTATGCAGGGCTCCAAGTGAAATCGATATTGTCCTTGGCTACTTGGACATATGGTTATCTTTTTACGCCAAATGAAGGCTCAAAGAGAGGAATGCTGGTTGTATGGATGGACAGTGATCAGCATGAAGAAGTGGAAGAAAGAGCTCTCCTGTAGCTGGCATTGTTGGGGACGGTCCTATGGGGCAGGTGGTCTCTGAGGTATGTCCAGAAGGTACAGATGGGATTCAGGAAGGTCCCATTAGACAGAGACAAGAAGAAATGGCACTATGGAAGGTTCGATGGTGGGAGCAAAGGTGGACTGCATTTGATACATTCAGGGAAACGTGAGTGTGGTTTAAATTATGGTTGATGTTGGGGAGAAACAGGCAACACGGTTGGAAAGTGGAGTCGGAAGGAACTTGGCTAACACCAGCCTAGGTCTGGTCTTTATCCAGGAGGTAAGAACAAGCACCCATGTGTTTCTGAGCAGGAAAGAGACAAAGCAAATGTAGAATTTTAGGAGGATTCATCTGGTAGCTGTGTTTAGAGCAGGGAGAGGCTGAGGAGGGGAGGCCATATGGGATCATTGGAAATAATTTCAGTGTAAGATGATATTAAAGGAAATACTGGTTACCAAAAAGAGTGAGTTGGGAGAACTTAAAGCAAAAAGTTAGCAAGGCTTTGTGGTCCATGGGGGTCGGGGCGGCTTTGGGTTATACTTTGTATAGGTTCTATCTGTTGGTATCGAGATGGAACTAAGAAAGTCAAGGGACAGAGATAATTTGGAGAAAGAGGCTAAATTTAGATTTCCATATGTTGAGTGTGAGGTACCAGTGGCTCATGTAAATGGAAATGTCCAGTAGCGAGTCAGGGAGGAACACCTAGGAGGTGGGCAAGGTCAGGAACAGTGAGAAGGATTCGGGAGTCATCCACCTGCAGGAGGCCATAGGTGAAAGACAAAAAGGATGAGATGTCTGGGGCCAAACAGTAGGAAGAGTAATGGTGATTATCAAGATGAGATCTCGGGGAAAGCCTGCGCTTAATGGAGAAGGGAAAGAGGAAGAGACTGAGGATTTGGGGGTGGGGGAGTTGGATGACACAGTCCTGAGGGCTAAAGGACGCTTCGAGAGAGGTGCCCAATTGTGTCAAATTTTGCAGAAAGGTTGAGAAGGATAGACTCGGTGAAAAATGACTTTGGCAACTGGATGACAGTCAAAATGAGAAATGTCTAAGGAAATGAACCAGAAATGGATTTCTCTGGCCAATGACATTGCCGGAGGCTGACAAAGGGGCATTGGTTAAATGTTGATGTGATATGTGTGTTTCCTTAAGGAGGACTTAGAGACAGAACCACCAAAAAGTCAGTTAGATACAACTATAATATGAATGGTTCTTTTATTTATTAAATTATTATTATTATTACTATTTTGAGACAGGGTCTCAGTCTGTCACCCAGGCTGGAATGCAGTGGTGCAATCACGGCTCACTGCAGCCTGGACCTCGTTGGGCTCAGGTGATCCTCCCACCTCAGCCTCTCGAGTAGCTGAGACTGTCAGGGCACAGCACCATGCCTGCCTAACTTTTGTATTTTTTAGTACAGATGGAGTTTTCCCATGTTGCCCAGGCTGGTCTTGAACTACTGAACTCCGGCGATTCTTCCACCCCAGCCTCCCAAAGTGCTGGGATTATAGGCATGAGCCACCACACTTGGCCTGAATGGTTGTTAACATTAACCAGGTTTGTGACCCAAGACCAAAGTACCAAAATGATAGTTACTAACCTGTGATACCTTTTTTCACCTATAAGGTAGCAATACTGGACATAGAAGAAAGAGCTTTTCTTGATACAGATCCCATCATAATGATACCTGGGAAAATAAAGGCTGTCTTTAAATTTATGTGTAACTACTGACATGCTTTATGGAAAGCAGAAAACAGGTGAGCTAATGAAGACTTGGAGTTCTTCTCCAGGTTTTATCATTGGCTGCATTTCTCTGGAAAAGCTAATCCTTCAGTCTGACCAAGCTCTGTTATGTAGACAAGCAACTTCATACACTTTCACACGTATCAGCCTTGAAATGGGCTTGTGGAGGCTCTCCTCTGCCTGCCTGATGCAGGACATGCTAATCTTGAGAGAGATGTGATAGGGAAAGTCTCCTGTGCCCTGCCCTACCCCCTCCCCACCATTAATTTTTTCCAGGTGAAGGGAAAATGACACCAAGGTAGAGAAGAGCCTTCTCTGTAGCCCAGACTTTCCTCCGCTAAACCCAGGGGACTATAGCAGCTTGTCCCGGCTTAAGACAAAATGTCTTCAAGTTAATTATTGCCCAGTATTAGGTTTGGCAAACACTTCCACTGTCTTCAATTCCTTGGTGAGTGGCAGCCCCCTTTCCTAATTTGGCTTCAGTGTCTTCTCACTGATTCCCCTCGCAATTTAAAACAAGCAACAAATAGCAATAATAATTGAGTGACAATTATGACACAAGGCACCCAATAATGCTGGAATTTCTTTTCACGTTAGAAATACAACCTTCGGGCCGGGTGCGGTGGCTCACACCTGTAACCTCAGCTCTTTGGGAGTCTGAGGTGGGTGGATCACCTGAGGTCAGGAGTTTGAGACCAGCCTGGCCAACATGGGAAAACCCTGTCTTTACTAAAAATACAAAAAAATTAGCTGGACGTGGTGACAGGTGCCTGTAATCCCAGCTACTCAGGAGGCTGAGGCAGGAGAATCGCTTGAACCTGGGAGGCGGAGGTTGCAGCGAGCCATGATCATGCCATTGCGCTCCAGACTAGGCGACAAGGGTGAAACTCCGTCTCAAAAAAAAAAAAAAAAAAAAAAGAAAGGTAATATAGCTTCAGGACTGCACCTCCTGAACATAACTCAAATATGCTAATTGGGTGAACATTGAAATTTTAGTTCAAAGGGTAGTTAAAACAGTTCCAAGGCTGGACATGGTGGCTCATGCCTATAATCTCAGTGCTTCGGGAGGCCGAAGTGGGAGGATCACTGGAGCCCAGGAGTTTGAGACCCACCTGGGCAATTTAGCAAAACCTCATCTCTAAAAACATAAAAATTAGCCAGGCCTGGTGGAACACACCAGCAGTCCTAGCTACTCAGGAGGCTGAGGTGGGAGGACTGCTTGAGCCCAGGGTCTTGAGGCTGCAGTGAGCAATGATCGCACCATTGCACTCCAGCCTAGGCGACAGTTCCATTATTTGATGTGTGTTCATTATTTAAATATTTCAAGAATGAGAAATTTACATAACTGTAGAACAGTAAAAATATATTGTAACCTTCATATTTTAAAAAAATTCCGAAGAAAATAGAGGCCAGTGTTTGGTTCTAGCACCAACTGAATGATTTCAGGCACTGCGAATTAATGTGACCGTGGACGCTCTCTGGTAAGAGTTGTTATTTATAGTTTGTTTTGTTTTGCATTTTTTGTCATTTTGTGATTCCCCAAATCCTTGTTTTTAACACTTGAAATAAAACAAAAATTCTAAACCTACCTGGCACTTCCTCTAGTGCCCAGCCTCCGGGTGCCAAGGTCAGGAAAAACCAATCTCACAAGCTAAAAAAAAAGCCAGATTTAAAGTTGCAACTTGAAAACTTAGAAACAAACTTCCAATTTTTTTATCTTACAATATTCAAATTATATTTCTATTTCCTTTCTAATAAACAAACAATAAAGATAATAAGTATAACAATAAAGTAATAAGGTAACAATAAAGAAAATAAATGGAAATGAAATTTTTGGGGAAAAAAAAGACAAGTGTGAAAAAGAAAACATACCACTTGGAGGTCAGGCACGGTGGCTCCTGCCTGTAATCCCAACACTTTGGGAGGCTAGGCAGACAAATCACTTGAGGTCAGGAGTTCAAGATCAGCCTGGCCAAAATGGTGAAACCCTGTTTCTCCAACCTGGTCTCTACTGAAAATACAAAGGCTGGGTGTGGTGGCTCACGCCTGTAATTCCAGCACTTTGGGAGGCTGAGGCAGGTGGATCACGAAGTCAAGAGATCGAGACCACTCTGGCCAATATGGTGAAACCCCGTCTCTACTAAAAATACAAAACTTAGCTGGGCATGGTGATGTGTGCCTGTAGTCCCAGCTGCTTGGGAGGCTGAGGCAGGGGAATTGCTTGAACCTGGGAGGTGGAGGTCGCAGTGAGCCAAGATCGCGCCACTGCACTCCAACCTGGTGACAGAGCGAGACTCCGTCTCAAAACAAACAAACAAACAAACAAACAAACAAACAAAACTTAGCCGGGTGTGGTGGCACACACCTGTAGTCCCAGCTACTCTGGAGGCTGAGGCAGGAGAATCACTGGAACCAAGGAGGCGGAAGTTGCAGTACGCCAAGATCATACCACTGCACTCCAGCCTGGGTGACAGAGTGAGACTCTGTCTTTAAAAAAAAAAAAAAAAAAAAAAGAGGAAAAGAGAAAAAAAGAAAACATATCACTTGGAGAAAATGCCATTTAAATGTTGATGTTGGCCAGGCGTGGTGGCTGTAATCTCAGCACTTTGGGAGGCCACGGTGGACAGATCACCTGGGGTCAAGAGTTTGAGATCAGCCTGGCCAACATGGTGAAATCCTGTCTCTACTAAAAATACAAAAATTAGCCGGGTGTGAACCCAGGAGGCAGAGGTTGCAGTGAGCCGAGAGTGCATCACACTCTAGCCTAAGCGACAAGGGTGAAACAAAACAAAAAATCCTCAGTGTAATTTCTTCCAGTCTTTTTTTCAAAGTCCCAATATGTGTAAGTGATCTGTTTCAAATTTAAAACTTGGCATCACGCAATTAGCATGTCTGCAGCTTTGCATTCTATTTTCTTCCCTCAACATTATGCCATGGACGCATGGACGTTTCCCCTTGTCATTAAACATTTTCTGGAAACAGGGAATTATGAACTATAGCTATAATTGGTCTCACAGGGTGGCATCATAGTCCAACCTGTGAGAATGCTATAATTTTACCATTTTCCTCTTTTTCTAATGTGAGAATCATTTTCACTTTTACTATTATTATTATTATACTTTAAGTTCTAGGGTGCATGTGCAGAACGTGCAGGTTTGTTATACGGGTATACGTGTGCCATGTTGGTTTGCTGCACCCATCAACTTGTCATTTACATTAGGTATTTCTCCTAATGCTATCACTCCACAACCCCCAACCCCGCAACAGGCCCCAGTGTGTGATGCTCCCCTCCCCGTGTCCATGTGTTCTCATTGTTCAATTCCCACCTATGAGTGAGAACATGCAGTGTTTGATTTTCTGTCCTTGTGATAGTTTGCTGAGAATGGTTTCCAGCGTCATCCATGTCCCTGTAAAGGACATGAACTCATCCTTTTTTATGGCTGCATAGTATTCCATGGTGTATATGTGCCACATTTTCTTAATCCAGGCTATCATTGATGGATTTATAATCCTTTGGGTATATACTCAGTAATGGGATCTCTGGGTCAAATGGTATTTCAAGTTCTAGATCCAGTCTATCATTGATGGATTTATAATCCTTTGGGTATATACTCAGTAATGGGATCTCTGGGTCAAATGGTATTTCAAGTTCTAGATCCAGTCTATCATTGATGGATTTATAATCCTTTGGGTATATACTCAGTAATGGGATCTCTGGGTCAAATGGTATTTCTAGTTCTAGATCCTTGAGGAAGCTCAACACTGTCTTCCACAATGGTTGAACTAATTTACACTCCCACCAACAGTGTAAAAATGTTCCTATTTCTCCACATCCTCTCCAGCATCTGTTGTTTCCTGATTTTTTAATGATCACCATTCTAACAGGTGTGAGATGGTACCTCATTGTGGTTCTGATTTGCATTTCTCTGATGACCAGTGATGAGCATTTTTTCATACGTCTGCTGGCTGCATAAATGTCTTTTGAGAAGTGTCTGTTCATATTGTTTGCCCATTTTTTGATGTTTTTTTTTTTTTCTTGTAAATTTGTTTGAGTTCTTTGTAGATTCTGGCTATTAACCCCTTGTCAGATGGCTAGATTGTAAAAATTTTCTCCCATTCTGTAGGTTGCCTCTTCACTCTGATGATGGTTTCTTTTGCTGTGCAGAAGCTCTTTAGTTTAATTAGATCGCATTTGTCTATTTTGGCTTTTGTTGCCATTGCTTTTGGTGTTTTAGTCATGAAGTCTTTGCCCATGCCTATGTCCTGAATGGTATTGCCTAGGTTTTCTTCAAGGGTTTTTAATCGTTTTAGGTCTTACATATAAGTGTTTAATCCATCTTGAGTTAATTTTTATATGAGATGTAAGGAAGGGATCCAGTTTCAGCTTTCTATATATGGTTAGCCAGTTTTCCCAGCACCATTTATTAAACAGGGAATCCTTTCCCCATTGCTGGTTTTTGTCAGGTTTGTCAAAGATCAGATGGTTGTAGATGTGTGGTGTTATTTCTGAGGGCTCTGTTCTGTTCCATTGGTTTATATATCTGTTTTGGTACAAGTACCATGCTCTTTTGGTTCCTGTAGCCTCGTAATATAATTTGAAGTCAGGTAGCATGATGTCTCCAGCTTTGTTCTTTTTGCTTAGGATTGTCTTGGCTATGCGGGCTCCTTTTTGGTTCCATACGAACTTTAGTTTTTTCCAATTCTGTGAAGAAAGTCATTGGTAGCTTGGTGGGGATGGCACTGAATCTATAAATTACCTTGGGCAGTATGCCCATTTTCACAATATTGATCCTTCCTATCTATGAGCATGGAATATTCTTCCATTTGTTTGTGTCCCCTTTTATTTCGTTGAGCACTGGTTTGTAGTTCTCCTTGAAGAGGTCCTTCACATCCCTTGTAAGTTGGATTCCTAGGTATTTTATTCTCTTTGTAGCAATTGTGAATGGGAGTTCACTCATGATTTGGCTCTCTGTTTGTCTGTTATTGGTGTGTAACAATGGTGTGTAATTTTTGCACATTGATTTTGTATCCTGAGACTTTGCTGAAGTTCCCTATCAGCTTAAGATTTTGGGCTGAGATGATGGGGTTTTCTAAACATGCAATCATGTCATCTGCAAACATATAATTTGACTTCCTCTTTTCCTAATTGAATAACCTTTATTTCTTTCTCTTGCCTGATTGCCCTGGCCAGAACTTCCAACACTATGTTGAATAGGAGTGGTAAGAGAGGGCATCCTTGTCTTGTGCTGCTTTTCAAAGAGAATGCTTCCAGTTTTTGCCCATTCAGTATGATACTGGCTGTGGGTTTGTCATAAATAGCTCTTATTATTTTGAGATACATCCCATCAATACCTAGCTTATTGAGAATTTTTAGCATGAAGGGCTATTGAATTTTGTTGAAGGCCTTTTCTGCATCTATTGAGATAATCATGTGGTTTTTGTCATTGGTTCTGTTTATGTGATGGATTACATTTATTGATTTGAGTATGCTGAACCAGCCTTACATCCTAGGGATGAAGCCGACTTGATCGTGGTGGACAAGCTTTTTGATGTGCTGCTAGATTCGGTTTGACAGTATTTTCTTGAGGATTTTCGCATTGATATTCATCAGGGATATTGGTCTAAAATTCTCTTCTTTTGTTGTGTCTCTGCCAGGCTTTGGTATCAGGATGATGTTGGCCTCATAAAATGAGTTAGGAAGGATTCCCTTTTTCTATTGATTGGAATAGTTTCAGAAGGAATGGTACCAGCTCCTCTTTGTACCTCTGGTAGAATTAGGCTGTGAATCCGTATGGTCCTGGACTTTTATTGGTCAGTAGGCTATTAATTATTGCCTCAATTTCAGAACCTATTATTGGTCTATTCAGAGATTCAACTTCTTCCTGGTTTAGTCTTGGGAGAGTGTATATGTCCAGGAATTTATCCATTTCTTCTAGATTTTTTAGTTTGAGTAGAGGTGTTTATACTATTCTCTAATGGTAGTTTGTATTTCTGTGGGATCAGTGGTGATATCCCCTTTATCATTGTTTATGGCATCTATTTGATTCTTCTCTCTTTTCTTATTAGTCTTGCTAGTGGTCTACCAATTTTGTTGATCTTTTCTAAAAACCAGCTCCTGGATTCATTGATTTTTTGAGGGTTTTTTTGTGCCTCTATCTCCTTCAGCTCTGCTCTCATCTTAGATATTTCTTGCCTTCTGCTAGCTTTTGAATTTGTCTGCTCTTGTTTCTCTAGTTATTTTAATTGTGATGTTAGGGTGTCGATTTTAGGATCTTTCCTGCTTTCTCTTGTGGGCATTTAGTGCTATAAATTTCCCTCTACACACTGCTTTAAATGTGTCCCAAAGATTCTGGTACGTTGTGTCTGTTCTCATTGGTTTCAAAGAACATCTTTATTTCTGCCTCCATTTCATTATTTAACCAGTAGTCATTCAGGAGCAGGTTGTTCAGTTTCCATGTAGTTGTGTGGTTTTGAGTGAGTTTCTTAATCCTGAGTTCTAATTTGATTGCATTGTGATCTGAGACAGTTTGTTGTGATTTCTGTTCTTTTACATTTGCTGAAGAGTGCTTTACTTCCAATTATGTGGCAATTTTGGAGTGTGATGTGGTGCTGAGAAGAATGTATATTCTGTTGATTTGGGCAGGAGAGTTCTGTAGGTGTCTATTAGGTCTGTTTGGTGCAGGGCTGAGTTCAGGTCCTGGATATCCTTGTTAATCTTCTGTCTTGTTTACCTAATATTGACAGCGGGGTGTTAAAGTCTCCCATTATTATTGCGTGGGAATCTAAGTCTCTTTGTAGGTCTCTAAGGACTTGCTTTATGAATCTGGGTGCTCCTGTATTGGGTGCATATATATTTAGGATAGTTAACTCTTCTTGAATTGACCCCTTTACCATTATGTAATGGCCTTGTCTCTTTTGATCTTTATTGGTTTCAAGTCTGTTTTCTGAGAGACTAGGATTGCAACCCCAGCTTTTTTTTGCTTTACATTTACTTGGTAGATCTTCCTCCATCCCTTTATTTTGAGCCTATGTGCGTCTCTGCACATGAGATGGGTCTCCTGAATACAGCATGCTGATGGGCCTTGACTCTTTATCCAATTTGCCAGTCCGTGTCTTTTAATTGGGGCATTTAGCCCATTTACATTTAAGGGTAATATTGTTATGTGTGAATTTCATACTATCATTATGATGTTCGCTGGTTATTTTGCCATTAATTGATGCAGTTTCTTCCTAGCATCGATGGTCTTTACAATTTGGCATGTTTTTGCAGTGACTGGTTTTGTTTCCATATTTAGTGCTTCCTTTAGCTCTTGTAAGGCAGGCCTGGTGGTGACAAAATCTCTCAGCATTTGCTTGTCTGTAAAGGATTTTATTTCTCCTTCACTTATGAAGCTGAGTCTGGCTGGATATGAAATTATGGGTTGAAAATTCTTTTCTTTAAGAATGTTAAGGCCGGGCGCGGTGGCTCAAGCCTGTAATCCCAGCACTTTGGGAGGCCGAGACGGGCGAATCACGAGGTCAGGAGATCGAAACCATCCTGGCTAACATGGTGAAACCCCGTCTCTACTAAAAATACAAAAAAATTAGCTGGGCGAGGTGGCGGGCGCCTGTAGTCCCAGCTACTCGGGAGGCTGAGGCAGGAGAATGGCGTGAACCCGGGAGGCAGAGCTTGCAGTGAGCTGAGATCCGGCCACTGCACTCCAGCCTGGGGGCAGAGCGAGACTCTGTCTCAAAAAAAAAAAAAAAGAATGTTAAATATTGGTCCCCACTCTCTTCTGGCTTGTGGGGTTTCTGCTGAGATATCCAGTTAGTTTGATGGGCTTCCCTTTGTGGGTAACTCGACCTTTCTCTCTGGCTGCCCTTAACACTTTTTCCTTCATTTCAACTTTGGTGAATTTGACAATTATGTGTCTTGGGGTTGCTCTTCTCGAGGAGTATCTTTGTGGTGTACTCTGTATTTCCTGAATTTGAATGTTGGCCTGCCTTGCTAGGTTGGGGAAGGTCTCCTGGATAATATCCTGAAATGTGTTTTCTAACTTGGTTCCATTCTCCCCATCACTTTCAGGTACACCAATCAAACGTAGGTTTGGTCTTTCCACATAGTTCCATATTTCTTGAAGGCTTTGTTAACTTCTTGTTATTCTTTTTTCTCTAATCTTGTCTTTTCTCTTTATTTCATTAATTTGATCTTCAATCATTGATATCCGTTCTTCCACTTGATCAAATCGGCTATTGAAGCTTGTACATGCGTCACAAATTTCTTGTGCCATGGTTTTCAGCTCCATCAGGTCATTTAAGGTTTCTCTACACTGTTTATTCTAGCTAGCCATTCGTCTAACCTTTTTCAAGGTTTTTAGCTTCCTTGTGATGGGTTGAAACATCCTCCTTTAGCTCGGAGAAGTTTGCTATTACCAACCTTCTGAAGCCTACTTCTGTCAACTTGTCCAAGTTATTCTCTGTCCAGTTTTGTTCCGTTGCTGGCGAGGAGCTGTGATCCTTTGGAGGTGAAGAGGCACTCTGGTTTTTGGAATTTTGAGTGTTTCTGCTCTGGTTTTTCCCCATCTTTGTGGTTTTATCTACCTTTGGTCTTTGATGGTGATGATGTTGGTGACCTACAGATGGGGTTTTGGTGTGGATGTCCTTTTGGTTGATGTTGATGTTATTCCTTTCTGTTTGTTAGTTTTCCTTCTAATAGTCAGGCCCCTCAGCTGCAGGTGTGTTGGAGTTTGCTGGAGGTCCACTCCAGACCCTGTTTGCCTGGGTATCACCAGTGGAGGCTGCAGAACAGCAACTATTGCAGAACAGCAAGTATTGCTGCCTGATCCTTCCTCTGGAAGCTTTGTCCCAGAGGGGCACCCAACATATGAGGTGTCTGTTGGCCCCAACTGGGAGGTATCTCCCAGTCAGGCTACACGGGGGTCAGGGACCCACTTGAGGAGGCAGTCTGTCCATTCTTAGAGCTTGAATGCTGTGCTGGGAGAACCACTGCTCTCTTCAGAGCTGTCAGACAGGGACATTTAAGTATGCAGAAGTTGTCTGCTGCCTTTTGTTCAGCTATGTCCTGCCCACAGAGGTGGAGTCTACAGAGGCAGTAGGTCCTGTTGAGCTGCAGCGGGCTCCACCCAGTTCAAGCTTCCCGGCTGCTTTACCTACTCAAGCCTCAGTAATGGCGGATGCCCCTTCTCCCCCTACACCTGGCTGCAGCCTCGCCTTGCAGGTCGATCTCAGACTGCTGCTGTGTTAGCAGGGAGCAAGGCTCTGTGGACACGGGCCCTGCTGGGCCTGGCATGGGAGGGAATCTCTTGGTCTGTCAGTTGCTAAGACCTTGGGGAAAGTGCAATATTTGGGCAGGAGTGAACCGTTTTTCCAGGTACAGTCTGTCATGGCTTCCTTTGACTAGGAAAGGGATATCCCCCGACATCTTGCACTTCCCAGGTGAAGCGACACCCCACCCTGCTTCAGCTCACCCTCCATGGGCTGCACCCACTGTCCAACCAGTCCCATTGAGATGAACCAGGAACCTCAGTTGGAAATGCAAAAATCACCCGTCTTCTGTGTCAATCTCGCTGGGAACTGCAGACCAGAGCTGTTCCTATTTAGCCATCTTGGAAGCCAGATCCCATTTTCACTTTTTATTATCCATGTGTTTGCCTAATTTGTTTTCACTCTCTGGGTTTCGCTAGTGAATGCTATCTTATCAGTACTTTGTTAGAGAGCCATGAAATTACACTTATGATCAGTAGAAGTCTGGTCTAGTTTCTGATTCAAAGAGGTTCATGACAAGAACGGCATCCATGACATGTGTGTTGAGCGTGGAAATCCTGGATCATCACGAAATTACAAAACACAGAGCAGGGAAGCCACAATGTTTGGAGCTGTCAAGTAATTATTTGTTCTTTTTCTACACCCTGTCCATAATCATTCAGCCCTCGCTTCTGCCTGGTTTCATGTTGCATCCCTTTTTTTTTTTTTTTTTTAATTAGCTCCCAAGCAGTGGGATTCGATGGAAATGTGAACCATTTTTCCTCTTTTCTGGCTCCAGGTCCTACCTCTTCCTGCAGGAAGCCCACGTAAGCCGGGATGAGGAGGCAAGACAAAAGAGCAGAGTAGGCAAGTTTGACACAATTAACACCTTGGTCATGCCTCCAAATGTGGTGGGTCTTTCAGGGAAGGAGAACCAAAATGTACAGGAGAAAAATGACAGGCGACAAAAGGGAAAGTCAGCCAAATCTAAATGCAGAATTAGAGGCTGGAAATTCCTGTTGTCAACAAGAGATTCTGACAATTTCATCTCCTCTAACTTAAGAAAATCATTGAAAAGCCTTCCTTTATGTTTAGTTGCAAAGCAAAATCAAGACACACATTTTAAGTACCTAAAGATATTATGAGAAAGTAGGCAGCAGGCTCAGATTCTAGCCCTGAGAAATAATCTGGTGTTTGGGAAAGAAAAGCAGAAGTAAAGTGCCTGATTGTCGGGCAACATAATACTCTGTACATTTAATAATACTGAGTCACCCCAACCCCAGACTATCCTGTGATTTCATTTTAATGTAGAAAGCAAATACAACACAGTTAAAATGAAAAAATCAACTGGGATAACTTGCAGAAAATATAATTAAGTTAAAAATTATGTCCTGAATATAGACAGAACTCAATCAATAGGAAATACACCCCAATAGAAAATGGTCTGGTGGTAACATGTACACACAATATACACATGGCCAAAGCGCATGCAGAAGTGCTCACCTTATAATCCAATAAATGCAAGTAGAAACAGCTAATTCTAGTTTTTACCCAACAAGTTTTCTGGGGTAGGAATGTTATGAATTTGTGTTAAGAACACCATGAATTATCATCAGGGATGGGAACTGACTGCAAGTGTTTACAGTGGGTTGCAAAAAGCAGTTTAGCAGGCCATATGTGAGGATCTATCCTAAAAAAATGACCAGATATGGATGGGGACTTACAGTGTTTAAAACAGAGGAAAATTACAAACAACCTATATTTCCAATAAGGGATATGGTTAGGCTGGGCGTGGTGGCTCACACCTGTAATCCCAGCACTTTGGGAGGCCAACGCGGGTGCATTGCTTAAGCCCAGGGGTCTAAGACCAGACTGGGCAAGTTGGCAAAACCCTGTCTCTACAAACAAACAAAAAGGTAGCCAGGTGTGGTGGCACACGTGTAGTCCCAGCTACTTGGGAGGCTGAAGTGGGAGGCTTGCTTGAGCCCAGGAGGCAGATGTTGCAGTGAGCTGAGATCATGCCACTGTATTCCAGCCTAAGTGACAGAGCAACACTCTACCTCAAAAAAAGGGGGGGATATGCTTAAATTACGGTACACCCCCCAAAATATTTCACAGCTATTATACGAGATGCACTTGAAAATATCTTAATGTGAAAATGTTTATGATATTTGAGGCAAAAAGAATGACAAAAGTATTTCTTGGGTGCTTTCCACGTCCCAGGACTGTTTTATTCTCTTTACATGTGTTTCTCATTCATCTCTTAAAAGAACCTCATGAGGTAGGTACTATTATTAATATCCTCACTTTACATATGATGAAGTGGAAACAAGATGGTTATCTTACCCAGGGTTACAGTCTAAGAAGTTCCATTCCAGGCTTGGTGCTGTTAAAAATTTTACCATGTTACCTGATGGCTATCTGTCTCTGTCTGCCTGTGTGTCTGTCTACCTATTTATCAGTTATTTTCCTTCAAGTGAAGAGTTTGTCAAAAGGAGTCCTTATAATAGGTGTGGCCAGGAGGTAAGAAAGCAATAAGAGGCCGTGCAGTACTCAAGGCCCAAAGAGGAGACAAAAATCAAATTAGGAAGGAGAAAGTCTTCTGAGGGGTCCTCTTGTCTAATTATCTGTCTGTCCATCATCCATCTACACATCGGTCTTTCAATTCATCTAGCCTTGCAGCCTCTGTATGACAGGATGAGGCAAAAAGATAGCAGATAACACGCCATAAAGTGAATTGTGAGATGCATACCCTAGGGGACTTGTATCCTCGGGTAGTTAGCTGAGATGTGGTTATGGAAAGCTACACAAGCCCTTAACACTAATCCCCCACAATGAGGTAGAAGAGCACGCATAAGGGGCTTTCTGACTTCGAGACCACCCTCTTCTCTGGTGTGGGAGGGCTGTGGGCCCCCTCAGGCCTGAGTCACTCAAAGAGCGGCATCAGACTCCTGGTGGGCAGTGAGGGCAGGGCTGGCCAGCGGCCCTGGCAGGGGAGTGGAAGAGATGGGTGCAGCTGTGGGTTCAACCAGCTCACCCACCATCTGTGCAGGCTGAGAATGGCTGTGTCCTCTCCATGAAAGAACTGGCATGTGGGAGAGCCCAGACTCTGCCCTGCAAGACCCCCCTGGAAAGGCGGTCAGCCACAGCAGCCCTGGGAGGTAGCCTGCTGGGCAAGCAGCACATGACCGCTGAAAAGGGTCTTTCACCAAGCCTGGGGATGCATGTTCGGACAGTCGCAAAGGGGGCCTGAACACCACCACCGGGAGACAGGGTCTGCCTGCCCCCAGAGCCTGCAGCCATAAAATAAGAACTGTCCAGCCACTTACCTCCTTCTCTCCCTCCCAGAGGGGTCAGGCCACACCTGGTGAGCTGCGGGAGGAGGCAGAGGCAGGGAAGAGCCCCAGGCCTAGTTCTCTGTAGCAAGATACCAAGCTGGAGGGGAAACAGCTCTACTTTAAACCAAGTTCAGAGTTTTGATATTATCTGGGATTGGATACTCTAAGCATCAGACTGATGACATTGCTGGGTAGTTACAGTGACAACAAGACTTGGTGTCATCCAAGAGTTTCCAGCAAGGTCATGCTGATTGCTCAAATGCTCACTCAGGAACTGGGGAAGAACCAGCCACTGGACACCTTCAGACACAGAACAGGAAGATGAAGTCACCATGTGGTTACTTCTCCAGCTCCTGCCGGTCCCATATGTGTGCATGAGTGAGTGTGCACGTCTGCAAATGAACTACACACAGTGCCTATATCTCTGGACAGCGAAGTGATAGCCGGCACTCATTTTCTTCTTTTTACATGTTTTCCTCTAATTTCCACATTACCTACAAAGGGGATGTAGTCCTTTTATAATCAGAAAATCATCAGTAAATGTTATTTCAAAAGAGGAAGTCAGCCTTCTGGAAATTCCCTAATCCATGTAAAATATCACTTGTACCAGGAATGAGTCTTACCCATCATATGCCCAGTACAGTCACAAAGAGCAAGAAACATTCCAACATCTGCACAGGAACTTGGCGAGAAACTGACTCCATTCCCAGGGGAGGAGGGAGGAAGTGAGAATTGCGGATTTTGTTGTTTCTCTTGTAAACACGCTTTGGGATCATATCCTTTTCCTTTCCCCTCCCTTCTCCATTTCATCACAAATTCAGCAGCACGGAGACCCTTCCCAATACCAGCTCAACTGATGTGGCCCATTCTTCAGGCAAATTTCCAACAAGAGCTGAAAGTTAGTACCTTGGCATCTTGCGGGAATTTTAAAGGAATCCTAGAGTATTGAGATAAAAAGTGCCGCCTAGCTGCATGTAGTCACACACTGGAGTCTCTTTAACTGTTTTTCTAATGCTTTGCAGTGGAATTACCATGAAGGTGAAACAGCCTTATAAAAAGATCTTTAAAAGATCGTGAAAAGAGTTTTTGCTATGTTAGAAAAGGAGGTAGGAATCCCATGGAGCCAAAACACATCAAGTCAAAGTCACCCACTTCCTCTGATAAGGGTGGTAGATGGCCGGATGGGAAAAGGCTGCAGGGCCAGGATACCCAGCACTCAGCTCAGCCTTGGATGACGTTTCCCAGTATTCAAAGTGATGAAATGGCAAAATATGAGCTGGATGATAGCAGCTGGGGGATTTCCCAGCTACTGGGAAAACCTTAGAGTTACCTAGCAAGATGACTTGATAAAAGACACACTTTTCAAACACAGCCGCTTCAGCAGATTGGGAAGACTGGATGAACCACCTGTGATTCAAGAACATGGTGAGAAATAGAACTGCAGATCAAAACTGAATAGGTGGCCGGGCACAGTGGCTCACACCTGTAATCCCAGCACTTAGGGAGGCTGAGGTGGGCAGATCACGAGGTCAGGAGATCGAGACCATCCTGGCCAACACAGTGAAACCCAGTCTCTACTTAAAAAAATACAAAAAAATTAGCTGGGCATGGTGGTGCACACCTGTTGTCCCAGCTACTTGGGAGGCTGAGGCAGGGGAATCGCTTGAACCTGGGAGGCAGAGGTTGCAGTGAGCCAAGATTGTGCCGCTGCACTCCAGCCTGGCGACAGAGCAAGACTCTCTCAAAAAAACAAACAAACAACACAAAAAAATTGAAGAGGTAAAATACAATAGGAATAAGAGAATAGCTACTCTTGGGTTCAAATAGTTCATTACATGATGATAACTGATAACAACAACATTTTGTATTTATATAGACTGTTAATATTTTACAGTTTACAAGACTGTTTTGGGAGGCTTACCTTAATTTCAACTCTTTAGAAAAAAAAACTTAAGGGTTGATTCTGTTGACTACAAGTTTAAAGTGAACAGATACAGAAAAATAAAAGCCAACAGTAGCCAAATAAAAGTAAGCGTTCTTGTCCTTTGAGCACATCTGAGGCAGTGGGTTACACCCTTGGGGCCACCTTTAAGAGAAACATCAATAATTGAAGTCATAATGACACAGGTGGGCAGAGAGGTGAAGGGAAGACAGGGAGAGGTGAACAGTTGTTTCCAATATGTAAGCAGCCTCCATATTAGAAGATTCTGTGATTATCAGAAGTGTAGAACTTCGACAAATGACCAGAAGTTTCAAAGATGAAGACTGTGTTTGGGAGAATGGATCTAATCATTTCGATGTTTTGCAAGCAAAATAGAAATCCACAGGATTGCTGAGGGGAGGGTAATGGTATGGCCACATCCCTTGATGTCAGTCAGCCATGCGCCCCCTAATGCTGCAAGTTCACTCCTGGACATACAGATGCAAGAGGCAGGAGGCTCACTTGAACCTGGGAGGTGGAGGTTGCAGTGAGCCGAGATCGCACCACTGCTCCAGCCTGGGCAACAAGAGGGAAGTTCTGTCTTAGAAAAAGAAACCAAAGATCTTAACCTCCAGAGGAGATCTTTTAAGAGCCAATGAGTTCTCTCAGCACAACTCAATTGTGAGAAACATCAGTTGTCCGATATCACAAAGTGGCTCTTAGCTTGTGTGGTGCCAATGTGTCTCTCAGAACTTGGCATTTCTCTGCAGGGAATACTATCCCAGCAAACCTGGCTCCCTGAGGAGTGCTTGGAGCTGCCATAATTACATTCCCTTAGGTGCTACCCATTCCTCATCCTTCCTGGCCCCTCACTATGAAGTGTGGACAAAGGGAAGTGGCTAACAAGACAGCTCTTCAATTAGCTGAAGGATGTTGACCAGCTGGTGGGAAGGAAGCCAAAGATACCCACTGAAAATCCATTAGACCCAAATACATTGCAACACTTCCTCCATTAACTTGCTTCCCTTTTTTGCACTCAGTGAAGAGAGCGTTCTTAATCTTCAACAACTTACCTTCCCAAAGGTGGCCGGGTTGACTTGGTTCTCAGTGTTTTGCCCACAGGTCTCCATGTAAATCTCATACATGAGACAGCGAGGGACACTGCACCCTTCGCAAATGCAGAAGTTGTCGACCAACCTGGAGGAGAGGAGGACAAGGAAGAGGAAACTGCCATTTGTTTTTCTAGAGCAAAATATTTTGTCAAAATCAATGGTCAAGATGTGTGTGAGGTTCCAATACATGAAACGTCTAATTCATTGGATGAATCCCTGCGCAGGCTCACAACCAGCATCACGAATGTACCCGTTTGTCCTGAGGCCAGTGTTAAGTATTTTGACTGTGGCTTTTAGAACATCAAAAGCCCATAAAGTGTTCCTGTTTTTGTTTCCTGGCAGGTTGGCATGCTAAAAGAAGTTCAGTGAGGACTTCAGTAGACACTGTTTCATAGACCTTTCTAAAGGTTACAGCCAAGAGCTACATAACTACAAAGTGGAGAATTATTTATTCTACTTTATGAATAAGACACAAAACAATACCCAGGGAAAGCCTATCACCCTGCAGGTGACCGCAGGAGCCAGCCTGGCTTCCCAGGCCCCATTTTCACATCCTTCCCTCTCTGATTCCTGTTCCTCTGAAGAAGTTGCTTGCATGGTTCTTAAACCTCTGTGGTTTAGGGCAGGCCATTATGTTTGGATTCTTTGAATTGCAATGAGGTGTAAAATGCAAGACACGAAGAGACACCGAGAGAGGCAGAGTGTTTTTGCTCTGCTTTCTCCCCTACTGGGTACAGAGCCAAAGCAGCACAGAGCGAATGCAACAGTGCCTGTGACCTCTGCTCAAAGTGATACCTTCAACTACACCAGTGCTCCCGGTCTGGGGACAGAGTGTATTCCTTACCAATAAGGGGCTCTGGCTGAGGTTCACAGACCACCCCCGGCCCCTGGGGACAGCCAGGTACCTGTTCCAGCAGCAGTATGTCGGTGTGGGGGTGAGTGGTGAAGGTGGCCTGGGTCACAAAGTGTCCGTAGTGACATCCAGCTACAACCTTCCTTTCCCGGTGGGATGGACCGTCGTTCTTTAAAACAAAAATCCACAAAGCAAGCCAGTATAACTCTTAAAGAGGAATATTTATTTAGCAGAGACTTTACAGACAATACATGCCCTTGGCATTTGTTTTTCTAGAGCAAAATATAGGTACTTTGCTTTAGATGGGTATATGGGTGGTATACAGCTTATCTTCTGGAATGAGGCACACTGGGGCCAAATTTACTCTCCTTGGGAACTAAAGGATATAGTCACAATTGTTGACCCCACTGGCTTTCCAGAAAAAAAGACACATGAACATAACGAATGGGGGAATCTCTGACCCTGCAACGTTTTCTTGGGGTAATAAATTACCCCAGGCCCAGGGGCCTCAAACAACAGAAATGGATTCTCACAGTTCTGGAAGTTGGAAGCCTAAAAATCCAAGTGCCAAGCAAGGTCGGTTCCTTCCAGAGGCTCTGAGGGAGACTTGCTAGATATTTTTCTCCTTGTTTCTGGTGATTGCCAGAAATCCTCGGTGTTCCTCAGCTTCACTCCAGTTCCTGCCTGTGTCTTACATGGCCTTCTCCCTGTGTGTCCATTATCTCTGTGAATTTTATTGCTTTTCTTTTTTGTATTCTTTTAGTAGAGACAGGTTTTGCCGTGTTGGCCAGGCTGGTCTTGAACTGGGCTCAAGCGATCCACCCACCTTAGTCTCCCAAAGTGCGGGGATTACAGGTGTGAGTCACCGCGCATGGCTAGTATCTCTGTGAATTTTCTTATCAAGGTAACAGTGATTGGATTTAGAGCCCATCCTAATTCAGGATGACTTCCATTTAACTAATTACATCTACAAAGATCCTGTTTCCAAATAAGGTTACGCTCTGAGGTTCCGGGTGGACATGAGTTTTTTTTGGGGGGGATGTTATCCAACCCAGCACAGGCACCAAGGAAGTAGATTTTTTCTGGGATGCTTCCCTAAATCAATGTGGGAACATGACACTTCAGATACTTCACAATGGTTTAAATGCAACTGCTACTGCACCAATTATTTGGCTCAAAGTTGAGTACAGGGTGATATCCATTGGTGGGATGGTGGGGTGGGGGAGTGGCAGATTCATATATAGTCAGCATACAGATATATACACACACACATATACACATATATACATATACACATAAATATATTATATATATATAGAGAGAGAGAGAGAAAGAGAGAGACACCCTCTGGAGTACAGTGGTGCAATCGTAGCTCATTGCATCCTCAAACTCCTGGGCTCAAGGGATCCTCCTGCCTTAGCTTCCTGAGTAGCTAGGACTACAGGCGTGTGACCATGTCCAGATACTTTAAAAAAAAAAAAAAAAAAACGTGGAGACAGGGTCTCACTATGTTGCCCAAGCTAGTGTTGACCTCCTGTTGTTGAGCAATGCTCCCACTTTGGCCTTCCAAAGTACTGGGATTACAGGCACAAGCCACTGCACCTGGCTTATATTTCTTTTGTTAAGATACTACTTGTTGATATATGAAAAACTCAATATTGGAAGTATCCCAGAAAAGTGTTGGCTAAATCCGGGAAACTGCAGCAAAATGTGATGTGCACTGAATTCAAACTCACTTGTTTATTCATAGTTACTCCAGATTTAGTTATGGAACGCTCTCCTTAAAAAAGAAGTGTAAAAAATACAAACTCCTTAAAATGAACTCCAGTTTTCCATGTTTGCTGATTGTTCTTTCCTGTGACAGACGCTCATTTCTTCTAAGTCTCTATGAATTGCTGTCCTCCAATTTCAAAATACTACCGAGCCTGCCTGTTGCCTAAGTGGAGCAGGAAGGCCAAATAATACTCTTAATAGGAATGATAGTAAAGGTCTGTGGCCAAGAGTCCTTTCTATACCACACATGTAAAGAAAGGGCTACCTTTAGATGTGAGCTCTGTGTGGCTGCCTTGGTCCTGGCAGTTCCAAGAGATTCATCCGGTCTCTGACCATGTGTCTGTAGTCATTTGCCCAACATTCTAAGCCAAATCACAGAGACCAATCAATGGCAGCCAGTCAGCATACAGTAACTGGACAAGTAGAAAGTTTGAAAGTGGACTTTGTCACCCAGTAGTTGCCTCAGCCTTCAGCGTCCACACACATGGGAAATTATGATCATGACTCTTACCCCGGGCTTTGAACCTCAAAGACCCGGGTTTTCATTCTGACTCTGAGACATCTGAGAGTTTTTGTGATTAGAAAACAAGCACATGACATGCCTACCCTGGCTTGCACATAGAAGCTCTTATCATTTTTATGTCTACTATCAAAATCTGGAATGGAAGCAAGAAAGATGCTGACGTTGGCAGAGTGGCTGCACAGAATACCTGCTGTAGGTGAGCCTGACTTCCAACCACCTGGGGCTCCAAGGATACACTGAAAGGGGACTGGCAGAACTGCTGGCAGGTGACATTGATTAAGGGTTTTAAACTCTACTACCAAAATGGCCTTTGGTGATACACCTGGGAATAAAGCCTGCTTGATAAAGATCACTAGATTCCTTGCTTACCTGCATAATAACACTATTTTCCTGGTCTTGCCATCAGACAGGGTGGATTAAGATCTTGAGACCATTCATGATGTTCTCCTCACTTTGAGTGATGAACAATCTGATGATTACTGACTTCACAGCACAAATACTTAGCCAGTGGTTCACACATTTTGAGTACTCTTTAAAGAAAAATGTCACGAGCAACTGGACACAGTGGCTCACGCCTGTAATCCCAGCACCTTGGGAGGCTGAGATGGGCAGATCACCTGAGGTCAGGAGTTCAAGGCCAGTCTGGCCAACATGGCAAAACCCCATCTTCGCTAAAAACAGAAAAATTAGCTGAGCGCAGTGGTGTGTGCCTGTAATCCCAGTTACTCGGGAGACTGAGGTAGGAGAATTGCTTGAACCCAGGAGGTGGAGGTTGCAGTGAGCTGAGATAGTGCCACTCTACTCCAGCCTGGGAGACACAGCGAGACTCCATCTCAAAAAAAAAAAAAAAGAAAAATCTCGTGAGCCCCCCAAACTAGGAACTAGAGTCCCTTTTGGTTCCAGCTGATCAAAAGCTACCATGAATTCTGCACCTTTCCAAATACATTTGTATTTCTAAAATTTCAACAGAGTCTGCAGAAATTTGTAAAAGTCTATGTCGGAAATAGTTATGTAGTCTACAGCCAGGGCTCAGCATACATTGGGATTAGATAATGCTTAAGTTTTGCCTGGTCTGAAGCCAGGGGTCAGACCTGCTAGGTCTGCACCCCAGCAAGGAAGTCAGATCACTATTCTTCATTTCTTTGTGCTCCCCAGAGCTTTAACCCCAGCTCTCCCCGTTTCTGCAGTCTTTCCTGTCCATGAAACAGAAACCTTCTATTACCTCTGGCCCCCGAGACTTGACCAAGCTCTCCTGGGACCTTTCTCCTGGGAGAATTTATCCAGTGTGGATGACAATGGCACTGATGTCTCTAAGACATGCTGAGGACCTAACAAGTGACTGATTAGAAGACAAGACAACGAAGTAATGTGGAAAATGGCAGGTTTCCTCCACAGGACAATAGCTGGGCCCCTCCCTGGTCTTTCACTCAGATGCTAAGAGTTGTCTCCAGGCACTCAGGCCCCTCGCCCTGCACTACCCACCACTGCTCCTCCAGCACTGGTAACACCTTCCAGGCTTTAGAATACCAGAGGCTGTTCTTGATGTTGATGTTAAAACCACTAGTGCCAACCATCTGTTTTGGGTGTTTTTTTTTGTTGTTGGAGATGGAGTTTCACTCTTGTTGCCCACACTGGAGCGGAATGGCGTAATCCTGGTTCACTACAACCTTCAGGTCCCAGGTTCAAGTGATTCTCCTGCCTCAGCCTTAGAGTAGCTGGGATTTACAGGTGCCTGCCATCACACCCAGCTAATTTTTCTATTTTTAGTGGAGAGAGGTTTCCGCCATGTTAGCCAGGCTGGTCTCAAACTCCTGAGCTCAAGTGACCCACCTGCCTCAGCCTCCCAAAGTGCTGGGATTACTGGCCTGAGCCACCACAGCTGGCCTCAACGATCTGTTAAACATACTACCTCATCAACTGGAGTCTAAAGAACAGCCCTCCCCAATGAAACGGTGACCCCTCCCTTATTTTCATTGCCTCCACCTCCCCAACCTTGAAGAGGGGCCTATAGGGATAAGAACTTGTAACATGGGACTTGAATAAGTCACACTCTGCTAAAACGGTCTACACCAGGAGTGTCCAATCTTTTCTACCCTGGGCTACACTGGAAGAACTGTCTTGGGTCACATATAAAAAACACTAATGATAGCTGATAAGCCAAAACAAACAAGTCTCAGGGTTTTAAGAAAGTTTATGAAGGCCCAGCATGGTTGCTCACACCTGTAATCCCAGCACTTTGGGAGGCCGAGGCAGGCAGATCACTTGAGGTCAGGACTTCCAGACCAGCCTGGCTAACATGGTGAAACCTTGTCTTTAACAAAAATACAAAAATTAGCAGGGCATGATGGCACAGGCCTGTAATCCCAGCTACTACGGAAGGATAAGGCAGGAGAATCACTTGAACTCAGGAGGAGGAGGTCACAGTGAACCAAGATCATGCCATTGCACTCCAGACTGGCCAACGGAGCAAGACTCCATCACACACAAAAAAAAAAAACGAAAAGAAAGTTTACAAATTTGTGTTGGGCCTTATGCGGCCCTTAGGCTGAGGGTTGGACAAGCTTGGTCTAGACCATCATAGGCCCCCTGGTTACCATTTGAAGTGAGTTCACAAACGGTCTTAGGAGGATGTTCAGGTATTTTTAAAAATCAGTCTCATCATTCTTTCAAGTTTCTGGAGCATAATTTAAACCCTGGAAACTCTAATTTACTAAATGGCTACCGGAAGTCATTGAAAGGCATCCTGAGTCCTTTCTTCTAAGAAGAACGATGCATGAGGGCCTGGGGTCAGTAAGTGTAGCAGAAACCCAGCCCAGCTGTGTAACCCTGAAAAACGCTGTGTGCTTCAGTGTTCATTCGTTCTTTTTTTTAAAATCTCATTGAAGATAAGACAAATCAAAAATGTTCTTTTGGAGGAAAATGGTAACTGTTTAGGCCTGCCAGGGTTATAATCACAAACACACCCTTCTTTTTGTTTCACTCACATGACTTTCAAAAGTCTTCCCTGAGAAATATGCGTTGAAACTTAAAAACAGAAAAATGTACTGTTACATAACAGCTACTCACCTTGTAAAACTAAAGGTCCTAGAACTGGTTTCAATTATTTTCCTATTTAAGATCTGCAAACTCAGTCCCAAGGGCTAAGGATGTTTTTCTTTCCCTTTTTCCCTGCTTCGACTTAAATAGCTAGAAGTGAATTTCACAATGTGGAATGCAATGTGGAAAGCTAAAAACTGCTTAGCTTTAACTGAGGAAACATCTCATCCTGGATCTAGGGAGAGAAAGCTTTTCCTCCTCTGGCCAATGCCCAGGCGCTTTTGGATGTACAGGAAAGTACGGTCCAACCAATGGGTCCCCGCGGGGCAGACCGAATGGCTTTCCGCGGGAAGGGTGACAACGGGGAACCCACAGATGGGAAGCCCGACCCCATTGCCCACTCGGACCCGGGGCTTTTACGCGTGTGCGTGCATGGGAGGTCCTCCGCGCTGGGCCTGGGGCCGCTCCTAACACCCGGCTTTCACCTGGCGTCCCGAGGGCAGCCGTAGCGGGAACCACGCTTCCCCTCCCCGGCCCCACCTCCTCCATCCGAGCGTCCCAGGGACCTGGCGGCTCACCACCGGATGACGCCGCTGTGCGGGCCCCGCCTGTCCCCGAGGCTCGACGGCGAGGCCGGCACCCCCTCGGCCATGGCTCGGTCCCGGGCCTGCAGCACCGAGGCTGGCAGCGAACGGCGGCCGTGAGCGGCGCTAGGTTGCACCGGTCCTGCCACCGCCGCTCCTCGGTGTTTACTTTAGAAAAGGGCGCGCGGGGCGCGGGGCGGAAACCCAGTCCTCCAGGCCCGAGCCCGGGTGCGCGAGGCCGTGCGGCGAGCCCGGCAGGCCACAGCCCCCCAACCCCCTCGCCCCGCCGAGAATGAGCGGACCCCGCCCTGCATCCTGCGGTGTGGGCTGGAGCCGTCTCCCGCTCGCACCCAGCGCCCGTCCCACCTCCGAACCAACCGATCAAACAGGCACGCGAACAAGAAGCACCAACTTACTTACACCTTTTCCAATCTGGTCGCGGTGTTGAGTTCGTGGGGGTCCTTGACTGACTTGCGCATTGGAGTTCTCAGGCAGTTTTCAAAATACACTGATACCTGGCTCCCGCTCCCCACCCCAGCCCCAAGAGGTTCTGATGAATTGGTCTGGGCGAGGGCAGGCTGGGCCAACCTGCTTTTTCAGCCTCCCTGGGTGATGCTAATGTGCCCGCCGTTGCCAGAAACCACTGGACCTAGGAGTTTTGAAAAATCTCCGAGCTCAGAATTTCTGACAGACGGGTGCATGGGGACTTCCAGGAGGCTGGTCCCAGGTGACTCCAGTGTGCCGCTCCAGGTGAGCAGTGCCACCTCAACGTGAGTCCCCATATCTGCAGCCAGACCCTGCAAGTCGTTGCCCTCAAGAGCCATTTATGTCAGTGTCATTGCTGTGTAACATGGAGCTGCTGGCCCTCTCCAAACTCATCTCCTTTTTGGGGAACTGTGTGGTTATTGTATTAAGTGGCATTCACTTGCAAGGCTGTGGCGTAGTCAGAGCTCAGTCATGCAGCCTTTACTGTGGCTGCTAACTGCTTCAGAGTCTCCGGGTAAGGATTTCTCAATCTAGATCAAAAACACATTTGCCGACTTAGCAACAACAAAAACCAAACCGCCCAGTTTACAAATGGGCAAAGGACTTGGATAGATATTTCTCCAAAGAAGATACATAAATGCCTACTAAGCACATGAAAAGATGCTCAACATCATTAATCATTAGGAAACGCAAATAAAAACCATACCCAAGAGGATGGCTATTATTTAAAACATAGAAACTAACGAGTGTTGGTGAGGATGTAGAGAAATTGGAACCCTTGTTCACTGCATGTGGGAATTTAAAGTGGTGCAGCTGGCCCAGGGCAGTGGCCCACGCCTGTAATCCCCATACTTTGGGAGGCCGGGGCTGTCAGATAACCTGAGGTCTGGAGTTCGAGACCAGCCTGGACAACATGGTGAAACCCCGTCTCTACTAAAAATACAAAAAAAAAAAAAAAAAAAAAAGCCGGACATGGTGGCAGGTGCCTGTAATCCCAGCTGCTTGGGAGACTGAGGCACAAGAATCGCTTGAACCTGGGAGGCAGAGATTGCAGTGAGCCAAGATCGCGCCACTGCACTCCAGCCTGGGCGACAAGGTGAGACGGCATCTCAAAAAAATATATATAATATTAAAGTGGTGCAGCTGCTAGGGAAAACAGTATGGCCGTTCCTCAAAAATTAAACATAGAATTACCTTATGATCAGCCAGTCCCACTTCTGAGTGTATACCCGAAAAGAATTGAAAGCAGGAATGAAAACATGTACAGCAATACTCATAGCAGCATTATTCACAATAGCCAAAAGGTAGAAGTAACCGAGTGTCTATGGGCAGACCAATGGATAAACAAAATGTGGTACGTATACATACACTAGAACATTATTTACCCTTAGAAAGGAATGAAATTCGGATACATGCTACAACACGGATACACTGAAAACATCATACTAACAAATAAAGTGCACAGAAAAGCATGATTCCACTTACATGAGGTCCCTAGAAGTCAAATTCATAGAGACAAAGTAGAATGGGGGTTGCCAGGGGCTGGGGGGTTAGTGTTTTAATGGGGGCAGAGTTCCAGTTTGGGAAGATGGAAAGTTCTGGAAATAGATGCTGATGGTTGCAAAACAATGCGAATGTACTTAATACCACACCACTGAATTGTGTACTTACTAATTGTTAAAAATGGTAAATTTTATGTTATATGTATTTTACTGCAATTTTTAAAAGTCTGTCCCCAAAACATACGCACACACAACACACACGTTTGAGAAGTACTTCTGGAAGCAGGAAAGAGATCGATTCAACAAAGTAAACAACTGCCGACTGCCTACCACGTGCCAGCCCTGGAAGGTAGCTGCTGGGGCCCACCAGAGATCTCCAGGGCCAGCATCCTCCCTTCCACAGGAACACCATCACCAGGGTGAAGCTCCAACGTCAGTTCCAGAGAGCGAGCAGGACATTCAGAACCTGGACCCTGAAGTTCAACTAGGTCACTGGAGCTGACCCGGGATGGCATCTGACTCTCCTTTGGGGCACTGCCTCATGAATCAGCCTAGTCCTGAAGCCTGGGGCATTTGGAGCGTAGGGGTGGGATAGTAGTGAGTGGGAATGATGTAATCAACAAGTGAATGGGGCCACTGTTAGCCCTATTTATCTTCTCAGCTGAGTTTCCTTGTTCAGGGCTGGCTGCTTTAAAATGCCACCCAGTAGAGGACAATTGACTCCATATCATCCTCTCTCAAGCCAGGGGCTGGGGGGAACCTCACCTGGTGCCTTAAGAGCATCCATATCAGGATGGGAGGCCAACTATGTGAATAGCAAGAGTTGGGAGACTGCTGAATGGCAACCACGACGAAGAACCCACAGGAAAAAAAGATGAAGCAATGAGGTGAGGCGATATGGCAGGGCTCTCCAAGGCCTCACTCTGCAGGTCAGCCCGTCTCTAGAAGAGGTAACACATCCCTTTGGACTGGGAGGGGGAGCCCTGTGAGGTTCCTTCATCTGATTTGCTTTGCCCTGAGTGCTAAGTCCTGTCCTCCTGCAGTGGGACAGACAGGTCCTTCTCAGTGGCTGGGGGAAATATGGTTCCTTCCCCTTCTCATACTGGTCCTGCAGCAGCTCCTTCCACCCAGGAAACTTCCCAAGATGCCTGCTCATGTCCACAGACTGGAAATAACCAAGGGAAGAGCCTGCTGTTATTTAGGACCTTATTATGTCACTGCTGGTACCATAATATTTGCATATTTACTGAGCATCAACCAGTACCAGGCACTGGAACAGACCTTGGAAATACAATGGGGACACCATGATCATCTGGTTGACCAGTGGTCTCTTTGCTAGCTATTGCATTGAATGTTAAATGCTATGAAAAGCAAACATCATCTTACCTCGGCTCAGAGCTCTTGAGGCTTGATTAGAAGACTCTAGAAATGAGGCCATGTGGTCAATTTTACACCCTCCACCCAAAGAGCCTATTAATTTCATCTATTACAGGTGACAGCTGGTGTCCCTAGTTTGACCAGCCATCTTATAGATCAGACTCTGAGTAGTTTCATGCTAATACAGTGACACTCTCAGAAGATTTATTCCCATTGTATGTCTTCCTAATGTGCAAAGGACATTTACCTCTGCACACAACTCCATTACTAGCAGCATAATTAAGGCTTTCAGTTGAGTTGACCACATAGCCACATAATTCGCTCAGTAGAAATTAGGTATAAAATCCATTTTCTTTTCAAAGAATGTTTAACTGGAAGTGACATCACAAAAAACTTCATTCTATGGTGTTCACTGAGGAGACTGCTAGACCCATGTATGTGCTGTCTTGTACCTGAAAATCTAGTCTCTATCTCCAGGTTGAGCATCTTTGCTCTAATATCTAAACCAGGACAAGGAAAATAACTTTTAAGGTTTATATCAAGTAGAATTCCAGTTTTATGTCACGTTATATACACAAAGCTAGAGAACCACATCTCTTTTATCTAAACAGTAACTTCTTTTACCTACTTCCATCTAATTGGTTTCTAGCTTATCTAATTAGTCTCATTTCACCTTCTAAAAGGGCACCAGCTGTGCCTTCTCCTTGCACAAAACCATCTCTGATCTAGAGTGCTTAATTTCATTCAATTCTTGCAATTATTCACTTTCTGTGGATGTACCCAGGTGTCTTCAGGCAATAGATGTATTTTTAAATAAAGCTAATGAGCATAGTGGATTTGGTCCAGAATGCACAATGTAGCTGCATCTGCACAGACACAGTATTACAGAGAACAGACAACCGCATGTTCCATTTAGCCTGGAAGAGACTCCTTAAGATCCCTGGACTCTAAACCAGTAAGCTATGGAGACTTTCAAACTATACTAGAGCAAAACAGTCTCATTGGAGAGATTCCAAATCACTATCATATGTTGCAATTTTCCTTGGTCTACGCTCACCTTTTGAGTATCTGGCTTTTACCCCAGTTGAAATCAATGGGAACATTGCATTCAGGACAATGTATGTAATGAGAAAACCTAACTCCAAATATAAAACACTTCTCTGTCATTTCTTTATCTAAAATCCATGATTAAGAGGACCATGACGATATCCCATTGCTGTGTTTTTTTCCCCAATGCAGTTTTCCTGTTTCCCTTTTTGCAGAGAGATGCTGGCCACATAAGGTATAACAAATAGCATTATCTGCAGAGGAACTCTGAGAATGTGTGGAATGAAATGAAACAGCCTTCACTCGTCACAGAATGCTTGTAAATTGTAATTTGCAAAGTAATGCATTTGAATTCTTTTGTTGCATTAAAAGTGGGATTTTTCTGGAAGTCTCATGGAAAACCAAGCAAAAACTAAATGAAAAGTGGTTTCCTTTTCTGCAGATGATTAGTAGGAATTTAATAAGTCATCTTATTAAAGCCATCATGTAAGACACTTTTCCAAATCATAACTATGAGCAAAATTATAAATCTTACCCCAATTTACTAAATAATTTTCCAAAAGAATGAGAAAAGGCACACTAAGTCAATTATTTTGGATTTGTGTAAATACTATTTTAAAGCCTTTTACAAGCATGAAGTAATTATTTTTCAAAAGCAGTTTAAAACGATAGCATTAGTTAATTTTGGGTAAGATAAACCTTCATTTGTCCTCATGGTTCATATTATTCTTTGGTAAAAACGTACTAGAACAGCTGCTTGCTCCCTGCTGTTCTGCATGGAATGATTTCCTGGTGCTATCCCCACCATGAAATGAATTTCACTACAGCATCTCCAGACAGAGTACATGTTTGACACATCTTTCTAAAGGACAGCAGACTGCCTTTCAATGGGTCACGTGACCTCCTTCTGCTAATTACCCATTGGAATTCCCCAGCAGAGGGAAGCAAGAAAGATGCTTTACAAAGAGCATCTGCCTGTGAGCTTTGCTGGAGAACAAAGGTAAACACATCCCAATAGATGTGTAAAGATTGTTAAAGCTCGCTTTATGAAGCAAAGCCTGGCTTTAAAAACCACTAACCTTAAGACCCCGCAAGGCCAGACTAAGATGCAAAATAGTTGTCAAGATGGTCTTTTTCAAATATTATTTTCACGTTATCGCTATACTGGGACCGTAAACACTTACCCAGTGCCTCTCACCGCATCTGTGTCGAGGTGAGCTGAGAGGCACGGACCCCTCCCACCTGCCTCTGCTTGTTCGTCACCCAGGCCACTCCAATTGACAACGTCTTAGAACCTTGCACAGGAAGTAGGCAAGGCAACAGAAGCTGAAGGGAGGGCCACAAGCACCCGAGTCTGAAGAGCTGGAGGAGACAGACCCCCTGAGAATTCCCTGCCTCTCGTGTGGTCCAGGAATCTCTCCTGGAGCTCATCTGTGTACCCCGACAAATGAACTTTTCCCTTAAGTCATTTAGAGCAGGTTTCCTTTTCTTATCACAAGTTTATGAGTTTTTTTTTTTTGGGGGGGGGGAGACAGAGTCTCATTTTGTCACTCAAGCTGGAGTGCAGTGGCACAATCTGGCTCACCGCAACATCTGCCTCCCGGGTTTTCCTGCCTCAGCCTCCCACGTAGCTGGGATTAACAGGCGCCTGTCGCCCTGCCTGGCTAATTTTGCATTTTTAGTAGAGACAGGGTTTCGCCATATTGCCCAGGCTGCTCTTGAACTCCTGACCTCAGATGACCCACTTGCCTCAGCCTCTCAAAATGCTGGCATTACAGGTGTGAACCACCACACCCGGCCAAGTTCATGCGTTTCTAATACCTGTGATTTGTCTTAGTAAGGATCTGGGAGGAGGTGGTTCCCACACCCGTCCGGAGGTAACCATTTTGAAGGACATTTGAAACCCCATGGTTAAGCTAAGTGGTAGCTGGAGTTGAGTCATTCACTGGACAGATTTTTAGGGAGCACCCAAATGAGCCTCTTGCGTGGGAGGGGGTGGGGTGACCTCAGAAACGATAAGCTGCAGTGGCCCCTGCCCTCAGGATACCCACAGTAATCACCATCTCTGACAGGAGTGAAAATAGAGCTACCCCCAAAACTTCCGTACAGTAGGCCCCATTACACAGTAGTTGGAGGTCTGGCTGGGGACCTTGTCAACATGGTTATGCAGCTGAGGACCACCGCATCGGCCCCCTGGCAGGAATCACAGGAGTCACAGCCAAACCACAAGGCGTACAGAGCCCATGGGAGGAAGGAGAAACAAGTCCCTCAAGGACAGTGACTCGGCTGCAGCCACACATTGACTGTGGCTGCCATTAGCATGACCAGCACCCACCTGACAAGCAGACTGCCTTAGAGTCCGTGGTCCAAGTATGTCCCAAATTCGTGGGTTCTTGGGTCCCGCTGACTTCAAGAATGAAGCCATGGACCCTTGCAAGTGAGTGCTACGATTCTTAAAGACCATACGTTCAGGTGTGTTCCTTCAGCTGTGCCCAGCTTCTTCCTTCTGATGGGTTCGTGGTCCCGCTAGCTTAAAGAGCTAAGCTGCAAACCTTCCCTGTGAGTATGAACAGCTCACAAATGCCACGCAGGCACAAGAAGCGAGCAACAGCAAGATTTACTGTAAACAACTAGAAACAACAAAGCCTTCACACCACTTAAAGTAATAACAGCAAGTTGCAGCTGATTGGCGCTGGCAGCCTGCTTTTATTGCCTTATCTGGCCCCACCCACATTCTGCTGATTGGTCAGTTTTACAGGGAGCTGATTGGTCCATTTTACAGAGAGCTGATTGGTTCATTTTACAGAGAGCTGATTGGTTCATTTTTACAGAGAGCTGATTGGTCCGTTTTGACAGGGTGCTGATTGGTGCTTTTACAATCTCCGAACTAGACACAGAGTGCTGCTTGGTGCCTTTACAATCCTCTAGCTAGACATAAAAGTTCTCCAAGTTCGCACTATATTAGCTAGACACAGAGCACTGTTTGGTGTATTTACAAACCCTGAGCTAGACACAAGAGTGCTGATTGGTGCGTTTACAATCCTTTAGCTAGACACAGAGTACTAGACAAAAAAGTTCTCCAAGTCCCCACTAGGTTAACTACATGCAGAATACTGATTGGTATATTTACAAACCTTGAGCTAGACACAGGGTGCTGATTGGTATATTTACAATCTCTTAGCTAGACATAAAGGTTCTCCAAGTCCCTACTAGACACAGGAGCCCAGCTGGCTTCACCTAGTGGATCCCGCCCGCACTGGGGCTGCAGGCGGAGCTGCCCGCCAGTCCCGCGCCATGCTCCCGCACTCCTCAGCCCTTGGGCGGTGAATGGGATCGCGGCGGCCGCGCACAGGAGGCAGCGCTCTTCAGGGAGTCTCGGGCTGTGCTGGAACCTCGGGCGGGGTGGGGGCGGAGGCTCGGGCATGGCGGGCTGCAGGTCCCGAGCCCTGCCCACCCCGAGGGGAGGCAGCTGAGGCCCTGCGAGAATTCGAGTGCAGAGAATTCGAGTGCAGTGCCAGCGGGCCGGCACTGCTCGCTGACCAGGCACACCCTCTGCAGCTGGTGGCCTGGGTGCTAAGCCCCTCACTGCCCGGGCCGGCGGTGCCGGCTGGTTGCTCTGAGTGAGGCCCCCGCTGAGTCCACGCCTACCCGGAACTGGCGCTGGCCCGCGAGTGCAGGGCCCAGCCCGGGTTCCCGCCCACGCCCCTCCCTCCACACCTCCCTCCAGCACTTTGGGAGGCTGAGGCCGGTGGATCGCCTGAGGTCAGCAGTTCGAGACCAGCCTGGCCAACATAGTGAAACCCCATCTTTACCAAAAATACAAAAAATTAGCCGGGCATGGTGGCGGGCACCTGTAATCCCAGCTACTAGGGAGGCATACAGGAGAATCGCTTGAACCCGGGAGGCAGAGGTTGCAGTGAGCGGAGATCGCGCCATTGCACTCCAGCCTGGGCAACAAGAGCAAAACTCCATCTCAAATAAATAAATAATGAAAGAAAGTAAGCTGATAAAGCTTTTATCCTGGCACATCGTAAGTGCTCAATAAACTTTTGACTGTTGCCTATTTGACAATTTCACTTGCAGATAAATATTTAAAATTATTTCAGTTATTTCAAAATTTGTTGGTGTGGTGTTATGGTTATACAAAGAGAATTTCTATCCTTTTTAGAGATACACCTTCAAATATTTATAGATGAAATAAAATGATGTCTGAGATTTGCTTCAAAATAACCCAGTTGGCAGGAGTAGGGGGTGGGGAGAGCAGCTGAGCCAAGGTTGGCAGGTCCAATGCCTGCCGAAGTGGGGAGCTCATTGCACTGTGCTCTCCACTTCTGTGTGTGTTCGAAATAGTCCATAAGAAAAAAGTTTTTATATGTACATTTGAAGCTGTGTCCTGGGGGAGGATGTACACAAGACATTTATACTTACACACCATAGTTTCAGACTTGCCTAAACACCTTCTTCAACGTGCACAACACTCAAACACAGTATGTGATTAACAGTATAATTAGCACTAGGTTTTGTTTTGTTTTTTTAAATCAGTAGGGCATTATTAGCACTGTGGTTTAGTGTTCTGCACAATACTCCTGCAACTTTAGCTGGGCGTGGTGGCACGTCCTGTAGTCCCAGCCACTCTGGAGGCTGAGTTGGGAGGATGGCTTGAGCCTGGGAGGCAGAGATTGCAGGGAGGCAGAGGTTGCAGTGCGCCAAGATTGCGCCACTGAACTCTAGCCTGGGCAGTAGAGCCAGACCTTGTCTCAAAAAAAAGAAAAAAAAGAAAAAAAAAGTTTGTTTCTTAAAAACTCCCAGGGCCAGGCGAGGTGGCTCATGCCTGCAATGCCAGCACTTTGGGAGGCCGAGGTGGGCAGATTGCTTGAGCCCAGGCATTTGAGACCAGCCTGGCCAACATGGCAAAACCCTGTCTCCACTAAAGATATAAAAATTAGCTGGGCATGGTGGCGCATGCTGTAGTCCCAGCTACTCGGGAGACTGAGGTTTGGGGGATCACTTGAGCCTGGGAGGCAGAGGTTGCAGTGAGCTCAGATTATGCCACTACACTCCAGCCTGGGCAACAGAGCCAGTCTCTGTCTCAAAAACAACAACAACAAAAAAAAAAAACACTGAAAAAAATTCCTAAATATTATACCTCTGTCTTGGTGATTCACAGACAAATTATTATATTGAAGAACCTGAGAGAGGTCCTGCAGTAAATAAGATTGTTGAACTTTATTTAACTTAGTATTTCCAAGTTTAATTGTCTGTGGAAGCCCATCCCCCCATGTGATTTTTTTTTTTTTTAACATTGTTTATTGCTTATAAACATCTTGAAGGATACTAAGGGCCCATGGTTCCAGTTTGAGAAACACGGGTATGAGCTACCTCACCGAATCAGACTTTGTCGGCCGTTCTGGGAGTTGAGGCTGTTGTTAAACAGGGTTTCTAGAGGTTTGACAACAGGAAAATTTAGTGCTATATACCTGAATGTGTTCCCTCCAAAATTCATGCTGGAACTTAATCACCATTGTGGTAGTATTAAGAGGTGTCGCCTTCTGGAAAGTGATTAAGTCATGAGGACCGTGCCCTCATGAGTGGTGCCCTGTAAAGGTGCTGGAGTGAACTAGCTGAGGCCCTTTTTCCCTTCCACCTTCTGTCCCTTATGCCATGTGAGGACGCAGCATTCAAGGGACCGTCTCGGAAGCAGAGACTGGGGCCCTCATCAGACACAAAACCTGCCAGCAGCTTGATTTTGGACATCCCAGCCTCCAGAACTGTGAGAAATAAATTTCTATTACTGATTAATTACCCAGTCTCAGGTAGTTTGTTATAGCAACGGAAACAGGTCAGGACAGTGCCTTTGTCTCGTGTTCCCTTTGTCCACTCTCCTTCCCCCTTCTCCTTCCCTAGCGACTCCCACCCACACCTGCCACACACCTTGAGGAGAGAAAAGGGCAGGGAGCCTCGTGAGTATGACTTGCTCACCTCCCCACAGGAGCAGCGTCTCTGGCTAGGAGTATAGAAACATTTCTGGCTGCAGGGGCTCAGGGTGAAGGCTCAACCCCGCCCTTTCATCTCCACAATTGTCAGATGTGACTTAAGACAGGTATTCCTAAATTAGGACTTGGCTCTATTTAATTGGGGGTGATATATACTGTTAAAACTATCTATTGGCTGGGCATGGTGGTTCATGCCTGTAATCCCAGCACTTTGGGAGGCCAAGGCAGGAAGATCATCTGAAGTCAGGAGTTCAAGAGCAGCCTGGCCAAAATGGTGAAACACTGTTTCTACTAAAAATACAAAAAAAAAAAAAAAAAAAATCTAGCTGGTTGTGGTGGCAAGCACCTGTAATCCCAGCTACGCAGCAGGCTGAGGCGGGAGAATCGCTTAAACCCAAGAGGTGGAGGTAGCAGTGAGCCAAGATCGAGCCACTGCACTCCAGCCTGGGTGACAAAAGCAAAACTCCTTCTCAAAAACAGAAACAAAAAAACCAAACCCAACAAAAAAAATATGTATTTAGCCATGTTTTGCACACTCAGCATTTTGAAATGATGCAAATACATTGCCTCTGGTTTTCCTTTTAGCTAGCACTTGAACTCAGGCTTTAAGTGCATTGAAAAGCAGTATGAAACCTGAATACACTTAGTAATGTAGGATTTCCTTGTTCCAGAAGTTTTTTTTCAAAAAATCAGAAGAGTGTGATCATAACTGAGAGTCATAGAATATTGATTCACAAAGACTTTTTTATTTATCTGCCCACCTCACAACTGGCCACATCCCCTTCGCTCCCCGTCTGCAGCTTAGCCAGATGCCCCCGATCTTCCTCCTCATTCTCCACGCAGGCTTTCCCCTGTCAATGGTCCCCAGAAGCTCTGAGATTCAGGAGCCCTCTGCTCCCTCCCTTCCATTCCTATCTATTTCTCTATTCTTTCCTTTCCATTTCTCCTCCTCTCGTCATATAGAGGGTTGGGAAGAGTTACTAACCTTATAGTGATGATGCAGATTAGGATGATAATGATGCTAATACTAAACACTAATACAAGTGTTATTAGCATTCTATCACATATGCTCACAAAACTCATAAAACAGTGCTATGGTCATAAATCTATGGAGTCAATATTTTATATTGTTTTATAGATAAAGAAATGGAGCCCTCGAGAAGTTAAGCGATTTGCTCAAGATCATACAGCTGCAATTTGTATTGCAACAAAATTTTTGACCTGCCTAAATTTTCACTATCATTCATATTTCTGTCACACTCTGGATTCTCCATCTACCAAAAATGAATATGGTGAGATGGCCACACCCCTGAGGAATTATTTTACTTCCCACAGGTATAGGGCTATAGTTTCAAATATTTGTACAAAAAAATATTTAGGCCAGGTGCGGTGGCCCATGCCTGTAATCCCAGCACTTTGGGAGGCCGAAGTGGGTGGATCACTTGAGGTCAGGAGTTTGAGACCACCATGGCCAACATGGTGAAACCCCATCTCTACTAAACATACAAAAATTAGCCGGGTGTGGTGGCACACGAATGTAGTCCCAGCTGCTCAGGAGGCTGAGACAGGGGGATCATTTGGTCCCAGGAGGCAGAGGTTGTAGTGAGCTGAGATCACGCCACTGTACTCCAGCCTGTGTGACGGGAGTGAAACGTTGTCTCAAAAAAAAAAAAAAGAAAGAAAAGAAATTATTTAGATTTGCACATTTGTTTCTCTAACCTCATCTCATTCATCTCCCCTCTAGGCTCCCTGAAGCCCAGAACCTGCAGTTCCTTGAGGGACTGCGTGTTGACATGCCTCAGTACCTTTGTACAAGCGGCTCTTTCTGTCTGGAATCTCTAGACTTCTTCTCATCTTCCCTGGCTGAGTGCTGCCCAGCACACTTCAGCTTAATCATGCTCCCTTTGTCCTGAAGTCTTCCTGGAGACTCTCCATCTTCTTCAACCAGCCTACGTGCAGGCTCCCCTCTGCCCTCCCATGCACACTGGGCTCACCTGTGTCACAGTGTTGTTTCTGCTGGGCTCTAACAGGCGGTGTGTTTGGCTGTCCTTCCTCTGTAAAGTGAGCTCCTTAAAGGGGACACTGACTAGCAGAGTGCTCAGCAGATACTGGCAGCTGCTGAGTCAATGTTTGCTGAGTGACCGGAAAAATGAGAATTGTCATCTAAGAAGAGGTGATAGGAATTGAGTTCTGTGTTTCTCAAAGGTAATTTCTTGCACCTTTTGCTCTAGCATAATAGTTTCCATTTCTTGAGGCAGTGGTGGTGTTTTTGTTTAGACCATCCTAGGAGCCATCACTTGAACTTCCTGCCACACCAGATTCAGCCCACTGCAAAGAGGCCGGCTGCATTTGATTTCCTCTGCAAGGAAGAAAAACAAAACAAAACAAAAGTCTTGATTTATCACAAAACTCAGCACAGGAAAGCTTAAACAATGGCTCCCAAACTCAGCTCTCGTGTTGCTAAAAATCATTTGTCTTCTAGGAGGAAGAGAATTCCTCAAATCCCACAAAGGCAACTCTTCTTCCTGAAGATGGCAGCTTTGCCAGTAATGAGGGCAACATTCACAATACAGGTTGGTGGTCAAGTGACTTTTGTGAGCCCACAAGCTAGTCAAGGGAGAAGAGGCTCTCAGGGTGTCACTGGGGAGTGGGTCCAGTTAGTTTTGAGCATAAGATGGGCAACAGGTATGAATTACAGCCTCTTTGGACAACATCCATGTTAAAAGCACATGATAAAACATCAAATGTTTTGGAGGAAGCTGGGAGCCCATTGAGTGGCACATGGCTGTTCCTATGGGGAAACAGAGTCTACCTCGGTTCTCATCTTGCATCTTCCTCTGATCGTTGCTGCCAGGAGCATCTGCTTTAACTTCTTCTAATACTGACCTCCTATCATGAGGTCTGTGTTACTAGTTTCACTATCTGTTGAGCACCCTTCGATTTTATGATGAACTTTGTTTTGTTTGTTTGTTTGTTTTTTGAGACAGGGTCTCATTCTGTCGCCCAGGCTAGAGTGCAATGGTGAGATCTCGGCTCGCAACTCACTGCAACCTCTGCCTCCTGGGTTCAAACAATTCTCCTGCCTCAGCCTCCCGAGTGGCTGGAACTACAAGTGCCCGCCATGACGCCAGGCTAATTTTTGTAATATTTTGACTCCTCATTCTTGAACATGGTTTTTAGTATGCTAAGTTGGCAAGTACATTGAAAACTTCTCATCTTTGGTTCCTGACTTTTGTTGTCCCTGTTGAGAAGTCAGCTGGATTTTTGTTTTTGCTTTTTTTTGAAAATAAGCTGTTTTTCATTCTCTATGGCTGCTTTTAAGATCTTCTTATTGCTTTTAGTGTTATTTTTTACTGTGAGATGTCTGGACCTAAATTTCTTTTTATTTACCTTTTGTCAAATATATAGGACTTTTGAGTTTGGAGATTGATGTCTTTCATCAATTTTAGAAGATTCTATTATTATTTTACTTTCTTTATTTTTATTTACTTATTTATTTACTTATTGAGAAAGAGTCTCACTCTGTTGCCCAGGCTGGGGTGCAGTGGCGTGATCTCAGCTCACTGGAAACTCCACCTCGCAGGTTCAAGCAATTCTCCTGCCTCAGCCTCCCAAGTAGCTGGGACTACAGGTGTGTGCCACCACACCCAGCTAATTTTTGTATTTTTAGTAGAGATGGAGTTTCACCATGTTGGCCAGGCTGGTCTTGAACTGCTGACCTCAAGTGATCCACCTGCCTCGGCCTCCCAAAGTGCTGGGATTACAGGAGTGAGTGATTTTACTTTCTTTAGATTAAATTTTGCCCCATTATTATTCTCCTTTCAGGGATGCCAGTTGAAGTAAGACCTTCTCACTTTATTCTTTATGCCAGTAATTCTCTCCTTTTGTATTTTTCATCCCTTTCACATTCTATGCTTCATTCTGGATAGTATTGTTTCCCCTGGCCCATCTTACAATAGGTTAATTTTCATTTCATCCATTTCTAATTAGCTGTTAATCCCAACTGTGGGACTACTTTGTTATATTGTATTTTTTCATTTCTAAACTTTCTATTTGGTCCTTTTTCATACTGATGATTTTACTTTTTAAAAATTGGTAGACTTGGCCGGGCGCGGTAGCTCAAGCCTGTAATCCCAGCACTTTGGGAGGCCGAGATGGGCGGATCACGAGGTCAGGAGATCGAGACCATCCTGGCTAACATGGTGAAACCCCGTCTCTACTAAAAAAAATACAAAAAATTAGCTGGGCGAGATGGCGGGCGCCTGTAGTCCCAGCTACTCGGGAGGCTGAGGCGAGAGAATGGTGTAAACCCAGGAGGCGGAGCTTGCAGTGAGCTGAGATCCGGCCACTGCACTCCAGCCTGGGCGACAGAGCGAGACTCCGTCTCAAAAAAAAAAAAAAAAATTGGTAGACTTTATTTCTTGTAATGATTTTATTTTATTTTATTTTTTCTTACCCTGACATGAAGCTTATGATTTTAGATTTATCAAAAAATTAAGCCAATAATACAGAATGTTCCATATGTGCTCCTCCCACACACAGTTTCTCCTATTACTAACATTTTGCATCAGTGTGCATGTTTATGGCAATTAATGAGTCAATATGAATACATGATCACTAACTAAAGTCCCACAGTTTACAGTGAGGTTCACTCTTTGTGTTGTACAGTTCTGTGTGTTTTGACACTTGCATAATGTCATGTAGCCACCGTTACAGAATTACAAAGAATAGTTTCACTGTCCTAAAATGCCCCTATGCTTCACCTATTCATCCCTTCACCCACTCCCCCTGAACCATGGACAACCACTTGATTTTGCTTGTTTGCAATTCAGATGTTTTCAAGGTGATAATATTAAGTGAGGGTGCCTTTAATAAGTGATTAGACGATTATGATTTCTTTTTAAGAGTTTCCAATTTCCTGCCAAAATTTGTGAGCTTTTATTTCTTTGAGCATATTCAGCATGGTGGTTTGACAGTCTGTGTCCTACATTTCCAATATCTGTAGTCCTTGCTGCTGTGATTTTTTTTTTTCCTGCTATTTCTCATTAACATCATCTCTCTTGTATGTCTGGTAATTCTTTCAAATATTTTTTCAAATTTTTTTTTTTCTGGTAAAATACACCTACCATAAATTAACCATCTTAATCATTTTAAGTATACCGTTCAGTGATATTAAATATATTCATATTATTGTGCAACATCACCGTCATCCATCTTTAGAACTCTTTTCATCTTGCAAAACTCACACTCAATACCTGTTAAATAGTAACTCATCATTGCACCCTTCCCCCAGCCCCTGGCAACCACCATTCTACTTTCTGTCTCTATGAATTTGACTACTCTCGGTACTTCACATGAGTGAAATCATACAGTATTTGTCTTTTTGTTACTGTATGACATTTGTCCATCACTTATCGTCATGTCCTAATGTTCTATTTTATGTATATGTCACATTTTGCATGTGCATTTTATGGTCAGCGGAGGCTTGGGCTGCTTCCTTGTTTTAGCTTCTGTGAATAACGCTGCTGTGAGCATGCTGTAAAGACAGGCATGGCTATATCTCTTGGAGACCTTGCTTTCCATTCTTTTGGGCATATACCCAGAAGTAGAATTGCTGGATCATATAGTAATTCTATTTTTAATTTTGGGTGGAACCACCATCCTGTTTTCCACAGTGGTTGCACCATTTTATATTTTCTGTTTTTGAGACAGTCTCGCTCTGTCGCCCAGGCTGGAGTGCAGTGGCGCGATCTCGGCTCACTGCAACCTCCGCCTCCCGGGTTCACGCCATTCTCCTGCCTCAGCCTTCGGAGTAGCTGGGACTACAGGCGCCTGCCACCACGCCTGGCTAATTTTTTGTATTTTTAGTAGAGACGGGGTTTCACCGTGTTAGCCAGGATGGTCTCGATCTCCTGACCTCATGATCCGCCCGTCTCAACCTCCCAGAGTGCTGGGATTACAGGCGTGAGTTACCACCGCACCTGTCGGCACCATTTTATATTTTCAATAATAGTGCATAAGGGTCTAAATTTCTCCACAGCCTCATCAACATTTGTTATTTTCTGTTTGTTTTAATAGTAGCCATCCTAATGAGTAGGAGGTGGTGCCTGGGTATTTTTTATTATGTGCTTGACATCATGTTTGAGAAGTTGTTTGTGGGAATAATTTGAAGATTAGGATAGTGTTATTTTCCTCTGTAAAAAACTTTCATTTGTTTCATCAGGTACTTTGGTGCTCTACCAACAGAATGTCACCTTAATCTATCTTCAGGGCTAGAGATGTTCTAAGTAACCAAAAGGACTCAAAATTTGGTTGTAGTCTATGCTAACACTGATTTCCTTTTTATTTACTCTTACTTCTCAGGATCAGACCTTTGTGGTTCCAGCCTAAGCAGGGGATTAATTAGCAGGGGACCCAAACTTAGCCATCCCTGGACTCTGACATTTTATCCCCATTTTCATAAGGCTCTCAAAAGTGCAGCTTAGTCTCTGAACCACTAGTCCCATCTCAGATACCCTCATACAAAAGTGACTCCAAATGCATGGTTCATTGCTAGGATGTAAATGCTTCCACTTGGCCAGGCGTGTGGCTCACACTTGTAATTCCAGCACTTTGGGAGACTGAGGTGGGTAAATCACTTGAGCCCAGGAGTTCAAGACCAGCCTGGGCAACATAGCAAAACTCCATCTCTACAGAAAAATACAAAAATTAACCAGGCATGGTGGCGCATGCCTGTAGCCCAAACTACCTAGGATGCTGAGGCAACAGAATCGCTTGAGACCTAGAGGCAGAGGTTGCAGTGAGCCATGATTGAGCCACTGCATTCCAGCCTGGACGACAGAGGGGTACCCCTATCTCAAAGCAAAACAAAAGCAAAAACAAAACAAAACAAAAAAAGCTCTCTTTTCAAAATTCATGAGGGTTTTGGATTACAGCCCTTATAAAACAGCCTTCGTACAGCTTTTGGTGGCTTCCCCTTCTGCCTTCTACATGTGAGGACACAGTGCACCTCCCCTCCAGAGGATATACAATTAGAGGATATAAAATTAGGCATCATCTTGGAAGCCGAGAGCACCCCTCACTAGACAACCCAAACTGCTTGTTTCTTTATCTTGGATTTCCCAGCTTCCAGAACTGTGAGAATATAAATTTCTGTTTTTTATAAAGTACCCATTCTGTGGTATTCTGTTATAGTAGCAAAAAACAGACAAAGAAAATTAGTACCAGAGAAGTGAGGCACCAACTCACTGGCAACAAATGCCTAAAACTGTGGAAGTAGCTTTGGAACTGGGTAATGGGTAGAGCTGGAACAGTTTTGAAGTGAATGCTGTAAAAAGCCTAGAGTGCTATGATTGGAGCATCTAGGTGGGAGAATCACTTGAGCCCGGGAGGTGGAGGTTGCAGTGAGCTGAGATCATGACATCGCACTCCAGCCTGGGTGACAGAGCAAGACTCCATCTCAATAAATAGATAAATAAATAAATAAATAAAAATTTAAAAAGAAATATGAACAGGAAAGACCATCCTGAGGAGGTTTCTGATGAAAATAAGAAACGAGGTATTGGACACTAGAAGAAAAGCCATCCCTGTTACAAAGTGACAAATAACTTAGTAGAATTATGTTGATGTTGCAGGAGTCTGTGGAAGGCAGAACTCAAGAGCAATGAACTAGGGTAGTTAGTGGAAGAAATCTCCAAGCAGCAAAATGTCGAAGGGGCTGTATGTCTTCTCTTAACTGCTTACAATAGAGTGCAAAGAGAGAAAAAGGATTTAAAGATGGAATTGGTAATTAAAAGGGAAGCAGATGTAAAGATCTGGAAAGCTCTCAGCCTGGCCATGTAAAGAATAAAAAAGCGTGGCCTGGCGACCTTTGCTAAGGAGATTGATAGGGATAGAAAGAAGCCAGACGCTATTCATCAAGATAATAGGAGAACAACCTTGAAGGCATTGTGGAGACCTAGAAGGTCACCTGCCCAACATAGGCCTAGAATGCCAGGCCCTTGAGGGCAGAAAGATTTCAAGGGAGGGGCCCAGGGCACCTGTGGGACCTCAGGGCTCACAACCCAGGGGCACCTTGGGACTCCATGCTCCATGTTTCTGTGCAGCATTCCTCCACTGACCCAGTTGTATTCACATGGGCCCAGGTGTGGCTTGAGCCACCGCTCTTGAAGGCTGAGGCCATAACCCTTTGCAACATCTGCGTGGTGCTAACTCCACAAGTGCACAGATGCAAGAGCTGTGGAGGGATGGTTTCTCCCACCAGATTTCAAAGGATATCATGGACAGCCTTGAGGACCAAGCAGAAAGTTGCTGCAGGGTGGGCTCATTGCAGAGAATCTCCACTAGGGCAATGCTTAGTGGACCCAATGGAGGCAGGGCTGTCCCCAAGACCCCAGACTTGTAGAGCTTCCAGTGTGCAATGCCAGCCCGGGAGTCACAAGTACCCAACTCCAACTGCTGAGAGCTGCATTATGGGCTGTTCCCAGCAATACCTTGGGGGTAGGGTCCTGTGGAGCATTAGAAGCCCAACACCCATCCCACTGTATCTAGAAGGCATGACATTGAGTCAGGGAGGATTGTTCTCAGGCCTCAAGATTTAATGTTGTGGCTGGGTGCGGTGGCTCACGCCTATAATCCCATCACATTGGGAGACTGAGGCAGGTGGATCACCTGAGGTCAGGAGTTTGAGAGCAGCCTGGCCAACATGGTAAAACGCTGTCTCTACTAAAAATACAAAAACTAGCCAAGTGTGGTGGCGGGTGCCTGTAATCCCAGTTACTTGGGATGCTGAGGCAGGAGAATTGCTTGAACCCGGGAGGTGGAGGTTGCAGTGAGCTGAGATCGCACCACTGCACTCCAGCCTGGGAGATAAGAGCAAGACTCCGTCTAAAAAAAAAAAAAAAAAAAAAAAATTTACTGTTGTTTGCCTTATTGGGTTTTGGGCTTACCTGGGGCCTGTTATGACTTTCTTCTTTTCTATTTCACCCTTCTGGAATGAAAGTGTATTGTCCCTGTGCCATCCATTATAATTTGGAGACACAAATCTTGTTTGGCTTCTTAGGCGCAGGCTGGAGGGAAATTTGCCTCAGGATGAATCCTGCCTTGAGTCTCACCCATATTTAACTTAGATGAGAGTCTGGGCTTTAGACTTTTGAGTTAATCGTGGGACAAGTTAAGGTGCTTGAGGCTCCTGGGAGAGAATGAATGTACAATCGTGCGACACATAATGATGCTGTAGGCAATGATGGATTACCTATATGACGGTGACCCTGTAGGATTTTACTAGGAATTTACTAAGATTTTACTAGGAAAAATTCCTATTGCCTAGTAACATCACAGCACAACACATCACTTACCTGTCCCAGGTGTTGCTGGTGTCAGCAAACCTACTGTCTAGCACATACAATTATGTATAACACATAATACTTTATGATAATAAATATGTTACTGGTTTATGTTTTTGATTACACTATAATTTTTATCATTATTTTAGAGCATACTACTCCTACTTATTTTTTTAAAAACTTAATTTTAAAGCAACCTTAGGCAAGTCCTCCAGAAGGTATCCAGAAGAAGGCTTTGTGATCACAAGAGATGACAGCTCCATGCATGTTACTGCCCCTGAAGACCTTCCAGTGGGACACGATGAAGGGGCGGAAGACAGTGAGTGATACTGAGGATCTTGACTTTGTGTAGGCCTGGGCTAATGTGTATGATTGGGTCTTAGTTTTTTATAAAACAGTTTAAAAAGTTAGAGAAAATTTTAAAATTGAAAACAGAAAGAAGTTTATAGAATAGGAATATAAATAAAAAGATATTTTTATACAGCTGTACAATGTATTTGTGTTTTAAGCTAAGTGTAACCGTAAGAGTCAACTTTTACTTATTTATTTATTTATTTGACACAGAGTCTCAGTCTGTCACCAAGGCTGGAGTGCAGTGGTGTGATCCCAGCTCACTGCAACATCTGCCTCCCAGGTTCAAGCGATTCTCCTGTCTCAGCCTCCCAAGTAGCTGGGACTGTGGGTGTGCACTACCACGCCTGGCTAATTTTTGTATTTTTAGTAGAGACGGGGTTTCACCATGTTGGCCAAGTTGGTCTCGAACTCTTGACCTTGGGTGATCCACCCGCCTCGGCCTCCCAGAGTGCTGGGATTACAGGTGTGAACCACCACACCCAGCCGAGTCAAAATTTTTTTGTAAAAAATTCAAAAATGTGTACGGTAAACAGTTACAGTAAGCTAAGGTTAATTTACTATTGAAGAGAAAAACTTTTAGAATACATTTAGTGTAGCCTAAGTGCACAGTGTTTATAAAGTCTACAGTAGTAAACAGCAACGTCCTAGGGCTTCACATTCACTCACCACTCACTCACTGACTCACCCAGACTAACTTCCAGTCCTGCAAGCTCCATTCATGGTAAGTGTGCTGTGCAATGTACTATGTTTTCATCTTTTATCTCGTACTTTTACTGTAACTTTTCTGTGTTTACTTGTTTAGATACACAGATATTTGCCATGGTATTACAGTCGCCTACAGTACTCAGTACAGTAGCACGCTGTGCAGGCTTATAGGCTAGGAGCAGTCGACCATACCACATAGCCTAGGTGTGTGGTAGGCTGTACTATCTAGGTTTGCGTAAGCACACTCTATGACATCCGCTCAATGAGAAAATGGCCTAACAGTGTGTTTCTCAGAACATATCCCCATCATTACATGACATGTGGTTGCGTTTTGTATGTGAGAAGGACACAAATTTTGGGGGGCCAAGGGTGGAATACCATGGTTTGAATGTGTTCCCTCCAAAATTCAGGAGCTGCCAATGCGACAGTATTAAGAGGTAGGGCCTTTAAGAGGTGACAGACCATGAGCGATCTTGCTCATGAGATTAGTGCTCTTATAAAGAGGCTTTGCACAGTGTTCAGCTACTTGCCTGTCAGCCTCCACTCTGTGAAGACACAGGGCCCTGCCCTCATGAGGAGGCAACACCAAGACGCCATCTTGGAAACAGAGAGCAGCCTTCCCCAGACCACGAAATCTGCCAGCACTATCAGACCACAAAATCTGCCAGCACCTTCATCTTGGGCTTCTCAGCCTCCAGCACTGTGAGAAATAAATGTCTGTTTTTTTTAAATAAATTGCACAGTCTCGGGTATTTTGTTATAGCACCACAAAATCGTCTAAGATACTCAGTTCTCTGGATCTTGGCCTGGTAACATCTCAGTGTGATGTTAACTCCCGGATGTTCGTAAGTTTTCTAAAACAAAAACAAAACAAAATATTTTATGCATCTTTTTAAGTTGCTTTCATCAGTCAGGTTGGTCTGAATTATCTAGTTGCTATCAGCTGTATTTCAATTTGTTTACTTCTCTTTCCTTACCAGATCTGAAGCTTATTAAGGTCAAGGACTGTGGGATTTTTTTTTTTTTTTTTTTTTTTTTTTTTTTTTTTTTTTTTGAGACAAGGTCTCACTCTGTTGCCCAAGCTGGAATGCAGTGGCATGATCATGGCTCACCGCAGCCTCAACCTCCTGTGCTCAAGTGATCTCCCACCTCAGTCTCCCAAGTAGCTGGGACTACAGGTGCGTATCACCATACCTGGCTATTTTTGTAATTTTTGTAGAGATGAGTGTCTCGTCATGTTGCCCAAGTTGGTCTCAAACTACTGGGCTCTAGTGGTCCTCCCACCTCAGCCTCAAAGTGTTGGGATTACAGGTGTGAGCCACTGAGCTTAGCCTATATTCCTTTTTATATTCTCAGAACTGAGGCCTTATTGTTACTGCCTGATGTGCTTTTTAGGAACTCACTAAATATTAGTTGATGAATGCATTCTTAGTAGGGGGACATTCCTCCTGATCTGGGGAAAAGTAATAGAAGAACACTCAACATTACACAATGTCAAAATCAAATTTGTTTAGTGCAGCAAAGGTAGAGTTTCAGGGGCATGGCCAGGGTCAAGAAGCAAAATAACTGCAAGAAATACACGTATAGGAAAAAAGGAAAACAACAAATGAAGTGAAATGTTTGTGAATGAAAGCAAACAGACGGGAAGAAGGCATAGGCTGTAAGACAGTAAGGCAGGGATAACATTGGTTGGCCTTCAAATTTCAATGATAGGTTTTTGTTGCTTATAATTTTTAAAAATGCTGTGTAATTATTGTTACAATATTGTTACCTATGAGATAAATTAGACAGTTAAGAAAAATGCTTGTTGTTTCCAGGACACACATCATTCATCTGAGGATGCGTATCAGACTTACTAGTGCCTGTATGGCATGAACTTTGGGAGTCAACTTGAAATTTTGCCCCTGACTTGGCCTCTAAATAATTGTGAGCAGAGTTTTAAACTCTCTGAGCTTCATTTCCTCCCCTCCAAAGGGAGATGACACAGCTTCTCTTCAGGGCTGTTGGTGAAGGTTCCACAAGATGAGATACTGCCGGTCAGTGCCTGGCATGAGCGGGTGCTCAGTGCACCTACACTGTGTCCGTTCTCGTGATCCCGAGCCATGAGCTCAGCAATGAGCTGAGCCGGCTGCCACCATTCTTGGATAGTAGACAGCACAACGCCTTCCAGACAAAGGTATGTAACATGTTTATTATTGACCTTCTGCTGGCAAGGATGAAAATACAAAATAACATATTTATTGAATATTTATTTCTTCTTGGGGATTAAAGAAAATAAAGGTGATAATTTATCTGCTTCCGTTCCCAGGGCCTATGCACTTGGGGCCAGGGCCGTAGTCTTCAAACTGACTCCCACTTTCCTCACGCACTCCCTACCAGCCTGTACTCTGCCTCTCCGTGAGTACCCACTCATTATTCATTCATTATCTTAATTACTTGTTAAATTTTAAGTTAATTATTTCATTCACTATTGATTAATTTATTATTCTAAACCTCCTGATGTTATTTTCTTCATTGGGCTAAGTGTTTCCTTATTGGTGCCTAGTGCCTTGAATAAACTAATACAATTTGTCTTACAGAAAATCACCTAACGTTTTTCATTTTTCTTTTTCTTTTCTGAGTCAGAGTCTTCAATCTGTCACCAGGCTGGTGTACAGTGGCACGATCTCAGCTCACTGCAACCTCTGCCTCTTGGGTTCAAGCGATTCTCCTGCTTCAGCCTCCCAAGTAGCTGGGACTACAGGTGTGTGCCACCACACCCAGCTAATTTTTGTATTTTTAGTAGCGATGGGGTTTCACCGTGTTGGCTAAGATGGTCTCGATCTCTTGATCTTGTGATCTGGCTGCCTTGGCCTCCCAAAGTGCTAAGATTACAGGCATGAGTCACTGTGCTCCACCCTGTTTCTCTTTTCTTTTCTTTTCTTTTTTTTTTTTTTGAGACAGAGTCTCCCTCTGTTGCCAGGCTGGAGTGCAGTGGCTCGATCTCGGCTCACTGCAACCTCTGCCTCCCAGGTTCAAGCAATTCTCCGGCCTCAGCCTCCCGAGTAGCTGGGACTACAAGTGGGCACCACCATGCCCAGCTAATTTTTGTATTTTTAGTAGTGATGGGGTTTCACCATGTTGGCCAGGATGGTCTCGATCTCTTGACCTTATGATCTGCCTGCATCAGCCTCCCAAAGTGCTGGGATTACAGGGGTGAGCCTGTCAAAAACCACGCCTGACAGGGCCATGTTTTTCTTAATAAAAACAACTACCTCCCATCTCATTGCAAAGAGGGGGCCTGTTCTCTATCTTTGGTAAATGGAAGAAATTTAGTCCACTCTGGTGATGGGGAATAGCTGTTTTAGTTATATAATTAGGGGTGGCCTTGCTGTGAGTAAAGTGTCAGACTCTGACTGGTGAGATTAAGAAAGATATGGTCCCAGATGAATTGCAAAAGAGTTATTTTAGATTTTATGTCTGCTAACAGCACAGAATGATGCTGCTACAGGATACTTAATGCCACAACCCCCTTCACCATGCAGAGACCCAAGCAGTTTCTCTCCAGGCACTTCTCTTAAGCCTGGAAACACCTCCCTTTCTTCTGCCTGCCTGCCCCCTTTCATCCAGAAATCTTTTTGAGGCTTGGGTCCTTAACTGACGAAACTCTGAGAGCTCCCTTTGACCAAGATACCATCAAGAAGGAAGGAGAATTGTCTGAATAAGTTAGAAGGTAACTAGCCGTAGAGTACTCTAACTGAAGTTCCTGTGGGATGCTAAAAACAGAAGAAGATCCAATTAAAGCTGATGAGCATATTGGCTCACAGCATATTGATTGATATCCCAGATAGCAAAAGAATTAACAAAAGAATATTTGGAAATGTGTACTCAGATTTAGTAAACGTCCAATAGGAGGAAAACAAGATTAATTTTTTTGTGTGTGTGATGGAGTCTTGCTTTCTTGCCCTGGCTGGTGTGTGGTGGCACGATCTCAGCTCACTGCAACCTCCACCTCCAGGTTCAAGTGATTCTCCTGCCTCAGTCTCCTGAGTAACTGGGACTACAGGCATGTGCTACGACGCCTGGCTAATTTTTGTATTTTTGGTAGAGACGGGGTTTCACCGTGTTGGCCAGGCTGGTCTCAAACTACTGGGCCTCAAGTGATCCACTCACACCTTGACCTCCCAAAGTGCTGGGATTACGGGCATGAGCCACCATGCCTGGCCTTAAAATTTTTGTCATGTCAAAGTTCAATGTTCAAAAGGCTAAAAACATGACTTACATACGAACACTAGTTGAGAGATTCAACAGGACATTAAAGCTATTTCAAAGTAGAATTCAAGAATGTATTTAGTCAGGAAAGGCATGCTGAAATTACTTAGCTAAGAGTATTAGTTACTTGGGTTGCCATAACAAAGTACTGTAGTGAGTGATTTAAACAAGATACATTTATTTTCTCATAGTTCTAGAGGCTGAAAGTCTGAGATTATGGTGTTGGCAGAGTTGGTTCTTTCTGATATTTCTTTCCTTGGCTTACTGATGTCCACCTTTTCCCTTTTTTTCATTGTTTTTGTTTTTATTTTGAGACAGGGTCTTGCCCTGTCACCCAGGCTGGAGTGCAGTGGTGCAGTCATAGCTCACTGCAGTCTCCACCTCCCAGGCTCAAGCAATCCTCCCACCTCAGTCTCTGGGGTAGCTGGGACTACAGGTGTACACCACCATGCCTGGGTAATTTTTTATTTTAAATTTTTTGTAAAGACAGGGTCTCAGTATGCTGCCTCAACTGGTCTTGAACTCCTGGGCTCAAGCAATCCTCCCAAAGTGCTGGGATTACAGGCGTGAGCCACAGCACCTGGCCTCCCTTTTGTCTTCACGTGGTCTTCCCTCTGTGTGTCTGTGCCCTGATCTCTTCTTACGAGGACAGCAGTCATACTGGATCAGGGCCCACCCTAATGACCCCATTTTAACTTAATCACCTCTTCAAAGGCCCTATTTCCAAATGCATTCTGAGGAAGTAAGGGTTCGCACTTGAACATATGAATTGTTTTTAGCAGGAGATGGTTACTGTCCAAAATTGCTTGATGTCCTAAACAGGGCAAGAAAACTGTAAGCTTTGGGGTAACTTTCTTGACCAGAGAAAAATTGTTTTCTAATCTACTCTTGCAGTGAGCTGAGTCGCACAACAGCACTCCAAAAATATAAAATTAAGAATCTAGGCCAGGCATGGTGACTCTCGCCTGTAATCCCAGCACTTTGGGAGGCCAAGGCAGTCGGATCACTTCAGGTCAGTAGTTTCAGACCAGCCTGACCAGTATGGTGAAACTCTGTCTCTACTAAAAATAAAATAATTAGCCAGGCATGGTGGCGGGCACCTGTAATCCCAGCTATGCAGGAGGCTGAGGCATGAGACTCTTGAACCCGGGAGGCAAAGGTTGCAGTGAGCCAAGATCACACCACTGCCCTCCAGCCAGGGTGACAGGGCGCAAGACTCCAATTCAACAAAAAGAAAGAAAAAGATTCTGTCTTTTATGACACTAGATCTAACTGAGCCTCAGCTCAGCTTTCTTAGCTATTAACACTGTGCTGACTGAAAGCGATCTTTGTCTGACCTTGATGTTGGCTGGACACGCTCCAGTGCTAAGTCATTTCCAGAGCCCCCAAGTTATGTCAGATTCATAAGGTACTAGCGCTTTTCTCTGTGGTATACATAGGGGAAATACTCTATCACCCATCTTTGGAAAACTTCAATCATATCCTTCGTGTTTCCCCTTAATCGTAATAGCTTTCTTATTATTATTACAAAGATAATATATTTTGTTATTAAACAAGCAGGAAATCTTATCCCTTTCCCCACTGTAAACAAGAGAGCTACGAATAAAATTCTACAGAGTTCTCTGCACAAGTAGGTGGTGATTTTCTTGACAATTTTTTTTTTTTTTTTTTTTTTTTTTGAGACAAGGTCTCACTCTCACCCAAGCTAGAGTGCAATGGTGTGATCTCAGCTCACTGCAACATCCGCCTCCTGGGTTTAAGCGATTCTCCCGCCTCAGCCTCCCAGTAGCTGGGAGTGCAGGCATGCACCACCATGCCCGGCTAATTTTTGTATTTTTTGTAGAGACAGGGTTTCACCATGTTGGCCAGGCTGGTCTCGAACTCCTGGCCTCAAGTTAGCCACCTGCCTCGGCCTCCCACAGTACTGGGATTACAGGCATGAGCCACTGCACCCAGCCTTCTTAGCAAATTTTTCTTTTTTTTTTTTTTTGGCTGAGCACAGGGGATTTTATTGATGGTACACGACAAGGTGGGGCTCCCTAGGCCCCTCCCCTCTTCAAGGGGTCTACATGGAAACTGTGAGGGGAGATTCAGTGTGGCGGGGGACTGAGTGTGGCAGGGACTCCCCAGCAGTGAGGGCCTCTCTCTTCCTCTTGTGCTCTCGCTGGGGCTGGTGGTCCAGGGGTCTTACTCCTTGGAGGCCATGTGGGCCATGAGGTCCACCACCCTGTTGCTGTAGCCAAATTCGTTGTCATACCAGGAAATGAGCTTGACGAAGTGGTCGTTGAGGGCAATGCCAGCCCCAGCGTCGAAGGTGGAAGAGTGGGTGTCGCTGTTGAAGTCGGAGGAGACCACCTGGTGCTCAGTGTAGCCCAGGATGCCCTTGAGGGGGCCCTCCGACGCCTGCTTCACCACCTTCTTGATGTCATCATATTTGGCAGGTTTTTCCAGATGGCAGGTCAGGTCCACCACTGACACGTTGGCAGTGGGGACACGGAAGGCCATGCCAGTGAGCTTCCCGTTCAGCTCAGGGATGACCTTGCCCACAGCCTTGGCAGCACCAGTAGAGGCAGGGATGATGTTCTGGAGAGCACCGCGGCCATCACGCCACAGTTTCCCGGAGGGGCCATCCACAGTCTTCTGGGTGGCAGTGATGGCATGGACTGTGGTCATGAGTCCTTCCACGATACCAAAGTTGTCATGGATGACCTTGGCCAGGGGTGCTAAGCAGTTGGTGGTGCAGGAGGCGTTGCTGACGATCTTGAGGCTGTTGTCGTACTTCTCATGGTTCACACCCATGACGAACATGGGGGCGTCCGCAGAGGGGGCGGAGATGATGACTCTTTTGGCTCCCCCCTGCAAATGAGCCCCAGCCTTCTCCGTGGTGGTGAAGACGCCAGTGGACTCCACGACGTACTCAGCGCCAGCATCGCCCCACTTGATTTTGGAGGGATCTCGCTCCTGGAAGATGGTGATGGGGCTTCCATTGATGACAAGCTTCCCGTTCTCAGCCTTCACGGTGCCATGGAACTTGCCGTGGGTGGAATCGTACTGGAACATGTAAACCATGTAGTTGAGATCAATGAAGGGGTCATTGATGGCAACAATATCCACTTTACCAGAGTTAAAAGCAGCCCTGGTGACCAGGCGCCCAATACGACCAAATCCGTTGACTCCGACCTTCACCTTCCCCATGGTGTCTCAGGGATGCGCTGGCGATGCAAAAGAAGATGCGGCTGACTCTCGAACAGGAGGAGCAGAGAGCCGCAAATTTTTCTAGAAATGAAATCACTGGGTAAAGCAGCATGTGTGTTTAAATTTTTAATAGATACTGTCAGGCTGTACTACAGAAAGGCTGTTTCTGTTTTTCCTGTCACACACAGTGTTTTCCAATGCCTGCTTGTTTTCCCATATCCCAGTCAACACTAGTTGTTTTGTGCTTTGTTTCTTAAACCAATTTTTTAAAAATTGTTGTTAATCTAATGAGTGAATTTTTGTTTCTATTTCTTCGATTATTAGTAAAGTTGTTTATCTTTTCCATATGTTTTATAAGTTTTTAAATTTCTTTCATGAATTCATTAATAATATTATTACCTGTCTTTTCTTATCGATTCACAAGAGCCCTTTCTTTTTTAAAATTTAGAGATGGTCTCTCCATGTTACCAAGGCTGGTCTTGAACCCGGGATCAAGCAATCCACTGGTCTTGGCCTCCCAAAGTGCTGGGATTACAAGCATGGGCCATCACACCCGGCCCACAACAGCTCTTTCTGTAGTAAGGATTGTAATTTGGATATTAACCATTTCAATTGGATATTTTGCAAATATTTTCCCCTGCTTTTCCTTTGATCAATTGATTGTTTTATTTATGTATTCATTCATTATTTGGGTGAATTTTTGTCATATACAAGCCTTATGTGTTATATGTAGTAATCTTTTAAAATACAATTTATGATCCTAATACAGGCTAAAATAATTACATATTTTAAAAATAATTTCTTAAAAGATAGGGACTGATAGTACATCCTTATCTACATTCTGGAAGTCAAATAATAATAGTAATAATAATTACTATTTTTTTTGAGACGGAGTCTTGCTCTGTGGCCTAGGCTGGAGTGCAGTGGCCGGATCTCAGCTCACTGCAAGCTCCGCCTCCCGGGTTCACACCATTCTCCTGCCTCAGCCTCCCGAGCAGCTGGGACTACAGGCGCCCGCCACCTCACCCGGCTAGTTTTTTGTATTTTTAGTAGAGACAGGGTTTCACAGTGTTAGCCAGGATGGTCTCGATCTCCTGACCTCGTGATCCGCCCGTCTCGGCCTCCCAAAGTGCTGGGATTACAGGCTTGAGCCACCGCACCCGGCCCAAATAATTATTAAACAGCAACAAATTTAGATTTGCAAAGAAAAATCAATTACATTGTAATAAACAATGATGAGCTAAGAAAAAAGAGTGACCTTACCAGAGTAATTTCCGAGAAAGTATTTAGAAGAGAAGTTAAAAAAATCTATGTGCTGCAGTGGGTGGTGAAAGCAACAGTTTTCATTCATTCTGGATTTTTCTGCGAGTGTAACTGATGTTTAAACAGTTGAAGTCCCTGGAAAAAGAAAGGCTCTGGAAAGTAGACGAATTCTGTTTAAAAATTTATGAAGCTCTTTGATAATACAGCATGGATGGGGAAATGTCAGGACTTGAGACCTAGCCACAAGAACGAAGCTGAAGTATTTTATGTCCGAAATGAAATAAAAAATTTAAAAGGATAATTTCAGCAACTCTACGGCTATTTTCCAAGAGATCACTTACAACCACAGATCTGCAGCTGTGACCAGAAATTATCTGAGTTGCCCCAGCACGGGATGAGAAGACAAAGACAATCCTGAGTTCATACAAATCCGAGTCTATAGCCAAGGATAATTTAAGACGAACTCACGTTGCTATAAAAGGTTAGCAATCCGCCTTTGAAAGAGTGTGGCATGCAGTATGAGTTTGAAGTCTTAAAAAAAAAATCAGCAGGACTGAAAACATAAAATACATTGTCACTGTTGTTGTCATAGTCTCCAAAGCCAAGTGCAAATTCTGCAGGCATCTCAAATGTCAGGTGTTCAAACACAGCCTCTGCCTCCCTCCCAAACCTCCCCCGAGGTCTTACTTTGTTCCAGCTTCACCTGTCCCGATATCCAAGCTAGAAAGTCTCCATATCTGGGATTCCTCCCTCCTTTTCTCCTTGCCTTATGTCATTTCTTCCAAGAAACTTTCCCAACCCCTGGTAAAAGTCATTTCTTCAACAGAGCTTCTAAAAGGGAGGTGCTTTAAATGGGCGTGACTGAGCTTATCAAGACCGTTTTGTATTTCTCAGTCCATGTACATGCCTGGCACACAATGGGTGCTTGCAATGATTTCTTGGGTTGAAGTTAAATCCAGGAAGGCCAGTCACTCACATGATGCATTTCTGTAGCCAAAATTAGTCTGGCTGCTGTTTTATCATCGCTACTCCTTAATCCTTGCAGATTCCATTGCTGTAATTTTTTATGATGACTCTACTCGGGACCAGGATTCACGGTGTTTTTTGCAGCTGTTGGTAACTGCCTACAGAATTCTAGACTGTATCCCCAGGCTTGAATTAGTCTCTGTAAATTAATACGCCACTGTAATCACTGTTTATTACCAAAATCAAAGAGCCACTTTGGATGCAAGGCATATTGTACCCTTTGGAAAAAATATTTCCGAAAGCCATTGTCATGCATCTGTAAGTGGCAAAACGGAAACGTATATTGCTTTTTTAAAGAGAGATTTCTTCGTCTGTTTGCAGAATTAGCTTTCACATTATTTCACAAAGTGCATTTCAAATGCTTCTGTGCTGCACAGACTGAAATCATGTCACTTGAGATAAGTTTGAAAATAATCTGCTTGGGCTAGGAGGCTATAGCTGTCCGTTAGCTCTCAAGAAAACATGTCTAACTCAATGATCAGAGCCAAATAGTCAGGCTTGTGGTCAGGTGGATGGTAAGCTGATCTTACAGTCATGGTTACGGAAAAAATGAATAGACAGGTGGTCATGACAGATCCACAGCCCAGTTCACACAGCTTCTGAGGGACAGGGACTTGATCCTAGCCACCGTATTATTCCAGAATATTACCCACGAAGGGCCCTTGGAGCAGTTTAATGTTTTAGAACATTATGCAAAAAACCCCCTTTCAAACAGAGGCTGTTCTGTGTTTATTTCCCTGGGGATGGACTTGATTAGGCAACGGGAGACAAAGGAGTGTCCTGGTTTTGGGCACAGACAAAACACTTCAGTAAAACAGCCAGAAACAGAATAGGCTTTTATTGCCCCAAGGCTACGAGAAGCTCCAGCTCTGAGAGGCGTTGAGAGGTCAAGGGTCTGGCAGTGGGGAGGAAGGATGTTAGGAGGCTCTGCTAAAGGACTGAGATGCTGCCCATACCCAGGAGCAGCCAGGGAGGACTCTGCTCACTGCAACCTGTATTCCCAGTACCCCTCCAGCCCAGCCTGCCAGCCACGCGGCCACAGGCTACCCGGGGCACCTTCAGGCATAGCTCAGTACCGGACCATCTTGCCCCATGTGTACATCCCTCTTATCCCCAGCCCTCCAGACAGGCCGCCAAATACCTGTAAGCACAGGAGAAAGAAGCTGGGGCTTTGAAAATGAAAGTACCCCACCTCCTGCCACCCTGTGCTGTTAGCTCACTGGAAGAAGGAACTGAACGGAGCCAGCCCAGGTCTCCACCCTCAGGTGGTCAGTTACTTTCTGCTGAAGAAATATTGGATGGAAGCAGAAGAGTGAAGGAGGGAAAGGAAGTCAGCTGGCTGGACAGGTTGCAAATATTTAAGAGCACCTGCCAGATCTTAAGTATTCTTTTAGATATTGGGAATAGCACAGGGAGTTTCTGCCCCGAAGAGAAGAGAGACAGGAAGGCCGGCAAGTAGGCAGGCAGGGTCAAGTGCAGGCTTCAAAATAACAAGCAATGGGTCTATCCAGATGATAGAATACTACTCAGCCATGCAAAGGAGTGGAGCGCTGACGCTCGGATTAACCTTGGAAACATTAAACCAAATGAAATAAGCCAGACACAAAAAGCCACATATTGTATGCTTCCTTTATGTGGTATATTCAGAAGAGAGAAATCCATAGAGACAGAAAGTAGGCGAATGGTTGTCAGAGGCTGGGGAAAGGGGGAATGGGAAGAAGCTAAGTAAGTCTTACTTTAGAAAATGTTTTGGAACTAGATAGAGATGGTGGTTGTGTAACATTGTGAATGTACTGAATATCATAAAATTGTGAATGTACTGAATATCACCGAACTGTACACTTTTTTTTTTTTTTTTTTGAGTTGGACTCTCAATCTGTTGCCCCGGCGGGAGTGCAGTGGTGCAATCCTGGCTCACTGCAACTTCTGCCTCCAGGGTTCAAGTGATTCTCCTGCCTTAGTCTCCTGAGTAGCTGGGACTGCAGGCACATGCCACCAGGCCTGGCTAATTTTTGTATTTTTAGTAGAGACAAGGTTTCACCATGTTGGCCAGGCTGGTCTCGAACTCCTGACCTCAGGTAGTTCACCCACCTCAGCCTCCCAAAGTGCTGGGATTACAGGTGTGAGCCACCATGCCCAGAAGAATTGTACACTTTTAAGGTGTACGATTTTAAGTGTACATTTTAAGTGGTTAAAATGGCACATTTTATTATTTTACTATAACACAAGTGCTCAAAGCTTGTATGTATGGATTGAATCTTCAGCATTTAATGCAAACCATATAAAGCTTTGATGGGCAACTGCAAACGTTTTATTGTGAATAAACAGAAACAGCTTCCTTCTCCAAGAAAAATAAAATAAAATAAGTGCTGAACTAATACTTGTTGCCCAGGGGGAAGTTCTCAAACTGCTTCAGCTCCACTGCAAGAGCAGGTGGAGAAAGAGGGTTCTGTCCTCAACACTCCTGGAGATGCCCAGGAGAAGAGGCATGGAGATGTGAGGGGAAGTTCACATAGGTGATACCATGGGGACCAGGCAAAATCTGGTGGTCGAAACAGGTACACAGGCAACTGTGAGGTTGGGGAGTGGCAACATGGTTTTCAAAGTGTGCTTTTCATACCAGCAGCATGAATGTTACCAGGGACTTAAAAATACACATTCTTAGTCCTTTGAAATGCACATTCTGGGCCAGAGCGGTGGCTCCTGCCTGTAATCCCAGCATTTTGGGAGGCTGAGGCGGGCGGATCACCTGAGGTCGAGAGTTTGAGACCAGCCTGACCAACATGGAGAAACCCCATCTCTACTAAAAATACAAAAAATAAATTAGCCAGGCGTGGTGGTGCCTGCCTGTAATCCCAGCTACTTGGGAGGCTAAGGCAGGAGAATCGCTTGAACCCGGGAGGCAGAGATTGGGGTGAGCCGAGATCACGCCATTGTACTCCAGCTTGGGCAACGAGAGCAAAACTCCGTCTCAAATAAAAAAGAAAAAAAGAAATGCACATTCTCAGGCTCTATCTACTCCAGCTTGACTGGGACACAGCTACTCCTGAGTTCAAAATTCTGAGGGTTGTCTGGGTGCGGTGGCTCATGCCTGTAATCCCGTAACTTTGGGAGGCCGAGGCGGGCAGATCACCTGAGGTCAGGAGTTCAAGACCAGCCTGGCCAACATGGCGAAACACCATCTCTACTGGAAATACAAAAAAATTAGCTGGGCATAGTGGCGCACGCCTGTAATCCCAGCTGCTTGGGACATTGAGGCAGGAGAATCACTTGAATCCAGGAAGTGGAGGTTGCAGTGAGCCAAGATAGCACCATTGCACTCCAGCCTTGGCATGAAGAGTGAAACTCCGTCTCAAAATAAAAAAATAAAAATTCTGGGGTGTGGGGCCCAGCCCACTCACTGTGTTTCAACAAACCCTCGCAGTGATTTTGATGCATGCTGAGGCTGGAAAAGTCCTGGGTGGGAGAATTCCTGGTGTGAGCTGGGGTTGGAGCTGGAAGCCTTGTTCCTGGGTCTGAGGTAGCTGTGTACACCTGGGGGAGGCCCTGCTGGACCGACTGACTCCCCACATGGAGTGAGCCCTGCTCAGCCCACAACCAGCATCAGGCACTCCCCTGAGGAGCAGGCAACAGAGCCTCTCCCTCTCTCCCGTGTGGCCAGGGGCACTCTGCTTTTCTCCCAGTTTCTCCTCCCACCTCCCCATCTCCTTTTAATCCGAGGGAAAGGCTTCCTGTTCCCTTTTCTCATTTCCCTTTATTTCCTTACTTCTGCATTATCCTCAGACCACGAAACTGGTGGCCTGAAGGGAAGCAGAAAGATTTGTGATCCATCCTCCTTGAGATAATGATGAACAGCCTAGACTACTACACTTCCTCCTCCAAAAAAATAATAATAATACTGGCCCTGGGGGTCCCACACCCACTGCGCCCCATCTCCAGACCCTTTACTAATGAGCGTCTCATCTAGCATCCTTTATTTATTTATTTGTTTGTTTATTTATTTATTTATTTGTTTATTTTTGAGACAGAGCCTCCCTCTCGCAGGCCGGAGTACAGTCGTGCAATCACCTCTCCCCGCAGTGGGCTCAAGCGATCCTTCCACCTCAGTCTCCTGAGTAGCTGGGACCACAGGTGTGTGCCACCATGCCCGGCTAATTTTTGTTTAATTTTTCTAAAGATGGGGTCTTGCTGTATTCCCCAGGCTGGTCTTAGACTCCTGGGTTCAAGTGATCCTCCCACCTTGACCTCCCAAAGTTCTGGAATTATGGGCATGAGCCACCGCACCCAGTCTAGCATTTTTAAAATGGCAATTTAAAAAGGCACAGAGATGGTGGGGGGAGTTAAGTAAGTATATATAAGTTAAAATAAACATAAATAAATAAGTTTGCAAATAAACCTACCTCTGAACTCATTTGACAAAGCTCTCTCAACAGCAACCCAATGAAAGCCAGCAATAAAGAGATGAATACGTAAGTACCAGGGTTCTTTTGGGCCATTTAGACCTGCAGGAAAGGGGACTCAGAAGCTGCTACTTAAGGCCAGATGCCTCTGTTTGACCCTTGCTGTGTACTTTGGCAAAGGTGGGATAATGGAACTCACCCCAGAATACAGTGGGCCCGCCTCAAAGAGCGAAGACAGACATAATGTCCAAGTTCATCTGGGGCTTCACAGAGATGACAACTTTCAGGAAAGGAGATAGAGCAACGTCCTTCAACTTATAGGAAACACCAAAACATGTCATTTTAATCTGATTTGGGGGTGTCTTTTATCACTGGGAGTGTGAGAGGAGGATGCGGGAGGAAGTCCTGGGGCTCAGCTGGGCTTCGTTCCCGGCACCCACTCGGCTTCACTCTGCCTGCCCCTGCCAGGGAAGAGACACAGAAGTGGGAGCCAAGGCCCACCTGGCCCTCCTGAGGGAGGCAGATGTGTGCAAAAGCACAGACAGCCCCCCAACATCTGCACGGGGCCCCCAGGCCCTCGGATGGCTACCTGAGCCACCATTTCCCCATCTAAGTGTCAGTTCCCTCGGACTGGGGTCCCAGCTTTCAATGGCACTTGGTTCAGTCATCTGGTTTTTATCATAAACAAGGAGGGGAAGAAGTGGGATGGGGAAATATTCTTTTATTTAAGGCGCTATAAATTCAACCTCTTTCCCCTCATCTTTCTCAAATTCTTATGATACAGATGTTTTCTGCATCATTATCTGCTCAAATCTTGACTGGAACCTCCATGTGTAGGAACAGATGCTTTTAATGACTTTGGCCTCAAAGGAGATGAGGCCAAGGCAAAATTCTTCATTTACTTCATTTGCAGCAAAACCAATAGCACATTCACAATTTGAGGCACGGAAGTTATAAGTTTGTGGTGGGCAACCAAGGGGAAAATGAGGCAGCCACTGACATTCTGTTCAGGTAATATTGACACCAAGGCTGAAGCCTTCAAACAGGTGTGTTCCTCGTCATTCGGTGGACACTGACTAAACACTTGCCATGTGCCAGGCACTGTGCACAGAGGTGCAGTGGTAAATTAGACTTGGGTCCTAGACTCCGGGGGCTGAAGTGGGGGCCCAGATAGGTGAAGACGCAGTGAAATAACCACAAAGGGGAAACCCCCATCTGTCTCATATTTGCTCTTGGGTGCATCCATGCATTATTCAATACTTATGGCCCCAGGCACTGTGTGACAGTCCAGCCAGGGTGGGGGAGACCAATAGGCAAGAACAACGGAATGTGAGAGGCGGGGAACATGATAGGGGTACACACAGGGTACCCAGGGGCTAGGGAGGGGGGATTTGATAGACCAATATTTTATTAGTTTTTTGTTTTTTTGTTTTTTGTTTTAGATGGAGTTTTGCTCTGTCACCCAGGCTAGAGTCCAGTGGCATCATCTCAACTCACTGCAACCTCCTCTTCCCAGACTCAAGCAATTCTCCTGCCTCAGCCTCCCTAGTAGCTGGTGTGCACCACCACATCTGGCTAGTTTTTGTATTTTTAGTAGAGACAAGGTTTTGCCATGTTGACCAGGCTGGTCTCAAACTCCTGACCTCAGGTGATCCGCCGGTCTGAGCCTCCCAAAGTGCTGGGATTATAGGCATGAGCCACCATGCCCAGCCCAGTGTTTTATTAGGATTCAAACCACTTAGGGCTTAGCCTTTTGACAGAAAGGAAACTGATTAAATTGTTACCTCCTTTTTTCTCCCCTAAGGGAGTTCAATCTTTGCCTGCTCAGCTTCTACTCTGCTCTCCTCTCCTTTACTTATTTATTAGAGGCAGGGCCTCTCTCTGTCGCCGAGGCTGGAGTGCAGTGGCGCAATCACAGCTCACTGCAGCCTCTAACTCCTGGGCTCAATCAGTCCTCCCACCTCAGCCTCCCAAGTAGCTGGGACTACAGACATGCACCACCACACCTAGCTAATTTTTTTTTCTATTTTTCGCAGAAACAGGATCTCACTATGTTGCCCAAGCTGATCACAGGCTCTCAAAGTGTTGGGATTTTGGGTTTGAGCCACCATGTCTGACCTCTCCTCTACTTTAAATAAAGAACTGCCTTTTCCACCCAGTTTGTGGACTTTTTGTGACACAGAATGGGAGGAAAGATAAAGATGAGAGGACAGGAGAGGTGAATGGAAATGAAGGACTGGGTGACCATCTGAGTGATAGCAGAAGCACAAAAAAAAAAAAAAAAAAAAAAAAAAAACCAGAAAAAGGCTAAGTAGAGCTACTCAGTGCAGACAGTGTGGGAGATGTAGAGACATGGGAAAATATTGCCCCACTGGCTGTTGGATTGGTGGAAGCATGGCCTCACAGTGAGAACCCCAGAGTAGTTTCAGAGGAGAGGGAATCGGAAAGAAAAGGAAAAGGCATTTGAAGAGAGGCTGGGCCAGTGGTTTTCAGATGTGTTGAAGATTTTGTGTCCCTGGGACCCTCAGGGCACCTGCATGCCTGCAGGTATTTTCACCATGACAGAAAGCTATTATCTGCCTTTTTTACTCCCTCCCTCACGACCATACAGTGGAGTGTACTAGAAGCCATCCGACGTGTGATGTTGCCACTGGCGGAGTACAGAAGCAGCTCTGAGAACCCAGCTGTCTTCTATTAAGCCGGACATTAAAAAGATTTGCAAAAATGTAAAACAATTCTACTCTTCCTGTTAAAGTTTTTTTTAATACAGCCTTTTTAAAATAAAAATGTGTTACTTAACCAATGGATTTATTGTTTTCAAAGTGAATTAATAAAGATAATTTTTAAATTCTCAGCTCTAATTTCTAACAGAGTGTATTAGTCTGTTTTCACACTGCTGATAAAGACATACCCGAGACTAGGTAATTTATAAAGAAAGAGAGGTTTAATGGGCTCACAGTTCCATGTGGTGGAGGAGGTCTCACAATCGTGGCAGAAGGAAGGCATGTCTCACATGGCAGCAGGTAAGAGAGAGCAAGAGCCAAGTGAAAGGGGAAAGCCCTTATAAAACCATCAGCTCTCATGAGACTTATCACTACCACGAGAACAGTATGGGGGAAACTGTCCCCATGATTCAATTCTCTCCCACCGGATCCCTCCCATAATTCCAGAACGTGGGAATTATGGGAGCTACAATTCAAGATGAGATTTGGGTGGGGACACAGCCAAACCATATCATAAAGTAAATAGCATTAGATGGAAGGCACATACACAAAAACTCTCGAGTTCCTCAATTGTATTTGATTTGATTTTGGGGAGTCTGGTCTTATTTATTGGTTACTCAAAAGAATCCTATTTTTGGCTGGACTCAGAAATTGAAGCTCACAGAGCGGACAGTGTGCATCTCTCAGCAATCTGTTCCTGGAGTTTCTCTTTGGCCTCCTTCATTCTCTTGGCCAAAAGTTCAGCGTATTTTGCAGCCTCTTCCTCATTTTTCCTAGTACACTGTTTCTTCAGAGCAATACGCCAGCGTTTGTGTTGCAAGACATATGGAATAACATGCAGCTGAATCTTGGGTGCTTTGGTCCCAGATTTTTTGCCTTCTTTAAGGGCTTTCTTACCAACAGATTGGTGGACATTATCTCCTTTAGAGAGACTGAAAAGTTTATGGATTCTGCTAACTCTTTTGGGTCCCAAGCGATGATGCTCAACAGTATCAATCAGTCCAGGAATATCCTTATATCCTTCTGTCCTTTTTTTTTTTTTTTTTAAACAATAACAAAGTTTAGAAAGCTCGGATTGGCATCCACAATGCAACCACAAACAGCTTCGTGCTTCTTGCCCCACTTCTCCTTGGTCTGTAACAGGAATACCCCTTGCTCAGTAGCACACAGACCCAACCATGAGTCAAGACACCCTGCTTCATAGGAAAGCTTGTTTGTCGTTCCTGTCACTGATTCCTATCACAGAGCCTTTCCATTCTTCACCCAGAGCACCAGCAGCAACTTCTGTGGCTGTATGCTTCTCATAAAAAATACAAAGTTTGCATTCCTCATCCACTTCAAGGAGCTTCTGGCAGCTGAGAGCTAGAAAGGAGACATTCAGCCTCATCTTGAAGCACTGATTGCCTCTGAGGTGCCTGGAAAAAGAGCCCTCAATAATTTTAAAGAGTGAGACCAAAACGTTTGAGAATTTCTGGTGTAGGTTATAAAATTGGACCCCTTTTTTGTGCTTTTTGAGGGATTCACATAAAAGCTGGGCCATGTGGGCTCTTCATTCTTTGGGATCAGCCATAAGAACCCAAAAGGGGAAAAACAGGCACAAATGTTACCCATTATTATTATTGTTATATGGACAGTAATCAGAAAAAGACGGAATACGCAACACAGTCAAGATTATTTGGAAAACCAAGCATTGCCCAAATATTCCATTGACAGTTTGCATCTTTGTATGTTACTGGAACACGTTGGTACAGTTGTCACTGGGAGATACAGCACTTAACTTTTAACAAAGGGTTTCTTAAACTAGGAGTCCAGGGATATCTTAAGGGTCACCAGTTTCACAGATTTGAGACACATCTATAAACTAAATGGAAAATGCCTTCAAACTATGTATAACTGACAAACCACAACTCTGCCTCGAAGCTGAATTGTGACAGAAATACCCATAAATGTGGTCACTGTATCTCTGAATACAAATGTGCTGTGGCCCTGTGCTGTGTGAGGGGTGGCCAGCTTGCCCCAGGCCCTCTGACACTCTGGAGCTTGCTCTGTGGTCCCTGAAGCAAGTGGGAAAATGACCCTTGCATGTCCAGTGTGATTAATTAATTAGAAGAAACACAGTGTATTAGTCCGTCCTCACACTACTATAAAGAAATTCCTGAGACTGGGTAATTTACAAACGAAAGAGGTTTAATTGACTCACAGTTCCACATGGCTGGGGAGGCCTCAGGAAGCTTACAATCATGGCAGAAGGGGAAGCAAGGACCATCTTCACATTTTGTCAGGAGAGAGAGACAGTGAAAAGCCCAGGAAAAGCCCCCATTTATATAACCATCGGATGTCATGAGAACTCCGTCACTATCACGAGAACAGCCTGGGGAAAACTGCCGCCATGATCCAATCACCTCCCACCAGGTCTCTCCCTCAACACCTGGGGATTACAATTCAAGGTGAGATTTGGCGGGGTACACAAAGCCTAACCATATCACACAGCAAGGAAGAATGTGCTCAGAATGGGAAACCCGATGTGTGATATTGCCACTGGCGGAGTACAGAAGCAGCTCTGAGAACCCAGCTGTCTTGGAGACCTGTGAGATCTCCAAGGTCCTTTCCAGCTATGCAAGTCTAGAATAGTACATCTGCATTGGATAAAGAAAATGTGTTGTATACACCACGGAATACTACTCAGCCATAAAAAAAGAATGAAATCATGTTCTTTACAGCAACATGGATGCAGCTGGAGGCTGTTACCCTAAGTGAACTAATACAGGAACAGAAAACCAAATAGCACATGTTCTCATTTATAAGTCACTGGGGACTACAGAGGGAGGAGGGATGGAGAGGAGTGAAGGCTGAAAAATTAGCTATTGGAGACTATGCTCACTACCTGGGTGATGGGATCAATCATGCCCCAAACCTCAGCATCATGCAATATACCCATGTAACAATCCTGCGTGTGTACCCCCTTCATCTAAAATAAAAGTTGAAATATTTTTTTTAAAAAAAGCTTCTCTAAAAAATAAAATAAAAAGAGTACCTCCTTGAAAAGGTCTGAAATCATATGCCAGTCCAGAGGCGGATGATGGTGCTATGGACTGGATGCTTGTGTCTCCTCCAAATTCATAATCTTGAGTCTGGTGTCCTTATAAGAAGAGGAAGAGACCAGAGTGCACTCTTTCTCTGCCATGTAGGACATAGGGAGAAGGCGGCCATCTGCAAGCCAGGAAGACAGGCTTCAGCAGCAACCCAATCAGCCACCACTTTAATCTTGGACTTCCAGCCTCCAGAACTGTGAGAAATAAATTTCTATTGTTTAAGCCACACAGTCTATAGCATTTGTTATAGCATCCTGAGCAGACTAAGACAGATGACAATCTCTTTGGCCCCATTTTGGTTGGGGTAGTATTCAATCAATTAGGTGTTCATCTTGGACAAAACTTTGCAGCCTCTTGCTAGTGATTCCTAGTGGATTCTAGCTGGTTGTCTTACTAAGAATTTTATCAGAAAACCTATACAAGACTTGGCACAACTCTGCCCCACACACGTGCAGCCTCAATTTAATGAAGGTCCACCTAATAAAGGAAGGGCTGGGAGTTAAGGGGCCTCAGATTAGGTTTCTGCTCTGCTACTAAATAGCTGCCTGGGCTAGAAGGTTCTTCCTCTCTTTGGGTTCCAGGGGCTGACCAAGGGCAGAGCAAAGGGAGCAGCCCTCAGCTGTAGGGAGTTGGGGCCACTGTCCATAAAGAATTTTAAAGTAATAATAAAACTGACTAAAAGTCCACTTTTAATTACCACTGTGCTTTGGCAATTCTAAACAAAGCCAGTGATACAATTTTCCCCCCTATGAAAACATCTTTTTGAGTTTAAGTTCTATACAATGGCTATAGTTCATGTAGATTTTTAATCTATTTGCATTAACCTTAACATATTCATATTACTTCTCCATTGTATTCGTTTTCCCTGTCTGCATAACACACTGCCACAAACTTAGTGGCTTAAAACAAACCCACCTGTTGCTTACAGGTCTATGGGTCAGAAGTCTAGTGCAGTGTGGCACAGTGGGCTTTCTGCTGTGGGACACAGTGCTGAGGTTATGTTGTCTGGCAGGCTGAGTCTTCACCTTGAGGTTCTGGGGGAAAATTAACTTCCCAGCTCATCCTCATTACTAGCAGAATTCAGATTCTTGCTGTCGTCTTAGTTCTGAAGTTTTCCTTGCTGGCTGGCTCCTGGCTGGGGCTGCGGTTGGCTCCTAAGACCACCCACGTTCCTTGCCTCATGACCTCTCCATCCTCGAGCCAGTCACATGTGTCAAATAGTTCTCATGTTTCAGATCTCTGATTTCCCACGTATCTGATATCTGCACCAGATCGGGAAGGCTTGTGGGATTTGGCCAAGCCCACCTGGATAATCTTCCTAAAACATCAACTGATTTCGGACCTTAATTATCTTTGCAAAGTCCTTCAGAGCAGTCCCCATATTAATGTTTGATTCAATGATGGAGAAGATGCTTGTAGACCAGGAGCTGCAAATCTTGGGGACCGTCTTAGAATTCTGCCTGCTGCAATTCTTCATAGATGTTGTACACTACATGGAAGTTAATTCAGACAACTTGCAATTATACAGTTGGCCCTGGATTGGCATGGACTCGCTACATCTGTTTCTTAGGAGAGTAAGTTTGCTTTGCGTTCCTTTTGAGAAAGTTCACTTTGAGTTCGTGTCTTGTTTTCTGTGGAACTACATATTCCTGCATTTAAGTAGTAGGTTTGAAATGAACACTGATGATAGAGTGACTGTAAAGATAAAGAAACAGAATTTGAGTTACTGCAATTGTGCCTTTCTATGGAATCACTTGGAGTTTTGACTTACGTTTAAAATTTAAACTTTGCATGTAACAGAGATAGTGTACTTTCTGTGAAACAGAAAAGCAAACTGAAAGTACAATATCTCTGTTATGTGCGAATTCTTCATATGTGAAATACATTATTAAATTTGAAAAATATTTGAAAATGTGAATATTTAAAATTGACATACATTTTTTCTGTTAATCTTGCTTTTTGTTCAATTGCTGTTCAACTCTAATATTGTTCACGGCCATGAAAGACCAGTTTTGTTTTGTTTTTGTTTTGTTTTGTTTTCTTTGAGACAGAGTTTCACTCTCTTTTCCCAGGCTGGAGTACAATGGCGCGATCTCGGCTCACTGCAACCTCTGCCTCCTGGTTCAAGCAATTTTCCTGTCTCAGCCTCCCGAGTAGCTGGGATTACAGGCATGCGCTACCACACCCAGCTAATTTTTGTATTTTTAATAGAGATGGAGGTTTCACTGTGTTGGTCAGACTGGTCTAGAACTCCTGACCTCAGGTGATCCACCCGCCTTGGCTTCCCAAAGTGCTGGGATTACAGGCATGAACCACCATGCCTGGCTGAAAGACCAGTTTTTAGGTACATAGTTTTCCTCATTATATTTAAAAAATTAACGTAATTAAAAAGCATGAATCCATTGCATCTTTCCTTTGTTGTAGTGGGTATTTATTTTATACTTTAAGTTTTACTCTCATGATTATATATACAAAGTTCAATGAAAGGGAACTTTAACTGCATTAGTCTGGCCATTATTATTGGTCATTGCATTTCTGATATGGTTTGGCTCTGTGTCCCTACCCAGATCTCATCTTGAATTGTACTCCCATAACTCCCACGTATTGTGTGAGGGACCAGGTGGAGATAATTGAATCATGGGGCTGGTTTCCCCCATACTGTTCTCATGGTAGTGAGTAAGTCTCACGAGATCTGGTGGTTTGATAAGGGGAAACCCATTTCACTTGGCTCTCATTCTCTCTCTTGCCACTGCCATATGAGATGTGCCTTTCATTTTCCGCCATGATTGTGAGGCTTCCCCAGCCACGTGGAACTGTAAGTCCAATAAACCTCTTTCTTTTGTGAATTGCCTAGTCTCAGGTATGTCTTTATCAGCAGTGTGAAAATGGATGAATACAATGATTATTACTAAAAACATTTTGTTGTAAATGGGGCATGTGTGATAAAAAGGAACCCTCTCTGAGTGTCAAGTACATTGGGCACACACTGCAGACGCTTAGACATGCCTCACGGATGTCAGCAGAGGCAAATGCTGCCTGGCTGCCGCTACCTTCAGGGAACTGTGGTGAGTGCCTTGCAGACATTGTCTCATCTAATCCTCACAAAAACATCACTTTTTAGAGATGAGAAAACAGCCCAGAGAGCCATTCACTTGCAAGTGGAGAAGCTGAGACTTGAACCCACGCTAAGACTGTTCACCACATCACTCACTGGCATCTCTTAGAAAGGCCTTGGTTTGTTAAAAGTGATGCATTTTGATCCTGCCTGCCCAGAGCGGGCAATGGTAAGATTCCTGGATGCAACTTCTCTGCTGAAGAGAACATTATCGGCTCCTGAGCTCAGACTGAGAGACGCACGCTGACTCTCCCCACTGGCTCCCCTTGGATGTCTTCCTCCAGCCCCATTGGTACCCCTGCAAAGGCAAGACTCGTTTGGGTGGTTTTTGAATGTGCCTGCCTGCGTGTTAGTATCAGAGTTCTTTCAGAGCCGGGACTGTGTGGGGTTAAAATGTATAACCCAGCAACTCCCAGGGTCCTTGGTACATAATACGGGCTTGAGAAATGTTTGTGGAACGTACCTGACTGGCTGGGTAAAAATTACAGGCTTAAGTGAGTGTTTGAGAATTCTGTGAGAATTTTGCTTAATAACATGACTCTCATCTCCCATGAATGATGATCAATTCCTTCCTCTGGCAGGAAGTAGTGGTTGGTTTCTGCAGCCAGAGAAATTTTTTTTTTCCCCTGTAACCCGTGGGTGGATTAAAATGGAAGGAGCGAGCCAAGCTGAGCCAGGAAGGACAGCCAAGGTCAGCAGGGCTGACGGATCCCCACACACTGTCAGTAAGAGGAGAGGCTGCAGTCACACAACCATCCACAACTATTCCAGTTCTTTTCTCCTTCTGGTTCATGATAAAATTTTAATTCTCCGCACCCACTGAAATTAGCCCTGGCCACATGACTTGCTGTGGCCCTGAAATGTGAGCTCTGGGGGCTTGTGTGCAATTTGCCACATTGCCTTCTTCTCGTGCCACAGTGATCAGGGACTTGGGCGTGGAGAAATCTTCATCAACCTGGGTCCTTAAATGTTTGTAGAAATCCCCTGCCAACCCATGTTAGACATGTCGGACCAGCAAGAAATAAGCTTGAAGCCATCCTCACATGATTGACAAGCATTCTGGATAGAAATATAGTTATAATTAAGCATTAATCAGGATGCACTATTTTTTTTTTTTTTTTTTTTCTGAGATAGGGTCTTGCTCTATTGCCTAGGCTGGAGTGCAGTGGCATAATCATGACTCATTGCAGCCTCAACCTCCTGGGTTCATGTGATCCTGCTACCTCAGCCTCCCGAGAAACTAGGACCACAGGCAAATGCCACCACACTTGGCTAGTTCTTAAAATTATTTTTTGTAGAGACAGGGTCTCACTATGTTGCCCAAGCTGGCCTCAAACTCCTGGACTAAAGTGATCCACCCTCCTCGGCCTCCCAACATGCTGGGATTACAGGCATGAGCCACTGCACCCATATGTCAGGCTGCTCTTTGACCCACTTCCTTATAAGGGAAAGTCATGCAGCACTGCATAGCGACCTCTCTCGCATCCTCATTGTTCCTATAGATAGGATCTCTGGTGTTAGAGTCACAGGCTTTTGTTTAAGAATTCCTGAAGGTGTTTTCCAGATCCCAAATTTCAGTGGAACAACGGACAACAACCAGTTCGAAGACCCCCACAGAGAAGCAAAATCATCATGAGAATACAGCTTCTTCCTCTCCCCATCCCATGACTTCACCTTGCACTTTTCTACCAATCAACTCTCTCCACGCTTCAGCCCACTCTGAAACCCTTAAAAACACTAACTCCTCAGGGACACAGATTTGAGGGTTTCTCCCGTCTCCTCATTCATCAGCCCTGTGATTAAACCTCTTTCTCTGCTGTGACCCAATGTCTTGGCGTATTAACTTGCCGCACACATCAAGCAATGGACCTATGACAGTTACAAACTTACTGTATGGGGTCACTAAGATTTGGGGGATGCTTGTTATTGCAGCAGCACCTAGCCTGTCCTGACTAGCTCAGAGGATCTGGGGCAGACATGAGGAGGACATCAAGAAACTGAAGAGTTAAGGAAAAGAGAAACAGGAAATGTGGATTAGGGGGTCAATGTGGACCCTGGAGCTGAGGCAGTTGCCTGTGACTGGGCTGTCCACACTCTGTGCAGCAGGCTGGCTTCCTCTGAGGCTCCAGGAGGGGGAGGTAAGCACAGGCCATGGAGTGATGCCATCCATGTGCGAAGGATGATTTTGTAGCATGTGCTGACTGTGGGTCACCACTGACTGGGGAAGAGGTGGAGGAAAAGGGTTGGGGAGAATGTGTGTCGTGCAGCGAGCAGTGTGATCCCAGAACGTTCTAATGCTCCTCAAGAACAAATGAGTCGGGCATCAACAAAGGAGGCCAACCTCAGGCTTCCTGTGTGGGGAGCAGTGCTGAGCTGGCAGTGAGTTATCCGTTTATTCCTTGTGCACGGTGGCTAATATACTTACTCTGTAGCCACTCCTACAACAGAATACTTCCTCTAGGACGTTGGTTGTTCGTTACTCATACATTCATTCTGCAAATATTTGAGCTCCTAGGCACTGAGCCTACCACAGTGAGTAGACAGGTTTCATGGACTTTATGGTCTGCATATGGCCAAATAATTAATAGCAATTTTCAATATGGATTGTTAAGTACTCTGATAGAGGTAAGTATAGGTTGTCTGGGAGAAGAGCGTAGAAACTAGTCCAGAGGTCTGCAAAGAACGAGGCTGTGAGTAACTGAATTGGGAGTTAAGTACATGCTTCTGCGTAGCAAAACCCCCCACAATTGCAGGTGAATAAATGCCACCCTTCCCAGCAAGGGCCAGGGAGTGCAGGAAAATATCAAGTTGCCAGAGGATCTGAGTGCAATAGAAAAAGTTCTGAAAGTCAAAGGTCTTGCAACAGAACATTCATGAGGTGAAGCCTTATGATTCATTGTCTTGGGTTCACTCAGTGTCAAACCAAAGAAGAAAAGAAAAAAAAAAAAAACAAAAAAACTGAAGCAACTCAGGTGTCTGGAATGAATTAATTCTTTTTTTCCTCCTTTTTTTTTTTCTTTTCTTCTTCTTCTTTTTTTTTTTTTTTTAATGATGAAGGCTGCCAGAAACTCAAGGGATTTGAGGATAATAGAAAATTAGAATTTCACAATGATAATGGGACTGTGCCCATCTATAGTTCACTCTTCCCACTCCACAGAGTCCCAGCACATCATTCTTCTCCCACCCCCTCCACTGACCAAATCTCATCCTTTAAGACTCAGTTTAAAAACCACCTCCTGGAATTAAGTATGCCAAGCCGACTCTAAACAGTGGTCACCTCTCCGGAATGGAAGTGCGTAGGGGAATGAGGGAACTATTCATTTTTTACTTTTATCAATTTTTATAAGTATGTATCATTTTGTTTAAATAAAGCCAAAATTAAGCTTATGAGGAAAAACAAAATTCCACTTCCTCCACGGACCCTTCTCTGCTTCTACAGTGGCCCCATGCTCGTCTCATTGCCATCTACCATTTACTGGTTTTTCACAACTAAGTTCTTTCCTCTACTTTGGACTCAGCCCCAGCTAGAACCACCTGCAGAACGCACACAGCATTGCTCGTATACAGGCCACTAAATGAATGGTTGGCGAAGGAATAAAAGCCTGTAACGTTGGCCCCTCAGCTTACGGAAGCTGTGGGGAATTTTCTGTGCTAGAAAGTCGTGCCTTTCACTGAGCCCCCAGCTTTAAGCAGTTTCATAAGTAGATGTTAACAACTGTGTTCCAGTGCCTGCTGGTTCCCACCCACCCCCGCCAGGAAGAGGCTGGCCAGATCATCTTCCCAGGAAACGTGGAATGATAGTACACGGGGAGCTGCTGGGAGCTGGGGAACCTGCAACTCTTCCTCCTGTGAGGAAACAGGACCCTAAGTCAGTGTCCTGTGTCTAGAGTGCCTGCCCCATCTGTGCTCACCTGGGAAAGCGGCTCCCCTCCCTCCCCTCCCTCGGCGCTGGACATTTTTCCCACGTGGATCCACTAGATGGCCTGCAACGAACACAGTGACTTTGAGGAGGCCTGTGTGGGAAAAGGAAATACTTCCTTGCTTATCTATTTGTTTGTTTGCTTTGTCACTCACCATTTGTCCTCATAAATCCTTTCAAGTAAAACTGATATTAAACACCAATAACTTGCACATTCAAGAGAGGAAAAGGGCTATGGCAGAGTTGAATCTGTGGGTCTTCAGGCAGAGATTTCTGATTGTTGGCAAAATAATCAGAAATTGTTTTGTCGAATTGATTTCTGAGCGTTAGCATTTTGTTCATTACAACATAACTCTGCATAGAAAGAAATGAATGATTAAATAATTCTAAGGGCTTAATAAGTATCTTTTAAACTGCTTCAAATAAAGAGAAATGACAAGACCTAGTACTGGTAAGTGTGAGATAGAGCAGGCTCATTTGCACATCAACACATCATAGTGGCTTTTACAAACAATGTGGCCTTTGCTGTAAGAGCAGTGAGATGACTGGGCGTGGTGGCTCACACCTGTAATCCCAACACTTTGGGAGGCTGAGGCAGGCGGATCACTTGAGCTCAGGAGTTAGAGACCAGCCTGGCCAACATGGCAAAACCCCATCTCTACAAAAAATTTTAGGAATTAGCCAACTGTGGTGGTATGCACCTGTAGTCAGGAGGCTGAGGTGGGAGGATCGCTTGAGCATGGGAGGTGGAGGTTGCAGTGAGCTGAGATCACACCACTGCACTCCAGCCTGGGCAACACAGCCAGACTCTGTCTCAAAAAAAAAAAAAAGAAAAGAAAAAGCCATGAGATAACTCATACTCTTTAACCAGGAAGCTTTGAGGAAATATTTAAAAGTTAGAGAAAAACAATCAGTATTGAAATGTCTAGGTTGCTGCTATTCTATTTGTAGTAACAAAAACTTGGAAATAATTTGCAGAACAACAATAGGGGAATGACTTAGTCAACTGCAGTATATCAATATAATAGGTGAAATTTAAAAGGTGGTAAGTGTGAGCTCTGCCTGTACCTGTGCATGTAAAGTCATGTTTTTTTTTTTTTGTTTGTTTGTTTGTTTGTTTTTAAATAAGGTCCAGGCTTATTCTTTATTTAAAGCACAGGCCTGGCATGGCGGCTCATGCCTGTAATCCCAGCACTTTGGGAGGCCGAGGTGGGCGGATCACTTGAGCCTCAGGAGTTCGAGAGACCAGCCTGGGCAACATGGCGAAACCCCCATCTCTACCAAAAAAAAAAGAAAAAAATTTACAGCACAGTTCAAAGTCATTAAATCATTAAATCCAGTACAAAAGAAATGGCTCCCATTTCCTGGATTGGCATCAGACATCCTACCAGCTGCAATTACATCATTTTTATCTATCGTCTGCTTTTCCTTTTCGGGGGGCGGGGGAGGGTGGGGACTTATAAATGGGTCAAAGAGATTTCAACCTCAAAACCAAGGAGAAATCCCTGCTTGCAGAGAAACACAGGAAATGACTCTTTCTCTGTGAAACGCAGTTTCACTCTGCTCCAGTGATGAGGGCCACTGATGGTGTGGGAGAGCGATCAGGAAGAGAATCTTCCTGGAGGTGGCACGAAGTCAGCAGGAGCCCAGGAAATCACACTCCTGGGATGGCTGCTGTCACCACCATCACCCTCTCTTCTGTCTCCCCTCCGTGCCATCAAATTGAGCGAGGAACAAGGGAAAGTAACTACATGTAGAAAACGGAAGTGAACAGGAATGTGGGTGGTGTGAACATAAAAGAAGAAACTAAAAATGATCAAAAGTTTCTCAGCACTGCTTTCCCGCACTGTGGTGGAAATCTCTGATCCATCTCTTCATGTGTCTAATTTCCAGGGAGGGGGCTAACAGCACAGACATGGGACCGAAGGCCCACGTTCGCTCAGAGATCTAAACGGTGGGCCACTCTGAGATGGTGATGAGCCATCTCACCACCGAAGTTGGCTCAGAGATCTAAACAGTGGGCCCCTCTGAGACGGTGACTGCAACCAAGGTGTCTGTGATGTCCTTGGTTACTCCACCTCCTGACCAGGGGTCTAGTTTACCATTGCTGAAAACGATGTCTATGTGCGAACTAATGTTTTTGCCTCCATACACAGTAGTGATCCAGGAGGGCCTTGGTCCCACACCCCACTGTTTAAAACAGTTATCGGAAAACTCCTTCAAGTTCCATGAGTGAAATTCAAACAGGTCATCGATACAAAAAGGGATGACTATTTCTGTGCAGGCCTGATAACTCCAACCCAGGAATCCCAGACTGCTAGTTCTTGCCTCTGAACTATTCAGGCATGTCACCTGACCTGAATAATTACTCACCTGACCTGAGTAATACGCACTCACAGCTTGGAAAATATTCTGCAGCAGCAATGAATCCGATATATTGGGTTTTTTCAAATATTGGCACTTGACCTCGATAGGCCAAGCAGGCAAACGCTATAAAAAGTTAGATGCATAAGGATAGCTCACCACTGCACGTCACCCAGGTTTCAGAGATCCAGTCTTTCAAAGATCTTGCGTCAGGAAGGCACGGCAAACTACTGCCCATATTTGAGAGTTGATTAATGGCATCCCAGGACCTGCGGAGGTTCTCTGAACAATATGGACCACCTTTCCTAAAATCTGTAGTTACGATCTTCATAAATACACCGGAAGGTTCCAAATCCTTCAACTGCCAGATAAGGGCATAAATTGCAAGAGCTCCAACTACTATATGAGGGTATTTCGTGCTGAACTAGGCTGCAAGCATGCCACCATAGGGGCCCTAGAGGGCCATGACAGGGCGATTTTCAGCTCCTAGGATTGTTCTTTTCAAGTGTTTGACTAGCTCTGCAAAATCAGCCAGAGCTTTTTCTGATGGCAGGAGATCCTAGTGTCCAGAAACCTTGAACAGGTCATCACAGGGCAGGGACTGTCCACAGTATTGCTGTTCCACATACACCAACACAACTTTCAGTTCCTCAGCCCCATCCCACATGAACCACGTATGATTGCAAAACCAGATGACATCCCCATCATCTTTCTTCCAGTATTTATCAGCTATTAGATACTGCTGTTAAAAAGTTTTCACAGTATTAAATCCAAAATGGTCAACCCTCCGAGGGAAGTGGAGAACCGAGTCGTTCTTGGCAACAGCCAGGTAGGATGTGGGATTGGCTGGTGTGTGCAGGCTGCCGAGAGCCCTTAAGGCCAGCTGGAGGGCTGTGGTGGTCCAGGGCACCAGGAAAGCCAGGAGCAGGAACAGGAGGGCTTGGTGGCCCATGGCTAGGCTAGTGGCTGCAGTGCATGTCTAAAGCCATATTAAGTGAATGTTTTCTCTATTTAAAAAGTAATTTTCTACTTTTGAGGTTGAGTTTAAGAACAGGTTGTTTTTCTCTGAGTAAGCCCTTACACAACAAAATATCACCAGATAAGAGTTAAACAAAAGTAAACTCAACAGCTGCCTTCCACCTAGAGCCAAGGAGGGAGTGGACAGCCCCTAGACTGGGGAGAATATAGGGTAGATTTATGGAAAGGGGAGCTGGGAGATGTCTTAGATGGCTTGGGCTGTTATAACAAAATACCACAGACTGAATGGCTTTAACAGTGGAGATTTATTTCTCCTAGTTCTAGTGGCCGGAAGTCCAAGATCAAGGTTCTGCTGATGTGGTTCCTGGAGAGGGACTGCTTCCTGGCTTGCAGATGGCCACCATGTCTCTGTGTCCCTACATGCAGAGGACGGGTGATCTGATGTCTCTTCTCTTCTTGTAAGAACACGAATTCCATCCTCACAACCTCATCTAAACCCAATTACCTCCCAAAGGCCCCACCTCCTAATACTATCCCATTGGGAATTAGGGTTTCAACATATAAATTGGAGGGGGATACAAACATTGAGTCCATAGCAAGGGAGAATTCCACCAGCAGATGTTGGGCAGTGCACAAAAATAGTCCAGGCCAGACCGGACATGGTGGCTCATACCTGTAATCCCAACACTTTGGGAGGCAGAGGCTAGTGGATCACCTGAGGTCAGGAGTTCGAGACCAGCCTGGCCAACATGGTGAAACCTCATCTCTACTAAAAATACAAAAAAAATTAGCTGCGAGTGGTGGCAGGCACCTGTAATTCCAGCTATTCTGGAGGCTGAGGCAGGAGAATCGCTTGAACCCAGGAGGCAGAGGTTGCAGTAAGCCGAGATTGTGCCATTGCACTCCAGCCTGGGCAACAAGAGCAAAATTCCATCTAGGAAACAAACAAACAAACAGAAAAAGTAGTCTAGGTTGGGAAGGCTCAAGATCTGCTTCCTCTGAGACTTTAGCTGGGAGCAGTCATAACTGTGGTGAGGAGAGGCTGGGCACTCGGCGCTGGCCCACACATGCACACATAAACCACAGTCAGATTGCATCACTAACAGCCAGTCACACGCCTTTAATTCAGACCTAGCATTTGAAACTAAAATCAAACTACTGCACTATTACATGTTGCACCATCTTGTATACAAGGAGACTTCAAAAAGCTCATGGAAAACTGCAATTAACAGCTTAAAATAAAAAATATAAACTTTCTCAATATAGGCTCCATCAAGTTCAAGACACTTTTGTAAGTGATATTAGCCATCTAGTCAACCCTCAGAGAACTGAGGGTCCTGAGAATTTAACCATGTCAATACAGTCATTTTCACATTTATTAACTGAAGAAAAATGAGTGCCCTTTAAGAATTTTTTAAGATTAAGATATAAAAAAGAAGTCAAAAGAGGCCAAATCAGGACTGTCAGATGGATGCTTAATGATTTCCCCCTGAAACGCTCACCAAATTACCCTTGTTTGATGAGAGGAATGAGCAGAAGCATTGTTATAATGGAGAAGAACTCCCTAGTGAAGCTTTCCTGGGCACTAAAGCTTTAGCTAACTTTCTCAAAACACATTCAAAATAAGCATATACTATCGTTCTTTGGTCCTCCAGAAGGTCAACAAACAAAATACCTTGAGCATCCCGCAAGACTGTTGTCATGACAGTCTCCTGACCAGTCCACTGTTGCTTTGGCTGGACCACTTCCACCTCTTGGTAGCCAGTGCTTAGACTGTGCTTTGTCTTCAGGATCATACTGGTAAAGCCACATTCCATCTCCTGTTACAATTGTTACAGTTCTTCAAAGAAATGCTTCAGGATCTTGATCTCACTTGTTTAAAATTGTCATTGAAAGCTCTGCTCTTTTCTGTAGCTGTTTTGGGTGCAACAGTTTCAGCAGCCATCAAGTGGAAAGTTTGTTCAAGTTTAATTTTTCAGTCAGAATTACGTAAGCTGAACCAACTGAGATATGTATGGTGTTGGATATTTTTTCTGTTGTTAATCATTGGTCCTCTTCAATTAGGGCATGGATAAGATGAATTTTTTCCTCAAAAATTGATGTGCATGGTCTGCTGCTATGGGCTTCATCTTCCATATCATCTTGTTCCTTCTGAAAATGAGCTCTCTGTTCATAAACTACTGACTTCTTCAGAGCATTCTTCCTATAACGTTTTCATAAAGCATCAATGATTTCACCGTCCTTCTTACCCAAGAATCACCATAAATTTGATGTTTGTTCTTGCTTCAGTTTTAGCAGAATTCATGTTGCTCTGATAGGGGCTTTTTACAACATGATAAAGCCATTCCTAGTGCTTCAAACTAGATCCCATTCAGACATGTTATAACAAGTTAGTACGAGTTTATTTTGGTGCAGAAAATGAAAACCATAGTTTCCATTTCCATTTCCAATGCATAGTTCTTTCATTATATGCATTTTCCATGAACTTTTTGAAGTTGTGGCCTACATATAAGTTGTGGCCTACAGTTAAGTTGAGCCACTTTAAGGGATAGTCTGAAGACCAAAAGGAAGACGTCATGAAATAAGGCAACATTTGATTGGATACTCAGGACCCACAAGGGGAATTTCCCTGGCATCTCCTTTATTGTAGTAAGAATAGCAAAATACAAGACAGCACTAATTACTGCAACATGCTAATGTCTATTTGAGGATAGAAAAACATAGCAATTTTAAAAGGGTGACATAGACTATAAGATTTGTTTCCTTTCTCCTAGAAGATTGCAGACACCCCAAAATAAAATTTTAAAAAGTACTACAAAAGATGTCCTCAAATTCAAGAATAGCTTTCATGATCACATATTTAAAATATTTATTGACCACATACTATGTTCTGGACCCTGTGGTAGTTTCTGAGGTTATATCATGGAACAAGACAGACATTATCTCTACCTTCATCATGCGTAATCTAATGGAGAAGGCACCAACACTTGCACAATTAATGCTGTCATACAAGTGCTACAAAGGAGAATGTGACTGCTATGAGACTGAAATTGTCTTCGTTCGTTTAGTGTTGCTATACCAGAATATGGACATTGTCTTAAGTCTGTTTAGTACTGCTATAACAGACTACCTGAGGCTGAGTAATTTATAAAGAAGAGAGATTGATTTGGTTCACAGTTACAGTGGCTGGAAAGCCAAAGAGCTTGGCGCTGGCATCCGCTCGGCTTCTGGTGAGGCTTGTGTTGTATCACAGCATGGCAAAGAAGCAGAGAGGAAGCAGGCATGTGCAGAGAGACAAAGCAAGAGAAGCAACCTGTCATTGTAACAACCTATTCTTGCAAGAACTAATCTATTCCTGAAAGAACTCACCTAGTCTCTTAAGAAAGACGTCAATTCATCTCAATGACTTAGTCACCTCTTAAAGGCACCATCTCCCAACATTATGACATTGGCAATTACATTTCAGTATGAGTTTTGCTGGGGGCTCTCAAACCATAGCAAACATAATGGGGTCCTATCTAAATGGGAATGTGGTGTGGGAGTGAGGAATCAGAGATAATTTTTTAAATAAGTGATTTAATGGAGATCTGAAGGATAAAGAGGGGTTGTCTGAATACAGAGGAGAATAAAGAAGGATACTGGGGAGCAGAGGAAGCAACAAGGGCAAAGGCCCAGGGGCAAGGAGTGAAAGAAGGCCCAAGAGGCTAGAATGGCAGGAACAAAAGCTAGCTGGGGAGGAACTAGATTACCCCGGGTCTTAGAGGCCAAGTTAAAGATTTTGTTCCCGTCCTGGATGCAATAGAAAGTGCACCCACTAGAGTGTTTGAAGCAGGGGGAGTGACACTTGTTAGGAATAACGCTTAAAATCTTAAGGAAACTGAACACTCGAACAAAGGACTTTTAGTAAAGCAATTTTACTTTTGCGTAGAGGGGTGCCTCTTTGGCCAGTTGCCATGAGAACACACTTGAACAAAGGGGCATGAGAGCCTTTATTTTTGACGCAAGTCTTGCCCGTTTACCCTTTCTCCATTGGCTGGGGTCAGGTCGTATAATTTAAACTAATCTCTGTTGGCTAAACATTTGATTTTTTTTTTCTTTTTTTCTTTTTTCTTTTTTTTTTTTAGAAAGGGTGGGCACGTAAAAGAAAGTGGAGAGGAAGGGGAAAGGGTGTCTGTAATGAGCTAGAATGTTAGTCTTCTTTTTAAATAAGGGAAGAGATGCGAACTGGTATCGATAATGCCTGGTATTGTGGCGTGCATGGGCATTTAACAAAGGCAAAAGGGATAAAGGAGAAAAAGGAGAAAAAAAGGGGGAGTACTATGAATTAAAGAATAAAAGATTGATCAGCTTATTTGAAGAGAAATCCACATACTGAAGGGCAAGAATGAATCTGAGGAAAGTCATCAGGAGGCAAGAGACAACAGGGGCCTGGATTGGGGTCATGAAGATGGACAGAAAGAGATGGACTCATGTTATATTTTGAATATATAATCAACAGGACTTAGTAAAGACTTGGACATGGGACATGAAGAAGGTGTCAAAGATGACTCTCAATGTGGTGTTCAACTTGAGCACCCTACAGATATTGACCATTTACCACAGGGGCTTTGGAGGTGGGCTGAATTTGGAGGGGAAATGGTGAGTCCAGTTAAATTCCAAGGATGACTTTGGACAAAAAGGAGAGGTCTGAGTTGAAGGTACACATTTGGGAATCAAATGAATAGGATCCACTAAGGAGAGAACACAGAGAAATAGAAAGCCCAGGACTGCATCCTGAAGAATGCCAGGACTTATAGGTTGGGTAGGGGGGGATGAGGCAGCAAAGGAAGCTGAGAAGTGGTCACTGAAACAGGAGAGAAACTAGGAGAAGAGGATGCTTGTGGCAACTGATGGAAGAGAATATTTTAGGAAGGTGATGATCAACACTATTGAATGTTGCTGCCAAATTGAGAAGGACCAAGATGTGTCTGTTGTTAGCAATTCCCATGCCCTTCCTTGGGTGAGGCAGATTTTCTGGGTTGTGAGATAGAAGATAGGATGCAGTGGGTTGAAATATAACTGGAAGGTGAGAAAATGTGACTTTAATGGGGAGAAGGGATGTGGTGTGGAGTTGGAGACAACGGGGCATTGAAGGAAGGATACTAAAGATGGAAGCCACTTGATTGGTTTTCCACTGCTGATTAGAAGGATCTATTATTTGACAGGAGGAGATTCAAGATAGCTCCACCGGGAAGGTCAAAAGGGATGGATTTAGAGCCATCTCTTAAAGGCACCATCTCCCTGGGTTTACAGCCCAGGAGTGAAAGGCTGATTGGACATTCTGTACTTGGGGAATGCGGTGGGGAGGTGAGTGGGAGCTGTTGACTGTTAACTTCTCATAGGGTAATCTGGCTGGGCCGTGTGCTGGGGAACCCCTGAAGTCAATACTTTCAGGTCTCTCCTCCTGGGTCATCCGATTCCCCTGAGGAGAAGCTTCCAGTATCTTGCCTAGAGGGTGAAGACCTGCCTGCCTGCATTCTGGGAGGTGAGTGAGAGAAAAGCCTGCCCACCACAGCTTCCAGTAGACATAACTCATTTCATTCTCTCGTGCTTTTAGGAGCCTTACCTTCCGTTGTACCTAATGTTCTCAGTCCTGAGACTCTCTGCTTTCTCCACACGCTGAATCTTCAGTTTCCTGATGGGGTTGGGGAGAGGCAGTGGTGGAATGGGTTTGGGGTAACCGCAGAGCCAATTGCTTTACCTTCACTTCCAGAAGTGCCTTCTTGAGTCGTTTGAGGGTGCTGTGATAGAAATCACGTTAAGCTCAGCTTTCTGCACTGCCAGATTTGACTTTCATCAGTTTTCCAACTTCCAGAACCTCATTGTTCCCTCTCCTGTTCCCTCCTGTTCTCTCTTTACTGTGGTTTGGTAGGGCTTCAGGAGAGGTCAGAATTAGATACAGGTGTTCAATCTGCCATCTTTATCCAGCAGTCAGTGTCAAAGCCTGTCGATTGTAGAGGAATATTTTGGCTTTTATAAGAAAGGAAAAGGCCCCAGTGTCCTGTCCCTTCTGACGCTGTGTGGATACCAACACCCCAAACAATGCCACACACCTAGCTGTGTCAAACCAAACCAACCAAAACAACGAGCACACATCGATGGCAAACTGCTGGGCCCGAGGCTCCGGCAATTCATATTTGGAATTATTAATATACGGACCCAAAGCCTTCCGCCCACTGCATTAGCTACCAGAGACAAAATGAGATACATTTAGGAACATATTCGTCAACCTACAATAATGATTAATAAAAAGGTCCTTTAAGTTCAGAGAAATGATTTCTTCTTTTTTGAAGCCTACAAAGAAATGTCATTAAAAATATTAACAGAAATACAAATAAAAGACAAAAAGAACCTTATCATAATCCTATCTGCTCAACATGTGGTTTGGTTTGATTTGGTAGTTTTTTTCCAGGTTCTCAACCAGTTGTGGTCCATAGACATTCATAATTTGACAAAAAGGATCTTTTTCTGTGTCAACTCTGATTAGTTTGTGAAAGTGGGCTTTTCGGCCGGGCGCGGTGGCTCAAGCCTGTAATCCCAGCACTTTGGGAGGCCGAGGAGGGCGGATCACAAGGTCAGGAGATCGAGACCATCCTGGCTAACACCGTGAAACCCCGTCTCTACTAAAAAATACAAAAAACTAGCCGGGCGAGGTGGCGGGCGCCTGTAGTCCCAGCTACTCGGGGAGGCTGAGGCAGGAGAATGGCGTGAACCCGGGAGGCGGAGCTTGCAGTGAGCTGAGATCTGGCCAGTGCACTCCAGCTTGGGTGACAGAGCGAGACTCCGTCTCAAAAAAAAAAAAAAAAAGAAAATGGGCTTTTCCCCAAATCCTTCCAGTGCCTAAGCTGGGCCCCTTTGGGAAGGGCATTAACTGTTTTGGGTCACTAGCACACAGAACAGTGCTTTAATTGTCTAAAACCAGGGATAAGAGTATTATCCCCTCCTTCTAAGGCGCCCCGTGGTCTGGTGCTTTAGCACATGAGGGAGGCAAAAACCACTCTGGGGATGATTTCAGGTTGGAGAGAACCTGGTTCTAGATTTTTCCTTTCAATCAGCCACAGGGCCTAGCTTTCCTCCGAGCAGAGTCTCTTTTTGGAAGTTTAAGACATTGTGTCTCATAGCAGTACTGACACGGAGGGTTAGGAAGAATCTTCGAGGCCCTCTGGCCAGCACCCCTGATGAGTGACTGTCTGTCTTCTGCTGCACACTTCCATGGCTTGGAAACTCACTACTGGAAAGCTCCAGTGACGTTCAGACACATATCTGGGACTAACTACAGTTGACACTTGAACACCATGGGGGTTAGGGGCACTGAACCTCCCCTACCCCTTGCACAGTCAGAAATCTCTGTATAACTTTTGGCTCTGCAAAAACATAACTACTAGTAGCCTACTGTTGACTGGAAGCCTTAGTGATAACAAAAACAGTTGACTGGTTAGCACGTATTTTGTATGGTACACACACACACACAGTATTCTTACAATAAAGTCAGCTAGAGAAAAGAAAATGTTACTAAGAAAATCCTAAGGAAGAGAAAATATATTAAGTGTCCATTAAGTGGAAGTGGATCATCATAAAGGTCTTCATCCTCATTTTCTTCACGTTGAGTAGGCTGAGGAGGAGGAGGGATTGGTCTTGCTTTCTCAGGGGTGGCAGAGGTGGAAGAAAATCTGAGCATAAGTAGACTTGTGCAGTTCAAACCTGTGGTGTTTAAGGGTCAGCTGTGATTCATTAAGCCCTTAGTCTCCCTCCCACCCCCAGCCTTTTACAGTTTTGAGTAGGGAGCATGGCCAAGAGAGGCCAGGCTAGACTGGGCACTGCAGTGGGGACTGGGGATAGCCAGATGCAGCTTGGGTTCCAAGTGAGCAGACGTGGGCACGGAGAGAAAGCCAGGTTAATGTAACCCCAGAAGGCCTGACCAGCAACGGTCCCTGAATTCCAGCTGTGTCAGTCTGATACGGTCCCCGGCATGAACACGCTTAACTATCTGCAGCTCCCAGCAACATTCTGCTTTCCAGTTCTTGACACCTGCTGATCTGTCCTTATCCACAACCACCCACCCCACCCCATCCCCACCTCACAGTCCCTGCCCCAGACCAGGCCCTGACCCTTAAATCAGATTGCTCTATTTAGGGCATAGCAAAGTCTGCAGCTCCCTGTGGTGGATACTAGACTGTCCCCTGTCACCCGTTCCAGTGCCTTCTGGAGTGCCTCCTTGTTTCATACCTGACAAAAAGCTAAAAACTCCATTTCCCAGGTTTCCTTGCAACCAGGGCTCTGATGGGCTCAGATTCCACCAATGAGAGAGGTAAGCGTGAGGTTTCTTCCACCACCTGAGCCAAGAGGGGTGGGGACAGTGCAAGACAGTCAGTCATTCGGCCTGCTTGGAGGGCCAAGGAGGCAGTGCGAGTGTGGTGGTGACCCCTTACTGTTGGATGGCTTTCTGCAGGGTTGCACTTCGGCCCGTGCTGCTGAGGCTGGGAATTGCTCCTGGAACTGCCTCCCTATAGTCAGCTTCTCCAGCTCTTCAAGGGATTTTGTAAACCATCTAATAATAATGAACCCCATGAACTGGCCAGAGTGGTTTCTATTGTTTACAAGAAAACCCTTTTTTAATGTACCCTCAGATGCTGGTTGACATAACATTTAATACATATATTAATAGTTAATATCCATGTATTGATATCTTGTGACATTCCATTCACACATCTATGTGTGTGTATATGTACACACTATGTACATATATATGTATATATACACACTGTGTCTGGATATATTTTTATATACATATACACACATATAGTATACACATATACACACAAGTGTGTGTATTTAAGGTATACAGGAGTATTTAAGTATTTAAGGTATATGGCAGGATGTGCATAGGTTATATGCAAATACTATACCATTTTATATCAAGAACTTCATCATCTGTGGGATTTTGGCATGTGGGGGGCTTCTGGAACCAATCCCCCACAGATTCCAAGGGACGACATACATGCATATGCACAACGTGTATATGTATACTTATATATACACATACATATATACTCATATACACATACATACATATATACATACATATATGCACATACATATATGCCCATACATATAGTTAGTTTCTCACCACCCCATCCCCACCTCACAGTCCCTGCCCTAGACCAGGCCCTGACCCCTAAATCAGATTATAGATGGGTATATATGTATGTGTATATATGTATGTGTATATATGTGTGTATATATGTATGCATATACAAGTGTGTATATACATGTAAATACACATATACATGTGTAAATACACATATGCAGGCATGTGTATAATAGACATATGTACACATATGTATAATATACATATATCCACATTACATATGTGTCTATATATGAATATATACATGTATCCAGGCAGTGTGTTCATATACGTGTGTGTGTATATGCATATACAGTCGTCACTTAGACTTGTGGGGGATTGGTTCCAGAAGCCACCTCCCATGCCTAGATCCCGCAGGATGAAGTCCCTGATGTAAAATGGTAGAGCATTTGCATATAAGCAATGCACGTCCTCCCATATACCTTAAACACTTTAAATCATCTCTAGATTATTTATGATACCTCATACAATGTAAATAGTTGTTATACCCTATTGTTTAGGGAATAAAGACAAGAAAAATATCTGTATATGTTCAGTACAGACTTTTTTTTTCAAACATTTTTGCTCCATGGTTGGTTGAATCCAGGCACATGGAACCCATAGATAGGGCCTGGCCAGGCACGGTGGCTCACGCCTGTAACCCCAGCACTTTTGGAGGCCGAGGCGGATCACTTGAGGTCAGGAGTTCGAGACCAGCCTGGCCAACATGGTGAAACCCCATCTCTACTAAAAACACAAAAAGTTAATCGGGCGTGGTGGCTCACGCCTGTAATCCCAGCTACTCAGAGGCTGAGGTGGGAGAACAGCTTCAACCCGGGAGGCAAAGGTTGCAGTGAGCCGAGATCACGCCACTGCACTCCAGCCTGGGTGACAAAGTAAGACTCCATTTCAAAAAAAAAAAAAAAAAAAAAAGAGAGGGCCTACTGAGTATGTTTGTGTGTATATTGTCTCAACATCAGAACAACCTTGGATGTAGCATTATTCTTAATTTGGAAACAAGCTGAGGGTCAGAGAATTGAACAACTCTCCCAAGGTTTTGTAGCCTGTAAATGGCAGAACCAGGATTGAATATAAAATATCTAAATCCAGAGACTTTGTTCCTTTCTACACTGGCATCCAAGGTAGTTCTCTGAGACATATATAACTGTTATGCTTGAAACCTGCATTTCCTTCCACCTGGCACTCCACTCTCCTTAGACGCCAGGCTTCACGTCACGTCCAGTTTCTAAGATCCTCACGGTTCTAGGTCTGGGTTGGTTTGGCAGCAGGATCATCTGAGAAGACCTGTGGTGTGGGCCAGCACTTCACAAACCTTCACGTGCATGTGAAGTCCGGGGTCTTGTCAAAATGCAGACTCTGATTCGGGAGTCTGGGGCGGGGCCTGGGGCTCTGCCTTTCTTACAATTGCCCAGGTGATGCCGCAGCTGCTACAGGTCCCGGACCACTCTTTGAGTAGCAAGAGTGGGGCAGTGTGGCATCTCACTCTTGGTTTTGAATTTCATCTCAGCACGATCTGGGGTCACTTATTTAACTAACGTAACTTCTCTGGGGGCTCAGAATCCTCGTCTGTGAAATGGGAACAATAATATCAGCCCCACTGAGGAATTTAAATGAAAGGAGATGATACATAACACAGATCAGCTTCTCACTTGTTTTGGTTAGAACTGGAGGTGATTCCTCCATTGACATAAAACACGAGACTGTTATCCAGACAGAGCTGTTAAACTTTGGGTTGGGTTCCAAATCATTTGGGTTATAATGTCAGCTCTCTGCATCACCCCAGAAAAGTGATCTTAGTAAGATCCTTCTAGTCATTTTGGTTGAGACTTGTTTCAGGTGGTCTGGAAGGCCTATTTATTTATGGCTATGGTTTTTTTGTTTGTTTGTTTGGAGGCGAGTCCCACTCCGTCCGTGCTGAGGTGCAGTGGCGCAATCTCAGCTCACTGCAACCTCCACCTCCCAGGTTCAAAAGATTCTCATGGCTCAGCCTCCCAGGTAGCTGGGATTACAGATGCCCGCCACCACACTCAGCTAATTTTTAAGTTTTTAGTAGAGATGGGGTTTTGCCATGTTGGCCAGGCTGATTTCAAACTCCTGACCTCAGGTGATCTGCCTGCCTCAATCCTCCCAAAGTGCTAGGATTACAGGCGTGAGCCACTGACCCGGCCGTGGCTATAGTTTTAAATGCTGCCTTAGACTCCAAATTGCTGCACACAGCCTGTCCCCAAGTCCGTGTGTGCACATCCATTGTCTGGAGTTTCAGAAGGAGTTGCCTCCTAAGTGTGGGCGTCCAAACTTTCTCTACGACGTAACTGGAAAAAAACAAAAACAAAAACAAGAACAGAAACAAAGCAAAGCTAGTTCCACCTTTATCCAGAGAGAACGGAAAGATAGGATCACATTTCCTCAAACTTCGAGCGAAGAAGTCAGGCTTGGGTCTGGGCGCTGGAGCCTGGAGCCAGCTGTAGGGCCGGCCGGCCGCCTGGAAACAAACAGTCCCACAAAGGCAGGCCGGAGTATGTGCGCGCTGCCTGCCTCCTTTGTTTCGTTTCCTGGAATAGCTGCTTGTTCTCATCAGCCAGTGTGGTCAGCATTTCCATTCAAGACCATATTGTCAGGGCTTTATTTTTAAGTCAGGCATAAAAATGGGCCTTGAGCTGAAACTTGGAAGCTGGGCAATTAGCATATTTGAAAGGAAGCCAACTGGTCCTTTGTTATTCCGTGGGGGCAGAAGAGGCTTTTCCATGCTCTTCTAAATGACAAAAGGGGTTTGTATTTGGGGCATTTTAAAACGAAGCGGTAGGCATGGACTTGGCTGTTTATACACAGAAGCTCACAGGAACATTGTCTCTGGGCTGCCCGGATGATGTCTGTGTAGGGGCTGCGAGACCCCAAGGATGTTCTCTGCTAACCAGAGGAACTGGAGCACTTTAATGTAGAAACCGGAAGCCAAGGAACTTTGTGTTTAAAGTAGAACTGCTGGAAGTGGCCAAGTCCACTGCTGCTTTCCATAATGCCCTTAGAGAAAATGCTGACCTGCCAACTGGCAAATACGTCCTGAGTGCCTTCTCCCCACGAGGCACTAGTTTGGCAGAAATTTGGAGCTGGGCTGGGCAGTGATATGGAAAGGAGTATGCAGTCTAAGTAGGAGGGTCATCTGTATCTAGAAAGATAAAAGCATAAGGTTAATAAATGCCTCTTGCTGCAAGAGGAACCAAACGTGAAAGGGATAGGGAAGCCCAGGAGGGGAGGGACCATGAAGGATTGGGAAAGATTGCTGTGTACGGGTTGGGGGGTAGGAGGGCAGGTGGAAAGAACAGTGGCTTTGGAACCCCTGACTCACTGTGTGACACAGGCAAATTTCTGGGCCTGGGGAAGTACCAGCAGTTATGAGAAAACTAGGAAAAATAGTACCAGGACGGAGCTGCTGTGGAATTGTTTAATGAGATAATGCATATCAAGTGTTCAGCACATAGCAAATGGTAACTACCATGTTTAAATGATCGGTATATTGGGTTTTGGAGTTAAATAATCTGAGCAAAGGGATCTGGTAAGAAATCCTTGAAAGTCTGGGCAGCCAGTGGGATGAGTCTGGTGCACTGATTCCATGGCAGAGGGACGGGACACTCTGTAGTCCCCTCCCCTCATTTTGTGCACACTAAACACATAATTGCTGGTTAATTTTTTCATGATGTACATAAACAGGACAAATGTATTTTCCCTATATTTCTGATGTAGAGATCAATATAAATAGGGGTGTCAGATAAATCACAGGCTGTCCCAATGGGGCACATTTTTATTAAAAATTATTTATACTAAGAAGTTGTTGGTTTTTTATCTGAAATTCAATTTAACTGGGTGTCCTGTAGCAAGAGAGAGAGAGAGATAGAGAGTGTGTGTGTGTGCATGTGTGTGTGTGCGTGTATGTGTGTGCATGTATGTGTGTGTGTGTGCATGCACGTACATCCTAAGTCTGGAAACCCTATTCCTAACACCTGTGCACCCAACACTCAAGAGTTAAGAAGTAACTTTGCTATCTTACCTTGAGTTTTTTAATGTTTTAAAATTCCACAGTTGGAATCTCCTTGTCACACACATACCAATGGCATTCTTCTCCAAACATGCCCCAAAATGATTATATTCGTGTGTATCCTTATGTGGCCGTTCTACTTTTCTATATGTGTATGTGTCCAGGAACAAAATACACTCTTGTTTTCTGTGCTTTATAGATTTACATTAAATGATATCTCACTGTATTTTTCTTTCTGCCATATAATTTTATTTTAAACATGAAACTTTTGATAAAAATATTACATGTGATGTACACATTGTCATCACCATAATACAGCCAATGCCTGTGCATCCATTGCACAGCAGAAGTACCATCCATTACCCAGCAGAAGTACCGCCCATTACCCAGCAGAAGTAGACCATCGCCAACCCTTTTGAAGTCTCTGTGCCCGCTTCTGAATTGCATCCCCCGGACCCCACATAGAAGGTAACCGCCTCCATGAGTGGAGTGCTTATTCTTTATATTTCTTTGTATTTATTTATTTTTGGGACAGGATCTCACTCTGTCGCCCAGGCTGGAGTGCAGTGGCACAAGCTCTGCCTACTGCACCTTCAACCTTCCAGGCTCAAGCGGTCCTCCCACCTCAGCCTCCCCAGCAGCTGGACTACGGGAGTGTGCCAGAATACCCGACTAATTTTTATATTTTTTGTAGACACAGGGTTTCACGACATTTCCCAGGCTGGTCTTGAATTCCTGGGCTCAAGCGATCCGTCTGCCTCAGCCTTGGCCCCCCAGAGTGCTGGGATTACAGGTGTGAGCCACCGTGCCTGGCCATTCTTTATATTTCTTTGTAGTTTATCACAATATATGTAATTCTGAATGACAGTGCTCAGTTCTGAGTGAGTTTAAACAGTGAATAGAAGAGAACATTGTGCTGTTTGTATTCTTCTGGAGCTATGCTCTCTTGACTTCAGGTATTTAAGAGGTTCATTTCGTGTTGGTGAGTGTAACTACGGTTCATTTTTTTTCACTGCTGTTTACTATTCTATTGGATAAACACACTGCATCTTGTATTGCCATGGGACATTTGAGTTGTTTCAAGTTTTTGCTACTACAAACATAGCTGTTACGAATATTATTATACGTTTTTTCTGGTGTGTGTGTATATATATCATATATATCATATATATATCATATATATCATATATATATCATATATATATCATATATATGATATATATGAAATAATTTGTCTGTGGTAAAAATACCTGAGTGGGATCTCTGGGTCCCTGCATTATTACAATCTCTTCTCAAAGTGGTTCTACAAGTTTCTACCCTCACCAGAGTCTTGACCAGTTTCTACCTCTACCAGAAGCGTATAAGTATCCTAGGTGTTTCACAGTCCCTCCTACACCTGCCAAGCTCCTGGGGACAAAATGATGTCTTGCGATGGTCTAAATTGTCTTTCCCTGATTATTAATGATATTGATCATCTTTTCATATAAGTATTGGCCACTTTCAGCTCTTTTTCTGTGAAGGGATTGCTCTGGTCATCTGTTTATTTTTCTACTCGGTTTGTCTTTTTTCTTATTGATTTGTAAGAGCTCTTTGTATATTCTGGATACTAACCCTTGGTTGGTTACATATGTTGAAAATATTGACTTTTAGTTTGTGGCTTGCTTTTTCATTTTTTATGATATCTTTTGAGGAAGAAACAGTCTTAATTTTAATGTTGTCAAACTTATCAGTCATTTGCTTTTCTGGTTACCACTTTGGGGGCTAAGAAAATTTCTTTCATCCCTCCCTCCCTCCCTCCCTCCCTTCCTTCCTTCCTTCCTTCCTTCTTTCCTTCTTTCCTTCTTTCTTTCTCTCTCCCTTTCTTTCTTTCTGTCTGTCTTACTCTGTCACCCAGGTTGGAGTCCAGTGGCGCAACCATGGTTCACTGTAGGCTCCAACTCCTGGGCTCATGTGACCCTCCTGCCTCAGCCTCCTGAGCAGCTGGGACTACAGGCATGCATCACTATGCCCAACCAAATTTTAAATTTTTTTGCAGAGATAAATTTTTTTTGCTATGTAGCCCAAGCTTGTCTTGAACTCGTAGCCTTAAGCAATCTCCCTGGCTTGGCCTCCCAAAGTGTTGAGATTACAGGAGTGAGCCACAGTACCCAGCCAAGAAAACTTTCTTTATGCTGGCATTGTAAATATATTCTCTTATATTTTTCTGTTAGAGTTCTAAGGGTCAGCTTTGTTATTTAAGTATTTAATCTACCTGAAATTGATGGTTGTATATGGAGTAAGGCAGTGATTCAGTTCTGTTCTTTCACCTTACGGATAGCCAATTGTTCCAGTGTCATTTATTGGGAAGTCTATCTTTTTCATCGATCTATAGTGCCATTCTTTTCCATACATGCATGGCTTTATTTGTAGGTTCCTTTTGTTCCATCAGTTTGCCTGTCTATCCCTGAGAGTTCCATACTGCCTTAATCACCATAGCTTTATAACAAGTTTTGATGTCTGGAGAAACAAGAGTCACTAACTTCTTCACAGCATCTTATCTATTCTCAGTTTTTAACTTACAATGTAATTTTTGAGGCAACAAACTTTTATAGGATTTATCTATGTAAGTATATATTATTTATCATTCATTTAACTGCCATTTATTTGTATTTACATTATATATATGTATTTCATTTATAAATGCCACAATTGACCATCCATTGCCCCACTAATGGACATTAAGTCGTTTCCCATTTTTTCCTTAGCACCTATTAGAGGAATTGTAGGGTTACAGGGTATGCGTATCTTCAAATTTACTATATAATACAAAATTGCTTTCCAAAGTGTTTAAACCAATTTACACTCCCACCAGCTGTATAAAAATTGAAGTTAATCTGCCTCCTCTGAAACACTTTATACTTTTACCTTTTTTTAAAAAAAAGGAAGGATGTGCAATGTTATCTCATTGATGTTTAATTTATATTTTCCTCTTTCCATATGCATTTGTTTTCGTATGTGTTTGTTAGCTATTCAATTTCCTGTTCATATCATTTGCTCATCTTCCTGTTGGATTGTCTCTATTCTTACTGATTTGCTCATAAGTCATTTTATATTCTAATTACTAAACTTTTGTTGTTTATGGTGGTTGAAATTTTCTTCTCGAATACCGTGGATCAGGGGTTAGCAAACTATGGTCCTTGTTGATGGCCTATTTTTGTACACCCCAAACTAATTTTAATGTAATCTAATGCTTTTACATTTTTAAATATTGCAAAGGAAGAAGAAAGCAGTAGCAGCAGCAGTGGCAACAGAGATGCATGTGGCCTGCAAAGCCTAAAATATTTATCATCTGGCTATTCACAGAAAATTGCTGATCCGCATCCCCCTGCCAGGCTATCACTGTTTTCTTAGTTTCTTTTTTGTTGTCATTGAATAGAAATGTTTCATTTCAATGTAGTATAATGTATCATTTTAAAGATTATAACATTACAGAATATTATATGACTCTGTTTCTGGCTCTCTGGTTTCATTGGTCTATTCATATATCACAATGCCAATACCACTTTTAAATTTACTAGTGTTCCAAAATAAGTGTGATATCTGGTAGGGCAAATCTGTCCCCCCCCCAACCCATTTTCTTCCTTAAACAGTTCTGACCCAACAACCTCCCCACTTGGTCACAATGACCAAAGTTGATTCAATCATGCATTGACTTTCTATTTACACCTTTCAACTGTCAGTATATAAAAGTCAGTTGTTTCTGCCCCTGCCCCCGCCAGCTGATTATTGTTATTGCTATTCCTGAAAGGGGGTATTTCCCAACCCATGGCACATGTGTGCATTAGTGATAATTAGATGACTTGCTCAAAAAACCAAACTCATTTTGAAGACATCCGTTTGACTTTCTTTGCCCTTCTGCTGGCTTCTGGTGCAGCAGCTGAGCTCTTAATTATTGTCTATATCAGGTAGTAATACCCCCTGAAAAGTGAAGCAGCTTGCACTAAAGAAAGCATAGAAAACAGTACATTTCTGGCCAGGTGCGGTGACTCACGCCTGTAATCCCAGCACTTTGGGAAGCCAAGGCAGGCAGATCACGAAGTCAGGAGATCGAGGCCACCCTGGCTAACACAGTGAAACCCTGTCTCTACTAAAAATACAAAAAATTAGCCGGGCGTGGTGGTGGGCACCTGTAGTCCCAGCCACTCGGGAGTCTGAGGCAGGAGATCACTTGAACCCGGGAGGCAGAGGTTGCAGTGAGCCGAGATCTCACCACTACACTCTAACCTGGCAACAGAGCAAGACTCCATCTCAAAAAAAAAGAAAGCAGTACATTTCTGTAAATAGACAACAACATTTACTGAATGCTTATTTATTTAAATGTCATTGGGTACATAAAATCAAGCTTCTTGGAGATCTATCCATTAAACTGACGGAATCATTCCAAATTCTAACTTAACTTCAGCAGTAGAGATGATTCATAGCAAAGCAGAACCAAACGGGCTGCAGTTGGATTTTTAGGTTTCTGTAGTTTCTGTTTTCAAGTTTTCAAACAGCTTTATTAATACATTTATTTATTTGTTTGTTTGTTTACCAGGCAGCCTCCCGAGCCAGAATAGGCTCAGGGAGACTCCTTAAACAGCTTTATTAAGGCATAATCTACCGACTTTTAAATTCACTCATTGTAAGTGTTCAATTCAATTATTTTTCACAAATTTACTGAAGTTGTGCAGCTACCACCATGATCCAGTTTTAGATCATTCCCATTAACCCAAAAAGTTCCCTCAGACTGGTTTGTAGTCACTTCTCCCCACCCCTTGGCAAATGCTAATCTGCTCTCTGTCTCTGTCAATTTACCCTTTCTGGATATTTAATATAGATGGAATCACGCAATATGTAGCCTTTGTGTCTGGCTTCCTTCACTCTGTTTTAGCAGACTATTTTTGAGGTTCATCTATGTATCAGTATTTTTTTTCCCTTTTTGTTGCTGAAAAGTATTGAAGTCAAATGAAATATATAGAGACGAATTTCTTTTGTTTTCTTTGGTTTTCTTTTTTTTTTTTTTTTGAGACGGAGTCTTGCTCTGTCGCCCAGGCTAGAGTACAGTGGCACAATCTTGGCTCACTGCAAGCTCCGCCTCCCGGGTTCACGCCATTCTCCTGCCTCAGCCTCCCAAGTAGCTGGGACTACAGGCGCACGCCACCACATCCAGCTAATTTTTTGTATTTTTGGTAGAGGCGGGGTTTCACCATGTTAGCCAGGATGGTCTTGATCTCCTGACCTCGTGATCCGCCTGCCTCGGCCTCCCAAAGTGCTGGGATTACAGGTGTGAGCCACCGCACCCAGCCCTTGAATTTCTAAATGTAGCATTTTCTTTGGGAAGAAAGAATTGCAATTTGGGACATACACACAGACTGGGTTGTCTTTGGTGTGTCCAAAGAACAAGGAGAAGTTTACAGGTTGTGTTTTTTTAAAAAGAGATATGTCACGTGTTGCTCTTTTGAGAAAGTTCATTGGCTCTTCTAACGTTTCAGGGAGCTGGTAAGCTCTGACTGGTAAGTGATGGTGGTGGGTAAAACTAGTCTTAGAATTGCAGCAAGTTATTTCAGCAGCTGTAGATAAAACCGGTTTAGGTTTACAGCAGGCAGTTTTAGCAACTGGGCTTGCAGAGAATTACAGTTTTGGAGAGACAGTATGTGTCCCCAGGGCTTTTTCCTCCTGGCTTCTCAACTCTGTTTTAGTTGAGTATGACAACAAGACTTTCACAAGAGTATTTCATTGTCTGCATAAGGCATACTTTGTTTGTTCATTTACCAATTAATAGACACTTGGGCTGTTTCTAGTTCTGAGCTGTTATGAATGACACTGCTCTTGAGTTTTTGCAGACATGTCCACCTGTGGACATGTGCTTTCATTTATCTTAGGTACACTAGTAGGAGTGGAATTGCTGAATCAAGTGGTTACATTTAACTTTCTAAGAAAATGCCAGACTTGGCTACAGTGGCTACACTCTTTTAAATCTTCACCAGCAACATGTGATGGTTAAAATTTCTCCACATGCTCGTCACACTTGATATCGTCTGTTTTTTTTTTTTTTTTTTTTGATAATAGCCATCCCAGTGAGCGTGTAATTGTATCTCACCATTGTTTTAATTTACATTTCCCTAGTAACTAATGTTGTTGAACATCTTTTAAAGAGCTTTTTAGCCATTTGTGTAATTTTTTTGGTGAAATGTCTATTCAATTCTTTTGACCATTTTTATATCCGGTTATTTGTTTTCTTATCAATATATGTTTGGAGAACTCTTTATATAATTTGCATATAAGTCCTTTATCAGATTTGCAAGCATTTTCTCTGAGTCTTTGGTTTATCTTTTTATTTTCTTAGTGGTATTTTTCAAAGCATGAATGTTTTCAATTTTGATGGGGTCCAATTTATCAATTTTTTTTCTTGTATGGAGCTTACTTTCAGTGTCACTCATAAAAATATATAGCCTAATCTAAGGTCAGAAAAAATTGTCTTCTATGTTTTCTTCTACAAGTTGAATAATTTTATCTCTTACATTTATGTCTATGATCCATTGGGGATTAATTTTCCTGTTTATGCTGTGAAATGAGAGCCAAAGTTCTTTCTCTCTCTCTCTCTCTTTTTTTTTTTTTTTTTTTTTTTGGCATGTGGACATTCAATTGTCCCAGCAATGTTTGTTGAAAAGATTACCCTTTCATTATTGAATTGAGTTTTCTGGAGCCTTTTTAGAAAATCAGTTGGTTGTAAATGTGAGGGTTTGTTTCTAGACTCATAATTCCACTCCATTGATCTGTATACCTATCCTTGTGCTAGTACCATACAGTCTTAAAAGGTGTAGTTTCAGAGTAAGTTTTAAATTGAGTAATGTCAGTCCCTAATTTGTTCTCTTTTAAAAAATCGTTTTGGCTACTCTAGGTCCTTTGCTTGTTTTTATAGATGTTTTTAAATTAGGTTATCAATTCTCACTGAAAAAGCTTCCTAGGTGTTTGATAGGGATTGTGTTAGATTAATAAATCAATTTGGGGGAGAATTGTTATCATGATAATATTGAAATCCATGTGCACTTGGGGTAGCTCTCCATTTTTTTAGCTTGTCTTTAATTTTTCTCAAGAATGTTTTGTAGTTTTCCATGTATGAGTCTTGTATTTTCTTTACTAATTTGTTCCTATTTTATTTTCTGTGAGGCTATTACGGACAGAATTATTTTCTTAGTTTTATTTTTGATTTTTCATTGCTAGCATACAAAATTATAATTTATTTCTTTTATACTGATCTAGTTACAGACAACCCTGCTAAACTCAACTCGTTCATTTGTTCTTACTAGTTTTAGGAGGATTCTTTGGCATTTTCTACATACATGATTCTCAGAAATCATCTCTTCTGAAAATAGATCCAGTTTTATTTATTCCTTTCTTTTTTTTTTTTTTTTGAGACGGAGTCTCGCTCTGTCTCCCGGGCTGGAGTGCAGTGGCCGGATCTCAGCTCACTGCAAGCTCCGCCTCCCGGGTTTACGCCATTCTCCTGCCTCAGCTTCCCGAGTAGCTGGGACTACAGGCGCCCGCCATCTCGCCCGGCTAATTTTTTGTATTTTTTAGTAGAGACGGGGTTTCACCGTGTTAGCCAGGATGGTATTTATTCCTTTCTAATCTGAATGACTTTGTTATTATCATTTTGTTTTTATTGTTGTTGTTATGGTTTTGTTTTTGACTATTTTCCTGGCTAAAACCTCCAGTACAATGTTTTAAAAAGTGACAAGAGCTGGGTGCGGTAGCTCAGGCCTGTCATCCCAGCTACTCAGGCGGCTGAGGCAGGAGAATCACTTGAACCTGGGAGGCGGAGGTTGTGGTGAGCTGAGATCACGCGATTGCACTCCAGTCTGGGCAACAAGAGTGAAATTCCATCTCAAAAATAAAATAAAATAAAATAAATAGATATTAATTAATTAATTAATTAAAAATAAAAAAGGGACAAGAATGGACATTTCTACCTTGTTCTTGATTTTAGGGGGGAAGGATTAATTTTTCCACTAGTCAGTATAATGTTAGCTATGGGTTTTTCACAGATGCTCTGTATCTAGTTGTGGAAGTTGCCTTCTGTTCCTAATTTATTGAGAGTTTTTATCATAAAAGGGTGTGAGGTTTTTTTTGTCAAGTGTTTTTCTGCACTTACTGAGATAATCATGTGAATTTTATTATTTATTCTATTATGCTTATCATATGATTGATTTTCAAATGTTAAACCTACCTTGCATTCCTGGGATAAATCTCACTTTGTCATAGCATATCATCCTTTTTATATTACTGGATTCAGTTTGCTGTTATAATATCTTATTAAAGAATAATGCATCTATGAACATTAGAGAAACTGGTTTATAGTTTTTTCTTAAAATGCATTTGTCTGGCTTTGATATCGGGGTAACACTGATATCAAATAAATTGGCCTTCAAATAAATTGGGAAGTGTAGCTATTTTTTGAAAGAGTTTGTGAAGAGTTGATATTACATCTTTGATTATTACATAGAATTCACCAGTGAAGCCATCAAGTTCTTAAGTTTCCTTGTGGAAAGTTGTAAGCTAATTCAACTTCTCTACTTCTTAGAGCTCCATTGAGATTTTCTATTTCTTCTTGAGTAAGTTTTGATATTTTTGGTCTTTCTAAATATTTGTCCATTTTTTGGTCTATTTAGTTGGCATAAAGTTGTTCATAATAGCCCTTATAATGTTTTTCATTTCTTAGGATCAATAATGATGTCCTCTCTCTCATTCTTGATTTTGGAAATTTGTGTCTTCTTTCTTTTTTCTTCACCAGTCTAGTTAAGCTTTTCTTAATTTCATTGTTCTATTCAAAGACTAATTTTGGTTTCATTGATTTTTCTCTTGTTTTTCTGTTTTCTGTTTCATTGATTTCTCTTGTAATCTTTAGTCCTTCCTTTTTTCTACTTGCTTTGGACTTAGATTCGTCTTCTTTTTCTGTCTTCTTAATGTATAATATTGGGTTATTGATTTGAGGTCTTTTCTGTTACAGGCATTTAAGCCCTCCTTTAGCTGAATCCTATACATTTTTATGTGTTGTGTTTTCATTTACATTTAGCTTAATGTATTTTCTAATTTCCCTAGTGATATCTTCTTTGACCCATGAGTCATATGAAAATGTGTTGTTTAATTTTCAAGTATCATGGGATTTCCCAAATTTACTTCACTGGTTTCTAAATTAATTCCATAATAGCCAGAGAGCCTACTTTATATAATTAATCTATTTAAATATACTGAGACTTGTTTTGTGGCCTAACATGTGGTTTAAGAGAATGTTTCATATATACTTGAAAAAGAATGTATATTCTGTAGTCAGAGTGATGAGTATATGTCAGTTAGACTGAATTGGTTAGCAGTGTTGTTTAATTCTTCTATATCCTTTTTGATTGTATATCTAGTTTTTCTATCAATTACTAAGAGGTAGTAATGAAATATTCATCTATTATATGGATTTATTTAGTTTAATTTCAATTCTGTCAGTTTTTACTTTATATATTTTGAAGCTTTGTTTTTAGGTATGTATACATTCGAAATTGTTATACTTCCTGATGCATTGACCCTGTTATCATTAGGAAATATTCTTATATATCTCTGGTAATATGTCCTGTAGTCAAGTCTATTTTGTCTATGTTAATATAGCTGCTTGAGCTCTCTTATAGATACTGTTTCATATGTCCTTTTCCATTATTTTACTTCTAGCCTCTTTGCATATTCAAGTCTGTGTCTTCTATCTCTTGTAGACAAGATATAGTTGGATCTCGGTCTTTGCTTTTTGTTGTTGTTGTTGTTGTTTGTTTGTTTGAGATAGGGTCTCACTCTATCACCCAGGCTGGAGTGCAATGGCCTGAACATGGCTCACTGCAGCCTTGCCCTCCTGGGCTCAAGTGATCCTTCTGCCTCAGCCTCCCGAGTAGCTGGTACCATAGGCACCCACCACCATGCCCAGCTAATCCTTAAACATTTTTTTGTAGATACGAAGTCTTGCCATGTTGCCCAGGCTGATCTCAAATCCTGGACAGAAGCGATCCTCCTGCTTCAGCCTCCCAAAGTCCTGGGATTATAGGTATGAACCACCACACCTGGCTGGACCTTAGTTTTGTGAAAAGGAAATAAAATCTTGGGACCCCAAAGTCATTATGCCAAAGGGAAAGTTAAGCTTGGGAACTGAGTCACACAAAAACTGCCTTCCTTTTGTTTTCAGCTAGCTGAAATTTCACATGCTTGCTTTATCTTATGTAAAATGTACATTAATGCATAAATTACTTTCCCCACACTCCTCTCTTTTCACATGTCAAATGTGGATTCAGTGAGTGCTAATCAAAGCCTCACAAGAACCTCCCTTTCTTTGTGTTTTTTTTTGTTTCTTCCTTCCTCCTTTCCCTCCTTCCCACTCTTTCCCCTTTAAATGTCGAAGTCCTCAAAACCCTCTTTGGAAGAAGCACAAGCCATAGGTCCTACTATAACTTGTGCCTCTTTTTCCCAGGCACATCCTCAACCTTGGTAAGATTGACTTCTAAATCAATTAAGATCTGTCTCAGACACTTTTTGATTTACAGTTTTCATTCCAATATGATAATGTCTGCCTTTTGATTACAGGGTTCAGACTTGACACAGGCTTTGCTCAAGAACCTCAAATTAATAAAGTTTCTGCTGGTGTGTCTGTGAGTGGGCAGGGGATACATTAAAAATTCAGGTCATTTTCAAGCCGTTTTCAAGCTTTTACTTTTCACCTGCATTCCCTCTGTGTCTTGTGTATAGCCTCATGGTTGACCATGAGTGTGTGGCTACCTTGGGAAGTCTTCAGTCTCTTCTGCACTAACACGCAGGTAACCAGAAATATGCTTGCCCCAATCAGAAAGGCAACCTCAGGCTACTAAGGCCACCCCTTGCCCACTGCCAAGATGGTCATTTCCGGACCATCTTGGATATGGGTGTCCTCCTCTGCTCCAACTAAGCAAGCCCCTTTCATGGTGGCAGTGAAGCTGCTGGACCTCATGGCCTACCTGCCCTGGCAGAACATTCTCTTCACCTATCCGGGGAGGGGAAATGGAAGCAGTCCCAGGCAGGAATGCCACAGACTCCCACTGTTGTTAGTAGATTTTTGTGCACAAATGCTTCTTAGATTGTTAGATTCCTTTGATCAATTTGCAGGGTACTGAAATTGTTTTTCTTGCCAATGTTGTTCAGTTTTATAGTTGCTTTTTGAGAAGAGGATTTTTTGACCTCTTCACTTGGCTGTAGCCAGCAATCTCACTAACAAAGGCTGGGGGCACTGAAACCCATCTCCTTCAGGACAACTGGAATTTTCAGTATTGAATGAGGCCTTTTGGATCTGGAAGGCTGCTCTGACCTTGCTTATTATAGAGCAGAGTTGCACAATACTGGTTTGTTCGTGGTGCCATTCTAAGGAAGTTTAGTTAATGAAATGGTAAAAGACCTTCACCAAGGGGCATTTTCCTCAACACAGCAATCCTCAGTGGAGACTTTCAGGTGGTGTTCCAATGTATTAGTAGATATATTTTTGTGTTTTAATGTTCATGACTTGAAGTTTTACCGTATCCCCAAGTAAGATTAGTAGATATATTTTTGTGTTTTAACGTTCATGACTTGAAGTTTTACCGTATCCCCAAGTAAGAGATAGAAAGTAAGATTTTGCATGACCACTTAAAATTGGCATAACTGTGTCTTTAAACGATGACTAATAATAACACATGTTAAATGCTTAGGTTCTTGGCATTGTACTGTTTCCCCTACATTAGCTTTGAGTTAGGTATTATGATCAACCACATTTTAGAGTTGGGAAAGTAACCTACTAGGAGTTGCTATCTAATAACTGGTCTTTGAAGCCAGAAGTCCTTATTAACATACTCTATGGAGTTGTGGCCTGGAAGTGACCTTTCACAACTCATCAGAAGAAGGATGGTGAGTCATACCAAGTGTTTATACCCAGATTGGACATTAAAAGTATAACTATCTTGGTATAACTGATTCTTCCCTAACTGCTTGACTAGAGTCGTTGATGATGACTTTAAGCAAGCCCAGCCCCTGAATATGATGGTGGGATTGAGGAGGGAAGCTCCTCCAGGGACAGCACCTCCTGTCTGTGGGTAGGCTGAGCAATCTTTCCTCATTTTAATGACAAGAAAATTGAGGACTAGAAACATAAAAAGACTCTTCTCTAAGGACCCTGAAGGCCGAGTTCAAACACCACCTCTTCCCTGAAGCCTTCCCTGTCTCTCAGTTCCTCTAGTGTGATTCATATGCTTAGTGCAGAGAACCTGCTCTGGTTGGCTGAATGGTTGATTCTCATAGGGTAGGTTAGATCGAAGCCATAACTAAGTGGCTACCTGTGGCCAGAGAACAACTGCTTTACCACACAAGTGCAAGGCAGGGCGGCAGCCCATTCTGTTTCTGCAGAAACATCTCAAACATGGAGCCTTTGAATTATGGGCATACTCTTCCACTTACATGGCCATATATAATTCTTTCTTCCTTTTGCTCTCTCTCCAGCTCATAGAAATGTTGAGACAAATCAGATTATGGGCTAAAATAAAAGCTTTCCAAACTGAGCCTTACCTTATTGTGACATTGGAATGAGAGAAGTCAGTCCTTCCCAATCCTTCCCTTTCTGGCTCTTCATTCTATTTTCAAATTGAGAATGGGCCATTATGGGCATCGTTTCCAGGACGGAAAAAGCCCAGGGAATGAGAGAGGGCAAAAGCAGAGAATAGGCAGAAATAGTTTTATCCATAAACTTTTTATGTCTTTCTAAATGGTACATGATGTGGAAGAGGCACCCACACTCTGTCCATGTGTGTTGCAAAGTATGAAGATCAACCAAGGTGGTTTACACCTTCAGACAGAAACAAATTGGGCAAAAATACAGTTACTTAAAATGAAGTCTGAGTTGGATGGGTCAGTAGCAAGGAGTCATTGCAGAAGGAGAAACTTAAAGCCAAATATTGTTGCATAAAATGTTTCAGGAATAGAGGTTCATTGGGTAGAGAAAGTTCTGGATGAAATATCAAGAGAAGGGTGCACTTGTCCAGGTGCCAGCAGCACATTGTGGATTAAAGAATTACAAAATATCTGGGTTTTGGGGTGGGGGGAATGCATAATATAGTTGGATCTTATTTATTTTTTTACCCATTCTGAAAATCTCTGTCTTTTAATTGACCTATTTGGACCACGTACATGTAATGTGATCATTGATATGGATGAATTTAAATCTATTATCTTGCTACATATTTTATATTATCTGTTATTTGTTCTCTCTCATTTTCTGTCTTCTTTTGGATTAGTTGAGCGTTTTTAAATAATTCCATTTTATCTCCTTTGTTGGTTTATTAGTTAAAGCTATTGTGTTTTAATGCTGGTTGCTTTATGATTTAGCCTATCACAATCTATCTTCAAGTAATACTATATCACTTCAGTAATAGTATGAGAAACTTGCAACAATATACTTCTATTTCTCCTCTCCCAGCCTTTGTGCTATTGATGTCATACATTTTATTTATTTATTTATTTATTTATTTAGACAGAGTCTCCCTCTGTCACCCAGACTGGAGTGTGGTGGCACAATCTCGGCTCACTTCAAGCTCCGTCTCCCAGGTTCTCGCCATTCTCCTGCCTCAGCCTTCCGAGTAGATGGGACTACAGGCGCCCGCCACCAGGCCAGCTAACTTTTTGTATTTTTAGTAGAGACGGGGTTTCACCGTGTTAGCCAGGATGGTCTCGATCTCCTGACCTTATGATCCGCCCGCCTTAGCCTCCCAAAGTGCTGGGATTACAGGCGTGAGCCACCGCACCTGGCCCATACATTTTATTTCTATATATGTTTAAAAGCCCACAATTTAATATTATTAGTATTATCATTATCATTATTTATTTTTTCTTCTTTTGAGACGGAGTCTCACTCTGTTGCCCAGGCTGGAGTGCAGTGGCGCGATCTCGGCTCACTGCAAGCTCCACCTCCTGGGTTCACGCCATTCTCCTGCCTTAGCCTCCTGATTAGCTGGGACTACAGGTGCCGCCACCATGCCTGACTTATTTTTTGTATTTTCAGTAGAGACGGGGTTTCACCATGTTAGCCAGGATGGTCTTGATCTCCTGACCTCATGATCTGCCCGCCTTGGCCTACCAAAGTGCTAGATTACAGGCGTGAGCCTCTGCACCCAGCCTATAGTATTATTTTTTTAAACTTCCAATCATCTCTTAAAGAGATTAAATAGGTAGAAAAAAATGTTAAATTTACGTATATAGTTACCATTTCCAGTGCTCTTCTTTCTTTTGCATGGATCCAGATTTCTATTTAGTATCATTTTTCTTCTGCCTGGATGACGTACTTTACCACTTCTTGTAGTTCAGCTTTGCTGGTGATGAATTTTTTCAGCTTTTGTATGTCTGAAAGAGTCTTTATTTTGCCTTTGTTTTCATAAGATATGTTTTTTGGATATAGAATTCTAAGACGGCAATTATTTTCAGATGTTTGCTCCCCTATCTTCTACATTCCCTTGTTTCAAACAAGACAGCTGTCATTCTTATTTTTTTCCTACATAGTATGTATTTTCCCCCGGATGGCTTTTCATATTATTTATTTATCCATGATTTAAAGCAATTTTATTATGATATGGCTTGGTGTAGTTTACTTCATGTTTCTTGTGTTTGGAGTTCATGGGACTTAAATCTGTGTGTTTATAGTTTTCATCAAATTTAGAAAAATTTTGGCCATTATTTTATTAAATATTTTTTCTGTCCCCTACTGCCTTTAGGGGACTGTAGTGGCATGTACATTGGGTTTCTTTAAGTTGTCCCACAATTCACTGATGTTCTGTTAATTTTTTTCCCCAGTCTGTCTTCTTTCTGTTTTCATTTCAGATAAATCGTATTGCTAGGTCTTCAAGTTCACTAACCTTTTCTTCTGTAGTACCTAATCTTCTGTTAACCCCATCTGTAGTATTTTTTATCTCAAACATTGAATAATTTATTTCTAAAAGTTTTATTTGGGTCTTTTTTATGTCTTCCATGTCTCTGCTTATCATATTTAATCTTTCCTATAGGTTCTCAAGCATATGAAACATAGTTTTAATAGCTGTTTTTATGTTTTTATCTACTAATTCTATCATTTGTGTCATTTTTGGGTAGGTTTCCATTAATTACTCTCCCCTCGTATTTTTCTACTTCTTTCTATAAAAAAGTAGAAAATATGCCTGGTAATATTTAACTGAAGGGCAGACTATGAATTTTACCTTTTGAATTCTGGATATTTTTACATCCCTATAAATATTATTGAACTTTGTTTTGACATGCAGTTAAGTTACTTGGAAATAGTTTTACCCTTTCAGATTTTGCTTTTAAGATTTGGTAGGTAGGACTAGCGGGTAGTCTAGTGATAATTTGCTTTGGGTAGTCTAGTGATAATTTTGTCCCGCTACTACCCTACTGTCCTACCCAACAATATACACTCCACCAACACCCACTAACTTGACATTCATTCTTTCACCCAACAAGTGTTTATGGAGTGCATATGGTGTACCAGGCAAAACTCTTCTGAATTCTCTATCTGATACTCCATGAACTGGCAGGTTTTTCACACTGGCCGGTGGGAACAGAAACTTTCCTAGCCCTGTGTGAGCTTAGAAGATTGTTTCCTCTAGTGCTTTTGGGTAATATCCACCTGCCTTCTGGTGGTTTCCTTGTATGCACATGCTGATTAATACTCAGTTGAAGACTTGTGGGAAACTTCCTGCTGATTTCAAGAGTTTTCTTCATGTGCTGTTTTTTGGTCTTCAGTCCTCTTCCCTGAAAACTCAGTCACCTTGTCCTCCCTGGACTCCCAGTTCCATCTACTCAACTCAAGGAGATTATAGGGCCCCACCTGGCTTCCCCTCCCTGTGCTACAGCTTGGACATTCTCTGAAGGCAGTAAATTGGGGCACGTTTGTTTGTTTTTCCCTCTCGGTGTCCCTGTCCTTCATTCCTTGATGTCCAATGTCTTGAAAATATATGTTTTCTTCAGTGTTTCAGTCTTTTCAAGTGGAAGAATAAGTCCAGTCCTTGTTACTACATTTTGGCCAGAAGCAGAAGTTCATCTGTGTTTCTGGATGTTTTCCATCCATGAGGCTCACTCTGCTTGGTTTTGAGTGAGAAACAGATGAGGTTTCTTGACTCTATGGGTAAAGAACCTCATCACCCACTGCTAAGCAGTGTTAGAGAACACAGGTGCTTACATGAACAGGCCTGGAAACCTATTCTCTGTTCTATTTCTAATCTCAGCAATCTGACTGCTTCTCCAAGGCCTGACTAGCTTGCTTGGCTCTTATTCTATATCTTGTTATAGCTTCTGGTAAACCAGATTTATTTAACATTTTCCTTGTCCTAGACAGCAGAAAATCTCTTACTAAAACCAATCTCTACTGTCCTATGCAACAATATACACCCCATCAATACCCAGGAGCATGACATTAATTCTTTCATCCAACAAGTGTTTATGGGGCGGCTGTGGTGGACCAGGCATTCTGCTAAATATTAGGAATGTAATTTTAAGCAAATGTAGACACTATCCCTGCTTGCATGGAGTTATTTTAGATATTTTCTCATCACAACAATCAATAAACATTGAATTTTACACATTCGGCCTGTCTGATTCTAAATATAACCATAATGATTACTATATATAAGCACTTCACTCTCTGTTCTATTATTTAGTACCCTCAGTTGGAGTGAGACCCTGAACATTTAAGTTAACTTTAAAAGCTGTTCCAAGCCACGTCATTTCAATTTACTGCAAAGGTTATCAGGGGGTCAGTTATCCAATTTTGCTCATAGGTCTTGAACTAGAAACTGGGTTTCCTTGTCTAGTTCCCATGTTTTGAAAAATCGCCACTAAGCTTCAACTTCACCACTTAGGATCTGCTTAGGCATCTACTCAGAAAAACTGTAACATGAAAGGCCATCACTCAGTCATTGACTTGAAGCAATAAATAACTCAGCTGACATCAGCCATTTCTTGGCCTTGTCCATCCACTAAGCTTGCGATTCCTAGGGTGGAAAGTTTGAGTCCTTATTTTCTTTTTTTCATTCCTTTGTCCTGAACCCTCACAGCCACCTCACATCTACCCCACTCCCTAATATGCATCCACTTATTAGGAAGGAACATTCCTAACCCACTCCTATTACCTGTGAGTTGATGTCCTCTTGAGCAGTACTCCTGGTCTGTTACTATCCCTTACTCACACCTCTGCAGGCTACATGATTCATGAGACAGCAATTGGTCCATGTTCTCCACTGGGAGGATCTAATGTATTAAAAGGCTCTAAGCCCTGAAGTACCAACCTCTCTTCTTTCCTGTCTGCCCCAGGCCAGTGTGAAGTACGATCTTGGCTTAGAGGGTATGCTTGCAAATGCATGCTTTTCCTAAGTGGACTTTCCACTGGATCTGGGTGTAGGGGAGGGATGCGTGCGAAGGAGTGATGGAGAGTGTGTTAGCAAGTCAGTTTGGATTGACTACCTATGCCACATCCTCCATCCTAGTTTTTTTTTTTTTTTTTTTTTTTTTTTTGAGACGGAGTCTCGCTCTGTCGCCCAGGCTGGAGTGCAGTGGCCGGATCTCAGCTCACTGCAAGCTCCGCCTCCCGGGTCCACGCCATTCTCCTGCCTCAGCCTCCCGAGTAGCTGGGACTACAGGCGCCGCCATCTCGCCCGGCTAATTTTTTGTATTTTTTAAGTGGAGACGGGGTTTCACTGTGTTAGCCAGGATGGTCTCGACCTCCTGACCTTGTGATCCGCCCGCCTCGGCCTCCCAAAGTGCTGGGATTACAGGCTTGAGCCACCGCGCCCGGCCCCTAGTTTTTATCAGTAGTAAATCTGCCCTGTTGATCTCCAGCTGCTGATCCCTTCATCTACCATTCAGTTGAATCTACCCTCAAGAAGGGAAGGAAGCATTTCTCCTGGAGCCTTACCTACAAGTGGACGGGTGACAAGTGACTGTAACTGGACAGGGAAAGATCGCTTACACAGGTGACAATCACTTATGGTCTGCATGAGTGAACGAGGGGGAGTCAACAAAATCCAGTGCCCCTGACACCGAGAGGCAGCAACGCACACACAAAATGAGCCCCTTGTTTGCTGGTGGCTGCTCATCCTCACACGTGCTCTGAGTTGAGGACAGGGGTGTGGATGGCGGGGACGTTGCGAGTTCGGACGGAACAGTGATGGAGCTGCTATCCAGGACACATCTTGACCCTGTGATCCCACGCTGCACTTTCAGGCTTGGCTTCCTGGATGCAACATGAGGGATTCTGTGTGAAAAGTTAAATATAACTTTTGGTTTAGTGTTTCTGGACAGGAAGTGCAGTTTGAAAGTGAGGAAGACGAAAAACACATTGACAAAGGAGACACAATCATGAAAATCGAGCCCAGGGGAAAACCAGAGCCTTTACTCTGAACACTGAGAAGACTATTGAAGGCAAGGCATTTTGTGGTGGTTGTTCTGTCTGGTTTTGTTTTAGGGCAGCCTGAAACAGGATATGATGCAGAACTGGAACAATCCAAACTTCAGTTTTCTCTGAGCAAAACATCACCCTTGACCTAGGGGGAAACTGCAGAAACAGAGTATTTAACAATTTCTTACCATTTTTGCTTCATATGCTGGGGATGGCTTTTTCATCTTTCAATACCAGCACATTCATTTTATTTCAAACACCACTACTTGCAGGCTTCTGATGGCAATGGAGGTTAAATGGCTTTTGTGTGTCATGAAAGACAATGGGTTTCTTTTTTTTTGATAGCCTTATTGTCTGCTTTCTGTATGTCCACACTGCAAAGCGTGTGTCACAGAGACCTAGAAACACAGTTCTCCTGTTTCCATTTAGAATCTGTGTGCCATTTTCCTAGTTCTGTGCATGTGCCCAGTTCCTCACTAGCCCTTCACACAATGAGCCAACACCAATTCATACTCCAGATGTGAATCAATAACTTTATAGCCTTGGTTTTTAAACTTTATACCTTGGAAAATGTCAAATATATTACCAAGCCAGAGAGGAATCTCTCACTGAACCGCCACATATCCATAAGCAGCATCCACAATGACCATCTATATCCCCACCAACTCCCCGCTGCCTAGTTTATTTTCAAGCAAATCCCGAAATATCACGTTGTTTCATCTGTAAAGATGTCATTATGCATCTTAAAAATACGAGGACTCTATGCTGGGCGCGATAGCTCACACCTATAATCCCAGCACTGTGGGAGGCTGAGGTGGGCAGATTGCCTGAGGTGAGCAGTTCAAGACCAGCCTGGCCAACATGGTGAAACTCTGTCTCTACTAAAAATACAAAAAATTAGCTGGGCGTGGTGGCAGGCACTTGTAATCCCAGCTACTTGGAAGGCTGAGGCAGGAGAATTGCTTGAACCTTAGAGACAGAGGTTGCAGTGAGCCAAGATCGCACCATTGCTCTACAGCCTGGTAACAAGAGTAAAACTCCATCTCAAACAAACAAAAAATACAAGGACTCTTTAAAACTACCCAGAATACCATGTTCAAACCAAAAATCTTGATAATTTCTAACATTTCAAATTTCTTCATTGGATTGTTTTGAAGCAAATGACAGGCATCCTAACGTTTCATCAATTAATAATTCAGTCTGTGTCTCTCTAAAAAACCTACTTTTTTTTTTTAAAGCAAAATCACAATAACATTATCATGCTTTAAAAAACCATTAATCCCTAAAATAATCAAATATTCAGTCAATGTATACGTTTTCCTGATGTTCTCATAAATGTTATTTTGAAGTTGAGTTGTTTGAATCTGGATTCAAATTTATTTATTTATTCACTTATTTATTTATTTATTATTTATTTAGAGATGGAGTTTTGCTCTTGTTGCCCAGGCAATGGCACGATCTCGGCTTACCACAACATCCGGCTCCCTGGTTCAAGCTGGGATTACAGGTATGTACCACCATGCCTGGCTGCATACCTGTATTTTTTTTTTTTGTATTTTTAGTAGGGGTGGGGTTTCTCCATGTTGGTCTTTCCCTTTCGTTTTTTTTTTTTTTTTTTTTTTTTTGAGACGGAGTCTCGTTCTGTCGCCCAGGCTGGAGTGCAGTGGCACAATCTCAGCTCACTGCAAGCTCTGCCTCCCGGGTTCTCGCCATTCTCCCGCCTCAGCCTTCGGAGTAGCTGGGACTACAGGAGCCCGCCACCAGGCCCGGCTAACTTTTCGTTATTTTTAGTAGAGATGGGGTTTCACCAACTCCCGTCTCAAACTCCGGACCTCAGGTGATGTGCTCTCCTCGGCCTCCCAAAGTGCTGGGATTACAGGCGTGAGCCACCACGCCCAGCTTATTTATTTATTTATTTTTGAGACGGAGTCTCGCTCTGTCGCCCAGGCTGGAGTTCAGTGGTGCAATCTCAGCTCCCTGCAGCCTCTGCCTCCCGAGTTCAAGCGATTCTCCTGCCTCAGCCTCCTGAGTAGCTGGGATTACAGGCGCCCACCACCACACCCATCTAATTTTTGTATTTTTAGTAGAGACAGCGTTTCACCATGTTGGTCAGCCTGGTCTGTAACTACTGACCTCAAGTGATCCACCCACCTCAGCCTCCCAAAGTGCTGGGATTACAGCTGTCAGCCACTGCTCCCAGCTTGAATCTGGACTCAAATAAATGTACGTGTTGCATTTGATAAGACAGGTCCCTTACATTGCTTTTGATTTGTGAGTTCTCCTTCCCTGTCATTCCATCAAATAATTAATTTGTTGGAAAACATGTCCATAGTTGGATTTTTAAAGATGACAGTCCAATAGTGGTTTGGTTTTTTTTCCCCCTTATCTTACCTTTATTCTTTTTTATTAAAGAAAGCTTTATTGAGGCACACTTGACATACGATAACTGCACATATTTAAAGTATATCATTTGATAAGTGTTGACATGTATGTGCACTGAGAAACCATCAGCAACAGTCAAAGTAATGAATGCATGTGTCACCCCCAAATACATGTAGCTCTCTGAGTTTGGGCACACGCTTAGCTTCTCCCTGACTCAGTTTCTTTTCTGTAAGATGAGTGTGTAAAGGACGAGTATATGGAACCAGATGATCTTTAATGCCCCTTGCCTGTCTAAATATCTATTAATCTTTCCTCCTTGGCTCAGCACTCCATCGGATATTAGGAATAGATACATGTGAGCCCAACGTTTTATCTCTGTAAATAAAATCCACAGCTGAAACGTATAGGTTAATTCAGATTTTTGTATCTCATAGGTCTTTAATTCAAAGAAAATAGGAGGCTCTCTGGCTGCTTTCTCTCTGGTATACCAGAAAGATGTATAAATTGGTTACTCATTGCTGAAAACTGGCATATTTCTATTTCGGTTCTAGCATGGCATGGTTTCCACCCTGAGCCTTTTCGAAGCATTGCCCTTTTTGAAACTAGAGTGAATGTAATGTGGGTTCACGACCCTGGAGGCTCTAATCATTCTCCAACACAGGAAAGCACAGAGATGAAGGATCAAACTCCTCCCAGTGAGAAGTTCAGGAGGTGCTGATTTTAAAACGTTCAAGGGATGATCAAAATGAACACAGCAGTAGAGTATGTAAGGCCGACAAAACTGAAGCCAAGGCTGTTTGAATAAAGTGATATTTATATATACTAAGGTCTAGGCAGAGACTGGTGACAGGGCATGAGCAAATTTGGGCCTACAGTACTAATAAAAAGTGATGAAGGCCAGGCACGGTGGTTCACGCCTGTAATCACAGCACTTCGGGAGGCCGAGGCAGGTGAATCACCTAAGGTGAGGAGTTCGAGACCAGCCTGGCCAACATGGTGAAACCCCGTCTCTACTAAAAATACAAAAATCAGCTGGGGGTGGTGGTATGCGCCTGTAGTCCCAGCTACTCCAGAGTTGAGGCAGGAGAATCACTTGATCTAGGGAGGTAGAGGTTGCAGCGAGCCGAGATCGCACCATTGCACTCCCGCCTAGGCGACAGAGTGAGACTCTGTCTCAAAAAATAAAAATAAAAAACAGTATGCTGAAAATGTCCCTGGTGAACTCTAAACCCTTGTTTGTAATACAGTGGCTTGTTTATTTACTCACACACTTGGTGCCAGGTAGCTGGTAGGTCTAGGAATACTAAAATACACAAGCCATGGCTGTAAGGAACTCATTTTCTCACGGTGGATAAATGTGTACTTGAATCTCTACAAAACTAAGCAGACTGTACTTCGGGCTCAGTTTACCTCCCTGAGAGGTTAGACTTCAAGATCTCAAAGACAAAATACCCAGACAATTCAGATGGAAGCTAAAAGCTTCATTTTATTGCAACCTTGAGCATATCTGTCTTTACTGTAAGGATCTTTGATTCAAAGATGTCACATTGAGGCTGGGCGCAGTGGCTCACTCTTGTAATTCCAGCACTTTTGGAGGCTGAGGTGGGTAGATCACAAGGTCAGGAGATCAAGACCATCCTGGCCAACATGGTGAAACCCCATCTCTACTAAAAATACAAAAATTAGCTGGGCATGGTGGTGCATGCGTGTAATCCCAGCTACTCGGGAGGCTGAGGCAGGAGAATTGCTTAAACCAGAGAGCTGGAGGTCGCAGTGAGCCAAGATCGCGCCACTGCACCCCAGCTTGGTGACAGAGTGAGACTCCGTCTCAAAAAATAAAAAAAAAAGTCACATTGATAATTCATCATTCATCCATCCATTCATTTATCCATCTCTTCATTCATTCATTCATTCATTCATTCATTCATTCATTCATTCTGGTGCCTCTAGCCTTCTGGGAACAGTTCCGTCTCCCTGGAAATCTTTTCCCATTGTTTCCCCGGCTAATTTCTACTCCTGTTCAGGTCTCAGTTTAGGTATCTCTTGCTCTGGGAAGACCTCTCTGACCTCTAAGTCTTATTAATACTCTTCTTGATGCCCCCATCACCACGCTAGTCAAGCGCCTGTTACTCCTTAGTAACGACCCAATTGCACCATGCAGTAGGAAAGTATTAACAATTGCAGGCTGTATCACGTAGCTATTTCTGCATTTTAAAATATCCCCAAGTGAATGCCTTAGAACGACAAATGTCTACCGAGCTCAGAAGTCTAGGCTGGTCGGCTGGTTCTGCTGTGTGCTGGCCTGATTGGTCTTGCCAGGATCACTCATGATCTGTGGTCGGCTGGGAGCTGGGTGATCTAGGGGCCTCATCCTGGTGGCTCAGCTCTGCTCTGTGTGGTCTCCCCACCTGCAGTCAGGCCTGGGAGTGTTCTCAAGGAGGTCATGTTCCAGGAGAAGCAGAATGGCAGCTGCACGCCTCCCTTAGGCCCCAGCTCAGAATGTGCACTGCCTCCCTCAGGCTGTCTGCTGGTTCCAGGTCACAAGGTCATTCTAGATCAAAGGGCTCAGGAAAAGAACTACCTGTTGATGGGAGAAGCTGCAAAATACTGTGGCCACTTTTGCACTCTACAGCCCTGATTTAAAAACAGACTGTATTCCTCAGGGAAAGAGCTGTGCATTGTAAAATGAGGAAAGGAATCCTCAGGGAACTGTCACGATAGGCTGGGGATGAGCAAAGAGAAGTAAGTTGCTTGGAATGCAAATCTTTTTAAAAATTTGTTTTTTATTTCCATTGATGGCTGGGCAAGGTGGCTCACGCCTGTAATCCCAGCACTTTGGGAGGCCGAGGCGGGTGGATCACCCGAGGCCAGGAGTTTGAGACCAGCCAGGCCAACATAGTGAAACCCCGTCTCTACTAAAAATACAAAAAATTAGCCGGGCACGGTGGCGGGTGCCTGTAATCCCAGCTACTCAGGAGGCTGAGGCAGGAGAATCGCTTGAACCCAGGAGGCGGAGGTTGCAGTGAGCCAAGATTGTGCCACTGCACTCCAGCCTGGGCGACAGAACGAAACTCTGTCTCAAAAAAAAATTTCCATCGATGGCGGCCAGGAAGTGGGAAGGCCCCGAGGAGCAAGAAAGGAACTGAGAACTCCAGCGGGTCCTCCGTGAGGGCTGGTGCACGCCTCACACACTTGCGTACCTCCCAGTGGATCTTGACCAGAGTCTCCCTGCACAGCCAGGCCTGGGACACTTGGGAGAAAAAAGTGAAATGGAAGGCATCAGGCAAGGTGACAGGAGGTGGCAGAGGGGACTTGAGGACGTTCAAGAACCTACACCTATGCCGCCTCTGATTTGTTCCTTTAACACAGCCAGTTTTGGGGGACATTTCTGGATTCTATATTTTTGCTTTAAGCAATGCTATCTTTTTTGTCTTATCATGCAAAATCTCAAACATATACATAAGTAGGCAGAACCTCATAAATCCTCACTCAAATCCCTGTTCCCACCACGAGCAGTTCAAGGCTCTCTTATTTCATCTGTTCTCTCATCTATCTCCTGCCCACCACATTGTTTGAGGCAAATCCAGGATCTCTCATCTGTAAACATTTCCACATATCCTTCTAAAAGAAAGGGAAGTAGTTTTTAAATGTGTAAACACAATAGTGTTATTACAACGTTAAAATTTGACAATGGCTCCTTAACATAATCAAATATCCAGTTAATGTTCAAACCTCCCATTGTCTCCATAATAAGGTCTGAACATTGCAAGTGATGGCTGTTTGAAGTCCTCAATAGAATGACCCTCTGATATTCCCACCCCCACTTCTGTACTTTCTAATATACTTATTGAAGAGACTAGGTAATTAGTCCTACAGTTTCCCGTGATCTAGATATTGTGAATGGCAATTTTTGGCAGCCATTTAACATGTTCATTTGTCATTGAACAGGTTCATTTAACATGTTCATTTTCTTGTCAATGGGTGATTGGATTCAGAGGTTTGATTCATTTGTTTTGAGAGGACAACTTCACAGGTGATGTTAAGGACTACCCTGTTTTTCTCAATTTTATTTTCAAAATTCTTACCCTATAAAGAGGTGCTGATAAATGCTACCCCTTTTATTTTGAAAGATTTCCCCCCCAGATTCATGGCTTTAAAATTGTGTGCCTCAAAAATTCTGTGCCTCAAATTTGTTAATTGGTGGGGTTTTTTTTTGTTTTTTGTTTTTTGTTCGTTTGTTTGTTTGTTTTTGAGACGGAGTCTTGCTCTGTCGCTGAGGCTGGAGTTGGAGTGCAGTGGCACGATCTCGGCTTGCTGCAAGCTCCGCCTCCTGGGTTCAAGCGATTCTCCTGCCTCAGTCTCCCGAGTAGCTGGGACTACAAGTGCCTGCCACCATGCCTGGCTAATTTTTTGTATTTTTAGTAGCGACGGGGTTTCACCATGTTAGCCAGGATGGTCTCGATCTCCTGACCTCGTGATCCTCCCGCCTTGGCCTCCCAAAGTGCTGGGATTACAGGTGTGAGCCACTGTTTTTTAGACAGAGTCTTGCTCTGTCACTCAGGCTGGAGTGCAGTGGTGCCATCTCAGCTCACTGCAACCCCTGCTTCCTGGGTTCAAGCGATTCTCCTGCCTCAGCCTTCTGAGTAGCTGGGATTACAGGTGCACACCATCACACCCAGTCAATTTTTTATATTTTTGGTAGAGACAGGGTTTCACCATGTTGGCCAGGCTGGTCTCGAACGCCTGACCTCAGGCGATCTATCTGTCTTGGCCTCCCAAAGTGCTGGGGTGATAGGTGTGAGCCATTGCGCCTGGCCTGGTTTCTTGAATAAATAAAATGTTCACAATCTTTTCCTCCCAATTAATGAATAATTTTTAGCTTTTCTATGTTAAAAAAGGGAGTGAAGAATACACATGATTTTTGAAATGCCACAGCAATCAATTTCCAAATCAGTTTAGTTTGGAAGAGAAATTGGTGTGCATGTGATCTAACTTCCAGCACTCAGCACTAAGGCTTTATGAGAAGATCCTGGGAAAGGTCCAACACGCTGGTGTGAGCAGTGAACTGGTAGCCACTGGTTAAATGAAAAGAAAACTACAGCCACAGGGAGGTGAGGATACTGGCCAAGGAAAGAGTGAGAGAAAGACTCTTGTCAGAAACTTCTGGCATCCAGTGTCAGCATCAGCCATCTAAACAAGGTATTTCTGCCTCTGTTGGCCACGAATAAACACTCGGTTAGCTAGCAGCTATTCATGAGCTTATTGTTAGTGAAGAGTTGGAAACTTAGACATGACATGTGTTTGTAAACACATGTGCGGTCATAGTTTACATCATCTCTTTAAATAGAATCGCGTTCCCTATCTGAACTATGTAGCCATGAAGGCTGGGAAAGCAATCCTTTTTTATTCTACACTTCAAGTAACAATCTGAAAAAAAAAAAAAAAAAAAAAAAAAAAAAAATTCCTTGACTTTGGAACTGGTTCTAGCACCAAGTATGAAGAGAGAAAATGCAAACTAGAGCAGCCCTTTCTTATCAAAATTCCCATGGGTGCGTGTCTAGCAGCGTGGAGCTGTCCTCTGGAGAAAAGGCCAGTCTAAGTGTCATGCCTATATATAGAAGCCAGGAAGAGAAAGTGACCCGTGGGCCTTGATCTGAAGGATATCAGAAGGCAGGCCTGAAATTTAATATGCCCTCGGCCTCTCCCTCCAGGTCTCTTTGTTTGATTTTTATGAGAATCTGTATGAGGGCTCTATCTCATTCTCTTTTTTCATTCTTCTTTAAAAAGAAACTATAGTATTGTCTTATTTTTAGGATATAGGAAGCAATAGACAGAGGTGGCTTCCGTGGAGAAGCAGTAAAAGGCTCCATTTTAACTTGATAACCGTGAAAGTTTGGAAACTAATGACGCTGCTGTTTGATTGCTGATTCCTGCTTAAAACAGTCCCAGATGAGGTGTGGTGCAAATGAAAATGCCCTCCAGCCAACACTACTCCTGCCAGCCACATTTGGAGGGTGGAGTGTACAGAAGAACTGCAGGGTAGAGGAACTCCGGGCTGGGAGCCTGCATTCCTTGACCACCTTGACCACGAACTGGATATGTGAGCTGGATTTGGGTTTCCTCTGTCATAAAATAGGGGGTTGAACCAGGTACAGTTGGCCATCTGTATCCACAGCTCCCGAACCCAGATTACACCCACTGCATATTGAAAATACTCAGAGAGGTCAGGCACAGTGGCTCACGCCTGTAATCCCAGCACTTTGGGAGGCGGAGGCAGGTGGATCACTTGAAGTCACAAGTTCAAGACCAGCCTGGCCAACGTGGTGAAACCCTGTCTCTACTAAAAACACACAAAAAAATTAGCTGGTGTGGTGGCACACGCCTGTAAGCCTGTGATCCCAGCTACTTGGGAGGCTGAGGCAGGATAATTGCTTGAACCCAGGAGGTGGAGGTTGCGATGAGCCAATATCGCACTGCTGCACTCCAGCCTGGGCGACAGAGCAAGACTCTGTCTCAAAAAAGAAAAAAAAAAAAAAGAGCCAAACTCTATGCACAGAGGACATATGAGTCCTCACAAGATGGGGGGGCCTCTGTATTCCCTTCAGGAGAAGCGGACACCGCCTGACCATGGGTGAGGCCCACGAGTAGGAGAGAAGGTTTGCTAGAACCTCCCTTCCCTCCATTCCCAGTCTTTCCCCCCTGCACTCACACAGGTAGCAGCAAACTGTGTGGTCCTGCTGGGACAGCAGGGAAATAGGCCACAAAACAACTAGGACTCATCCATCTGTCCCCACAACTTTGGCATGCGTTGAGTTGAAATGTGTCCCCCAAAATTGCTGTGTTGAAGTCCTAACCCCCAGGATCTCAGAATGTGCCCTTATTTGGAAATAGGGTTATTGCACATGCAATCAGTTAAGATGAGATCATACTGCAGTAGTATGGTCCCTGGTCAGTCCCTACTCCAATATGACTGGAGCCCTCATAGGAAGGGGGTGTGTACACACACACACACACACACACACACACACACACACATGGAGGACATCGTTTAAAGACTGGCGTTCTGCTGCCACAAGCCAAGGAGCTACCAGAAATGAGGGAAGACTCCTGGAACACATCCTTCCCTAACACTTTCAGAGGGAGCCTGGTTTAGCTGACACCTCGGTTTTGAACTTCTGGCCTCCAGAACCATGAGTCCTGTTGTTCGTTCCTATGGTTCTAAGCCACCCAGTTTGTGGTGCTTTGTTACGGCAGCCCTGAGGAACAAATACAAACTCCAACCCATTTTGCTTGACTTCCTGTGAAAGCTAATGTTTTTCTGAAGACTTAATTAAGAAAGTTCCAATGCTGCAGGAGACACCACCACTGACTAACTGTTTAACCACTCTAAACCCCCAATTTCCTCATCTGAACAAAAGAGAAGACAGAGCCTCCTTGATGTGGTGGATGTGAGCATAAATGTGACCTTGACCATAAAGCATCTAGCCTAGGCCTGGGCACGTTGGAAGTTCTCAGTAAATGGTGGTGGTTTTGTTAGTCTTAGCTCACGTATGGATGTGGGTGTACTCAGTTCATGGTCGGGGCTGGGTGGAGCACCAGGCACCAGGGAAGGGGACTGGGTTGGGGGCTGGAAAAGTAGGAGAATCCAGATGATAAAGTTGAGGAGGATGCTGGTGGAGCCTCCTAGCCCAGCACCCCTTCAGGGGTCCCTGGCTTGTCTGCATCCTTGCCTGCCTCTGCCTTGTCTTCATTCCCCTTTTCTGCTGGCTGTTGTGCTGAAGAGGACAGGGATGTATGCGTATTGTAGTTCATGGCCATCCTATTTATGGGCAAAAAAAGTTGTATCAAACCACCCAATTGGTAGGACCAAGCTTATGATAATATTTGTTGAACAAGTGAATGAGTGAAAGAGCAAATGCATGAATAAACATATCTCTTGGTTCCATGGACTCAGATATCTGATCCCAGCAACCTGATGAAAAGTAGGATTGTCTTGGCCAGGCACGGTGGCTCACACCTGTAATCCCAGCACTTTGGGAGGCTGAGGCAGGTGGATCCATGAAGCCAGGAGTTCAAGACCAGCCTGGCCAAGATGGTGAAACCCCGTCTCTACTAAAAATACAAAAAAATGAGCCGGGCGTGGTGGCGCACGCCATAGTCCCAGCTACATGGGAGACTGACGCAGAGAATTGCTTGAACCCAGGAGGCGGAGCTTGCAGTGAGCCGAGATCGTGCCTCTGCACTCCAGCCTGAGCGACAGAGTGAGACTCCGTCTCAAAAAAAAAAAAAAAAGAAGGTAGGATTATCTTGGCCCCTACTGCCCTAATTCAAATGGTAGCTACTCCACCTTCCAACTCAGATTCGAGAAGTTTTAGCAGTGACATGAGGAGAAATCATGTAAACATGGGAAGAATGCCACCCAACTTATGCCTCTTGCCACATGGATTATTTCAACAGCTCAGCATAACTTTCTAGGCTGACTCATGGGCCCTCAAACACTGGCTAGCTTTCCCCTGTCTCCCTCATGCTCTCGTGGGCCTCACGCCAGCTCACCTGGGGATTCACCATGCTGCCTGTCCACACATTCGCTCTCTCAGTGTAAATCCTGCGAGTCAGCACCCCTTGACATCCCCCGTGCTTGCCACACCAGGAAGGGGCACAAAAATAACGGGAGAATCCCTCCCTCCCTTCAGATCACATTCACTTTGATGGCTTTTCCTCTCCATGATGTCTTAAGTTAAACTTCATAATTCCAAATCCCTGCATGCTGGGACTTCCAGGCCTGTTGGCTCCATCCTGGCTTACCTGTAGCCCATGCGTATTAATGGCACCTGCAGATTTCCCGCCTACGTCCCCATGCTGTAGTTCCAGAGCCCTGCTCTCTTCTCCTATAATCGGCCTCTCCCAACCCAGCTGCCTATGATGCCTGGGGCCCTCGTTGCCCCTGGGACACTCAGGCTGCTCTGTCTTCTTGGCATGATCCCTCCTCTCACCCAGTCTTGCTCTTCACTTGTTTCAAACACCTGAAAAATGTACCTTCTCCACTTCCCACTTCAGTTCACACCTCTGTTCCTAACGGCCTGGAGTCCACTTGCTATGAACTCAGAGGCATTTATTTATACAGAACCCAGAGGGTCAGCCCCTGTTTTCCCATTAGGATTATCTGCATCTTCAGAGGAAGACATACTTTTACTCTGTTTTCAATTATTTCATGTCCTTTGTGCTTAGTAGAGAACAATCTAAATTGATCAGTGTACACAAAGTACAGCCAGGACCAGTTATTCTATCACTGGGATGGCGAATAACTTTCTACCGGCATGCCAGCCCCGGTGGTTAACAAAGGTGCTGCAGTGCTGAGTGTTGGAGATCAGAAGAGTCTAGGTTCACATCGAGGCTCCGTGGGGAAGACTGTGACCCCAGGGTGACACTCCTCAGGCCACAGGGGAAGGGAGCTGCCGCAGGTCACATAAACATGCCAACCCCTGTCCACTAGCTCTGTCTCCCTTCGTGAACTCACTTTAGGAAAGGGGGATTTTGTGGCTCTTATGGATTGGAAGCTTCTGGGGTTGACAGGGAACCACAAGAGTTGCTTAGTTGAAAATGATCTTTGTCTCTAATGTTGAACGTGCTGTCATCTGAGATCCAGGGCTGGCTGGAAAGATGAGTAAAGCAGGGGGCAAAATGAGAGCCCATGACCCCTGTAAGAGCCATCATTCACTCAGGAGCTTTGGAACACGGCAACATTCTAGCAGAAATGAGCCGTGACAAATCGGATTTTTTTTTTTTTTTTGAAACGTAGTTTTACTCTTGTTGCCCAGGCTGGAGTGCAATGGCGGTGCGATCTCGATCTCGGCTCACTGCAACATCTGCCTCCCAGGTTCAAGTGATTCTCCCACATCAGCCTCCTGAATAGCTGGGATTACAGGCGCCTGCCATCATGCCCAGCTAATTTTTGTATTTTTAGTAGCGATGGGGTTTGGACATGTTGACCAGGCTGGTCTCAAACTCCTGACCTCAGGTGATCCACCCGCCTTGGCCTGACCAAACTGCTGGGATTACAGGCGTGAGCCACTGCACCCTGTTGACACATCGGATTCTTTAAAAAGAAATTGTCTCTAGGCAGCAGAATATGGACTGCCCACTCAGCCCAGATATCTCAATAATAATAATAATAATAATAATAATAATAATAGAAGAAGAAGGAGGAGGAGGAGGAGGAGGAGTAGGAGGAGTGGTAAGGGTTCTTTAAAGTGAGACCTTAAGGAAGTTAAAGACTGACCCTTACTATGTAGACCTGTTTTTTTTTTTTTTTTTTTTTTTTTTTGGATACAGTGTCTTGCTCTGTTGCCCATGCTGGAGTGCAGTGGTGTGATCATAGCTCACTGCAGCATTGAACTTCTGGGCGTAAGTGATCCTCCCGCCTTAACCTCCTGAATAGCTAGGACTATGGGTGCACACCACCATGCCTGACTAATTTTTTTAGTTTTATTTTTGTAGAGATGGGGATCTACTATGTTCCCCCAGGATGGTCTTGAACTCCTAGCCTCAAACAATCCTTTGATCCTCCCTCCTCAGCCTCCCAAAGGGCTGGGATTACAGGCACAAACTGCTGCTCCCTTAGAGACCTGCTTTTTCACATAAATTTTAAGTTCCTAAAACAGACTATCAGGCTCCTCAGGTGGCTCTCAACCTTGAGTTCCTCCAGTCACCTTGGGCTAGCTCTGATGCAGCCCCAGCCCTCTTCAGCTGTGCCTTTGACCTTGTCTCTCACCCTTGTCTCCTGCGGTCTAGAGGTCCTGGGCTATTCACTCCTGGCTTCAACCCCTCCTTACCCTTGACTCTGGCTTACACACAACCAGTGCTGTCCATAAGGAGTGAGTCCCTATTGCTTTATTTCCACAAAATGTTGCTGCCCTTTAAAGTCCTCTGCCAGTTCCTGGCTGCAGCATGGGTAGCTCGAGTTCTGTCACTGAGTATTCCATGTCCACATTCTTCCCCAAAATGCTATTCTGGGAGAGGGTGTGGAAACTCCTCTGGGGAGGGATGGTCATTTCCTGTTTGGAAGGGGATACTGGTTCCTCCATGTGATACTTTCTTTGCCATGCTATGAGTGTCCCCTCACCCCACGGCACCCTCCCTCATAAGAGAGCCCTCTTCCATCACTTCCTGCCTAGAAGCCTGTATCTTAGGTTTGGAGGCATCGTTTTACGCTCCAAGCGTAAGATACAGGCCACATCACCAGGAAATGGGTCCCGGTGGCATGTGAAAAGAAGGAGCAGGAGTTAACCCATAAGAACCCTAGAGAGTGGGAAAACAGAAAAAGGAAAGCTCTCCTTCCCGACCTTTTAAACTCTTAAATGGCAAGGAAGAATAAAGAACACTCACCCTGGGATGAAACAGCTCTTCTCAGAGATCAAAATTTCTCTTTTCCTTTGAGGGTTTTTAATTCAACACTAAAAATAAATGGATCTCTTTAGGGATATTTAGGCAAATATCACATGATGCCTCCATTTCTTTTCTTTTTCCGTTTTCAAATGAGGATTTGCAAAGAAAAAAGGAAAAGTAAAAATTCCCCTAAATCTGAAGCAAAGAATTATATCAACATATTTATCAGAGACCAAGCGAAAATCAAACACCACACTCACATATTTGTAACATCTTGATTTGGACTAATTAAGAAAACTTTTGGCCAGGCGCGGTAACTCACACCTGTGAGTACTTTGGGAGGCCAGGGTAGGTGGATTACGAGGTCAGGACTTCGAGACCAGCCTGGCCAACATGGTGAAACTCTGTCTCTACTAAAAATACAAAAATTAGCTGGGCATGGTGGCACATGCCTGTAATCCCAGCTACTCGGGAGGCTAAGGTAGGAGAATTGTCTGAGCCTGGGAGGCGCAGGCTGCAGTGAGCTGAGATCGCACCACTGCACTCCAGCCTGGGTAACTGAGCGAGACTCCATCTCAAAAACAACAACAAAAAAAAAAAAAAAAAAAAAAAAAAAGAAAAGAAAAGAAAGGAAAACTTTTAATCAATTTCATTCCCTTTCACTCCCATATACCTCTATTTTACCACTATTTTGGAACAGGTATATATCGTCTCCACTTCAACTTTTTATTTGAGTTTTAACCAGTCATGAGCACTTAGCATTCTTCCATGGGCTGCGTTAGTCTGAGACGAGCTTCGAAATGCTCTGCAGGGAGACTGAGTGCCAATGCTGTCTGATGCACCTGCCTCATGGGAATGGATTTTTTTCCCCTTTGAACAACTCCTGAATAACCTAGAGTTGGAAGCTTGTCCTGGGGAAAGCAGATGACTAGTCATTAGCAGAGGTAAAGAAGTTCTCTTTCCTCGAGCTATCTCAGCAGCTGCCCAAAAGGCAGAATAGATTGACCTCCACCAGTCTCCTCCCAGCATTACACGTGCCCGTACTGTTGTTCTTGATGTCACTCCCCGTTTTGGTGAGGCCCTGTCCTGGGGAGTTGCCTCTGCTTAGTTTTATCTGTTGATCACAAACAAGCGGTAACTCCACTTCCAAGCACTGAAAAACAACTTCCTTTTCCAAATTTTTCGGTTGCTATTTCCCAGGATGGAGTTTAAGAGGAAATGGTTGGAATAGTCCAGATTTGAGCTCAAAGCTTGGGTACCAGCACTGATGGGATGATGGCAGGGTCTGGCCTAGAGGAGTTACAGAAGGTGCATATTCACACTTTTGAATGTGGGCAAGCAGTGCTGCATTGGATGAACAGAAAGACATCACAAAACCAAAATATCTTAGATAAGTAGTGATTAGGATTCACAGGCACTAAGAATGTGTATGATTCCTCTTCTTTTGTTAAAAAGGAAGCTCTCAATCTTGGAACATTGTATTAGTAGGTCCCAGGAAGGAGGTGTGATAAAACCCCAAGGATAGAGTTAACTATGCTTGGAGATAGCACCGAAAGCACTAACCTAGTGCTAATAAGTGCTGAAATGCTTTCTGTTTAGACTTCAAAGAGGCTCAAGGACGGAGCAGCTGTGCCCTGGCAGCATCTCCTTTGATAACCAGACCCCTCACCCCAGTGCACCAAGGACGAGCCAACAACCTGTGTGCAGAGGGAAGGGAAAATATCACTGATAAAATGCCTTCCGGACAACAGAGACTGAGGACAAATATGAAAGATCAATACCTAGGTTCTATCTGATACAGGATCAAAGCAACCAGACAGTTTACACATAAGCAAATATAATGAATCAATGCATAGCGGCAATTTTAGAAATGTAAATATACATTTTTATGATAGCCTGAAGGACCTATAAAGCTAGCAAACAAGAATGCAAATATCCAGCTTAGTCAAATTCTAAGTCGGTTTGATCATTCTGGACAACAGTGTGGCAATATGCATAATAAAGAACTGTCAGTGTGATTTGTGACCTCTAACCCAATACCCTACTTTGGGTAGGTATTTTCTCCTGTTTACACCGCAGGAAAAAATTATTTATTTACAATTGTAAAAGACAGGGATTCTTTCAGATGCTCAAGAACTGGGAATTGGTTATATAAATACAGACCCCCTGTACACTGTTACCAGCAAGGATTCCGTTTGGGTCTGCAGCAACCTCAATTTTTGCCTCCTCAGAAGAAATAATCCAACCGAGGGGCATAAGGCAGAGTTAGAGACTGAGGCAAGTTTTAGAGCAGGAATAAAAGTTATTAAAAAGCTTTAGGCCAGGCGCAGTGGCTCAAGCCTGTAATCCCAGCACTTTGGGAGGCTGAGGTGGGTGAATCACCTGAGGTCAGGAGTTTGAGATCAGCCTGGCCAACATGGTGAAACCCCGTCTCTATTAAAAATACAAAAAAATTAGCTGGGTGTGGTGGTGTGTGCCTGTAACCCCAGCTACTTGGGAGGCTGAGACAGGAGAATCGCTTGCACCTGAGAGGCAGAGGTTGCAAGGAGCCGAGATCGTGCCACTGCACTCCAGCCTGGGAGACAGAGGGAGACTCTGTCAAAAAAAAAAAAAAAAAAAAAAAAAAAAAAAAAGCTTTAGAGCCAGAATGAAAGGAAGTAAATTACACTTGGAAGAGGGCTAAGCCGGCAACTTGAGAGATTCAAGTACACGGTTTGATCTCTGACTTGCGGTTTTATAGGTTGGCATGCTTCCACCGTCTTAGGTTCCTTCTTCCCTGATTCTTCCCTTGAGTGGGCTGTCCGCACGCCAGTGGCCTATCAGCACTTGGAAAGGGAGCATGCGAAGTGTATTTACTGGAGTTGTACGCATGCTCACTTGAGGCATTCTTCCTTTACCAGCAGAATGTTCCTGGGAGGTCACATACCAGTTAAACTCTACCATTTTGCCTCTCAGTGCACATGCTCGAGCCCACTCGCCCAGCTCCTGAGATCTTACTGGGAAGCTGCTCATCACCAGCTTCAGGTATTTCTGTTTATTGGGAGACTGCCTTTCCCTGGTGGTGGCTGCAACCAATTACTGTTTTAGAGAGACAGTTCACAACCGCCCGACCATCACCTGATGGTCGCCTGACATTCCTGGTGGGGGTTGGGGGACCCTGTCCTGCCCTGCTCATGTCTGACTAGCTACCTACTGTAACAACTCCTCTATGGCACCTTAACCTAAAAGCGTGGAGGCCTATACCATTATTTTATACATGAGGACACTCAGGAGACATTAACGCTACCATCGCAAATTGTTTTCACTTTACGTACTAATTGCCTCGATTGGAAAGTGCGTCTGAGTCCTGAATTGAAAAGAGTCCACCCCACTCACTACTGCTAAAGAATGATTTTTCTCATCCCTGGGATGTGACATTATCTGGAAAGAAATATAGCTTCGAATAGCCCAAGAAACAGAGGTTAATGTCACTGACTGTTTGCAAGGTACCATAATGTTTTCTGGTACTGCCAAAGTTTTCATGATTCATTGAGTAAAACCCACTAACAAAATTGTTACATAACTTCTTTCAGATTTGGTGTGTAGTTTTCAAAGTAGTGGTTAAAAACTATTTTTACAAGTATTATGAGGTATTTACTCAAATAGGTAGATATTTAACTTTGTTTTATTTCATAAGATGATAACCTTTTTTACCTCCTAAAACCAAGAAATAAATAATATACTAGCAATGATTAAGCTTTTGGCATTATCTACCTTTCATTACATACGTAGTAAATATTCGGTTATGCCATTTCTGATTTAGAGAGTCATTCCTCCCAAATTCTGCCTTTTATGCGTCATTAGCTACTAATATTGATAACATATTTCTGTTGTGATCAATCATGTTCTAAAATAATAATTATATTGAAAACTCAATCTGGAAGAAAAGTGAATACTTAGACAAAAAAACTGAATGAAATATTAAGTGAGAAAAGAAGAACAAAATAATATTGACACATGTTACAGCTATGCAAAACTGTTTACTGGTTAAACAATTTCTGGACCAATGTAAATAGCTTAGCATTCCTGTTCTTTTCTTTTGAAAAGTTGCTGAAGACAAAGACAGCAAGTTGGAAGAAAAGAAGGGAGAGAGAGAGGGCGCCTGTACTGAAATGGTAAAATTCCAGTTTCCATGCATTGATTTTGTGTGGTAGGATAACCAATAAAACACTTCTATGCAGAAATATGGTATGAAGAGAAAGGCTATGGAGAAAGTGAGTTGGAAATACCAGTTCAAGAAGAAAACATTACCCTTAGTTCATTTTTTAAATGAATGTTGGTGAGTTTAGAATTATTATAGTTTTGAAATTCTATTGGAAACTTCTTAAAGAGCGATATAACAGTTCTATTTCTGATGTTTAAGACTTTTTTTGCATCTATTAAACTTATGTAAAAATTGTAAATATGAACTTAAAATATCCAACAAGTGAATAGTTTCAAAATCCTTTTAGGAGGTATGTGACAAAAACCTTTGTAAACTGCTAGTCTTCAAAGCTTGTCCTGTTAAAAATGCCTAAAAATGCTTCACAAAAAGAATTATCTTTCTTTCTTTCTTTCTTTCTTTCTTTCTTTCTTTCTTTCTTTCTTTCTTTCTTTCTTTCTTTCTTTCTTCTTTCTTCTTTCTTTCTTTCTTTCTTTCTTTCTTTCTTTCTTTCTTTTTTTTTTTTTTTTTTTTTTCCCGAGACTCTGTCGCCCAGGCTGGAGTGCAGAGGCATGATCTTGGCTCATTGCAATCTCCACCTCCTGGGTTCAAGAGATTCTCGTGCCTCAGCCTCCTGAGTAGCTGGGATTACAGGCACCCACTACCACGCCCAACTAATTTTTGTATTTTTGGTAGAGACAGGGTTTTGCCATGTTGCCCAGGCTGTTCTTGAACTCCTGGCCTCAAGTGATCCATCTACCTCAGCCTCCCAAAGTGCTGGGATTAAGGTGTGAGCCACTACATAATGACAGGAGGGAAGAGAACAGGCTCAGAATATCACCTTGACTCCAAGAAAATGCATTGTCAGCCTAGCTTCCTAAATAAGGACGTTGTTTCTTAAATAACAAAGTCTGAAGTAGTCTATGCTTGATTATCTGAGAGTTTACTTATCTGATTGCAGATTATCTGTATTATCCACATATATACATGGGAACAGCAGTTATCTCCTATTCTACTTGTTCTTTCTATTATTATTATTATTATTATTATTATTATTATTACTGAGGTGAAATTCACAGAACATATAATTAACTATTTTAAAGTATACAATTCAGTGGTATTTTGTATACTCACAATGTTGTGCAACCACCCTCTCTAGCTAGTCTCAAAATGTTTTTATCACCCCATAAAAGCATCCCATACTCATTAAGCAATCATTCCCCTCTTTCCCTTATCCCCAATTGCCTGGTAATTTCTAATCTGCTTTCTATCTGTGTGGATTTGCCTGTTCTAGATATCTTTTTGTGGATTTTTGTATCTATATTCATAAGAAATATTGTCTGTAGTTTTCTCGTATCTTTGCCTGGCTTTGACATCAGGGTAATTCTCGCCTCATAAAATGTGTTAGAAACTGTTCCCACTTCTTCTATTTGTTTGGAAGAGTTTGAGAAGGATTAGTCTTAATTCTTTTTTAAATGTTTGGTAGAATTTACCAGTGAAGCCATCTGGTCCTGGGCTTTTCTTTGCTGGGAGGTTTCTGATTACTGATTCAATCTCCCTACTTGCAACAGGTTTGTTGATTTTTCTATGTCTTCTTGGGTCAGTTTCAGTAATTTCTTTGTTCCCAGGTATTCGTTCATTCCATCTAGATTATCTAATTTGTCATACCACTCTTCAGAGTACTCGCTTATAATTCTTTTAATTTCTATAAGGTCAGTTGTAATTTCCTCGCTTTCATTTCTGATTTTAGTTATTTGCATCTTCTCTTTTTTTCTCTCTCTAGCTATAGGCTTGTCAATTGTGTTGATCTTTTCAACGAGCCTGCTTTTGGTTTGATTCTATTGTTTTTCTACTGTCTTATTTCATTTATCTCTGTTCTAATCTTGGCTGCTGCTTCTCTACTTCTTCCTTTACCTCACCTACCACATAAAAGAATTGCCACAGAAAAGGTGAAGATGTGTTTGTTAAATCTTCAGACCCTTTCATCTTATTTACTAGTCCTAAAACTAAGAAACTGAAGGAGGTACAAAGAGCTCCAATACCCTAAAGAAAACTTTCCTGAGACTTTTGGAAGCATGTGTCACATAATCAGCTAAATTAATCATGAAATATAAATTATGATTTTAGTTTTTTCTTGAAAGTGATAAAATTAGAAATTATTTTGTAAGATAAAAAACAAAAAAAGTCTGTAAACTATGACATTCAGGGAGGTTCTTTGTCCTTCTGCCCTCATGACCACCTGTTGAACAGAACCCAATGCATGTATATATGTGTGTGTGAGGGTCTTCAAAAAGTTCACAGAAGGCTGGGCACGGTGGCTCAGCCTGTAATCCCAGCACTTTGGGAGGCTGAGGTGGGTGGGTAGTTTGAGCTCAGGAGTTTGAGACTAGCCTGGGCAACGTGGTAAAACCCTGTCTCTACAAAAAAATACAAAAAATTAGCTGGGTATGGTGGCACATGCCTGTAGTCCCAGCTGCTAGTGGGGGCTGAGGTGGGAGGATCGCTTGAACCCAGGAGGTAGAGGCTGTAGTGAGCCAAGATCGTACCATTGCACTCTAGCCTGGTGACAAGGTGAGATGCTGTCTGGAAAAAAAAAAAAAAAAAAAAAAAAGTTCATAGAAAATGTGTATTATGAAGGAGCTATGCATGGATTTCAAAAAGTTTTTTACACCAAAATAAGCTCATGTTTATTTACTAGCTTGTAATAACATGTATGAATAGGATCTAGTTTGCAGCCCTAAGGAGGATAAGACATCAGTTTAAAAAAATCTCCTATTAGAGCAATATGATTTCTGCCAATATTGAAGCAAGAACAAACATCAAATTTATGGTGATGTTTGGGTGAAGAATGGTAAAATCACTGATGCTTTATGAAAAGCTTACGGTGCTAATGTCCTGAAGAAATCAACAGTTTACAAATGAATAACTCATTTAAAGAAGGAAGATGATATTAAAGATGAAGCCCACAGCAGCAGACAATCCACATCTATTTGCGAGGGAAAAATTCATCTTGTCTACACCTTAACTGAAGAGGAGCAATGATTAACATCATCAAAGACCAAGAGTGAGGAACAATAGCTAACACCATAGACATCTCAATTGGTTCAGCTTACACAATTCTGACTGAAAAATTAAACTCAAGCAAACTTTGCACTTGGTAGCTGCCAAAACTATTGTGCCCAGATAAGCTGCAGACAAAGAGCAGAGCTTTCAAAGGAAATTTTAAACAAATGGGATCAAGATCCTGAAGCATTTCTTTTGAAGAACTATAGCAGGAGGTGGAACATGGCTTTACCAGCACAATCCTGAAGACAAAACACAATCAAAGCAATGGCTACCAAGAGGTGGAAGTGGTCCAGCCAAAGCAACAGTGGACCAGTCAGGAGCAAAGGTCATGGCAACGGTTTGGGGGGATGCTCAAGGTATTTTGCTTGTGGTTTTATTTTTTATTTTTTTTATTTTTTTGAGATGTAGTCTCACTCTGTCACCCAGGCTGGAGTGCAGTGGCACAATCTTGGCTCACTGCAACCTCTGCCTCCTGAGTTCAAGCAATTCTCTGCCTCAGCCTCCTGAGTAGCTGGGATTACAGGTGTCCACCACCGTGCCTGGCTAAATTTTTTGTATTTTTAGTAGAGACGGGGTTTTACCATCTTGGCCAGGCTGGTCTTTTTTTTTTTTTTGAGACAGAGTTTCGTTCTGTCGCCCAGGCTGGAGTGCAGTGGTGCGATCTCGGCTCACTGCAAACTCCGTCTCCCGGGTTTATGCCATTCTCCTGCCTCAGCCTCCCGAGTAGCTGGGACTATAGGCACCCGCCACCTTGCCCGGCTAGTTTTTTGTATTTTTTTAGTAGAGACGGGGTTTCACCGTGTTCGCCAGGATGGTCTCGATCTCCTGACCTCGTGATCCACCCGTCTCGGCCTCCCAAAGTGCTGGGATTACAGGCTTGAGCCACCGCGCCCGGCCGGCCAGACTGGTCTTGAACTCCTGACCTCATGATCCACCCACCTCGGCCTCCCAAAGTGCTGGGTTTACAGGTGTGAGCCACCATGCCCGGTCATTTGTGGCTTTCTTGGGGGCCAAAGGATGATAACATCTGCTTATTATGAGAGGACTTTGAGAAAGTTAGCTGGAGCCTTAGCAGAAAAACACCTGAGAAAGCTTCCTTTGAGAGCCCTACTCCATCACGACAATGCTCCTCATTCTTCTCATCAAATGAGGACAATCTTTCAAGGGTTTTGATGGGAAATCAGTAGGCATCCACACTACAGTCCTGATTTGGACCCTTCTGACTTCTGTTTATTTCCTAATCTTAAAAAATCTTTAAGGGGCATTCATTTTTCTCCAGTTAATCATGTAAAAAGGTTGTGTTGACATGGTTCAATTCCCAGGATCTTCACTTCTTTAGGGATGGACTAAATGGGTGGTATCATCACTTACAAAAGTGTCTTGGACTTGATGGAGCCTATGTTGTAAAATAAACCCAACGTGGTGGCTTGCGCCTTTAATCCCAGCTACTCAGGAGACTGAGGCGGGAGGATCACTTGAGCCCAGGAGTTCAAGACAAGCCTGGTAACATAGTGAGATGCCATCTCTATAAATAAATAAATAAATAAATAAATAAATAAATAAATAAATGTTTATACATTTTACTTTTTCTTTTAATTCCATTTTCCCACAAACTTTTTGATGTTCCCTTATATGTGAGCATCCATATATATGTGTGTGTATGCATGCATGCACATGTGTATGTATGTGTGTATGTAGTGTATGTGTGCATGCATGTGTGTATATATGTGTGCACATGTATGTGTTTGTAGTGTATGTATGCATGCATGCATCTTATATTTTGCACTGCCCTAGGCCCATGGTGCTGGTGAAGTTATCAAAGACCAGGAGTGAGGAAACTTAGTCCTGTCTTGTCTCTGCCATGGTCACTGTGTACAGTAGTTACAGCAGATGTCTCTGGGGTGCCAGCGCAGCTCCCAACCATTCTGCCCTTTGCTGTGTGCTATTCCTGCTCATCCCCTATCCCCACATGCCACCAAGTTTATATTCTATGAGTCCCCTGCTCCCGGCAATGGCTAATTCAACTGAGTTGGACAATTGTCCCAAACTGTACCAGATTCCTTCCTCCCAAAACTTGGACTAGGGACTAAAAAGAGCCAATGAGTTTCTTTATATGACTGGAATTGGAACGTGCCTGTGGGTGCTCTCTAAGCAGCAGAGAGCCAGGGCCAAGAACACCAAGCAGACACCAAGAAACGTCAGGTGAAAATGAGAAGAGAGAATACCCTGAGTTCTCCATGGCTTTCTGTAGCATTATTTCCAGCCGAACTCTATCTTTCCCTTTGGACTTCATGGAATACCTCTGAATCCTTATAACAAATTCTAGTTGTTGGCTTGAAATAACTGGCATCAGCTGCCGCTTCCAACAAAATATTCCTTACTGTGCCACCTTGGACAAATCACTTACCTTCATTTTCTTTCCATTTCTTCACCTCCAAAATAAGGAACTTTGGCCAGATAGCTTCCTACCTCTAATTTATATTAAATGGCACCTTCCTGGAGTCCGCCTCCCAAACAAGGCTAGGGTTTTGCTTACCTGCAGCAGGGAGATGGGAAAAGACTACTGGAACTTTTTTCTGTGTGAGTCAGCTCTCTGGGAGTTGACGTTGAGGTAGAATCTCACTTCCTCCAGAGCATGCCAGCTAGAGAGACCTTATCTTTAGATACGCCAGATAAGGGCTGTGCTCACCAAGAGAAATGAAAGTCTTTGGTGGGAGGAATCTTTGCAAACAGAATCTGGATAGAACATTTTTCTAGATGACAATTTGCATCACGACCCTGTAAACACAGAAACATTCTGGTCGCTATCTCCTTTCTGTACTTTCAGTCAGTCCCATATTACACACTGAATTATCGACTTTTTATATTATTAAGTATGGTTTTATGATCATAAATCTTGTCTTCCTTATTAGATTAAACGTTTTTCAAGAGTAAGGGAGAAGATGTGTACACACTGTTCTGAATCCTTGTTTTATCCAACCCTGTTTTTGGTATTTGGTAGTTACTTTTGAAAAATTAGTTTCATTCACCACTTAAATAAATAATTGCTTTAAGATGCTCTTACAGCCGGGCGTGGTGGCTCACGCCTGTAATCCCAGCACTTTGGGAGGCCAAGGCAGGCGGATCACGAGGTCAGGACACCGAGACCATGCTGGCTAACACGGTGAAACCCCGTCTCTACTAAATATAAAAAAATTAGCCGGGCGAGGTGGCGGGCGCCTGTAGTCCCAGCTACTCAGGAGGCTGAGGCAGGAGAATGGCGTGAACCCGGGAGGCGGAGCTTGCATTGAGCCAAGATCACGCCACTGCACTCCAGCCTGGGCGACAGAGCGAGACTCCGTCTCAAAAAAGAAAAAAAAAAAAAGGTGCTCTTACTGATGTCAAGATTCTTAAGGGGACAGGTACGGTGGCTCATGCCTGTAATCCAGCAGTTTGGGAGGCCAAGGAGGGTAGATCGCTTGAGCCCAGGAGTTCAAGACCAACCTGGACAACATGGCAAACCCTGTCTCTACCAAAAAAATACAAAAATTAGCTAGGCATGGTGGCATGCACCTGTAGACCCAGGTATTTAGGAGGCTGAGAGGTGGGAGGATGGCTTGAGCCCAGGAGGCAGAGGTTGCAGTGAGCCATGATCACGCCATTACATTCCAGCCTGGGTGACTGAGTCAGACAGTCTCAAAAAAAAAAAAAAAAAAAAAAAAAAAAATTATTAAGAGGAACAATTGATTGAATAATTAATTGAATATGGAATAAATGAATGATGCCAAAGAATATTCATTGAGTTCATGCTAAGCATCAGAGTGCACCCACCTACCCCTCTCTTTTGCACACAAGCTCAGCTCTCCAAGAGCGAGGAAGGAGGACATGGAGGTCAACTCTTCTCCCATTCCTACTGACAGAGGTTTGCTTATTGAATGTGTCACAGAAGAATAATTTGTACACTCTAGATACTATGTTAATCCAGGTCATTGGAGAAGCATATGGGATTAAATGTGCAAGAATTTTATTAGGGGAAATGCTTGTGTGAGAGAAAATAGGAGAGAAGCTAGAAAAGGCTGAGACAGTCATCGGATCATGATACAAGTCTGACTCTGAGTGAAGGAGAGGAAGGGAAGGTTGGGTGAAATTCTCCTGGGCTGCCACACGGTACAAGGAAGGAGCCAGTGGAGTCCCAGGGCTCTAAGAACAGCCCTGTCTTAGTGCTCCTGCCCTGCTCTGGCACTGACTGAGCAGCCCATAGGAGGCATGGCCTTGGCACAAACTAATGATAGATTTCAGAGTGGAGCAGATGAGGTCCTTGATCAATTACACTTCCTGTAGCTGGTGATCTGCAAGGCATGACCACCGCACATGTTCAAATATTTGCTTCATTAAATTGTCAGTCTTACCTGAAAGAACCCACACTCCTCCTCTTTTCTTACCATGTCCATTCTTACCATGACACATAGGCTACAGATCCCAAGAGGTTAAGTGACTCTAGTCATTCAATTATATAGTCTGGCAAATTTCCATAATTTCAGCCCATTAGGAGGTTTCTATGATCCACATTTTTTTCAGTCTCCAAAAAATACAGGGCAAAATAGAAGTTGTGTGTGCATGTGTGTGTGTGTGTATCAGAGAGAAAGACAGACATCTGGCTGATTCAGAATTTGCTCCAGCTGAGCTTTGATTCTGAATATTTGATATGATTTGATATGATACTGATTCTGAATATTTCAGTACTTGCCCTCTTTTGATTAAAATGGAAAAGCAAAGATAATGCAGCCAAATCCACTTAATATCAAGTCATCAATAAAAAAAATCTGTTTTATTTTTTTCTCCTGACTCCAAGCAATTTGGCTAAATCTGAATACAACTAGCCAAACACTCACTGACATCAAAACACCCTCAAGGTTAGAGCTGAGTAAAAACCATTGCTTTCTGAAATTTAAAAAAAAATACATTGCTTTCAACCCAAGCAAACAAAACTTAATTATTTTAATAGATAAAACATGCCATTTTGTGCCTCCTCTCTGGGTACACACAGCAGCAATATTTGAGCAGACCAGAATAGTAACATCAGTTCTGTAGAATTAAAGGCTAGGAACTTGCCCTGGCTTTGGATGATGTCATTTTCTTCTACTTTTGTTTTTAGAAAACCTTATTTACATTACTCTGGAAGAGGAAATCTAATCATATTAAAATCGCGTTTTCTAGTAGTTCTTAGAAGATTAAACCAGACTTGCAAATGGCTTGAGAAATAACAAGTTCCATATTATTTGTGAAAGACCTATGTTTGACTGGAAATAACTAGACTCAGTCCGTGTTCACACCTGACCTTCCTACACAACCATCGTAAGAAAAATAGATTTTGTTCAGGGAAGAGCCATTTGGCTAATTTCCTTGGACCTGCGTGTTCTAATCAAATTTGGTCAAACACAAAGGACATAAGAAGCCAAACATTATTTAGATGTATTGCTTAGATTGACTTAAAAATGATCTTTTCTTCAGAAGACCTCTAAAAATAAAGGAAAACCTCTTCCCAATTTCTATGATTCCGATCAGCACTTTCTTCTTGAACATTTCTTTATTCTGTTTCTTCTAACATCCACCGAATAATACGTGCCTATCATTCTGTTAGGGTCTGTGGAGGATATACACAATAGAAAATGCAAAAATGCATCTTTACTCTCACAAGGCTTTTATTTTGGTTGGAGAAATAAGACATCTGCATATATACCTACAACACATAACCATATACAATCAGTAAAAGGTAAGTTTAAGGTTGTGAGATAGGAATGTCAGTCTTGATTGTGGGGTGGCATTTAAAGTAGAGCTTGTGAAACATGTGTCAGCTGAAAAAAGGCAAAGAATCACCAGAAAATGAGAAAACCGTGAGGAGAGACAGGGAGGAAGGAAAATAGAAAGCATGCTCTTGGCTGGGCACCATGTCTCATGCCTGTAATCACAGCACTTTGGGAAACCAACGCTGGCAGATCCCTTGAGGTCAGGAGTTGGAGATCAGCCTGGGCAACATGGTAAAACCCCATCTCTACCAAAAATATAAATGTTAGCCAGGTGTGGTGGTGTGCCCCTGTGGTCCCAGCTACAGAGGAGGCTGGGCTGGGAGAATCACCTGAGTCCAGGAGGTCAAGGCTACAGTGAGCTGTGATCAGGCCACTGTACTCACTCCAGCCTGGGTGACAGAGTGAGATTCTGTCAAAAGAAAAATAGAGAAAGAAAGAGAAAGAAGGAAGGAAAGAAGGAAGGAAGGAAGAAAAGGAAGGAAGGGAAGGAAGAAAGGAAAGAAGGAAAGAAAGAAAGAAAAGAAAGAGGCCAGGCGCGGTGGCTCAAGCCTGTAATCCCAGCACTTTGGGAGGCCGAGACGGGTGGATCACGAGGTCAGGAGATCGAGACCAACCTAGCTAACACGGCGAAACCCCGTCTCTACTAAAAAATACAAAAAACTAGCCGGGCGAGTTGGCGGGCGCCTGTCGTCCCAGCTACTTGGGAGGCTGAGGCAGGAGAATGGCGTAAACCTGGGAGGCGGAGCTTGCAGTGAGCTGAGATCCGGCCACTGCACTCCAGCCTGGGTGACAGCGAGACTCCGTCTCAAAAAAAAAAAAAAAAAACAAACAAAAGAAAGAAAAGAAAGAAAGAAAAAGAAAGAAGGGAGGGAGGGAGGGAAGGAAGGAAAGGAAGGAGAAGGAGGGAAGGAAGGAAGAGAAAGAGAGCAAGCATGCTCTGTTTTGTTGAAGGCAAGGCTCATTTAGGGGAGCAGTGAGATATCAAAGTGAAAAGGAAGGAGGGCCCAGCATTTTTAATACCAGGGAGGGCATCCAGCTGTGCTAGGTAGGCAATGGAAACCACTAAAGGCTTCTAACTGAGGAGGAACAAACACATTTTTGGAAGATATGAGCCTGGTAGTGACATGCGGATTCCTGGAAGAGGCCAAAACAAGAGGCCAGAAACCGGGAGGGTCTCACAAGAATCAGAGCCTGAAGTGAGGGGGTTAGGTTGGGTTGTGGCAGTGGGAATGGAAACGTGGGGTCAAAAGGAAGAGCCACTAAAAATGAAGGCTGGACACGATGTGACCCCTCGAATGATGAGGAAGGCAAGAGAGATGAAGACCCCATTCCAAGCTTGGGTGATGGAAAGTGGCTGTGCAACCAGTGAAAATAACAACAGGAAAGAGAGAGATTCTGGCATGGACGGAGGGCTGTGAAAGAAAAACAGATGCCAGGGTTCGCCTTACTCGTAAAGAGTTTGCCGTGTAAACACTGGTCCATGCAGTCACTTGGCAGGAATAGGGATGAGAATTCAGGACAGAAAATATGGGCTTGTGATTAAAATCTGGGAGGGAGGCAGAGGTTGATTCCATGGGTACACATAAGCCCATGACAGGCAGATAACGTGGTCAAGAGGAGAGGGGGTTCAAGGGAGCAAAAGGGGAGCAGAAAACAGAGTTCAAGCCAGAATTGGGGAACTCTGTCTTCCGTGTAAGGCACCTTCCTGTACTGTCTTTGGGGTGCAGTGCAGAGTGGTTGCCCACCCTGTCCCATCCTCCCTCTCAGCATCTGCACCTCTGGGTCTCCTGCCCTTCCTCTGCAGGATCCCCCTGGGTGGGGTGGGAGTGATGCAGAGATGGCACTAGCCTTCTTTGTGGGCTGCCCCTCATTTATCCATGCAACCACTCACACACAAGGCTCTAGAGCATGGCAAAATCTTTATTAAAGCTTTGGGGATAGCTGGAGGAAATTATAATGTAGGAAAGAAGAAAGCTGAAGTCCATATGCTAAATATAAATATTTTATCCTAGGGTCCAGGAGAAGAGGAGAAATGCCAGCGCTTTCACAAAGCAGACTTGACTTTCTAGTCTTGCTTTCATGACTTGAGGCCAATTTTTCTCTTCCCCTACTTAAGAAAAGCCTGTCTTTGTATTATTGTTATTTTATTATTTATTTATTTTTGCTGTGCCAATCTCCACATCTCTCTTCTGGACCCAGTGGGTCTTCTCACATGGAGCCACGTCCTCCCTCCACACAGGCATGGATTCCAGGAGACACAGTAACTATCAGGACATTTCCCAGCATCTGAGTTAATCCATCCAGAGCCCCAGTGCAGGTGGCTTCAGGAGGACAGTGCTGAGGCCTTTCCCACGCAGGTTCCATCCCTGCCCAGGTGTCTCCATGGTAGGAGGTGAGGGTAGCCTTCTAAATTGTCCTGCAGATAACATGAAAATACAACCTCACACACTTCTTTCAAGGACAGTCATTCTCAGAAACAGTGTAGTCTAAATACACATTGAAGGAAGAGAAACATTTTTCTAACGGTGATACAACCTGCAAAATATTTCCCAGCCCATCACTGAAAGAGCTTTTTATATTTTTAGGCAGAACCATCTGTTTCCCTTTTTCCTCATTCCCTGTTCTAGGACATGCCTAGGGCCCAGCTGTGAGATGCTTGGCTTTGCAACAACAACCATCCACCCGCCCAAAGACCCTGCAGCAATTCTGCAATTACACTTGTTTTATGAGGAATGTGAGAAGAGAAGCCCGCTAGAGTGGGAGAGACATATGGAATGAAAGGTAGAGGGATGAGGAAAATAGAACTACAATTTAGGCCAAGGGAAAGAAGAGATGTAGGGAATAGTAGGCCAGTTTCATGTGCTGCAATGAAATCAACATAGACGAGTGGCCCCCCAAAATTGAATTTCCAACCTAGATGTTATTGGTGACCATCTGCAAAAGTGCTTCAATAGAATGAGGGTGGGAGTGGAGCAGAAACCACAGGTTTTCTTTTCAAGAGAAGATAACAATGAGAAAAAAAAAAAAGGATGAGATGACAGACCAAGATGGCAGGAAATGTGGGGTAAGGTTTCCTGAGGTGAGACATACCTGGGAATATTTGTAAGCAGACTGGAAAATCTAGGGATAAGGAGGGATTGAAGCCTGTCTCTAGCTGATGAAACAGCAGTGTGACATGGAACTGGGGAGGTGGGAGATAGAAAGCTGAGGCCCTGTAAACAGTGCATTTTTATTTATTTTTCATTTTTTATTCTTTTTCGAGATGGAGTCTTACTCTGTCACCCAGGCTGGAGTACAGTGGCACAATCTTGGCTCACCGCAACCTCTGCCTCCTGGGTTCAAGCAATTCTCCTGCCTGAGCCTCCCTAGTAGCTGGGATTACAGGTGCGTGCCACCACGCCTGACTAATTTTTGTATTTTTAGGAGATAACGGGGTTTCGCCATGTGGACCAGGCTGGTCTTGAACTCCTGACCTCAGGTGATCTGCCCGCCTCAGCCTCCCAAAGTGCAGGGATTACAGGCATGAGCCACCGTGCCCCCCCACCTAAACAGTGAATTTTTAGAAAGAAAGTACACAAATAGATATGAAGATATAAAAACAATCAAACAAGAGACTACAATAATACTGAGGCAGAAAGGAGGGTATTGGGGAAGATTGGCTTCCTCAGTGATGTAAAAGGCAAGTCAGGTGCTGAGCCTGAAGAACTGAGTTTAGGAGCTTGAACACCGCAGTGAACGATGCTCATACAGCTCCTGTGTGGAATTCAAGAGGCAGCAACAGAAAGAATGGGGGGAAAAAACACCAGACCTCCTTTTCCAACAACTTAGACCACCCCTCCCAATGTGCACAACTCAAAAACGAAAAGAAAGAGAAGCAGCAGCTACCTGATGATGATTAAAGGCCATGAGAAATCCCCAGCTGGCTTTGGAAGAGTATCACCCAGAGAGGTGAGCCTGGTGTTCAGAGTCCTTTCCCCTTGAGAGCGCCTGCCAGTTCCTGTGGAGGTATCTGGGCCATGCTTCTGACAGCCTTATGGGGCTGGGAGAATACACGGTTTTGACTTTTACAAAGTCCAATTAATTTTTCTAATAGTAGTAGAGCCATCCCTATCTTTTGCATACTATTTGCGTGGACTGCCTTTTCCCACCCTTTCGCTTTCAACCTGTTTGTGTCGGAAGCTCCTGCAGCGCTGGTGGGAACGCAAAATGGGCAGCAGCTCTGGAAAACAATTTAGTTATTCCTAAAAAGCTAAACATAGAATTACCATATGCCCTAGCAATTCTGCCCCTAGGTATATACCCGAAAGAATTGAAAAGAGATACTTGTTCATGAATGTTCATAGCGGCATTATCCATATCAGCCCAGATTAAAACAACCCAAGTAAGCAAAGGAATGTATATATTTGTCAGTGTTCTCCAGAAAAGCAGAGCTCTTAGTGTGTGTGTAAATTAACCATCACAATGGGTAAACGAAACATCGTATAGATATGTTTTGTTCAGAAGAAATGAAGTTCTGAATCATGCTACGATATAGATGAACCTTGAAAACATTATGCTAAGTGATATAAACTAGACAAGAAGGGACAAATATTGTATGATTCTGCTCATGTGAAATATCTAGATAGGCAAATTCATAGATAGAAAACAGATTAGAGGTTATGAGGTGCCAGGAAGAAGATAAAAGGTTGGGGTTATTACTTCATGGGTGGAAAGTTTTCGTTTGGGGTAATAAAAACATTTTGGAGTTAGACATAATGATGGCATGTACATAATTAATGATATTGAATCTGTACACTTAAAAATTATCAAAATGTACAAAAAGCCTCGTAAGTTTTATGTTACATATATTTTACAGCAATAAAAAGAAATGGATTAACATACCTGATCATGTAACTACAGAGAAAAACCATACAGTCTTCTCAATAGATGTAGTAAAGTCATTTGATAAAATTTAAAATTCATTTATGAAAAATACTTTTAACAACCTAAAAACAGGCCAGGGGCAGTGGCTCATGCCTATCATCGCAGCATTTTGGGAGGCCGAGGCGGGGGGAATCACTTTAGGTCAGGAGTTCAAGACCAGCCTGGCCAACGTGGTGAAACTCCGTCTCTACTAAAAATACAAAAATTAGCTGGGTGTGGTGGCGGGCGCCTGTAATCCCAGCAACTCAGGAAGCTGAGACAGGAGAATCATTTGAACCCAGGAGGCAGAAATTGCAGTGGGCTGAGGTTGTGCCACTGCACTCCAACCTGGACAAAAAAGCAAGACTCTGTCTCAAAAATAAAAAACACAAACGAACAAAACCTAAAATCAGAGGAGGACTTTTTTCACCCGATAAAGAATATTGTGCTAGTTATCAGTTCACTGCCTCTCAGCTCCAAATTCTCCCCTCACTACCTGCTCTGTGATGAACTAGATTCATTTAAGCATTTTCCCCTTACAGTGAGTACATGGAACTTTGCCTAAAAAGGGTGCTGGAGAGACCTTGTAAGACAGAGGTGGCTTCTCTTCCTGGTTCCAATGTGCAACGTTCTGTTTTGTTTTCCTTTGTCTTTTTAAAAAATTGATACTTAATAATGGTACATACGGGATACATGTGATATTTTAATACATGCACACAATGTGTAATGATCAAATAAGGTTAGTTAGGATATCCATCAAGTCAAACATTTATCATTTCTTTGTGTTGGGACAATTTCAAATCTTCTTGCCTAGCTGTTTTGAAATATACAATAAGTTATTGTTAACTGTAGTCACCCTATCATGCTATCAAATACTAGAACTTATTCCTTCTCTCTAACTGTATGTTTGTACTCATCAACCAGTCTCTCTTCATCCTCTCCAATCACCCTTCCTAGCCTCTGGTAACCATCATTCTACTCTGTACCTCCATAAGCTCAACTTTCTTAGTTCTCATGTATGAGTAAGAACATGCGGTGTTTGTCTTTCTGAGCCTATCTCATTTCACTTAATATAATGTCCTCGAGTCCCATCCATAGTGTTGCGAATGACAGGATTTCATTCTTTTTTTATGTCTGCTTGATAGTCTGTGGTGTATACATACATGTATTCTTTATCTGTGCATTCATTGATGGACACTTAGGTTGATTTGTGGCCATCATGAATAGTGCTGCAATAAATGTAAGCATGCAGATATCTCTTGGATATAATGATTTCCTTTCTCTTGGAAATATACCCAGCAGTGGGATTGCTGGACCATATGCTAATTCTATTTTTAGTTTTTTGAGGAAACTCCATACTCTTTTCTATAGTGGCTATACTAATTTACATTTCCACAGGCAATGAACTAGAATTCTCCATTCTCCACACCTCATCGGCATCTATTATGTTTTGTCTTTTTGATAGTATCAATTTTAACTGGGGTGAGATGATATTTTGTTGTGGGTTTCATTTGCATGTCCCTGATGATAACTGATGTTGAGCATTTTTTTCATATGTCTGTTGGCCACTTGTATGTCTTCTTTTGATAAATGTCTATTCGGATCATTGGCCTTTTTTGTTTTTTTTTTTTGTTGTTGTTGTTTGTTTGTTTGTTTGTTTGCTATTGAGCTCTTTGCATCCCTTATATATGCAGTTACTAATCCCTTACTAGACACATAGTTTGCAAATACTGTTTTCCCATTCTGTAAGTTTTCTCTTTACTTTGTTGATTGTTGCCTTTGCAGTGTACATACTTTTTAACTTGATATAATCCCATTTGTCTATTTTTCCTTTTTTTGCCTGTGCTTCTAAGGTCTTACCCAAAAAGAAACTTTGCCCAGGTCAATCTCCTGAAGCGTTTCCCCAAAGTTTTCTTCCAGTTGTTTCAGTTTCAGGTCCTACACTTAAGTCTTTCATCCATTTTGAGTTGATTTTTGTATATGATAAGAAATAGTAGTCTCATCCCATTTTTCTAAATATAGATATTCAGTTTTCCCAGAACTATTTATTGAAGACACTGTCCTTTCCCTACTGCATGTTGTTGGCTATAACTATGTGGATTTATTTCTAGGTTCTCTATTCTGTTCCATTGGTCTATGTGTCTGCATTTATGCCAGTACCATACTGTTTTGGTTACTATAGCTTTGTAGTATAAATTGTAGTCAGGTAATGTGGTACCTCCAGCTTTGTTCTTTTTGCTCAGGATTGCTTTGGCTACTTGGGGTCTTTTGTGGTTTCACTGAAATTATAGGATTTGTTTTCTAATTCTGTGAAGAATATAATTGTTATTTTGGTAGGAATTGCATTGAATCTATAGATTGCTTTGGGTAGTATGTCATTTCACGATATTAATTCTTCCAATTTGTGAACATGAGATGTCTTTCCATGTTGATGTAATATCTTCAGTTTCTTTTTTATCAGCATTTCATAGGTTTTATTTTTTTGGAGGGATCTTTCACCTCTTTGGTTAAGTTTATTCCTAGGTATGTTTTTTTTAGTAGGTATTTAAAATGGGATTATTTTATTGGTGTCTTTTTCCACTGGTTTGTTGTTGGTACATAGAAACATTATCAATTTTGTATATTAATTTTGTATCCTGCAACTTTACTAAATTTTAAAATCACCTCTAAAGTTTTTTCTGGCAGATCTTTTAGGGTTTTCTATATATAAGATCATATTGTCCACAAACAGGGACAATTTCATCCTTTCTAATTTGGATGCCCTTTATTTCTTTCTCTTGCCTAATCGCTCTGGCTCAGACTTCCAGCATTCTGTTGAACAGGAGTGGTGACAGTGGCCTTCCTTGTATTGTTCCACTTTTTAGAGGGAAAGTTTCAGCTTTTCTCCATTCAGTATTAAGTTAGCTGTGTGTCATACATGGCCTTTATTAGGTTGAAGTAAGCTCCTTATATACTTAGTTTGTTGAGGACTTTTATCATGAAGCAATGTTGATTTTATCAAATGCTTATTCTGCATATTTTGAGATGATCATATGGTTTTTGTCCTTCATTTTATTGATGTAATGTAAAATATTCATTGATTTGCATATATTGAACCATGTTTACATTCCTGAGTTAAATCCCACTTAATCATAGTAAATGATCTTTTTAATGTACTACTGGATTTGGCTTGCTAGTTTTTTGTTGATGATCTATGTTCATCAGTGATATTGGCCTGTAGTTTTCTTTTTCTATGGTGTCCTTGTCTGGTTCTGGTATCAGGGTAATGCTGGCTTTGTAGAATGAGTTTGGAAGAATTCCCTCCTCTTCAATTTTCTGGAAGAGTTTGAGAAGAATTGGTATAGCTGTTTGTTTTTTAATGTTTGGTAGAATTCAGCAGTGAAGCCATCAGGTAGTTGACTTTTCTTTGATGGGAGACTCTGTGTTTACTGATTTGATCTTGTTACTCATAATTGGTCTATTACGGTTTTCTGTTTTTTCTTGGTTCAGTCTTGGTAGGTTGCATGTGTACAGAAACTTATCTATTTCTGTTAGGCTTTCCAATCTGTGGATGCATAGTTCTTCATAACAGTCTCTAGTGATCCTTTGTATTTCTATGATATCTGTTGTAATGTCTCCTTTTTTGTTTCTGATTTTATTCATTCGGATCTTTTCTCTTAGTCTAGCTAATAGTTTGTCTATTTTGTTTATCTTTAAAAAAAAAAACACTTTTCATTTTGTTGATCTTTTGTATTTTTTTATCTCAATTTTGTTTATTTCTGACCAGGCATGGTGGCTCATGCCTGTAATCCCAGCACTTTGGGAGGCTGAGGCAGGCTGATCACCTGAGGTCAGTAGTTTGAGACCAGCCTGACCAACATGGTGAAACTCCATCTCTACTAAAAATACAAAAATTAGCCAGGCATGGTGGCGGGGTAGTCCCAGCTACTCGGGAGACTGAGGGATGAGAATCACTTGAACCCAGGAGGCGGAGGTTGCAGTAAACCGAGATCGCACCACCACACTCAAAACTGGGTGACAAAGCGAGACTCCATCTCAAAAATATATGTATGTATGTATGTGTTTGTTTATTTCTTCTCTGATTTGTAAACATTTCTTTCCTTCAACTAATTTTGTGTGTGGTTTATTCTTTCCTAGTTCCTTGAGATGCATCATTAGGTTATTTATTTGAAATCTTCCTACTTTTGTGGTGTAGATGTTTATTGCTATAAAATTCCCTCTTTATGCTGCTTTTGCTCTATCCTGTAGGTTTTGGTATGTTTTGTTGCTATTTTCATTTGTTTCAAGACATTTTTTACTTCCTTCTTAATTTCTTCATTGACTCATTGGTTATTCAGGGGCATGATGTTTAATTTTCATGTATCTGTACAGTTTTGAAAGTTCCTCTTGTTATTGGTTTCTAGTTTTTTCCCATTGTGGTCAGAAAATATACTTAATATGATCTCAATTCTTCTAAATTTGTTGAGATTTGTTTTGTGGCCTAACATGTGGTTTACCCTGAAGAATGTTCCATGTGCTGAGGAGAAGAATATGTATTCTGCAGCTGTTGGATAAAATGTCCTGTAAATGTCTGTTAGGTCCATTTTGTTGAAAGCACAGTTGAAATCCAATGTTTCTTTGTTGATTTGCTATATAAATAACCTGTTCAATGCTGAGAGTGGGGTGTTGAAGTCTCCAGCTGATGCAGGACAGGCGAGCCCCCAAACTCTAACTTAGTCCCAGAGAGTTCTTGGCTTCACCCATGAAAGAATTCAAGGGCATTTGGTGGTGTTAGACAGTGGCAGTGTACAGCAGCAGCAGAGGTACCCCATAGGGAGTGTACCCAGAGCAGCAGCTCAGAGCCAGTTCTGCACTCATATTTACACCCACTTGTAATTATATGCAAATTAAGGGACAGGTTATGCAGAAGTTTTTAGGATGAGGGTGGTAACTTCTGGGCTGTCAGATTGTTGCCGTGGAAAGGGGCAGTAACTTCCAGGTGTTGCCATGGCAATGGTAAGTTGACATAGCACATTGGTGGACATGTCTTTTTTTTTTTGAGACAGAATCTCACTCTGTCACCCAGACTGGAGTACAGTGGCATGATCTCAGCTCACTGCAACCTCTGCCTCCCGGGTTCAAGAGATTCTTTTACCTCAGCCTCCAGGGTAGCTGGACTACAGGTGCATGCCACCATGCTTGGCTAAGTTTTGTATTTTTAGTAGAGGCAAAGTTTCACCATGTTGGCCAGGCTGGTTTCAAACTCCTGACCTCAGGTGATCCACCCACCTCGGCCTCCCAAAGTTCTGGGATTAAAGGCATGAGCCACTGTGCCTGGCCATTGGGCATGTCTTACAGGGAGGAGCTTCCACCCCCAACCTGTTTAATTTTTTATTTTATTTTTATTTTTTTGAGATAGAGTCTTTCTGTGTTGCCCAGTCTGGAGTGCAGTGGTGCGATCTCAGCTCACTGCAACCTCCACATCCTGGGCTCAAACGATTCTCTGTCCTCAGCCTCCTGAGTAACTGGAATTATAGGCATCTACCACCATGCCCGACTAATTTTTGTCTTTTTAGTAGAGACAGGGTTTCACCATGTTGGCCAGGCTGGTCTTGAACTCCTTACCTCAGGTGATCCACCTGCCTCAGTCTCCCAAAGTGCTAGGATCACAGTCATGAACCACTGCACCTTGTCAACTCCAATCTGTTTTAGCAAGTCCTCAATTTGGTCTAGTGTCCAACCCCTGCCTTCAGAGTCTAGTCTTGCCTCCTACCTTACAACTATTATTGGAATGCAGTTTGTCTTTCCCTTTAGATCTAATATTTGCTTTATATATCTGGGTGCTCCAATGTTGGGCACATGTATATTTATAATTGTTGTATCTTCTTGCTGAATTGATCCCTTCATTATTATGTAATAACCTTCTTCATCTCTATTTACAAATTGTGATTTAAAGTCTGTTTTATCTGATATATGTATAGCTACTTCTGCTTGCTTTTGGTTTCCATTTGCATGGAGTATCTCTTTCCATCCCTCCACTTGCAGCCTATGCTTGAATTTATACATGAAGCGAGTTTCTTGTAAGCAGCATATAGATGGGTCGTATCATTTTTATCCATTCAGCCAGCATATATCTTTTTTTTTTTTTTTTTTGAGGCAGAGTCTCGCTCTGTCGCCCAGACTGGAGTGCAGTGGCCAGATCTCAGCTCACTGCAAGCTCCGCCTCCCGGGTTCACGCCATTCTCCTGCCTCAGCCTCCCGAGTAGCTGGGACTACAGGCGCCCGCCACCTCGCCCGGCTAGTTTTTATATTTTTAGTAGAGACGGGGTTTCACCGTGTTAGCCAGGATGGTCTCGATCTCCTGACCTCGTGATCCGCCCGTCTCGGCCTCCCAAAGTGCTGGGATTACAGGCTTGAGCCACCGCGCCCGGCGCATATATCTTTTAAGTGGGGAATTTGATTCATTTACGTTCAAGGTTGTTATTGATAGTGAGCACTTACTCCTGTCATTTTGTTAATTGCTTTCTGAGTGTTTTGTATTTCCTTTGCTCCTTAATTTCTTTCTTATTGTTTAAGTGTTTTTGCTTTTTCTTCCTCCTGCTGCATAGATGATCAGAGGTGTAAGTGTGCTGGGACATTTGATAATGCTCTACTCCAGCAATGTGCCCAGAGTATGTAGTCCACAGCATCTTTCAGCATTAACCTAGGCCCAGTAACTAACTTCCCATGACCCTTAAAATGTTCCAGGCAAGCAATTCTTAGTGGCAGCCTGACATCTTCTATATACCCACCCACTCACCCACCAGCTTTGGATCCTAAAGAGTGGTTTCCTGCTTGCCCATTGACTATGGCCCAGTTCTAGCCTGTGCAGTCCAGCAAATTTCTCCACCAACCAGAGTGCTGCAATCACATTGTCTACATGAGAGCTGAAGCCCAGCCTTTGGAAGACAGCCACTCTTCCAAGTTTATACTTCCTTGTGTACTCTTCCACAGCATTAGGGTATCTTTTAACATTCTCTTTACATCTTTATAGTTACCATCCTATCTTTGCTCAGTAATTTTTTATACTGAACTTTTCCTGTTTCAATTACTATGTTGTTTCTGATGGATCTGATTGGACCCAGACTGATACAAGAATCTACAAAATATCTACAGTAAATGTTGTACTCAATGGTTAAATGGTGAAAGTGTTCCCTTTGACATCAATAATAAGGCAAGAATGTTGGGCTGGGTGCTGTGGCTCATGCCTGTAATCCCAGCGCTTTGGGAGACCAAGGCAGGTAGATCACCTGAGGTCAAGAGTCCGAGACCAGCCTGGCCAACATGATGAAACCCCATCTCTACTAAAAAAATACAAAAAAATTAGCCAGGCATGGTGGCAGGCACCTGTAATCCCAGTTAATTGGGAGGCTGAGGCAGGAGAACCGCTTGAATCCAGGAGGTGGAGGTTGCAGTGAGCCAGGATCGTGCCATTGCACTCCAGCCTGGGCAACAAAAGTGAAACTCCATCTCAGAAAAAAAAAAAAAAATTAGAATGCCTACTATTACCACTTCTATTCAACGTTTAACTGAAAGTCCTGCCCATTGTAGTAAGACAAGAAGAAAAATTAATAAAATGCATATGGATTGGAAAAGATGAAAGGAAATTTTTATCATTCACAGATTATAGTGATAGTGTACATTAAAACATCCAAAGCAATTTATTCAATTATTATAATAAATATAATTAGCAAGATTCCTGGACACAAATAACATTCAAAAATCAATCATATTTCTTTATACAAGCATGAATAGTTAGAAAAAGAAACTTTAAAAAAATACCACTTAGAAAACATCAAAAATATTATTTGGCAGCAAATGCAACAAAAGAGGTGTGAAAAATCATGATACATTACTGGGAAAAATTGAAGAGCCCTAAAAAATGATATTCATGTTCATGCAATTACAGATTCAATATTGTCAAGTTGTCAATGCTCCTCACAGACTGGTGTCCAGAGGCAAAACAATTACAATTAAAATTTCTACAGGTATTTTTTGTTTATATAAAAAAATGACAAACTTTTTTTCTTTGAGATGGAGTCTCACTCTGTCACCTAGGTTGGAGTGTCGTGGCACTATCTCAGCTCACTGCAACCTCTGCCTCAGGGTTCAAACAATTCTCCTGTCTCAGTCTCCCAAGCAGCTGGGACTACAGGCATACGCCACCATGTCCAGCTAATTTTTGTATTTTAGTAGAGACGGGGTTTCACCATGTTGGTCAGGCTGGTCTCGAACTCCTGACCTCAAATGATCCAGCCGCCTCGCCCTCCCAAAGTGCTGTGATTACAGGCTTGAGCCACTGCACCCAGCCTATTTTTAACATTTACAGGCATACCTTGGAGATATTGTGAGTTTCATTCCATACCACCACAATGGCAATAAAGCAAGCCACACAAACTTTTTGGTTTCCCAGTGCATATAAAAGTTATGTTTACATTCTACTGTAGTCTATTAAGTGTGCAATAATACTATGTTTAAAAAACAATGTATAAACCCTAATTAAAAATACTTTATTGACCGGAAGTGGTGGCTCACGCATGTAATTCTGGGAGGCCAAGACAGGTGGATCATGAGGTCAGGAGTTCAAGACCAGCCTGGCCAAGATAGTGAAACCCCATCTCTCCTTAAAATACAAAAATTCGCCAGGCACAGTGGCAGGAGCCTGTAATCCCAGCTACTCAGGAGGCTGAGGCAGGAGAATCGCTTAAACTCGGGTGGAAGAGGTTGCAATGAGCCGAGGTTGTGCCACTGCACTCCAGCCTGGGGGACAGAATGAGAATCTGGCTCAAAAAAAAAAAAAAAAAAAAAAAAAAAATTACTTTATTGCTTAGAAATGCTAATGATCTTCTGTGCCTTTGGTGAGTTATAATCTGTTGGCTGTTGGAGCATCCTGCCTGTATGTTGATGACTACTCACTGATCAGAGTGGTGGTTGCCAAAAATTGGGATGGCTTTGGTAATTTCAAAAAATAAGACAGTGAAATTTGCCCCATCAATGACTCTTTCTTTCATGAAGGATTTCTGTGTCGCATGTGATTTCACCCACAGTTGAACTTCATTCAAAATTGGAGACAATCCTCTCAAACTTCACACTGCGTTGTCAATCAAGTTTATGTAATACTCTAAATTCTTTGTTGTCATTTCAACAATATTCACAGTATCTTCATGAGGAATAGATTCCATCTCAATAAAACACTTTCTTTGCTCATCTATAAGAAGCGCAATGTCTCATCTGTTCAAGTTTTCTCGTGAGATTGCTGTAATTCAGTCACATCTTCAGGCTCCACTTCTAATTCTAGTGCTCTTTCTATTTCCATCACATCTGCACTGACTTCCTCCACTGATGTCTTGAACTCCTCAAAATCATTCATAAAGGTTGGAATCAACTTCTTCCAAAGCCCTGTTAACATTGATATTTTGACCTCCTGCCATGAATCATGAATGTTTTTAATGGCATCAAGAAAGTTAATTCTTTTTAGAAGGTTCTGAATTTACTTTGCCCATATCCATTGGAGGAATCATTCTCTGTGGCAGCTATAGCCTTATAAAATGTATTTCTTAAATAATAAAACCCAAAAGTTGAAGTTACTCCTTGATTCATGGGCTACAAAATAAATGTGTTAGCAGGTGTGAAAACAACCTTAATTTCTTTGTACATCTCCATCAGAGCTCTTGGGTGACCAGGTACATTGTTAATCAGCAGTAGTATTTTTAAAAAATATTTTCTGTTTGTTTTGGAGACAGGATCTCACTCTGCCTCCCAGGCTGGAGTGCAGTGGCATGATCTTGGCTCACTGCAGCCTCAACCTCCTGGGCTCAAGGGATCCTCCCACCTCAGCCTCCCAAGTGGCTGAAACTGCAGGCATGCACCACCACCCTCAGTTAATTTTTTTTTTTGTAGAGATGAGGTTTTGCCATGTTTTCCAGGCTGATCTTAAACTGAGTTCAAGCAATCTGCCTGCCTTAGCCCCTAAAAGTGCTGGATTCCAGGTGTGAGCCACCACACCAGGCTGAGCAGTAATACTTTGGTTTGTTTGCTTCTTTTTGAGACAAGGTCTCACTCTGTCGCCCAGGCTGGAGTGCAGGGGCAAAATCCTGGCTCATTGCAACCTCTGCCTTGCAGATTCAAGTGATTCTCATGCCTCAGCCTCTCGAATAGCTGGGACTACAGGTGCAAGCCACCACACCCGGCTAATTTTTTGTATTTTTAGTAGAGACGGGGGTCTCAACATGTTTCCCAGGCTGGTCTTGAACTCCTGAGCTCAGGCAATCCACTCACCTCAGCCTCCCAAAGTGCTGAGATTACAGGCGTGAGCCACTGTGCCCGGCCTGCAGTAATATTTTGAAAGGAATATTTTTCCTAAGCAGTAGGTCTCAGGAATAAAGAGTAGACTTAAAATGTTTCGTAAATCATGCCATAAACAGATGTGCTGTCATCCAGGATTTGTTGTTCCATTTATAGAGTACAGGCAGAGTACATTTAGCTTAATTCTTAAGGGCCCTGGAATTTTCAAAATGGTAAATGAGCATTGGCTTCAACTTAAAGTCACCAGCTGCACTAGCTCCTAATGAGAGAGGCAGCCTGTCCTTTGAAGCTTTGAAACCAGGCATTGACTTCTCCTCTCTAGCTATGAGAGGCCCAGATGGCATCTTCTTCCAATAGAAGGCTGTTGCATTCTACATTAAAAACCTGTTTTGGCCAGGCATGGTGGCTCATGCCTGTAATCTCAGCACTTTGGGAGGCTGAGATGGGTGGATCACCTGAGGTCAGGAGTTCGAGACCAGCCTGGCCAACATGGTGAAACCCCCGCCTCTACTAAAAATACAAAAATTAGCCGGGTGTGGTGGTGGGCACCCGTAACCCCAGCTACTCACGAGGCTGGGGCAGGAGAATCACTTGAACCTGGGAGATGGAGGTTGCAGTGAGCTGAGATCATGCCATTGCACTCCAGCCTCGGCGACAAAGCAAGACTCTGTCTCAAAAAAAAGAAAGACTCTGTCTCAAAAAAAAGAAAGAAAAAAAAAAACCCTGCTGTTGAGTGTGGCCACCTTCATCAATGATCTTAGCTGGCTCTTCTGGGTAAGTTGCTGCAGCTTCTTCCTTAGCACTTGTTGCTTCACCTTGCAGTTTCATGTGACGGAGATGGCTTCTTTCCTTAAACCTCGGGAACCAACCTCTGTTGGCTTCTACCTTTCCTTCTGCAGGTTCCTCGCCTCTCTCAGTCTTCATAGACTTGAAGAGAGTTAGGGCCTTGCTCTGGATCAGGCTTTGGCTTAAGGGAACGTTGTGGCTGGTTTGATCTTCTATCCAGACCAGTAAAACTTTCTCCATGTCAGAAATAAGGCTGTGCTGGAGAAGCATTTTTAATTTCCTTTAAGAACTTTTCCTTTGCATTCACAATTGGACCGTTTGGTGCAAGAGGCCTGGCTTTCAGCCTATCTCAGCTTTCAGTACACCTTCCTGACTAAGCTTCATCATATCTCGCTTTTGATATAAAGTAAGCAATGTGCGATTCTTCTTTTCACTTGAACACTTAAAGGCTACAGTAAGGTTATTAACTGGCCTAATGTCAATATTGTTGCTTCTCAGGGGATAAGGAGGCCCGAGGAGAGAGAGAGAGATGAGGGAATGGCTTTGTTGGGGAGTAGTCAGTCTGCTGTTTTATATGGACAGTTCATGGCATCCCCAATTACAAAAGTAACATCAAAGATCCATGATCACAGATCACCACAATAGATATAATAATAATGAAAAAGTCAAAACTATGGTGAGAATCACCAAAATGTGCCACAGATCTAGAAGTGAGCACATGTTGTTTGAAAAATACAGCCAGCCAACAGACTTTCTTAATGCAGGGCTGCCACACGCCTTCCATTTGTAAAAAAATGCAACATCTTTGAAGCATGGTAAAACAAAGTGCAGTGAAACAAGATGTGCCTAACTATGGATGTGAAAAGGTCAATAAAGAGTCAAGACACTTTTAAAGAGGAAAACCAAGTAAGAAAAACTTGCTTTACCAAGTATTTGCAAATATAATGCAAATAATTATGCAAATAATCATTGCCTTATAAAGGTGCAATAATTTAAACAGTGTAGCATTAGCATAAGCATTGAGATGAATGGAACAGAAGAGAGAATGTAAAACCAGACTCGTGCATATATGGATGGACATGACAAATTGGCACTGCAGAGCGTAAGTGAACCAGAGTATTTTAAACAGATTATGTTGGAAAAATTGAATACCCATGTGGAAAAAAATGAAACTTGGCCACTACCTCATTCCATATAAAAACTAATCTCAGGCTGGGAGTACTGGCTCATGCCTGTAATCCCAGCCCTGTAGGAGGCCAAGGCGGGTGGATCACTTGAGGTCAAGAGATCGAGACCAGCTTGGCCAACATGGTGAAACCCTGTCTCTACTAAAATACAAAAATTAGTCAGGCGTGGTGGCAGGTGCCTGTAATCCCAGCTACTTGGGAGGCTGAGGCAGAAGAATCGCTTGAACCTGGGAGGCAGAGGTTGCAGTGAGCCAGGATTGTGCCACGACACTCCAGCCTGTGTGACAGAGCAAGACTCCATCTCAAAAAAAAAAACTCAGATAAATTGTGGATTTAAATGTGAAAGGCAAACAATAAACAAAATAATATTCAGTAATAATAATAATAAAGCTTCTAGAAGGAATGTAGGTAAATATTGTTATGACCTCATGTAGTAGGCTAGGGCAAGAGAACGCTTTTTCCCCAGGTTATAAAAAGCACTTACCAAAGGAAAAGACTGATGATCAGGATTACGTGAAGACTAAGAACTTCTGTTTATCAAAAGATGCTATCAAACAGTGAAAAGTCAATGCATGTTATGGACAATGATCTTTGCAACTCATATAACCACTGGCTTGTGCTGGAAAGAACTTCTAAAAATTCAAAAACAAAAGATAAACAACTCAAAAGACAAGGACAAGCGCTTAACAAAAGAGGATATCCTGTGGCCCAGAAACATACGCGATGAGGCTCTACCTCATTAGTAATCAAAGAAATGCAACTTAAAACTACAATGCAATACCATTCCACCCACAACTGGAGCACTGGAACCCTCACACACTACTGCAAGGAGTGTAAGTTCCAATAATAAAATTACAGCACTTTGGGAGGCTGAGGTGGGCGGATTGCCTGAGGTCAGGAGTTTGAAACCAGCTTGGTCCACATGGCGAAACCTCATCTATACTAAAAACACAAAAACTAGCCCAGCATGGTGGCACATGCCTGTAATCTCAGCTACTCAGGAGGCTGAGGCACGAGAATCACTTGAACCAGAGGCCGCAGTGAGCTGAGATTGCAGCACTGCACTCCAGCCTGGGTGACAGAGCGAGACTCCCTCTCAAAAGAATAAATAAAATAAAATAAAATAAAAGTTGGAAAACTAGTTGATCCTCTCTCCCATATTCTATGACCCAGCAATTCTACTTCTAGTTGGAATCCCTCACAAAAATACATGCACGTGGGCACCAGGAGACATTCAAAGGAATTTCCAGAGCAGGGTTATTCAAAGTAACTTCAAACTGGAGGCAATCTAAGTATCTGACAATTGCAAAAGCAATAAATAAATTGTGGTCTATTGGCCAGGCACGGTGGCTCACGCCTGTAATCCCAAGATTTTGGGAGGTCGAGATGGGAGGATCACTTGAGCTCAGGAGTTCAAGACCAGCCTTGCCAACATAGAGAGACCTCATCTCTACTAAAATTCAAAGACATTAGCTGGGCATTGTGGTGCACACCTGTAGTCCCAATCCTGAGGCAGCAGGATCGCTTGAACCACAGAAAGCCAAGGCTGCAGTGAGCCCTGATTGTCACACTGTACTCTAGCCTGGGCAACAGAGAGAGACCTTGTCTTAAAACATATATATATATAGTTGTTTATTTATAAACAACATTGAGAACAAATGAACTACAACTTTGTGTAACAACCTGGGTGAATTTCACAAACATAATATTAAGTCGAAGAAGCCGGATAAACATAAACACACAATATGTGCTGTTTAATTCCATTTATATGAAGTTCAGAGAATGGGAAAAACTAAATTGTAGGGTTTAATGGTGCGTATTTAAGTGGCAAAATTATGAAGAAAGGTAAGGAAATTCTTACCAAAACCTTCAGGATAGTGATTACTTTAGAGAAAAGACAAAGTAATGGTGATTAGGAAGGGGCATGAGAAGGACTTCAGGGCGGTTGATATCATCCTAGTTTTTGACCCAGGAAATGTTCACGTGAAGGCTAACGTTGCGATGGTTAATTGAACTCTATAGTTTTTGTAGATGTCTGTAATATTTCATTTTTTTAAAGGCTTAAAAGACAAATGATTGACAGGCAGCACTGAGCACCCAGTAGAAGGTAGACAGTATTAAATTTCAGTAAATCCTGGCAACTAAATGTAATGGATTCTCTTGCAGTGGGCGAGGACTTGAGAGTGTGAGAACAGAAGGAGCCTATGGCAGTGGCCCAGGAGTGGAATGGTCTGTGAGCTCACTGGAGGGCTGGGCTTGGAGATAGCACATATTTGACATTGCAGACTGTGAGGCAGACATTTAGGCAAACCTAAACTCAGTGTCAAATCCCCTAGGTGTTAGAAGATAGCTTGAAAGACCAAAGATCACAGTGAAGGTGAAGAGTGAGTTCACAGATGTGAGAGTCTGGAAGAAGTAAAAACATATAGGGAAGCTTCAATGAACACTGGAGTAAAATGTAATGTATTGATACGACATATACAGAAGAAAGAATCTTCTAGCCTGGTATTTATTCATTCATTCAAACACTACTTGAGCATCAGAAACTGTTCCGGGTGCAGTAGAGAAGACAAGAAGGCATGAAACACAGTTCTTCTCTTTAGTTTTAACTACGATAAAACATACCCTCATGAACGTTTAAGTAATAATTCAAGATTCCCATCAGCCAAGGGATAAAGTCCAAACTCACCTCCTCCTCTAATATAGAAACTCAACTCCAATTTGGTCTCTTGTTGGTGGCATCTCCCCACGGGTCTCTGCTCTTCCCCAGAGCTCTTCATTTTCACTGCTCCTGTATATTGGAGGCATAATTCTCTGCACTTTATATCTCTTCATTCCTACAACCACCTCCAGAACTGGTATTATTATCGCCACTGGCCAGGTGAGGTAACTGAGGCCCAGAGAGGCTAAATAACTTGTTCAAGTTTACATAGCTTGTCAGTTCTGTGGCCAAGACTGCAACCCTGGGAGTCTGTCTCTAGTATCTGTTTTCTTAACTATCCAACTGGGCTACAGCCATTTGTGCTCCAACCCCTGACAAGCTCAAGCCCTTTCGTCTCTCCGTGGCTTGGGATTTACTGTTTGTAGGCTTCTTCTCCAACAACCAGCTTGAAGGCTGCGGCCTTCTCTGTGCAGCTTTCTGTGCTACCTCCTCGAGGTCAGTGCCTTCTTCTTCCATGCCCTCTCTTTCATGGGCCTCCTCTAACATGTTCCTGAATGTCCTTGAGGGCAGGAACTTGAACTTAGTTTTCTATATGTTTTGCAGAACCTATCACATATGAGATCACAGACGGTGTTGAATTAGATCCAAAGAAGAATATAAATCCCAAAATAAGCGGTGTCAACATGAAGGGTCATTAAAGGTAGAAGAAAGAGAGGCACCTATCATCTGCGGTATCCCAGGGAAGGCTTCCAGAAGGGGTAGCTCCTGGCTAGACTTGAAGGGATGAGCAAAATGTGCGGAAGATGACCAAGAGGATGTGCACAGGCCTGGATACTCCACTGTACAGAACATCTCTAGGAATCACTCATTAAACCAAACCCATCAAAGCAGAGCTGCAGGGAAAGTAACCAGTGTGAAAGAGGAAAGAACGTCAAACTCCCAGTACAGACCCAGCCCAGAACCCTCAAAAAGTTCTGCTCCTTAAGTAAATCCAGAAAACCTGAATACTGCTAAGTACAAGGAACCTGGGGAAGAAAAAATCCAATTTAACCAGATTTAGATTTTTAAAATAATTTTTGTTGGATAATACGGTACATAATTAATTGCAGGTTAGAGCTGCCCTGAATTAGGTCTTGTTTTAAATAAATCAGTATCGATGTGGGGGGATTTTACTGCATATTCTTTGCAACCAGGCCGCCTGAATCATTGCCATAGATTAGGTTCCAACAGAAGATTCCAGCAGGAGATCTCAGCTGGTGCTCATGAGTGGCCCACCCAAGCCAAGAGCAAGCTCCTTCCCAAGCTTCTCTCAGTAGTGACACAAACAGTCCAGGACCCAGCCAAGAAAGAGGGCACTGGCCATGCTAAAGGGGTATTTTTTGAGGTGAACATGGGCTGGACTTCTATGCGGTCCATTTTGATGGAGAGCGAGATCTGAAAAATATCTACCACTGACTTTGGGTTACTGATGGAGTGTCTCAGCAAGACAGACTGAATGGATGAGGGATTAGGGGAGTTGAGCCTACAATATCTGGATTGTAAGGTTTGTCCTGGTTACTCTTGGTTTATATTATTACCTTTTTTCTGGGTGAATTTTGGGAACATAGGGAATACAATTTGAGTATTCCGAATCTGAAAAATCTGAAAGGCTCCAACACCTGAAACATTTTGCTGCTCAAAGGAAATGCTCATTTTGAGATAGAAGATCAGTAGGACTTGTTTTCACGACCCTGTTGATCAAACAGGATGTAGCAGAGAAACGTGCCCAAACCAGCTAGGACTAGGAGTTATAATGCATTTGCATGCCGTAAGACACTCGCCAGTGCCATGACAGTTTGCAAATACCATGCCAATGCCTGGAAGTTATCCTATATGGTTTTGGGCACTCCCTGCCCCTTTTCCAGAAAGTTCGTGAGTATACCCCTTATTTAGCACATAATTAGGAGTAGTTATAAACATAGTTTGCCAGCAATCCACAAGTGGGGTAGCTCGGCTCTGTCTATAGAGCGGCCGTTTTGCTGTACTCTGTTGCTTCAATAAACTTGCTTTATTTCACTGTCAGCTCAGACTTGCTCTTGAATTCTTTCCTCAGCAAAGCCAAGAACCCTCCCGGCCTGAGTCCCAACTTGAGGGTTCACCTGCATCGGTTGGGCATTTTGTATTTCAAAGTTTTAGTTTAAGGATGCTCAACCTGTACATAAATATTATTTTCAGCCGGTCGTGGTGGCTCACGCCTATAATCCCAACACTTTGGGAGGGCAAGGGGGGCAGATCACCTGAGGTCAGGAGTTCGAGACCAGCCTGACCAACATGGAGAAACCCTGTCTCTACTAAAAATACAAAAATTAGCTGGGCGTGGTGGTGCACACCTGTAATCCCAGCTACTGGGGAGGCTGAGATAGGAGAATCGCTTGAACCCAGGAGGCAGAGATTGCAGTGAGCCAAGATTGTGCCATTGTACTCGAGCCTGGGCTACAAGAGTGAATCCCCATCTAAAAAAAAAATATATGTATATATATATGTACACACACACACACATACACACACACACACACACACACACACACACACACACATATATATTTTAGGCCAGGCGCTGTGCCTCATGCTTATAATCCCAGCACTTTGGAAGGCCGAGGCGGGTAGATCACGAGGCCAGGAGTTAGAGATCATCATGGCCAACACGGTGAAACCCCATCTCTACTAAAACTACAAAAAAATTAGCCAGACCTACATTAGCATGCGCCTGTAGTCCCAGCTACTCAGGAGGCTGAGGTAGGAGAATCACTTGAACCTGGGAGGCAGAGGTTGCAATGAGCCGAGATCACACCACTGCACTCCAGTCTGGGCAACAGAGCAAGACTTCATCTCGAAAAAATATATGTTTTTTAAATATATATTTTATATGTGTAATATATATATAATATATGTATATAAAAATACAGATATTCTTTTCTTTTCTTTTGAGATAGAGTCTCACTCCATCACCCAGGCTGGAGTGCAGTGGCATGATCTCGGCTCACTGCAACCTCCACCTCCCGGGTGCAAGCGATTCTCCTGCCTCAGCCTCCTGAGTAGCTGAGACTATAGGCGCATGCCATCACACCCAGCTAATTTTCATATTTTTAGAGGAGACGGAGTTTCACTATGTTGGCCAGGCTGGTCTCAAACTCCTGACCTTGTGATCCCCCCACCTCGGCCTCCCAAAGTGCTAGGATGACAGAAGTGAGCCACCGTGCCCAGTAAAAATATATATATTATTTTCAACTGGTGTCTAAATGAGAAAAACTCTCGACGTTTCATCAGAAGCCCCCAGACCTGTCATAACTTCTCAGGGAGTGTAAGAGAAGCCCCTTGCCCACCTCTGCTCTCTCATAACCGTTACTAAGAGAGAATGCAATACAGGGAGTATGGTTTTCAGAAGATGAGAAAATCTTTTTTTTTTTTAATATATATTTTTTTACTGCTACCTATTTGCCTTAGATTCTTCACAAATAAGGACAATACATCTCACCGGCACTCTTCCATCCACAAATTACCTTGCTGACCTTGATCTCACTGAAACTCATTTTGCAAATGAGAAGACATTGTTCTGTGAATTTTATTGATTTGCCTAAGATGGCAACGTTACAAGGTAGTGGAGTCAAGCCCAAGTCTAGGACTGCTGTGCTCAATTCTGTCCTGGCAACTCTGTCCTGGTTATTTTAAGACCATTGCAGGCCGCAGACCCCAACCCACTTCATAGCAAACACATTACAACATATTTACATTCCACAGAACATATACATTTTTGCTGTATAATTTTTATAATTCCAATTTGGAGTTTTGTTATAATATACATTTTTTTCTCATGATTCAAACCATATTATATTTTTATGTAACCATATAAGGCTTGAGTTGAGTGGCAGCTGACTCATTGATATCGCATTACATTTTACAGACACTTAATTAAATATTTATTTCCATTTTAATGTTTGATTTTCATGTTTAGGAACCAGTACATTTTTTCCAGGTCCGAAATATTATCTTTGGTCCTTGAAAGGTCACAAGCCCTAAGTACCGAGCCAAGAATACACAGCGGCAGAACCAGCCCTGTTCTGGCTGGACCACCACCATAGCTCAGGGCTGTGATGTGAGCAATGGCTTAGAGGCTGGAATTACAACAGGCAGGTAGAGGTGGCTGTCACTGACCCCACTGGCCAGAGCAGAAAGAACAAGATCCTGTCAGTCTCTGGCCTTCTGACAGCTAGGTTCACCTTCGTGGATCTTCTCTGGAACAGTTTGCTGTCTGCATTCTGAAACAGGGTGGGTCCTTATGCTAAACCATGATATTACCCACCCTGTTAAGCCAGCATCCAGGAAAATGTCACAGATGATCAGAGGAAGAGTTTACTATGTATAGTTTTTTTTTTTTTTCTGTTTTTTTGTTTTTGTTTCTGTTTTTTTTGAGATGGAGATGCACTCGCCCAGGCTGGAGTGCAGTGGCACGATCTCAGCTCACTGCAAGCTCTGCCTCCCAGGTTCACTCCATTCTTCTGCCTCAGCCTCCTGAGTAGCTGGGACTATAGGCACCTGCCACCACGCCCGGCTAATTTTTTTTTGTATTTTTAGTGGAGACAGGGTTCCACCATGTTAGCCAGGATGGTCTCGATCTCCTGACCTCGTGATCCACTCGCCTCGGCTTCCCAAAGTGCTGGGATTACAGCCGTGAGCCACCGCACCCGGCCTCTGTTTTTTGTTTTTTTTGAGACATAGTCCCACTCTGTCAACAGGCTAGGGTACAATGGCACCATCTCAGCTTACTGCAACCTCCATCTCCCGGGTTCAAGCAATTCTTCTGCCTCAGCCTCCCAAGTAGCTGGGACTACAGGCACGTGCCACCATGCCTGGCTAATTTTTTGTATTTTTAGTAGAGACAGCTGAAAGTTTCACCATGTTGCCCAGGCTGGTCTCAAACTCCTGACCTCAGGTGATGCACCCACCTTGGCCTCCCAAAGTGCTGGGATGACAGGTGTTAGCCACCGCACGCGGCCCAGTAAACCTCTTTCTTATACCAACCTCCCAGGCTGGCATTTGGGATTCAGGGATGCTAGGGTTTGTACCCAGAGACAAGCTGGTCCTGACTGACTTCATCACCAAAAACTCCAACACTAGAGAAAACTGGGATTGGAGATGAACTCAGGGAGCAGAAGGAAGCCCCTCCTTCTGTTGCCATGCGAACACTCAGAATCCTCCCACCAAACCTCGCTTAAAACCCATTTACTCCTAGTGTTCCATTATTGGAACGCTAAGCTTGTGGAAGTTATTTATATCCTACTGATCAAGGTCATCACCAAGGTCTGACTTTTCCCACAAAAAAATTTTGCATCCTCCAGCATAAATGGGTTAAGGCTGTATCTGTAGAACCTCCCACTAAATGCAACATTTACTACATGCAACATCTCCCCCAGTAATTCTGCCTAAGTTGAGCTTTAATAAAATGCATTTTAGGCTGGGCGTGGTGGCTCACGCCTGTAATCCCAGCACTTTGGGAGACTCAGGGGGGCAGATCACGAGGTCAGGAAATCGAGACTACCCTGGCTAACACGGTGAAACCCCGTTTCTACTAAAAATACAAAACATTAGCCGAGTGTGGTGGTGGGCGCCTGTAGTTCCAGCTACTCAGGAGGTTGAGGCGGGAGAATGGCATGAACCTGGGAGGTGGAGCTTGCAGTGAGCCGAGATCGTGCCACTGCACTCCAGCCTGGGTGACAAGAGCGAAACTCCATCTCAAAAAAATAAAAAATAAAAAAAAATAAAAAATAAAATACATTTTAAATGCACAGGTCAGGGAAACCTAACTACTTAAAGGCATACAGCTTCAAATCCTTTTGGATAGAAAGAAAGAAATCTTTAATAATCTATCACTGCTTAAATTCTCTCTTTGGATGTCCATGTTTTTATATTCTGCAAAATGTTATTAAATTAGGACACATTGTCTGGGCGCAGTGGCTCATGCCTGTAATCCCAGCACTTTTGGAGGCTGAGGCGGGTGGATCATGAGGTCAGGAGTTCAAGACCAGCCTGGCCAACGTGGTGAAACCCCATCTCTACGAAAATACAAAAATTAGCTGGGCGTGGTGGTGCGTGCCGGTAATCCTAGCTACTCAGGAGGCTGAGGTTGGAGAACCACTTGAACCCAGGAGGCAGAGGTTGCAGTAAGCTGAGATCACACCACTGCCCTCCAGCCTGGGCGACAGAAAGAGACTCCATCTTGGAAAAAAAGAATAGGACACATTACCACAGTATTTGCTACAGCACACTGCATTGGGCCTTGGAATTCAGAAAGAAGAGTGAGTTGTTCATGTCATGCCACTTTTCTTCAGTAATTGAGACAAATTTGAAGATACGGAGAAACCTGGGGATTTGGGCAAAGCTCTCCACTCATCTGTTCCTCTGGTTGCCATGGAGAATAACAGTTTTAAAGGCATCTTTAAATGAAGTCAGCTCTGAGCTGAAACCTCTCCTTTTAAGTGAGAAAGCACACTCAGAGGGGAGGGACGGCCGCTGTCTTTGCTGCTCTAAATGGCAGATAATCCAAAGAGGACACAACAGAACCTCATGCCTGTTCAGAAGGGGAGAAATGCACACGGGAGATGATGACGGTTCTGGTGTAGTGCACCCTTCGGAACTCTCGAGGGCCTTCCTCGCACCCTCAGGATCTCATTTCTGATCCTCAGAGCTCCAGGTTTCTGATAGTTGGTTCTTTCTCCAAAGTTCATCGGGTTTCCTTTACCAAATATTCTACTTCTTTGTACCCATTGGTCCTGGAGCTCCTGTGAACAGGGTTTCACCCTCCGACTATCCCTTCCCATGAACTAAAATTGGCTTCATTTACCCATTCAAATTCCTTTTCATCCCTCATCCCTCAGGGAGCCCCCTTTGCTCTGTTTACCTTAAGGAAGGAGGAAACTAGCTAATAATGATAATAGACATTTATTAAGCACCTCTGAAGCACTTGGTGTGGATTACCTCATTTTATCTCCCAGCAACCTTAAGATAGGTCATATCTTTACTCTATTTTACAAAGGAAGAAACAGTCTTAAGAAGCTCAGATAACCTGGTCGCCCGGTTGGCAAGAGCCAGAGTCAGAGTTCAACCCAGACAGTCCAACCCCAGAGGCTCCCCTCATCTTGCCTTTCCATCGAATCATACATTCATTTATTCAGTCAGTATTTATTAAGTCCTCACTACATGCCAGGCACTGTTCAGGGGTTATAGCATCAAGGCAAAAGGGGTTTCCTCCCTCATTATGAGACTAATTCTAGCAAGGAGAGGTGGGCAAGGAATGAATGAATAAGTCAGATAATTTCTCTGTTTGCAGATGACATAATCTTATATATGGAAAACTCTGAAGTCGCCACAAAACAAACAAACAAAAACCTCTTAGAACTAATAAATGAATTCAGTAAAGCTGAAGAATACAAAATCAACACATAAAAATTGGCAGTGTTTGTATATACTAATAGTGAACTATCTAAAACAGAAATCAAGAAAACAATTCCATTTACAATAGCTACAAAAAAAATGAGATACCTAGGGATAAACTTAACCAAGAAGATGAAATATCTCTACACTAAAAACCATAAAGCATTGATGAAAAAAATTTTAAAAGACACAAATAAATGAAAAGATATGTTATGTTCATGGATTAGAAGACTGAATATTGTGAAAATGACCATACTACCCAAAGATATCCACAGATTTAATGCACTCCCTATCAAAATACTAAAGACATTTTTCACAGAAATAGAAAAAAAAAAATCCTAAAATTCATATGGAACCACAAAAGACCCCAAAAGGCCAAAGCAATTCAGAGCAAAATCAACAAAGTTGGAGGCATCACACTACCTGATTTCAAAATATACTATAAAGCTGTAGTAACCAGAACAACATGGTACTGGCATAAAAACAGACACATAAAACAATGGAATAGACAGCCTAGAAATATATTCAGGCACCTACAGCCACCTGTTTTTGACAAAGATACCAAGAACACACATTGGGGAAAAGATTGTCCCTTTAATAAATTGAATATCCTAGGGAGGCTGAGGCAGAATAACTTGAACCCAGGAGGAGAAGTTTGCAGTGAGCTGAGATTGCCCACTGCACTGCAGCCTGGGCAACAGAGTGAGACCCTGTCTCAAAAATAACATAAAATAAAATAAATCGAATATCCGAAGAATAAAATTAGACCCCTGTCTCTCATTGTATATGAAAATCGACTCAAAATGGATAGAAGACTTAAAAGTAAAACCTGAAACTATAAAACTACTAGAAGAAAACAGGGGAAACACTTCACAACACTAAGCCAGGCAGGGGTTTTTTAAAATAAGAAGTCAGAGGCACAGGTATCAAAAGCAAAAACACACAAATGGGACCACATGAAATTAAAAAGCTTTTGCATAACAAAGGAAACAATTAACAAAGTGATGAGAAAACCTACACTCTCTTATAGGTTTGGAAGAAAATATTTGCAAACTATCTATCTAACAAGGTGTTATCCAGAAATATGTAAGGAACTTAAACAACTCAACAGCAATAAAACAAATAACCAGATTAAAAAATGGGCAAAAAACCTTAATAGACATTTCTTAAGACATACAAATGGACAACAGGTACACGAAGAAACGCTCAATATCACTAAATGTCAGAGAAATGAAAATCAAAACCACAATGAGATACCACCTCATTCCAGTTAGAATGGCTCTTATCAAAAAACAAGTGTTGGTGAGGATGTGGAGATAAGGGGACACTTGACACTTGCATACTGTTGATAAGAATGTAAATTAGTACAGCAATTATGGAAATCAGTATAGGGGTCCCCCCCAAAATAAAAATAGAATTACAGTATGATCCAACACTCTCACTGCTGGATATATATCCAGAGGAGGTGAAATCAGGGCTGGGTGTGGTGACTCAGGCCTGTAATGCGAGTACTTTGGGAAGCCAAAGCGGGTGGATCAATTGAGGTCAGGAGTTCGAGACCAGCCTGACCAACATGTGAAACCCCATCTCTACTAAAAATATTTAAAAAATTACCTGGGCGTGATGGTGGGCACCTGTAATCCCAGCTACTCTGGAGGCTGAGGCAGGAGAATCGCTTGAACCCAGGTGACAGAGGTTGCAGTGAGCTGAAATCATACCACTGCACTCCAGTCTGGGCGACAGAGCCAGACTCCATCTGAAAAAAAATTAAAAAAAGAGTGAAATCAGGATGTTGAAGAGATATCTGCACTCCCATCTTTATGTCAGTACCATTTTTAATAGCCAAGATATGGAATTAACCTAAGTGTCCATCAATAGATGAATGGTAAAGAAAATGTGGTATATAAGCACGACAAAATTCTATTCAGTCATAAAAAAAGAATGAAATCCTGTCATTTGTGACAACATGGCTGACCCTGGAGGACACCATGTTAAGTGAAATAAGCCAGATACAGAAAGACAAATATCACATGATCTCACTCATATGTGGAATTACAAAGAAAAAAAGTTGATCTCATCGAAGCAGAGTATAGAACAGTGGTTATCAAAGGCTGGGAAGGGTGACTACAGTTAACTGTAAGGTATTGTATATCACCCTATAGCTAGAAGAGAAGTTTTCGAATATTCTCATGACAAAGAAATTACAAATGCATGAAATGATGAATATGCTAACTACCCTGAGTTGATCATTATACAACATGTACAGGTACTGAAATATTAATTTGTATCCCATAAACATGTACAATTATAATGTGATAATTTTTTTTTTTTGAGATGGAGTCTCACTCTGTCACCCAGGCTGGAATGCAGTGGCGCAATCTTGGCTCACTGCAACCTCCACCTGTCACGTTCAAGCTATTCTCCTGCTTTAGCCTCCTAAGTAGCTGTAAGTACAGGTGCCCACCACCATGCCCAACTGATATAATGTTACAGTTTTGGGGGTTTTTTGAGACAGAGTTTTGCTCTTGTTGCCCAGGCTGGAGTGCAATGGCAGGATCTCGGCTCACCACAACCTCCACCTCCCAGGTTCAAGTGATTCTCCTGCCTCAGCCTCCCAAGTAGCTGGGATTACAGGTGCCCGCCACTACCCCCAACTAATTTTTGTATTTTCAGTAGAGATGGGGTTTCACCACGTTGGCCAGGCTGGTCACCAACTCCTGACTTCAGGTGATCCACCCGCCTTGGCCTCCCAAAGCGCTGGGATTACAGGCGTGAGCCACCGCACCTGGATGACGGTTGTTTTTTTTTTTTTTTAATCAGATAATTTCTTTTTTTTTTTTTTGAGACAAAGTTTCACTCTGTGGCCCAGACTGGGGTGCGGTGGTGCGATCTCGGCTCACTGCAAGCTCCACCTCCTGGGTTCCCGCCATTCTCCTGCCTCAGCCTCCTGAGTAGCTGGGACTACAGGCGCCCGCCACCGTGTCCGGCTAATTTTTGTATTTTTAGTAGAGAGGGGGTTTCACCATGTTAGCCAGGATGGTCTCGATCTTCTGACCTCATGTTCCGCCCGCCTCGGCCTCCCAAAGTGCTGGGATTGCAGGCGTGAGCCACCGCGCCCTGCAAAATCAGATAATTTCTAAGAGTGATAGGAGCTATGGAGAAAAAAATTTCAAGGAATGGGACAAAGTGGTGGTCCTCAAACTTGGGTGTGCACGAGATCAGCTGGGCCCCACCCTCAGGGCTCCTGGTCCAATAGGTCTGGAGTAGGGCCAGGGAATTTGCATTTCTTTCTTTCTTTCTTTTCTTTTTCTTTGAGACAGGCTGAAGTACAATGGCACAATCTCGGCTCACTGCAACCTCCACTTCCGGGGCTCAAGCAGTCCTCCCGCCTTGGCCTCCCGAGTAGCTGGGACTACAGGCGTGCACCACCATGCCAGGCTAATTTTTTTTTTTCCGTCATGTTGCCTAGGCTGCTCTCCAGCAATCTACCTGCCATGGCCTACCAAAGTGCTGGGATTACAGGCGTGAGCCACCGCGCCCAGCCTGAATTTGCATTTCTAATAGGTTTCCAAGTGAGGTTGCTGCCGTTGGTCTGGGGATCACACGTGGAGAATCCCTAAAACAGAGTGGATTGGAATGGGGAATGGGGGAAGCCTCTCTTACCTATGTGTGGCGTTTGAGTTGAGATGTGAATGACGGAAATGAGGAAGTCACTGGGATTACTGAGGGAAAAGGGTTTCTAGCACAGGATATGGCAAATGCAAAGTCCCCAAGGTGGGAAAGTGAGCTGCTGGTGTTGGAAGGACAGAACAAAGATCTGCTGAGTGTTGAATGAGGCAAGAGTCAGTTTAGCCCCAACCCAGTTTGGTTCTTTCTTCTCCTACTGCTCCTCCGGGCTGTGTTGTTTAACATGAAAATCCCAGTGTCTTTCACAACAAAACAGTGGCAGTAGATTGACTTAAAAAAGAAAGATCCAATATAGGATTACTTTAAATGGGCTCCTCCTTTGGCACGTTTGAAATATTTCAGTTGTCCTTCACTCCAATTTCCAATTGCAGTTTTTCAAATAAAAATAACCTCTTGTGTTTATGCAACATATGTTGATGTTGTATATAATTTAATTATCTATTTTTTTATCTGGGCAATTTGCCAAATCTTCAAGTTGTTTCAAAAGATCAAAGACAGGATATGTGCCTTTTCTTTCCTCATTCTTTCACCCCAGCGCTTTTCAAATGTAAATGTGCCTAGAACTTAACTCACTGAGCCTCCCTGGAGAGGGACCTTTATGAAGGAAGAGAGGCCCAGGTGAACCTCTGAGCCCCTTATCCAATCCCCGCCCCAAGGATCATGGGTAATCAGTCTGGGAAAGGGTGAGGTCTAGGATTCCACTGAGTTCTCTGTCAAGGTGAGCCCGGTGTGTTAGGGGATTTGGCTTTCCTCTTTCTCTTAACCGATTTGCCTGGGGCTGCTTCTGCGGCGTGGTGTTCATTACCTGCCTTTGTTTTTATCTGCTCTGATGAGTTCTCCAAGATTGATAGAAAGAGCCTGGTGATCCAATTTCTAAGAGAAATGAAGACTATCAAGCATTCTAAATTTCCTAAACATTGTACAATTGATAGTTGGCTGGAGCATCTGAAAGTTTATTATTGGTGAGTTTTATGGGCTGAATTGGGTCCCTCCAAAATTTGTATGTTGAAGCTCTAGCCCACAGTACCTCAGATGTGACTGCAGTGGAGGTAGTTCTTTGAGGAGGTAATCAAGGTTAAATGAGGCCATTAGAGAGGACCCTATCCAAAATGACTGACATCCTTACAAGAGGAGGAGATTAGGCCACAGTGTACACACAGGAAGGCCAGCTGAAGACAGGAGAAGGGGACCATCTACGAGCCAAGGAGAGAAGCCTCAGAAGAAACCAACCCTGCTCACACATTGATCTTGGACTTCCGGCCTCTACCAGGACCGTTTCTGTTGTTTAAACCCCCAGTCTGCATGGCAGCTTTTGCAGACTAACACAGTGAGTGTATGTGTCTTAGATTCTTATAGAAAGTTTGCTATACATTTCACTCTACACTTCTAAAATAAATTTCCTTTTATAATATGAAAGGAAACCAGGTTTCGCCCCTGAGAAAATCTTGCAGGTTTCAGTTCTGCAGAAAACCTATTGGCCAGAGTCAGTGAGAGGAGACTGAAATCCTGCCTTCTGCTGCACCTTTTAATAGGTGTCTCTCTCTGCCCATATGACAGCTCTGTCTCTTCACTTCCATTTTTCTCACTCTGGCCTGGTCAGCAAACAGGATTTGTGGGTTGTTGCTTGTGTTTCATATTTCACATCTGGTTGAAATACACTCTGACCCAGAATAGTCCACTTAAGTAGTTAGGAAGAAAAAATCTAGATTCTTCCCCTGTCCCTGAAGTTCAAGGGGTGCTAAGAATGAAAAGCCCTTCTCTATGCCAACAATGACACAGCACTGGATATCCACAAGAGAGACTCCAGGGTGAGGAGGGAACACACATCAAGTCCCTTGAGTCCTGTTGGGGGAACTTTCAGTCTGAATAAACCAGAATTCCTTTGGTTGCAAGTGACAGAAAACCAACTCAAACTAGCTTAAAACGTGAAAAAGGAGAGTGTGGAGAGGCCTCTGTAAGTAGGGTGTCCAAGTCCTGGTGGTTTCAATCAAGTATAGTTGGATCCTGGGTTCAGTATACTCTGCTTCCCTGATATGTTGGTAAAGATGGCCACAGATTTGTCTTCCATAGAGATACTGATCTCAGGCCAGGTGTGGTGGCTCACGCCTGAAATCCCAGCACTTTGGGAGGCCAAGTAGAGTAAATCCTGAGGTCAGGAGTTTGAGACCCTGGCCAACATGGTGAAACCCCGTCTCTACTAAAAATACAAAAATTAGCTGGATGTGGTGGCACGTGCCTGTAATCCCAGCTACTCGGAAGGCTGAGGCAGGAGACTCACTTGAACCCAAGACACGAAGGTTGCAGTGAGCCAAGATTGCACCACTGCATACCAGCCTGGGTGACTGAACAAGACTCTGTCTCAAAAAAAGAAAGAAAAGAAAAGAAATACTGATCCCAAAGAAAAAATCATGTCTCTTGTTACAGCAAACCTCTATGGGAGAACCTTGAGTGGTCCGGCAGGGTCACCTACCAATTTCTAAAACAATGCAGCCAGGCTGGTAGAGGATCCGGGCCACACACCTATCTACCTCTGGGACCGGGAAGTGGGGTGAGGGTGGTTGGCCCCATCCAAGCCGCTGAGAGTAAGGAGGATTGGTTCCTCCAAGAGGTGCCAGGAAGGAAGCAAGTGAACACATGAAACATGAATCTTTGGTTGGTGCAGGCTTAGAGAAAGTGCTCAGCAATGACTGGCATAAAAAGTGCTTAAGTTTCAGGAGAGTTAACCTGAGGCAAAAAAAAAAAAAAGTGCTTAAGTGACAATTTGATAAAAAAGGGAAAAGTGCTGTTCCAAAAATTTGAAAGGCTGTCTTGTGGAAGAGAGAGAGGAAAGGAAAGAGGATGAAACTGGAAATTATGTGGAGAAGTTGTAAGAGAGGTAGATTTCACTTTAGTGCAAGGAAAACCCTTCCAGAACCCAGGAACAACAAAAAGGAGTCGCTTCATGAATTGATGCGGTCCCCGTTCCTAGCTGAGTCCTAGCAGGGATGAACGGCCACCCACCAGCAATGCAGAAAAGGGAGGTTCAAAAGCAGGTGAGTTGCGGGCTCGACGGATGCCAAGACCCCATTTCAACCTCAATATCTGATGACTGGGAAACACTGAAGCAGGCCAGGCGTGGTGGCTCATGCCTGTAATCCCAGCACTTTGGGAGGCCGAGGCGGAGGGATCACTTGAGGCCAGGAGTTCGAGACCAGTCCGGCCAACATGGCGAGACTCCTGTCTCTAATAAAAATACAAAAGTTAGCCAGGCGTGGTGGTGGGTAACAGGTGGTGGCCTGTAATCCCAGCTACTCGTGAGGCTGTAGCAGAAGAATCTCTTGAATCTGGGAGGCAGAGGTTGCAGTGAACCAAGATCTTGCCGCTGCACTCCAGCCTGGGCGACGGAGTGAAACTCTGTCTCAAAAAAAAAAAAACAAAAGAAAAGAAAAAGAAAACACTGAAGCAGTAAAGAAGATGCAAACCTGAGGGGAGCACCTTGGGCAGCTTCAAGGAGTTTTTTAAGCCAACATTTCCTGAGGCCTGACCACGTGCCAGGTTCTGGCTAAGTGTTTGCATCTCTCTCCCCCATTTAAACCTCACAGCAACTCTTGAAATAAGTTTTGGTGACTTCACTTCATGAGCAAGGAAACTTGGATGCAGAGAGGTTGAGTAGCTTGCCCAAAACGATGCAGTAAACAGCAGTGCTGGGCTTTGAATTCAGGCCAGCTGCACTTTCAGTCCCAGCTCTTCGCCTGTTTGCTCTTGGGACACAGGCAGGCCTGCTTCTTTGCAAAGAGCAGCATCACGCACCTCCCTCTGCTCACCTACCCCCTCCCGCCCGACTGGGATCAAGGTCGACTTGCTCCAGATGGCGGCAGGCAGGTCTAATGAGATGTGAAGGGATTCCCCATGGGGAGCCAAGAGTGGCTGGGAGAGAATCCCAGATTCACATCTCCCAACTTGAGATGTCAGGAGCAAATGCCGTAGCCATGCATTAAAAACAGCAGCAGCAGCAGCAGCAAAGTCAGCACTGAACCCTTTCCAACTCCCATCCGACCAATTGCTTAGGTTGGAAGGACCTCAGGCCCCCAGGTGTGGCATGGGTGCTACCTGCTTTAGGTCCCCACATGCACAGTCAGTCAGACCCGGCCTCCACCATCCATCCCCAGCATCCACACGGACAACATGGCCGACGGACCCATCTTTCACCGATGCGACTTGCCATTTCCTCTCAAAATGGGGGAAAGCACCTGCTCAGGCACTGAGACACACACCTAGGAATTTGTATTTCTCTTTTTTAGAGAAAGTAAATCTTGAAATAAATAGACCGATAGGCCAGGCGCAGTGGCTCACACCTGTACTCCTAGCACTTTGGGAGTCTGAGGCGGGAGGATTGCTTGAGCTCAGGGGTTAGAGACCAGCCTGGGCACACAACAGTGAGACCTTGTCTCTAATAAAAATTTAAAAATTAGCTGGATGTGGTGGCACACACCTGTAGCCCCAGCTATCCGGGAGGCTGAGTCAGGGCGAGGTGGGAGATCAAGGCTGCAGTGAGCTATGATCATACCACTGCACTCCCAGCCTGAGCAGCAGAGGGAGACCCTGTCTTAAAATAAATAAATAAATAGAAATAGACATAACGTGGAGGCCTCCTGGACTCTGGACCCATGTGTGTATTGTTTCTTACCAAGGATTAAACAGAGCTGGGCCACCTCTCACCTGGTTCAGTTATTTGTTTTCCCCAAGCTTCCTGTTTCTCGTCCCCTCTGTGCCTGATGCTAATCATCAGGTTTCCAGGTTGGTCATGGCTACAGAAGTTACACTGAGGCATGTGGTGATCTGAGTTTGTGCTCTTTGTTTCTTCCTTCCGCTGTGCAGTTAATGATGAACACCGAACAGCCACCTTCTCAAATACTTCCAAACACCAACCTGAAATTCACAGGAGAGCTTGACAGAGGCCGAGGACGTGTGATTTTTAAGGTAAGCATGTGATGGCTTTGACAGGAATACATTTTGAGAGGTTAACATAGCACCAAAGAGATGGTTTATTTTAAAGGCAGGCTGTAACTCAGGATCACGAGCTTGGAGACTTGAATGCAACAAAAGGCAAACTGAGCTTGGCTCCTGCAAGAGCCTCCTGTGAACGTGAGCTGTGTCCTAGCAGCCTCTGAAGGTGGACTCTAAAAAGAAAAGGTCTTAAAGAATTGCAGAAGATGGCTGTGGCTTGCAGTTGTGGTGGGGAAAATTTTGCAAGCACATTCTTAGAATATATCAATTAAATATGACATCAGTATGAGAGTTAAGGTGAAAGTCAAATTCCTTGTTGGAAACGACCATAGCAATGACTCATCCTACAGGTCTTGAAATTAAAGCTATATTTCAGTAACACTGTATATTTCAAAACCACAAAATGGAAGCTTTGATTTTTCACTCAGTCACCTGAAAAGTACTACAACGGTATCCAAGAGCAACGAAATTGCATTTCAGAGACCTGACACGAGATGGTTAGTGGGTGTTAGGAGAGTGTATGGGTTTTAACGACCCCTTCTGATTTGTTCTTCACTCAAAGCTGCTGTCAATAAGCTACTCCTAGAGGACACGGAAAGATCCTTTCCTGTTTTTAAAAGAAATAACATGCTTCATCAAGAATTATTACGAATTTTGGAAGGAAACGGTACTACAGGATCTCCATCTCTTTTTCTCCAGCGAAAATTGCATTTCTGTAATTCAAGATCTAGTCACCAGGGCTTAAGCAAGATCTTGTGCCAGCAATCAGGCATGGATCAAATGCACTTTTGCCTTCCTAAGGTAAGTTCGATTAAAATAAAAACGGTCTAGAACATTCACAGGATAAGGTGTGATTCCTGCGTCTAACATTTCAAAGATTTTTTTATGCAAGATAAAGTAAGTCATAGATGGCCACCTGTTATTTTCCTAGGGTTCCCTTTGTCTTGGAAGAAATGCCTATGAATTGTCCCAGGTTGGCCACCACTAAGAAATGGAGACATCAGAATGCTTCTGGACAAAGCTGCCTCCATGAGTTTTGTTTCATTTTTAATTTTCATTGAAAATAATAGACGTATAGCTGGGTGCGCAGTGGCTCACGCCTGTAATCCCAGCACTTTGGGAGGCTGAGGCCAGTGGATCACCTGAGGTCAGGCATCCAAGACCAGCCTGGCCAACATGGTGAAACCCCATTTCTACTAAAAATACAAAAATTAGCTGAGCTTGGTGGCATGCGCCTTTAGTCCCAGCTCCTCAAGAGGCTGAGGCAGGAGAATCGCTTGAACCTGGGAGGTGGAGGTTGCAGTGAGCCAAGATCGCACCATTGCACTCCAGCCTGGGCGACAGAGCAAGACTCCATCTCAAAATAATAATAATAGAGATACAGAAAAATGCATAGATCATAGGTGCCCAGCTCGATGGATTTTCACAAATAAAACACACCTGTTTAACCAGAACCCAGCCAGCACCCTAGAAGCCCCCTCATTCTCCCTTTCAGTCACTGCTGACCACCCAAGGTAACCAATATTCTAACTCTAGCACCATAGATCGGTTTTGCCTGGTTTTATACTTTGTGGAGATGGAATCACGCAGTCTCTTCCCTTTTGTGTCTGGCTTTTTTCACACGTTATGTCTGTGCCATCCATCCATATTGCTGCCTACAGTTACAGACAGTTCCTTCTCTCTGTTGGCTGGTATTCCATTATGTGAGTATACCACCATTTATTTGTCCATCCTACAGCTGATGGACATTTGAGTAGCTTCCACTATGGGGCTGCTAGCGAGCCAGCTGCAGGAGTGTGTCACGTGGGTTGCAGTGTGCCGGTGCCCAGGACTGCTCCTAAGGTGCGTGGACGCTTCACGCAGCTGCTTGGAACAGCGCCGCCTGCACGACATTGTCTGTTGCCCCTTCTGCCGGCAGATGCAAGCCTCGGGCGAGAAAGACCACAGCTCCCCACCTGTGAACACCGACTCTTGTTTCCATGAAAAAAGTTTGTAAAAAAGATCAGCAGCTGAGAACAGAAGTAAGTATTGTTTGCATTATCTTAGAGATCGCAGCAGCTGGCCGCAGAGAATCTGGATCAGAGCTAACAAGGGAACTTATTGAAGCAGGATACAGCCTAACAATTCTTGAACAAGGAATAGGGCATGCCCAGGGAAGTAGAAAATAGTAGAAGCTGAGAGGTAAAATGTTGCCAAGAAAACTTAACTGAACCATCTTATCTCAATAGCTTATGTGTTTTAAATAAGGGCAAAAAGACGGGCGTGGTGGCTCATGCCTATAATCCCAGCACTTTGGGAGGCTGAGGTGGAAGGATCACTTGAGGCCAGGAGTTGGAGACCAGCCTGGACAACATAGTGAGACCTTGTCTCCACCGGAAGAAAAAAAAAGAAAAAGCTAAAAATCTTCATGAACAAAATAACTCGCCTATCTTTTCCCTGAGAAAGTGAGTTTGCATCTCAGCCCAGGGCTGTCCTGGGGAAGTTTCCCAGGCTCTCTGTGGTAAAGTTCTGCTTCTCGTCTGTAAAAAGAGGGGGACTATGTTCTCAGGGCCTGAGGGTCGGAGACACGGAAGGTGAAAGTGCTGGAAAACACTGAGTAGATGCTGACCAAATGCTGTATTCCCTCTCAGCCCCCACGTGCCGTGGTTCAGACAAGAGGTATGTAATACGTAGCTGAGAGCTCAAGTGCACAAATGGGCTAGAATGTGGTGACTCAGAGGAAGGTCAGAAGATGCACAGCTTGTGCCCTTTGAAAATCTAAAAGAAAAATAAGTGAAAAAACTGCATGGGTGCCAGCGCAGGGCAGAGAGTGAGTGGGGAGGAGAACGGCATGCTCTGGAGAGGACAGACGCGGGCCAGGGGCAGGCTGGAGGGCAGCACAGCCGCACACACCAAGCTGACGACCTTTTCTTCGAATGCAGCTTCACTCTACACGTATCAGATTCTGGGTCCTAAGAGAAAGGCTCTAGCACGATCTGTGTCTTGGAACGTTTTCACCGGCCCAGACACTCAATCACCTGGTTGGGTGAACGAAGTGGGGCCTGAGGTCTCAGGATTTGGGGTGCTTTCAGGATGCCTCTTCCCAGAACTCTTCTGTATGAACCCAGAGTCAGTGGCTCCAAGACAGATCTTAACCTCTCCTGTGAGTGGAGATGACAAGTTTGGATTTAAGGGCAAAAGATAGTATCTCTGGGAATAAAAGGCAGGCAACACAATAACGCTTTGAAGTCCGGGTGCCTGAAGTCCACCGCTGGAACTCCAGCTGTGCTGCGGGTCTCCGCAGGGCGGGGAGACTCTTACCAGGCACACCAACAGGGCTGCAGGAAACGGGGAGGGGTGAGTGCTCTCCAGTCAGGCAGAAAGAAATCACTCCAGCTCCACTGGTTTCACCACCACGACTGAGGCTCCTTTTTCCTTTTGGACTCCCAGCCCCAGTCATAATCATCCTTCACGTTTACCCACGTGCGTGATGTTTTCTGACCCTCAAAGAGATGCAACCCACTTTATCCCAACATGAAGGAGATCAGCGGTTACCATCACACCCGCTTTACCAATAAGCTCAAGCAAACCCAGAGACATTCTGTAACTGACTGGTGTATGAAAAGCCACAAGCCATAGGTCCAAGTCTCCCGGACGAGTTCACCAGACCACATCTTCCAGAAAGACAGGCCTGAGCCCCTGACATAGGCAGGTGTAGACGGTCTTCAGGTTTTAAACCAACGGAGCTTGGATTTAAGGGTCACGGATAGTGGCCACTCAGCCACGGCGTGGAGAGGCTCAGCTGGTTACCGCCTAAGAACACCAGGTGAGCAGCTTTGAGAGATGCTTAGGTGATAGAGTGAACTGGATTTGGTGACAAGCCGCTTGGGGAAAAGGAAAGTCAGGATACCCCTGGGTTTCTGGCCTGTGGGTCTGTGTTGGACAGTCGCAATCACTGGCCAGCTGGCCTTTGAGGTCAGCCTTATTGATAGAGCCTGGATTTCAGGGGTCGCCATTCATTTATTTTGTGAACAAACATTAACTGAGTGTCTATATGTGCCTAACACTCTATTGAACGCAGAATCATGCAGGGTGGAAGCATCCTTCCTCTGGGTTTAGTCTATGTTTGACACGGCTTTGTGTCCCCAGCAATTCGCCCACCACCTGGTGTCTTTGCGAGTTCTCAGTATAGTCACATTCTGAATGAAGAAAGGATGAGATGTTTGTTTTTGTTGTTGGGGGTGGGGGCAGGGTCTTGCTCTGTCACCCAGGCTGGAGTGCAGCGGTGCGATCATGGCTCACTGCAGCCTCAACTTCTCTGGCTCCAGTGGTCCTCCCATCTCAGCCTCCCTGTTACCAGCAGTGAGTCCAAACGGGTCTGCAGCAGCCTCAGTTCTTTCCTCCTCCGAAGAAAGAATTCAACCAAGGAGGCATAAAGCAGAAGGAAAGACTGAGGCAAGTTTTAGAGCAGGAGTGAAAGTTTATTAAAAAGTTTTCGAGCAGGAATGAAAGGAAGTAAAATTTGGAGGAGGGCCAAGCGAGTGACTTGAGAAACCAAGAGTTCTATTTGACCTTTGACTTGGGGTTTTATATGCTGGCATACTCCCAGGGCCTGCATTCTTTCTCCCCTGATTCTTCCTTTGGGGTGGGCTGTCCGCATGTGTAGTGGCCTGCCAGCACTTGGAGGGGCCGCATGCACAGTGTGTTTACTGGAGTCGCACGCATGCTCACTTGAGGCATTCTCCCCGTGCAAGTCCAATGTCCCTAGATGCTCACATGCCAGTTAATGTGCATGCTTGAGCCCACTCTCGATCAACTCCTGAGATCTTATCAGGAAGCGGCTAATCACCAGTTTCAGATGTTTCCTATCTAGTGGGAGACTGCCTTTCCCTGGTGCTGGCTACAACCAATTATTATTTTAGAGAGACAGTTAACAACCTTCACCATCATCTGATGGTCGCCTAACATTCCTGGTGGGGTCAGGGGAGCCCTCTCCTGCCCTGCTCATGTCTGACTAGCTACCTACTGTAATCCTGAGTAGCTGTGACTACAGATGCACACCACCACACCTGGCTAATTTTTTTTGTATTTTTGGTAGAGATGGGGTTTCACCAGGTTGCCCAGGCTGGTCTTGAACTTCTGAGCTCAAGCGATCCACCCACCTCGGCCTCACAAAGTGTTGGGATCACAGGTGTGAGCCACTGCGCCTGGCCAGAAGAGATAATTTCTTTAAAAACATACTCAAACCATATCACTTATCTGCTTAGAAGTCATTGGTGGCATGGTCGGGCATGGTGGCTCACGCCTGTAATTCCAGCACTTTGGGAGGCTGAGGCCGGTGGATCACCTGGGGTCGGGAGTTCGAGACCAGCCTGACCAACATGGAGAAACCCTAGCTTCTTGGGAGACTGAGGCAGGAGAATCACTTGGACCCAGGAGGCAGAGGTTGCAGTGAGTCGAGAGCTCGCCATTGCAGCCCAGCCTGGGCAACAAGAGCAAAACTCTGTCCCCCCAACCCTGAAAAAAAAAAAGTCATCAGTGGCTTTCCATTGCATTTGGAATAAAACTTGAAGTCCTCCCCAAGGCCTCCAAAACCACATAGGAGCCAGCCCTTGTGAGCGCCACCTCCCCTACCACTCACCCCTTATCTCCAGCCTGTAATTATCCAACCACTGAAACTTGTGCTCCCATCTCAGGGCCTGTGGATTTGAGGCAGACCCGGAGTCCCCTTCCTCACCATCCTTAGCATGACCTCCACACAGAGCCCTCCCCAGCCATCCTCTCAGTCACTCTCTAATCAATTACCCGGGTGTATTTTTCTTCATGGTACTTATTATCTAAAACAATCTGACTTATTTATCAGTGTGTTCTTTAGCCCTTTCCTCAACTATATTTTATGTTGAACATGCAGATAGAAAAGTCAGAGACAATGGCTGAGCCAGAAATGGGCCTGGGCCACCCTGGTGAGGAGAGAGAGCAATACGCAGATATTTGAGAGATTTATTTTGGGTATTTGGTTTGTATTTTTTTAGACAGTCTTGCTCTGTCATCCAGGCTGGAGTGCAGTGGCCAGATCTCAGCTCACTGCAACCTCCACCTTCCAGGTTCAAGCAATTATCCTGCCTCAGCCTCCTGAGTAGCTGGGATTACTTGCATGCACCACCACGCCGGGCCAAATTTTGACTTTTTAGTAGAGATGGGGTTTCACTATGTTGGCCAGGCTGGTCTCCAACTTCTGACCTCAGATGATCCTCCCGCCTTGGCCTCCCAAAGTGCTGAAATTACAGGTGGGAGCCACGGCACCTGGCTGAGAGATTTGTTTGAAAGGTGCTTTGGAGGTGGAGCTGACAGGGTTTGTGGAGGCACTGAATAAGGAAAGGATAGTGTAGGCACTCACCAGGTCTGCATGGATGGTTGTGCTGATCCCTGACCTTGAGTGCCTCAGAGGAGGGCCATGTGTGGGTACAAAAGGCATGAGCTGGGCTTTCCACTCCCTGGATTTGCAGTGCCTCTGAGGCACCCTAGAGGACCCTTGCCATGTGGGGTTGACACCGGGGCCTGGAGCTCAGCAAAGGTCAGAGCTGCAGGTGTAATATGTGAGCCCCGGTATGGCTGACTGTGGGCCCTGTGGGTTGCATGAAGTAGCTTAATGCGAGCAGAAAAGAGAGACAGGAGGGGGCCTTAGAGGAGCTCTTGAGGAGCTGTACGAGAGAAGAGCTGGCCAGGGAGAGGGGTGTGGGCAGCTCAAAACAGAATCACAGGGTGGAGAAAGCAAGCCAGGAGACAGCTGGCTCCAGTGACTGACGGCATCATTCCACCCTTGCCTGCTTTCCTGTGCTGTGATACCCGGTGTGGCTATGTTGTCATTCCCCTGTCAATATCAAGTGAGTTTTTGTAAGTTTGAAAACCTGCATTTTAAATTTTAAATGAAGATGGAAGAGTATGTCCAGAGGCGTGGGTGTGCGTGCCTGGTCCCAAGCTGGACTCCTTGGGAGGGTCCTGCCAACCCTGCCAGCCAGTGCCAGATACGTGGATGTGTATTGGGCTGAACCCCACAGAGACCGTTGGGCTCTCCAAGTGGCCTCTTTCATAGCCTTTACAAGTGATAACTCACGGCCGGGCGCGGTGGCTCAAGCCTGTAATCCCAGCACTTTGGGAGGCCGAGACGGGCGGATCACGAGGTCAGGAGATCGAGACCATCCTGGCTAACATGGTGAAACCCCGTCTCTACTAAAAAATACAAAAAACTAGCCGGGCGAGGTGGCGGGCGCCTGTAGTCCCAGCTACTCGGGAGGCTGAGGCAGGAGAATGGCATAAACCCGGGAGGCAGAGCTTGCAGTGAGTTGAGATCCGGCCACTGCACTCCAGCCTGGGCGATAGAGCGAGACTCCGTCTCAAAAAAAAAAAAAAAAAAAAAAAAACAAGTGATAACTCACAAGGACCCTCTCCATGACTTCCCCCTCTTCTTCAGAGGAGGAAACCAAGGCAGGAGAAATGACTTGCCCAGCTCAACAACCAGTGAGGAGAGGTATCAGGATTCAAACCAGGCAGTGCAGCTCCAGACTCCATGGCCTTTACCACTGCCCCCCACCCTTTGGCAAGCTCCACTTTTGATAGCGCTGATGTGATAGCAGACAACGTGTAATTGCCAAACTTAGTCAACAGCACGCTAGCTTTGAATGGAAACACAAGGTATGACCCAGTCTCTTCTTCTTAAGCATTTGGTTGAGATAATGATGCAATCTTTATTCGTCCCTGCTCCCCCGACCCCCCCATCCCCACCCCTTATCTTCCTAAGGAACCGTCTAGGGGACTTTCTGAGCTCTGAGAGGCTTCTTTACGGCTTCTGAGGTCAGTATCCGCCCTGCGTGAAGGATACTGGGCCACTCAGGCCTTCTCCCACTCCCTGGCAGGATCCTAGGGCTTGAGGACGCTGGAGCCATTCCGGGTGAGATCGGCCGTGTGACCAGCCTGCAGTGCAGCAATTTGTGCAGGGCGTCTCTCCACACATTAGCTGAGCTTCTTGACTCAGGCTAATTTAAGCCTGTTTCACTATGACCTGGGCAAGAAGACACCCGAAGCCAGAGAGCACCTCGGTGCTTTTTATGACCTTGAGAGTTTCTCTTCCTAATAAGCTGTTTCCTGGCATCATTCTAGCCACGCCCACTTTCCTGTTTGATAACCAATGTTGCTGTGTTGCCATTCCCCTCCCCTGAGTTTAAAACATTTGGCAACCTGCATTCTAAATGAAAAAAATCCTGATATGCAACCAATCTTGTCTTTCACAAAACTAAACAAGAGGGTCTCTTTGGCTTAACAAAATCTTAGAGCAGCCAACCTTGGAGTGTATTTTAGTTACTTTACATCTAAACTGTAAGCTTTAGTGAAAAGCCATGTGTTTACTATCATGAAGTAGAAATGTGATGAAAACACAGCATGGAATTGCTATGGTGCAGGCTCTTCTAATGGCCTATCGGAACTTCCTTCACTTCAGAAATGATACACTCTGGGGTAGAACTTCCTATTTTTAAAACCGCATAAATTCCCCCACCCATTCCCCTTACAACACTTCAACAATCTGATTACGTCGTATTTTTATTTTCCTACTGTGATTGACGCTTTACGTGAAACCTCACCAAGCTCTGAGAAACTCCTAGGAATGCAGTCACACTAAGCGAGCTACACTTTTGCTGTTTTTCCTTGATTTGAAGGTCAGATGGACATTCGGTATTTTCCCTAGTTGGGTTCACTGCAACCAGGATCAGTCTGGAAAACATATTCTTGCCCCATGATGAGAATCCAGAGGGAAATATGTTTGCCTTTTCATTGATGTGATTATCAATGTGGATTTTGTAGTTTAAAAACAAAGCAACTCCATTTTGCAACTGCATTCTCCGTAGAAATTTGACCTTTGGTGAGGCTGACTAATCTTATCAACAAATGGGTCCCACAATGATTATTCCACCCATTCAATCTGGTAAGCAACAAATGGTAAGCAAAATGGATGGGAAGGATGACTGACTCCCTCGCAGGCTCCGCCAGGCTTCAGGCCCTGTCTTTGGATCTGTGTTCATCATGGTGATTGTCAACTGCAAGACTGATTTGATAGCCTTCCCTCTCGTGGTATTACTCGGAGGTAATGTGCAAGCAGAGAGACCTGGGTGCAAATTCTGCTCTGTAGTTGACCATTATACTACAATGGTTTCCCATAACACCAATTTCTATGTTTTCCATTTATAAACACCTGTAAGTTGCCTTGCTTGGCTTTATGATGTGTGACTACAATACATTTGACGTTATAATGGAAATGTGCACTAATAAAATGTACCTTTAGCCATTCGCTATCTTAGGGATCTGTAAGGCATTATTTATAAGAAAGATGGGTTTAGCCATTTCTTTTCTTTTCTTTTTTTTTTTTGTGTGAGATAGAGTTTCACTCTTGTCGTCCAGGCTGGAGTGCAATAGCGCAATCTCAGCTCACTGCAACCTCTGCCTCCCGGGTTCAAGCTATTCTCCTACCTCAGCCTCCCAAGTAGCTGGGACTACAGGCACATGCCACCATGCCGAGCTAATTTTTGTATTTTTAGTAGAGACGGGGTTTCACTGTGTTAGCCAGGATGGTCTCAATCCCCTGACCTCATGATCCGCCCGCCTCGGCCTCCCAAAGTGCTGGGATTACAGGCGTGAGCCACCACGCCCAGCCTGGCCATTTCTATAAGTTTGAAAACTACTGGCTAAGAAGAACGGTGCTGGCCGGGCGCGGTGGCTCAAGCCTGTAATCCCAGCACTTTGGGAGGCCGAGTCAGGCGGATCACGAGGTCAGGAGATCGAGACCATCCTGGCTAACACGGTGAAACCCCGTCTCTACTAAAAACTACAAAAAACTAGCCGGGCGACGTGGCGGTGCCTGTAGTCCCAGCTACCCGGGAGGCTGAGACGGGAGAATGGCGTGAACCCGGGAGGCGGAGCTTGCAGTGAGCTGAGATCCGGCCACAGCACTCCAGCCTGGGTGACAGAGCGAGACTCCGTCTCAAAAAAAAAAAAAAAAAAAAAAAAAGAAGAAGAAGAACGGTGCTGAGGCTGGGGGTATGCGGAGAATCAGCATCCATCTCCCAAGAAAACAAGGCAGCAGCCTGGGGCCTGGGCCTGGGAGGGCAATGAATGAGCTCAGTGTTACGCCCAGGAGTGAGGAAGGGCAGGGAGCATCTCTGAGCCCCTGTGAGCACAGGAGCCCTGCCTGCCTCAGGTCTGGAGGAGGGTCTCACTTCCGGCTTAAAAACAGGCGGCCTCTGCTCTGCTGCGGTGAAGGCCCTCAGTAACAGATGCTGGAGCCCATATGCTAGGAACTGAGAGGACGGGGACGGTCCCGCCCCTCCCTCCAGATTCCACAAGGGGAATTACAAAGGGGTCAAGATCAGAGGAAATGTAGCCTCAGGAGCTTTACAGGAACCCGGTGGAGCTAAGGAAGGAGAAAGAGCCTGAGCACCCAGAGCCCTTCTTTTCCCCCAAGTGTCGTGCCGAGGGGGTGCTGTGGGTTTGCTGTCCACCTGGGCCTCACACCCTTCCCCTCGTCCTTCTTACTCTTTTATTTCTTGAGACAGAGTCGCATTGTGTTGTCCAGGCTGGAGTGCAGTGGCATGATCACGGCTCACCGCAGCCTCGATTGCTGGGGCTCAAGCGATCCTCCCACCTCGGCCTCCCATCACCTCTCCCAAGTAGCTGGGGCCACAGGTGCTTCTTGCCACAGCACCTGGCTAATTATTTTTGTATTTTTTGTAGAGATGGAGTTTTTGCCATGTTGCCCAGGCTGGTCTGGAACTCCTGGGCTCAAACAATCCTACCACCTCGACTTCCCAGAGTTGGGATTATAGGTGTGAGCCACTGCACACGGTGCTCCTGGCTCATTTAACAAAGGTACATTGGGCAGTGCAGGCCGGGGCTGGGCTCCCTTTCTTAGGGAGTTTCTCCAGCTAGACTGACTCAGGGATACCCTACTCTAACAAAATCCTTCCCTTGATTCCACCTTCCCCTCAAGCTACTATCCTATCTCATCCCGGAAACTTCTTGAAAGAAGGGAATCACCACCCCAGACCATTGTGTGTGTCTCTCCCTGACCTAATACACCTGGCTCCCTGCACCCCACTGTACCGATGATGTCATCCTCCGAAAGGTCACAGCAACTTCCTGATTTCAAAACCCAGCAGCTTTCTGTCAGCCCCGAGTCCTCACTGACCTCTCGCCTAGCGATTTACACTGGCAGCCACCCCTCACTGGGGGATGCACTTTGCTTCTGTGACTCCACCTGCTGCTTTTCCCACCACCTCTTTGATGCTTCTGTGCTGTCTCTGAGGACTCTTCCGCCCATTCCACTGTTCTTCTTAAGGAAGACGGTTGTGTCAGTCTTTCAGGGCTGCTATTACAAAGTACCATGACTGGGGGTTTAAACAACAGGAGTCCACTTTCTTGAAGCTCTGGAGGCTGGAAGTCTGAGATCAAGGTGTAGGCAGCGCTGGTTCCTTCTTTTTTTTTTTTTTTTGAGATGGAGTCTCACTCTGTTGCCCAGGCTGGAGTGCAATGACATTATCTCGGCTCACTGCAATCTGCCTCTTGGGTTCAAGCGATTCTCCTGCCTCGGCCTCCGGAGTAGCTGGGATTACAGGCATGCGCCACCACGCCTGGTTAATTTTTGTATTTTTGGTAGAGAGGGGGTTTCACCATGTTGGCCAGGCTGGTCTCGAACTCCTGACCTTAAGTAATCCACCCGCCTCGGCCTCCCAAAGTGCTGGGATTACAGGTGTGAGCCACCGCACCCGGCCCCTCCTTCTGAGGCCTCTCTCGGCATGTAGATATGGGCTTCTCCCTTTGTCTCCATCGTCCTCCCTCAGTGTATGTCTGTGTCCTGATCTCCTCGTCTAAGGACAGCAGTCATATTGGATTAGGGCCCTCCCTAATGACCTCATTTTAACTTCATTACCTCTGTAATGACCTTATCTCCAAATATATAGTCACACTCTGAGGTATTAGAGGTTAGGACTTGAACGTATGAATTTTGGGAGGTGGGGGGACAAAATGTATTTATTTGTTTGTTTACTTATTTCTTTTCTTTCTTTTTTTTTTTTTTTTGAGACGGAGTCTTGCTCTGTCGCCCGGGCCGGAGTGCAGTGGCTGGATCTCAGCTCACTGCAAGCTCCGCCTCCCGGGTTCACACCATTCTCCTGCCTCAGCCTCCGAGTAGCTGGGACTACAGGCACCCGACACCTCGCCTGGCTAATTTTTTGTATTTTTTAGTAGAGACGGGGTTTCACCGTGTTAGCCAGGATGGTCTCGATCTCCTGACCTCGTGATCCACCCGTCTCGGCCTCCTAAAGTGCTGGGATTACAGGCTTGAGCCACCGCGCCTGGCTTATTTTCATTTTTTGTAGAGATGGGGTCTCGCTGTGTTACCCAGGCTGGTCTCAACCTCCTGGCTTCAAGTGATCCTCCCACCTCCGCCTCCCAAGGTGCTGGGGTTACTGGTGTGAGTCACCAGGCCTGGCTGAAGAGACACAATTTTGTTCTTAACAATGGTCTTCCAGATTTGGTTCTTGATCCTTTCAGACATTTCGTTCTTGTGCCCACTGCTGAAGTTTCATGTATTATTATTGAATAAGCAATTTTATTAATTTCATTATTTAAATTACAGAAGTAATGTATTTTATTTCATTAAAGTGAAATTCCTTTTTTTTTTTTTTTGAAACAGTCACCCAGGCTGGAGTGCAGTGGTGCGATCTCGGCTCTCTGCAACCTCCGCCTCCTGGGTTCAAGCGGTTCTCCCACCTCAGCCTCCTGAGTAGCTGGGATTACAGGCACACACCACCACGCCCAGCTAATTTTTGTATTTTTAGTAGAGATGGGGTTTCACCATGTTGGCCAGGATGGTCCCAAACTCCTGACCTCAAGTGATCCACCCACCTCGGTCTCCCAAAGTGTTGGAATCACAGGCGTGAGCCACTGTACCCAGCCAGAAGATGATATAATTTCTGAATAAATAAATTGCTCAAAGTTCTTTACTGAGCTGTAAGATCAAATTCCCAGAGCGTTATCGCAGGTCTCCCACCATGGCTGTCCTATCACATGTGGTGTGCTGTCTCCCGAACACCATCTTCTTACCTCCTCTCTGACACCTGCATTCCCCGCAGCTTTTTCAGTTTTTTCTCTCCTCTGCCCCACTTCAGAGCCAAACATTTTGCTGGTCTCCCTCTCAAGGCTGGCCACAGAATTTGAGAGAACCAGGTCAGAATTGCGGGGCTTCCTGTTCAAAGCCGATTCAGAGTTTCAACAGAGTGACAGCAGACCATTACACCGAGCCAGCGAGGGCTCTCCTGCCACCAGCTGGGAGGCCAGCCCAGCCCTCCCTGCCCATCCCTCCGCCACACACTTCTTTCCATCCGCCATATCCCAGCCACCACCTGCCCAGATTTCCACCGCAGCCTCCTGTGACCCCACATCCATCTTATCTTCCACCCCATCTGCCTGGTTACTCCTACCCAAGGACGCCAGCCCTTTGAGCCTGTGCTCAGAGCCTCTGCTATTTCCTCATTTCTTTAGCAAACTGGGCACAGTCTCTCTGGGCCAGCATCTGAGGCCCTCATTTCCTGGCTTGACTCCTCCTCACTCCCCAGCTGAACACAAAGCTCGAGGCCAATGCTTCCCCGTGCAGCTCAGCCTCTGTTCTTCGGTGCAGCTGTGCCATTTCTGTGAAGTCTTACCCACCTGATGATCTGTGTCATCAGAAACCCCTCCAAAGATCAAGGCCTGCCTCTGTTGAGAAGCATTTCCTGGTGTCTGACCAGGGTCTGATCGCGTCTCTCTGGTCAGTCCTACACGCTCAGGGACCATGCAGAGCCCCTGCTGCACACCGGGCACCCTGCTAAGAGCTCATGTACTTTTATCATTTACATCTTTAACCCCCCTACCGGGAAGTTTATATCAGTACCCTTTGGGGGCTCAAAGAGGCTGAGTGGGTTGCGCAAGGCCACTTATACTGGCAAGTGGTGGACTGGGGTGAACCCCACTGTCTGGCTCGAGGTCCATGCCCATGTTGTGCCTTACGGGGCTGACATTGGTGCATTTCTCTTGATAATACGCTCCTGGAAGAAAATAGATCCTTCTCATTTTTGTTTTCCTGGAGGAGCTTTCTCTGTCCCCACATTCAGCCCTTCCTGTTACCGTGATGAAGCAGTAGCAGGCCTTCAAACTGTGGGTTAGCTGGGGAAGATGCAGTGAGCAACTGGATCACCTTATCTTCCCCAAAACTCAACCAATTATGGATTCCCTGGGTGAAAATATCCCCTTTCAAAAGCAGCATACCTTGGGCACTATTTAGGGAATATGTATTTGTCAATCACACTTGACTGGGAATTGTCACATTCAACTCAGAACTGGCTTGCCTTCCTTCCTTCCAACTGAGAGCAGCCCCTAGGGAATTTCTGGCTGGAGGGAGGTAGGCGGGCTCCCCACGCTCATCCTTTTGTTTGCTTTTGTGCTAAGCTCTGTCTCTGCCTCAAACTCCTCTCCGAGGCTCAGGCTCCAAGGTAAAGGAGGAAGCCAGCCTTCTTTGTTGTTGTTGTTGTTTTGAGAGAGAGTCTTCCTCTGTTGCCCAGGCTGGAGTGCAGTGGCACCACCACAGCTCACCATCACCTCAAACTTCTGAGCTCAAGGGATCCTCCTACCTCAGCCTCCCAAGTAGCTGGAATTACAGGTGTGCAGCACCACTCCCAGCTAATTTATGATTATTATCTTTTAGAGATTGGGTCTCCCTGTGTTGCCCAGGCTGGTCTCGAACTCCTGGTGTCAAGTGATCCTCCCACCCCATCTTCCCAAAGTGCTGGGATTATAGGCGTGAACCACTGTGCTTGGCCAGATTTCTTAGCTCCTAATATTTCTTTTCTTCTCACTGGCACTGGGGGAGCCAACTTCTTTCAGAGCTTCTGTGGGGCCCAAATGGAAATAGTGCTCATGCCTCCTCCTCTTTGTTTCCTTCCCTGCCCAAAAAGCAGCTCCACCATGATGCAGAGTGAAAACTGCGGCAGGTTTCAGTGGGAGGAGCGCCTGACCAACAAAAGTTAGAGAATGTGCAACCATTAACTACTGCGTTGGGCTGGGCGCAGTGGCTCACACTTGTAATCCCAGCACTGCGGGAGGCCAAGGTGGATGGATCACCTGAGGTCAGGAGTTCGAGACCAGCCTGGCCAACATGGTGAAAACCCGTCTCTACTAAAAATACAAAAATTAGCTGGGCATGGTGGCAGGTGCCTGTAATCCCAGCTACTCAGGAGGCTGAGGCAGGAGAGTCGCTTGAACCTGAGAGTTGGAGGTTGCAGTGAGCTGAGATCATGCCACTGCACTCCAGCCTGGGCGAAGGAGCAAGTCTCCCTGTCTCAAAAAATAAATACATACATGAATAGATAAATAAATACTGCACTGCAAAATAATATTCCATGTTATGGAAAATGTCCATCACATACTATAAGCAGATTACAAAGCAGTATGTGTAACAGGATTCCAGTCTTCTACTTAAATAAATGCGTGTATTATACTTTATCCCCGGAAATTAAATATGTATTGTAAAACGGTAGACATACTTTTCCAAAGATATTCACCAAAATGTTTTCAGTGGTTGGATCTGGGTGGCAGATTTTGAATGAAATTGTCTTACCTTTTAAAAGTGTATTTTAGGCTGGGCGCGGTGGCTCAAGCCTGTAATCCCAGCACTTTGGGAGGCCGAGACGGGCGGATCACGAGGTCAGGAGATCGAGACCATCCTGGCTAACACGGTGAAACCCCGTCTCTACTAAAAAATACAAAAAACTAGCCGGGCGAGGTGGCGGGCACCTGTAGTCCCAGCTACTCGGGAGGCTGAGGCAGGAGAATGGCGTGAACCCAGGAGGCGGAGCTTGCAGTGAGCTGAGATCCGGCCACTGCACTCCAGCCTGGGCGACAGAGCGAGACTCCGTCTCAAAAATAAATAAATAAATAAATAAATAAATAAATAAATAAAAGTGTATTTTAATATTTTTTTTTTTTTTTTTTTTTTTTTTTTTTTTTTTTTTTTTACCGTTAAGGTGTATCTCTCAGAGACTTGTGCACAAGCTGTGTGCTGACTTGGAAGCTAAGAGACAAATCTGCACGTGGCCTGTTGGCCTCCTGGCCTGGCACCTGCCTCTACACCTCGCACAATCCCCACCCTGGCAGCTGCTGGGAGGAACAATATGCCACCAAAGGCCCTTCACCTGCGGTCTGCAGGCATGTGAGCGCCTTTGCCAGCAGGAACTTGGTCAGGAGTGTACCACTTCCCCTTTGTTGGGAATTCCAGGCTGACGTGGGGATGTGATTTGAGGGTGTGACCAACCCGGAGGAAAACAGAGAGCTGGGCCGCGTTCTCCTGACTCACCGTCTTGTGTTTGCGCCACACTGCCTGTGAGGTTGGACAGGGGACAATGGCTCACAAGGGTCTTTCCACCCTGCCAGCCAATGCCCCCTTCTCTGCCTGGCTCGTCCTCACGTCAAGAGTGCCTGCTTCTGACCTCTTCTTGGTCCACCTGGGCTGGCACATGGTTGGCATTCTAGAAATGCTGCTCAAGGGACCGGGCTTCCAAGCTCTCATTACTTCACTCTGCCTCCACATTACCTGTCACATCTCCTTAGACAGAAACCCCTTAACAACTCCAGTCCTCTCCCACCCCATGCTGGAAATCCAACTCGGTATGGGAAAGGTCTCACTGAAAAGAACACCACATTCCCACCCCTCCACACTCCCCAGCTTCAGATAAATGGAAAGGTGAGAAAAAAGCACGAGCATGTGAAACAAGCCAGGAAGAAGTAGACACTGGACGGTGGGTCCCTGATCGCACCATCAGAACGGACATTCCCCTGGGTCCATGCTCAGGCCGCTCATCGGCCTAGACTGCTCTGCCTTCCTGTTCCTCTGGCCCATCCTTCTCAGCCCACTGCAGCCCACAATGGCTTCTTGTGACAGCGCTTGTATTGTGATTTCACTGTTCCATCGTTTATACTTTTTTTTTTGTTTTTGTTTCTGTTTTTGTTTTTTGTTTTTTGAGACGGAGTCTTGCTCTGTCGCCCAGGCTGGAGTGCAGTGGCCGGATCTCAGCTCACTGCAAGCTCCGCCTCCCGGGTTCACGCCATTCTCCTGCCTCAGCCTCCCATGTAGCTGGGACTACAGGCGCACGCCTCGTCGCCCGGCTAGTTTTTTGTATTTTTAAGAAGAGACAGGGTTTCACCGTATTAGCCAGGATGGCCTCGATCTCCTGACCTCGTGATCCGCCCGTCTCGGCCTCCCAAAGTGCTGGGATTACAGGCTTGAGCCACCGCGCCCGGCCCCATCGTTTATACTTTTGTTTTTGTTTTTGTTTGAGATGGAGTCTTGCTCTGTTGCCCAGGCTGGAGTGCAGTGGCATGATTTCGGCTCACTGCAACCTCCACCTCCCGAGTTCAAGTGACTCTCCTGCCTGAGCTCTGGAGTAGCTGGTGTTACAGGTGCGCCACCACACCCAGCTAATTTTTGTATTTTTAGTAGAGATGGGGTTTCACCGTGTTGGCCAGGCTGGTCTCAAACTCCCAGCCTCAAGTGATCCACCCACCTCGGCCTCCCAAAGTGCTGGAATTACAGGCATGAGCCACCACACCCAGCCAACTGTTTATATTTTATCTCCTCCACATACTAAGGTTTGAGGACAGAGATCACATTCCTGAAAGCAGCAAAGTGTGTCAGGCTTAAGACTGAGACCTGGGCAAGATTCCTGGCTCAGTACCTTTGTAGTTATATGGCCATAGGTAGATTGGTTGAACTACTTGAAGGCCAACACAAATCTCCACCTCATAGGACTAGCGGAAAGAGTAAATGCAACAATATATGTAAGGGTCCTGATAACTAGTTATCCCTCCAACTTTTAACATCTTCCTATCCTTTACAATACCTGTCCCAGGGCCTTTCAGGTTGTCCAATAAATATTTGTTGGTTGATTGACAGACAGGTGGCCGGTTAACCTCCATTCCTTCCTGAATCTCATCTGCCTATCTCAGAAAGCTGGTCCTTAAGAATGTATTATAGAAAAGTTCTTGCGGCTATACCCTGATATTCACAAGAAATTAAAGATAAACGTCACTGATTTTTTTTTTTAACAATCTACCTACAAAGTAGTCTTTTTGTTGTTTTTCACAAGCTTCCTGTTCCCAGAGAAAAATAACATGTCTTTTGATTTGTCCTAATCGTCTGTTGCATCACAATTTGGGGCCTGTCACTCTAGTTGGTATAAGACCCATTTCCTTCATTGCAAGAGTTATTAATAAAATACAATTAAATAGAGTTGGAATTGTGTTTGAGAAAAAGTCCATTCCAACCACTTCTAATGTAGTAGAATTTGTGTGAGCAATTAGTAGTCTCTTCCACAAAAGAGATTTAAGAAAATGTAGGGTCCGGGCGCAGTGGCTCACATCTGTACTCCCAACATCTTAGGAGGCCGAGGTGGGTGGATCACCTGAGGTCAGGTGTTCAAGACCAGCCTGCTCAGTGTGATGAAATCCCATCTCTACTAAAAATACAAAAATTGGCCGGGCGCGGTGACTCAAGCCTGTAATCCCAGCACTTTGGGAGGCCGAGACGGGCGGATCACGAGGTCAGGAGATCGAGACCATCCTGGCTAATACAGTGAAACCCTGTCTCTACTTAAAAATACAAAAAACTAGCCGGGCGACGAGGCGGGCGCCTGTAGTCCCAGCTACTCGGGAGGCTGAGGCAGGAGAATGGCGTAAAAAACCCGGGAGGCGGAGCTTGCAGTGAGCTGAGATCCGGCCACTGCACTCCAGCCTGGGTGGCAGAGCAAGACTGCGTCTCAAAAAAAAAAAAAAAAAAAAAAAAAAACAAAACAAAACAAAAAAACAAAAAACAAAAATTAACCGGGCGTGGTGGCAATACCTGTAATCCCAGCTACTCAGGAGGCTGAGGCAAGAGAATCACTTGAATCTGGGAGGTGGAGGTTGCAGTGAGCCAGATCGCGCCACTGCACTCCAGCCTGGGTGACAGAGCAAGATTCTGTCTAAAAAAAAAACAAAGAACTAAAACCCATCAAACTCCATCAAAAAAAAAAAAAAAAAAAATAAAAAAAAAAAAAAAAAAAGAAGAAGAAGAAGAAAATGTTATCCATCCAATATTAAAACAAATTCTTATGAAAACTCAACTTGGGGCTGGGTGCAGTGGCTCATGCCTATAATCCCAGCACTTTGGGAGGCTGAGGCAGGCAGATTGCCTAAGCTCAGGAATTCGAAACCAGCCTGGGCAACACGGTGAAACTTCTTCTTTACTAAAAATACATAAAAATTAGCCGGGTGTGGCAGAGTGTGCCTGTAGTCCCAGCTACTCAGGAGGCTGAGGCAAGAGAATTGCTTAAACCTGGGAGGTGGAGGTTGCAGTGAGCTGAGATAGCGCCACTATACTCCAGCCTGGGTGACAAGGCGAGACTCCATCTCAAATAAAAAAAAAAAAAAAAAAAAAAAAAGGAAAAAGAAAACTCAACTTGGCCAGGCACGGTGGCTCACGCTTGTAATCCCAGCACTTTGGGAGGCTGAGGCAGGTGGATCACCTGAGGTCAGGAGTTCGAGACCAGCCTGACCAACATGGTGAAACCCCGTCTCTACCAAAAACACAAAAATTAGCTGGGTGTGGTGGTGCATGCCTGTAATCCCCTTCTACTTGGGATGCTGAGGCAGGAGAATTGCTTGAACCCGGGAGGTGGAGGTTGCAGTGAGCCGTGATCTCACCATTGCACTCCAACCTGGGCAGCAAGAGCGAAACTCTGTCTCAAAAAAAAAAAGAAAAAGAAAAAAAGAAAAGAAAACTCAACTTATCAACTCTTTTGGAATGCAGCTAAAAAGAATACTTATGGGAAAATTAGAGCCTTAAATACATATATTACAAAACAAAAAAAATCTGTAAATTAGCTAGGTGTTTAACTCATGATGCTGGGAAAAAACAACAGTGAATTTGATATTTGTCTTAAGGAGTATGACACTTCAGTGGGATCACCCAGACACACATATTTTCATACAATGTGCAGCAAATTCATAAGGTGCTTTTCTGAGTTTTGTAGCTGTTTTGCTTATATCAGTTTCTCAATAAATGCTCGATGAATGAATGGATAAGCGAATGCTCAAGGCATTTCTCATTTCCTAGAAGCCACGTTGAAAAAATGTAAAAGCACAAAACAGATCAAATGAATTTTAATATTACATTTTGTTTAAGTCAGTATATCAAAAATACTGTCACTTTAAAATATAATCAATAGGCCAGGTGTGGTGGCTTATGCCTGTAATCCCAGCACTTTGGGAGGCTGAGGCCGACGGGTCACAAGGTCAGGAGTTCGAGACTAACCTGGCCAATATGGTGAAACCCCGTCTCTACTAAAAATACAAAAAGTAGTCGGGTGTGGTGGCGGGCGCCTGTAGTCCCATCTACTCGGGAGGCTGAGGCAAGAGAATCGCTTGAACCTGGGAGGTGGAGGTTGCAGTGAGCCGAGATCATGCCACTGCCCTTCAGCCTGGGCAACAGAGCGAGACTCCTCTCAAGAAAAAAACAAAGAAACAAAAATAATAAAATAAAATGTAATCAATATAAAAAATCATTGAGATATTTTTCTTTTTTTTCATATTCCTAAGCTTTCAAAAGCCAGTGTGTATTTGACACATAAAGAATATCTAAATTCAGATGCTAAATTTTCATCAGAAACACCATATCAAGTTTTATGTTTCATAAAATTTACATTGACAATGTAAATAATATAGAATCATATATCCACATGATACCCAGACACCCAAGTTGTTTGAAACTTACTTAAAAGTTTTCCATAACTGAATGGAAAATCAGTTTTCAAACTTCAATTTAAATACTAAAATTAAATAAAATTAAACATTCAATCCACATTGTAAGTGCTCCAGGGCCACAGGGAGCTAGAGGCTCCTGTAATGGACAATGTCATCCTAGTCCATGCAATATTTATACAATGAGTGATTGTCCCTTTCAAAGTGTTCCACCTTGCCTCAGCTGTCTGCTGGCCCATGTTAATACGGAACTTTCCATTCTGACCTCAATGAAAAGCAACTGGCTGGGTGTGGTGGCTCATGCCTGTAATCTGAGCAGTTTGGGAGGCTGAAGTGGGTGGATTGCTTGAGCTCAGGAGTTCAAGACCAGCCTGGGCAACATGGTGTATCCCCAAGAAAGAGGGAGGGAGGGAGGGAGGCAGGGGAGAGAGAGAGAGAGAGGAAGGAAGGAAGAAAGGAAGGAAGGAAGGAAATAACCTTCCTAAGTTACTCTGTAGAAGTAAGGAAGCCTCACGTTATCAAAGCATCCTCTCCCAATATTCCACGTGAATTTCTATTTGACAACAGCACTGAGCATGGTATTGTCTTTCTTTTTCGAAGATCAGTAAATTACACTTCAAAAAATATTAATAACTGTGTGCAACTGAAGCCATAGGTTAATGTGCAAACAAATTCATAGCATTTCGTTTCAGAGGACACCAACAAAAAGGAGATGAGAGTTTCCTGGGTCAGTCCTCTCCCCAAACCCCAAATGGGGTGTTTTGGAGTATGAAGCAGGAGAGCGCATAGCAGTGTTACTCCCTGAGCTTGAGCTCACCACCTACTACCTGCTCAGAGCTTCATGACAAGCCCCACCCAGGGTAACACACAGGGCCACCCGTCTCCTCCTTCCCCAGCTTGGCTTAGTCAGAAAAGAGGAGGACTTATTTCAGCTAAAGGAATCGAACCCCCTAATCAGGTCATTCTTTGTGCTGTGGCATAAATGCAAGACTTGCAAAACCCTTGGGAGGCTCTTCCCCAAATGCCTTTGCCTGCTCATGGCTGGTCCTTCCAGCTTGTAGAAGGAAATTCAGAGAAGCAGTTCAAGGGCCCCGCTTTAGGCATTGATGCTGACTTGCAGTGAAACCCAGGGTGAGTCTTTACAGCTGAGTTTCTAAAGCAGGAATTGTAAAGCCTTCCCTACTTACTCCATGACTACTGTGAAGACCCAAGGAGAATGTGCATTCTGTGTAAAAATTCCTGCAAAAGCACAGAGTATTTTACACACCAAAAGTATCATTGTAAAAATCACATTGGCTGTAAATCTTCCAACATATGCCAGGAAAGACTTAAAACAGGGGTCCCCAGCCCCCAGGCCCTGGACCCATATCGGTCCCTGGCCTGTTAGGAACAGGGTCGCATAGTAGGAGGTGAGCAGCGGGTGAGCGAGCGAAGCTGCATCTGTATTTACAGCCGCTCCCCATCACTGGCATTACCGCGTGAGCTCCGCCTCTTGTCAGATCAGCAGCAGAATTAGATTCTCACAGAAGTGTGAACCCTATTGTGAACGGTGCATGCGAGGGATTTAGGTTGCGTGCTCCTCATGAAAATCTGATTCCTGATGATCTGTCTCTGTCTCCCATCACCTCCAGGTGGGACCATCTAGTTGCAGGAAAACAAGCTCAGGCTTCCACTGATTCTATATTATGGTGAGTTGTATAATTATTTCATTATATATTACAGTGTAATAATAATAATAGAAATAAAGTGCACAGTAAATGTTATGTGTTTGAATCATCCTAAAACCATTGCCCCTCCCCACCAGTTCGTGGAAAAATTGTCTTCCATGGAACTGGTCCTTGGTGCCAAAAAGGTTGTGGACCACTAACTTAAAAGATCCGTAAACTCCGCAGGCCTTCTCCGTTCATGTTGGGGGTACACATCAGAAAATACAACTTCTTGGAGGAAAATTTGGCATTATCTATCAATGCTAAATGTTCACGTCCCAGACCCATAAATTCCACGTCTAAGAGTAACCCGAGGGCCGGGTGCCATGGCTCATGCCTGTAATCCTACCACTCTGGGAGGCCAAGGCAAGTGGATCACTTGAGGTCAGGAGTTTGAAACCAGCCTGGCCAACATGGTGAAACCCCGTCTCTACTGAAAACACACACACACACGCAAATTAGCCAGGTGTGGTGGCATGCATCTGTAATCCCAGCTACTCGGGAGGCTGAGGCAGGAGAATCACTTGAACCTGGGAGGCAGAGGTTGCACTGAGCTGAGATCGCACCACTGCACTCCAGCCTGGGTGACAGAGCAAGATTCTGTCTCAAAAAAAAAAAAAAAAAAAAAAAGCGTAACCTGAGAAATACATATTGAAGATGTACGTACAAGGATTTTACTTCAGTGTGATTTGTAATACCAAGAATTGAACCCTGCGTGAAATTCTAACAGTGAGAGGTAATAGACTGTGCAGCTGCTAGAGAATAAAGGAGACTTATGTGTATCTATGTGCAAATGAAGCCATACATTTCACTAGTTTTTTTTTTCTTTTCTTTTAAAACAGAATAAAGGAGACTTATGTGTATCTATGTGCAAATGAAGCCATACATTTCACTAGTTTTTTTTTTTTCTTTTCTTTTAAAACAGAATAAAGGAGACTTATGTGTATCTATGTGCAAATGAAGCCATACATTTCACTAGTTTTTCTTTCTTTTAAAACGTTTTTTGGTAGAGCTGAGGTCTCACTATACTGACCAGGCTGGTCTCAAACTCCTGGCCTCAAATGATCCCCTGCCTCAGCCTCCCAAAGTGCTGGGATTATAGGTGTGAGTCACTGGGCACAGCCATTTCACCAGTTTTTAAAAGCAGGTTATAGACTGAATGATAAAAGTATAAATATGTTATTCTTATTGCATTAAAACCATGGAAAGATATCAGCAAATAACCTCTAGAAAGATGGACCTAGGTGGACCTTATACTTTCTACTTTATGTTTCCATATTGTTTAAATGTTTACATTGAGCATTTGTCACTTTTTAATTAGCAAGAGCAGCAAAAATATTTCCATCTTTAAAAACAGTGCAAGAGAAATAATTTTGCCAAAGATGTACTAGGCAATGGGAATTTGAAATTTTTAAATATGATCCATTTCTTTGTGGAGCTCACAAAATAGCCAGGCATATTTAAAAGGAAAAAAAGCTTTACCTTTCTTCTGAATAATTGTCTCAGTCTTCCAAATCACTTTGTAAATTTTGTTTTAAAATGACTATATGAGATCTTCCACTGTTTTTAAAGTTCTCTGTAGCTTTGAAGTCTCAAGATACTCTTTACTTCACTTTTTCCTTTGTTCATGCAAGAAATATTTACAATTCACGCCACAGCCAAGGTATTGTACTGTGTGCTAGGGTGGAACAAGAGGATTTCTTACTCTGATTATGGGGAGTTTGCAGTCTGATGGGATACACAAGAGGTTCATATAAATAATAATAACACAAGGGAGACAGGATGATAAATGCCGGAGGAGATGGACCAAATGGAGTGTCCTCGGTTTTTTTTTTTTTTTTTTTTTTTTTTTTTGAGGCGGAGTCTCGCTCTGTCGCCCGGACTGGAGTGCAGTGGCCTGATCTCAGCTCACTGCAAGCTCCCCCTCCCGGGTTTACGCCATTCTTCTGCCTCAGCCTCCGGAGTAGCTGGGACTACAGGTGCCCGCCACCTCGCCCGGCTAGTTTTTTTTGTATTTTTAGTAGAGACGGGGTTTCCCCGTGTTAGCCAGGATGATCTCGATCTCCTGACCTTGTGATCCGCCCGTCTCGGCCTCCCAAAGTGCTGGGATTACAGGCTTGAGCCACCGCGCCCGGCCATGTCCTCTGTTTTAAAGAGCGTGCTCTGGGGATTGCAACAAGCAGGATGGCCAGGGCTTTGTGAAAGGGCACTTGACGTGCATTGCAAAGGAGTGGTGGGCTTTGGGAAAGTCAGTATTACCTGCCAAATTTAGCAATTAACTGAGAAACATGTAGTAGCTGGAGCAAGTTCTGAAGCTTGCCACTCTTGGTTTTTGTTGTTGTTGTTTTGGGGTTTTTTGTTTGTTTTTTGTTTTTGAGACAGGCCTCACTCTGCCGCCCAGGCTGGAGTGTAGTGGGGGTGATCTCTGCTCACTGCAACCTCTGCATCCTGGGCTCAAAGACATCTTCTCACCTCAGCAACCCCAGTAGCTGCACCAGAGGTGTGCCAGGATGCCTAGCTCATTTTTAAAATTTTTTGTAGAGATAGGGTTTTGCCATGTTGTCCAGGCTGGTCTTGAACTCCTGGCCTCAAGCAATTCACTCACCTTGGCCTCCCAAAGTGCTGGGATTACAAGCATGAGCCACCGCATCCAGCTACCACTCATGTTTTTAATTCCAGTGATGAAATCAGCTCTTTGCCACACCGCCACCCCTCTGTGTTAACCAAAAGGTGAGCCCTTACATGCCCTTGGTGGTCCTGGCGGCATGGTCCAGGGCTTGGCCTTGGGAGCTCATGGCTGAGGGTTTGCAGTGCTGGTCCAGACTTACCACCCCTCCCTGCTGAAACCAGCCCTTGGATAGATTTTTCTGGTCATTGGAAACCTCTTGGCAGACCTGATCTCCGAACTGAGTTTAAAGTCACATGTGTGTGCAAACCACGCCCCACCTCCAGCACATCAGGAGACAGCTCACACTCACAGGATCCTGACATACAGCCAGTGTGACCTCTGTGTGCCGAGCCACAGTGTGCCTGGCTCTCTGATGGAACCACGCCCTTGAGCAAAGGCTCCTCTGTGAAACAGCAGATCTAACTGTTTCCTCCCAAATCCTGATTTCAACATTCTAGAACATCCCTCCAGAAAGACATGCATTTTCCCCTATTTTCCTTTGTTCTCATGACAGTTTAAGGAACGCTTGTGTGAAGGTCATTGTTTCCTCTTGTAGTCGTGCTGCATCCTGGTAAACAAGAGGAACTAGTCACAAGGCTGGCAGCTTGGACTGGGGAAAACATCATTCTAGCAATTATTTTGGGAACCACCATGACTGGGAGGAGCAGATGCTCATAGACACAGCCAGGATTTATTAAGCAATTAATATGTACCAGGCATAGGGGATGCAAAAATGAATGGCCTGATCCTTCACCTCTAGGAGTCTGCCGTCTGATAGAGGAGACACTGTTGCAAATCACATTCATAGCTACCATTATTTGGGACACCTCTGGGTCAGGCATTATGCCAGTATGATTACAGTCATACCCTCTGCAACCCTGCAAGATAGGTTTGGTGAGTCTCTTTCCATACGGGCAGAAGCAGAGGCCCAGGGAAGTCAAGCCTGGAGGAGCACAGAGAAGGTGCTCATAGCCCAGGACGGCCCAGGTAGACGCTGGGCTGGATCTGTCCCACATATGAGCTGGAAGTGCATGCAAGGCCTGTTGTGAGTAGCAAGGAGTGTGCAGAAGCTGGGAGTGCTAGTAAGGCAGAAAAGGCTGTAAGAGGCATGAGACAGGTAGGCAAGCAGCCCCAAGGTTGAGAAGCTTGCAGGAAGTGCGGCTCCATGAAGATGGCAGCACCTCTGGCCAAGAAACATGGCAGGGCTTTGCTTCCAGAGCAGAGATGGCCTGAGCTCCAACTTCTTCCTGAGTTCCGACTTCTTTCGTCTAGCCTCGTTTCCCCCGGTAGTCAGCGGCACCTTGGTCAGCCATCTTCAAGGCCAAAGAAGATAAATGCACGAGTGACACAGAAGCATGGCTTATCTACTTTCCTGGAAGGATGATGCTCCCCTGGGAGGGACTTGGCAGAATCACTTCACATAGCGCACAGCCACTGTGTGTCTGCCACAGACCAAATGCTCCAGTGGGAAGGAGTGGGCCCACGGGCTGATCAAATTTACCCTGGTCCACGAGGTTTATTTACCTTTCCTTCCAATTCCTGAAAGCTCTGCAGGTAGTGGCCAAACTTGATGTGACATTGGGCAAAACACATTACCCGTTGATGCCTGTTTACTCATCTGTAGGAAGTGTGAGGTTGGACTTGATGATTTTCAAGGTCTCTCCCTGCTCTAAACATCCACAAGCCTAAGCCAGCGTCTGGAGAAGAAAGATGAATTCCCACACTCCACCTCTATTTGATGGGCTATTTTGACTGCACTAATCAACTTTTTTTTTTTTTGAGACAGAGTTTGCCTCTTGTCACCCAGGCTAGCATGCAGTGGTACGATCTCAGCTCACTGCAACTCCCACCTCCTGGATTCAAGTGATTCTCCCGCCTCAGCCTCCTGAGTAGCTGGAATTACAGGCACGTACCACCACACCCAGTTAATTTTGGTATTTTTAGTAGAGATGGAGTTTCACCACGTTGGCCAGGCTGGTCTTGAACTCCTGACCTCAGGTGATCCACTCACCTAGGCATTCTAAGGTGCTAGGATTACAGGCATGAGCCACCATGCCTGGCCTACAATACTCAACTTCTACAGATGGAAAGAAGTTATTTTACACCATAAACCTGTCGACAGAATATGGTAATGTGAATCTTGAAGAGTTTCCAAGTATTTGGTGTCAGAGGATCCATGTTTTAATCTAGGTGCCATCACCTATTGGCTACTGAGCTTTAGATGCACTGTGCCCAAACCCCAGTTCCTACATCTGTCAACTGTAGGAAAGCATCTAACCATGCAGACTTATTGGAAGGATCACCTAAGATGATAGATACAAAAGAGGTTTCTGGAAAGTATGTTAGGAATATCATTTCCAGTATTAAATTCCGGATGGGCCAAAATTTGGTAAGTATGTAAAAGACAAAAGCAAAGGAATTATGGGTGAGCACAGAGTAATTATAGATCAGGACCCATCAGTAAAGTGAGGGAAAGCACTTGCTGACAAAATAAGAATGAGAAAAACGGTGACTTGAATCATTTGAGAAGATGGGAGGAAGCTATGGTGAGCAGTACTGGGGACTTTAGCAGTCCAGGTAGATTTCCCTTAAGCAGGTTCTTCCGTAGGTAAATATATCGTTCCCTACTGGAAACCAAGCACCGGGGTCAAAGAGTACTGGAGTTCATGTTGCTTCTCAGATTGCTCACTTTGGGATCATCTGGCTGCACCAACTATGGCATTTAAGTTTGAGGAAACAGGCCAGGGAAGGTGAGATGGCTTACCTGAGGTCACAGGAATAGAAGCATACCCAAAGGGCCTCAGGAGAATTGCGTCAGACGATGAGGGAGCATGGCCTGAGCCAGAGCAGGGGCTGTGCAGAGGGCAGATCTCTCCTGATTCTGAAGGGGCTGTACTTGATCCCACTAGAAAAGGATTTTTTCCTCCAACATTAGGCTTATGAGGCAAACTCTTCTTGTGTGAGAATCAGGCTGGACCAAACAGGAAATATATCTTAAGCGGTGTCAAGCTGGGTTCAGCGATGAAAATGTGAGTTTCTACAGGTATAACCTCAGAGACATTGCAGGTTTGGTTCCAGACCACTGCAGTAAAGTAAGTCACACAAATGTTTTGGTTTCCCATTGCATATAAAATTTATGCTTACACTACACTGTGCTCTATTAAATGTGCAATAGCATTATGTCTAAAAAAATGTACATACCCTAATTAAAAATACTTTATTGCGGGCCAGGTGTGGTAGCTCATGTCTGTAATCTCAGCACTTTGGGAGGCTGAGGTGAGTGGATCTGTTGAAGCCAGGAGTTTGAGATAAGGCTGGCCAACATGGTGAAACCTTGTCTCTACTAAAAATGCAAAAATTAGCCAGGCGTGGTGGTGGTGCACGCCCGTAATCCCAGCTACTCAGGAGGCTGAGGGATGAGAATCGTTTGAACCCTAGAGGTGGAGATTGCAGTGGGTGGAGATCATGCCACTGCACTCCAACCTGGGCAATAGAGTAAGACTCTGTCTCAATAAATAAATAAATAAATAAACAAACAAATAAAAATAAAAACACTTTATTGCTAAACAATGCTAATGATCATTTGAGCCTTCAGTGAGTTGTCATCTTTTTGCTGGTAAAGGGTCTTGCCTAGATCTTGATGGCTGCTGACTGATCAGGGTGGTGGTTGCTAAAAATTGGGGTGGCTGTAGCAATTTCCTAAAATAAAACAATGGGCCAGGCGCAGTGGCTCATGCCTGTAATCCTGACACTTTGGGAGGCCGAGGCAGGCAGATCACAAGGTCAGGAGATCGAGACCATCCTGGCTAACATGGTGAAACCTCGTCTCTACTAAAAAATAAAAAAATAAAAATTAGCTGACCGTGGTGGTGGGTGCCCATAGTCCCAGCTACTCAGGAGGCTAAGGCATGAGAATGGCATGAACCTGGGAGGCGGAACTTTCAGTGAGCCAAGATTGCACCACTGCACTCCAGCCTGGGTGACAGAGCGAGACTCCACTTAAAAAATAAATAAATAAATAAAAATAAAACAATGAAGTTTGCCTCATTGATTGACTCTCTTTTTCATGAAATATTTTTTTTTCTGTAGTATGTGGTGCTGTATTATAACATTTTACCCACAGCAGAACTTCTTTCGAAATTGGAGTCAATCCTCTCAAACTCTGTTACTGCTTTATCCATTAAGTTTATGGAATATTCTAAATCCCTTGTTGTCATTTCAACAGTGTTCACAGCGTCTTCAGCAGGAGTAATTTCCATCTCAAGAAACCACTTTCTATGCATATCAGTAAGAAACAACTCTTCCTCTTTCAAATTTCATCATGAGATTGCAGCAATTCAGTCACTTCTTCAGCCTCCACTTCTAATTCTAGTGCTCTTGCTATTTTTCCACCACATCTGCAGTGACTTTCTTCACTGAAGTCTTTTTTTTTTTTTTTTGAGACGGAGTCTCGCTCTGTCGCCCGGGCTGCAGTGCAGTGGCCGGATCTCAGCTCACTGCAAGCTCCACCTCCCGGGTTTACCCCATTCTCCTGCCTCAGCCTCCTGAGTAGCTGGGACTACAGGCACCCGCCACCTCGCCCGGCCAGTTTTTTGTATTTTTTTTAGTAGAGACGGGGTTTCACTGTGTTAGCCAGGATGGTCTCGATCTCCTGACCTCGTGATCCGCCCGCCTTGGCCTCCCAAAGTACTGGGATTACAGGCTTGAGCCACCGCACCCAGCCTTCACTGAAGTCTTGAACCCCTCAAAGTCATCCATGAGGGTTGGAATCAACTTCTTACAACCACCTGTTAACGTTGATATTTTGACCTCCCCGCCACGAGTCATGAATGTTCTTAAAGGCATCTAGAATGGTGAATGCTCTCCAGAAGGTTTTCAATTTACTTTGCCCAGATCTATGACTATCCATAGCAGCTATAGCTTTACAAAATGCATTTCTTAAATAATAAGACTTGTAAGCTGAAATCACTCGTTGATCCATGGGCCGAAGACATGGAAACAACATTAATCTCCTTGTACATCTCCATCAGAACTCTTGGGTGACCAGCTACATTGTCAATGAGCAGTAATATTTTGAAAGGATTTTTTTTTTTTTTTTTTTTTTTTTTTTTTTGAGATGGAGTCTCGCTCTGTCACCCAGGCTGGAGTGCAATGGTGCAGTCTCGGCTCACTGCAAGCTCTGCCTCCCGGGATCAAGCGATTCTCCTGCCTCAGTCTCCTGAACAGCTGGGACAACAGGCACCCGCCACCATGCCCGGCTAATTTTTTGTATTTTTAGTAGAGACGGGGTTTCACCATGTTAGCCAGGATGGTCTCGATCTCCTGACCTTGTAATCTGCCCACCTCGGCCTCCCAAAGTGCTGGGATTACAGGCGTGAGAAAGGAATTTTTTTTTTTTTTTTTCTGATCAGTAGGTCTCAACAGTGGGTTTCAATATTCAGTAAACCATGCTGTAAACATAGGTGCTGTCATCCAGGCTTTGCTATTCCATTTTCAGAGCATAGGCAGAGCAGACTTAGCATAATTCTTAGGTGCCCTGCGATTTTCAAAATGGAAATGAGCACTGGCTTCAACTTAAAAGTCACCAGCTGCATTAGCTCCTAACAAATCAGCCTGTCCTTTGAAGCTCTGAAGCCAAGCATTGCCTTCTCTCTGGCTGTGAAAGTCCTACATGGCATCTTCTTCCAAAAGAAGGCTATTGCATCTACATTAAAAATCTGTGTGGCCACCTTCATCAATGATCTTAGCTAGGTCGTCTGGATAGCTTGCTGTAGCTTCTCCATCAGCACTTGCTGCTTTACCTTGCATTTGTTTGTTATGGAGATAGCTTCTTTCCTTAAACCTCAAGAACCAACATCTGTTAGGTTTCAACTGTTCTTCTGAAGCTTTCTCACTTCTCTTAGACTTCACAGAATTGAAGAGTCAAAGCACTGCTCTGGATTAGACTTTGGCTTAAGAGAATGTTGTGGCTGGTTTGATCTTCTATCCAGACCACTAAAATTTTCTCCGTATCAGCAATAAGTCTGTCTCTTTTTCTTATCATTCATGTATTCATGGAGTAGCACTTTTAATTTCCTTCAAGAAGTTTTCCTTTGCATCCATAAATTGGCTATTTGGTGCAAGAGGCCTAGCTTTCTTCCTGTCTTGGCTTTTGACATGCCATCTTTACAAAACTTAACCATTTCTAGCTTTTGATTTGAAATGACAGGTGTGGGACTCTTCCTTTCATTTAAACACTTAGAGGCCACTGTGAGGTTTTTGTGTTTGTTGTTTTTTAAGACAGAGTTTCACTCTTGTTGCCCAGGCTGGAGTGCAATGGCGTGATCTTGGCTCACTGCAACCTATGCCTCCCGGGGTCAAGCAATTATCCTGCCTCAGCCTCCTGAGTAGCTGGGATTACAGGCATGCACCACCATGCCAGGCTAATTTTGTATTTTTAGTAGAGATGGGGTTTCTCCATGTTGGTAAGGCTGGTCTCAAACTCTCAGGTGATCCGCCTGCCTTGGCCTCCCAAAGTGCTGGGATTACAGGTGTGAGCCACCACGCCCAGCCTTTGTGAGGTTATTAACTGACTTAATTTCAATACCGTTGTGCCTCAAGGAAAAGGGAGGTCCAAGAAGCAGGAAAGAAATGGGGAAATGGCTGGTCAGTGGGATGGTCAGACTACATGCAACATTTAACTTTTGTTTGCCTTTTTATATGGGCGTAGTTCGTGTTCCTCCAAAACAATTATAATAGTAACATCGAAGATGACTGAGCACGGATCACCCTAACAGATATAGTAATAATAAAAAAGTTTAAAATATTGTGATAATTATTGTGATAATTGTGTCAAAATTTGACACAGACCCACAAAGTGGGCACATACTGAATGAAGCCAATAGACTTGCTTGACAGAGGATTGCCACAAATCTTCAATCTGTAAAAAGGCAATATAGGCTGGGCGCGGTGGCTCACGCCTGTAATCCCAGCACTTTGGGAGGCCGAGGTGGGCAGATTGCCTGAGGTCAGGAGTTTGAGACCAGCCTGGCCAACATGGTGAAACCCCGTCTCTACTAAAAATACAAAACTTAGCTGGGCGTGATGGCACATGCCAGTAGTCCCAGCTACTCAGGAGGCTGAAGCAGCAGAATTGCTTGAACCTGGGAGGTGGAGATTGCAGCAAGCCGAGATCGCACCACTGCACTCCAGCCTGGGTGACAGAGTGAGACTCTGTCTCAAAAAAAAAGACAATATGGGAAGCACAATAAAACGAGGTGTGCCTGTACATTACCTACTTCTCTATAGCAGCAGTGGGGTCTTCATATAACTGTACTCTAGGTGGCTTTCCTGGGCATAGAATGTGCAAACCAGCCACTAACAATTGCTTTGCTGGTGTCATCCCCAGTAGAGTGGTGGAAAATATGATTATTGTTATAGTCTTACGGTTATTATATACTCAGAGCCTTTCATGTGTTCCATGCTATGCTATTATCTCCATGAACTCCAACCTACACAATGACCCAGTCACGCAGGTATTTGCAGTCAATCTGCTGAGGCTCAGCAAAGTTCGGAAATTTGCCTGAGGTCACATAGCTGGTGAACAACTGAACCAAGGTTTCAACTCAGTTATGCCTAGTTCCAAAGCCCCGCCAATGTTCCTCCCACTTCTTCATATTGCTCTAGGTCACAGGGACGGCAGACAAGCAACCGCAGTAGCCAAAACCCCAGAGAGTTCCTGTATCAAAATCACCAAACCAATTGAAAGGTTAAGTGTAAAGTCAGTAATCATAAGTCATTATTTCTGCAATGTACTACCTAACTACTGTTCTGTTTAGTTTAAGATGCCACTTACTAAGTTTGGTATAGAGAGCAACTGTGCCGAGGTAGAAGCAGTCCCATTCATGTAGGATCTCAGAGTAATGAGAACCCATGTTCATGGGGCATAGAGCAGGCAACAGGAAGATGTTTATTCTGAGGTAGCATGAGCTGAGTCAGTTCAACAAGCATGACTGGAGCACCAACACATATTAAATTCTGTGTACACTACCTGGGAATCAGTGGTTTCTCCGGGGAGATCTAGAGGTGACATGTAAAAAGACAGTATCATTATATCAGACTAGTGCTTATTAAGTGTCTCAGTACTCTTTTTAAAGATAATCTTGGCTGGGTGAGGTGGCACATGCCTATAATCTCAGCACTTTAGGAAGCTGAGGTTGGCGGATCACGAGGTCAGAAGATAGAAACCATCCTGGCCAACATGGTGAAACTCTGGCTCCACTAAAAATACAAAAATTAGCCAGGCGTAGCAGTGCATGCCTTTAATTCCAGCTACCCAGGAGGCTGAGGCAGGAGAATCGCTTGAACCCCAGAGGCGGAGGTTGCAGTGAGCTGAGATTGAGCCACTGCACTCCAGCCTGGCGACAGAGCTAGACTCTGTCTCCAAAAAAAAAAAAAAAAAAAAAGATAATCTTTACTAGCTGACAATAATTTCATCCAACTGGATCACTTAGAGAAATGACTTAAAGAAGCCCTATATATATATTTTTTTTGAGACGAAGTGTCACTCTGTTGCCCAGGCTAGAGTGCAATGGCACGATCTCGACTCACCGCAACCTCCGCCTCCCAGGTTCAAGCGATTCTCCTGCCTTAGCCTTCTGAGTAGCTGGGATTACCGGCACCTGCCACCACACCCAGTTAACTTTTGTATTTTTAGTAGAGATGGAGTTTCACCACGTTGGCCAGGCTGGTCTCAACACTCCTGAACTGAAGTGTTCTGCCCGCCTCAGCCTCCCAAAGTGCTGGATTACGGGAGTGACCCATTGCACCTAGCCAAGATGCTCTATTTTCATAACTTTATTTAAAGGTCTAGAAGTAAAGACTTAATAGAATTCAAGTGACAAATTTGGAGACATGAATCAGTGCCTTAGGCAAAATGAAGGCGAGCGTAGTGGCCCAAGATGGAGTAATGAGAACAGAGTCTCTGTGTTGCTGCTATGGGGGTGGCCAGAGGTACAGGCCTCAGACGGCAGCTACTTGCACATCTTGCTGCCTCCAATGGCATATGCATTATTCCTTCACAAATACCAGGAAGCAGGGAAGAGTGGGGAGCCCTCAGAGAGGTGGCAGGCAAGCCAAGCTGGAAAGAGATGAGTGAGGAAGGCCTATAAAGTAATACTAAGTCTTAGGGGTCACTGACTCTATTTCAGGAATCTTTAAAAAATATCCATTAGTACCAGCCTAAGCAACATAGTGAGACCCCATTTCTACAATAAATAAATAAATAAATAAATAAATAAATAAATAAAATTAGCCAGGTGTGAGGTGCATGCCTATGGTCCCAGCTACTTGGGAGGCTGAGGTGGGAGGATGGCTTGAGCCCAAAAGGTGGAAGCTGCAGTGAGCCGTGATTGTGCTACTGCACTCCAGCCTGGGTGACAGAGCAAGACCCTGTCTCAGAAAAAAAAAAAAAAAAAAAAAGGCCAGTGCGCTGACATCCACCTGTAATCCCAACACTTTGGGAGGCTGAGGCAGGCAGATCACCTGAGGTCAAGAGTTCAAGACTAGCCTGGCCAACATGGCAAAACCCCATCTCTACTAAAATTACAAAAATTAACTGGGCATGGTGGCGTGTGCCTGTAATCCAAGCTACTTGGGAAGCTGAGGCAGGACAATCACTTGTACCAGTGAGGCGGAGGTTGCAGTGAGCTGAGATTGTGCCACTGTACTCCAGCCTGGGCTGTGGAGCAAGATTCTGTCTTAAAACAACAACAAAAAAATCCACTAGCAGACCCAGGCTGCAGGATCACGTAAGGGCAGGAGTTTGAGACCAGCCTGGAACACAGTGAGACCCTATCTCAAAAAAAAAAAAATTCATTAGTAGGTCAGGTGTGCTGGTTCACACCTATAGTCACAGCTACTTGGGAGGCTGAGGCGGCAGCATTGCTTGAGCTCAGGAGTTTAAGGCTGCAGTGAGCTATGCTCAGGGCACTGCATTCCAGTCTGGGTGACAGATCAAGGCCCTGTCCTAAAATAAATGAATAAAATACAAATATCCATTAGTAAGAATAATAAAAATAGCATGTATTAAATATCTAGTAATAGCTAGAAATGTAGCACTGTCTACAGACACTATTTTTATTCTTTATCTATGACCTAGGTTTTAGTGTCTGACTTTTAGATATGAAAAAAACATAAACTCAGTGACGTTAACTTGCCCAGGTTTACAAATGCAGGATTTCCATCCTTATTTTCCTAATTCTAGAACCCAGGCCTTTCCCACTGTCTCCTTCAAACCTACCCCCTTCAAGCCAAGCAACATTTACTGAACCTTCATGCTGAAGAGTCAGAAAGCATTGCCAAGGAATTCAAGGAAGCCAAAAGCATACTTCTGGACATCAGGAAGCTTAAAATCTGGAAGGGAAAACAGATTCACCTAAGAAGATAACTAACACTACTACCAAGAAATACAGAGATCATTAAACACATGCAAAGGGGGCCCCATGGCACACAGGTGGGGAGTGTCACCCTAGTTAGAGAAGCAGTGTAGGTTGCCCCCGAGGTGGTGCTGAAGAATGAGCAGACGTTAGACAGGAACAGAGGTAGGGTCATATATGTTCTAGCAGAAAAACTTTGCATACAGTGACCTTCCCCACTCCACAGATAGCAACGACTGATATCTTGGTACTTCTGAAGTTTGTTGGAGACACAGAAGAGCATTTTGAGGACATTTGGAAAGACTTGCTCATTTAACTTTCTTTTCAGTTAAAATTTGCATAGAGTGGAATGCATAGATCTTAAGTATAAATTCAATGATTTTGATAAATGCATACATCTGGATAATCACCACCCCAATTAAAATATAGAACATTTCTATTAACCAGAAAGTCCTCTTGTGTCCTTTCTTTCTTTCTTTTTTTTTTTTTTTTTTTGAGGCGGAGTCTCACTCTGTCGCCCAGGCTGGAGTGCAGTGGTGCGATCTCAGCTCACTGCAAGCTCCGTCTCCCGGGTTCACGCCATTCTCCTGCCTCAGCCTCCCAGAGTAGCTGGGACTACAGGTGCCCACCACCTCGCCCGGCTAATTTTTTGTATTTTTAGTAAAGACGGGGCTTCACCGTGTTAGTCTTGTGCCCTTTCTTAATTCTTACTCCTCATCCCTACAGGCAGTCACTGTTCTGATTTCTGTATCTATCGATTAGAACTTCGTAGGAAAAGAATCACATAGTGTGCACTATTTGGGGTCTGACATCTTCGGTGCAGCGTAATGTTTTTGAGGTTAGTTTCAGTTATTTATGTATCTATCATTCATTTATTTTCATTTCTGAGTAGCATTCCATTGTATGGATATGCCATAATTTGTGATTCATTAGTCTTCTATTGATGGTCATTTGGGTTGTGTCCAGTTTTGAGCTATTATGAATGAAGCTGCTATCTATGAACATTGTTGTTTTCCCCCGAAATTGTTTTAAAAATCCACTTTCTATTCTCTTGCTTTTTTCTCCCTTGTTTATTTTCTTAAAATCTTGATGACTCTACCACAGACACCAAGTGACTTGGAGCTGAGGCCCATTCCCTGGTAGAAGAATCATACAGATGAGAGCTTTTGTGTTCCAACCTACCACACAAAACAAGAAAATATCAGTAATTTCTATGACTTGGTTGTATTTATCAAGAGTTTTGATGAACTTAGCAGTAAAATGTGAAGGTAGTAACTACTGGAACATTCTTTCTAAGCAATGTTACAGAACCGGTTTCCCCTATACACACACAAGGATATCTCACTTACCCACGTATGAACCCATGGCGTTAAAAATAAAAGAGGTGGGCCGGGCATGGTGGCTCACGCCTGTAACTCTAGCACTTTGGAAGGCCAAGGTGAGCAGACAACTTGAGGTCAGGAGTTCGAGACCAGCCTGACCAACATGGCGAAACCCCATCACTACTAAAAATACAAAAATTAGCCTAGTGTGGTGGTGTGCGCACCTGTAATACCAGCTACTTAGGAGGCTGAGGCACCTGTAATACCAGCTACTTAGGAGGCTACTTAGGAGGCTGAGGCAATCACTTGAACCCGGGAGGCAGAGGTTGCAGTGAGCCGAGATCATGCCACTGCACTCCAGCCTGGGTGACAGAGTGAGACTCCGTCTCACAAAAAATAAGAAATAAAAAATGAATAAAAGAGGTAAAAGATGAAAGTTACATATCTTTCTTCTTCCTCCATTTGCAACAAACTAGGAGTTAAAGACATTAAGAAACTAGTAGAAAGGAGAAATTTAGCTCGGAATCAGTCCTCTTTCCATATGCCACTTCAGTCTTCCTCTCCATCCCCCGAGCTCGAGCCCAGTCGGTGCTCTACGGATTGCGAATCCTCCATAAGTGCTGAAGATTGACCGCCTCTGTGATGTGGCTGCCATCCAACCTTCAGTCACTCACATCCAAGGTGACTTTTCTTGTCATACAACATCCATGTTTGAAGACCTTTCTCATTACCAGAACTTCTGATCCACTTAGGAAGGTCTCTAGAGGGATATATAGTTAAATATGGTAGATGGAATTATGTGTTTATCTCCATTCCCTCCAAAACCTTCACTCAAATAACAGATATGAGACTTAAAAGAATGAATAAAAGGACACAGAGCAAGATAGAAAATGACAGCAATGCCATTTGGGAGCCTAGAAATCATGAGTTTGTGCTAATGGATTTAGCACCCTGGAGAAAGCCAAAATCTAAACTGGCAGAGGAAGAAATTCAGAAGTAGGCTGATTTATACAGCAGAAAGTCAGACAGACTCAAGAACTAGAGGTACTAGGTGACTAAAAGTAGGGATCCGAGTGAGACTCAAAATAAGTATATTGGTGAAAAGTCACTCTCAGAACCTGTTACCCCTGAATTTCCCCTCCGTGTTTAAGCAGCCAAGCAACTGCCCCAGCCCACAATGGGAAGAAGACCCCAGGTTCACTCTTGCCTCAGTGAGGCAAGATTGCACCACTGCACTCCGGCCTGGCGACACCGTGACCCTGTCTCAAAAAATAAAAATAAATAAATAAATAAACGGCCAATAAGTTCAGATAGTCCAGTATCTGGAAGGGAGTTCAAGAATGAATAAACAGAGAAAAGTGAGGAAAAGAAATGAAGCAAACCATCACAAGAGACAACTTCTGGAATGGAAGGATGTGCATTTGTAGATGGAGAGGGTTCACCAAGGGCCCAGAACTAGGGAGGAATGACAATTCACAGGTCACAGGAAATCTCAGAACACCAAGGACACAGAAAACCTCAACAGCTTCCAACAAGTTAAAGAAAGGAAAAAAAAAAAAAAAAAAAAAAAGACACAGTCAAAGCCTTGGGGAAAGACTGGGAATCAGAATGGGTCCGACTCCTTGTCAGTGACCACCAGAAGACAAGGATTATACATCTTCAAATTCTAGGGGAAATGACTTCAAACTAAAATTCTACATCCAAGCAACCACCATCAATCAGTCTAGGGTGAGGGTAGAAGACAATGTTAAAAAACTTTACCTTCCTGTGCCCATTTTTCTTTTAAACACAGATATTCTCCACCACATGAGGGAATGCTTGAAGCAGAGGCAAGCCCAGGGTCCAGGCCTGGGAAGGCATTGCCCATGCCGGTGGCTAGGGCTGTCCTGCAGTGACAGTGACCTGCAGGCCTGGAGTGCTACTGAACTGAAACCGACCCAATAGTCCCATATACAGGTTTTTTGTTTGTTTGTTTGTTTTGTTTTGGATAAACATAGAAATTGACCCTTCTGGTGCTAAAGCTTGAAATTTATATTTGTTTTATCTGAGTTGCTTCCAGGGAAAAGACCCTCAGGCCTCTCAAAAACTAGTATCAAAGAACTGCAACTTACCAGATCATTGCATCAGCCAATGAGATGCTAGACCCCTTATTCATCACAATTGCTTCCTTAGGCCTCCCTAGTTCCTGTTTTCCTACACATTGTTACATTTCTTCCCTGCTATGTAAACCCCTAATTTTAGTCCATCAGGGAGGTGGATTTGAGACTGATCTCCCATCTCCTAGGCTGCAGCACCCAGTTAAAGCCTTCTTCCTTGGCAATAATCACTCTTAGTGATTGGTGTTCTGTTCGGTGAGCAGCAGGATCTAGACGGAACCCCTGGTATTTCCGTAACAGAATCAGTCTGAAACGAGAGGACAGAGGGTTACAGGAGGGGTGGCCCCAAGGGGAAAAAAAATTGATAAATTACCTACTACATTTGAATGTACGGCGAAGCAATTTACATTTTAAGAGATTTATAAGAATGAAGATAAATTAGCAATTGGCACATAAAAATCTAAAAAGAAAAATTAGGAAAGCAAAAAAGAAAAAAAGCGTTATATGAGAAAGAAAATGTAGTTAATTATATAGTATACCACATGGTTAAGCTTTGAATAATATTTCCACAGTCATAGCAATATAAATACTGGTAACAGTTGACCAAAGTATTTTTTATTTTATTTATATTGGGAGGGAGATTGTAATGTATGAGAGTCAATTATTCTCTTCTGCAGAAGGAAGAAAAAGGATAGTATTAAAGTAGAAAAATAAAGAAATAGCAGCATAAGCAAGTTGTTTAAAAATATGAAGGCAAAAATCAAAATAAACAGCTGAACTAATTGAAACCGGTATCGCCTGTAGTGGGAATGGGGAGTAGAAAGCTGGTACAGGAGCTGCTGCTTTTGTTACAAGCTCGTAAAATGATTTCACTTATTAATGTATCTGTCACTCTAAAAATTAAGATTTTCTAAAGAAAAGAAAAAAATAGGCTTGAGGGCTTTACTTTTTTTTTTTCTTTTGAAACAGAGCCTTGCTCTGTCACCCAGGCTGGAGTGCAATGGCAGATCTTAGCTCACAGAAACTGCCTCCTGGGTTCAAGCAATTCTCCTGCCTCAGCCTCCTGAGTAGCTGGGACTATAGGTGTGCACCACCAGGCCTGGCTAATTTTTGTATTTTTGGTAGAGGCAGAGTTTCGAGATGTTGGCCAGGCTGGTCTCGAGCTCCTGGCCTCAAGTGATCCGCCCACCTCAGCCTCCCAAAGCGTTGGGATTATAGGCATGAGCCACCGTGCCCAGTGGGTTGTGGACATCTTTCGGTGTCTGCAGGATCTTACGCATATCCAAACCCCTATCCTGCTGGATGCAGCCACCCACAGGTCCCCAGTGTAGTCTAAGCCTCCTTAAGGACTCCAGTCTGCGTCTGGTTCCTCCTTCCAAGTTGTTGTAGAGGTCACTAACCAGAAAGATCGATTTCTCTTTGGTGGTTTATCCCCAGTAGCCAGAACACACTATAGATGCAGTGCTATCTTTTTTTAACATGTGAAAGAAATGCATAGGTTGCCAGGCTAATTAACTAAATGTTATATTTAGCTGGGAAGATAACATAGCCCTAGTGTTTGGATTTATCAAAACAAATTCCAGATGGCACACAAGCCACAGAGAGAGGGGCCATCTGGTAAGAAAAAGCAGGGCTCATTTTTTCTAAAGGTGAAAGGTAGTAAATGTCAACACTTTCTTTTTTTCTTTGAGGCAGAGTCTTGCTCTGTCACCCAGGCTGGAGTGCAATGGCATGATCTCGGCTCACTGCAACCTCTGCCTCCCGGGTTCAAGTGATTCTCCTGCCTCAGCCTCCTGAGTAGCTGGGATTATAGGCACCTGTCACCACACCTGGCTAATTTTTGTATTTTTAGTAGAGACGGGGTTTCACCATGTTGGCCAGGCTGGTCTTGAACTCCTGACCTCAGGTGATCCACCCACCTTGGCCTTTCAAAGTGCTGGGATTACAGGCGTGAGCCACCACGCCTGGCCGTAAATGTCAAAACTTTCTATGGTGAAAATATATCTATCTGTTGCTCTCCTGGAGGAGCAATCCTCAGCCTCGTATCTTTGCTAATTCAAATACCTGTAACATTATGCTCTTTCAAATAAATGAATGATTAACTATGGTGAGTATAAGTGATTAACACTGGGTGAGTATTGTAAGCTTTCCGCACATACCTGTTCAATGTATTTTGTACAGTGACAGCTGCAGGCATTAATAACACCATTTAACAGACTCTACAATTACACAAATTCTTTGAGTATATAAACCAATAAAAACTGAAATTATTTTTTTCCAAAATGATTTAAGATGTTGCTGCCATTTTTTTATGTAGCTCAGCAGTGGTATTTTTAGTGCGTTTTCTGTTTGACAGGATGTTTCTTGCACAAATTTTCCTCTCTCCCTATTCCCACTGTTCCTCTGAAACTAATCATTCCCTGCCTGTATTTATTCACCAGTTTCCCACCCCGCTCCCCCTGGCCCCACTTGCACACAACTGCCAGCTTAATCTTCTTTAAACATTGCACTGTTTGTATAACTTCGCAGCTCAAAAAACAGTCAATACCTCTCTGATGTCCAGAAGATAATGTGCAGGCTTCCGCTCACAGACACCCCAACCTCGTCACCCAACCCTCAGTGTGAGTCCCCCACACCCCAGGGCTGCAGCCAAGCTATCACCCCAAGAACTGGAGCTCTGTGCCGAACCTCAGTACTTTGGCTGGGACCAGATCCTCTCTCTGCTGGGCCCTAACAGCCTTCTCCTTAAGGAGTCTGGGCCCTGCTGCGTCTATCTTGAGCTGAATCCAAGATGATTCAGCATGAAGGTGGGAAGTGTGCCCACAGAGAAGCTTCTTGCTCGAGCCCACCTCCAGGTCAGTTTCCAGGGGTGAGGTCATTAGCCCAGATTTTACGTGATGGGAACAGTTGGCTATCCTTGGTGGTAAGCACAGTAATAATGTCTCCTTACCCTACAGTGTCTACAGCCTAATCCCCAGAACCTGTGAATTTGTTACGTTACATGGCAAAAGAGACTTTATGATTAAGTTAAGGATCTTGAGATGGGGAGATGATACTGGATTAGCCCAATAGGCCCAATGTAATCATAAGGGTCAGAGTGAGGCAGGAGGGTCAGACTCAGAGAAGTTGATGGGAGGACAGAAGCAGAGGTCAGAGAGAAAGGGAGATTTTGAAGATGGAGGAGGGGGCTGTGAGCAGAAGAATGCAGGCAGCCTCTGGAAACCACAAGGAATGGATTTTCCCCTGCCCTCCAAAGGAGCCAGCCCTGCCAACACCTAACTTTAGCCTAACTCGTAAGACTAATCGAGATTTCTGACCTTCAGAACTGTAACACCAAAAATTTGTGTTGTTTTAAGCCACGAAGTTTGTAGTAATTTGTTCCGGAATCAATAGGAAACTACTACACTCCCTTTGCAGGCTCTCCTGGTCCCAGTTCTAATAATCCTGGCCTGCACTCTGATGTATCTATTACCAGGCTTTCAGGCTGAGACCGATAAAGGCTAAAACCTGCACAGTCCAATGCATTCACCACCAGTCACATGCAACTATTTATAATTAAACTTAAACCAGTCATAATGACTCACACCTGTAATCCCAGCACTTTGGAAGGCTGAGGTGGGAGGATTGCTTAAGCCCAGGAATTTGAGACCAGCCTGGACAACACAGTGAGACTTAGTCTCTACAAATAAAAAAATTAACAGGGTGTAGTGGTGTGTACCTGTGGTCCGAGCTACTCCGAAGGCTAAAGTGGAAGGATTGCTTGAGCCTGGGAGGTGGAGGCTGCAATGAGCCATGTTCTTGCCACTGCACTCCAGCCTGGGTGACAGAACAACACCCCGTCTCAAAATAATTTGATTAACTAACTAATTGATTTAATTAAAATAAAACATTCAGTTCCTCTTTTATGCTAGCCATATTTTCAGTGTTTAATAGCCACATGTAGGTAGTGGTTACCAAACCGGATAGTGAAGACAGAATAATTCCATCATCTTGGAAAGTTCTATTGGACAGTGTTGGTTATAATGATATGGTGTGTACCACTAGTTTTTATAAGTCACTGAACCGTTTGAATAAGTCAAATGAAATCTCAAGTAGAAGCCAAATATATTACAGAAGCAAAGTCAGAAGAAGTGCTTTCATGAGTGCTTTTATGTCCTCCTTCTTTTTTCCTTCTTTTTTTTTTTTGAGATAGAGTCTCACTCTGTCTCCAAGTCTGGAGTGCAGTGGAGTGATCTCGGCTCACTGCAGCCTTGTATATTCTCCTTCTAAATAGCGAGTCCTGGAGATGTTTTCGGGTCTCAGGAATCGGTGTTAACTCAGACATGGTTTAAAAGTCCCTAAAGATACGGTTTCACCTTCCCCCGCCAGGAGGCTGTAAATAGTATAAGTCTCTTGGGGGACCTTCCAGGCTTAGGAAACAGGGCTTAGAGGGGACTGATGTGAGCATACTGGAGTGCTTGGCCCTGGCCCAGGACTGCCGCCTGACACCAGAGAGCACTTCTGCTCTGCTGTGTTGCTTAGAAAGTCTGTCCTTGGTAAGGTGATTCAAACATCTTCACCATTTTCTTCTAAGTTTGGATGTTTTCATTCGAACACCTTTTTTTTTTTTTCTCTGTCACCCAGACTGAAGTGCAGTGGCACGATTAAGGTTCACTGCAACCTTGACCTGCCACCTCAGCCCTCTGTGTAACCGGGACCACAGGCTCGCACCACCATGACCAGCTAATTTTAATTTATTTATTTATTTATTTATTTATTTATTTATTTATTTATTTATTTATTGGTAGAGATAGGGTCTTGCTTTTTTGCCCAGGCTGGTCTCGAACTCCTGGGCTCAAGTGATCCACTCACCAAGAGCTGGAAATAGAGGCATGAGCTACTGAACCCAGCCATTTTCTTTAATTTGTCTGGTATCTGTCTGTATAATAGGAGGTAGTGATCTAGGTTTATTTTCTTCAATGGATAGCAAATGTCCTATCATTTCACCCCACTAACTTGAGATGCCACTTTGGTGACATAAGTTCCCACGTATAAATGGATGTTTGTCTTTTTATCTCTCCCTGCAAGGTTATAACCCTGCTTTAATTTCTATAGCCTTGCAGTTCATTTTGCTCTCTGGCAGGGCAGTTCTTCTCCCATTATTCCAATTTTTCAATATTTTGTCTGTTCTTGTTATTTTCCTCTTCCTGAAGCACTTTTAGCATCTGTTTGCCAAGTTTCCTCTAAACAGCCAATTGAAAGTTACTGGAATTTACAAACTAATGAGATAATTGACAGCATAAAAACACTGAGTCTCCGGATTTAGGAACACCATTTGCTGTTCCGTTTATTTAGGTGCTTATTTTTCTGCTTCTTAAAGCTTTATACTTGTCTTCATTTCATTGTAAATCAATTTTAAGGCATTTGCTGTTGCTACTGTGAAAGGGTTTTGTGCCACCCCCGCCCCCCATGGATTTTTAAATCACTTAATGAGAGTATACCAAAAAAATGAGATTTTTGTGTGTATGGTTATCTTACTGAATACTCTATTTTATTTTTTTTTTCCGTCAATTCTCTGGAATTTTCTAAACAGACAATGATGCCATATACAAACTATGAGTTTCTCTTTTCTTCTCTCTGGTATTTTTATCTTTCACTTCTTTTCTTGGCTTACCTTATTGGAATATCCAGCATGAGGTTGGAGTGGGAATAGCGAGTACCCCTCTATCTTCTTGACTTTTAATGACAGCACTTCTATCTCTCACAATTAAGTATAATGTTTGCTGAAAAAATGTCTCCGTTTTTCTAATTTGCTCAGAAAGTGATGTTGACATTTAACCAAAATACTATTTCACATTTGAGATTATTATATATTTTTTCTTTTTTAAACTGGAAGTGTTGAATTCTAATAAGAGATCTCCTAATATTAAAGTAGCTTTATATTCCTGGAATAAACCCTATATGGCAATCACTTTAGAATTAGTCTTGAGATATATGGATAAATTCTATTTGCCAGTATTTTATTTGAATTCCCACTTAGGATTTTTGTGTCTGTATTTTTAAGTGACGTTCCTTTATAGTTTTCTTTTTTTAGGCTATTTATTTTAAAGTTTCTCTAGACAGCAAGACTGTGTTAGCCTTCATAATAATGAAGAATAATTTGAGAAACTTTCCATCTTTTTCTAGCCTCTAGAACCTTTCTATGTCCTAAGATCTGAGAAAACTTTCCTGTAATTGTCTGAGACAAACAGCTTTTTCAGGATGGATTTTTCACTAACTTTAATTTCTCCTGTAGTAATTGGCTTATTCTGTTTTTCTACCTTTTTTTTTTTTTTTTTTTTTTTGACAGAGTCTTGCTCTGCTGCCCAGGCTGGAGTGCAGTGGTGCCATCTTGGCTCACTGCAACCTCCGCCTCCCAGGTTCAAGCAATTCTCCTGCCTCCACCTCCCGAGTAGCTGGAATTACAGGCACGTGCCACCACGCCCAGCTAATTTTTGTATTTTTAGTACAGATGGGGTTTTGCCATGTTGGCCAGGCTGGTCTCGAACTCCAGACCTCAGGCAATCCACCCGCTTTGGATTACAGGCGTGAGCCACCGCACCTGCCCTTTTTTTCCTCTTTAAATGTCACTTTTGGCCCCAATGTTCATTACAGTGTTATTCACAATAGCCAAAAGGTGGAAACAATCCAAGTGTCTATAATAAACAGATGAATGGATAAACAAAATGTGGTATGTACATACAATAGGATAGTGTTCAGCCTTTAAGAGAAATGAAGTTCCAACACATGCTACAACACGGACGATCCTTGAGAACATGCTAACTGAAATAAGCCACTCACAAAGAGACAGTGTATGATTCTACTTAGATGAAATATCTAGAAAAGGCATATTCATAGGGCAGAAAGTAGATTAGAGGCGACCCAGGGCTGGGAGAAGAGAGGAATAGGGAGTTACTGCCTAAAAGTCACAAAGTCTCTGTTTAGGGCGATGGAAAAGATTTGAAAACAGATAGTGGTGAGGGCTGCACAACAGTGTGAATGTAATTAACGCCACTGAATTATACACTTAAACTGGTCAAAATGGCATATTTCATGTTACATGCATTTTACCACAATAAAATTTTATTACCACAATAAAAACTTTTGAAATCCACATAAAGTGCTTTTTGTTTTAGGAAACAGCCACTTTTGATCATTTGTATCTTCTTAGAATATCTTCCATTTCATCTAGCAGCTTCATTTTTTTGGTATGAACTTATAATTTTGTCCCTTTTCTTAATTTTATTGATCTTCCTTCCCATTTTTGTTGTTCAGGCTTGTCTAAAGTTTGTCTATTGCCCCCACTTCGGCACCCCCACAAGAAACAGTTTTTGGTTTAATTGATTTAATATGCTGGGTTTTTCTCCTTTTCAATTAATTCTTCCTACTAATTCTACATTTCTTTTTCAATAATTATTTTCAAGCTTCCTGTGGTTTGTTATGTGGTACTCCCACTTTCCTTTATTTAAGAAGTTAATGATTTTAGTTATTTCTTATTTTATCCTAGAGATTGAACTTTGTTTTTTTTTTTTTTTTGAGACAGAGTTTCACTTTGTTGCCCAGGCTGCAGTGCAATGGCATGACCTCGGCTCACTGCAGCCTCCACCTCCTGGGTTCAAGCAATTCTCGTGTCTCAGCCTCCCACATAGCTGGGATTACAGGCACCTGCCACCACGCCTGGCTTCTTTTTTTGTATTTTAGTAGAGACAGGGTTTCACCATGTTGCCCAGGCTGGTCTCAAACTCCTGAGCTCAGGCAATCTGTCCATCTCGGCCTCCCAAAGTGCTAGGTTAATAGGTGTGAGCCACCGCGCCTGGCCTTTTTTTTTTTTTGTCGACATGGAGTTTCGCTCTTGTTGCCCAAGCTGGAGTGCAATGACACAATCCCCGCTCACTGCAACCTCTGCCTCCTGGGTTCAAGCAATTCTCCTGCCTCAGCCTCCTGAGTAGCTGGGATTACAGGCATGCACCACACACCCAGCTAATTTTTTGTATTTTTAGTAGAAACGGGATAGCGCCATGTTAGCCAGGCTGGTCTCGAACTCCGGACCTCCATTCACCTGCCTCGGCCTCCCAAAGTGCTGGGATTACGGCGTGAGCCACTGCGGCCTGGCCAAGAGCTTAAACTTTTTTTTTTAATTTAAAAGCTAATTGATTTCTTTTTTCTTTTTCTTTTTTTTGCTACCCTTTTTCTATTATTTCTGATTTTATTGCCTCATAGCCAGAGAATGAATGTATGGCCATGTACATATAATTTGTACTTTTTGAAGTATATTGAAATTTTCTTTTATTTATTACAAAATTTTTTTAAAATATATTTTTATATAGAGACAGGTCTCACTATGTTGCTCAGGCTGGTCTCCAACTCCTGGGCTAAAGCGATTCTCCTGCCTCAGCCTCCCAGAGTGCTGGGATTACAGATGTGAGACACCGCCTGGCCTATATTGAGATTTTCTATGTAGCCTAATTCATAGAGGCTCTTATGAGTATTCTGAGGTCAACTGAAAGGACTACATGTGAATATATACATATATATGTATATGTAAATATATGTGCATATGTGTGTATGTATGTATATCCATTATATATAAAATCCAGTTGTTATTTGTATTATTCGAATCTTCTGTGTGCATGCAGAATTAATTTTTTGTCTGTTTTATTTGTCAATTTTTGAGAAAGGTATGTTAAGGTGTCCCACTAAGATTTTGATTGTCAATTTTTTCTTACATATTTGCATGTATATTAAAGCTTTGTTATTACAAGGGGAAAGGCTCATGAAAATATATTTTCTAGGCATATAGTGTCTTTTATCATTATGAAATATCTTCTCATTCTATCTAATACTTTTGGTTTAAATTCTGTTGTGTCTGACATTATTTTGCAAAACTTACTGTCTTTTTTTTTTTTGGAGACGGAGTCTCACTCTGTAGCCAGGCTGGAATGCAGTGGTGTGATCCTGGCTGACTGCAATCTCCACTTCCCGGATTCAAACGATTCTCCTGCCTCAGCCTCCCAGATAGCTGGGATTACAGGCACGCGACACCACACCGAGATACTTTTTTTGTATTTTTAGTAGAGACAGGGTTTAACCACGTTGGCCAGGATGGTCTCGATCGCTTGATCTCGTGATCCGCCTGCGTTGGCCTCCAAAAGGGCTAGGATTACAGGCATGAACCATCGCGCCCGGCCAAAACTTTATTTATTTATTTATTTATTTATTTATTTATTTATTTATTTATTTATTTATTGAGGGAATCTCGCTCTGTCGTCCAGGCTGGAGGGCAGTGGTGTGATCTCAGCTCACTGCAACCTCCGCCTCCTGGGTTCAAGGGGCTGGAGGGCAGTGGTGTGATCTCAGCTCACTGCAACCTCCGCCTCCTGGGTTCAAGGGGTTCTCCTACCTCCGTCTCCCGAGTAGCTAGGACTACAGGCGCCCACCACCACGCCTGACGAATTTTTTGTATTTTTAGTAGAGACGGCGTTTCGCCATGTTGGCCAGGCTGGTCTCAAACCCAAGTGATCCACCCACCTCGGCCTCCCAAAGTGCTGGGATTACAAAGTGTGAGCCACCTTGCCCGGCCCGGGAAATCATTTTCCCTCAGGATTTTGAAAGCATTGCTGGTTCTAGTCCTGTTCTTGAGGCATGTTAGCCAATCTGACCTCCATCCACTCCTTTGTCTATGGCCTGTTTTGTTTCCTGGAAGCTTTCAGTATCTTTTTTTGGCCTGAGTGCTCTGAAATTTCACAATGAGTTGCCTTAATAGGGGTTTATTTTCGTCCACTCTGCTAGGCATTAGTGAAACGGAAACCGTTCCCTTGTCCTCCTCGCAGGGTGTGTGATGGGGGTGTGGCTTGCTTCTTGGGTGCCCCGCTGCTCAAACCCCTAGGGGGACGGGCAGGCTGTGGGGCTCCGACCCCACGGCAGTGTCTCAGGGTGAACGTTTGCAGCTCCTGAGGCTCCAGTGGGCGCGTGTTACAGGGTGCTCTTTTAGTTTAGCTGTCGGTAGTCAGCTCAATTAGACCCTCTGCCTTATCACAAAGACAGAGGACTTTCTGTATCCCGGGGTTTCTTGCCTTGGTGTACCGGAAGAATCGGAATACACCTGGGCTTGGAGAATGAGTGCAAGGTTTTATTGTGTGGGAAGAGCTCTCAGCAGATGCGGGAGCCATAAGGGGATGGAGTGGGAAGGTGGTTTTCCCCTGGAATCGGGCAGCTCAGTGGCCCGGAGTCTCCTGCCACCATTCCGGACAAACTCCGAGAGGTTCTGGTCGTTGGCTTGCTGGCGTCTGTCGGTGTGCTCTTACGCTAATGTGTTTCTCTTGAAGTCCAGCCACTTGTGTCTTCTACCTATAAGCTCCTCTCGATGTGCAGCTGCTTGTGTCTCTGCCTGCTAGGGTCTTGGAGTTTTTATAGGCACAGGATGGGGGCATGTTGGGAAATGCAGCATTTGGGCAGGAAAACAGAAACTGAACATAGGTGTTCTGGGCACAGGCCCTGGGGTCCTAGCCAGCAACCATGCCTTTCCCTTCCCAGCACTTCCTTGCCCAACTCCTGTATCATCAGTTGGTACTTTCCATCTAGAAACTCATGTCTTTTACGTCTGAGAGAGCTCTTGAATTGTTGACTTGATAATTTTTGTCTCCTTTGTTTTCTCTCTGGAACTCCTGTTCCTCAGTAGCCTGCCACACTGATGCACTGATCAGCTATCACTTCTAGCCCATTTCCATCCTCTTTCTTACCCAAGCTTTATTTCTTCCATGTCTTAGGGAATTTTCTCAAACTTCTCTTCATTGAATTTTTTCATGAAAATTTATTTTCAGTTTTTTAATTTCATTGAAAAAGTTCATCGAATTTTTCATATGTGCCATTGTATTTTTAAATTCCAAGACAGCTGGTCTTCTTACCTTTCTAAATAAATACAATTCTCAGGCTGGGCGTGGTGGCTCACTTTTGCAATCCCAGCACTTTGGGAGGTCGAGGTGAGTGCATCATTTGAGCTCAGGAGTTGGAGACCAGTCTAGGCAACATGGCGAAACCCCGTCTCTACAAAAAATAGAAAGAAATTAGCTGGGCATGATGGCATCCTCCTATACCCAGCTACTTGAAAGGCCAGAGTGGGAGGATCACTTGAGCCCAAGAGGTTGAGGCTGCAGTGAACTGGGGTGGTAACACTGAACTGCAGCATGGGCAACAGAGTGAGACCCTATCTCAAAAAATATACAAATAAATAAAAATAGATACAATTACTATATTTTACCTCTTCAAAAATAATGTTTTGTTTTGCTTTCAAAATTTTTTATGTTTTGGCATCATTTCTGGTTCCTCCGTTTTATTTTCTCTTTTGTTAGTTTTTTGTTTTGATTTGTGCTTTTATTTATGTATTTATTTATTTTGAGATAGGGTCTCACTCTGTTGCTCAGGCTGGAGTACAGTGGCCTGATCATAGCTCACTGCAGCCTCACTCCTCAAGTGATCCTCCCACCTCAGCCTCCCATGTAGTTAGGTCTACAGGTGCTTACCACCATCCTGGCTATTTTTTGGAGAGATGGGGTCTTGCCACGTTGCCCAGCTTGGTCTTGAACTTCTGGGCTCAAGTGATCCTCCTGCGAGCGCCTCCCAAAGTGCTGGGACTACAGGTGTAAGCCACTGGGCCTGGCTGATTTTTGCTTTTATGTGGAAAGTTTCCTTAACTGTCAATCCTTAGATGATCATTTTATTCACAGTTAGGAGTGAGTCACTTAAAGCATATAGGGGGGAAAAAAGCTTAATGGAAGCTCTCTATGTGTGGGTGTGGCTTATTTCCTAGTGGAATTACTATGAGATCTCTCTGCGCAGTGTAGTTGGGGGACCCCAACCATCAATATTTGAAGGTCTTTTCTCCTTGCCCCTCTGCCATGAAAATAAGTATGTCTCGGTGGCTCACGCCTGTAATCCCAACACTTTGGGAGGTCGAGGCAAGCGGATCACGAGGTCAGGAGATTGAGACTATCCTGGCTAACATGGTGAAACCCCGTCTCTACTAAAAATACAAAAAATTAGCCAGGCATGGTGGCGGGCCCCTGTAGTCCCAGCTACTTGGGAGGCTGAGCCAAGAGAATGGTGTGAACCCGGGAGGTGGAGCTTGCAGTGAGCCGAGATCGCGCCACTGCACTCCAGTCTGGGCGACAGAGGGAAACTCCGTCTCCAAAAAAAAAAAAAGAAAAAAGAAAAGAAAAGAAAAGACGTATGCCTCAGATAAGGGTGCTCTATCATTACAAGTCCTAGATTGAGAAAATACACAGCACAGACCCACATCCTGAGGCAGAGACATCATCAAGTGATGTGAGCTGGAAATACATTGTTACCATCATAGCTGCTTACTGATATTTTTGATACTATAGGAAACTTAATATATCATGTCATTTTGTATCTTCCAGTTACCATTCTTTTTTGTTATAGTTATTTTTATTTTTCTATCCTTGTTGAATTGATGACATTTCCTTTATTCCATTTTCTTTCTTTCCTTCTTTAATTTGGCAAGTATTTGTATTAGTCTGTTCTTTCATTGCTATAAAGAACTACCTGAGACTAGGTAATTTACAAAAAAAAGGTGTCATTGACTCAGAGTTCTGCAGGCTGTACAGGAAGCATGGCTGGGGAGGCCTCAGGAAACTTAGAATCGTAGCAGAAGGTGAGGGGGAAGCAGGCACATACTACATGGCTGGAGAAGGAAGAGAAGAGAGCATGGGGAGGTGCTACACACTTTTTAAAAAAACAAAACAAACAAACAAAAACAACCAGATCTTGTGAGAACTCACTCACTATCATGAGAACAGCAAGGGACAAATCAGCCCCCATGATCCAGTCACCTCTCACCAGGCCCCTCATCCAACACTGGGGATTACAACTCGACATGAAATTTTTGCAGAGACACAAAACTAAAACATATCATTATTCTATTTCTAATTTTCTAGCAATTACCCTCAAATTATTAACAATGTAATTATTATTCAACAGATTTAACCTTCATATTTTTAAAAGCAGAGTAAATCAGTGTCTATATCTTGAAAAAGACAAGTCAGATTTACCACAAATGTATTACCCCCATGTTGAAAATAGTTGGAATTTAACTCCAGAGTATTAAGAAAATTATATTCCATTATCCACCAACAAGTATTTAAACTTTTGTTTTTCTGGCCTTCTTGTTCACTCTTTTCTCTTGCATCCCTTGTCTTCTAATTTCTATGATAATTTGTTTTCTTTCGCTGACATACATTCTGGAATATTATCTTGTAAAAGCCCTATGGGATGTAAACTTTCAAAATCTTTAATGCCCAAAAAAGTCCTCTTTTTACATTAAAAAACTGTATTTGCAGCTGAGTTTAACAACGTGACATAAAAAAAGCATTGTATATTGCAAAACTTTTTTTTTTTTTTTTTTCTGAGACGGAGTCTTGCTCTGTCACCCAGGCTGGAGTGCAGTGGCGGGATCTCAGCTCACTGCAAGCTCCGCCTCCCAGGTTCGCGCCATTCTCCTGCCTCAGCCTCCCGAGTAGCTGGGACTACAGGCGCCCGCCACCTCACCCGGCTAATTTTTTGTATTTTTAGTAGAGACAGGGTTTCACCGTGTTAGCCAGGATGGTCTCGATCTCCTGACCTCGTGATCCGCCCGTCTCGGCCTCCCAAAGTGCTGGGATTACAGGCTTGAGCCACCGCGCCTGGCCATTGCAAAACTTCTAACTGACTCTGCCACTTAAAATATCTGTTTATAAAACCACACTAGTATGCCTCAGTGTCAGGCAATGTGGTTCACCGAAAGTTATAAAGAAATAGAAAAATGGGAGTAAGAAAGAGAAGATTTTAGTTTCTGTTTTTACAGAAGCATTAAGAACATTTGAATGCTAATAACCTGGAAAACAGAAAATGAAAGAAGCTTTTCTTCTTACTGCTGGTTGAAGAGAACTTTCTAAATTTCAGGGCATTAAAATAATATATATGCTACCTACCACAGGAAGTTGTTTAAAGTAAAGGTTTACTTTTTGTGCTTTTACATTACTTTGAAAGATGTCAGGACAGAGCTATAAAAGAAAGTGATATACTCCGATTCTGTTTGATTTATCAGATTAACTAGATTTTTATACACATGAACAATATGTGCCAAATTTAAATGCATACTAATTACTAAGGGTGATTACTCAGTTACCCTAACTGAGTGGGTTCGAGACTGCTGTTTATAAACCTAACACTAAAAGTTCGAACTGAACAGTAAAACCAGTCAGTTTCATAAAGATATCTTCATTTTGACCTCCCACTTGAATGTTACTTTGGCTGGATATAAAATTTGAAGTTCAAAGTAACTTCTACTCACAATTTTGAAGTTAATTTTTCCTTTTTTCTCCCTTATGCTGATCTACTGTTTCCATGCTAATCTGATTACCCTTTCTTTCTAGATAACCTGGTTGTTGTTGGTGGGGCCAGGGGTTGTCTTCTGGAAGTTTTAAGAATTTCGTTTTGTCCTTGGAGCTTTAAAAATTTAAGATGAGGTGCCGGGCGCAGTGGCTCAAGCCTGTAATCCCAGCACTTTGGGAGGCCGAGACGGGCGGATCACAAGGTCAGGAGATCGAGACCATCCTGGCTAACACGGTGAAACCCCGTCTCTACTAAAAAATACAAAAATCTAGCCGGGCGAGGTGGCGGGCGCCTGTAGTCCCAGCTACTCGGGAGGCTGAGGCAGGAGAATGGCGTGAACCCGGGAGGAGGAGCTTTCAGTGAGCCGAGGTCACGCCACTGCACTCCAGCCTGGGAGACAGAGCGAGACACCGTCTCAAAAAAAAAAAAAAATTAAGATGACACTTCTGGATTATTTTTCTTTTTTTCTTGCTCAACCCATAGTGAACTTTAAATCTGAAAATTTATATTTTCTATCAGTTCTGAAAAATTGGCAATTATTTATTTGAATAATTCTTCCCCTCATTTTTCTCTGTTATATTTAGAAGGCTTATAGGAAAAATGTCCAATTACCTGTCTTCCATGTCATTTACTTTCTATCTCATAATTGTCATTACTTTATCTTTTAGTGCTATATTTAGGGAGAATTTCTTGGGTTGATCTTGTACTTTTAGCTGAATCCATCCTTCTATTCAGCCCAATTATGTAAGTTTTTATTTCATCAATCATTAACCCATTTATGCCTGAGGTTGCAATTTTTTTGAATTTTTGCAATCAAAAAACAACCTTGAGCAGTAGGATATAAATAACTCCCACACGCTTAGCGTTCCAGTAATGGAACACTAGACATAAACAGCTTTTAATAGGTATTGGAACTAGGATTCAAATCTAGAACCTATACTATTAAAAACTATGCTGTTAGTATACGGTATCAAGACTTTTTTTCTTTAAGCCAATTAGAGTCTTTGTCCTTTAGTGGAGGAATTTTAATCCCCCCTACATTATGGGATAATGGGTGTGTATGAATGTGCTCTTACCATCCTGATGTCAGGATATGAAAACCTTTTAATTTTCTCTAAGAATATCACTTATACTGGCCGGGCGTCGGCTCACGCCTGTAATCCAACACTTTGAGTCCGAACCGGGCGATCCACGAGTCATGAGATCGAACCATCCTGGCTAACCCGGTGAAACCCGTCTCTACATAAAAAATACAAAAAACTAATCTGGGCGAGGTGGCAGGCGCCGGTAAGTCCCAGTTACTCGGGAGCTGAGGCAGAGAATGGCGGGAACCCGGGAGTCGGAGCTTTCAGTGAGCTGGATCCGGCCACGGCACTCCAGCCTGGGCGACAGAGCGAGACTCTTTCTCAAAAAAAAAAAAACAAAAAAAAAAAAAAAAAAAAAGAATTCACTTTATACTTTAAAGCATTTTTTTCTTTCCTTTTCAGGTTATTTACTTTTTAAGGTTTTTTTTTTTTTTTTTTTTCCATTTGATGATTTTGATGCCTTTCTTTTCTCAGTGTTGCTTTTCCACAAATACTAGGCTAATCTGGGCTATCTGTGTTCATGTTTGAGATTCTTCTTCTTCACCTATCACTGATTTTTTTTTTTTTTTTTTTGAGACGGAGTCTTGCTTTGTTGCCCAGGCTGGAGTGCAGTGGTACGATCTCAGCTCACTGCAACCTCTGCCTCCCAAGTTCAAGTGATTCTCCCACCTCAGCCTCCCGAGTAGCTGGGACTACAGGCGCCTGCCACCACACCCGACTAATTTTTGTATTTTTAGTAGAGACGGGACTTCACCATGTTGACCAGGCTAGTCTTGAACTCCTGACCTGGTGATCCACCCACCTTGGCCTCCTAAAGTGCCGGGATTAAGGCAAGAGCCATCACACCCAGCCTCACTGAATGTTTTAATAAGAATAGTGTGTCTCCGTCTGACTGTGGGGAAGGATGAGGATTTGGGATTAGGTTGATATGGGTGGCCTGCCTTCTGAGTCTCCCTCCCTTTTGCAGTTTGTTACTTCCCTGGAGCCCTGGACCCATTACTCATTCTGTAGGTCTCTTGTGTGGGACTCCTAGGAGGATCCTAGGAGAAGCATTTCTTTCTTTCTTTTTTTTTTTTTTTTTTAGAGATAGATCTCACTCCTTCACCCAGGATGGAGTAGAATGGTGCAATCTCGGCTCACAGCAACCTCTGCCTCCCAGGTTCAAGTGATTCTTCTGTCTCAGCTTCTCAAGTAGCTGGGACTACAGGTGTGCACCACCACACCCGGCTAATTTTTGAATTTTTTAGTAGAGACAGGGTTTCACTATAAGTTGGCCAGGCTGGTCTCGAACTCTTGACCTCAGTATCCGCCTGCTTCAAAGTGCTGGAATGACAGGCGTGAGCCACCGCGCCCGGCCCAACATGGTAACTATTTCTCTTTTGAAAGCAGCTTAAAGGGTTTTAACTTGGGGACACATGCTGCTGTCACCACTCGATATGCACTAGAAAAGCAGGGTAAGGGAAAGGACTATTCCAAATACACCTGCCTAGTTGCCCTGAAAATTGCTTGAAAGTCCATGCCTGTTCTTTGTAATCACATATGATGAGTGTAGAGAAAGTTGCAATCGCTCTTGCAGCCCTGAATTTCAAACAGGATTTTTCTTGTTCTTGTTTTGCCACCATTTCAGACCTGTTTGTCTTCTACGAATTCCTCAAATTTCTGGACCATGGAAGCTTCTTTCTTGAATTTTCTGTTTTGTTTTTCTGTTTAATTATTTCTTTAATGGAGAGAGAGAGGCATAGAGCATGTCTTCAGTTCTTCAGTTAGCCAACCTGATTCAGCAGTCTCTATTTTATCCTTAAACACATCATTTGTCTCAAAAACAAAGTGGGGAAAGAGGGTATATTTGTGGGTAAATTGTTCCCTCACCACCGCTCCTGACAAGCTTAGCTGAGAGAGCTTTATCATCAGTCTCGCAGCCCACACCCTAGGTAGGCTGCGGTGCTTAGCCAAACCTGCCCTTCATGTTAGTTTCACCTTTTCACTTGCCCTCCTCCCCGAACCCACCTTTTCCTTCACTCAGGTGTGCATAGCTGTCAAGTAGTCTACTTTGTCCTGTACAGAAAATCATCTAAGAAATTAATCTGCATTAAAATGTTAGGAATTTAATGTATTTTTCTTACCAGTGATATGTATACTTTGAAGGATGGTGAATGAAGGAAAGTAACACTCACCTTAAGGGGTAAATTGGTAATAATGCATTTCAGATATTTCAGAGGGAGAGGTCTTCAATATCGATTTCAGACAACCATCACTTTGCCTATTCATAAAGATAGGCTTGCCTTCTACAAACGGGATCCTTACGCAGCTCTGGTCAAGGCTGTAATGAGAACTGCTGACAGTCATTTTCTTTTCCTTCTTAGTCCTTTGCAATCGATGATGAAGCGATTTTGAAAAATATTCAGTATAGGCCCCTGGATATTTGTTGGGGGTGGCCTGTTGTGTAGTTATAAATGGCACCTTTGGGAGGGTATAGGCCATGGTGAAGGTGTGCAAAGGAGGAATTTCACTTATATGTCAATGTCTTCAGACTTTTTTCCAGAAATGGCACAAAGATATCACTTTCCACATGCATCTCTCCCTCCTTCGTGATCTGCCGTCATAGTAATTTGCCTTGTTTCCAGGAAGGAGGTAATTCCACTGTATACACCTGTGGCTGGGAGGATTAGTCAACACCGAAGTAATCAACCTACCACGCAAGTGTCAAGTCAATGAGGTGTGGATACAAAACAGGCTAATTAGTTCTGGTAATTCTCCTCGATTACAAGATCCTTCTCACACTGGGAGGAAACTACCTTAATGTCTTGTCCAGATTCCACACCTCTCCTGCCACTCTGGGTTTTTAACAACTCACTTCCATATGTAAGCCTATCCTGTTCATTGTGAAACTTCTTTTTTCAACTCATCAAAGCTTTGTTCATCTTCACTCCCCAGTTCTAGGGTAAGAGTGTGCTATGGTTTGCCCAAGACAGTTTGTGTTAGTTGCCTATATCTGGCTTAGCTTTTTTTAAATCTGTATTTCACATTTTTATTTATTAGTTTATTTTTAATTAATTAATTTATTTTTAGAAGGAGTTTTGCTCTTGTTGTCCAGGCTGGAGTGCGGTGGTGTGATCTCGGCTCACCGCAACCTCTGCCTCCAGGTTCAAGTGATTCTCCTGCCTCAGCCTCCCAAGTAGCTGGGATTACAGGCATGCGCCACAACGCCTGGCTAATTTTGTATTTTTAGTAGAGATGGGGTGTCTCCATGTTGGTCAGGCTGGTCTCGAACTCCCTACCACAGGTGATCTGCCTGCCTTGGCCTCCCAAAGTGCTGGGATTACAGGCGTGAGCCACCGTGCCTGACCAGTTTTTTTAACTGGTATTGTTATTAAGCCAGATGGGTTTGATATCACTCCACCTTGTATTTCCAGCTTCTGTTGAAAGTATGTGAAACCCGGCCGGGTGCGGTGACTCACGCCGGTAATCCCAGCACTTTGGGAGGCCGAGGCGGGTGGATCACCTGAGGTAGGGAGTTCGAGACCATCCTGGCTAACACGGTGAAACCCCATCTCTATTGAAAATACAAAAAATTAGCCGGACATGGTGGCGGGCATCTGTCGTCCCAGCTACTCAGGAGGCTGAGGCAGGAGAATGGCGTGAACCTGGGAGGCGGAGCTTGCAGTGAGCCAAGATCGTGGCACTGCACTCCAGCCTGGGTGACACAGTGAGACTCTGTCTCAAAAACACAAAATTACAAAAGAGGAAGTATGTGAAACCCATGTTGTGAACAGAGGCCTCACCTTAACATATGATTGAATCTGGAAGGTAACCCTTTTTAGACTCACTGTATTTAACATCTCTCTTTCAAGGATGGCTTGCAAGCACACTTGCTGACAAAACAAAGTGCTTGGAGAAGGAACACCTTGGGACAGCTAATTTATTCTGGTCTTGGGGATAATGGGAGAAATATTGAATGTTCTTGTCCTTGTCAGCTACTTTTTGTACCAGCCAGTTGTGCTGAAGCCCACAGTGATCTCTGAGGTGTATATTGTCAGGGTCATTGGGAAATATGGGAAATTATAGGAAAGATGCATGTGAAACATGGACAGGAGATAGGTGAGCAGTCTCCCATAGAGCATTTAGAAAGTGGTCCGAACACTCTTGCTACAGTGGACTTGTACTATACTGTACAGTATAAATCCATAACTATTTATTTTGAGAAATTCAATGAGTATTTGCATTGCATTTTGGAGGAATGAGGTTAAAAAATGGCATGTGTAATAAGAAATTAAATATCAAATTTCTATTTTTCATTAATGTGAACAATGAACTTATAACCTTGCACAAAATATTTGTTGACATCGACCAACCACCATGGGGGCCTTAATGATCTCACTGATCGAATGCAAACTGAAAGGCACATGTCTGCTGAGGACGCATCAGCATCTACTTGAATATTAGTAGGTATTTTAGGATCACTGTGCCCCAAAACAACATTTTAACTTGGGTGATACAGAATGTGCATTTACATATTACCCTGTGAAACATGAGTTTTCATTGATATCAAATGGTTGTTCTTCTAAATTTATTTTATTTTATTTTATTTTTATTTATTTATTTTTTTTGAGACAGAGTCTTGCTCTGTCGCCCAGGCTGGAGTGCAGTGGCTGGATCTCGGCTCACTGCAAGCTCCGCCTCCCGGGTTCACGCCATTCTCCTGCCTCAGCCTCCCGAGTAGCTGGGACTATAGGCGCCCGCCACCTCGCCCTGGCTAGTTTTTTGTATTTTTTTTAGTAGAGACGGGGTTTCACCATGTTCACCAGGATGGTCCCGATCTCCTGACCTCGTGATCCGCCCGTCTCAGCCTCCCAAAGTGCTGGGATTACAGGCTTGAGCCACCGCGCCCGGCTAAATTTATTTTATGAGTGAAAAATGAAAAGATAACTGTTATTACATTGGCTCAATCAAAAGAAGAAATCTGAAAAGATTTTTAAATGATGCCAGTTTGCATTTGCAAATGACGCTTCAAATAGAAAATCAGCTAATTCTAGTAATGATTACTTTTCCCTTCCAGCCAAGTCAAGAAATGAAAATATAGCATTTGGAAATTCGTTATGTCAAGAGTGAAACATTTGACATTGTTAATGCTACTGTAAATTCAAGTTGACTCTTTGGTGAACCCAGGTCATTTGTAGGATATCCCACATTTCTTCATGTTGTCATTTAACTTGTTCCTCTGTTCCCTGTATTTCTTGTAAATAGGAGGTTCAGTCTTGACAAGGCTTGATTAGTTCTTGTTAAGTATTTTTGTCAAGAAGACCTCAATCTCTTTATTTTATTGACCAAGAAACAGGCCAAAACAGGAATTTGGAAGCAGGCTTATGTATACGGCATTTGTTTTTTTGTTTTTTTTTTTTTGAGACGGAGTCTCGCTCTGTCTCCCAGGCTGGAGTGCAGTGGCGGGATCTCAGCTCACTGCAAGCTCCGCCTCCTGGGTTTACGCCATTCTCCTGCCTCAGCCTCCGGAGTAGCTGGGATTACAGGCGCCCGCCACCTCGCCTGGCTAGTTTTTTGTATTTTTTAGTGGAGACGGGATTTCACCGTGTTAGCCAGGATGGTCTCGATCTCCTGACCTCGTGATCCGCCCGTCTCGGCCTCCCAAAGTGCTGGGATTACAGGCTTGAGCCACCGCACCTGGCCGACATTTGGTTTTGAGTCAGAAGGTCTGAGTTGAAAACAAGCTTTACCCTAACATCTAGACAATTTGCTTTATTACTTTCAAGCTTATTTTCCTCTGTAAAGAGGAAGTGTCAGAACAGATGCTCCCTAGTGTGTTTGTGATTGAAGGTTACATGTCCATTTTCACATAATTAGTTTGGTGAGCTTGGACGTGACAACTCTGATCTACCCTCCCCTAATTCACAGTGCTTTTAACTTTATCATACACACACATATATATTATAAATATATATTTATATATGGTATATATAGTTATAACATATATTTGTATGCAGTATATATTTATATATGTGGTGTGTGTATATGTATATATATTTGAGACAGGGTCTTGCTCTGTCACCCTTCAGCCTTAACCCCCTGGATTCAAAGTGATCCTCCCACCTCAGCCTCCTGAGCAGCTAGAAGTACAAACGTGCACCACCACCACACCTGCCTATCTAAAAAAAAATTTTTTTTGTAGAGATGAGGTCTCACTATGTTGCCCAGGCTGACTTTTGATTCCCGTCAAACACTTTTGACCTCATTGATTCCCATCAAACACTTAGCAATGCTTGTTTGTTTTAACTGAGGCATAACACAGTAATATGCGCTAATCTAAGTGTACACCATGATACATTTTTGCATTCGTATACCAGCATGTAATCCACCAGGCAGATTAAGTTATAGAATACATTAGCAGTGACAGGCTAACCTGGTGGTTTTACTACTACTAAGTTTAGAATGGGTAAGCAGCCCACTGTAGTATGACCTGATATATAAAATGCAAGAAAGATGCAGAGTTCTACCACAGTTTTGAGTTAGAAGTCAGAATAATAGATTTGCTATACTATTACTATCTTTGCATGTGCTTTCTGGAGCCATCTATTCATCTATTAGTGAATAGCCATCTAAACATGCTTTGTTACATGCAAATTAAAAAAATATTAAGGTCCCTGTGTTAGCACACTTTATTACTCACCTGCACCCCCTCATCACAGTCAGTGTCAGGGTTCAACATGCTGTTCTCCTCTCTTGGGTGCTGACCACAGTCACTTTGGGTTTTTTGTTTGTTTGTTTGTTGTTTGCTTTGAGATGGAGTCTCATTCTGTGCCCCAGGCTGGAGGGCAGTGGCGCCATCCCGGCTCACTGCAACCTCCGCCTCCCGGGTTCAAGCAATTCTCCTGTCGCAGCCCCCTGAGTAGCTGGGATTACAGGCGCCCACCACCACGCCTGTGTAATTTTTGCATGTTTAGTGGAGACAGCGTTTCGCCATGTTGGCCAGGTTGGTCTCGAACTCTTGACCTCAAGTGATTCGCCCACCTCGGCCTCCCAGAGTGCTGAGATTATAGGCGTAAGTCACTGGCACCCGGCCTGACCACAGTCACTTTGGATGCAGAAGCAACCAACCCCCAAAATCAGCCAAATCCATGAGAGACTATGGCTATGAATCACTTCGTTTACAGATTGTCTCATGCTTCTTATTTCTGTCCTGCTTTAATACTGTGTAAGAAAAGCAGGTATTTGGTAGTTTAAATCATGTGTGTGCATAATATATTAACCACATCTGAAGTGAATAGACACATCTGGAAATCTAAGGTTTTGGTTTTCTCCACATTTAGCGAACATAAGTGCACGCCACACACCAAGCTCCCTGCCTTGTTTCAACATTACAAAATGGCACACAGAATCGTGCTTGGGGCTGAGCCTTGTTTGCCTTTGTTTGAGCCAACAAACTGGGCATTGTCTTTGCACAGTCAGTCAGAGCTGTAAATAGTTGTCAAGAATGTGTAACCAGACATATAATTACCAAGAGTGCCCTTTTTCAGACCCCATTTCAACGAAGTGCATTCCCCTCATTTCTCACATTTGCCAGGCTTGTCAGTTTCTCCAGATTGCAAGCCCAAAGTCTTGAGACCCTCTGTATCTTGGACAGCATCTATTGTGTGGTTGGAATTCAGCAAATGTTGAAAAATAGAGATAATTACTCGTAAAGCAAGTTCAAGGGTTCCTTGGTATAATGCTGAGTATTTATTTCCACTTGTTGAGGGGGAGAATCTTTGACACAGATTCTTTTTTCCTTGAGGAGAGACAGATAGCCTTACACAGAAGAGTGGAACAGGGTCTGGGCTTCTCTGCATAGGGTGGTGTGACCTCACTTAAATCGGAATCTCTCAGCAAAATACCAGTGGTTGTAAAGCTGCATCATTCCAGGGCAGTGATCAGAGGAAACAGTGGGCAGGAAAACCCTTTGTTTTCCTAGGAACTGCCTTTTCATCTTCTGGCTTTCCTACTGCTGTGGTTCTCCATGCTTCTCAGGGACCATTGAACTTACAGCCTAGAGTGGGCAGGCAGTGCAGAGCCCAAGGTTACATCCTCTGTTCCAGGTCTTCTCTGACAGACCTAGGGTCTTGGATCCCAGAGAAAGACAGCAGGTGGCTGCCCATAAGGCATGTCTTGAGAAGTGACAATGTTCTAAATTTCCCATGATCTCTCCCTCGAGAGCCTGTACTAGAACCTGAAGTCCCCTCACCGTTAAGCTGCTCCTCAGGTAGGGCGCGGTGGCTCATGCCTGTAATCCTAGCACTTTGGGAGGCCATGTCAGGCAGATCACTTGAGGTCAGGAGTTCAAGACCAGCCTGGTCAACATGGCAAAACTTGCTCTCTACTAAAAATACAAAAAAAAAATTAGCTGGGCATATTGGTGCGTGCCTATGGTCCCCGCTACTTAGAAGGCTGAGGCAGAAGAATTGCTTGAACCTGGGAGGTGGAGGTTGCAGCGAGCCGAGATCGGCCACTGCATTCCAGCCTGGGTGACAGAGTAAGACTGTCTCGAAACAAAACAAAAAAAGAAAAAATAACCAAAAAATCGAAAAAATCAAACTCCTCCTCTTATAACTTGGCAGAGCCTTTTTGGAGGGAGTTTGACAAAATGTTCCAGGAACCTAACAAATATTCATAGCCTTTTTGTTTGTTTTTTGTTTTGTTTTGTTTCGTTTCGTTTTGAGATGGAGTCTTGCTCTGTCACCCAGGCTGGCGTATATATAGTGGCCAATCTTGGTTCACTGCAACCTCCGCCTCTTGGGTTCAAGTGATTCTCCTGCCTCAGCCTCCTGAGTAGCTGGGACTATAGGCACCTGTCACCACCATGCCCAGCTAACTTTTGTGGTTTTAGTGGAGATGGGATTTCACCGTGTTGACCAGGCTGGTCTTGAACTCCTGACCTCAGGTGATCCATCTGCCTTGACATCCGAAAGTGCGGGGATTACAGGAGTGAGCCATCGCGCCCAGCCTCATAGTCTCTGAATCTGCCATTCCTTGTCAAGAATTTGCTTAGGGAAATTACTAGCATGTGTGGTATTTAAAATAGTGATTGACGAGAAACAACCTAACTACCCTAAATCACAGAAATGGTGAAATAAATTACATTCCAGTCAATTCAGCCATTAAAAATTAGGTTGTAACATGGTGTTTAATGATGTGAGAATCTTAGCAATATATGAAGTCAAAAGAAGCAGGTTACCAAACAGTACAATTCCGATTACATTTATAAATCAATAAATAAACCTAACATGCTTAGAAAAAAGAACAAAGAAAATGTATTAGATGTTAATGATTGTTGGTAAGGATTGTAGGTGAATTTTATTTTTTACTTTATACTTTTCTGTATTTTCTTCAATGAATATGTTACTTTGAATTAAATTTTTTTTTTTAATAATGGGTCTTGCTACATTGTCCAGGCTGGCCTCAAACTCCTGGGCTGAAATATATGCTTGCCTCAGCCTTCTGAATAGCTGGGATTATAGATGTGAGCCCTCATGCCCAGCAAATATGTGTTATTTTTATAATGAGAAAAAAACTTCATAGAGTTCCCCTTTTATGTTCCTTTATATCAAGGAACTGGATCTTCCAAGGCTTGGTTAAAATGCATAAGTTGGCCAGGTGTGGTGGTTCATGCCTGCAATCCCAGCACTTTGGGAGGCCAAGGCAGGCAGATCACTTGAGGCCAGGGGTTCAAGACCAGCCTGACTGGTGAAACCCCGTCTCTACTGAAAATACAAGAATTAGCCAGGTATGGTGGTACATGCCCATAATCCCAGCTACTCAGGAGACTGAGACACGAGAATCACTTGAACCCGGGAGATGGAGGTTGCAGTGAGCCAAGATGGTGCCACTGCACTGCAGCCTGGGCAACAGAGTGAGACTCTGTCTCAAAATAAATAAATAAATAAATAAATAAATAAATAAATAAACAAACAAATAAATAAATAAATAAAAAGCATAAGTTACCTGAAACTTAGAGGTCAAAACCATGAGTTGTCCAGATGATCCTGGTTTTTAATCCTAGATTTGCTATTTTCCATAAATGTGCAATCACGGCCAAGTTACTTAATGTCCCTAAGCCTTGGTTTTCTCCTCCATGAAATAGGGATAATGGAAGTGTTTGTTAAACACAGCAGTGGGAGGATTAAATGAAATAGTGCAGGAAAAGTGCTGTGTAGAGTGGCTGGCACCTGATAAGTGGGGACTGCTAGTAACAGTAATAGTAGTGCTGGGAGAACTACCACACTCTGCTGCCAACTATCCATGCCACATCAGTACGACTAGTTTAATTTCTGGGAGTTTAATTTCTGGCCTTCTTCTTGTAGGACGGACAAGAGGAGTTGGGAGTCTGAGAATCTGAGGTCCCAGGAGACCCAGAACTGGTGGGCACACTCTCCCCAGATGGTTGGGTCAGCCCTGCCCATGTCCTGTGCACCGAGTGGGGAAAAGAGATATTCTTATCTCCCAGCAAAATTCACACAAGGAAAAACTGCCCCACTTTAACTTTTCTGTCGTGTAATGTTCAGAATAGCGAAATACCAGCTGCTGGGAGAACACCACATTCTAATTTCCTGGCTTACATGTAGTAAAGTTTCATCGTATTGGCATAGCTTTGCCAATTTAAGGAATTTAATTTCCTTAGCTTTTTAAACACAAAGCACTCCCAACAAGAAAAATGGAAATAAAAAGGTATAACTGCACAATGGAATACACATACCAATTTGAAGATGTCACTGACATTGTCATAATCACTCATTAAAATACATGCATGCAGGCCAGGCCCGGTGGCTCACCCCTATAATCCCAGCACTTTGGGAGGCCGAGGCAGGGGATCACCTGAGGTCAGGAGTTCGAGACCAGCCTGGCCAAGATGATGAAACCCTGTCTCTATTAAAAATAGAAATACAAAAATTGGCTGGGTGTGGTGGCATGTGCCTGTAGTCCCAGCTACTCAGGAAGCTGAGACAGGAGGATCGCTTGAACCTGGAAGGTGGAGGTTGCACTGAGCCGAGATTGTGCCACTGCACTACAGCCTGGGCGATACAGTGAGACTCTGTCTAAAAATAAATAAATAAATAAAAAATGAATGGGTCGGGTGCAGTGGCTCACACCTATAATCCCAGTACTTTGGGAGGCCAAGGCAGGCAGATCACAAGGTCAGGAGATCGAGACCATCCTGGCTAACATGGTGAAATCCCATCTCTACTAAAAATATAAAAAAATTAGCCGAGTGTGGTGGTGGGCGCCTGTAGTCCCAGCTACTCGGGAGATTGAGGCAGGAGAATGGCATAAACCCAGGAGGCAGAGCTTGCAGTGAGCCGAGATCGTGCCACTGCACTCCAGCCTGGGTGACAAAGCAAGACTCTGTCTCAAAAAAATAAAACAAATAAAATAAACATAAATAAATAAATGCATATAACAAGAGAAATAAATATTTTTACTTTCAAAGGCATGTGGCAGCAATATAACCATATAACAAGCAATATAAACTCACATGTGCTTTATCCAAGCCATGCCATAGTTCCTTATTTATATTTTTATGTCAAGCAATTCTGTCAAACTTAGCAAAAGACATGATTCTTCCAAAAAATTAAATAAACATGCTTAGATCTCAATATAAAAAAGAAAATTATTTTAGCACGGCAGTAGAAAAAGTCGCCAAAAAAAGTTCAAAGCCAGTAAGACACTATTTTAAAACATTAGCTAATTCAAAAATATCCCCACTAAACTGGACATTACTCAATGCTGAAAAAATACTCCTTTTGGCAAAATCAACTTCTATTTCCATCTATTTCTATCTTAGTTTTCTTCCTTCTTTTTTTCCTATTAGTCTCTTCCCTGTCATCTGTTATATGTATGTAAAAAGGTCTAAGAAATGCTTTTACAACCTAATTTTTAAATATTATTATTATTATTATTGAGAGACAGGGTCTCTGTCACCCAGGCTGGAGTAGTGGCAAAATCATAGCTCACTGCTGCTTCCAACTCCTGGGCTTAGCCTCCTGAGTAGCTGGGACTACAGGTGCAGGCCACCATGCCCAGCTAATTTTTTTTTTACTTTTTGTAGTGACAGGGTCTCGCTATGGTGCTCAGGCTGGTCTTGAACTCCTGGCCTCAAGTGATCCTCCTGCCTCAGCCTCCCAAAGTGCTGGGATTACAAGCATGAGCCACCCTGACTGGGCCAAAGATGTTCTTTATAGTGATTCACAAACTGTAGTTACTTGTTTTGTTTGTTTGCTTTTTGAGAGGGAGTCTCACTCTGTTGCCCAGGCTGGAGTGCAGTGACATGATCTTGGCTCACTGCAACGTCCACTTCCCAGGTTCACGCAATTCTCCTGCCTCAGCCTCCTGAGTAACTGGGATTACAGGCACCCGTCACCACGTCCAACTAATTTTTGTATTTTAGTAGAGATGGGGTTTTGCCATGTTGGCCGGGTTGATCTCGAACTCCTGACCTCGGGTGATCAGCCTGCATCGGTGGCCTCCCAAACTGCTAGCATTACAGTCATGAGCCACCACACCTAGCCTTGTAGTTACTTGTTTAAAAGTCAATCTATTTGAAAACTATGGTATAAATGAAAGTAACTTGATGGTTAGGAGAGAGTTTTGTCAGATTTATCTTGATAGATTAAAACAGTGCTATGAACTTGGTATGTGCCTAATTACAATAGTCCCCCCTTATTCACACTTTTGCTTTCAGTGGTTTCAGGTACCTGTGGTCAACTATGGTCTGAAAATAAGTGACTACTAAACAACAGCAATTCTGAGAGAAAGGGAGAGCCATATTCACATAACTTAATGAACATGGTCTCTCCCATATTCAGGAGCAAGACAGAGTAAGAATAGGGGAGAGGTGCCACACACTTTTAAAGGACCAGATCTTGCAAGAACTCACTATTGTGAAGACAGTACCAAGCCATGAGGGATCTGCCCCCATGACCCAAACACAGCATATTATTATACTAGTTCTATTTTTAGTTATTGCTGCTAATCTCTTACTGTGCCTAATTTATACATTAAACTTTATCACAGGTATGTATGTATGGGAAAAAACGTAGTATATATAGGGTTCGCTACTATCTTTGGCTTCAGGGGTTCCCATGTGTCTTAGAACATATTCCCTGGAAATAAAAGGCGGGGGGGGGGGGGGGGGAGACTACTATAAATACATGTTAGACAATGAGAGGGGTGGCCAGAGAGAAAGTGAGGGGTCACAGCAAAAACTGCCCAAAGCACCACTTTCCTAAACACCCATGTACTAAAGAGTGGAAACCATTACATTAAGGTGAGAAAGAATAAGGGTCTTCAACTGCTGCACGAAACATCAAAATTTGCCAGGTGCGGTGGCTCAAGCCTGTAATCCCAGCACCTTAAGAGGCTGAGGTGGGTGGATCACGAGGTCAGGAGTTTGAGACCAGCCTGGCCAACATGGTGAAACTCCATCTCTACTAAAAATACAAAAATTAGCAGGCATGGTGGCACGCGCCTGTAGTCCCAGCTACTCCGGAGGCTGAGGCAGGAGAATCGCTTGAACCCAGGAGGCGGAGCTTGCAGTGAGCTAAGATTGTGCCACTGCACTCCAGCCTGGGCAACAGAGTGAGACTCCGTCTAAAAAAAAAAAAAAAATCAAAATTGTTAAAAATAACTATGGTTTGAATTTTGTCTCTCCCATATCCCCAAAAAGATATATTAAAGTCCTAACCCCCAGAACCTCATAATGTGACCTTACTTGGAAACAGGGTAATTGCAGATATAATTATGGCGGTACCTGCGGCGAATCCCTACAGGTCTGCAGCAACCTCAATTCTTGCCTCCTCAGAAGAAAGAATTTGACTGAGGGGCATAAGGCAGAAGAAGAGACCGAGGCAAGTTTTAGACCAGGAGTGAGTTTATTAAAAAGCTTTTTAGCGCAGGAATGAAAGGAAGTAAAGTACACTCGGAAGAGGGCCAAGCTGGCGACTTGAGAGATGAAGTTCGCAGTTTGACCCTTGACTTGGGGTTTTTTTGTTCTCTTTTTCAGACGGAGTCTCGCTCTGTTGCCAGGCTGGAGTGCAGTGGCGCAAGCTAGGCTCACTGCAACCTCCACCTCCCGAGTTCTAGCAATTTCCTTGCCTCAGCCTCCCGAGTAGCTGGATTACAGGCACGCACCACCACGCCCAGCTAATTTTTTTAGATTTTAGTAGAGACGGGATTTCACCGTGTTGGCCAGGATGGTCGCCATCTCTGACCTCGTGATCTGCCCGCCTCGGCCTCCTTAAGTGCTGGGATTATAGGCGTAAGCCACCGAGCCCGGCCTGACCTGGGGTTTTATATGTTGGCATGCCTTGGAGGTCTGGGGTGGAGGTGGAGTTGCCTCCCTTCTTTCCTAATTCTTCCCTTGGGGTGGGCTGCCCGCATGCGCAGTGGCCTGCTAGCGCTTGGAAGGGGAGCATGCACAGTGTGTTTACTGGAGTTGCATTGCATGCTCGCCTGAGGCACCCTTCCCTTACCAGTCTAGCATTCCTCCTAGAGGAAGGTCATGTACCAGTTAAACGCTACCATTTTGCCTCTTAATGTGCATGATTGAGCCCACTCGCCTAACTCCTGAGATTTTATGGGAAGCTGCGGATCACCACTTTTAGGTGTTTTCTGTTTTGGGAGGTGGTCCTTCCCTGGTGCCTGCTGTGAACAATTATCATTTTAGAGAGACAGTTAACAAAACCGCCTGACCATCACTTGATGGTTCCCTGACATTCCTGGTGTGTGTACGTGCGTGTGTGCAGGGGCGGGGTTGGGGGTCAAGGTGGGGAAGTAGGGTGGGGTGGGAATTGGGGGAGCCCTATTCTGCCTTGCTCATATGTGAGTAGCTACCTACTGTAACAACGGGTCATACTGGAGTAGGGTGGGCCCTTAATCCATTATGACTGGAGTCCTTGTAAGAAGACAGCCATATGAAGACACAGACACACAGGGTGAGCAGCACGGGATGACAGAGGCAGAGATGGGAGTGATGCAGCTGCAAGCTGAGGAACAGCACATGCTGGCAACCCCCAGAAGCCAGGAAGAGGCAAGGAAGGACCCCCTTCCAGGCTTCAGAGGGAGCAGGCCCTGCTGACCTCTTAATCTCAGACTCCCAGCCTCCAGGACTGCAAGGCAACACGGTTCTGCTGTTTTAAGCCACGCAGTCTATGGTACTTTGAGTAGCCCTAGGGAATTAATACAATTACTTTATTTCATGTTATTTTAAAAGCTATTTAAGGCCAGGTACAGGGGCTCATGCCTGTAATCCCAGCGCTTTGGGAGGCTGAGGTGGGCGGATCACCTGAGGTCAGGAGTTCGAGACCAGCCTGGCCAAAATAGTGAAACCCCTGTCTCTACTGGGGAAAAAAAAAAAAAAAAATTACCCAGGTGTGGTTGTGCGTGCCTGTAATCCCAGCTACTCGGGAAGGCTGAGACAGGAGGATCACTTGAACGAGGGAGGCAGAGGTTGCAGTGGGCTGAGAATGCACCTCTGCACTCCAGCCTGCGTGACAGAGTGAGACTCCGTCTCGAAGAAGAAGAAGAAAAAAATACACATCTTGAAAGAAGGAAAAAAGTTTTGTCAGTGAAAAACTATTAAAATTTCATGTATTTCTTGCCATTATCTTTCCTCTGAATGGTTTTAAAATTTTACATAGCTGTGACCATAATCTCATACAAATTTTGTAGTGATATTTTCTTTTTTTTTTTTTTTTTTGAGACAGAGTCTCCCTCTGTCACCCAGGCTGGAGTGCAGTGGCGTGATCTCGGCTCACTGCAAGCTCTGCCTCCCGGGTTCATGCCATTCTCCTGCCTCAGCCTTCCGAGTAGCTGGGACTACAGGTGCCCGTCATCACGCCCAGCTAATTTTTTGTATTTTTAGTAGAGACAGGGTTTCACCGTGTTAGCCAGGATGGTCTCAATTTCCTGACCTCGTGATCCACCTGCCTAGGCCTCCCAAAGTGCTTGGATTACAGGCGCGAGCCAACACGCCTGGCAAATTTTTTGTATTTTTAGTAGAGACGGGGTTTCACCATGGTCTCCATCTCCTGACCTTGTGATCTGCCCGCCTCAGCCTCCCAAAGTGGATATTTTCAATTCTTATTATAACATTCATTCTCTATGTTATTACAAACCTTTTGTAAACATCAAAAAAATGAAAAAATTTTTCAGTATAGTCAATGTTGCCTAGATTATTGTTCGGCAGCTTTTATATTTCTATTTCTTTGATTATAGACAGTCTCTTGGATCTGACTCTTCAAGGAGTCAAAAATGCTTTCTATGACCTTATCAGTTCCCTTAAATGTGCTCTGTGCGAAATAGGACGTAGGCTATTTAATTAAAAAGCAGGCTACAAAATAGACCCTAATAGACTGCTCACACTTAAATAAACTGGAATGGGGTCACAACTCACTCTCAGGTCTATGTGTTAGTATGAGAATGAAGTGTCAGATAATTAATGCATACTTAGCCCCAAGATACCAGGTTGGGTGATGTAACCACTACGACAGGGTAGATTATGGTAGAACCAAATCCAAATCCCAGGTTCCTGGATTCCCTCCCCTGCATCATTTCTATTTCTCTACTCAGGTCATGGCAATGATTCCAAAAAATGTTTAAAGTTGACATAGTTTGGATATTTGTCCCGGCCCAAACCTCATGTTGAATTGTAATCCCCAATGCAGGAGGTAGGGCCTGGTGGGAGGTGTTTGGATCATGCTGGGGGATCCCTCATGGCTTGGTGCTGTCTTTGAGATAGTGAGTCATTTTGAGATCTCCTTTTAAAGTGTGTTGTAGGGTTGGGCATGGTGGCTCATGCCTGTAATCCCAGCCCTTTGGGAGGCCGAGGCGGGTGGACTGCTGAGCTCAAAAGTTCGAGACCAGCCTGGGCAACATGGTGAACATGGTGAAACCCTGTCTCTACTAAAAAAAAAAAAAAAGAAAGAAAATTAGCCGCGTGTGATGGCATGCACACCTGTGGTCCCAGCTACTTGGGAGGCTGAGGCAAGAGAATTGCTTGAACCCAGGAGGCAGAGACTGCAGTGAGCTGAGATCGCGCCACTGCACTCCAGCCTGGGTGACAGAGTGAGATTCTGTCTCCAAAATAATAATAATAAATAACAATAATAATAAGATAAACATATGCTGCACCTCTCCCCCACTCTGTCTTTTGCGCCTGCTTTTTGCCACGTGATGTGCCTGCTTCCACTTCGTTTTCCACCATGAATAAAAGCTCCCTGAGGCCTCCCCAGAAGCCCAGTGACGTCAGCATCATGCTTGTACAGCCTGCAGAACTGTAAGCCAATTAAACCTCCCTATAAATGACCCAGTCTTGGGTATTTCTTTGCAGCAAAGCAAGAACAGCCTAATACAAAAGTGTTGCTTAGTTTTGAACTCATCAGGAATATATTTAACAGATATCTCTGCCATGTGATTATGTAAGTCTTGGTTTCAAGTACACTTTAACTCAGGGTTTTTAAACTTCTCTTAGCAGTGGAAATCTCATCTTAAAAAATATTACAAACATTCCTAATTTATAAAATCTAAAATAGCAGAACTTGTGTGGTGGAAGAAGGGAGGGCCAGGCAGTGAGCTCAGCAGTCCTATTACTAACTCCTCGGACCTCCCCTGAAATATTCAGGAGGACCTGAACCATCTCTAGGGAACCTTAGGGCACTGAGGAACACAGTTTGTACAACAGAACACATATTCTATTTTTCATCCACTCTGCATAGAATGGCAGGACAGAAAGGGACATTCTTAGAGGTCTGATTCTTCCTAAACAATTAACAGTTCTGAAAAATAGCTTTGAAATTTTCCCTAGGTAACTGGTTCTCTCTTCTGAGTGCCTGACTCGTTCTCAGTTCCTGGAAATTTCAAAATGAGTGGTGACATTTATCAATGGCGTATATTGAGGCCACGTCCAGATCATTCCATCTTTAATTCCTCTTGCTATCTACTGACATCCGGCTTCCTCTGTATCTTCTCTTATCTATATAACTAAAGAGCTAAGCTATGATTCTAAAGATGATGCTTGTGTAACAACTCTCCGCAAGTGCTATTTCAAATCTGAATATATATATTCTTACAACCCAGGCAGCAAATAGTGATAAGTTCTAATGCAATAAAAGATGCAATACTGTGAGAATAAGTAGCCCTTCCTTTTTGTGACTCTGAGTTGCTATTTCCAGGAGTTGTAGACTTTTTCTTTCTTTTTTTTTTTGAGATAGAGTTTCACTTTTGTCACCTAAGCTGGAGTGCAATGGCATGATCTCAGCTCATTGCAACCTCGACCTCCTGGGTTCAAGCAATTCTCCTGCCTCAGCCTCCCAAGTAGCTGGGATTACAGGCGCCTGCCACCATGCCCGGCCAATTTTTGTCTTTTTAGTAGAGACGGGGTTTCACTATGTTGGCCAGGCTGGTCTCAAACTCCTGACCTCAGGAGATCCGCCCCCTCAGCCTCCCAAAGTGCTGGGGTTACAGGCGCAAGCCACTGTGCCTGGCCCAGACACACTTTCTCATCCAACTCTTCCCCTCGTCCAACACCTCCCAACTCCTCAACTCCCAAATAACCTCCTGGAGTTGTCTGTAGCCAAGAATTAGGACAAATCCAGGTGACCCATGTCAGTCCTGCTGGTCTCTTCACCCAGTTTTTACTACCTTTTCTAACTAGTTGCCCACAGAATACAGAATGAAGATATGGAAAAGAATATGAAGATCATCATGTTTATTTAAAAGAGCAAGAAAGACCTCAAAGTCTGTAATTTATAAATATGGCATTTTCACTTCATAGTTTATCGTTGGCATGTCGCCACTTAGTCTTTTGTTATAGGACATATTTTAGAAGGTGTTGAGATTGGAATCACTATAATTGACTGAAAACTGTAAATCAGTAGGATGGGCGAGCGTGCAGTATCACTAATGGAGCCTTGTGGTTCATTCATTTTTAAAGGGATCGACTTGATTATGATTGAACCTCCTCTTCAATGAAGGCTCTTATGCATGCTGGCCAGGATCTGATGCATGATGTTCCAACTCATGATTCTATTTCAGTTGTGATATATTAAATGTCTGAGCATAAGAGAGGACCACTGGTCTGGTCAATCCTGAGAATTAGCTGCACAGGTGAGGATACAAATATTTGATTAAGTGTGAATAAAAGTCCATGATCTCCTTAGCTAGCAGGTCTAGCTCAGCCTTTCCTTGGCAGAGTCCCTGATTCCCTTCACCCAAGCACCTAACAAAACCAGACAAACCTGACAATCATTAACATCTCCATCCAGCTTTGCCCAACTACTTCCTACAATCCCATCTAGATTTCCAATTCTAGGGCTATCTCTGACCCAGTTTTTGAGGCCCTTTGAGGATTTCACAGGGAAAGGACTTTACACTAGTTAATTTAAGCAATCCTGATATATAAAAATTTATACAAATTTATAAAAAGGATAAATTAAGAAACAGTAATTCTCCTTATAAAATGTTTCAAATAGGTCTATAAATAGCAAGTTCCTCTGCATTTAAAATACTATTCTGGGCCCGGTGGGGTGGCTTATGCCTGTAGTCCCAGAACTTGGGAAGGCTGATGTGGGTAGCTCACTTGAGCCCAGGAGTTCATGACCAGCCTGGGCAACATAGCAAAATCTTGTCTCTAAAAAAAAATACAAAAATTAGTCAGGTGTGGAGCTGTTCACCTGTAGTTCCGACTACTCAAGAGGCTGAGGTGGGAGGACTGCCTGAGCCCGGGAGGTGGAAGCTACGGTGAACCATATGATTGTGCCACTGCACTCCAGCCTGGGCGACAGAGACCCTGTCTCAACAAACAAAACAACAAAAAACCCAAGCAACAACAACAAGAAAAACATGCTAAAATACTATTATTATTATTTTTTCTAAGATGGGGTCTTGCTTTGTTGCCCAGGCTGGAATGCAGTGGTGCAGGCATAGCTCATTGCTGTCTTGAATTTCTGGGCTCAGAGGATCCTCCTGCCTCAGCCTCCTGAGTAGCTGGGACTACAGGTGTGCACCACTATGCCCAGCTAATTAAAAAAAAATGTTGTGTGTGGCGGGTCTCACCACCTTGCCCGGGTTGTCTGGAACTCCTGGGCTCAAGCAATCCTCCTGCCTCAGCCTCCCAAAGTGTTAGGATTACAAGCGTGAGCCACCATGCCCAGCTTATTCTATTTTTTATAAAATGTTCACAAAAACCTTTTCCATGAACACAGATACACGGTAAATTTGTTTTTAAAACTGTTTTCTAGCAAGCAAAGTTCATCTAGCCCAGCTGCCTGCAGTGGTAACCTGCTCACTAACTCATTAGCTCATCCCATTCTTCGCTTGCCCTTCTCTTTGACTTGTGCTTCTGTGATCATCTCCCAAATAAACTGCACCCAAATCCTTGCCTCAGGATCTGTCTTTGAGAGACCCAAACTAAGCTAACTTCCTGTTGGCAGACGTGGTAACGTCCATGGCTCTGGTGGTTAGGGTAGGGGGTTGGAGCTGCCCTGTCTGCTGCTTCTTTTCCTGCCCTTTGATCTGTTTCTGCATCCCATGCCTTCCATCCTGTTGTGCACTAGAGTAGTTGCTTCCTTTTAATTCAACTGAGGTACTAGTTAAAAAGACCTTGACTCTACCAGTGGTCATAGATGGTCTTTCAAGGGCTGAACCTGGCTGCCAAATCTACAGTACTATCCATGTACAATTAACAACTTTCATCACTCATGCCACTCTCTTCCATCCTGGCTAAGAGATATGAACCATCATAGGGATGAGGCCAGGGTTGGACAGATCAGTGTCTCAAAGGCTCTCAGAGGACCTTTCAATCCTTTCATCTAATCCTCTAATCTCACATGTTAGAAAACTGAGGGGCAGAGAGGATAAGCATTTGCTCAACAAGTTGTCAACCAGGGAATAAGAAATCAGGTCTACACTCTTCCCTTGTAAGCTTTTTCTGAACCCACCCCCACCATTTCTTTGCTTGTTTGCCTCATTACGCTTGCTCACCAATACTTTCATTATTTATTTCCAGTTGACCTAAGTCCTCAATGAGTTATATCTATGCAATCCCCTGCCCTCCTCACCCTGCCCCATTTTGAGGTTGAAAATCTATTTCCCACCACATTCTTCAACAATGTAAAACCTAGGCAATAAGTGATGGACAGGAGGTTGTTGCTGTTCACCTGAGGCTCTTGAATTATTAAGCTCTCTCTGGAACTTGTGTGTGGGTGTGAGAGGACTGCCAGTTTGGTCCATCGTATCCCAGGAAGATGAGCATTCATAGGTCATGGCCTGCCGAGCTCAGGAGAAGCTCGTCTGCCATCCAAACTCTGGGAAGCCAAGGCTAGGCTGTTTCTCACTTGATCTAATTGATCATCTGGGTTCTGTCTTCAACTGTGACACTGGGTCCCTGCCTCAGCTTTGCTTTCTGGTTCCACCTAACATGTCTCAATTTCTTGCTTTCCTTCTTTCTCTGTCTCTGTCTCTCTTTCTCTTCTGATGGAGTCTCACTCTGTCGCCCAGGCTGGAGCCCAGTGCCACGATCTCGGCTCACTGCAACCTCTGCCTCCCGGGTTCAAGCAATTCTTCTCCCTCAGCCTCCTGAGTAGCTGGGACTACAGGCACGCACCACCATGCCTGGTTAATTTTTGTATTTTTAGTAGAGACGGAGTTTCACCATATTGGCCAGGCTGGTCTTGAACTTCTGACCTCGTGATCCACCTGCCTGGGCCTCCCAGAGTGCTGGGATTACAGGCGTGAGCCACCGTGCTGGCCGGCCTTCCTTCCTTGCTTTCTCTTTTCTTTCTTCCTTTTTTTTTCTTTTTTCAGAGTCTCGCTCCATCGCTCAGGGTGGAGTGCAGTACAGTGCAGTGGTGCAATCTTGGCTTGCTGCAACCTCTACCTTCCGGGTTCAAGCGATTTTCTTGCCTCAGCCTCCCAAGTTCACATTACAGGCGTGAACCACTGCGCCTGACTAATTTTTGTATTTTTAGTAGAGATGGGGTTTCGCCATGTTGGCCAGGTTGGTCTTAAACTCCTGGGCTCAAGTGATCTGCCTGCCTCAGCCTCCCAAAGTGCTGGGATTACAGGCATGAGCCACCATGCCTGGCCATCTTGTCCTATTTCTCAAGGTTCTCTGAACTGACCCCTCTGCCCAGTGGGGCCAGTCTCTTCATTCTTTCAACTTCTCAATCTTTGTCCAAGCAAGCTATAATTGTTTTCCTCCCCATGTAAAATGTCAAATTGGTATTTTCCACTATATCACCTTGATTGTCCTTTTGGGTGGATTTATTTTGTGTCCTAAAACAGATTATTAAGGACAAAGGCAATGACAAGTCTACCTTCTGGCATCATGTACTACACACAGCTTATTATGAACTGAGCACTTGTATCCCTTCCCGCAATCCCTCCATTCATTTGTTAAAGTTGGAATCCGTAGTGTGGCTGTGTTTGGAGACAGGGCCTTTAAGGAAGTAATTAAGGTTAAGCAAGGTCTTAAGGGTGGGGCCCTGATGGATAGGATTAGTGCCTTGTAAGAGACACCAGAGAGCTCATTCTCTCTCCTCAAGCATGTACTGAGGAAAGGCCATGTGTAAACATAGTCAGAAGGAGGCTGTCTGCTAGCCAGAAAGAGAGCCCTCACCAGAAATCGAGTTGGCCAGAACTTTGATTTTGGACTTGTAGCCTCTAGAACTGCAAGAAAACATTTTTCTGTTATTTAAGCCACCCAGGCTATAGTCTTTTGTAATGGCAGCCCAAGCTAAAACATGGTGTTCATTGAAAACATGGCCCCGATGCTGGGCACTAGAGTGGAGTTTCAAGCTGGGCATGTGTACACCACTCCTGCATGAAAAGGTCATTGACGTTGGTTTTGGGTTCAAAACTAAACCTTCCTTTCTTGCTACCATTTAGTAATTCCCATCTTTTTCTCTGTTGTGACAGCATCTTCCCAAGTGTGGACATCCTCCCAAGCTCTGAACCGCAAACAAATCTTTTACCTTCTTGTCTACACTGCCTTCTGGCATCGTATCAGATGCCAAGCCTTAGAGAATCTACTGTCTCAAGACCTCTTATATTAATATCTCCTGTCACCCCTTATTACTCTGGCATAGGCTCTTGTCTCTTGCTTGTTTTTCTCATTTCCAGTCCTCATCTGGTATGCAGAAGAGGAAAGAGAGGCTCAGAAGAAAAACATGCAAGGTTGCACAACGGACAAATAACTAGGGTTCAAAGCCAGTTCAATTTTGTCCCAAATCCAGCATACTTTACACTAGATCTGTTTAGTACTCTTTCCATCTTGCTAAAATCGACACTGTTCTGCTTTGTACTAGTAGTTATTTATGAAGCTGTCTTATGCCCATTATCAGTGTGTAAACTCTTTGAGGGTAGGCTGTCTTGATCTTCCTGATATCCCAGGCAATAGCTAAGCCAGTGCCTTGCACTGTGTAGGCACTTCCAGAATAGGTAATGACTCTAAAGTGGGAGATTACAGTCACAACTGTATATATAGAGGATAGCAGCGTGGGAGAGAGACAGATTTAAAGAAAGCCTGTAGGAGAAGGAAGAGATGATTTTGAGTTGGGCTTGAGGTGATGAAGGAATGTGGATAGATGGAGAGTAAGGGGAGGTGTGAGGTGGGCTTCAGTGTCACGGGTTTGGAGTTGAACCTGTGGAAGGAGGCTGCTTTGTGGGGGGGCCCTGGCATTTCTGCATCAGGTCTAGTTGTGCATAGTGAGCAAGTTACTTAACTTTTTTAAGTGCTGGTTTTCTAATGTATAAAGTGGGAATAATAGAGTATCATTTGGAATTAAGAGCAGAATAATGAGATAATACATGTGAAGGACTTACATTATATCATCTATTATTAATAAACACTATTAAAATGCTAGCAATAGGCCAGGCATGGTGGCTCATGCCTGTAGTCCAGCACTTTGGGAAGCCAAGGCGGGCGGATCACCTGAGGTCAGGAGTTCGAGACCAGCCTGGCCAACATGGTGAAACCCTGTCTCTACTAAAAATAAAAAATTAGCTGACCATGGTAGCAGGCGCCTGTAGTCCCAGCTACTGGGGAGGGTGAGGCAGGAGAATTGCTGGAACCCAGAAGGCAGAGGTTGCAGTGAGCCGAGAGCACTCCACTGCACTCCAGCTTCAGTGACAGAGTCAGATTCTGTCTCAAAACAAACAAACAAAAAACAATGTTATCAATAATAAGATAGCCTGAAAGTTCAGATGTGTTTCTGTCTAGTTCTCTGAGTAAATTATTTTATTTACACTTATAGATAATGCCATTGCTGCTGACAAAAACCAAAATTATCTAAAAGCACCAATACATTCATAGGAATACTTGGTTACTATAATTTTCCTTATAAATGGATACCAGGAGCCCCTCGATATATTTTATCCTTACCAGGGATTCTCATAGTCAAAAATTTCAGAAACCAAACTGTTGGGAAGCAGGAGAGTGCTATACATATTCTGGGTAGAGCTAACTAACTTGGCTGAATCAGAGATCCGGATTCTGGGAACAGGCTAACCTGGTGAAAATCCCTGCTCAACTTCCAGGCTGGGCTTTTAAGGAATTCGGACATATTCCTTATCTTTCAGTACTTGGCTTTCCTTACCAAAAAGGAGGGTAACATTCCTTCAAGCCTGTAAATAGAGTGCTGTGTGTAAAGCACTTGGCACAACGCGTTTGTTTGGGGGAGACACAGTATGTGCATAAGAATTGGTAGATGATGATGGTTATGTTTATGAAAATCCAATCATGAATAGCCGGAGGCCACTGTTGTCAACGAGTGATCCCTGTAACAGTGACGTTAGCTACACTGAGAACTTACACACGCACATTCTCAGGCCCATTGCAGACCTCCTGAAACGGGAACTCGGGAGGCAGGGCCAGGCAATCGGCACTTTGCCTGAAGTACTCACGTTTTGAGAACCACCTGTCAGGTAACAGGGAACCACTGAAAGTTTTTGGACGGTGGAGGAATGCGATATAAATGGCTGTTGATTCACTGGCGAGTAAAGTGCGTAACTACTGACTGGCTTCCGAGGTTGCCGGAAGAAACCTGTTTGTTGATCCTTAGTGATCTCCAGGTTACAAAACGCGGGTCGGTACTAAGGGCCCCAAACACAGTGCTCACCTACCGAGCGCAGCCAGGAGCGCAGCGCCAGGCAATTACAGGAGCTGTTTTGGATATGGCCGGGCAGCCCAGCGATGCTCAGCGGATCCCGCAACTACAACCACAACCGTATCACACATTTAGCTTGCAAAAGCAGAGAAAGGAAAAGAAAACCGTGCAGGGAAGCCGGAAACGAGGGACTTCAGGGTCTCCTCTCTAGAAGGTGGGAGAGTGGGGGATGGGGCAAGTGGGGCGAGGAGGGGGCGAGGATCGAGGGAGGCCCCTCCTCCGCGCGGCAACACCCGGTACGCGTCCCTCTAGAGCCGGGGCGCGGCCGGCGGGACACACCCTTGTCCTGGGAGACACGAGGGTCCCTGTCCTCTTAGCGTCGGTCCAGCTCAGTTTCATGTCATTTGTTGTTAGCGCGAGGTAGGGGCGTTTCTCCACCGCAGCTCCTCCCCGGGGAAATCCCAGCCCGTTTCCTCCCCGCTCCTGCTGTTTTCGGGAGCGCCGTGCGGGGTCGAGCGCCGGGGCCGCACCCTGGGCGCCGGGCGTCGTGTCGGGGCCGCTGCCCGCACTGCCCGCCGGCCCGGCCATTGTTCGGGCCCCACCCCTGATGAATATTCACGCCGCGCGGGCGCCTCGGCCCGCGCCCTCCCCGGCAGGGTAGGGGTGTGAGTGCGTTTCCGCCGGTTTTTCCTGCCTGAGGAGGAAAGGGGGAGCTGTTTTCTGTCTCCTCAGAATATATTTTTGGTGTCCCGTTTCTCCTCCTCCCGCGCTGCCGCCGCCCCCTCTCTCCCCACCTCTCTCCCCACCTCGCTCCCCGCCTCGCTCCCCGCCTCCGCCTCCGCCTCCCGGGTTATCTTTGTCTCGCTGCCTCGCGCTCACTCGCTCAACTCGGCGCCGCCGCGGCCCCACGCTCCGGGCCCGTCCTCAAGGCGCGCGGCGCGGGGCGCGGGCGCCGGGGCCTGAGGCGGCGGGTGACGCCCGGGGGCCTGACGGCCGGCCCCGCGCCATGGTGTGAGCGCCGCCGCCGCCCGCGCACGCTCCGTCCGCCCTCCGCGCGGCCCGGCCGGCCGAGAGCCCCGAGCGGCCCGAGAGCGCAGCCGAGCTCGCCGCCGCCGCCCCCGGCCCCGCGAGGAGAGTCCCGGGCCGGCCCGGCTGCCGCGCGAGTAGCGCCGTCGGCGGCCTGGTCTGCGGCTGAGATACACAGAGCGACAGAGACATTTATTGTTATTTGTTTTTTGGTGGCAAAAAGGGAAAATGGCGAACGACTCCCCTGCAAAAAGTCTGGTGGACATCGATCTCTCCTCCTTGCGGGTGAGTGGGCCCGCGAGCGGGCGCGCGGGGAGCGGGCAGCCGGCAGCCGGCAGCCGGGGCCGCGCCCTGGTCGGCCGGGCGCTCGGGCGCCGCCGTGGGCAGAGCGGCGGGCGCGGCGGACCCTTTGTCTGCCTGTGCGGGCTGGTGCGGGGCGGGCGCTACCCTCCGCCGCCCCCACGCCCCGAGCCCGCCGCGCGACCCCCGGGCGCCGGGGGACCGCGCGGGGCGAAACCCACCTCTTTTGTCACCGCCCTTTCTCTCCAACTGCCCTGCTTGATTTATTCATTTTTTGGCTTCTTTTAAATGATAACCCCTCCCCTCCTTCCTCTCCAGGATCCTGCTGGGATTTTTGAGCTGGTGGAAGTGGTTGGAAATGGCACCTATGGACAAGTCTATAAGGTCGGTGTGGGCGCCTTCTTTGTTTCCCGTGGCATGTGGAAACTTCTTGTTGGGGGACGAGGAGAGGGTGATAAACATTCCGCTGACTGGAGGCCACGCCGCTTGGCCAAAGTTGGGAGAGGGGTTTCGCCTTGCAGTCCCTCTGTTTTTGCACACCGAGTTTATATTCAGACTGGCCTTAAAAGACCTCATTTCCTGGCTTTGAGATAAGGAAATAAGCTACACTCTTAGGCATGCACTTTATCTTCAAAAAAATGGAAAAGCGTTTTTTAAAAATAAGACAACCTGAGTTTTCTCTTTTTTCCCCCCGAATCTGGCCTCCTGAGTTTGTGTGTAAATTAGAATACAGTGGAGGCGGGCCTTGCCTCTGAAGATCCTAAACCACTGCTTGGGCCATCGTGAAAATTGTCATCATGTTTCAGCCTCCACTCAGTGCTTGCCAGTTGCTCAAGGTGGGGAGTTTGGCGTTACCTGGGAATACTTTATAACTGTGGTTGTCATCCTTTCTATTGATGGATACGTATTTTTGGGAAGCAGGGAGGAGTGTGTGTTTGGGCAACAGGAGCAGGAAGAATTACAGTGTGGGGATTATAAAATCTGAATTCCAGGAATAACCTGTTTGACAGCTGTGTAATTGAAACAGAAATGACGGAGAGCGAAGAGAATATAGAGGATGCCCTGGTTTCACACCCACCCAGGTCTTTTATCTTTTTTAAAAATTTTAACACCCACCCTCCACCCCAACAATAAATGAAACTAGCAAATCTGGCGACTGAGTCTGCGCTGAGTAGCTGACACCTGATGTGACTAACAGTGTTCATTTTATCCATTGTACAGTCTAGAGATTATGAAAGAGCTGTAGGGAATGGAGGCACAGGCCTTGAAAATTCAGAACGGAATGTTAAATTCTTCCTGTCTTGATTTGTTTCTCATTACTGAACGTTTTCTAAAACTTTTAATCTGCACTGGGGGAGTGTTCTGTTAGAGTCGGTACAAGGTTAGGGAAGCAGGGCTTTGTGGTTCACCATGAAGAATTGTCATTGTCTCATTAAAAATGGGTGGAGTTGGGGGGGGTTGGAAGCTGACTGTAGACGTTTTCTTAGGCTAGATTAAGTGTGGATCTTATTGTCTGTCTCTTTTCTGCTTTGTGAGTAGAGTTTATCTATCACTTGAACGCCTCTCCTCAGCCCAGACTTCTAGCCTGGGCAGTGTACTTACTGGACTGTGGTCCGAACTTGGGTCAGTATTCTTAGGTGATCTCAAGTGTATTAGCTTGTGTTTTGTTGGTTAACTCTTAGGGCCGGGGCTAGATTTTTGAATTTGAAAGAGAGCCCTGTTAACTCAGCTTGCCGGGCTCAACTGAATTTGGAAGGCTTTGGAAAATTTTGGAAAAGATTGTGTTGCAACTCACTGAGTGGTTGGTAACTGGCTAAAAGGACATTCTCCCCGGTCTGTTGTTTGTTTAAGCATCAGTCAGTTTTTTTCTAACCCAGTTTTTTCTCGCCAAATCTAAGTGGTGATTGTAGGCTTCCAAGTGAATTAGCCAGAGCTTGTTTTTGACCTGGTTATACAGTAGTTGGATTATTTGTCTTATTTGGTCAGCATGGATGTTAAGGGCAGAGAAGTAAGCCAGAAGGTAATATCTTAATCCTTAAGAAAAAGGAAAGAATGAAACCCCAGTTTGTCTTTATTGGTTTTAAGAGGTGGGAGCTGTTTATGGTAAGAGTTTAGTCAAGTTCATTGTTATTTCCCCTCATTGCCTTTTTAGTTCCATTCCCGCCAACCCTCCCAAGCTTTTGAACTGGGTTTGCTGAGCACTATGTTTGACAAGTATTTGGGATACTGGCATCCCAAATACTTGTCAAACATTCCCAAATACTTGTCAAACATAGTGCTCAGCAAACACAGCTCTCTGACTACAAAGTCTGTGCAGTTGAGAATTTCTCTAATTATGCAAACCTAAGGAATAAAATCCATGCAAAAGTTGCCTACAGTCCAGAACAAAATAGTGCCTGAGATTTTGCTCATAAGCAGTTACATTTTTATATTATTACGGAAAACTTGAAACATAAAAGACTAGAGAGCTTGGTTTATCAGCACATGACTAATCTTGTCTCATCTGTATTCTTCTTCTCCTCCTTTATCTTAATGTAAACCCCAAATGCCATTTCAGCCATAAATATATCAGAATATTTCTTTTTTACACAATCACATTGTTGTTATCACACTTAGAAAAATGTCTTATATTTGCTGTTAACATTTTCCTGATTGTCTCATACATCAGGACAATTTTTTTACTATACATGTCTTTTTTTACTGTAACAATAAGTTCTTTAATGTTTACAAGTGGGTACTGGGAACTTCAGTCTTAGAGGTGGTGAAAATAGCAGAACATCTCTTTTTTCCTCTTTTTAAGTATTTAATTTCTAGAACCATTTACCATTATGTACAGGAGTTCATTTAGGATTTTTGTTGGTATGATTTGCTTGTGGTAGCTTTGGGATTAGATTGTTAACACTCTAGAGTTTGTTTATTGCTAAAAATCCTTTAGGATGAATTCGAAAAGTTTTTTGTTGCTGAATTGTTATTTATAAAAAGGTCTTTATTTTTAAACATAATTTTAGGTAAAAAATTCTGTAAGCTGAACAACTTGTGGTCCTAATTTATTTTAGTGTCATTTTCTATTTTTCATTAGCTCAGAGGTTGCTTATTTTGAGGCAGCTATATATACATGAAGTGAATGAGTGGAAAAGAGAGTTTCTCCGAGATTTGATATGTCGTATGCAATAGCTTTTTTTGGGGCGAATGACTCCCCTGCAAAACTGTGCTAATGGTAGACCCCTCATTTATTGAAGAAAGGGAGGGGAGGGGTTTGTGTGTGGCAGTAGGGCTAAGAGTGACCTTTGGGAATGCTAGAAAGGTTAGGGAGTAGTGGGAATTTCAAGGAGATGTTATTTGGACTTCAGGAGAGACATCCACTTTAAGCAGTGAGGAGCCACTGAGAGATTTTGTTGGAATTGGGGATCCCTGAGAGTAGGGGACTTGATCCAGTTTTTTGGGGATAACTTCTAATTTTATGTATCTCTGACAACAGTGGTAAATGGTCTGGTATAGTTGAACAGTCTATAACTTCATCTTAAAAGAGGGAGGTGAAAAACAGGGTATATTCTGTTTAGAGAAATTATTTTCACCCTTAGGTTTTTGAGAGAAGGATACTCATAAACTTAAGATTATAAATTTTCTCGGCCGGGCGCGGTGGCTCAAGCCTGTAATCCCAGCACTTTGGGAGGCCGAGACGGGCGGATCACGAGGTCAGGAGATCGAGACCATCCTGGCTAACGGGAAACCCCGTTACTAAATTACAAAAACTGCGGGGAGGTGGCGGGCGCCTGTAGTCCCAACTCGGAGGTGAGGCAGGAGAATGGCGTAACTGGCGAGCTCAGAGCGAGACTGCGCAATACTCAGTCCGGTACAGGCAAGCTCAAAAAAAAAAAAAAAAAAAAAAAAAAAAAAAAGTTGTCTCTTCTCAAGTTTACATTCAGAATGCCATATATTTATAAAAGAAGTGTCTGGTACAATCAGTGAGGACAATGACAGTGTGAAAAATTAAAACCAGAAGTAAATCAAGTTTGTTTCCCTGTTATTTTGTATTTTATTGTTATTTTATTTTGAGACAGAGGTTTGCTCTGTTGCCCAGCATGGAGTGCAGAGGCACCATCTCCACTCACTGTAACCTCCGCCTCCCGGGTTCAAGTGATTCTGCTGCCTCAGCCTCCTGAGTAGCTGGGATTACAGGTGTGTGCTGTCACGCCCAGCTACTTTTTGTATATAGAGATGGGGTTTCACCATGTTGGCTAGGCTGGTTTTGAACTCCTGGCCTCAAGTGATCTGTGTGCCTCGGCCTCCCAAAATGCTGGGGTTGTATACAGACATGAGCCACTGCACCCGGCCTTATTGTTATTTTTAATATTTATTTGACCATTTTTGTGTTTTTCTTGCAGTAACTACTGTTGTTATTTTGCATTTTGTGAGCATATGATGGCTGGTGTTCCAAATGTCTTGAATAAAAGACTGCCAGCTGGGCGCGGTGGTTCACGCTTATAATCCCAGCACTTTGAGAGGCCCAGGCGGGTGGATCACCTGAGGTCAGGAATTTGAGACCAGCCTGGCCAACATGGTGAAACCCTGTCTCTACTAAAAATACAGAAAAATTAGGCAGGTGTAGTGGCGGGTGCCTGTAATCCCAGCTACTCAGGAGACTGAGACAGGAGAATCACTTGAACCCGGGAGGCAGAGGTTGCAGTGAGCTGAGATTGTGCCATTGCACTCCAGCCTAGGAACAAGAGTGAAACTCCGTCTCAAGAAAAAAAAAAAAAAGAAAAGAAAAAGAAGATGGCCAGCCTGAGGACAATTCTGAGTCTTAGAAGGACTGACAGAGGGGAAATCCAGTAACAGTAATGTGGAAGTCAGGGAGTTTAGAATCCAGCAGGTGAAATGTCTGAAATCAAGGTTCACTCAAAGGAGGGACCATAGACTTTATGGACGACTGACCCATTCTGACCTTGTCATTGGGGGAAGGGTATAATGTGGACCTTGGAGGTTGAGGACGAGGGTACCCTAGGCCCAAAGACCTTGATGGTAAGGGGAGCTAATGCTAAGAGTTTGCTCATTCCACACCTATTTGACACTGTGCTAATGGTAGATCCCTCATTTATTGAAGAAAGGGAGGGGAGGGGTTTGTGTGTGGCAGTAGGGCTAAGAGTGACCTTTGGGAATGCTAGAAAGGTTAGGGAGTAGTGGGAATTTCAAGGAGATGTTACTTGGACTTCAGGAGAGGCATCCTCTTTAAGCAGTGAGGAGCCACTGAAAGATTTTGTTGGAATTGGGGATCCCTGAGAGTAGGGGACTTGATCCAGATATGTGTTGGGAAGGAGCTGGTAAGATGTTTGGCCTTGGGCAGTGGTCTAGTGACAGGAGGTGAAGGCTGAGGCAGGATAGTGACTGTGGTGGTAGAGAGGAGGAGCAGTTGGGGTGGATACTCGGGCATTACTCTTTGCTGGATTTCACTTGTTAAATTCACTCGTTCTCTGCAGGCTTTGGTATGTCCCTTTAAGTGGGTACACTGTTTGCCCACGGTATTAGGGGGAGACTTGGGATTCCCAGCACTTTGGGAGGCAGAGGTGGGTGGATCACCTGAGGTCAGGAGTTGGAGACCAGCCTAGCCAACATGGCAAAACCCCGTCTCTACTAAAAAAATAAAAAAATTAGCCGGGTATGGTGGTGTATGCCTGTAATCCCAGCTACTTGGGAGACTGAGGCAGGAGAATCACTTGAACCTAGGAGGCGGAGGTTGCAGTGAATTGAGATCATGGCATTGCAATCCAGCCTGGGCAACAGAATGAGACTCTCTCAAAAAAAAAAAAAAAAAAGGGGGGGGGTGCGTGGGGGTGCTAAATTTGCTAAAGTGCTAAAATTGCTTTCGATTGCTCAGTGGTAAAGAGCCATATAGATTGTCTGGCTTTTAAAAATCATTAGGGGCCAGGTGCAGTGGCTCACACCTGTAATCGCAGCATTTTGGGAAGCCGAGGCGGGCGGATTATAAAGTCAGGAGTTCAAGACCAGCCTGCCAATGTGGTGAAACCCCATCTCTACTAAAAATAGAAAAATTAGCCGGGCGCGGTAGTGCGTGCCTCTAGTCCCAGCTACTCCAGAGGCTGAGGCAGAAGAATCGCTTGAACTTCCCCAGGAGGTGGAGGTTGAAGTGAGCCGAGATCGCGCCACTGCACTCCGGCCTCGGAGACAGAGCCAGTCTCCTCTTTAAAAAAAGAAAAAAAATGAACATTTTGGAGCAAGTACTTAAACTTTTGTGAGGGATTCTCTAAGTGTTAATCTTTTAAGTGAGCGGGCCTGTTCTTAATTGGAGGTAAGGACACCCAATGGGGCAAAGTGAATTCTGTAGAACTAGATGTTTTCATCAGGAGGAGATTGTGTCAGCTGATCTGCCACTGAGAGGCATGTTCAGGCTTGTTCTGAGACATAGATTTCCTTCATGCTGGAGGATTCTGGACTTGGGCAAGGTGGGAGGAAGCCAGCCCTGTTGAGTAAACCCTGTGTGGCTCTCTTCGAGTTTCAATCCCAAGCTTTCAAAAACTGTTTTGCTAACTCAGAAATATCAAAAGATCTACAGAAAATCCAACCACCAAACAAAACCCTGCTGCCGATGGGTTTTTAACTCCTTACTGCTTGAAACTTGGTGATAAGTGTACATTCATTGCCTAGCTGCAAACAAGTATTTTGCCTTTTTCCTTAACCAATATTTGTTTTATATATATACACACACACATACATACATACACACACACATACCCCCCCCCCCCAACACACATTTATTTATTTATTTATTTTTTTTTTTGAGACAGCGTCTGGCTCTGTCGCCCCGGCTGGAGTGCAGTGGTGCGATCTCGGCTCACTGCAACCTCTTCCTCCCAGGTTGAAGCGATTCTCCTGAGTAGCTGGGACGCCAGGTGTGTGCCACCACGCCTGGCTAATTTTTGTATTTTTAGTAGAGATGGGGTTTCACCACATTGGCCAGGCTGGTCTCAAACTTGAGTCAGAGTCAAGTTTTTAGACGTACGGAAAGATGACTAGAAAGAAAATGGAGAAGGCCAAGGTAATCTTACGTTTATTACTAGTGACCATTGTGGCAGCAATGGTTCTTAGGTTTTATAATGTCATATCACTGCTCACCAAACAGAATTTGTTGCTTTGTTATGGAGCTTGTTCAGTAATAAGAGTTGGTGAGTATTACTCAGAAGAGAAGCTGCCGCTTGGATTGAGTAATTAATAAAGTGATTCATTGGGAGGTAGTTTTTTTCTGTAAGAATCTCTAAGGAAAGATGACAATGCTGAGTTTTAGGACATCCCAAGTTTTAAAAACTGGACTCTGAGAAGCTTTGATGTCTAGATAGCATTAGGTATAACTAAACTGGGGAGACAAAAGTGAAAAACGATTAACCATGTAAGGGTGGTTTCCTGCAGATACTGTGGATGTGTGCTGGGCCCTGTTCTGAGAGTTAGATACACAGTGGTAAATGAAGCAGATGATACATCTACCCTTATGGAACTCAAGAAATACAGGAGGATGGACACAAAATGCCAGATGTGGAATGTCAGTCATACATTCTGTGTTGTCTGCATCTCCCTGGGTCCCCAACCCTGCAGACTTGTGTTCAGACACAATGAATGCTCCAACGTGTGGAGAGGGCACATACTGCAATGTGTTCATTTTAAGTGGCTCAACCTCAGCAGGGCTTCTCTGTGATTTACAGTAAAAACCAATGACTAGAAAAGTGAAATGAAAAGGTAGACATATAGAATATCAGTCTACTTTTTTAACTTGTAGAATCAAAAGACATTTTTACTCTGTCAAATTGCTGTAAAAGTTTTTGTTTTTGGTTTCTTTTTAAAAAAGCATAAGAAACTCAGGTGATAGAAAAGTTTTTATATACTTTTAATTTCAGAAATGAACTTGCCATGGTCGGCAGACCAAACTTTGAGGAACACTGAACTGGCAGGATTGAATTTGTAGCACGGCTCTTAGTGAGCTCTGGGTGGTTGGTGTGTTAGTGGGCTGGAGAATTGAGGACTGTTGTTTGTGCCCAGTAGTTGGTTTTCCGACCCTTTGAACATTGGGGAGCTAGAGCAGGTGCTGCTTACAGCTTTGTGCTTAAGTGCCAAAACGTCTTTGACCCCTGTGCTTTGGAACTGTCTCAGATATGGCTAAATATGAACAAGTTATCCTATTAAATTTGAATAAATGAAAGAAAAACACTTTTACATTATAACTCTAAAAAATCCTTTATATGGTAAATAGGGCCTTAACTTACCAGTTATGAATCCATAGTTATTAATCAAATGATACTAAAGTGCTTATACCAAAAGTCGGAGTTATCCTGTTCTCCAGAAGCACCTGTTTTCAGTGCTTTTAGCTGCTACATCTGAAATTTATTGCTATATTTCTAAATTATGTACTTATATGGCTATTTCTTCATTTCTCAGTTTTATACATTTATTTACTTCCTCTAGCAGTAGTTGTACTTATTGAACTACTTAGTTCAATAGTAGTTGAATATTTAACTCCTATACTTGCCGCCTCCCTTAAGTGGGCATGCCGTAATTTTGGGCTAAAGTGGTAGTTGTTTCTTTTATCATGACTATGTAAATACCATTTATATGTGAGCTAAACAGTCTCATGTGATTACATTTCCTTTTTAAGCAACACCCCTGCCCCCATATCGCTTTTAGTTTTTCCTTGGCTTAGTTTTCTTTGTACCTATCATCGCCTTCCCCCTCAGATACCCTAAAAGGTATAACAAATGCCTAGCAAAGGTTAGTCTTTATCACATTTTCCAAATGCTTAATTTAACACCACACATCAGATAATTTATTGTTGCAGATAACCTTGTTGATTTCAATTTTTTCTCCCTGGAGTTTTCCTCGTAGCTGCGCAGGTATGGTTGCCCCTGGGCCTGGCACGTAGCGTTTGTCCTGGAACGTCTGTTTCCTGGATACTACAGTCTTCCTTTTTGGTTTACTATCATATTTTCCTGAAGCACATCCCCTAGTAGTTTTAAAAGAAAGGGTGTATGGGTATTAAGGTTTTAAGTCCTTGGATGACCGAAAATCCCTTTTTCTTATCACTGCCTCATCTCTTCTTGTCTGGAACATAACTGCTTTCGATTTCTTTAGGGACTAAATCTCTGGTTTCCTGTGGGTATGGAGTGATGTGAGACAGTTACCAGACTGTGTAAGGCAGAGAAAGGGGACTTGGGGCTCTCAACCACTAAATATGCAAACTTTGATCAGTTCTGATTTTGGCCTTGCACCTCACTTGGTATTGATTTATTCCAAATGATGACCTCCTCAGGGTTTTGTAGGTCCAACTGTCTCACTTCTTTTTGACATCCTTAGTAGGCACTTAGGTTGTAATTTTTATCTCTTGGTGAGTTACTCCTCCACTCCATCCACTTTTCATTTTATCTTTTTTATGTTGTTGTTGTTGTTGTTTTTTTTTTTTTGGAGACAGACTCTCACTATTGCCTAGGCTGGAGTGCAGTGGCGCCCTCTTGGCTTACTGCAGCCTCTGCCTTGTGGGTTCAAGCGATTCTCCTGCGTCAGCCTCCCAAGTAGCTGGGACTACAGGTGCAGACCACCATGCTCGGCTAATATTTGTACATTTAGTAGAAATGGGGTTTAACTATGTTGGCCAGGATGTTCTCGAATTCCTGACCTCAGGTGATCCCCCTGCCTGTGCATCCCATAGTGCTTGGATTACAGGCATGAGCGACTGCCCCTGGTCTGCCTGTCTGTCTGTCTGTGTCTTTTGGAGTACAGTGGTGTGATCACAGCTCACCGCAGCCTCGATCTCCTGGGCTCAAGCGAACTTCCCACGTCAGCCTCTTGAATAGCTGGGACTACGGGTGTGCACCGCCATGTCCAGTGAATTTTTAAAATTTTTAGTAGAAATGGTATTTGACCATCTTGCCCAGGTTACTGGACTCAGGTGGTCTGCCTACCTCGGCCTCTCACCATCCACTTTTTAGCTGTCAAAATCTAATAAAAATGATCTCTACTGTCTTCCCCTTTATCTCTTTATTCTTTTGTTTACTTTAAAATCATTTTTATGGGAATGAATTCTTAATAACTCATGTGATCAGTCCACCATGTTTAACCAAAAGTTGTGTCTTTGATTTTGGACTTAGGGTTTTGCTGAGGTGTTTGTTTCTTTTCTTCCAGAACAATAATAATACCAGCAAAACAATAACAATAACAAAAAATAAAAGATGAAAACAAGGGTAAGCAATGCGTAACCTCTGTGACCTTACTACTACATGACCTCTGTCAGAGATACTTAATTTGGGAGGTGCAAGCCGAGGGAGATGAGGATGAGGAAGAAGGAAAGTGAGGCAAGATGCCAAGCAGTGCCATTATATGTATTAATTACCATGCTGGCTGCTGCTTTGAACAAATCTTTGAGAGATAGAGGAGTTTGTTCAGCAGTATTTTTTTTTAAAGCAGCTTTATTGAGGTATATATTCTGTACTATGAAATTAACCCAGTTCAAGCTTACGTTTCAGTGATATTTAGTAAATTTACTGAGTGGCACAACCATCACCACAAATCAATATTGGAACCCTTTGATCATGCCAATAAGATTCCTCCTCCTTATTTACAGTTAATCCCCATTCCAACCCAGAACCCCAGGCAACCACTCATCTGTCAGTATTAATTTGCCTTTTTGGAATATTTCGTATAAATGGAATCCTACAATGTGTGGTCTCCTATGTTTAATGTTTGAGGTTCGACCATGTAGCCGTGTGGTTCTTTGTTCCTTTTTATTGCTGAATTTTAGGCTATGGTTGTACCACATTTGTTACCTCTTCACCAACTGATAGGCATGATGTTGATGGAACTGCACCCTAAGTCATCCACAGAAGGGAGAAAGGAGGGGGAATTTATCTTTTTGGGTTTTCTTATTTCTCTTTAGTGTAACCAAACACTTGGTTCTGATGACCCTGGGTAACTGTCTGGATGAGGGAAAAGCAGTTGGAAGTTTTGTGTCCCTGAATCCTTTATCTTCCCCACTCTTATTATTAGTCATTACTGTGAGTTTATTTATTTGTTTTTTGAGATGGAGTCTCACTCTGTCGCCCAGGCTGGAGCGCAGTGGCACAGTCTCGGCTCACTGCAACTTCCACCTCCTGGGTTCAAGTGATTCTCTTGCTTCAGCCTCCCAAGTAGCTGAGATTACAGGTGTGAGGCACCATGCCCAGCTAATTTTTGCATTTTTAGTAGAGATGGGGTTTCGCTATGTTGGCAGGGCTAGTCTCGAACTCCTTACCTCAGGTGATCCGCCCGTCTTGGCCTCCCAAAGTGCTGGGATTACAGGCATGAGCCACTGCGCCTCGCCTTAAGTCATTTTAAAAAATATGAATACAGTTTCTTTGTTATCACTATGAAGACAAACTATGCACTATCAGCAAGGTCACTGGTATTAGGAACGAGGCCAAACTAGTTTTTCCTTCTATTTTTGGGGGGAATTCCCTTGTATAATAGCCAGCTGTTTACCATGTGATGCTAGACTGCAGTTTTCCTTTATTTCAAGCAGAAGCTATTGACTTGCCTGGATTTTAAAAAAACAAAGCAAAATATGTTATCTTTGGTCAGAAGGTTATATCCCAATAAATGATTTGCTATGTGTTTTGGGGGAATAAGTTTGCTCATTTGTTTCAAGTGTGTTTTTCAGAGTATTTTTCTTATATTTTATTCTTAAGTTTTTTTGTGATACCTTTTGTTAGGGCCTTACTACATTCAGATTACATAAAATTAAATTAAGTAATAGTTTACTTTTTGAAAATTCTTACACTGGAGAGCTTTCATTCTTACCTGCTATGACAGTGACAGTATGCTGTTGACTACCAGAGCCCTTCCCCCCATGAGTTTTTCGGAGACTCTTTATGTAATTGGTGTGTAGTTTTATGACTATTCAATTTTGAAAGGTATGTCAAAGACTGGCTATTATCTGAGTTAGGGCTGTGCATCAAGGTACTTAATAATTTGTTGGAGATCCCAGGTTAGACACTGAATATTGCCTAAGGTTGAGTGTGTACATTTAAGTGACAAAATTCGTTGGGTGTATTCATTCACCTGCTAGGGCATGACTCAAATTCTAGGGCCGTTCCAGTTTGAAGTTGGCATATCAGAGCATCTTAGTTCTCTGTATGTACACGTTTTCTCATATATTCTTGTTCCTCACCTTGATTCTCAGAAAAATCTGACAGGTGTTCAGTTCTTTACTCTTCAGTGATTTCAAGGCTTGGTTTCTGTCTCTTTTTTCACTGTCTGCAGATATTTTGAGCCTGCTCTGCTAGTCAAGATTTCCTTTATTTATTTATCTAGTACTTAATGTGTTTATAATATGTGCCAGGCACCATGTGAGGCTTGCTCACTGGTGACAATGGACAAGAAAGGCAGTCAGCTCATGCCCTTGTGTAGCGTATAGCCTAATGTGTAAGGCAGAAAATGAACACACAGTTAAAGAGGATGATATTGCAGATGGGGAACAGCAGGGGCCTATGGGAATGTGTGACATGATAGCTAAGTTAGAGCTGATAAAACAGATATGGTGGTATGCACAGTGAAGCTTTATGATTTCAATTCAGATGCTGTAGATGAGGCATAGATGTATGTGGAGCAGTGAACAGTCTGCTAGGAGTTAAGCCACTGAGCTGATGATTCATCATCTTGGTTAGCCCTACTTTGAATAAAGATAGGAGGGGTGTGTTCCATTGATTATGGTAATTGACTGCCTCCATTCAGTTTGCCTTGAGCCAGCTGTCTCTCAGGAAGCCTTGCCTCCTACATCTGCACTGTTTGGTGTTCCTTGCTTTTGAGTCTCCTGTATCAGTTAGGAGTTAGCATCCTGAACATTCTCATGTGGGTGAAGGAGGGGCCTTCATCAGGCCTCAGATTGTCTTATGAGCAGTATCTGGAATAATGTCTGGTAAATGACTGGCCTGAAGTAGGCCACATTCTGCCCTTCATTACACACAGGGAGACTGCTTTGTTTAGCTGGTGGTCCCCACAATGTTAGGGCTGAAAGGGACCTCTGTAAAATGGGACCAATGGTGTACAGGTTTGTGATATTCACATAGTTTTTAATAAGTTTCTGTAGTTCCGGTTATATAACAAAATAATTAAAAGATAAAGTTTTTTTGTTTCTTTTTTGGAGACGGAGTCTCACTCTGTCGCTCAGGCTGGAGTGCAGTGGCGCCATCTTGGCTCACTGCAACCTCTGCCTCCAGGGTTCAAACGATTCTCCTGCCTTAGCCTCTCATGTAGCTGGGATTACAGGCATGCAGCACCATGCCTGGCTAATTCTTGTAATTTTAGTAGAGGTGGGTTTTCACTATGTTGACCAGGCTGGTCTCCAAATCCTGACCTCAAGTGATCCATCTGCCTCAGCCTCCCAAAGTGTTGGGAATACAGGCGTGAGCCATTGGGCCTGGCCTTGCTCTTTGTTAATATGGACAAAAGAGAATTTTCTTTTTCTAATCCTATTAGGTAAAATGATGCTGTGGCTTTTTTTTTTTTTTTTTTTGATGTTGAGTGAGATATTTCTAACCATTGTCTAATCATACTGGAAAATGGGACTTTGTGGTTACCAGTGCTGGCTTTCAAAGTGTGAAATTCTTTTTGCATTATTTTGTAGAAGCAAGGGCTTTGTCAGTCATCAACTCCAAGACTGTATTAGACGTTTCATTAGTTTTCTAGTTAATTTGCTGAAAATACATTCTTATTGTTATATGAAAAAAGCGACTTAAATGTTGAATTTTTAAATAGGATGCTTATTTATTTTTTTCTTGTCTTTACACTGTTTATTTTCTTGCTGGCTCTGTCAGCTAAGGACTTGATCTCATTGGTAGTCTGTCTTTCCCTTTTTTTTTTTTTTTGCTTTTTAATTCCTTTTGCTGGTTTATTAGCTATAATTTCTACTTAGGTTATTTTATAGGTTGCTTTAGGTTTGTAGCACATGTTTTTAACTTACCACAGTCTACCTTCAAATGATACTATACCTTACTATGGTATACATCCATTTCTACCCACTTGGCCTTATACATTTTACTTTTATGTATTATTTATTATTTATTTATTTTTATTTTTTGAGACGGAGTCTCACTCTGTTGCCCAGGCTGGAGTACAGTGGTGCGATCTCAGTTCACTGCAACCCCTGCCTCCCAGGTTCAAGTGATTCGCCTGCCTCAGCCTCCTGAGTAGGTGGGACTACAGGTGCCCGCCACCATGCCCAGCGAATTTTTTGTATTTTTAGTAGAGATGGGGTTTCACTGTGTGAAACCAGGATGGGCTCGATCTCCTGACCTTATGATCTGCCCGCCTCGGCCTCCCAAAGTGCTAGGATTACAGGCGTGAGCCACAGCACCCAGAAATGGCTCACTACAACCTCCATCTCCCAGGTTCAAGTGATTCTTGTGCCTCAACCTCTGGAGTAGCTGGGATTGCAGGTGTGTACCACCGTGCCTGACTTACTTATTTATTTATTTATTTATTTATTTATTTATTTATTTATTTATTTTGAGACGGAGTCTGGCTATGTCGCCCAGGCTGGACTTATTTATTTATTTATTTATTTATTTATTTATTTATTTGAGACGGAGTCTGGCTATGTCGCCCAGGCTGGAGTGCAGTGGCGCGATCTCGGCTCACTGCAAGCTCCGCCTCCCGGGTTCATGCCATTCTCCTGCCTCAGCCTTGGAGTAGCTGGGACTACAGGCGCCCGCCACCACGCCTGGCTAATTTTTTGTATTTTTAGTAGAGATGGGGTTTCACCGTGTTAGCCAGGATGGTCTCGATCTCCTGACCTCGTGATCCGCCCACCTCGGCCTCCCAAAGTGCTGGGATTACAGGCTTGAGCCACCGCGCCCGGCCGACTAATTTATTTTTAGTAGAGATGGAGTTTCACCATGTTGGCCAGGCTGGTCTTGAACTCCTGATCTCAGGTGACCCACCCACCTCAGCCTTCTCAAGTGCAGGGAGCCACTGCACCAGGCCGAGAAATTTGTTTCTTAAGAAATATCAAAGACCTTGGCCTTGGAACATTAAGAGAGAGTTCACTTTGAACTTCAAGCGTTGATTGATTAAAAGTTTCTGGTAAACCAAAATGTTTTTTTTTTTTTTTTATTTTGAGACAGAGTCTCACTCTGTCACCCAAGTTAGAGTGCAGCGGGCACCATCTTGGCTCACTGCGACCTCCGCCTCCCGGGTTCAGGTAATTCTCGTGCCTCAGCCTCCTGAGTAGCTGGGATTACAGGTGCGTGCAACCACACCTTGGCTGATTTCTGTATTTTTAGTAGAGATGGGGTTTCATCATGTTGGCCAGGCTGATCTCAAACTCCTGACCTCAGGTGATCCACCTGCCTCCTTGGCCTCCCAAAGTGCTGGGATTACAGGTGTGAACCACTTCGCCCGGCCTTAAATCAAAATCTTGATTGTGCTTAAAATGTTTAAGTAAAATGGTACTTTGCCATAGCATCCCAGTGTTCCAGTTTGACAGTGATCAATTAACAAATTTCTAATCCCCCTGCTAAGTGCAGTACCTCAGGCCTGTAATCCCACCACTTTGGGAGGCTTAGGTGGGCAGATCATTTGAGGTCAGGAGTTAGAGACCAGCCTGGCCAACATAGTGAAACCCTGTCTCTACTAAAAGTACAAAAAATGAGCCAGGCGTGGTGGCACGCACCTGTAATCCCAGCTACTTGGGAGGCTTAAGCATGAGAATTACTCAAACTCAGGAGGTGGAGGTTGCAGTGAGCCGGGATCACGCCACTGCACTCTCAGCCTGGGGTGACAGAGTGAGACCTTGTCTCAAAAAAAAAAAAAAAAAAAGGCTGGGTGCGACGGCTCACAACTGTAATCCCAGTGCTTTGGAAGGCTGGGGCAGGTGGATTGCTTGAGATCAGGAATTCAAGACCAGCCTCACCAACATGGCGAAACCCCATCTCTACAAAAATTAGCCGGGTGTGGTGACGGGTGCCTGTAATCCCAGCTACTCGGGAGGCTGAGGCAGGAGAATTGCTGGAACCCGGGAGGTGGAGATTGCAGTGAGCTGAGGTCGCTCCACTGCACTCCAGCCTGGGCGACAGAGTGAGACTCCATCTCAAAAAAAAAAAAAACAACAAAAAGTTTTCTCACCTCAGATGACCCTATGACAAGAGCCAATATTTTAATATCTTTGTCTTAGAACCTCACTCATACAATGGAGACAATCCTCAAATCCAATCCAGAGAGTGTTGCTTCAAGGAACAGTGGTGACTTTTAAGATAGGTTGGAAGTCTGATGGTGCTACATGAATGCTGAACAATCAGTCTTTTCAGGTTTAGTTTAATAGTTATTATTCTTATACTTTCAAAACCATTTTCATGTAATTTTTTTCAACTATTTATTAAATGTTAGTAAAAGAGGAACTACCTGAACACAGATTTTATCCAAGCAACCTGTTTAGAATAAATTATAGGGAAGGAAGGTTAATTAAAATGCATTTCCTGTACTTGTGAAGAAACTTGTTGAGAAATTAGCTTTGAGAATGTTATGCCATCTTTATGCAACATATTTATATAGTTAAGAAACATAAGCCAGGCGCGGTGGCTCAAGCCTGTAATCCCAGCACTTTGGGAGGCCGAGACGGGCGGATCACGAGGTCAGGAGATTGAGACCATCCTGGCTCTACTTAAAAAATACAAAAAAACTAGCCGAGCGAGGTGGCGGGCCCCTGTAGTCCCAGCTACTCCGGAGGCTGAGGCAGGAGAATGGCGTAAACCCGGGAGGCGGAGCTTGCAGTGAGCTGAGATCAGGCCACTGCACTCCAGCCCGGGCGACAGAGCAAGACTCCGCCTCAAAAAAAAAAAAAAAAGAAACATAATTAGCTTACATTTCAAAAGAGGCTGTTTGACAAAACAGTTAGAAAATCCCTCCCTATAGGGTGAGAAATATATTCTACAATTATATAACTAATCATAATAATTTTATTTTCCCCAGATAACTATAAGAACCTTGTTTTCCCCTTTATCAAAAAACCATGAGAAAACGAGCCTTCTTAAGAAGTTCGACACTGATACCAGCCAGATCTAAATCAAAATGGAAATTAACATTCCTTTCTAAATCATGTGCAGAGTTCATTTGAACATTGTGATAATTTCCACGTAAACTCTGATATGTAAATGTTAGGACTAGGAGGAGGTTTGAAAACTATCTTGTTCAAACTCTCTGGTAAAAGAACGGATCTAAGATTTGTTCCATAGGCTGCAGTCCACTTCTAGAATCACAGAACTCATCAGTCACAGAAATGGGACTAAAATACCCTCTCCTAGTAAAAAAAAACAGCTTAAGAAATTCTTGCCACTCAACTTTTCTTCTATGAATCTCTCAATAACTTTTCACTATTCAGAGAATGTGGTAAAAATAAGAGGCTTCAAGACCCAAAAGAACAAATGTATGTGAACTACAGACCTGCATTAGTCTGTTAGGGCTGCCGTAACAAAATGCCACAGGCTGGGGGTTTCAGTCATGTAAATCATTTTCTCATGGTTCTGGAGGACAGAAGTCCAAGATTGAGGTGTTGGCAGAGTTGGTTTTTCCTGAGACTCCTTTTTCTAATTTGCAAATGGCCACCTTCTTAGCCTTTCCTTTTGTGCACCCCTCCCTGATGTCTGTGTCCAGATTTCTTCTTACAGGGACAGCAGTCAGATTGGATTAAAGCTCACTCTAACAGCCTTATTTTAATTCAGTCACTTCTTCAAAAGGCCCTGTTTCTAAGTCTCATCACTTTCTGAGGTACTGGAGATGAGGGTTTCAACATGTCAGTAATTTTTGGGGGCACGGTTTTAGCCCATAACAATACTGTAAATTTTTTCTTGTACTGAAGACACGGAAAATAATTTTGCTCTAAAGTGCTAATGACTTATTAACTAACACAGGTAGAATATCCCGTATCTGAAATGCTTGGGACCAGAAGTAGTTCAGATTTGTTTGGATTTTGGAATGTTTGTATTGTATTTAATGGTATATTATTTCTAATCCAAAAGTCTGAAATCCAGAATGCTCCAGTGAACATTTAGTTTGAGAGTCATGTTGATTCTCAAATGGTTTCAAATTTTGGATTAGGGATGCTCAACCTGCAAATTTTGAACCTTGGTTTTTTTAAACGAAAAAATACATAGGGTCTTCTTATCCAGGGGTCCTCAACTTCTGAGCTTCAGACCAATACTGGTCCTTGACCTAATAGGAGCCAATCCGCACAGCAGGAGGTAAGCAGTGGTCAAGCGATTGAAGCTTTATCTGTGTTTATAGCCTGCTCCCCATTGTTGGGCAGGCTGTGGGAGCTCCCCATAACCGGAGCTCCACCTCCTCTCAGATCAGAGGTGTCATTAGATTCTCAAAGGAGCGTGAACCCCATTGTGAACTGTGCATGTGAGGGATCTAGGTTGCACATTTTTTCTGAGGATCTAATGCCTGATGATCTGTCACTGTCTCCCACAACTGCCACCCCCCCGCCCACCTTTGAGGAAAAAGTTTCTTCTATGAAACTGGTCCCTGTGCCAAAAAGGTTGGGACTGCTGTTCTAATCAGATAAATAGCGTATTCATTAGTATATTCATTCAACACAAAAATACTACAGATTAGAGGCCGGGCTCGGTGGCTCAAGCCTGTAATCCCAGCACTTTGGGAGGCCGAGACGGGCGGATCACGAGGTCAGGAGATCGAGACCATCCTGGCTAACACGGTGAAACCCCATCTCTATTAAAAAATACAAAAAACTAGCCGGGCGAGGTGGCGGGCGCCTGTAGTCCCAGCTACTCGGGAGGCTGAGGCAGGAGAATGGCGTAAACCCGGGAGGCGGAGCTTGCAGTGAGCTGAGATCTGGCCACTGCACTCCAGCCTGGGCGACAGAGCAAGACTCAGTCTCAAAAAAAAAAAAAAAAGTACTACAGATGGCCAGGCGTGGTGGCTTATGCCTGTAATCCCAGCACTTTGGGAGGCCGAGACGGACAGGATCACGAGGTCAGGAGATCGAGACCAACCTGGTCAACACGGTGAAACCCTGTCTCTACTAAAAATACCAAAAATTAGCTGGGTGTGGTGGCGGGCGCCTGTAGTCCCAGCTGCTCCGGAGGCTGAGGCAGGAGAATGGCGTGAACCCAGGAGGAAGAGCTTGCAGTGAGCCGAGATTGCGCCACTGCACTCCAGCCTGGGCGACAGAGCGAGAGTCTGTCTCGAAAGAAGAGGAAGAAGAAAAAAGAAAACTACAGATGCTGTTCTAGATGATGGGGATAAAGAATTGGCAGAAAAAAAAAAAAAAAAAGATCGTGTTTTCATGGGGTTTAAGAAGACAGAAAGTAATATATCAGTTAGCCTTTGCTGGGTAGCAAATCATGACTGAAACTTGCTGGCTTAATGTTATATAAGCATCATCTTGTTTGCTAATACTTTTGTAGGTCAGTAATTTGGAATGGGGTATACTCAGTGTGGTAGTGTGGTGGCTCTTCTGTTGATCCCTTCTAGGATCCCTCTGGAAGCTGAAGTCAGCTGGCAGTTAAAGTGGGAGGCGGGTGAGTTGCATGGTGTGACTTGGGTTGGCCAGCTTTTTAAGCACCCTGGCGTTTTCTTTCCCGTATCTCAGTTTTCTCTTTGTCTCCTCTCTTCCTTTTGTTGTTCACTAAAGAATATTTAAAAAGTTTCAAGTATTACAAAATATTCAACTTTTGGGGAATGAAATGGAGATATAGTACATGGAAATAAATATGTACATTTAATATCCTTATTTTACAAAAGAATCTAATCGTCATTAATTGTAGTGTTGTAGCATGCCCTGTTACAGCTGAGAGTTAGGGTTTTGCATTCACTAATTTGGGTAGGGTGATAATAACAAAATGATAAATAAGTCATGAATTTTGCCTGGGCTTCTGGTGCTCAAATACCTTAATTCATGGATGGCAACACTCTATCTGCTTTTCTTAGCTCAACAGGAAATGAGAGTAGGGCTTGGGCAGGAAGAAGTCATGCATACCGCGTTCTCAGTGTGCGGCCTTCTCCTTGGTTGTTTAGGAGAGCAAACGAAGCTTATCTCCTTCCCCAAAATGTTGATAATGAAGGCAAAATGAGATAGAGCTGCAGGTAAACTAGATCGAATCTGCTGTTTATGTGTTGGAAGATGACGTTTGAAAATGAGTTTTAGTTCTTAGAACCAATACAACAGATGATGGGATTTGAGGTTTAAGTGCCTAAGTTTAAGGGTCTCATATAGTAACTCTTAATTTCTTTTTGTGTCGGGAAAAGAACAAAGTCTTGCCTTGAATTAACCAGTTATTTTAAAAAATCATAGACTTCTCTCATGAGAGGAAATGGCCTGAATTCCATTTCCAGGTGACTTTTTAGCTTTCAAGGGGGGCACATGGGACTGTCCGTGGTGTGGCATCTGCAGTGCACAAGCCATTTGTTTCTGGAAACAGTCTCACAAGCAGTGATTTTGGTGAGTTTAGAAATGAATCAGGATGTGCTGAGCTCAATGAGGGTCATTAGCCTTGGATAATATGATTCTATAAATTAACAGAAATGGAGAGGGTGAAGACTCAGGAGTATAGAGAAAATAGGATGACACTGGAAGCTAGGCTGATTGGTGGGAGTTTTGGAATCAATGTACTTCAACTATTAGTTGAATAAGCATATAGTTGAATTAGTAGAGTGGGAGACTTGACCCTTGACTGTGTGTTATAAAAAAAAAAGCTATCTTCGCCGGGCACGGTGGCTCATGCCTGTAATATCAGCACTTTGGGAGGCCAAGGTAGGCGGATCACCTGAGGTCAGGAGTTCGAGACCAGCGTGACCAACATGGAGAAACCCCATCTCTACTAAAAATACAAAATTAGCTGGGTGTGGTGGCACATGCCTGTAATCCCAGTTACTAGGGAGGCTGAGGCAGGAGAATCACTTGAACCTGGGAGGTGGAGGTTGTGGTGAGCCAAGAACGTGCCATTGCACTCCAGCCTGGGCAACAAGAGCGAAACTCCAGTCTCAAAAAAAGCTATCTCGAGTACTGACGTGGTCCACCATCTCTTTTATGTACATTTCCTCACCTTAATTTTTATTTTGCATATGCATGGAGAGGTTAAGTAACTTGCCTAAAGACACATAGCCAGGAAGCAATTGGAGAAACCAAGTGTTAAGGCATTTCAGTCCTGACTTCTGAGTTTAGCTCTTAACCTTTTTGCCAGGTTGTTTCCCAAGGTATCGACAGGTTTGGTTGGTAGGTAAGATGTGATTTAGCAGACAGAGGCTGCGAGGGTTTAGGGCCAGTGCTGACAGTGGGAAGATGGGGAGTGTGGATGGCTTAAGGGTGGGATTGAGAGGAGCAGAAGTTGCCCGTCCTGAAGCTTTCCTTTTTCTCGACTTTTCTGTGTCTTCCTCAGAGCCTCTCATACTTTAATGTGCACTCAGTCATCTTGGGAGCTTGTGAAAATGCAGATTCTGATTCACTGGGTCTGGGAATCTGCATTTCTAATATGCTTCCCCAGTGATGCTACTGTAATTCCATACTTTGAATAATAAGGAGTAGTAGGGCAAAGAAGTTAGCATGGGAGGTGTTGGTAGTTCACTGGAACACAGCTGCTAGGGTGGGTTATTTGGACTAGGGTTATGTCTTATCCATGTGGTATAAAGTGTCTTGGCTATCTGTACATTCAAATCGATGATTTTGTGAACAGATGATAACTTTCAGTTGGGACTGTAGTCTTTCTGAGGCTCACAGGATGTTGATGTAGGAAGGGGTGTTAGAGAATGTGTAGTTCAACCCCTTAGCGTACAGAGTGAGGGACTTTGTGGCCTACTCAGAGCTAGGTTCGCAGATCTGGCCTCTTTCATGCTTTCACTCTCCGTCTGTCTGGGTTGGGTTGGAAGGCAGTGCAGTGAAGTGCTACTGTCTTCCCCCTACTATTTGATGACTTGGTGACATGACAAGGTCATAAATGGGTTATGATTCTCAAGTTCCATTTCATTTTGTAGTTCATTTCTTGAACAAAAGTAAGTGTTTGAGAGAGTGAATGAATAAAAGGCTGGGTTCTGGGTGAGGTGGCTCACAGAGTGGGTCAGAGGCCGGGACTGCCCCTAAACCGTGGCAGTAAGTTTCTAGTGAAAATAGATGACGGCCATTGTGGTGTTTTGGAGAAGGCAGCAGACCCAGACAGTGGCAGGCTTTCAGGCAGCAGCTGTGTTTTGAGGCTCCAGGAAAGAGGGGAAAGTGGGCAGGTATAAATACAATCAGGGAGAAACTGGGGAAAGACTTTTAGGCAAACTTTTTGGTTCTTGATTATGCGATCTCTCTTGCACCAAGGAAAGCAGACAGTAAAAAGTGTCATTGTTGGAATAGACAATTCAAGTGCCTGATTGTGAGAATAAGAGTTCAAAAAGGGGGCCGGGCGTGGTGGCTCATGGCTGTAATCCCAGCACTTTGGGAGGTCGATACGGGCAGATTACAAGGTCGGGAGTTCAAGACCAGCCTGGCCAATATGGTGAAACCCCGTCTCTACTAAAAATACAAAAATTACCAGGACGTGGTGGCGGGCGCCTGTAGTCCTAGCTACTTGGGAGACAGAGGCAGGGGAATTGCTTGAACCCAGGGAGGCAGAGGTTGCAGTGAGCCGAGATCACGCCACTGCACTCCAGCCTGGGCGACAGAGTGAGACTCGGTCTCCAAGGAAAAAAAAAAAAAAGAGTTCAAAACAGGAGAGAACAGTGGGTGGAAGGTAGGAAGAGTTTGAAGCTTTAAAATATTGTTGAGAAGGAGACAAGAAAAAAAATCAGTCTGGACAGAGATTTGTACAGCACAGTTGTACTTCAGTGTTTGTGTTTTTTGGGGCAATGGGTAACGTCGGTGGTGGTGGTGGTGGTGGTGGTGGTTTTTTTTTTTTTTTTTGAGACTCCTGTCACCCAGACTGGTGTGCGGTGGCATGACCTTGGCTTGCTGCAGCCTCCACCTCCCAGGTTCAAGTGATTCTCCTCCCTCAGTTTCCTGAGTCGCTGGGATTACAGGCTCCGCCACCACACCTGGCTACATTTTTTGTATTTTTAGTAGAGATGAGGTTTCACCATGTTGGCCAGGCTTGATTTGAACTCCTAAAGGTCAGTGGTTTTTATGTTGAAGTCTTGGGACTATAGAATGATAGTTCTGGAAGGAAGTTCAGAGAGCCTCTGTGCATCTCCCATGCTTTTCCTAGAGAAACCGCCAAGGACCCAGTGAGGTGGAGGGACTGACTGGCTAAAAGATATGTCAGCATATAGTAGACTGCCAAATGAACCTTCACATTTTTGTCTCAAATGATTTGAGGACACTCTGGGTTTCTCTCATCTTACTCATTAAAACAAAATACAAAGCAGGCACTGATCTTTTCATCATTTTTCTTTGATTTTTAGATTGTGCTTTCTGAAAATTCAGATATTCAAGTTAAGTAATCTTTTGTTACTGTTTCCTTGATGGGGAATAATTACTAGATCTAGCTCTTGTAGGTCTTAATTTGGAAAAACAAGTTGAATTATTGCTGAATTTTTGGTTTAGGCACAGTGGATAACGTTTTGCATTTTGTTGCGTCAGGTCAGTCTTTAGAGAATAACATTTTTAATACTTCATTTTTCCTATGAGTCACATTAATAAAAACCACATTTAAAATTTTGTCCTTTCAAAGCACTGTGCTGTGGCTGAATTGCATTTAGTGCTACTCATAGGATTTTTACTAGCATTAATTCAGATCTTCCAGTTATTTGAAAGTAGAGAACTAACATTCCCGTTTTGCAAATAGGCCTTTACAATCTAATTTCCACTATAGAACATGTCAGTAGACTATGAGGTTTAAAAAATAGGATGAAAACTGATACTAGTGATTGTCAATACATCATACAAGACGTTGATACAGACGTAATACCTTAAAGCAGACTTGAGAATTCAAAATCCTCTTCTGAATGGCTTTGGAGAGGTGCAGTTTTTTTATCTGGGGCATTTTGAAAAATCATTTCCAAAGAGGAGATTGCCCGAGTTTTGTAAAGGAGGGATAGCTGATTGGGCAGGACAAAAAGACTGGAGGAAATAGCCTGTCTGAAATATCTTTGAGTAGCGTGTTAAAGGTTGGGTAGTATATTGCTTTTTTTTTTTCTTTATTTTTTGAGATAGAGTGTCGCTCTGTTGCCCAGGCTGGAGTGCAGTGGCGCGATCTCGGCTCACTGTGGCCTCTGCCTCCCGGTTTAAAGCAATTCTCCTGCCTCAGCCTCCTGAGTAGCTGGGATTACAGGCACATGCCACCATGCCCAGCTAATTTTTGTATGTTTAGTAGAGACTGGGTTTCACCATGTTGGTCAGGCTGGTCTTGAACTCCTGACCTTGTGATCCGCCCGCCTCGGCCACCCAAAGTGCTGGGATTATTACAGGCATGAGTCACTGGTGCCCGGCCCCTGCTTTTTGTTTTTGCTAAAGCCTTTCGACCCACCTGCTCAGAAGGAGGTAGGTAATTGGTTGAGAATTCAAGAACTGTTACAAAGCAAGGGTGTGTTTTCTTCAGCTTTCCCTAGCAAATACAGTATTTAGAGCAGAGCCCCTGCAAATCCCCTAAACCCAATAAAAGCCAGCAAGACAATAAGCCCATCTTCAGCTGATAGCAACTTCTTTGGCTAGTCGTATTCCCTGACTCCTGCTGCACCCGATGAACAGAGTGCCTGCTGAGACCTTCCTGTGGGCCTTGAACCTGACCTTGGTTTACAGTAGAGGAAGATAGTAGGAGTGAGAAATCTGAAGGAAAAGCATGGCAGAGGCTCTCAGCTCTGGTGCATCTTGGTATATCTTGGGGAGCTTTAAAGTCTCACTCTAAAGCAGAGAGTCCTGACCATGTCTGTAATTTGCAGTCACTTGAGGAAAGAAAAAGATCGATGCCTTTGCTGCAACCCCAGGATTGGGTATTGGGGTTTTCAAAACCTCGTGGATTATTCTGATGTGCATTTGAGCTTTTAAACCATTGAGTTAGGACAATATCTGTCTAATGGAATTGGCCAGTTTTGGCCCTGCAACTCTGATGAAGGGTGAATTTGAAAGTTTTGTGTGCATTTTTGTCTTGCTTTGTTTCTTTTACCTTAATTTATGATAGCCCAATTTTGGGAAACAGATTCAGTTCCTTGTGGGAATTTGCTTCTTAGCTAGTTTTATATTTGAGAGAAGGAGTAAATAAAGGTCTGCGTTTTTCTTTTCTTTCCCTCGTTCTCCCATCCCCACCATGGAAAGATCATGAGTTACAGTTGATTTTCTGATTAGCTTAAAGTTTTCAACTAGGATTACGTTGGAAGTTCTTCCTTTGAGAGTATATTGTTTTCAGTTTGTAAAGCCCTTATCTCATAAATACAGCTTTACATGTAACTTTGCTAGAGGACACTTTTTAAAGGATGGCTGTATTGTTTTTGGAGGAAGAGGCTTCAAAAGGCTAAGGACTAAACTTTTGGTTTCAGAATGTATTTCCTATCCATGTTCTCTATGTCGTATAGAATCACTCATAGTTGAGTTGAACTTGCTTACATCAAACATTGGCATTGTAGTAGCAGTATATGGCATCTGTATTAGTCAGTTCTCCTGTTGCTGTAAAGAACTCCCTGAGACCGGGCAATTTAGAAAAGAGGTTGAATTGACTCACAGTTCCACATGGCTGGGGAGGCCTCAGGAAACTTACAATCATGGTGGAAGGCAAAGAGGAAGCCAGACATCTCCTTCACAAGGCGTCAGGAGGGAGAGTGAATGCAGGAGGAACTGCCAAACACTTATAAAACCGCCACATCTTGTGAGAACTCACTATCACGAGAACAGCATGTGGGAAACACTCTTAGGATTCAGTTACCTCCACCTTATCTCTTCCTTGAGGTTTGTGGGGATTACAGTTCAAGTTGAGATTTTGGGTGGGGACACAGCCAAACCATGTCAGCATCTTATTGAGGATGTTCCCCTCCTTTTTGCATATAATGCAAACATCTCATTGTATAAACTAATATGCTAGTAATGTATTGTAAATATTTGTACTAAGTGTAGGAGAGAGTTGCTGAGATGTTTAGATGCGTATCTTACATGGTAAGGGTAAGAAAAATAGGCTTTGGATAAGCACAGAAGGTAGATAAAGTAGGTTATAATATGCTTTTTGCCTAACCTCTGGAGAACTGAGAGAGTCACTGTTTGTCTTCTGTTGGGTTTGGCTTAAGAAAGCCTCTCCCCTTGTGTAGCTTGTGTGCCTTGAGTGGCTGAGCTCCTGGGCCAGAATCCAGGTGAGTTCTCAGTAAGGATGGGTAAGACTAGAGGTTTCACCTTAAACAGCTTAGAAATGATCTTTTGAAGGTTTGAAGCATTAACTACTTGTTTTTAAATGCTTTTTGTTGCCAGCCTTGCTTTGTGTTTTACACTATGAGAGAGATTGAGAAGAAACCATAAACTCGTCTGGTGGAGTTAAGTAACCCTAGAATTGGAGGAGGAGATTTTAGGTTAACTAGTCAAATTTCTTGTTTCAGTTCAGCAAACCCTCTCACAGCATCTCATGCCAGTCTTTTGCCCTTTTGTCTTGCAAACTCCGAGTGACAGGGGCTCCTGGCCACCACTGTTTACTACATCATTCACAGTTAGGAAGGTCGACTGACATTTTCTTCCCTGTAACTTCTGCTTTAGTAAGTGATGACTAGCCAGATAGTGAAGACCTCAATCATGTTTCCCTAAGGCTTCTTAGCTGTAGACTGAGCATCTTGAGTTTTTACTATGTTTGACACATCTTTTTTTTCTGTCTTACGTGGTATTTATGGATGTGCTTTAGTGTGATGACGACTTATTTAAAAACGGTGGTGCTTGGGGATGGACCCAGCATTTCAGCCAGCCAATCGGTGTGCAACGTCCTGTGTACTTGCATGCCAGGTTCTGGTCACTGGAACAGCCCAAGATGACAGGTAAACAGGCAAAGCTGTGAGATTAGTGAGTGGCAGTTTCTTAAGGGGCCAGGAGGAATTTCCCTCAGTAGTACACTGGGAGGATGAGTGATCTTGAGCCAGATCATGTCATCTGTTTGGGCCCTCAGTTTCCTTTTATACAAAAGGAGGGATGGGTCAGTTTGAGCTCTCATTCCTTTTTAAAATGTTGAGTGCTTTCATAAGGCAGCTGTTTCTGAAACCTCTATCTAATACAGGGATTTAATAGAAGGTGCTTGGGATTTATTGGGCTCCTGCTTCCACTCAAAGGCTAACACCAGACAGTGTTTTAGGTCTTCATTTGTCACTTGGTTTGGTATTTCTGCCACACTTTCCACATTCTGATTTCTCTCTTAGGAGGGATTGAAAACAGGATCAGCTTTGCCTTTAGAACTTAAGGAATATGTAGTTCTCTTCCACCTGTGGGTGATTCACCTTGAGAGATTACAAAACAAACTTATTCTAGTACTACTTCTACATAGATCTATGGATGAGGCCCAGAAATCTGTATTTTTTTTTAAAGCTGGCAAGTGACTTCTTAGCCAGGTTTGGGAAGTATAGTTATGTGCACATAAGGATGTTTTAATCCATGATGGACCTAATATATGATGGTGGTCCTGTAAGATTATAATATTTTTTTTACTATATGTTTTCTGTGTTTAGGTACATGTAGACACACAAATTGTAAATAGTACTCAGTCCATTGACATGCTGTGCAGGTTTGTAGCCTAGCAGCAATAGCTAGACCATGTAGCCTTGGTGTGGAGTAGGCCATACCATTGAGGATTGTGGAAGTAACACTCTATAACGTGATGTTTCTCACATGGATGAAATTGCCTTTCACAGAACATGTCCTCATCGTCAAGCAACATGTGACCGTACTAATTTTAAAAGTATTTGCTTCTTACAAATAGTGAAATATTTTTAGATAGCATAATGTATACCTAGAATTTGCTTCAGAATAGCTCAGTACAAGGAAGAGGTGTGGGTAGGAATAAAGATGAAATAGATGTAGCCATGCTTTCATAATTAGTCAAGCTATAGTGATAGGTGCACAGGGTTCTTTCTTCTACTATCTCCTTTTGGTGTGCTTGAAGTTTTCCAGACAAAAAGGTAAGCCAAAAAAAAAGTATGTTTTGTATTTTGAAACCATTTACTCTTGTCTATTGTGTTTATTCTATAATCACAAAAGGTAAATGGTAAGGTATGTACCATATTCATCTCATTTAAGACTGACATGAATTATCTCCCTTGGATAATCAAGACTTTTCCCTTGGCCTCCGCCTCAGCTCTGTGCAGTACACTTGAGCTGTTGGGTGATGGCCATCACCATTTTGGCTTCAAGTCTATAAGATAACATGAAACTAGACGTTCTCTCACACGATGCCCTGTGCCACAGTCAGCATCTCATCAACATTTTTGAGGTGTGACAGGAACACTCTGCTTGGTGCATGTGTGGCTGGTGACTTGAGGAGGAGCCAGGAGGCCCCATGGGCACATCGTGGTCTCACATGGCATTCTGCCCTCTTCAGGGCGGGCTCTGTAGTTGATGTGGTGGGTTCCGTCTCTTCCACATAAACCCACCTCGTCTTCCCCTTACAGCCTATTTTTTTGTGGTCACTTCATGTTTATTTTGGGAGAAATCTGGATAGAAGCTGAGTGTTCTTATGAGTCTCCTGCATGTCTGGTGCCACCTCTGGGGGATCCTTTATGTGGAGTGTCTTTTAGCTTCATCGCTTCCTCAGGTTGGGTATTGCTGCAAGAATGAATGTGAACTTTGGCTTGGGATAACTCATTTAGCTATTTCATCTCTTACTCTTTACTGTGAAGATAAACCAATCAAATTGATTTCTGTGTTAGTTGCAAATTTAAGAGTTTTGAAGCTGTTTGCAACTATTAACTTTGAGAGTTGAGAATTATAAAGGGTCTTCATGTATATTTCTAGTAATGCAAGGACTTTTGCAGAGTTTTGATGACTGCTTCTGAATTAAGGTGGATTTAAAAACTGTACTGTCACATCACTGTACTGTCACAGGTTAAGTGGCCCGTCATGGGTGCTTAGACAGGCAAATGTGGACACTGTGCCACAGAGAACTGCCAGCCATTAATGTATGAGCCTTCTTTCTTCCGTAGTATATTAGTTTTGATTTTATTGTTGACTAAAAGTCCATTATTATTAAAGTATCAGCTAATATTTATGAATTTTCTGAGTTAGCTGCAGGCCTTCGATGGTTAGTACGTGGTCCTCAGTTTACTTTTTTCTCCTGAAGTTGGCCTAGTTTAGCTGATGCTTTATATTTCATTATCAAGACCTCAGATTTTACTTAGAACTAACTTTATTTTGGACTTAAAGAGTCTTAATGGAGAGGAGTGTAGAATATATTCCTTAAACTACATGGGAAAGAGCAAAATGTTTTGTGGTTTGTTTGGCTGGATTGTTTGACATGAGATAGAAGAGGAATTCATTTTGACCCTCTCAGTCGTTTTTCTGTTGCTCATAATAGAATACCTGAAACTGGGTAATTTATAAAGAGAAGGGATTTGTTTTTTACACTTGTGGAAGCTGAGATGTTCAAGAATAAGGGACCACATCTGGTGGGGGACTTTCTGGTTGATGGGGGCTCTCTTCAGAGTCCTGATGCAGACATCACCTGGTGAGGAGGTGAGCGTGCTAACTCATGTCTCTTTTCCTTTTGGCCACCAGTCCCACTCCCATGATCACCTATTAATCCATGAATGGGTTAACCCATTTATGAAGACAGGGCCCTCATGGCCCAGTCACCTCTTAAAGGCCACACCTCAATATTGCCACATTGGGGGATTACATTTCAATGTGAATTTTGAAGGAGACAAATATTCAAGCCTTAACACCCTCTCATAGCTTTCTAATGAGTTTTCTAACACGTTTGGATGGTATACAGATGGTCTGTAGAAATGCAAACAGTGAAAACACTTAGCATTTACTCATGTAGTGCCATCTTCAAAAAGAAAAGAATTTGCTTCTGCAAAACTCAGTGGACTATATTTTAAAGCTGCTCTGAGAGTTTACAAAAAATATTATTTCCACAAATACTATTAATATCTCAAAATACCTAGAAGTATAAAGAACCCATGATAGTCAGTGAGGTTGTCTTTTGATTGTAATTGCAGAATTCCTTAAAGATGAAGCCGTTTTTTTTCTGAAATAAAATGATTTTTGTCCAACATAGCTTACCAAGCAAATGGCCTGTGAGTCTGTGTTTTAGACTCTTAACATTTTTGGGGATAGTATATACAGGGTAATATAAAATGAAAGAGAAATAGGCAGTTGTCTCTTTATTTGGCATTTAGCTCTCGTGTTAAAACTATGAAACAGAAGGTGGTAATTGTCAGGCACAGTGGCTCATGCCTGTAATCCCAGCACTTTGGGAGGCCGAGGCAGGCAGATCACTTGAGGTCAGGTGTTCAAGACCAGCCTGGTCTTGGTGAAACCCCGTCTCTACTAAAAATACAAAAATCAGCCAGGCATGGTGGCATGAGCCTATAGTCCCGGCTACTCGGGAGGTTGAGGCGGGAGTATCGATCGCTTGAACCCGGGAGGCGGAGGTGGCAGTGAGCCAAGATCACGCCACCGCATTCCGGCCTGGGCAACAGAGTGAGACTGTCTTGAAAGAAGATGGTAAGACCAAATAAGGAGCACACTTAGGACTCCAGGGAGAAAATGTGTAGCATCAGAGAGTTAGAAGGTTGTCATGGTAAACTTGCTCTCATTAAATAACTGAGGAAACTCCCAGGTTACGTCTTTAAGATTACAGCCTGAGTAATCTCCCGATTTCCCATTCTAGAATGCTGTTGAAGTGTGGATCCCAAAGTACAGATTGTCATAGCGTATTTCTCTGCAGCATGCTAGCAAGATTTTTATCGTCGTTCCTCTCGCCTGGGGGGCTTGTTAGACATAGATGACTGGACCCCATCTCACAGTTTTTGGTCCAGTAGTTCTGAGGTAGGACTGAGAATCAGCTTTTCTAACAAATTATGGAGCAGTGCTGAGGCTACTTACTCATCTGGAGACCACACTTGGAGAGAATGTTTGTACATTTTAATCACCTGGGAAGCTTTCCTCTTAACATTTTATTACGTAAAATTTCAAACCTATAGTAAAGATGAGAGGTGTAAAATGAATACCCACCTCCTAAATTTTATAGTAACACTCTTGTTTTTCTTTTGAGGTGGAGTCTCGGTCTGTCACCCAGGCTGGGGTGCAGTGGTGCGACCACGGCTCACTGCAACTCTGCCTCGCGGGTTCAAGCAATTCTTCTGCCTCAGCTTCCCGAGTAACTGGGACTACGGGCATGTGCCACCATGCCTGGTTAATTTTTGTATATTTAGTACAGACGGGGTTTCACCATGTTGTCCAGGCTGGTCTCAAACTCCTGACCTCAAGTGATCCACCCACCTCTGCCTCACAAAGTGCTGGGATTACAGGCGTGAGCCACCGCGCCCAACAAATCTCCTAGTTGATTTTAATGTGCAACATGTTTGGAGACTAGCTCTGACTGCTCCTATATCTTGTAGTATGTGAGAGAAACTGATTTATATTCAGAAACCTGGCAAAATTAAGAATAAAATCAATCTGTTGACATGAGGAAAAATTGGTGAGTATTGCACAAATGTTCAGCTTTCAGGAAATTGTGAAGATGTTAAGAATGAAACAGATGAAAGCAGAAGCAACTTAAGAGTTATGGCTCAGAAAATGATGATAGAGAGAGAGAGAAGAAAGAGAGAAGAAAGAGAGAGAGAGAGAGAGAGAGAGAGAGAGAGTGTGTGTGTGTGTGTGTGTGTGTCCTGCTCCCACTCTCCCTCCCTATTTTCCTGTAAGGCCTTCCCTGGAAATAATCTGCTCCATGTTGTGGAAGACATTATACTAAGAAAATATAATTTTTATTTAATATTCTGCTTACAATCTCTTTCCTTTATTTTTGCCAGCTTTTCACAAAGTGACAAAGTGGACAGTGCTTCTCTAGTTGTAGGGTACAATCTATTTGTGTGTGGTACAGCCGGTTTATTTGGTCAAGACTAGCATCTTTTAATTGAATAGAAAATAGAGCGCATCACATGTGCTAAGAGTGTTTTGCGAAACCTTTATTTTGGTTAAAAATACGTGTTATAGGCCGGGCGCGGTGGCTCAAGCCTGTAATCCCAGCACTTTGGGAGGCCGAGACGGGCGGATCACGAGGTCAGGAGATCGAGACCATCCTGGCTAATACGGTGAAACCCCGTCTCTACTAAAAAATACGAAAAAATAGCCGGGCGACGAGGAGGGCGCCTGTAGTCCTAGCTACTCGGGAGGCTGAGACAGGAGAATGGCGTGAACCCGGGAGGCGGAGCTTGCAGTGAGCTGAGAGCCGGCCACTGCACTCCAGCCTGGGCGGCAGAGCAAGACTCCGTCTCAAAAAAAAAAAAAAAAAATACGTGTTATAGGTGTCTTGGGTGGTGGTTTTAACTGTATTTTTTATTATAGGCTACAGTCAGAATAGTTTGAAAGCTACTCTACTGGGAGATGCTAGGTTCCTTTTAGTAAAAGTGAAGAATGGTTTTAAAAAATACACTTTGAAACAACTGAATAAACATTTATTTTGAAATGGGATCCAGCCACATTGCCCACTGCTATCTGCAGTGTGATCCTCTTTTCATTTTGTTCTAGTTTGGCTCAGGGCCTCACTGTGTCTACACCCCTCCAGGTAACTCCTCTTGCCCACATGTGTCTGAGGACCCACACCATCTGCTCCTTGATTTGGCATTCCTTGTCTCCAAGCCAAAGGTCCTTCTCTGGTGAGATCCTGTTGCAGTTCCTGTCTTCTCCATCTGACATACTCTGTTGGTACTCTGGGTGTTTTCCTGTCTTGAGGGTTATCTTGACTAGCTTTGAGGGCAAGTTTTGTTCTTGGTGTTTCCTACAACCCTCAGCACAACATCAGATGGTGTGTAAAGATGCCAGGAACCTGTGTTTGTGTCTCCTCCTGCAGCTCCATGGGGCCTTTGTGAGTGCCCCAGCATGACACAGAACATATTCCGGGGCAGCTAGAGTTGGTCCAGGGGCTGTCTCTTTAAGATGTGTCCGTGGACCTAGGATAGGGGAAAGGAAAGGCTTATGATAAGGTTTGGATTCTGCTTCGTTTATGTACTTTGTATCTGAAACCTTTTTTCATATTCTTAGTCTTCTTTCTCTGAAATGGCTATATGGCATTCTGTCAGGTTTCTGGAATAGTTGGCGGATGGTCTTCGGGGATTATAGTCATGACTTAAAACTCCTTTCCTGCTTTGTGATATGATCATGAGTCTGGGGTGGAGAAGTTTGTAAATGGGGGCCAGCTCCCCACGACTGGAAACCGAAGGGCATACCTTCTGTCTTGCCCCGTTCCCCTTTTTGGGTTTGTGGTAGGGACAGTTTTTCAGGTTATATGTTGGTTATAGCAAAAGAAGGCAGAGGTCAAACTCATGGCTAGCTAGTGGCAGAGACACCCTTGTTTAAGAAGGTTGGGTAGGGGAAGGAGCTGGTGCCCTATTGTCCCGTGGGTCACTGTTGCAGATCACAGACACCAGGTCACTAACTCCAGAGCTCTGGTGGGATGAATGCCCAGCAGCACTGGACACATGTTCAGTACGGGGGTATTTCCATCATCTCCAGAGCACATTTACATGGCTTCAGTAGGGTTAAGCATACGTTTTTGAATTTTTCCCCTTAAGACTATTACAAATCCTTAAAACTTAATTCCTGTGAATCATTTTGACTTACAAATACATTGAATAGTGGCTGGGCATGGTGGCTCACGCCTGTAATCCCAGCACTTTGGGAGGCCGAGGCGGGCAGATCACAAGGTCAGGAGATCAAGACCATCTTGGCTAACACAGTCTGTGCAAAAAATATAAAAAATTAGCCAGGCGTGGTGGTGCGCACCTGTAGTCCCAGCTACTCGGGAGGCTGAGACAGGAGAATAGCAAGAACCCAGGAGGCGGAGCTTGCAGTGAGCCGAGATTGCACCACTGTACTCTAGCCTGGGCGACAGAGTGAGACTCTGTCTCAAAAAAAAAAAAAAAAAAAAAAGTTGGAATAGTGTATATTTACATTGATTTGAATGTGACAGTAATTTTATTATTATTTTTGTTTTGTTTTTTGAGACAGAGTTTCATTCTGCTGCCCAGGCTGGAGTGCAGTGGCATCTCGGCTCACTTCAACCTCTGCCCTCTGGATTCAAGCGATTCTCTTGCCTCAACCTCCCGAGTAGCTGGGATTACAGGCGTGCGCCACCACGCCTGACTCATTTTTGTATTTTTAGTAGAGATAGGGTTTCACCATGCTGGCCAGGCTGGTCTCGAACTCCTGACTTCAAGTGAACCGCCGGCCTTCCAAAGTGTTGGGATTAGAGGTGTGAGCCACTGCCTCTGGCCGACAGTAATTTTATAAAAATTATAAAGCAAAGAACAGAGAATGATCTTGAAAAATGAAATGGGCTGGGTGTGGTGGCTCACACCTGTAGTTTAAGCGTTTTGGGAGGCCAAGATGGGCAGATTGCCAGAGCTTAGGAGTTTGAGACCAACCTGGGCAACATGATGAAACCCCATCTCTACAAAAAAATACAAAAATTAGCTGGTGTCATGGTATATGCTAGCTACTGGAGGGCCTGAGGCGGGAGGATAGCTTGAGCTCAGGAGGTTAAGGCTACAGTGAGCTATGTTGGTGCCACTGCATTCCAGCCTGGGTGACAAAGGGAGACCCTGTCTGAAAAGGGAAAAAAAAAAAAAAAGGTGGAGGGGAGGGGTAGGGGAAAATAAAAGGATTTTTGAAAATAAACCAGAATAATGCACCTTCTTCCTGTTTTTCATTCATTCAGGATTCCTTTCTTCCTGTTTTTCATTCACTCAGGATTCCTTTTAAATGAAAAAGTTTTGGTTCCTGGATACTTTTTGGTTAGTGATACCTTTCTTCTCTCTTTTCAGAAATACCTAGGAAAATTGTTAAAAGTCCCATAATTTTGTGTGGATTTACCAATGTTGTGAACCTTTCCCTTAATTTTGAATTATTCTTCAGAATTGGGGAGGTGAAGCTGGTTCTGCAAGTTTTTGTGGTAACATGTATGTAAAATAGCACTGAAGGAGTAGGGACAGATTTTGATATAATTTATTATTATTTATAAACTCTGTGGGAGATGAAATGGGCTTCGAAAACCCACAGAAGTAGCTGGTGTGTAATTTACCATGGCTCTGGGGCTGAAGTAACCCACACACCCTTCCTTCATAAACTTTCCAGAATTTATTTAGGTTATGTTGATTTTATTCCTTTGAGAACTGATTACCTCTCAGGAGTATAATCAAGATGGGCTTGTGTGGGGTGGGGCCAAAGGGAGAATGGCAGGCAACCATCTCAGAGAAAGTGGTTTTACCATCTTGAGGTGAGTAATCTTTAAAGTTTTAGCTGCTGTAAAATGGGATGCTATAAAATTTGGGGGAGTTTTCCCTCTACTTGGTTTCACTTCCCCATCCCCTAGCCCCATGCAACTGCATTTCCCCTCTTCTGTGCTGAGAGAAAGGAAAGCTGCCTCTCCTTTCTTGGTTTGGTAGCATGGCTTCCAGTAGTCATCTCCTTGCTCCTTTTTTTTTTTTTTTGAGATGGAGTGTTGCTCTTTTGCTAGGCTGGAGTGCAGTGGCGCTATCTCAGCTCACTGCAACCTCTGCCTCCTGGGTTCAAGTGATCTCCTGCCTCAGCCTCCTGAGTAGCTGGAACTACAGGCTTACACCATCACGCCCAGCTAATTTTTGTATTTTTAGTGGAGACAAGGTTTCACCATGTTGGACAGGATGGTCTCGATCTCTTGACCTCGTGATCCGCCTGCCTCGGCCTCCCAGAGTGTTGGGATTATAGGCGTGAGCCACCGCGTCCAGCCCTCCTTGCTCCCATTTTAAGTGCTGGTGGATTTGGAAAGATGGATATGTAGTCTCTGGGATCATTGTGTTTGATGTATTTAGGGTTTAGCAGCTGTCCTCTCAGCCCAAGCCCTGTGTTGCTTGGCATCTCTGCCAATGTTACTACGTCCCAAGAAGTTTTCAGGTGGCTTCCAGGTCTGTATTGGAAGCGATGACCTACCTGTGTTGTGAGATATCCCAGGAGCCAGCCTCTGTTACTCACAGGCTCACGGATTGCTCAGCCCTGGCCTGGAGTCTCTGTGTCTGAAGAAGCATGAAAGCAGCTGGCCCCAGCCCTGCAGGGTACACCTAAGCCTTTGACTCTGAGGAAGAAAATGGCGATGGGGGATGCAGGGATGAGGAGGAAAGGCCTGACCTTTTGAGGGTGTGATGAAAGGGAAAGGATGTCAGGAAGCCACTGGGCAAAAGGCTGTTACAGCTGACCTTGAGAGGCCAGCTGATCCATTAGCTGCATGGGGCCCAGAGAGGGTGAAGTTCTTTCATGAGATCATGCAGCAAGTTAGTGTCAAGTCTAGAATTAGAACGTGGGTCTCTTTGACCCTGACAGCCGGGGGTGAGTAGTGGCCTTTAGGTGTGGTGGTGGTTGTAGGAGCAACCACAGACACTCTGAAATTGAGGGAGAAGAGAAGAGGCAGGGGAAGTATAGCTGGTTGGCTTGTCAGCTCCCTGAGGCTCTCACCTCGTCAGACCAAAGCGCAAAATGTATGGCGCATGCATGGGACAGTGGAAAGAATGGAGGTTTCAGGGCCAGACAAACCCATCAACCCTCTCTCTCAGAGGAACTGCTCTGTGTGCAGGTAGCCTCGTGTAGTGCCAGCTGGTAGTTCCCTTCTCCAGGGCTCTGTGGCTCCGGGGCAGCTGTTCTGTGAGAGGAGTGTCAGGCCCGGTTACAGGAAGAGCACAGATCAGGAGTCTGATGTTTCTGAACCAGTTCTTTCACATACTGGCTGTGTGACCTTGAAAAAGTCAGCCTCCTGGAGCCTTTGTTCCCTGAACCACAGCCTGGCCACAGCAGTCCTGGCCTCAGAGGTTAGGGGATGAAACTAGGGACTTAGCACACTATGTGGCACCTGGTGTACGTTTCATAAATTAGACAGAGCTTGGTGCTCCCCACAGCCCCCAAGTATCTGGTAATAATTCTTCATCTTCTTTTTTCCATTATTGACACTATTGATAGGAAATAAATCCTATGAATGAGTTGATTCCTTATCCATTATACAGGGTATCATACTACAGTTTCTTTAATAATAGAAAAGGGTAAAGTTTTAGAATTACTCTTACTTGAAAATCTGTACAGAGTTAAAATATTAAGGAAAATGTAAAAGAATATAGTAACTTGATAAAATGTGCACCCTCCCCTCATTTTGTCTTTTACTGTGTAGCAGCTGATTATGTGTACAGAACTTACTATTGTATTTAAGACAAAACTGAAAAGTCTCCCAGATAAATCCGAGGCACATAATTATGTTACGACTTTTGTGCTGAGTGGTAATTTAGTATGGATATCAGGTAGTTTACTTAAAAGATGGTAATTATCCTTATTACACTGCAAGTCAGAGTTTTTAAAATTTACATTCTTTCATATCAGCAGATACATACCAGTTCAGCCATCATTAGTTTGTCAAACAGCTAGTGCTTGGTTGTTACCCATTTACCGGTGCACACATCAGAGCTAGCTGCTGTGTGTTGCTCTCTGAGAACTGGCCTGTCCTTCCCACACTCCAGCCTGTGCACCGCCTGGTGGCTGGTGGGCTGGCTGCTGTGTGTCTGTGAGCCACCCCTTCTTTGCCTGCCTCCTGTTGCTGCTTCTTGAGAGAGAGATTGAGGCAGTAGAAATCCTGGGTCTGTGCTCTTGGCCTGCTGTTCAGGGAACAGCATGATCCCCATGCTGGCGTTTGGCTGGAACCTTAGCCTGGGGTGATTGTGGAGGAGAGAAGGCTCTTGGGAAAAGGGACTCAGAAGTCCTCAGCGTCTAAGACTCCTAGAACAGAATATTGCAGAGGCTAGCAGTCAAAAGGGGCTAGGCCCAGTTAACTAATGTTTTGACTTGTTCATGGGCAGAGTGTTGTTCAGAAGATAATGAAAATGCACTTGACTAAAATTGTACTGCCTCCCCTCTCACTGGTTAGAACTTAACATTTATTTGTCCAGCACTAAAGCCCTTTATTTTCCCTCGATTAAGAGGCTTAATATGCAAATGTACAGTGTAGTGACTGAGTTTCAGTGGTTGTATAAGTGAGACCACTGTTACCGTACCACGGCAAGGAGGATTTAGGCCAGAAAAGCAGGAAGGTTCTGGTGCTAGGGCAGAACGGGGGTGTAGAAAGTATGTGGGGCTTTCTGGCTTTCTTACAGGGACAAATGATTACCTACAGTAAACTTCTGGACTCATCATTTTTGCCAATGCTAGCCCTATTTATCTTCATCTTTGTACTAGACAGCTGGAAGTTGTCAGAGGGCCAAAGGTCTCGATTTCTTGGACAGTGTTTGAGCAGAAGTTTTCTTCTGTTCAGTGCCCAGTCAGGGTACCAAGTAGGGGCCACCTGCTTTATTTTTTTACTGGGGTTTCCTGGTAAGATCATATGAAAAAATCTGTAGATTTTGGAGTAAACACCTCCTGGAATACTATTGCTTAGTCACTCTTCTTAGTCATTTGTTGGGGTGGCCAAGGTCAAGGCAAAAAGGTGGGCTGGGGCCTGCCCATGGGAGGCCATCTTTGTCAAACCAAGGAATTCAGGCTTCATTCTGAAGCCTCTGGATGAACTTGAAGCAGAAGAGGGAGATTTGTATAAAGACCACTCCAGCAATAGTAGGGTGGGTCCCATGGAACAGAGTATGACTGAGTCAAGGAGACCAGTTTGGATGTTGTTGGATTAGGAGCTAGAAAAGAAAATAGAAATGGAAGTAGATAGAAGGGTATAAATGAGTTCTGGCTGACAGGTCAAATTGTGATGAGGACACAGAAGTCTCAGAATGGCTTTGAATGGTTGCTGACAGATACATACTCTCGGGATGAATGATGTGAGTGATACTTTTTCCACAGGGAAGAAATCTGTTTCCTACAGCCTTCTATTTACTGGTGGTGTTTTCCCTGTTAAACTTTCTAGATGCCTACTAGTTACAGGTGTTTTATTCCACCAAAAGCACATTGACATCAAATACTTGGAATGTTAAAAATTGCAGAGCTGCTGCAGCTGCTGCTGCAGTCAGAATTTCTTGCCACTTGTTTTTACACAGTCCCCTGTGATAACCTCCATCCTAGCTGGCCCCTATATCTGATCTGCTCCCTAACTTTCAGCTGTCCAAATCAATTCAATCTGTCCAAAACAGTTCCCTTCCTTCAGTGGTTGCCCATTGCTGATAGGATAAAGGCCAAGCTATTTAATGCGACTCTAGGCCCACCAAATGCGTGGCCCTCTTTATCTCCTTGTTGCTGCCACACTGGCCTCTGCCAGCCCCTGCTTCTTGCCCATCTCCTGCCTGCCAGGCACTTCTTCTGTACGCCTCTCTCTGCCTTCCCCAGCTGGGTCCTGTTCATGAATACAGGCACTTTTAGCACTGTGTCTCTTGCTGTCATAGCACTTGGCACAGTTGTGTTTTTCATTTGTTTGTGCAGTCTTTGGTTAGTATTGGTGAGGGATCACTTGCTTATTGCAGTGCCTGGCATGTAGCTGATCCTTACGTATTTTGAGTATAATAACTTGTTCTCGGTCATTCAAACATGTTATATTCAGTATGTTTTTTTCTGATTGTCCTGTACAAGTAAGCCCCTTTGCATTATGTGCTCTAAGACCCTGTTCTAACTTTGTAATGCTCCTCACTGCTTCTTGTAAGTCATTGTTGATTCTTCCTGCTAGAATGTAAGTCCTGAGTTGCAGAGTTAGTGCTTGTGACACTTGGTACCTGGTGGGTACTTAATAACCGTTTGTTGACTGAAAGAACGGTTTAGAAAGTTCTCCGTTAAATTTAAAGCAGTTAAAGCCCTGGCAGCACAAGTGTTCATCAGTCTCCTTCCTCCCTCATTCCTTCCTTTCTCTCTCTGACAACTCATTTGTACTATCACAGTATTACGTACTTGCTCTGTTATGAGCTGTCCATATACAGGAAAAAGGGGCTATTGGGCAATTTGGAGTTTTGATTATGAAAAGTTAGTCATTATGACAAAGCCATGAAACACAGATGATAAAGCTCCTAGTAAAATTTAATCTTTTGAAATTATTTGTCACCTGGGAGAGCTGCCATTCTGACACTTAGTGCTTTTTAAAATCAGTCCGGTGTGTATGTACTTCTGTTGGTTAGAGATTGTGAGTGGGTTTGTGGTTTCTGGGAGACCTGAAAATGGGGCCGAGGCTGTCGGTTTTCTGCAGCACTAATAAGCTGCCACCCTTATTTTGTCGTGATGAGGCTTGTGCCTGCTGTTTAATTTTTTTATTAAATTGTGCTGATTACATGGTTTCGAAGAACTTATGAATGCACAGTATTGCTCCAGATTACTTGTCAGTTAGGATTTGCCTATTGTGAGATATTATATATATGTATATATATTTTTTCTTTTTTTTGCTATTAGTCATTGTTGTCTCATTTGATGGATCAGTATGAGATTGGGAAATGTTACGTATTAATATCAGGAAAAGAGAGGCCTGGAGTAGGTCTGGAGGTAGGGCTGCTTAATGTTTTATTAACCATGCTGATGAATGCACACATTCAAGATAATCTGTTTCCTTTCCATTTTCTGCCACTCCTTTTGAATTGCTCAAGGCTGGGATCCTATGTCTGGAACAGGTGACTCAGATGAAATAAAGTTTGAAAAGGAAAAAACCCCTGTCATTTTCTGGTTACTCACTATCATTCAGGGTCCAGATTCTGACTTTTCTCTCTACTGTCTCCCACTTTTTCTCCCTCACACTTAGACTCCTGTCACCTTTAACTTTTTCACCACACTTTTTGAAAGTGGGCCAGGAACGAATGGAAATGGTGAGGAATGGCATGAATTAATATTTGTTGATCTTCTGTTCTGTGGCAGGCTCTGGAAGTATTTTGAGATTCAGAGAGGTTACTTAACATGCTAGCATCATATGGCTTGTAGGTGGCAGGGCTGTGCTTGAATCCAAGATCGACTCAGGACCTATTTCTGGACCATGGTGCCTCCAGTGCTTTCTCATCCTGGTTGAACAAGGAGAAACTGTCTTAAAAGTCACCCACTACATCCCCAAGAAGAGAAAGCCCCTTGTACTTTTTCTTCTCTGAAGTCACAAAAATACATTCCTAGGTAAAGACTGGGATATTGCCAACACCAAAGAGTATCTACACATGTATGGTTTCTCTCTCAGTCCATTGAACAAAAGAAGTTAGGTAAACAGCTTCTGATCAGAAACTGAGTTGGATTCTTAGTGAACATTAGGGCCAACCTGAGGGGTAAAACAATTTTAGGCAGGATATGTTGAGAAAGAAATGCCTTCAGTCAATACTGGAAGTAACTTACATGCAGATTTTTAAAAAAAGCAGTAGGATGCCTTTTTAAATTTTTTTAATATGGGGCAGTTGAAGTCAGTTTGGGTTGAACAGAATTGATAGTTACTGCCTTTGGGAGTCGATTTGTAGAGTGAAAGAAATCGACTTGTAGAGTGAAAGAAATAGAATAATGATCTGCAGAAGGTTGTTTTGGCCCAGTGATTTTTTAAAGACATCTTGCACCTGTCTTACTCTCTCGCTATTCTCCTATGCTTTGGATTGCTGCAAGGACCTTGACTGAGGTGTTGTTTCCTTGCAGATCTGATGACCACTCTTTTCTTTTCTTGGTCTCTGCTTGCTTTCTGGGTTCCTGTCCTTGTGTTTATGCAGTGTAAGGGTAGTACAATGGTGGAAAGATCACTGTCTGACTGCCGCTGTATTGGTGGTGACCTTGGGAAAGAGACTGAACCCAAGAATCCATTTTTGTAGTTGCAAATTAGGGTTGATTGTAATAGTCCTATTTCATGAGGTGGTCGTGAGGATTAAATGAAACAGCATTCGTAAAGTGACACATATGTAATGGTGCAGTGAATATGGTTGCTGCTGGCCATCATTATTCCTTGGTACCTCCGGAAAGACATTCGTTTTATTGTTCTTTTTAGCATAGTTGTCTACTGTTACACATAGTACCTAGAAGGTAGAATGTGTGACTTACGAATAGTACAGGGCATGGCAGGCAGGATAGGAGGCGAACCTACTCAGTTCGCAAGCATCTTTGCAGTTGACTCAAATAAATCTGGCAGTCAACACAATGTTTTTCTTCTTGCACACAATCTGATGTTCAGAAAACAGATCTTTAAATGTGGACAGTAGTTCCCGAAAGTGTTACTTCTGTTGTCTTCAGGTTACAGCATGGATGACCCAAAAGTAAAAACATTTATGAAGTCATTTTAGTGTATAAATGGAAACATTTATTTTCTTCATGGGTAGGAGTCCTAAAGTCTTTTTTCCCCTAAAATATCATTTAATTCTAAAGCTTCTATTTACTTTTCTTACAATTTGAGAAATACAGGCAGAGCATTACCTCTGTAATACTCGGTGTGCTGTGGTATGGGTTTTTAGTGGTTGTAATTTAAGTTCTCTGGAGGTTGTCAACTACCTTCTCAGAAAAATCTGAGTGCTCAGTGCCTTATTTAAATAGGGCTTATTGGATATATTTACTTTTTAAACTTTATTAACTAAATAAAGAATTTAAAAAGCCCTATCTTTACTCTGAACACTTGTTTCCTTTACAACTGGTAGTTAGGAGAATTTCTAGTGAATCTTTAAATTCAACTCCAGAAATGAATTCCGAATTCACTTGGATTAGAGTTGTTAATTACCTCCTTGTTCAGCCAATGTTATTAGAGTAGTCAGCTATAGAGGTATTAGGAGAACCAACCTTGGGACCATCAGAATGGCTTCTGCCTGTTAACCTGTAAATGAGACAGACCCTATAAACCTTTTGTTAGTAGGGCAGTCACTCTCTCATCTCTCCCTATGTCTGAGATTCTGGCCCTTCCTATGCTTTGGGGAGGTCCATTATTTTACACTAAAGGGAGGGAGGGTGATGGAGAATTGTTCACACATTTGCTTTTGGGCATGTTGGCCACAGGTCATAGGCCCCAGGGATGCAGATGTTGAATATCCTGGGAGGTTGGAAAATACTACTGAACGTTCAACACAACATCTGTCGCTTTCTTGGGCTTCAAAGTTGCTTTGTATCATCTTGATATTTCCCCCTCAACCGTCATAATTTAAAGCCTGCATTACTCTACCGTGCCTCTAATTTATCATATAAATCTGGAATCCTACGCTGATAAGGTCATTTGCTGTTTCTAGTAGAATAAAAACTTGAAGCCATGCTTTTTGACCTTGATGTCTGCAGCAACTGTTCTTTTCAAGCTTACTGAGAAGACAGAAAGGAATGTTGACATTCAAGTGGGAAAATAAATATTTGAAGATAGGGTTTAGTTGTCTCAGTTTGCACTGTCAGCATAAGCAAAGCCCTTCCCTTATTCTCTTTGAGAAAAAAAAAAAAACAACCTTATTTTTAGAGTAAGGGAAGGAAACATGTCTGTTGAGAAAACCTTGCTAAATTTTGTGGAAGTGGAAAATTCTCTCCTTAGTCCTCTCCTTTTTTGTAGCTAACAACAGTAACAATGATTATAGTCAGCATTTGAATGTGTATGAGCCAGATCCTGAACTGAGTGTTTACCCTGAAAATACCTCCATTAGTTGTTACTCTCATTGCTACGAATGATGAGACTGAGGTCTAGAGAGGTTATTTATCACTTAAGGCCATAAAGAGTTAAAAAGTGGATCTGAGAATCAAATTCAACTTTGTGATGCTTGAGGACTCGTGGAACACTACTGTATTATAAACTTTGAAATTTTGACCCTCCTTTGCTATACATGGGGAAATGTGGAGGGTAGTAGGTATTTTTCTTTTTTTTTTTTTTTGAGACGGAGTCTGGGTCTGTCGCCCAGGCTGGAGTGCAGTGGCGCGATCTCGGCTCACTGCAAGCTCCGCCTCCCGGGTTCAGGCCATTCTCCTGCCTCGGCCTCCCGAGTAGCTGGGACTACAGGCGCCAGCCACCACGCCCGGCTAGTTTTTTGTATTTTTAGTAGAGACAGGGTTTCACCGTGTTAGCCAGGATGGTCTCCATCTCCTGACTTCGTGATCCGCCCGGCTTGGCCTCCCAAAAAGTGCTGGGATTACAGGCGTGAGCCCCCGCGCCCGGCCGGTAGTAGGTATTTTAAGGATATCGTGGACTCCATGTTAATGAAGAGGAGTTCCCTGCCCACTTGCTAAATTAGATCAAGGACATTTTACTCTATCCCCTCCATCCCCAGCCCCCAACCTTAATTTTTCAGTTTTAATTTCTAATGTGGTAAATATTGATGTAATCCAGCTAAACATAAAGTTATTTGAAGTTTTCAATTTTTGTGAGTGCAAAAAAGTCCGGAGGCTAAAGACTTTGAGAACGACTGGTTTAATGTTTAAAACATAGGCTTTGGGTCAGCAGGCCCTGGGTTTGAGTCCCTGTTCTAGCATTTACCCGCTATGGGCCTTTGTGAAAGTTATTTTTCTGATTCTTAGTATACTTATTTGAAAAATTGAAAAAAACTGAAAAATGGGTTAAATGGGGTTGTGAGAACTAAATAGTACATGGCAAGTGTTTCACTTCAGGTTGGATGCTCTTAGGAACGCCATGCTGCTCTGCTACGGGGGCTGGAAGGTGAGTGTGTGTTTGTGGAGGGTTTAGTGAGGGGTCTAAGTGAAGAGCATGCCCCTTGTATCTCTTTGGTTGTGAAGAGACTGTCGCCAAGAGCACAGGAGGGCTGCATGACCTGGTTCCAGGGCCCCTGGGCTCCGGTGGGTCATGTGGGTGGGAGGAAGAATTGTACAGGACCCTTCAGAGTCCTGCACTCTTGGGTTGGGCTCAGCCTGACTCAGGAGGCAGAGCGCTGTCCAGGAGAGAATCTGAGCACTGAGATTTCCTTTGGAGGCTTCCCAGGCAGGTACGGGCAGGTTCTGACCTTGATTCCTTTAGGCAGACTGAGGAGGCAGCAAAGCTGTACTGAAAGCTCATTGGTAACCTAGGGTGTGTCTTTTGTCTTCAGTGGCCTCTTAGGACTGGCGCTGTTTTCCCTAAGCCTTTAGAATAAATTGCCTCTTTCCTGCTCCTTGGCTTCCTGAGCCATGCTGCCTGTGCACGGGCCTTTGGCTTCTCTCTCAGCCTCTTTGTGCCTGTCTGACTTCTCCCTCTAGGATGTTTACAATAAATGTGTGCCAGAGAGTGAAGCCCCTGCAATAGTGTTAACTTTGGCTTGAGTAAAATGAGTGAGAACTAAAGCTAGCGCTGCTTTCCCACTTCCTCTGACCCCACTTTCTTTTTATGGAAAAAGTCCTGTCCCTGATTGTTTTTCAGCTGGAGGTCTTGCTCACAGGCCTTCTTTCTGCAGTAGTTTCATTGCAGGGTCAAGCAGGTAAAGGAGAGAAAATATTGACTACTTAGGATGACATATTACTCCTAATTGTATTTCCTGGAACGGGAGAAAGAAGAGTAATGAGTTATTAATATCTCCATAAATAGGGTAGCGAGAAGTAGCTCTGCCTTTCTCCCTAAGCATGTCAGTTATAATTCAGAAGTGTGAAAGAGCAAACCCGTTTCTTTTCAGATTTTAAATCCTAAAGGGAGAGGCTTTTTATCACACCCACATCCTGCTCTCCCTTTTGAAAGAGGTTTTATTTACTTTAAATAAATTACTAAATTATAAATCTGTTTATATTCAGTTCTAACTTATCTTCAAGTTTTCTGCTTGGGAAGACTGGTGAGACTGCAGCAAGATGAACTCAGTTTTCCCTATGAAAGATTGTTGGGGATGTGTGAGCAGAAGGTAGGTCAACCACATGCTAGCATACCTTGGGGAGTGTGGCAAGGTGGTTGCCTTAATTTTCAGGGCAACTCAGATGCTTCCGTCTATCTGACCTGAGCATGAGCAGATAGAGGTTGATTAATGCTCTTTTGCCTTGTTTTTTGGCTTTTTTGTGGGGTTTACATTTGGTAAACAATATTCCTAACACAGTGAAAGTAACAAAACGACAGAGTTCTCTGTAACAGAACCGTGACCCTTGACTCAGTAACGAGGAAGAGCGTTGACTTGGCCGTTCATTTTTGGAGCCAGTGTTTGTTAAGGCCCTAACTCTCAGCAACAGCCATCCTTTTCAGTCAGTGTGTTGTCTGTTCCCTATTCATGTGACAGGGCCACGTTGAGCTTTTCATGGGCACTTGCCTTTCACTGACAGGATGCTGTCATCCTTTATTTCCATGCTGCCCTCCCCACTTCAGACATGATAACATTTTTGCTGTGCGGAAAATACCTCACATTTTAAACAACTCCCAGGAGCAGATAATACTTTTTTTTTTTTTCTTTTTTGAGGTGGAGTCTTGCTCTGTCGCCCAGGCTGGAGTGCATTGGGGCGATCTCAGGTCACTGCAACCTCTGCCTCCCGGGTTCAAGCAATTCTCCTGCCGCAGCCTCTTGAGTAGCTGGGATTACAGCTGCACGCCACCACGCCCGGCTCATTTTTGTATTTGTAGTAGAGGCAGCATTTCACCTTGTTAGCCAGGCTGGTCTCAAACTCCTGACCTCAGGTGATCCGCCCTCTTTGGTCTCCCAAAGCGCTGGGATTACAGGTGTGAGCCGCCATGCCCAGTCCAGATAATACTTTCAAGAAGAAAAATGTGATGAAGGTAGGACTGCCTGTTTTCTTGTTTCTAGCACCTCTCTTGATGGCGATGAGGAATCTTCCTATTAAAGACTGAGTGTAAGATTAGCATGAAACCTGTCTTAGCCTTGTAAAACAAAATGACAGGGAGGTCTTAAAGCCTCCAGAGCAGCACTGCCCACTAGAACTGACGTGAGCCACAGAGACTTTTCCAGTGTACCCATAAAAACCTAAAAAGAAAGAGGTGAAATTAATTTTGAGGAAATTTTATTTAACCTATTTTAGCCATACTGCTATCACTTCAACACATCATTTAACAAATACATTAATTAGGCAGTTTACATTCTTTTTTGAAATCCAGTGTGTGGTACACATTTACAGCACATCTCAGTTGGGACCCATCATTGTCCAAGTGCCGGCTAGCCACATGTGGCTTAATGGCTCTTGAATCTCGACAGAGCAGATTAAGAGACATTGCTTGCTCTTTCTACTACTTAATGAACTTTAGTTTTCTTTTTTTCTGGTTACTGAATTCTAGATGTGTTAGATTTGTAGAGCCTACCTTTTGACCAGCACAAGGGGTTCTGATGTCCCTTGAGCTTGGGAGACATAAGGAGGCCTGAGCCAGTCTGTGGTCTTCTCCTTGGGCTGGGGGTGTGTGAGCCAGCGTACCTCACTGGCAGGTCCTAAGGTGAGTTGGGCTTTACCTTCTCTACAAGAGACCTGCCAGCCTCTTCCTTCACTTGAAGATAAAGGGGTGCAGAAGGCATTTTCTGGCCAGCTGTTCTTTGCTGATCTCTTCATCCTAAGAACAAAATTGAGTGGCTTAAAACAAAATGTAGCCAGCCTATAGTTCCAAACCTTTAAAGCCTCTGTTACTTAATAAAGGCTGGCAGTGAGTTACTCTGAATAGCCAGAGTTTCTCAGAGAGCAGCTCTTTAAGCACCAGGAGCTTAGTAACTTTCATGGTGGGAAGAGTTCTAAGAGTGTTCTAGGTACTTCTGTCATCTATGTGGGGTGGAAAATTTTAATTTCACTTTGTTGATGGTGCGGCATCACCTTTTTGGTATTCTGCTTCACTCACTGGATGAGTAGCTAGTGTAGCAGATTTAAAAGTGTGAGATCAAAAGCTGAATATAGATAGAATGGTGACGTTGGGACTTGATTTGTTGAAAAGTATTTGATGGTGAGTTTCTTTGGTTTATTTGCATCTTTTTCAAAGGTGAGATAGAGCATATGCATATGCAGCCTGTAAAAGTGTGTGATTCTAGATTAATTTTCACAAGATTTCTTCTGTAAAATTTCATATTATAAAATAAATCAGAAATATAAAAAAAAGTGAAAATATCACATCCCTCTCTATGATACTACTCTCCTCCCTCCTTCCAAATAATACTATTTAAGCATAGTGGCTGGTCTCTGGTGATTTCCTACATACAATGCCAAACATAGTATCATTTGCCACCAGGTAAAAAAACAAAAGTATTAGAACCTACATCTTCTGATATAAATCCTAAATTTCTATATTTTATATAGCTACCTTTGGGCCATGAGTTCTAAGTTTTTTCTTATTGTACATGTAGCTCTGATGTGTCTAAATTTGAAATGCCACAGCCATAATTACCTGCACACTTTTGGGGGCCCATTTAGAGCATTGGGTCTGAAGTGCCTTCCAGTTATTAGCATAGAATGTGTGCAAACAGCCATCCATAAGCCATTAAGTGCCCAGCTGAATACCAGTGTGTAAAGATGTGGTTAAAACTGCCTGTCTGGTTGTGCATTACTAAATTATTTCTGGATCCACTAGCTTGCAAAACACTGCCCTAGAATGTAAACAAACCCCTCACAAAGGTTGTTGCCTCCTTTTTTTTTTCCTTCAGGCGAGTCTACTACTCAGCTTCTTACTTGTATTGGCCCCCATTTGGCTCTCTGCTATGTTTGATACTTTTCAGTCTACACTCAGATCAAATTATTTGAAATCCTGTTTCCTTTGTGTTTTCTTTTTTCTTTTTTTTCTTTTTTTAATAAGACAGGGTTTCGCTTTGTCATACAAGCTGGAATACAGTGATGTGATCATAGCTCACTGCAGCCTTGAAGGGCTCAAGTGATCTCCCACTTCAGCCTCTTGAGTAGTTGGGACTGCAGGTACACACCCCCACACCCAGCTAATTTTTTAATTTTAGTAGAGACATGCTCTTGTTGTGTTGCCCAAGCTGGTCTTCAACTCCTGGGCTCAAGTGATCTTCAGCCTTAGCCTCCCAGAGCACTGCGGTTACAGGTGTGAGCCACTGTGCCTAGCCCTGATTTTTTTTTTTTTTTTTAATGTAAGTGTATACTGATTTTTAAATTTTGGTGTGATGAATGAACATGATTTTTATTGGCTTAGGGCACCTGTTATTGAGAAACTTAATTTTTTCATGTTTTGTAAGTTTAATAAATGTCTTTTTTGTGCTGGATTTGGATTTGTTGTTCTGCCATGGTAATATATATTATATTCAGGAGAACTGACTACCTCTCACAGCTGAGTCACAGACAGGAAGCTGACTCTCCATGTTGTCCTCTAGAATTTTAATTTTGTGGGATTACTTTTCTTATTGTAGAATGAGACCTTGCTATAAAAATGTTGTCTTTGGGATCTTGCACATTTTTGGACTATGTGTTTAACTATAAAGATTTTAAGCTCACATTAAAACTAAATTGTATTTTGCTTCTGAGAACAGTACAGCCCTTTGGGAAAAAAGATTTTTAGGCCAAATGTGGAGCTGTTTCCTTAAGTTTGTTTTTTTTTTCCTCCCTTGACTTAGGTAGGTAGGTTTTGTCCTCGCCGCCCCTCCCCCTCACAAGTTCTTTATAGAAACCTGTGATTTCTAGCCCAATGTGTATTGTTGCTTAAACATACAGAATATTGAGGAACCTGCGTTTTACTGGAAGAGTTCTTAGCAACTGCCTTAGGTAGATAAAATATTTTGCCCTTGTGTCCCCTACTCTTTTCCCTCAGATGCAAGTTGAGGTTGGCATCCCAAGGGTAGAGTTGACGATGAGAGTTTAGGACAAGACCAGGAGAGACATCTGAGGGCTTCTCCTGTGACTGCTTTTGTGTCTGTATTCTTTTTTTTTTTCTTTTTTTTTTTTTGAGATGAGTCTTACTCTGTCGCCCAGGCTGGAGTACAGTGGCGCCATCTTGGCTCACTGCAACGTTCCCCTCCTGGGTTCGTGCGATTCTCCTGCCTCAGCCTCTTGAGTGGCTGGGATTACAGGCACCCGATCCCAGGCCCGGCTAATTTTTGTATTTTTAGTAGAGACGGAGTTTCACCAGGTTGGCCAGGCGGGTCTTGAACTCCTGACCTCAGGTAGTATGCCCAGCTAGGCCTCCAAAGTGCTTGGATTACAGGCGTGAGCCACCGTGCCTGGCCTTGTGTCCATATTCTTAGTCAAGAATGGTGTATATTTCTTTTAGGTTTGGGAAGGGGAGAGTGATGTATCTGGTCCCCATAGCAGGGGTAGGAATTTTCAAGGGTGGAGTAATTAAAGCCTTCTTTAAAGGAACAGATATTCCCACCTTCTAATTAGAGAAGATCTGCACTGCAAGTGACCACAAATTAAAACAGCTCAGTGGGGACAGAAGATTGGATGTCATGTCCCAACAGCCTTATTTATCTCTTTCTTTTCAAGGTTTTTTTTTTCCCCCCTTCTTAGCTTTAGATAGAGATTAGAAAAGCTGTATGAGGAACAAATTAACCAGCAAACAAATGAAACAGATCCCAAATATCATTTTAATACTATGTCTGGTTTGGTACAATAAACAGGCTTGGTTAATCTTTGCAGCAGCCTTTGAAAATGAATGGAAATACTAAGGAGGTAAACTGCTTATACTTTTTGGCACCTCTTCTGCTTCCAGTGAAGAAATGCTCTGCAGGTGCTTGAGGAACTGGAGTCATGATAAATGGCACCATCAAAGTGAAGGGTCGAGCTCTTTTTTTCCAATAAGCAGAGTGACTTTTAATGTCTGTAGCACATCGATGTGCTGTATCAGTTGTATACAATGTAGTGTGTTTTCTATATCCTGTTATTCAGAGGAGTATCCACAACTCCAGTCTCTGGTGTAAAACAGAGCATCTTAGTACTTCATAGAATTTTTGAGAGAATGTTGGCTGGCTCTATTTGTAAATACTGTACCTTGCTTTTTGGCTTCTGAAGAATAGTCTAAAGTTTACCAAGTGAAGCTCATTAAGCAAGGAAGCACCCTAAATAGATTTCCATTTGCACGTCTTCAAAAAAGTGTGTGTGGGTATGTGCCTCTGCGTGTTTATGGAAGTAACAAATGCTTCTGGTATTTGCCTTTTAAAAGCAAGCAAACAAAACAAAACAAAGCAACAGCTTCCACTGTTCTGCTTTGGGAAAGCAGGATTTTCTCTCAGATGACAAATTTATTGAAGAGGTTTCCTGTGTCCACATAATTTCCATTTCCCATTTCTTGACTCTGAACTTGGAATACAACAAGACTGCTTTTAGAAATAAGGAACGAGGCCAGGTGCTGTGGCTGTCATCTGTAATCCCAGCACTTTGGGAGGCTGAGGCCGGTGCATCGCTTGAGCCCAGGGGTTCGAGACTAGCATGAGTGACATGGCGAAACCGCATCTCCACAAAAAATACAAAAATTAGCCAGGCGTGTTGGTGCGGGCCTGTAATCCCAGCTACTCTGGGGGCTAAGATGGGAGAATTGCCTGAGCCCAGGAGGTGGAGGTTATAATGAGCTGAGATTGCACCACCTGGACTCCAGCCTGGGTGACAGAGCAAGACCCTGTCTAAAAAAAAAAGAAGGAACGAAGAGACATATCTGGGATCAGCAGGATGATCTCACAAAGGAATGGGGGTCATCAGGATTGTGTATTCAGATAATGTTTGCTTCTGCTGTAAGTCCTCTACCTTTTTATCTTTTCACTTCCTTTTGTTTTGAATTTGGGGACCAGTCCAGGCCCCACAGCCTGAGCACAACACTGATACCTGCCACTGGGAAGGGAGGTAGCCTTTGTTGTTTTCTTGGCGGGGGGGCGGGGGGTGTGTGTGCCACTTCCATCTCCCTGTTGGTGTGTTGCAAAGTATGATGGGTTTTAATAACAGCTTTTCAGCTATGCATTAGCATTTTTGTAAAGAATTCAGTGTTCAACAGTTGTACATACACACATTCTTATCAGGTGAAGAAGCATGAAGTTAACTAAAAGGAAAGGAGAAAACTTACTGAAGAAACTGGTAAACGTTCGGTGGAACATATTCAGTAGGATACCACCTTTGTAGAAATGATCTTTCTCCTCCCCTTTTACTTTTATGCAACAGAGAGGCAGACTACTCAGATACAAGACTGAGCCTCTCCTGCTTCCCAGTGCTGCTTCCAAGTCCCAGCTTGTGGTTGGGAACACAAATAGCTTAACCCCTGGAGTCTCAATGTCTCATCTGTAAAATGGGACTCAGTCAAAAGGCCATAGGGGCTGATGCCTTAAGGCCTTCATTCAGCACATTATTGGGTACATACTGAGTACTACACACTGCTGTTTCCATGTATTTAGATGGAAGGAAATGCATGGCCTCTGCCTGACCTCATGGAGCAGAGAGGGAAGACAGGCATTAAGCAGACAGCTCCTATGTCAGTGGTTACATGACACGTAAGTTAAGGAACTGTTAGAAGGTGCTGAAACTAAACTGGCTTTCATTTAAAGACAGGTGAGTTGGTAGGGGCTCAACTACAGACACCTGTAGGTAGGATTGGCCGGGCTTCTATCTACAGGTGCATGTAGTTGAGCCCCTATCAAGCTTTGACTGTGTGAGTACTCTGTATCCTAGTTGGATGCCCAGGATTTCTTGCATCTGAAGTTTCTGTGTGATGTGTTGTCAAAATGGAGGTGTTGCTGGGATTCTTAAGGTTGGTCAGTCCTGTTCAGTCTGTCCAGGTCACTTTTGAGGGTTCCTCTTTTCCTGAGTGGCAGGCCAGTTAGTGTTTAGCTAATGAACCGTTTTTACAAGCTTTTTTTTGTTTGATTTGAGGCTTGAAGTTGTACACCTTGGGGAAAACTTTTACAGCCTCAAGGATAGTTCTAGCTAGAGAAAACCGTCTGGAGGTCATAAAAGTTGAGGTAGTGGGAATGAAAATGTTTCATCGCATAATCCTATAAATCCACATGGGTAAAGGGGTGTTCTTATCTCAAGCCTGTGGACATGTATCTGTGAAGTGTTCATATATTCTTATCTTTAAGGCTTTAAATGGTATAGCTTTGAAGCATATTTCTGAGGAATAACCTGTGGTTGGGGTTAGGCAGGGATGCCATTTGTCAGCTTGAGTGTGGACTGTGGTCAAGATATCGCCACAAATGTCCTCTGGCTCTTCTGAGCACCAGCTTCCTGGCCTGGTCCTTGTGTATCGCTGTGACAAACACCTCTCAAAGCATTTCCCTTCTTGGGAGAACTTGGGGGAAATGGTCAATGGAATAGACAAGTCATATCTTTTTTTCCAGTGTCTTTTAATTTTTTGAAAATAGTATTTTAAAGTGTTCTTTCTAACCTAGCTTCCCTAAAATGGGTTAGGAGGAAGTTGGGTAAACTTCGGGAATGAAGTGGGATGGAGGGGGAGGGGAAGAGAGACAGTGGGGGAAGGGAGAGGGGGAAGGGGGGAAGGAGAAGGGAGAGGAGAACACATTTGTAATGTATTCAGAAGGATCCCTTTAAACTGCGCCTCACACAGTGAATATTTTGCACCTTTCACACCTTCAAGGTATGAATCTTCGCTGTGGTCTGGACAGTGTGTCACACTTACATACGTGCTGGTGTTGCTTTCTTTTCTACTGTTTAATTTCCATTGGGTCCCAAAGGAGCCAGCACAGTGTTCATCATTCAGGGGGAGGTGTCAGCTGTCATTCTACTGTTTCCTTATCAATGTTTTACATTTTAGTTTTGAGCATTCTGGTCCTCATAGAGCAGGTGACCTCTGTGTAGGGTGAGCCATGTGAACGTCCTCTGGGGCTGCTGGGGGAGAGCAGTGCTTTCCAAAGCTCACGGTGTTTGAGTTCCCTTTTTGGTTTTTGTTATCTTTTTCTTCTGAACCTCCCTGTTTTTTTCAGGGTTGTAAAGTGGATTAAAACTAATTTTATATTGAAACGGAAACTTTTATAACATGCCCGAGGATAAATGAGGTCACAACAAGGTAGTGAATGAAAGATTTCTTGAAAGTTGGTGAAAATAAAGTAGCATAGGAATCACACTCGGTCATATGGTTTTACATTTCTCAGGTTGTATTCCCAGTGCACCAGCTTGTCTCTTACAGAGTGCTTAGTTTCTCAGCAGTTTATGTTCTTGTATGAAAGGTGGCATTATCTCAATAGAATTGGTTCATTCTTAGCTCAGGAGAGAATGCCACTCCGTCTATCAATCTGCATTTTCTCATATCCTTTTTCATACAGTGCCTAGCCCATTTTCTGATGGTCATAGCTAAGCTCACCCCGTGTGCCAGAAGTCACATAGTACTGGGAAGTTCCAGGGTGACGGAGGGAAAGAAAGAGGATGACATTGATGGTGCACTCAGCTGGGCACTGTGCTAGTGCTTTCACCTGTGAGGATGAATTTGCGATAATGCTATATTCCCATTTAGCTGAAGAAAAACCGGAAGACTTAGCAAGGTTAATTTACCTGCCTGTGGTCATACAGATTGGAGGTGCTGAGTTAGAATTCAAACTTATTCCATAAAACGGCACATAAAACTGAGTTTTACTGGCCGTGTCCACATTCCACATCATTATCACTACCGGCCACTGCCCACATCTATGTATGAAACCGTGTCAGGCTCAGAAGACCTGTTTCTATTTCTACTGGTGCCAGGCTCTGACTGTAGGGAGCATTGGCAGCTCACACAGATAGTCATGGCATTCAAGGCAAAAGCAGACTGCAGGACAATGCCAGTTCTGTGTTTATTGCCGAGTAAATGATGACAGTAACAATAGCCAGCGTTTATTGTGTGTTTTATGCACTCCAGGAGTTGTGGCGCGTACTTGTACATGCAGCATTTCATTTAAGCTCTTAAATTAATGCTATGAAGCAGGCACTGTTTTTATTTCCATGTTTTAGATGATGAAACTGAAGCTTAGAGGTATTTGTGCAGTTTGCCTGATGTATAGGTGCAGAGCTACTCAGCAGAGCTGTGTGATTTGACTTCCTTGCTAAGCTTAAATGCCTCTCCAAGTTTGCCTTTGATTTAAAGAGTTAATCAGTTTCTTCAGCTCACACTCCCCACCTGCCCTTCTCCCTTGCCTACCACGTAACATGCATTTTCAAAGAAAATCTTTGTTTGAAATAGTTTTTGAAATGTGCCTTTGGCATTTTGAACATAAACATTCTCATTGTGCTGCTTGCGGGCAAGAGGCTGTGGAAATGCATTCCCTGGAGGATTTAGCAAACGAGGGTAGATATCCATCTTTTTTTGTTGAGGTTCTGGAGTCTGAAAAATCAAGTCAGTGGCATTCTAAGATCTCATCTAGCTCTGATTTATGAAACACAGTGAGATATGGATTTCAGCAAGTATGGGAACCACTTTTAACATTTTATGAATTATCCTTTCAGACATTTTTGTCCACAAGTATTCACTGTTTTTTTTTTTTTTTTCTTAGCCCAACAAAAAGCTTTCCAGGCTTTAGTCTGGAAGATAGTCTGTTTGTCTCAAGGAGTGTTCGTTATAGAAACTACCAAGGGATTTTGGTGACTGTTTTGGATTCAACCAGTAATGCACTTTTAGGAAAGTACCTCAATCTTTTGTGGCTTGAAGAGTTAAACCATCTTGGTATGAATGACTCTTTCAGGTTAGCTTTCTCTGTGGGGTTTGCAGGAACCACTAAAGTTCAACACCCACCATGGCCCCTGTTCAGAAGGGTGGACAGCTGGCCCCCCCGGGGTCTTGATTATTAGTAGTGGCTATTTCCAGTTAATGGAAGAGAAGGGGGTGATTGACAAGCCGAATATGGCATTTGGTTTTCTTTCTTTCTTTCTGTTAACTGGAAAGGCTCAATCAATTAATGACATTGCTTTTGTTTTTCAGTGTTAGATACTAGTTAATATTTATCTAGCCCTATCTGCATCTTCTGTTGTATATGAATGTGAAATGCCTTCAAGGGGAGAGATAATCTGCAGGGCATCTCTTACTAGTCAGTATGTTTTCATGCCTTCATAGTGCCACCCGATTCTGCCAGACTCTGGGAAATCACTTTCAAGGTATGGATTATGACATCGTTCTATTCACAGTATATTAGAGGCTTTGAGTTGGGAAGCCTTTTTGCTTTTTTTTGTTTTTTTTTTGAGAGACGGAATCTTGCTGTATCACCCAGGCTGGAGTGTAGTGGCGCTATCTCAGCCCACTGCAATCTCCACCTCCTGGGTTCAAGCGAGTCTCCTGCCTCAGTTTCCCAGGTAGCTGGGACTACAGGTATGTACCACCATGCCCAGCTGATTTTTGTATTTTTATTAGAGATGGGGTTTCACTATATGTTGGCCAGGCTAGTCTTGAACTCCTGACCTCAGGTGATCCACCTGCCTCGGCCTCCCAACATTCTGGGATTACAGGCATGAGCCACCATGTCCGGCAGAGTTGGGAAGCATTATTGATGTAAGTTTTCATCAAGCAAAGTTAATTCAAACACAGCCCTGGGAATATGCCCAGAGAATGTAAGGTGGCTTACTGGCTGACAGTAAAAGAAATGCCAACTCCTCAGTCTTCAGCAGCTCTATGTTGGAGCAAGAAAGGCTTTTTTTGCTTTATGAGTTGTTTGGAGGGAAAGTCCTGGAATGGAAGGCAGGCTAGTGTGAAGATGAGGGGAAGGAGTCCAGAATATTGTTAATCATGGCCACAAAAACCCAGTGAGTTGTATGAGGTCTCACAGTGGTGAAGTAACATGATATGATGAAATGTAAATATTTGTTTTTATTTATTTATGCCTTGCTCCAGAAATAATTTAAGGTCTATCTGGGCAGCTGCTTCATTTATATTAGCTAAGAAAAGTTAATGAGGAATTCACCTTGTTTGCTAGATTTGGTAATCTCTAATGACTAAGAATGACAGTGTTTGTCAAATACTTAAAAAAAAAAAAAGTTAGTTTGTTGTCTTGATGCCCCCTCCTCGCTTTTTTTTTTTTTTTTGGCCTTAAAAGCAGAGTGAAAAATTCTTGTATTCTGGGCTAAAATTCTTAAGGGTTTTCTTGTGGACTTCCTAGTAAAGGCCCTTTGTCTGTTATGCAGAGTCCGAATTCACATGACCGCTGCTGGGGAATAAATAACTGCTTAAATACAGCAAAGGAAAAGGCTGGCTGGTCTTCTTGCTCCTTTCATACTTGTTTATTTCCCACCCCGAGTTCCTGACCCCAGGAGAAACTCTTGTGGAAGAAAAGCTTTACTGAAATTAGTGGGCGGCCTGAGACAACTGTTGAAGGAACAGAAACTCCAGAAAATGATACTCTGAGTATCATCTTTATGTCTGACAGATGAAAAGTTTTTGGTCTTTTTCCATCTGTCTGTCCTTCTCTCCTCCCTGCCAGCTGCCCACTCTTTTCTTCTTCTTTCTTTATTTCTGCATTAATCTGCTCTCGCTCTGCTCCTCATCTGCCTCTTAAGTTTCTCCATTTAGCAGAGTAGATTGTTGTGAACTCGAAACCAATAGCTGATTTAGGCCTGCCCCCTGCCTTGTTACATGGGCTTGTCTTGGACAGAGTACTTTGTGCAAACAGGTACTTGTATTTACTGACTCTCTCTTCTTTCACTAGGTGACTTTAGTGGGTGCACATCTGTCTGTAGTAGCTGTTACTGTGTTTTGATGCATGTATGGAAACTTCATTTATAGTATGAATTCTTTTTTTTTTTGAGACAGTCTCGCCCTGTCGCCCAGGCTGGAGTGCAGTGGCACGATGTCGACTCACTGCAAACTCTGTCTCCCGGGTTCCTGCCATTCTCCCGCTTCAGCCTCCTGAGTAGCGGGGACTACAGGCACCCGCCATCACACCCGTCTAATTTTGTTTTTGTATTTTTAGTAGAGGTGGGGTTTTACCGTGTTAGTCAGGATGGTCTCCATCTCCTGACCTCGTGATCCGCCTGCCTTGGCCTGCCAATGTGCTGGGATTACAGGCGTGAGCCACCACGCCCGGCCAACACCTTGATCTTAATGAAGTCATAGGATCCAAGTGCTGCTGCCCAGACCCTCCTGCAAGATTTACTGTGGGTGCTAATATAAATTGAATTAAGCCAAGAGGGAATCTGGAAGCTGAGTAGATGCCATCTACTCCAACCCGTTTCCTATTTTGCACCTATTTTATCAGTGCCTGCTCTGTAGTAGTTGAAAAATACTGTTGACATATTATTCAAGGTCAGAGGTACATACAGGTCATTAGTGAGAGGACTGGAATCTGACCTGTGTCCTCCGGGGGTCTGGTTCATCTGTTTACCACAGGTGTGTTTTTTTGGTTGTATTTATTTGTTTTTGAGACAGCCTCACTTTGTTGCTTATGCTGGAGTGCAGTGACTTGATCACAGCTCGCTACAGCATGGACCTCCCGGGTTTCAGGTCATCCTCCCACCTCAGCTTCCTGAGTAGCTGGGACTGCGGGCGCGTACCACCATGCCCAGCTAATTTTTGTATTTTTTTTTTTTTTGTAGAAACAGGGTCTCAACATGTTGTCCAGGCTGGTCATGAACTCCTGGGCTCAAGTGGTCTGGCTGGCTCAGACTCCCAAAGTGCTAGGATTATAGGCGTGAGCTGCTGCACCCAGCCATACAGGGGTATTTTATTAGCAGAGTGACCTCTATCACTTAGAAAGACATTACTCTACTATGAAAAGCTTTCACCTGAATGTTTATTGGGAGTTGTGTTTGGGAAAGATCTTTCATAGTGTTACTGATTCTTCATTTTACTCCATGCAGAGCACAGTGGCACAGGGTTTGTTGGACTTCTGGGTTCTCATTCAGCTCTTGAGATTGCTTCAGAACTATCTGTGTGTACCTTTGGAGTAAGGGATAAGAAGGAGGGGCGTGTCTTTCATGTGGGAGGCGTGGGGCATAAAGAGCCTTGGGACTTTGTTTGATACAATTACAGTGTCATTGGAAACTCATTGAAGTAGTTGTAGTTTGACAAATACTTTTTGGAATATTGATATGTTAACTTGATACTTTTATGTCACTCTCTGTTAGTAACTCCAGATTACTTGTTACAGGTTTCAGAAATAGCGTATATAATCTGTATTCCTGCATTTTTCTCTTTTTCTACAAAATTTGAGAACACCTTCCTAGCAAATCATTGGTAAATGCTATAAGTGAATAGACTAGATCTACAGAAAACCAGTCAAATCTGTAGCTCACAAATGGTAGAAGTCAAGATCCGAACCCAGATCACATTTTAAAAAATAAATTAGATATACTGCAATAATGACAGATTATTTAATACAGACTCAGTGGATACATAAAATTTTAAAAATACCACAGTCCCCCGTTATCCACGGGGGATACATTCCAAGACTCCCAATGGATACCTGAAATGGATAATACTGAACCCCATGGTTTTCCTATACATACATAGCTAAAATTTAATTTATAAGTTAGGTACAACAAAAATTAGTAATAAAATACAAAAATAGGCTGGATGTGGTGGCTCACGCCTGTAATCCCAGCACTTTGGGAGGCCGAGGCGGGTAGATCGCTTGAGGCCAGGAGTTCAAGACCAACCTGACCAACATGGTGAAATCCCGTCTCTACTAAAAATAGAAACATTTATTTTTACAGGCATGGTGGTACACGCCTGTAATCCCAGCTACTCGAGAACTGAGGCACGAGACTAGCTTGAACCCGGGAGATGGAGCTTGCAGTGAGGCGAGATTGCACCACTGCACTCCAGCCTGGGTGACAGAGCGAGACTCCATCTCAAAAAACAAACAAAAACAATAACAATACATTGTAAGAAAAGTTATGTGAATGTGGGCTCTCTCAAAATATCTTACTGTATATAATACTTGACTGTGGTTGACTGTGCATAACTAAAACCATGGAAAGTGAAACCTTGGGTAAGGGGGGTACTACTGTTTTCTGTCTTATAGTAATGAATGTAGTTATGGAACCCTCTATTGTTGGAAGATGACAAAATTAAAGTATCTGTCAAATCTGTGGTTACAGTAGCTGTTTTACATTTTTTATTTGAGAAGGGATGCTACAGAAGGATTTAAGGACGCATCGTGAGGGTTGTCTTACTCTCTATATGTGGCTTAAGTCAGGTCCATGACCAAGGGCAGTATACTACAGTTCACCCTGAACAACATGGGTTTGAACTGTGTGGGTCCACTTTTATATACTTGGATGTTTTTCAGCCAAATGCATATTGAAAATACAGTATATATACAGGATGTGAAACCTGTATATAAGGAGAAGCAACTTTTCCTATAGGCAAGTTCCACAGAGCGTCTATGGGAATTGACTAAGTGCGGATTTGGGTATACTTGGGGGTCTTGGAACCATTCCCCTGAGTCTACTGAGGGAGGACTGTGTATGAAATTTAGGCTTTCCAGCTGTGTCCTTTGATAACCATAACCCTGACTGATCCTGTAGTTTTCCTTTGAGGAGGAACCACGTGGTCTGAAGAAAGGAAAGAAAACATGAGAAATTTGGCAAAGGTCAGGAATATAGGCATTAGAAGTAATCACACTCACATCCCAGGTGGCACACTTTGTTGGAGTGAAAATGAAATTGATCTCTTTTGGGTGTTCGCCACTGTAAAGAAGGGTTGCCATTTCAGTTTTGGGGTTCTTGTTTTAGTTTTCAGTAGACTATAAAGGGTCATTCAGTTAGGTTAGGCTTTTCTCTCTGTGAACAAAGTTTGCTTCCTTTGCTTTCCTTGGTCATTTTTCTCCTAGAAAGAGCTCTTATCTGTTTTCCTTTAAGAGGTCTTTCATGACACCATCTTCTTGGCATTTCCTCTGAGTTGGCGGTCCTGAATTTCCCAGCCAAGAGGAAGGGGTTTGTTTGTGAAGGGGAGCTATAACAATCAGTGAAATGAGCTTTTTCTTTCCCTTTCCTCTTCCTGTTCCCTTTCCCTTTCCCTCCTCCTTCCTCTCCCCTCCTCTCCTTTTCTCTCCCCCATCCTCTCCCCTTCCCTTCTCCCTTTCCTCTCCTTCCCTTCCCTTTTCCTTTCTCCCTTTCCGTCCATCTCCTCTGTCTTGACAGGGTCTTACTCTGTCAGCCAGACTGGAGTGCGGTGGTACAATCTCACCTCACTGCAGCCTCTGACTCCTGGGCCCAGGTGGTTCTCCTACCCCAGCCTCCCGAGTAGCTGGGAATACAGGCACATGCCACCACACCTGGCTAAGTGTTTGTATTTTTTTGTAGAGATGGGGTTTCACCATGTTGGCCAGGCTGGTCTTGAACTCCTGATCTCAAGTGATTTGCTGGCCTCGGCCTCCCAAAGTGTTGGGATCACAGGCATGAGCCACTGTGTCAGTCAGCTTTTCCTTTCTTTCTTTTTTAGATTTAGACAATATTTTAAGTTTTTAAAATACTTTTATAGGCCAGGTGTGGGGGCTCACCCCTGTAATCCCAGCACTTTAGGAGGCCAAGGCAGGAGGATCATGAGGTCAAGAGCTTGAGACCATCTTGGTCAACATGGTGAAACCCCTTCTCTACTAAAAATACAAAAATTAGCCGGGTGTGGTGGCGTGAGCCTGTAATCCCAGCTACTAGGGAGGCTGAGGCAGGAGAATCGCTTGAGCCTGGGAGGCGGAGATTGCAGTAAGCTGATTGCGCCGTTGCATTCCAGCCTGGGCAACAAGAGCAAAACTCCGTCTCCAAAAAAAAAAAAAAAAAAATTGCTTAAAGTGGAGTGTTTAAACATGTTGGCAATTTAGATAAAAAAGACTAGATTGAATCCAAAGAACCAACTTAAAAAAATGTGGAATTATAGTTCTTCCTAGAACAAAATGTCAAGGCTATAATAATCACAGTTTTAAAGTGAAACATTTGTGTTTTGTGAACTTGCTATAGAAGTTAAAGATACTATTGTTGTAATGTGATTTTCTTTTCACTTGGTTTTGGTATAAATGAAGTACTTCATATTTAAAATTAAATTAAGGTTTTCAGGTTTGCTGTTAGATGTATTTTTTCCTAAAAAAATTTAAGTTTAGCTAATGTTGCTTGATCTTTTCCAGTGACACATGTGGGGTTTTGCTTGGGCCCAGTCATCTAGCACACATCAATTTGGTGTGTTTTGTGTGTCTGGCATCACACTAGGTCCTGGGGATATATAGAGAGGAGAGTCCTTGCCTTCAGGATTCTGTCCCTTTACAGTCAGGTAATTCAATTACGGGGAATATGGAAGCATTCCTTTTTTTTTTTTTGAGATGGAAGTCTCACTCCGTTGCCAGGCTGTAGTTCAATGGCATGATCCAGGCTCACTGCAAGCTCTGCCTCCCGGATTCAAGCAATTCTCCTGTCTTAGACTCCTGAGTAGCTGGGATTACAGGTGTGCGCCACCATGCCCAGCTAATTTTTTTGTATTTTTAGTAGAGACAGGTTTCACCATGTTGGCCAGGCTGGTCTCGAACTCCTGACCGCAAATGATCCACCTGCCTTGGCCTCCCAAAGTGCTGGGATTACAGGTGTCAGCCACTACACCTGGCTGAGTATGGGAACATTTTAATCCCTATCTTGCCCCATCTGCCACCCTCACCGAGCTACATTTAGCGCTGCTGCTGAGTCAGGGCAGACATAATTGGAAAACAGTGGGTTAGGCTGTGTGATTGTGTAGACTTGGGTGGACTGAGATAGGTCTGTAAGCTTGGGCAACTCACATAAACCCTCTCAGTCTATTTCCTTGTCTGAACAAATAGAGCCAGGAGTCTCTTCCAAGCAGGGTTGTTTGCAGGGTTAGAAAGTATATGAGTAGAAAGTGAATTGACTTTTAGTTAAGCATTCAGTAGATGGTGTTTCTGTGATCTTGGTGATGACCTCTGGCATCAGAAATTGTGTATCCCACAGTTAGAGGCACCTCATTTAAAATATCTGGAAGAAATCCTCAGTAAGAGAATATGGAGTCTGGCAAATTGCCACACCTCGGTTAGACGCTTAATCTACCCTTAATCTTCGCTGTGGTGACAAATCCATGCCTGGCATAGGTAGCCCAGTTGGTCTTGTCCCTGCACCCTTGTCCCCTCTGGGCAGTGAAGATTTTTCCTTGCAGTGACTTGAATTCCTGGGATTTGGAACACCAGAGGAGTTTTCAAAGGAGGCCCTTCTGAATAGAACCTCTGTCTGTTCCAGGCCCTCATACTCCCATTCAACCCTGAGTACAGAAGTACTTTTGATACCATCTGCTGAGTTGTCAGCTCTTGTGGAGGTAAAACGGCTAAGTGGCACAGGGGAAGATTATTAAGGGCATGGCCATCTAAATGGGAGCTCTTTAACAAAAGTCTGGCAATAAATGGCATTTCCTCATTCTAAATTGCTGTGAAGAAACCCCCCAAGCATGTGTTGCACAAAGCTGTACTGTTGTCCCACTGGGGCTAGCAGAGGGCTGTGAAGCTCCTCTGACTTGATAAAATCCCTCCTTCTAGGCTTTTCAGTGCTTTGCCCTCCCTGTGTGGGTGTAATTGGAACTGGGAGAGGAAAGGATTATGGAAAGCAATAGTCTGCTTTCTGCTACTTTCCAGCAGCTGTTTTGGGCTGGTGGGGGCTGGGGTGTTATGTGTGTGGTGGTGAATTTGAGTGGCCGCCATTTGTGGAAATGTGACAACATGTCATCAACTGATAGGTAGCTGGACGTGAGGAATGTGAGGCCAGAAGATTCTAGCTGCAGAGGGCCCCAGCTCCGCAGCCCCAGATGCTGGGTCAGACCTCTGCTCTACTGCTCCTAGCCCCTGCTGTGACCCCGGGCAATGCACCTGGGAGGGTAGGATGTGTAAGTCCACTCTCTCCTTAGCACAGTCTTCCAGGAAAGAATTCTGTGACACAGAAGAATCCAGTGAGACTGAGAGACAAGAAGCAGAACTTGTGTAGCACTTATTCTTACCTACCACACCAGCCAGTGGATAAAGGTGCTATTCTCAGGGTTGCTGGAGAGCTAGACGGGAGTTAGGTCATGGCAGAACCACTTTGCAAAGAGTAAGAAAACACAGTTAAGTTATTAGTATATACCCGCTTTACAAGTCATGACCAGGTCAGATGACTTTGGATACTGTATATACATATCATTTTCTTTTGAGCTTTATCTTGACAATTGTGATTTTTCTAGGGTTTTGGTGGCCAAGTTAGTGGGCTTGTAAGTTTTAAATGAATTTTTTCTTGATTGAAGAATAACTAGCATTGTTACACAAATGTCCACAAATGTGCACAAGTCCTCCTTGCATCTTCTAGCAAAAGGAAGTGTGAGTGAAGCAACAATTTCCAGGTTTTAAATACACCAGGAGTGCTGGCACAGAAGGCCTTGGCATTCATGGACTCTAGACTTAATAGACACTCAGGAGATGAACTAACTTGAAGAGTGTCTTACCACAATTTCTATGAGAAACAAAGGTGAGGAATTCATAGAATTCTGATGTGAATGTTGCTGTGAAATACAGTTATTTTGTAATTTTGGAAATGTCTTTAACTTAAAAAGCTCTCTCCGGATGCATTTACAACATAATCTGACTTTAAAAAAAAAATCAGTGTTTCATCACAAGACTGTGACCGGAGAGGGGCCTGGAGAGGACCCTGAGCGGTCAGGGTGCATGCGATGTGGCTGTATGATTTTGCCTGAGAAATAGGAATTGATGACGGCATTGCTGTCACATCTTTTCATCTTTGGCGTGTGGGGCTATAGTGACACAACTTTATTTACAGGGAAGTCTGTGGGTTTGGTGTTCCCTAAGGAAGATTTATTTAACATACTTACAACATTGTTTACTCAAATAAGTAAACACTGAAATGTTAAAAAAAGATTGTGTGTGTATGTATGTGATAGGCATAAGAGTCTACCTTCCTTTTATGAAATATGAGTGTCATACATATGTATAGCATTGCACTGTAATGTCATACATAAAGTTCTTTCTGAAAAATTATACCCAAATTGAACCTTGCTGTTAAAGTCATAGTTCACTTTGTTAGAAAGGCCATTATACTGAGTATAAAATGACGTGGAGTTTAACCTGAGTTTTGACACTGTTCCTGGCTGAATCTTTGCCTTGAGCTCAAATTCCCATTGGTAAAATTAAGATGAGAACCTTCTCATTCTGCCTACCTCTCTGAGGTTGATTTATGAGGATCCATTGTGTGAATATATTAATGTGTGCAAGGACATGTTTGAAAAGTATGTAATGACTTAGGAGATGGTATGCCATATGTATCGCATTTTAAACCTTTATTTTAATGATACCTAAGGAATTAGTTGTAGGGATAGTTTTGCATTGTTATTAATCATCTAATAATTGTGTCTGCTTTTAAAGCTCTTAGATTTCTCTAAAGCAGATTATACTTGAATTAATATAAGCCCTGCACCTTTTACCTTTTGGCCACTCATAACCTAGAGTAATAATAACCAAGACCCTGACCTCTTTGATATTTTGGCTCATCTCCTTCTTTTTGTTACTATTTCCCTTTTCTTTCCTCCTGCATTCTCTCTCATTTACAAACATATCCCTTGAAATCCTAAATGCTTTTACGTGAAATAATCTCATTAAAATATTTATTTCACTACCTAAGTGATGAAATGTATAAGCATTATAAGTTGGACAAACTAACATTATGTAATCCCTTGCAATGCTGTAGGTAATATACCATTATCAGATGGTCCAAAAAATGTTAATCCGAATTTAAGTAAGCAAGGTAAACTTGAGGATAAAGGAACAAATTAGCAATGCAAATAATGCAAAGGAATACTCAGATAATTTCAAAATGTGAGACCTTCCATAAGGCAACTAGCCAGTTTCTTTAAAAAGTCAGTGCCATGGAATCAAAGGGGGAGTTGAAGAAACAAGCTAAAAAAAAAAAAAAAAGTATGTAGGGAGGAGGGGGTATTGGGAATATTTGAATGTAGACCGGATATTGGGTAATACAAGGATTGTTGTTTTTCTTAGCTGTGATAATGGCAAGATACTCGTAACTGTTTTTAGAAGTGAAGTATTTTTTGTTTGTGTGTTTGTTTTGAGCCTGGATTGCAGTGGTGCAATCATGGCTGGCTGCAGCCACCATCTCCCGGGCTCAGGTGACCCTCTTGCCTCAGCCTCCCAAGTAGCTGGGAGACGCGTGCCACCATGTCCAGCTAATTTTTGTATTTTTTGTAGAGATGGGGTTTCATGGTATTGCCCAGGCTGGTGTCAAACTCCTGAGCTCAAGCACTCCACCCGTCTCAGCCTCCCAAAGTGCTGGGATTACAGGGGTAAGCCACTCTGCCTGGCCTTAGAAATGAAGTATCTTGATCTCTGCATTTTATTTTTGAAATGATTCAATGAGGAAATCTATCTTATTAGGAGAGAAATGATAAATTTGTCAAAATATTAACAAGTATTGAATCTAGGTATTAAGTAATTAGATATTCATTATATTCAGGACCATTCCTTTTACTTTTCTGTGTTTAGAAATTTCACAGTTAAAAGTAGACAAAATAGGCCGGGCGCGGTGGCTCAAGCCTGTAATCCCAGCACTTTGGGAGGCCGAGACGGGCGGATCACGAGGTCAGGAGATCGAGACCATCCTGGCTAACACGGTGAAACCCCGTCTCTACTAAAAAATACAAAAACTAGCCGGGCGAGGTGGCGGGCGCCTGTAGTCCCAGCTACTCAGGAGGCTGAGGCAGGAGAATGGCGTAAACCCGGGAGGCGGAATTTGCAGTGAGCTGAGATCTGGCCACTGCACTCCAGTCCGGGCGACAGAGCGAGACTCCACCTCAAAAAAAAAAAAAAAAAAAAAGTAGACAAAATAGTTATTTCGATTGCTGAGACAATTACTCTGTGAGGTGTATTTTAAAGTGTAGACCCAGTTGAATTTCTCTAAAGGTATTTCTTTGCCTTAGTGAACTTTTGCCTCTTTTCAACTTGCTTGTTTCATCTTCTATTAAAAAAAATTTAAAAAATTAAAAAATGGAAATTAAAAAAGGTTACATACCCTATTCAAAGACATGAGTGGATGGAAAGTGTGGATGCTTTCTTCAGCCCTGGCTGTCTCACAGAGCCAGTTACCTTCACCGAAGTTAAGGGACCCTTTTTATCTTTGACTACTTCTGAGAAAACTTTATCCCTTGCCTGATAAATTGAACTAATGTGGGTACCCACTTTCTATGCACACACATAGAAGAATTCATAGATCTTAATGAATTTCTGAAATTACAGAAAAATGAACTGACTGGTCTGATTTTTTCCTCTTCTTGATGAGTGCTGGGGGCTGGGGAGGAGGTAAGCTGGTGGTGGTCACCTGGGCTTAGTGGGAAGGAGGTCACTGCTGTAGAAGTTATATCAATCAAATAAGTTGAGTGGATTTCTGCTTTATGATAAGCGTTATCATCAATGTCTTATAGGTGGTCTTTGGGAGGACTCTGGAGACCTAGAGCAGTCCCTGGCTCACAGTCTCTGGGCGTGTGGCTCGGGGCTTTTAAAAGTTACTTCATGGCAATATAAATACAGTTCATGTGCTTTGTATTGGTTGGGTAATTTTGGAGGAAATAAACTGTAAGCCACCAATTTCCAGCTTTATTCAGATTAAGAGCCTTTTGTCTTGAATTTTTTTTTTTTCCACTTCAAAGTTTTCTTTTTACAAAAGTTAAACACTGGATGTTTTTTCCTAACTTGTTTCCGGCTTTGGCATCTCTAAGCTCATTTCCCTTTATGTTTCCTGTTCTAGGAAATAATTATTTCAAACTTTGTCTGTTGCATAGGTTGAGGTACCTTCTTTATGTTACTGGTAGAGGGTGTCCAGGTTCTTGGCACTTTGAACAAATAATTGGACAAAACGCACAAACAAAGCAAGGAAAGAATGAAACAACAAAAGCAGAGACTTATTGATAACGAAAGCACACTCCACAGGGTGGCAGCGGGCTCTAGCAAGCAGCTCAAGGGCTTGGTTACGGAATTTTCTGGGGTTTAAATAACCTCTAGAGGTTTCCCGTTGGTTACTTGGTGTACACCCTATGTAAATGAAGTAGTGGCCTGCAGTCAGTCTGATTGGTCGCTTTCCGCAACTAATCAGAAGTTGAAGTTACAAAGTTATACCCTATGCAAGCATCTGATTGGTTATGGAAGGCAACCAGTTCTCCTGCCTCACTTCCCACTAGAGGGATTTGTTCCTCACTTCCCACTGGAGGGATATGAAAAGGGGATAGAAGTGAAACAATGGGCAAGTGGCTCAGTCTGGTGAGAACAAGCCACAGTGACATGTTTGGTATCCTCCTTTAGGAAGAGCCAACCGAGAGCCCCACATACTTGCAAATATGTTATCTCACTGGGAGTTGGGTGGAGAGGCCCTATGGTTTAACCTAGCTTTTATTAGAATTTTTTTGTTATTAGCTCACAATTGTGAAGAGTTTATCTCTTCTCCCCTAAGTGTATGGTCTTTTCAAAGCTCTTCATTTAGGAATTTCAGAGGGAGCTTTTGAACACAAAGGCTCTCCTTCTGTATGACAGCTTGCTTTGGCGTGTCTTTGGCTTTTGTTTGCGCCATGATCTATTTATCTCCACAGTGGCCTTGCCTTTTAACTCTGAGACCTCAGAAAGTACACCAGTGCTAATCATTTGGTGTGAACCAATGTCTCACCTTTAGAGATGGGTCTGCCTCTGTTTTTATCCAGCTCAGGGTCCTCAGCAGGCAGAGTTCATGCACTGCTGGCTCCGGACTGGTTTCCATGTGAAGAGAGATGCTGCCCTCTAACTGACACCCAAGTGGAGTATATGGCAGGTTGTCATAGCCTTTAATTAGGCAGAAAGTTCTCTTTAATAATTGCTGTGACAGCTGGGCCTGCTAATAACTGGGTTAGAATGAGCTGTAATATTCTGTTGTTTGCGTTCAGATATGGTTTTTTTCCCCCCCTTACTTTACCACAAATGAAATGGCCTTTTGGATTTGGTGGACTTACTATAAATCGATACTGTTGTTCCAATAAAAGGTTGGTTTTCAGGAGTGTTTTGGAGTAGGTAATTGAAACACAGATTTTCTTCATTTTTTCTTCACTATACTTATTTGTATACATCCTTTTTACACACGACTTATTAACTGCAGTTACTTAAGCTGCTGCTCTAAGAATATGATTATATTGTATCTTAATGATAGTAATATTTTAATATATAATGAATCGGGCACTAAAGTGACTTAAAATATGCATTTCTGCATCAAATTAAGATACCATGTCCCTTTCAGTAAATTTTCATCTGTTTCCTCTATAATTGACCCCAGTGGGCTTGGGAAATAACTGAGCATCATGATATATATTGCTTTTCTTTTGATACTACTAACTGCTTTTACCAAAGAATACATTGTTGGATTAGAGAAGACAAAGCTGTCAAGGAGCAAATGAGTCCTGCGTGCAGTTCTAAAACACCGCATTGCTGTCGTCATTGCTTAGGTATTGTATGCTTTCGATTGTAGTCCTGACATTTTTGTTTTGTGTGCTTTTTCTTAATGTTAACCCCACAGTCTACTTTTTTTCTGTTGCAGAACTTAAGACAATGTGGTAATAACATATTTTACCTATCTCCCAAATCATAGTGTATGCAGTGTGTGAGCAGTATGTGAGTGGGGTTAGGTAAGCATCTAGATTTGTTCCACAGAAAAGGGTGTTTCCAGCCAGTATCAGTGATGTTGGTACTTCTCGAACAATCTAAATCTAAGGGTTTTAGGAGCCTGTTTAGTTAAGTGATAAGAAGATACTCTCGTCTAGCAGAAGGCATAAACGCCTTGTATTTGCTCTGTGGTGAAAAGCTTCCAGTTCTCAATAGGCACAGAATGTCAGTGGCCACAGTTGGTATAAGCCTGTTCAAAGTCTTCTAATTTGGAACTGTGGTGGTGTTTAGTTTATAAAGGTAAAAGAAGAATCTGTGAGGGTCTGGGATTGTATTTGTGTGTGATTTTGTGACTTTTAGATAAGAAAGAAAACCTTTGCTTTTGCCAAAATCTTGTGCCCATGTTTGTTATATCGCTTTTTGGAAATAACTGCAGTTCACTGACTATTAAAGTGTTGTTAAGTGACTTGGCTTTTTTAAAATGTGAAAATTAATTGATTCATTATAGTGGTCTCATTTGTTCTTGTGTCATTATTTAAATAAAAAGGTAGAATGAGTTTCATCTCATTTTCACAAATATTTACTATTAGCCAGTTCTAGCGCTGTAATAGTGAAAATTCAGCAAGGTAAGGTCCCTGGCCTCCTGGTACTTACAGACATGAAAGTTTGTTCTTAAATGGAGGGATGGAAGTGGTCATAACAGATAGAATTTTGAGAAGAAATAAGGATAAGTTAATGGGATTGGGGGAGAATGGGAAAATTACTCAAGATTTTTGCAGCGTGTACCTCTACAGTTTATTTGAAGTGAATTTGATTCTCTCGTATGTTTGGATACTAAGCCATAATGAAATTGTGTTATTATGATGCTCATCCAGAAATGTCTTTTTTTTTTTTTTTTGAGATGGAGTCTCACTCTGTCACCCAGGCTGGAGTATGATGGTGCGATCTCGACTCACTGCAACCTCTGCCTCCTGGGTTCAAGCAATTCTCCTCCCTCAGCCTCCTGAGTAGCTGGGATTACAGGCACCCACCACCATACCCAGCTAATTTTTGTATTTTTAGTAGAGACGGGTTTTCACCATGTTGGCCAGGCTGGTCTTGAACTCCTGACCTCAGGTGATCCACTCACCTCAGCCTCCCAAAGTGCTGTGATTACAGGCGTGAGCCACTGCGCCCAAACCAGAAATGTCTTGAGCCATTTGTTGGGGACTGCGTATTTAAAGGAAAGTCTGGAGGGAAATCGGGGACAACCACCAATCCTAACAGCTGAGGTGTATCAGTGAGGTAAAATGTTCTGGCTTATACTAATTAATCAGCAAAATTATATTTCATAAACATTTACTAGAAGGATGAGCTTGCTTCATTCATCTCTCTTCAGTTACTGTGAGTTTATCATATCATTTGTTCTTTTTCAACAAATAAGTTCTGAAGATAACATTAACATGTAGTTTTCACCTTCAAAGGTGAACATTTAAAAAACGGTCATAGGTCTAAATTTCAAAAAAATTGCACTTCTGTTCATTCTAATTTTTTTTTTTTTTTGGAGACGGTTTCGCTCTTGTCGCCCAGGCTGGAGTGCGGGGGCCCGATTTTGGCTCACTGCAAGCTCTGCCTCCTGGGTTCAAGTGATTCTCCTGCCTCAGCCTCCCGAGTAGCTGGGATTACAGGTTAACCACGCCTGGCTAATTTTTTGTATGTTTAGTAGAGACAGCGTTTCGCCATGTTGGCCAGGCTGGTCTCAAACTCCTGACCTCAGGTGATCCGCCCACATTGGCCTCCCTAAGTGTTGGGATTACAGGTGTGAGCCATGGCGCCTGGCCTGTTCATTCTAATTTATAGAATAAAAATATTATAATATAAAGCTCAGTAATGCAAATATTATGATTGGCAGTGGCTCGTCTGCCACATATCCTCATTTCTTAAATAGAGAGTAGGCCTTCGTGTCCCCAGTATTCTCGTTGCCTACTGCCCATGGATTGAACTGAGAAACTTTACCTGGGATTCTTGGAATTGCTGTTGCTGTCTTGTGTGGCAGCCAGCCACAGCACCCATAATTGTCCCAGTGGACATTTAAGCTGGAGCAGACAGCTGTCACCAGATGGCGCTAAATTGTGACCAGAATCTAGATGACTGTGGATCGCACAAATAGCCCCACGGTCAGTCGCATGCCTCTCAAGTGTCCTATCTACCAGCTGTGTAGGCTCTACCTCATTGATTCATTCCGTAACCATCCAAGTTGGATATTTGGGACACCACTTACAACCTCATGGCAGGAGTTTCCACAACTAAAACAGTATCTGCTTTTAAAAAATAATAAAATTGTAGTCGGATATATCACCATGTTCACATAAATAGCACACCTTGATTTTATCATACTGAGCTCTCCATGTTGTTTTCCTGCTCTCAGCCTATCCTAAGGTTGGGGGATAGTGGAGGGGAGCTATTTATGAAACCCAGAAAGCCTGGCTCTGTAGTAGGGAGGAAATGCTGATACTGAATTGGGTGAGCAGAGTGGGAAAAGGAGGGAGCAAGAGCAAACCTTCTTGTACCTTCTGGTGTCCTGATTAACATGCCAGGGAGAAATTTGCTAGACCACTAGGATCTGAAGTGAGATGAGAAGATGGCAGTGGAACTGTGCCATTTTAGTTAGTTGCATTCCCCTTTTCTGTGCATATGCTTTTGTCTTTAAGCACACCAGCACCTCCCCTTTTGTTGCACCCAGTTATGTAAGCATATTCTTCTTTCATGTGTTTTCTTCTGAACCAGCTGCTGAATCTTCACTGAGATTTTTCAGGTGCCTTTTGGAGAGAAGGGGGAGCGATTTTTCCCTTAACGTTTTCCTAGCCCTCAACTTCCCTAGTTGAATTTCATTAAGTCCACTATATTCTTAAGTGCATGGAGGCTGCACAACATGCAGACATACAGTTTAGTTGTGCGATGACTCCAGTAATTAATGAGGCCAGACTGATCTTTGCTGTTCCCTCATTTACATGAGGAGTTGAGCTGCCTAGTGCTCCAGGATGGACATATCGTTTGAAGAATTGAAAACTATAATGAGAAGACTCCCAATTGACACTACTCACTGTCCTTCTTTAACTAGAAGCAAAATCCCTACATAATGTACTAGAGTACCAAGAGTGAAACACAATAGCTTGATGACTGGTGATTGATGGCTTGGAAATCTAATTGCTGGTGGTCCTGTGCTGTGGTCCATGGTGGGTCAGCAGCATTTCTCTGTGGGCCTCTGAAGTCTCCCTCAGCCTGGCAAGTCCAGGCCTGTAGTAAGCCCTACTCTCCCTGTGCTGTGTGATTGTTCTGCCAGGGTCCAAAAGTCTGTTGGGTCAGTGTGTGTTGAAAGGACATTGCCCATATAAACGTTGTTGTCCTTGGACTCTACTTGGGCATGGCCCCTGATGGAGAATACTGGAGGCCCAGATTTGTACTCAACATCTCAGCCACCTGAAAATCATTCAGAAATAAATTCCTTGGTTTTTATTCCCTGGAAGGGCCAATTGTCTCCCCAAGTGTCCCCCATTTTAAACCCTACGTATGTCTGAAGTTGCAGTCGACACAGCTTTTTTGACGTAGCTAACAAAATTTCTTTAAATATGGTGAACTTCAGTGAATGTTGCAAACGATTCTTTGATCTAAGTAACAGCTTAGGCCCACACCTGCTGATTGAAAAGAGGCATATCTATAGAAATATTTGTTTCCACGTGAATTTTGTTCTTTTTGAATTGTGGACCATTAACGACTCCCTTTCCAAATACCTAAATGAAATTATTTTATGTATCTTCATCCAAGAAAGGATGAGAAAGAAAAGTTACTGCTGATTTTCTCAGTTAGCCACTTGGTCTTGAACAGTAGTATGCTTCACTTTCTGCGCTAGCCTGGAAAAGTGTGCATAACTCAAAACTAAATGAAGTCCTTTTTTGGCATTCGCATTGCAAAGTGTTCCATCAGTTTCATGTAATATGAAGAATTGCTTAGGCGTTATGGTAATGAACATTTTTTATCTTGCCCTGCAGCTGGGCACTGTGCTAAACCTCACACACGTGAGGATGTCAGTCTTCATCTTCACTCCTTGATGGGTACAGATGCGGGGACTGGGCTCTGGAAGTTGGTAATGTTACTGCCTCTCTGTCTGAACCCATGCTGCTCACTTGCTTTTAGGTGTAACCGTGCCTTGATTTATCTGGGTTGACTAAGTCGGTTTCTTTGCATTGAGTTTTCAGAAAGGTGGAGTACACCATCTTCACACTGGTGTAGGGTATTGCCTTATAAATGCTGCTGACCCCAAGACCCCCTTCCTTGGGCTTCTCTGTGCCTTAGTGGACCCTTGGCACTTCTCCTTGGACCTAATGAACCCCAGCACTTCCTCCTTGATTGTAGCACCAGAGCCAGGAATTATACCTGTTTTGGTTTTGAGATTTTCCCAGCTCAAGACCCGAAATCACTAGAGACTCTGAATCAACCATCTTGCATGACAATGTGGTAAGAATAGGAAAAGGGAGGGCAGCAAGGGGGAGGGAACAAAGGCAATGCCAACAAAGCAAAATCCTTAAGCGGATGTGTCTGTCTGTTGAGGGGCCTCTCACTGAGCAAACAGGAAAACAGGCCGAAGGCCCAGAGGCGACCTGGGTTCCCCACCCCCCAATTGCTTTAAAATTTTTTCTTTTGAGTACATAGTAGAAAAGATTTTATGGATACATAGCAGGTGTATATACACAGTAGAAAATATTTTATGGATATATAGTAGGTGTATATATTTATGGGTTACATGAGATGACATTCTGATACAGCCGTGCAGTGCGTGATAGTCACATCATGGAAAATAGGGTATCCATCCCCTCACGCATTTATCCTTTGTGTTAGAAACAATCTAGTTATACTGTTTTAGTTATTTAAAATGTACAATTAAATTATTATTGACTGTAGGCACCTGGTTGTGCTATTAAATACTAGGTCTTACTTATTTTTTCTAACTATCTTTTTTGTACCCAGTAACCCCCCTCCCCAACCACACTTACCTTCCCAGTCTCTGGTAACCATCCTTCTACTCTGTCTCCATGAGTTCAGTTGGTTTGATTTTTAGCTCCTAGAAGTAAGTGAACATGCAATGTCTGCCTTTCTGTGCCTGGCTTCTTTCACATAACACAGTGATGTCCAGTTCCATCCATAGTGTTGCCAATGACAGGATCTTCTACTGCATTGTGTGTAAGTACCTTTTCTTTATCCATTCGTCTGTTAATGGACATTAGGTTGCTTGCAAATCTTAGCTATTGTGAACAGGTGCAGCAGCAGACATGGGAGTGCAGATAGCTCTTGGATACACTGATTTCCTTTCTCGTGGGTATATACCCAGCAGTGGGATTACTGGATCATATGGTAGCTCTATTTTTAGATTTTTGAGGAACCTCTAAACAGTTCTCCATAGTAGTTGTACTAGGTTACTTTCCCACCAACAGTGTATGGTTCCCTTTTCTCCTCATCCTCGCCAGCATTTGTGACTGCCTGTCTTTTGGATACGAGCCATTTTAACTGGGGAGATATGATATCTCATTGTAGTTTTGATTTGCATTTCTCTGATCAGTGATGTTGAGCACCTTTTCATGTATGTGTGTGCCATTTGTATGTCTTCTTCTGAGAAATGTCTGTTGAAGTCTTTTGCCCATTTTAAAATCAGGTTATTAGATTTTTTTCCTATAGAGTTGTTTGAGCTCCTTACATATTCTGGTTATCAGTCCCTTGTCAGATGGTTAGTTTGCAAATATCGTCTCTCATTCTGTGGGTTGTCTCTTCACTTTGTTGATTGTTACGTTAGCAGTGCAAGAAGCTTATTAACTTCATGTTACCCTGTTTGTCCATTTGGGTGCCTGTGCTTGTGAGGTAACCTGAGCTTTGAATCATTGCTGCCTCTCTTCAGTTTTTTATTTGATTAAAAAAACTATCATAAAGTTAAATTGACTTAGTTTTCTTTTGATACACAAGTCTGTAGAGTTTTACCATGTGTATGGATTTATATAACCACAATCAGAGTGCAGAACAGTCTCATCACCCCAAAAGCCCCACTCATGCAGGTCCTTTTGGTTCTCATTTCAAAGGCATGTCTTAGTGCTGAAGAGACTTGCGCTCCTAGGTAGGCTCTTGGGTGTGGTGGAATTTGGGCAGCCCCGGAAGGACTTCTCCAGAGGCCTGGAGTTCACTCTCAGGTAGGGTGGAGGCCTCTCCACCTAGGTCGTCTTGCTTATTTTGTCACTTCCGCCCATTTTGTTTATCAACCTAACAAAAACCTAGGGTTTCCTGTCCCCTCTTTTTTTTTTTTTTTTTTTTTTTTTTTTTTTTTTTTAAAGGGGCTGAATGATGGTTGTAGGCGTTCATGGATTTTGTAGCAGTATTTCAGGACATCCCCGCATCAATCTTAACCTTTACGCTTCCTGCATGTTGTTGCTGAGTGGCTTTGTGGGGCCATTATTGGTACAGTTTAGGAGGATGAGTTTCTGGGGGCAGCTGGCCTATATCCGCAAAGAACAACACGGGGTGTTTGGCCCTAGAGAGAGAAACCTCATCCATCACAGAGGCTGTTGAGTCAACTCTTAGGTCATATTTAGCCTCCTCCGTTTGCTTGTATTTCCTTTGAAAAATTTGTATCTCACCAAGTTTATTTCTGAATGGCCTATTCAAGTGGGGTAACTGGTGTGGTGGACTTGGCAGGAAACCTGCTTAAAGGAGAGATCATCTGAGCGGTTTGAAGGTTGTACCTCCTATTTGAGATTGTTTGTAAAGGCCCATGTTTACAAATTACTGAATATGTTTGTCATACAACACCTGTTAGCCTCTTGATTATTCTTTGAAAAACCATTTACTGAGGGCCTGCTGTGTGCAGGCCCTGGGCTAGTGCTAGGGGTGAGAACTTAGAATCCAATAATTAGTGATTTGCCATCTGTTTTGTTTTTTTCCTTGAAAAAAAAATTCTTCAAATTCTTGAAGCCCAGGAAAGGGTGGGTGACCCTAACCTTCTGTGTGCCCCGAGGCAGCAGTCCTGGTTCACACCTGGTATCCTGGCGTACTTACTCTCAGTGCCCCATTCACGCTCAGGTGCCCTGTTGGGATGATAGATTCATGTGGTCAGGCCAGTGAAGGGGTAACAGAGTCAGAGTGCTTGCGTGGCCACTCGCTGTAGGTCAGTGTTCTTGTTTTTGTGTTATGTGGCATCTGCTATTGGGCTTTTCCCATGCTGTCAGGGCCAAACCTGTTTGTTTTCACATGTCGGGGAGATAGACATGCAATTAATGAGCTGCCTTATGCTTAACTGAACTGTAACATGGGATCCAGGGCGGTGGTATTTTGGAGGGCTTTCAGTTTCTTATTGAGAAATGTGAGTTTTGGTGGTCCATATAGACTGGGTCCTTTCTGACATTACTCCCCATCAAGCCGTAGCTGCAGTTACTCTGAATTATTTAGAAGTTGCTTATAGATTCTCACCCCTCACCCAGTAGATCTGGGTGAGGCCCAGGCATATTTAATTAAAAGTAAAACAAAAAACTCTCATCAGTAACAACAGAAAGCTCTCCCAGTGACCGATGGTCAGCCAAGGTTGAAGAGCCGTTGCTGTTCTACACTCAAGAATATTGGGCCCATGCCTTTCAGGTTCATGTGTGAGCGTTCTGAGCGATGAGGCTTGTGGGCATGCTGGAGAGCTCCTGTTGGTCTAACGGGGCATTTCCCACTGGACTCTAGACATTGTTTTCTTGGGCCTAGTCTAGAGGCTCAGCTTTAACAAATCTATTTTTCAAGAGAAGCTAGAAATCTGGGTTTAAAAAAGAAAGTACAGCTTTCTAATTTTTGCAATGTTCACTTAAAAAAAGACAAAAAATGCACACCCCCCACCTCCGAAAAAAAAAAAAAAACACTATGGGAAATGTTATGTCCAATTTAGTCAGTGAATTACTAGGGAGGATTTATTACCAGGGAGAAGAACCCTGCTATTAGCATCTAGAGAATAGTTTCTGGCTGTAAACTCAGAGCCAAATGCCTCAATCAGATACCAGGGTAATTTGAAGTGGAAGAAGTGCAACCGTAAGAGGACACACAGAGGCTTTTTTTTTTTTTTTTAATTTTTATTTTTATTTAATTTTTTTTTTTTGAGACGGAGTCTCGTTCTGTCGCCCGGGCTGGAGTGCAGTGGCCAGATCTCAGCTCACTGCAAGCTCCGCCTCCCGGGTTCCCGCCATTCTCCTGCCTCAGCCTCCCGAGTAGCTGGGACTACAGGAGCCCGCCACCTCGCCCGGCTAGTTTTTTTTTTTGTATTTTTAGTAGAGACGGGGTTTCAGCGTGTTAGCCAGGATGGTCTCGATCTCCTGACCTCGTGATCCGCCCGTCTCGGCCTCCCAAGGTGCTGGGATTACAGGCTTGAGCCACCGCGCCCGGCCGGCTATTTTTAATATGGCTCTGTTAATTAGCTTTTGTTAATTTATTCCACAATTGAATTTTGCAATCTTGTAACCCAGATAACCACATACCAAATAATAATAAGCCATGTTGTGGACCTAAATTTGGGATTTTATTTTTAAATTAAAAATATATTTTTTTCTTTTTCTGACTGTTGTCCTTACAGAAAGGAGGGAGACTTTGCTTTCAGTGCTTAATTAGAAAGTCATAGCCAGACTCTGCCAATATAGGCCTCAGACCTTAGCCATGAGTATGAGTTCCACTTGAAAAGTGACTGAAGAGATGTGTAGTCAGGTGGTGAATGGAGAAATCTTGTAGCGTTTTTAAACTAAAGCGTCTCATGGCCCTTCCTCTATAACCCAAGCATGAGCTTTGTGTGAGGAAGTAGCTGCTAATGGGAATGGCTGGACATACCCACAGAGAGTCCTGCTCTGTGCAGTGCCTGTCTTCATAGCGGCACACAGCAGTGGGTGTGCTTTGGGTACTGTGTCTGCTGTTGACAAGAAGGAGTGGAGCACCTGAAGCTGGAGCAGAACCACCACATTACCTTCAGGCAGTATGGGTAGTGGAGCTAGCGTATCCCACCTTCGGTGCCGGCTCAAGGTTTTCTGTGTAGATTAATTCCGGCTCACAAGGTCCCGCAGGGCGAGTGGCAAGACAAAGCCATTCATCGCCTCCATCTGCTCTCTGCCCAAATGACAGGGCATCAGAGAGACTTCCCTGACCACGCAGTGTAAATGCAGCCTCCCCATCTCTCTCATTCCCTTTCCTCAGTGCTCTGCCAGGGTTTTCCCTGTAGCTTATTTCCATCCTTTTTGTTTTAACTGTGAGAATGTATTCAGAAGAGCAGAAGGTGTATTGCTTGATTTTTGCTTATATACCCCTTCAAGAACTAGAGCACAGATTTGGCACCCTTTTGTTCACTGTTGTATCCCTAGCATCTAGACCAGTGTCTTGTATGTCAGAATGCTGACCTGGGAAGTAGACCTCAGAATCATGACCGTTTTATAGAGATGGCCGTACTTGCAAGAGGTGAAGAGACTTGTTCAAGTTCTTCAGTTTAGTGACAGAGCAGTTGACTCAGATGATCAGACTTTCCTTTTACTTTCAATATTATGGATTTATGTTAGGAAGACAGATTTTGGTGTACTTGTTGCTGGGAGAGTTTCAATTCAGTGTTCTCTTTCTACCAGTAATTCTGTAGGGGTAATTTTGGATGCTTGTGGCTGTAGGTTCAGTGGAATGACTTCTCTGGAGCAGCAAGTCAGACAGACATCCTCTCATCAAAGGTTGATGAAGGGGACCAGTGGGTCTGGGGGGAACCACAGGGCGGAGCTCTGAATCCCGGGGAAGAAGCTGTACTGGCATTTCTCCGTCCATTGCAAGTTAAATATGCTGAAAGCTCCTCAGGCAGTTGCGTAGTGCTCACCTGCACGTGTCTCTGATTTGTGTGGCTAGCACAGTGTGCAGGGTCCCCACCTAATCTCCAGGCAGTTGTGAAATCGCTTTTGTATCTTTTTTGTAGTCATTTTGTAGTCATTTCCTTTACACAGATAGCCAGGCTTTGCACTGATAGCCCAAGCTTTGTCCACACCACACACAGGTTGGACAGCATGCAGAAGGTATCTTGTGGGGTAGGGGGGTGGTGCTTTATGGGGATTCCTTGGCAGCTGGCAGGCTTCTCAAGGTGCCTTGCTTGGTTGGTGGAGGCTGTGGACGGAGTCGGGTTGAGTGAAAAGCAGGGGCAAAGTTAAGAGGTGTCAGAGAGGGTCTTCAGAAAACAGCCACTGGAAGATTCTGGCTGCCTGAAGGGCACCCAGGGAAGGACAGGGAGTCGTATGAAGGGACCTACCAAGCCCTGACTGGCCAGGTGCTTTTTACTCCTCAGGGTTTACATCCTGAGAAGGCTTCACCTATAGGCTGTTGTTGGTGCCTGAGTGGGGTGGAAGCAGGTTCTGGAACACAGACCTTTGATTTTAAATCTCTGTGGCCTGTAAGGAAAAGTGCTGATCCAAATCACTGATCCGGCAGCTGGAGCTTTGAAGCCAGACACACCTGAGTCGGAATTCCACCTCACCCCTCTTTCCAGCTGTGTGACCTTGGGCTCATTTTCTAATCTCATGGAGCCTCCGCTTTCTTTCTGTAAAATGGGGATGTTTTTCTTCATTGTAACTTGGTTGTAATGACTTCCTGTATTATGTATTAAAGTATTTGTACACTTCAGTGTGCCCGGCACAATAAATAAATGGATATTTATTAAATATATTTGTTGAGAGAATGAACACACAGTGAGTGATTCTTCGTCGGTTCTTCATTTGTGGAATGAGAGAGGAGGTTTGCTTATTGATAGGGAGGAGGAGGCGATGAGGATGCTGAAAAATGGAAGCATAAAGCTCATCAAAATTTCCCTTTGCCTGTTCTTTTAGTTATGTAATCTGATTATTGCATGGCCTTATTATGCAGAGTAGTCGGGGAAGGTGGTTAGAGCACTGACTTTATCAACACCACTAGATCTATGTAAGCCTTAGTAAAGCTATAAAACTGCCCTTCTGTTTACTTATTCATGGTCTTTCATCGTGATTCTTATTCTGAAAAAGCGATGAGGGGTTGAGTGTACAACTCAAAAAGAAATGGTTATGTAACACTGAAGAGAACTCATCTGTTTTAATAATATGGTTACTTGTAACTGATGACTTTTAACAAAAGATGATGCTTTGAGGAGGGAATTTTCTGTTTCACATGCCGAGACAAGAGCTCTTTCTATCTCCATTTTTTTTTTCTTTTAATTTTGGCCAAGATAAATTTTAGATGGACATGGTATGAGTTTGCATGAGAGTGCTCTGGCTTTCGAAACCTGAGTTGATGGCATGGGTGCATTATTTCTGTTAAGGGATACCATCACATGTAACCTCAAAAGAAAACTCGAAAGGTGGAGTTTCTTTCACCTTTTTTTTTTTTTTTAAAAGGAGGGATAGTACAGTTATGAGTGGTGAGTAAAATATGAGTATACAGCATAGGCAAATTAAGAGCTGTGTACAGACTTTGAATACCAGAAGGAAAACAAATACTGTTGTCAGAGACCACGTGCAGGAAATGAATATGTCTTCTGAACTGTGCTACTGGCTGCAGCACAACAACAGAAGTAGTTTAGGTTCACAAACCAGATTATACTGTTTTTACAATAGTTCAGGGACACACAAAGCTGCTTAGGGTTGACTTTACATGAATAGTGTAAATATACGTAGGTTCAAGGGCAGTGTATTTTAGAGTTAGCTTCTTGATGTGCTGAGAAAGAAGAAACGGTTTGACATCTTAATTGAAAGTTGAGTTGGTAGCGAATGGGAAGGGACCATGGGTGGATCAGGAGCCCAGATTTGAATCTGAATCCCTTCCACTCTCTTGCCTTTTGATTTGTGTATGAAACTTTCATTTTTTTTCTCTAAGCCAATGAGAAGAGTTCAGTTTGAGTGCTTTAGTGATGCTTGAAGTGATAGTTCAATATTGAAGTTACACTGTGGATATAATTATGAGAAATCAAGTGTACTGTGAAGTCACATGGGAGAAATGTAGAGAAACTTCTTGGGATTGAGGAAGGGGACCCCACATAATTCTGTGTTTTGTCTTTTGTTCTAGATAAATGCTTAGCTATTATAATAAATAAGCTTTTTATTAAAATCCACTCAGTTATTTTGTGTACGATGTCTTCTGATGTCGTATGGAATCATAGACTCTTGGGTTGCAGTGCTGCATCTGCCCTAGCTTCACAATGTGTGTTTTTCTTGTGTAACCTGAGTTCCCCACTGGTCACTAAGAGGCGCAGTCCATTGAATTGCCACCTGGGAGGAGCTCCCTTCTCATTGGTCAGTTAGTGATCTTTTATTTAGTGCTGAATTGAATTGTCTTCAAGAGTAGAGTAATTTTAACGTATCTTGACAGAGTCATATGATTGAATTTCGTGGTTAGTATTACCATATTGACTATTACTTGGCTGTTGAATGCTCTGTTTTTTAGTGGCTAAAATAAATGAATAACTTTATATGTAAGTTTACCTATAGTAAAAAATGGGTAATTTTTCTTACTATTAAACAAAAGTTACTCAGTCTTTAGCCAGTTGGGTTTTACAAGTGAGCAAAGAGCAGCTGCATATGTGTGATAAATACTACTGATAGCTGCTTGTAGAATCTGAAATCTCCGTTGTTTTGGATGCTTTGACATGAAGACTTGTCAGTGCCCTTTGACTGTTGATGAAAGAAAGCATGTGCTAATCCTTTTTTTGGACCCTTTAGTTGATGATTTTTTATTTGCCAGTCTCCCTCTTCAAACTTAGTTCCTCATACTTGATGTTGTAGTCGAGACTGCAAGGCCGTTACCACCCTTGGAAGGGGCGCTTTCCTTTTTAATGCATCTTCACCAGGTGTCTGTAAAACTCTTCTGCCCTTTTTCGCCACCTGACGCACTGCCCAGCCAGATCTTCCCTCCCCCTTTGTCTTAGTCCATATTGTGCTGCTGTTATAGACCACCACAGACTGGGTAATTTAAGTGAACAGGAATTTATTGGCTCATGACTCTGGAGGCTGAGAAGCCAGAGGTCGAGGGGCTGGCATCTGATGTCTGGTGAAGGCCTTTTTGCTGCATCATAAGGTGGAAGGCATCGCATGGTGACAGGGAGGGGGAAGGGGACTGAACTCTCCCTTTTATAATAAACTCCCTCTGGACATAACTAACCCACTCCCTCAGACTATCCTTTTTACTCCTCCCTCCTGGCCTTACACCTCTCATGAGGCCCCAGCTCCCAACGCTATTGCATTGGTAATGAAGTTTCCAACACTTGAACTTTGGGGACATTCAAACCATATAGCACCCTTTTTGAAAGAATTACTCGTAAACTCTCATGGCCAGATTTCTTCTCTTGCACCCTTCATTATCTGCTCATTTAAATTGTCTCCGCTTCTCTAACATAGAGGTGCTTTTTTACTACAGTGATAGCTCATCTAACTGGAACCGAGCTTGCTGCCTGGTCCCCCGACCTGCCATCTGTCGTAGAACACAGCTGTAAATGACTGAACAAGCATGCAGAGCCCAGATGACTGGGCCCTTTCTTTGTTGGAGTCGGAATGTTACTGCCTGACGTAATATTCCCGGAGGCTATCCCTTAATTGCAAAGACTGGATAGTAATTAGTGTTCATAATGATTTCCCTGGGCCATTAAGAAAAGTACCTTCAATGTGCTCAAGAATTCAGGGTTTAGAAAGATTTCCATCCAGATTGACTCCTTAAAGAAAAAAGATGCGGTGCATAATTTATTTTACTTTTAGTTACCTGCTAACATAGCTATGCAAACTGACTCATTTGTTGGGGAGTGGGTGGTGGCATTAGGTAAAGTCTTAAACCATATAGTCTATTTTGACTGTTTCATTCTTAATAGAAGTCTACACATTCCCTGCAATTGAGGTATAATTTTCTTTAAAGGGAGTGTTGTTTCAGATAAGGTAGCTGCCTAAGAAAGGAATAATTCTATATTGAGTCTTTTAATTTTAAGCTCTTTAGGGAATGGAAACATTGTCTTATTAATTGGAAAGTCCCAGCTGATAGCACTGACATATTCTTGTGCTTCCTTTGCCTGCCTGCTCATCTGCAGCCCTGATGATCACAGAAGGAAGGGAGAAGTAGATGAGAAATAGTAGTTATGAGGATGAAACGTGCACAAATAGGAGCCCTCTCACCTTAGGCTTGGTTTGGGGGTCTGGAGGCACGTGATGAGAACAGCAGCAGATCTGTGGGCTCACGTTTCCTTACTCGTGCTCCATTAGTACTCCAGTCTGAAGGGATGATTTAGTACCAACCAGGAGATGTTTAGAAGACCGAGATGCAATGAACACACGTGTGCATGTGTCTTTATAGCAGCATGATTTATAATCCTTTGGGTATATACCCAGTAATGGGATGGCTGGGTTGTATGGTACTTCTAGATCCTTGAGGAATCGCCATACTACTGTTTTCCATAATGGTTGAACTAGTTTACAATCCCACCAACAGTGTAAAAGTGTTCATTGTGGCACTATTCACAATAGCAGAGACTTGGAATCAACCCAGATGTCCATCAGTGACAGACTGGATTAAGAAAATGTGGCACATATACACCATGGAATACTATGCAGCCACAAAAAAGGATGAGTTTGTGCCCTTTGTAGGGACATGGATGCAGCTGGAAACCATCATTCTCAGCAAACTATCACAAGAACAGAAAACCAAACACCACATGTTCTCACTCATAGGTGGGAATTGGACAATGAGACCACTTGGACTCGGGAAGGGGAACATCACACACCGGGGCCTATTATGGGGCGGCTGGGGGAAGGGATTGCATTGGGAGTTATACCTGATGTAAATGACAAGTTGATGGGTGCAGCACACCAACATGGCACAAGTATACATATGTAACAAACCTGCACGTTGTGCACATGTACCCTAGAACTGAAAGTGTAATAAAAAAAAAAAAAAAAATTGGAGGCACCTAGATCTTGGACTTCCCAGTCTCCAGAACTGTGAGAAATAAATTCCTGTTGTTTAGAAAAAAAAAAAAAAAAAAAAAAAAAAAAAAAGAAGACCGAGATGTTTGCTGAAGTACTTTGAGCTGTCTCAGTTTGATTACATGCTTTCTTATTTTAGATGGCTCCTGGAGAGCTATCTGGGTAATACGCTCTCCTGCTTTGGTAATTTTGGATTTTATGCAGACACTTTTTGGAAGAGAGCGCCTGTGAATGAGACCTGTGGTTTTGGGGTTTACAGCGCACAACCAGTCAAGCTAAGCTGGTCTTTGCCTTTTGGGTAGATGCATATAGAAAGAGTGGTCAGTAGATTCCCCAGTGCTGTACTCATGCCATTCAGTTCGTGGTCACGGACGTTTCCATATTTGCTAGTAAAAATAAGAAAATTCAGAAAGGGGAGTAGTTTGGAATTGTCAAGTTGAACTGCGAATGGTATGGATGAGATACTCTGGGGGAGAGAATAGACAGGTTTGGCTTAGCTACTAGGTGAGCGTCCTTCTAGCTCTCTGGGATTTCTTTCTAATCTGTAAAATCACCTATTTTGTTGAAGTAGGCTTGCCTGTCCTTTCAATTCTTAGACATTTCAGAACGTAAGTTATGTGTTTTTCTGGGGGGAAAAAAAGGTATTTGTTAGAATTTACTTGTTACGAATCTAACCTTCACACACCAAACCCCCAGCTAAGACAGTAAGTTGCATATATAATTATAATAAATACTATGTAAGTCTGAAAGGGGAAAGAGAACTTGAGTTTGCGACTTTTCTTGTAATCTTGAAGAAGTAATTCCCAAACTTCAGAGTGCGTTAAGAAATCACTAGGACGCTCGTTTAAAAAGGCATGGATTCCTATACCCCAGTTACACAGATCTGATGGCCTGGGATAGAGCCTGGAAGTCTGCATGTCACAGGTGAAAGGGAGTGATATATTTGTTACTGAAATTGACCTGCCTAATAGAAAAACTTAACATACTTTACCCCCAGTAAATCTCTTAAATCCAAAATATTAACACTCCCAAACCAACAGCACACCACTAAAAAGTCAGCGAACAAATATCAGGAAACAAAGCTTCCCAGTTGGTTGGGAATGAGAAGCAGCCAGGTCTTCTCGCTTCTGATGCAGGCACGTGTCGCACTGCCATGGAATCTTCTCTTCTGACTTAGTGACGGAGACTGCCGCCTTCTTGAGGTGCAGTGTATGACAAGCTTCTCTCATCCTTGCATGTCTGCAGAGATGTGACATGGTTTTGTGACATACCTTCTAGTCTTGGGGGGAATCATTGTGCTCTCCCTTTTATTTCCTGGCCAGTTGCTACCTCAAACCTGTCCCCTTCTGGGATTTGGAAAGGATTATTTGCAGCTCACATCTTGAGAGATCCATTTTCTGTCCTTTGATGATCTTCAGCGCCATCCAGGCATCTTTGAAGGCTCAGCTGCAGCCTCCTTGGTGGGTTCACACCACTAGCCCCATAGGGATGTGTCCTCCCTTAACAGCTGCTTTGCACATCCTATCAAAGCAGAGCAATTGGTTTCACACTGTCTCCTAAGTGTTTCTACCCCAGGGCACAGTATTTCTCTGTGATGCTCATCTTTTGTGTGTATGTGTTTTTTTTTTTAAAACACCTCTCTAAATTGTAAGCTCCCTGCAGGCAGGTTGCTGTGTTTTATCTCCTCAGCAGTGTGAGGCATGTCGTGAGCACTGGTTAAAAGTAGTCTTCAGGTTACTGAGACGTGCATTAATAGGCTTCACTATTAAGCAAATATAAAGCCAATTTCAGGCAATTAATCTCTGAAATTTTTATTTCAGATTAAACTCAACAGATAAAAGGAAGCCTTAATTTATGATGAGATAAAGATGGGAACAACTAAAAGCCTCTTACAGTTTCAGAAAGCCATGGACCAGAGTGGCTTGTGAATGTGTGTTCACATGCCTTCAGGTTCCCTAAGCAGTTCCTGTGGGGTGTTCTTTCTTTATCACAAGAAGAAAAAGGCCAGGAGTTGAAAATAAGTTTTTATTATTGGTTAGTGTGTTGCCATGTTTGATTATATCTATTAAAATATGTTATGGAATAATGTACTTGGCAGTTCCTATGTAAGTTGGTTAAGAGGACATTTGTGGTCATTCCTGTTTCAGGTCCACAGCCTGGTATAGAGAACCAGTCTAGGTGTGACTCTTGAGCTTGTTAACCTAGCCCCCTCTAAGCTTTAGTTTCTTCATCTTTGAGTTGAGGATAATGATACTTGCGTTGTGTGGGGAAGTAAACAACAATGCATATAAAACGCTTGTTCACTAACTGCCTCAAGAGTAGGGCCAGCGTGGTTCCTGTGACCTGTTCTTACAGTCTCGCCTCAGGACTGTAATGCTCTCTGGTGTCACAGCATATGCTTGCTGGAGTTTAGGCTGTGTGTGTGTACCCCTCTGGGCTACTGAGGGAGGAAGGCATTTGTTATTCCTAACTTGCGTGTTTACCTTACATAGTATCATAAACATGATACATTTTCCTTGTCTCCTATTTATTCTTAGGCTGTATGAGTACAAAAGTTTTATGATTCTGGATAAAGGTGAGATTTAGGGAGAAAGCACTATGAATGGAAAAAGTGCTGTTGAGTCATGTGCACTTCCTTGCTAAGATGTGAGGTGGTGGCACCATTTAATAGCAAGGCTCTGTGAGAGAAGGTCAGAGGATGAGTGGGGAAACTTTCTGATAGAGTGGTTGGTATTAGACCTCTTCCGATTGGAGTCTTGAGGTGAAGGCTCTATTTTTCATTGCTTGAATTCATTCACTCCTCAAAGTTCCTCTTAATATGGATGAGACCAATGGAATTTGCCTCTCGACGAATATACTTACTCATCAAATGTGTTTTAAAGGGTAATAATTGGAGTTTAGGTAAGGATTATGCAGCATGAAGTTACCTAGCCTTTAATGATAATAGAACATTTGAGAAGATAGGAACATTGCCATATTTTTCTTTTTTCTTTTCTTTTCCTTTTCTTTTCTTTTTTTTTTTTTTTTTTTTTGAGTTGATGTCTTGCTCTGTCACCCAGGCTGGAGTGCAGTGGCACAATCTTGGCTCACTGCAACCTCTGCCTCCCAGATTCAAGTGATTCTCGCGCCTCAGCCTCCTGAGTAGCTGGGATTACAGGCGTCCACCACCATGCCTGGCTAATTTTTGTATTTTTAGTAGAGATGGGGTTTCACCGTGTTGGCCAGGCTGGTTTCGAACTCCTGACCTCAAGTGATCCACCTGCCTCGGCCTCCCAAAGTGCTGGGATTACAGGTGTGAGCCACTGCACCCGGCCAGATGTTTTTCTTTTGGGATTTAAAAGCCTCCTTTTGAATGCTGTTCCTTCTGCCTCTAGGCTCCTCTCTATGGGCCAGAGACAGATTTCATTCTAGTGCGATGGTTTTTCAAGTGCGAGGTGGCAATTTTGACTTGGTTGGAAACATAAAGGAGAGTTGAAAATCAAGCCATTTTCTTCAGCTTGGACCTCTATTAAGAATAGTTTGAGTTTTCTTAAAAAAATAAACATACATTTTTGTGAAATTTAAAGACTAAAAATGAACCAGAAACTAAGAAGGTTGCTCTACCAAAGGGGATGTCGGTTGTGGTTATTTGAGCCATTCAAGTTACGTGAAATGATGTTGATTGAAAGAAAAATTTTAATTCTAAATCATGCTATGTCTGCTAACCCTTAAAAGCATAGAGGCGAAATAACTTAGGCTGTTTCTCTGAAAACAAAATATTTTGATAGAAATTTGACGAGTTAGTAGAAACAGTAGGAGTCCCTCTCCTGAAGTATGTATATAAAATCACTGTGGAAAGAGGATCCTGCTGCTGCTATTGTACTGTGGGCAGATAACTGAAGAAAATTCAAAGTTCCTCATCTGTAGAATAGGCTAGTGACCTGCTTTGTTGCCCTTGTAGGGTTTTTTAGGATCTGTTGAGAAAATAGATGTGAATAGTATTTGGGGGCTTTTTATCACTAATTATCTTATAAACACATTAATGTTTACATGGTGCTATATAAATAAAGCTAGCAATGAATCTTTAATCTCTGCCATCTGGCATTTTATATTTATTTTATCCCTGGATGGGATACTGTGCCCAAGAAATGTAGGTAATAGGACAAGAGAGTAACATTCATAAATGGATGCTTGGTATGCATATTTAATACGGACCAAGTAATTTACTGGTATATTTTAAGAATGGATGATACAAGGGGAAAAAAAATCCTGTTAAATATTAAATTCAGAATCTCTCTATGCACAAGTTAGGTGTTTGAGTGACCCAACATCAGGTGGGTCCAGAGTGATCCAGTAATCTAGAGTTAGGTGAAGGAACATGATTTATTGCTCATTTTCAATGAGCAGTCTGGATGAAGCAGCCCTTAAGAAATCTTATAGAGGCCAAAATGGGATGATATAATAGATGTCTAGCCCCAAACATCAGTGAGTAATGCCTTTTCCTGAGTGCTTAAGTTCCCAGCATAATGCAGTCTGTTTATGGTTACACGCATTTTCATTTTCTCTTTAAATATGCTTCAGGTGGTATGAAGGAGGGTCGTGTGTTGTAGCTAAAGAGATGCCAGGAGAGGTGTGGCAAGGGCCTCCCTTGTGAGTTGGGCCACCCAGCTTGGGCAGGCCTAGGCTTGTAGCCCACCCTGAGAGGAGTCAGTATGTTCCCTCTTGGGTAGTATTGAATAAATCACAGGCAAACTTTTGTCCTTTAAAAAACTCTTGGTGTAGCTTCCTTAGTACACTATTATATGCATATTAACATTCAGTACATTGAATCCCAGCTTCAGTTTTTCTCCCAAGACTATTTTGCTGGCCATTTTGGTTCCTTTACACAAAGGTGACCCATCTTAGTAGGTGGATGATTACTATTAGTTTCAATTTTTTTTTTTTTTTTGAGGCGGAGTCTCGCTCTGTCACCCGGACTGGAGTGCAGTGGCCGGATCTCAGCTCACTGCAAGCTCCGCCTCTCGGGTTTACGCCGTTCTCCTGCCTCAGCCTCCCGAGTAGCTGGGACTACAGGAGCCCGCCACCTCGCCCGGCTAGTTTTTTGTATTTTTAGTAGAGACGGGGTTTCACTGTGTTAGCCAGGATGGTCTCGATCTCCTGACCTTGTGATCCGCCCGTCTCGGCCTCCCAAAGTGCTGGGATTACAGGCTTGAGCCACCGCACCCGGCTAGTTTCAAATTTAGAAGTTTGCTTTTTTTTTTTTTTTGGAGACAGTGTTGCTCTGTCACCCAGGCTGGAGTGCAGTGGCACAATCTCAGCTCACTGCAGCGACCCGATCTCAGCTCGCTGCAGCCTCTACCTTCCAGGTTCAAGCGATTCTCCTGCCTCAGCCTCCTGAGTAGCTGGGATTACAGGTGCATACCACCACGCCTGGCTAAATTTTGTATTTTTAGTAGATTCGGGGTTTCACCATCTTGGTCAGGCTGGTCTTGAACTCCCGACCTCAGGTGATCCACCTGCCTTGGCCTCCCAGAGTTCTGGGATTATAGGCGTGAGCCACTGCACCCAGCCCTTTTTTTAAAAAAATAGAGAAATACGTTATTTTAGCACTCCATTCCTTCCCCTTGCATTGACCATTCCTTTCAAAAATTAGAAATGGGCCTACATTGACTACACTTGAGACAACTGCAGTCTACGAGGAGAAGGGAGCAAGGGAATCAGCATGGGCCTTTGTTGGAGTGGTATGAGGATGCATCCCTGCCGAGAGCCCACTGTGTGCTGGGTGCCAGGGCCAGGACTAGGGCCTTACGGACTCTATGCACTTTATTTGCCAGCTGCCTGACTCTAGAGCAGGGATGAGGCACCTGAACACGGGGTCGGAAACTCCTAGAACTTAAGTAACTTCCCTGAGGAAATACGGTGATGAGGTGGTGGACAAGGAAAGACACTCAAGGCTGCCTGGGTCCCAGATTCGTTTTTCCTGGTACAGTGTCTTGTTTGAAAGGAAGGAGGCAGAATTCTTAGGTGATTTTCTGATTTAAATTCAACATGGACCTAATTTGGAGATCTACTGTGTGATAATGAAGACTGATGCTGTCACATGGTCTGGCCTCATCACAAAAATAATTGATTAGTTGTTAGTTCCCGATACTCTGTTCCCTAAGTAAGGGAGACTCATGTTTTATGTAAAGCAGATGCTGAGTGAATTCACAGTTCTCAGCTGTTATGCCACTTTCTAAGTCTTGAGGATACACACTTGTGGTCTTGAGTTCAGGCATAGAAGGAAGCATAGACCATTTTCTGTTCCTCCTTATGGCTTTATTTATGTTAACATTTATTTGAAAAAAGAAAAAAGAAAGGTACTACTCTATAAATGTCTGAGGAGGCTTTTTCATAGACCTGTGGATTTTCTTGATTTGTAGAGATCTTAGGTGTTAATCATATCAGATACTCAGAAGACCCTTCCATCCCCAACGTTGTACTAACACATTCCCAATGCAGCATACTTATGCTCTTGAAAAGAGGGAGAGCCAGGACAGTGCGTTTGACATTTTCTCTTATCATTTGGTTTCTGTCAGCGAGAAATATGCTTTAGTAGTTTGGAAATAAAGTCACTGCAGGGGGTGAATAACAGGTTTGAAGGTTGATGAGTTGCTAAGGAGATGATCTTTGTGTGCTTATGTGGAAAGTATGAGAGGATCACTTAATACCATAACCTCTGAAGTTTTCTACTCTTTCTCCTGGGGTTCAAGAAAACCATTTGGTTTCAGGTTGTGTTGACAGTCACAATCAACTATAGGAACTATCATTAATTTAGGGAAACCAGGTTCCAGGGTTGTGCTTGACCACTGACCAGGTGTCACATAATGTTCTTTGTGCTCCATTTGTTGTACACAGCAGCCCTGTGAAGTGGGTACCACTATGATCTCCCTTACATGGATGGGAGCCTGAGGCACACCAAGCAGAGTCTTGCCCAGGTGCAGTTACTCAGTGTCATAGTTGTAATACAGTGTCATTTTCATAGAGTTGCTTTGTCCAAATTGTAACTTGAGTTCCTGCACAAACTCTCCTCCTCAGATTTGAAGTTTTAAAGTTCACAACTCTTTAAATCATGAGAATACAAGGGAGACAGGCTGTTGGAAAATATGGGGATGTTCTTTCTGTTTTCCATCTGTTGCAGAAGAACTGTTTCTCACAAAGTCCTTGAGTAGATCATGCTGAGCATATCTGGATGCTCTTTGCTACTGGCCTGAGAAATGACCAGCAGGGCATTGCAAAGAGTGAGTAGAGAGTAACAAGACTGACAGTAATTCAACCCAGTACTCTTCATCTGGGTGTAAGGAGAATGATACCAACTATGACTGATATCTAGTGATACAAATGGGTTACAGAATTTTAGATTCTAGGTGAGGCGTTATAATACACCTGTAAGAAACCTATCTCCCCCCTACCCCCCAACTTCTTTATACACTTAAAAAAAAAAAAAAAATCCCAGAATTGTAAAGAAGTATATAAAGAAATTGGTGGGAGGAGGGAAAGAATTTTAAAAAGTGAATTTGTTTGATAGTTTCCTCATGTTATGCTTTAGCTTGTTTCTTTCTTGCAGTCCCCACATTGGGACTGCAGGAGAGCTTCAAAGAAGACTTTCAGTATAATTCTTGTGAAACAAAGTAATGGGTATTGGGAATACACAGGGAAAAATTATAGTTATCCATTTTTGACGGTAAAATGTCTAGAGGGTTTTTTGGGGTCATTTTTTTTTTCTGTAACAAGTTAAGAAGGAAAGAATGGCCAGTGTGATTTGTAGAAAAAAAAAGTTTCTTCAAGATAGTGTTATGTAAATTAAACCTGTGAAGGAAATAAGTAATTGATGCTTTATCAAAAACTCATTTGTTCAAGGAATTGTCTTGCTTAAGTGTGGTTCATTATAAACTATATTATTATATTGGAGAGCACAGGACTATTTTGTCATCACTGTTGGTTAGTAAGAGATGAGTATAGATGAAATACGATTTGTTGGAAACGTCAGCTATTTTGTTCTAATGATTGTGCAAAAACATTGGTGCTCATTGATCTTTTTTTTCTGTTTTTCAGGGTCGACATGTTAAAACGGGTCAGTTGGCAGCCATCAAAGTTATGGATGTCACTGAGGTAAGATTGAGTCACACACCTTTTTAAATAAATTGTTAGATGGAAGACAAAGATTCCCCCAACAACATAGAGTATTACTCTGTTTGGAAAATCTGATCACTTGAACAAATTGCTCTCCTGTGGCATTGTGGGTTCATAGGTCCAGTGGACTAGTTGGCCTAAATTGTAGTACACGGTCTCTAAGTAACTAAAAGGCAGTAGCATTTTCTCAAAACACATGCAGTACACACACACATCTGAGTGATGTCATCCTTGGCAACGTAATGGGCCATAATTGGAAACATCTTCTCTAATGGAAAAGAAAAAATTTGAAAAGGGATCATGGAGGTCACATGAATAGGGAGATTGAGGGTTTCGAGTGGAGAAAAGCTTCTCTAGGGTATTAGGCCACATTTGTGCCATTTCTTTTATTTTTAACATGGGGGAGGAAAACAGACCCAGCCAAGTCCCCAGAGGTTGGAAAACAGAAACATCTGCTAGAATGCTGAGCAGATTGTTGGCAAAATTTAGTAGCAAAAAATAGTTCTTGAAATGGTCGCATGAGGATTTACTGTGCAGCTTTAGATGGGAAAGAGGAGAATGTGACCGAGACAAAAAGTAAGTGTACGTGTGCCCATATGTGTGCTTGTAATATAAGCATGAGCCCATATTTAAGTTCTTTAAAAATAGTAATAGATTATAATGAACTAAATCCATTTCATTTAAAGTATTTTTATCTGAAATTTTACTTCATGCTCATGTTTACCTCTAACTTGCCTAATTATGAGTAGGATTCAACATCATATTTCACAGATTCTAGAAAGAGTTCACCAGTAGCATTGGAGATTTGGGATAACTTTAAATCCAGCCATAATTTCCACAAGTCTGGGGTCAGTCAAGGGAGATAATGGCTAACCGATCTCCAGTGTGCTATCCAGAGAGTGAAATCTCCTTCTTTGCCTTGCTCTCTGCTTGGTCTCTGACAACATGGTCATCTTCAGAATGGGTATTTGTCAGTAAGAATTGGAAAACACTGTTGTCCCTGGACCACAAGACAACTGATAGAGCCTTTCATAAATATTTGAAGATGTAACATTTTATGAGGCGACCACTCTCTTTTCTCTGTTAAAGAGAATCATGGATACTTTAAAATGAAAATGTACCGTTGCTTTGTTGAATGGCCAAAAGCTTCTCCTTGACATACTCTGATGTAGACTATTCTGTTGTATTACAGTGATCCTATCTTGGTATACAGCTCAGTGGGACATTGGATGCTTTCCAGTTAAATATTTTTTTAAGATGTTTTTAAAGAGTGGCGAAGGAACCGTAACTTCTTGCTTATTTTATTTTGAATACAGTAGTTGAGCTATTTATGAAGGACCCTCTCTGTGAATGGAATGACCGATACCACCTTCCTACCAAAGTCTCCATTCAGAATGCTGTGCATCTTGCCAGTGCTATGTTGGGAGTGGTGTTACGGGAAAATATGGTCTTTCCATTATTTATTAACACACTTTTTGACTTGTTTACTGGCAGACTTGTAGGTACAATTTTAAATGTAATCTTTTGGAATTTTATGAACTGAGAGTTCACCCTTGCAGTGTCATGCAACCTGTGCTGCTGCCCCTGACACTGCTGTTGTGGCTGGTCAGGATATGCCCTCTTTCACATCTCTAATGGAATCTACATGGGGTTCGCCTTCTCTGTAGGGATCTTCTTCACCTAAGCCTGGCTGTGATTATAAGTGTGCAATATATGATCACTGTAAAAAAAAAAAAAAAAAAAAAAAAAAGTGTAAAGTATAGGAAAATATAAAGAAAAAGTTAAATCCTTATAGTTCTGCCACATTATTATTATTATTATTATTATTATTATTATTATTGAAATGGAGTCTCCCTCTGTCACCCAGGCTGGAGTGCAGTGGTGCGATCTCTGTTCATTGCAACCTCCACCTCCTGGGTTCAAGCAGTTCTCCTGCCTCGGCCTCCATAGTAGCTGGGATTACAGACTCCCACCACCACGTCTAGCTAATTTTTGTGTTTTAGTAAGATGGGGTTTCACCATGTTGGCCAGGCTGGTCTTGAACTCCTGACCTCAAGCAGTCTACCGGCCTCGGCCTCCCAAAGTGCAGGGATTACAGGCGTGAGCCAGCGTCCCCGGCCCTCTGCTACCTTATAATAGCTATTGTTAGTGCTTTGGTGTATATCCTTTCAATCATGTCTCTGTGAACTTAACTATAAAATACGTACTCATATGTGTAATGGATGCTTTTGTATCCCACTTACTGAGTGGGATACAAAAGGTATTTTCTTGCCTGGAAAATCAGGCAATGTTGGACACATGCATGATGTAAGTATTTTTGGGACTCCTTTAAAAGTAATTATTGCAAAACCCATGTATTCAGGTAAAATGAAAACCAGATGGTGAGTCCTCAAATAAGTATTATACAAACCCAATCAACCATTTACCATATTGTCCACTCAGTCATGTTTCTTGTGTGCTGTTTTCATGCAGTGACCTTTGCTATAGCATGGGGCACAGTCGTTGCCCGTAGTAAGTGTTGTTTATGGATAGAGGGCCGTGTATAGCAGTCATCCTGGAAAACATGCCCTTGCCAAGCCTGCATGTCAAAGCTCCTCTGAACTCCTCTTGTGCAGTTGTAGGCATTGGCCTGGCTGGGACCTGGGAGCAAGTGGGGAGCAGGCTGAGTGAGAGAGATTTTGCAGCATGTGCTTCTGGTCCCAACTCCAGCAGGAGGGGCTGTTGGAGCGGGTTCTCTTGATGAGAACAGGACTCTTCATGGTTTTTTACCTCCACTTAGTTTCATCTCAGGAGCAAAAAAGTGCAAATACTTGTTTTTGGGAAAAATCACAGATTTGTTCTGACTCTCTAGGTGAAAGTGAGAGGCAGTTACCAGGCTACTAGTTATTCCTCAGGCCCAGAAGGCAAGAATTGCAGCAGGTGTGGGAAGTTGAATGGTGTGGCTGCGTTTCTCCCGAGCTGTCAGCTGTTGGCAGGCTGAATGAATCTAGCTCTGGAGCTGGCTGCAGACAGTGCAAAGATGGGGGCCTACTTCACTGGCTTTACTTGATTGTGTGAATCTGGAAAACAAGACCAGCTGAGAATTCAGATTTCATCCTGGGGTGAGGTGACAAGGGACTGTGGAGGAAACCAAGGGGCCTGGAAGTAGGGAGGCATTTATATGCAAGAGATGTCAAGTTCTCTTCAAATTTGGTGTGTGAGTACTTTAGCTGTATTAAGAATTGACTATCCTTAGGATTTTGAAAGGCTCTTTTTAAGGAAAGTGTGTCTTTTATCTGATTGGTTTTGGGAAGGGCTTAAGGAACAGATTAAGGATGTGCTCAAAGTGGATGATATTAGGACAGCAGATCTATAATGTGTTTGTTTGTTTTAAATAATGATAGATTCAGAGGATTTGCAGAAAAATGTATAGGGAGGTCTTGTGTACCCTTCATTCAGTTTTCCCATGATAAAATTTCGCATAACTATAATACAGTATTATAGCTTAAGTACACATACAAAACAAAGCATGGCAAATGATTGCTTTTACCAGTGATTCTCAACCTGGCTGGAGTTCATAAACTCTTTGAGTGAGGTGTGTCTCTGAGAACAGAATTTTATTTTGCATTTTAATAGTGTCCCCAAACTTTTTATTATGAAAAAGTTCATACATCCAGAACTGTTGAAAGAATGAACACTCTCAACTCTTCACTTATATTCAATATTTGTTAACATTTTGTTCGTGTGTGTGTGTGTACTGTTGTTGAAAATAATTACAGCTATCACCATGATGCTTCACCTGAAATTACTTGAGCATGCTTGTCTTAAAGACAGTCTACTGCGTATCATAAAATTGCACCTAATGTTCAGTCTACATTCATATATCTTTGTGCCAAGAATGTTTTTGTAACTCTTTTTGAATCATAGTCCAGGTTTATGGATAAGATAACTAAGTGTAGTGCATAAACCTGGACTATGATTTTTAGGCTAGTAAGTTTCTCTTTACCTTCCTGCCTCCGTTTTTATTTTTTCATAACAGAAAATTGACTTTTGTAAGAATTCAGCCAAATTGTTTTGTAAAATATCCTGTATTCTGGATTTGATAGTTTCCTCATGTTACGCTTTAACTTGTTCCTTTCTCTCCTCTATTTCCTGTAAACTGGAATTATGTTGAGAGGTTTGATTAGATGCAGATTAAATATTTTTTGGCAAGAGCACCTCAGTGGTGGTATTGGGTACTTGATATTGCCTCAGGTCAGGGGGTACGTCGTTGTAGGTGAAGCCCACTTCACTCATAGCCTTCCCATTATTAGTGAAGCCAGGTTGGGTCACTGGATTGAAGAGGTGACTGCCCACGTTCTCCACCGTAAGGGTGCATTATTAGTTTTGCGTTTCCTAAATAATCTATCTCCAGGGTGATACTTGGGCACTGTGTGAATATTCTGTTCATGAGTAACCTTTCAGCTAATGGCTTTGGCATTCATTTAATGATTCTTGCTTAGGTTAGTTATTATTGCAAAATGATGATTTTATATTCTTCCTTCTGTATTTATTAGTCAACAACAGTCTATAGAAGAGTTTCCTAACTACCCCTGCCCTTCTCTCTTTGTCTGGATATTGCTGTGGACATGAGTGGTTTTGTTTAATGTGTTTCCATCAGTAACAGCTGTTATTATTACATAATCAAGTTGTACCATATTTGGCAATGAGAGCCTTTGACATGACCCCAGTGGGTCCCCAGTGGAGTCTGCAGCCTTTCGACATGCCCCCGTTAGTTTTTGAGTACCTCTTTGTTTTTCTGGGACAAGTAGATATTTGAAACTCATCTACCAAGACATGGAATCCTCTGCTCTGAGGAGCCTTAATTCTGTTTTGGGAAATGTATTTAGAGACTAACATCTGGATGCTAAGTATACTCATTGCTACTGAGGTATTGCTGCTTCTAGGCCCTTTGAGTAGACAGAGCTAAGAAATACATTTTTCTTTTTCAAAAACCAGAGTTTTTTTCTTAATTTCTTCTATCTTGTATATCTTATATTTGTCTTTTCTCTTACACTGAAAAATACTGAACTTAAAAACAGATTTTTATGTTCAGTGAATATAAAATTATTTCAGTATTACAACAATATTACTACTTAAAATAGACATGGAGGGGAGAAGTTTAATATTTTTCTGAAGTTATTTTGGCCCTTTGCTTTGGATAAATCAAGGACAAACATTTCTTAGGTTAATGCACAGAGAACAGAGGCAAACTTACTATGTGGTGTTTTATGTCAGTTGGGGATGAAACGGTGCTCTTTGGAATGAATGATGTTTGACTACATTTCATCAGCACTGAGTAGCAGAGCTGCATCCAATCCAGTCTTCTGGCCTGTCCAGTGGTCTTTCCAACATTTGGTCCTTTTTCTCAGCCACTCGGGCATAAGATGGTGTTAAACCAGGGGATTCTCAAAATGTAGCTATTGGACCAGCAGCTGCTGCGAGTACTTGAAAACTTGTTAGAAATGCAGCCTCTGGTTCCATCCCAGATTACTGCATCAGAAACTTTGGACTGGAGCCCTCCAAAAAATTCTAATGCGCCTTCAAGTTTGAAACCCCCTGCTTTAATGGAACCTTAGGAAAGAAAGAGCCCACTCCCTCCTGTCTGTGGGTGAAGAACTGCAGCTCAGAGACACTGATCCTTCTTGCTCAGGAGTACATTGCTAGATACTGCAGGAATTAGAACCTGGATCTTTGATTCCCTGCTTACTGTACTTGTGAAAGTATAACCATTTCAAACATCAGGTTTTTAAGTAAGCTCGTTGAGTGAGCTGATTTGATCTGAACTTCAAAGGATAGATGGATCTTGACCACATTTCTCCTTTTTAAAATTTGTTTTTGGCGGATTTGTCAGAGCAGACTTTCTTTTAGTGTTAACACTACAGTGTCTGTGAATGGTAATTCTGTCATATTATTTAGGGGATGGGAAGATGTTGGGCATTATGTCTGCTACCTTCTCGTTGTTAAATACATTAAAATATCACTTTTGCTGAAGACTTTTTAACACTCCCAATACCCTCCTCAGCCACTTGTTCAAATGATCCACTCTCCACCTGCCTTCTTCCACCTGTGGCAATCCTTTTTGCTGTGACTTTCTTCCCTGCAGGCTCCTTCTTCAGCCCCTCTGTGATTACAGCCTGTTTGGTCCTTTGACAACTACCTTTGCCCTATGAACTGTCTTCCTCTGCTGTGTATGTGTGTGTGGGTTTTTTTTTGTGTTTCATTTTTGATTTTTGTTTTTTGAGATAGGCCTCACTCTGTTGCCCAGGCTGGAGGGCAGTGGCACCATCAGGGTTCACTGCAGCCTGGACTTCCTGGGCTCAAGTGATCCTCCTACCTCAGCCTCCTGAGTAGCTGGGACTACAGATGTGTGACACCATGCCCAGCTAATTTTCAAAATTTTTTTGTAGAGACTGAAGTCTTACTGTGTTGCCCAGGCTGGTCTCAAACTCCTAGGTGCAAGCTGTCTTCCTACCTTGGCCGTCCCAAAGTTCAGGACTACTGATGTGAGCCACCGATCCCTGCCGATTCTTCTGCTGTTTTAATTGTTAGCTAGAGAACAGCGGCCACATGTTCATTTTAGATCATATCCTCTTTTGGGATTCTCTTCGCCTTTCTAGGTTCATGACAGCACCCTTTGTTCACATGGGTGGTGCTTAGCTTATATTTGCTCTTTCTGAAGAATGTCCCAAGACAAAAGGCAGTTCTTGTTGTTCTTCTCCTTAAAAAATTAATTATTATTATTATTATTATTATTATTATTATTATTATTATTATTATTTTGAGACAGGATCTTGCTTCATCCCCCAGGCTGGAGTACAGTGGTGTGATCACGTCTCACTGTAGCCTCAGCTTCCCAGGCTCAAGAGATCTTCCCACCTCAGCTTCTCGAGTAGCTAGGACTAACATTTTTTGTAGAGACCTGGTCTCCCTGTGTTTCCCAGGCTGGTCTCAGAGTCCTGGGCTCAAGCTGTCCTCCTGCCTTGGCTTCCCAAAGTGGTGGGATTATAGGCGTGAGGGACCACACCTGGCCAAAAGGCAGTTTTAAAGGAGAATTTCCAACAGTGTTTTGAGCAGTAGCAAAATATATATATAGTGTCCCTTTTAAAAGATTAGAGACAGCCTTTATATTAATATTTATGTGCTACTATATTTTACTCATACATTTACTCATTTGTAGGCTAGTTTTAAATATTAAAAAGGAATAGAGAAAAGTATATTCACTCTTACTGAAAATATGACTAAGCACTAATTGCTTTGTTCAGATGTAATTTTGGTTCATTGGATTGGAAATGGCAAATGTAAACCATGGTTTGTAGGTTTTTTGTTTTTGTTTTTAATGCTGTTCATGGAGTTGCACTAATTCATTTATTTAAACAAGTACTGAACAGTTAGTCTTAAAAACACTGTTCTCTCTGGAGTGGAATAGAAAGATTAATTATGCTTTAGGAGTAACTATTCTTGATTTCTTGGTAAATTAAAACTTGCTGTGAAAGGATGATCTTTGTAATTATTAATGAGCATTCTTCAAGCAGATTGAACATCCACAGTTTCTTAGTTTAATTTCATCATTTTATGAACCAAAGGCATTTTTTCTAAGTAAAATAAATGGTTGAGTAAAAAAATCACCCAACACATTTTATATAATCTAAATTGCTGTTTTTTTTTAAAAATGGATACTGTCCTTTCACCATCCCATCTCCTTTCCCCAGCTGCTGCTGCTGCTTTCTTCTTTCTTTATTCCTTTCAGCTTTGGGCTATACATGCAAGGTTTTGTTTTTTGTCTTGACACTTCCATTCTTGCTTCCGTTCCCAGTAAATGTATTGAAAAGAATGTCGTGTTGGAGGTCCCCAAGACCATCCTCAATTTCGATTCCAGCACATAGGTGTACTCTCCGCTGTGATTTACAGCACAATGATAGGATCCAGAGCAAATTCAGCAAGAGAACAGGCACGTGGAAGGAAGTCTGAAGGGATTCAGGCACAGACTTCCCAGAGTCCTATCCCAGTGCAGTTACACAGGCCCTGCTTAATTCCTCTGGCAGAGCTGTAATGGCACATATGAAATATTGTCTACCAAGGAATCTTGCTAGATACTCAATGCCTTGCATTTTTATTTGGGGATGGTAGTACAAGCAGCCTGTGCCTAGCATGCACCCAAAATTTCAGACTTCCAAAAGAAAATAGGTATATGGCGTAAACCACATTCTAGGTACTGCAAGCCACTCTTAGCCAGTTCAGGGAGTGGTGGAAACCCTACCCAGATCAAAATCCCAGATGCCAGGCGAAGGCCAACCTTGCAAGCTGCCCTTTTTAGGGATGGCGTCAGGCCTCAGGACTAAACAGACCCCTCTCCTGAGTGCTGCGTTGATATATCACCTGCCTCTTCAGGATCTCTACTTGGATGTGGATAACCTAAACTCGACATGTCTCATGTGAGTTCCTGTTCTCCCCCATAAGCTTGCTCCATTTGGAGCCTTGTCTTTTCTCAGTTGGTGGCAACTCCACCCTCCTCATGCTCAGGCCCAAAAGCTTTTGCATCCTGGGTGGATTGCTTGCTTTCTGTCTTGTACCACTTGGCTCATCTGTCAGGAACTCCTATTGGTTCTGCCTTCAGACAGTGTCATTTGTGTTAGAATAATCTTGAGAGATAGTGGGTGTGGGTAGATTGACTACAGGTTAGTAACTACTAGTTAGTATTTTTGAAATCATAAAAAGTTTTAATGAGTCTGATGGTCCTCATAGTCTGTGAGAGTCTGTGAGAACAAACACACACAAATCTGACCCTTCTCACCACAGCCTCTATGCTGCCACCCTTGGCCGCGCCTCTGGTTTTGGCTGCCACCGTCTGTTGCTTAGATTTCTATCGTAGCCCCTGTCACGAGCCTGCTGCCTCCATGGTGGTTTTCCAGCCACTTCTCACTGTAGCAGCTGAGTGAAGCTTGGAAAACAAAGTCAGAATAGAGTATTTCAGAGGCTGCTTACTTAGCTCAGAGTAAAAGCCCGGGTTCTTACAGTGGCTGACACGACAGGGCCCTACTTGATTGGCCTCCCAGCCCTCCTCTCCTCCTCCTACACAGTCACTCCAAGCACACAGGCCTGTTCACTGTTTCTCCACCCTGCTCGCCTGATCCTGCCAAGAGACCTGTCCCTTACTGTTTGTTCCCTGTGCCTGGAATGCCACTCCCTCACAGCCGCCCAGCTCACTGCCCGTACCTTCTTCATGCCTTGACACAGCACATGACCTCTTCCTACTCCTAAAGCTCTTGCCCGGTTCTGTGTCACCATATCTAACTGTCTTATTTATTCTACTTAATGTGTTTCACTGCCTCCACCATGCCACTAACTGCCTATCCCCCAAGAATATAAGCTTCATACATAGTGACAAGGATCTTTGTCTGTTTTTTGTTTTTGAGTTGGAGTTTCCCTCTTGTCACCCAGGCTGGCGTGCAATGGCATGATCTTGGCTCACTGCAACCTCTGCCTCCTGGGTTCAAGTGATTCTTCAGCCTCAGCCTCCCGAGTAGCTGGGACTACAGGCGTCCACCCCCATGCCCGGTTAATTTTTGTATTTTTAGTAGAGACGGGGTTTCACCATGTTGGCCAGGCTGGTCTTGAACTGCTGACCTCAGGTGATCCGCTCACCTCAGCCTCCCAAAGTGCAGGGATTACAGGCGTGAGCCACTGTGCCTGGCCAGTTCTTTTAGTGATGTTTCATCCCATGTGCAAATTCAGTGCCTAGCATATAGCAGGCATTTAGTAAATACTGTTGAATAAACAGTGCTTCCCCTTCTTTTTATATGTAAACCCCCAAAACTCAAGTAAGTACCTATACTTGGTTGATGGTGTGTGTGTGTGTGTGTGTCTGTGTGTGTCTGTGTGCACAGGCCATGAAACTATTTGATGATTACACAGTTTAGATTGTCTTTTAATTATATAGTGACATGTCCTTTGAGATGTGGTAAAATGGTGAAGCAATACAATTGGAAAGAGGTTTTAGATAACCTACGTCCATTCCTTTGAAACACTTAAAATGGTGAAATCTCTTAAAAGGATCTTTTTAGCACCCCTGCCCTTTTTGTTTTTGCCTTCTGAATTTAGTTCCAATAACTGCTTTCCAGTTTACATTCTCTTCATAGGACTGGGGTATAAATTCTAGCCTAAACTAACCTGTCCATATGATAAAGCTTTCTGGAATTGCTTGTTTTATTAGTCTGTCAGCGTCTCATGAAAATCTATAGTAGCAACATACACAGGATCTTAAACATTTATATGACAGTGGAATCATTTTTAGAATAAAAGCTCTAATTGAGAAACGAACCCCCCCCCCCCATTCACTCCCATTAGCATAATACCCTGACAGAAGGAAAGACATTTTTGGTGAGAAATTTTTATCTCCTGGGTTATTCTGACTTTTGTACTAACCTTATAGAAAAGAGAGTTGACTTCTGTGGGTCTGATCTAAAATGGGATTAGGGAGCCAGCTAGTATCAGATGGGCTGGGTTTTTATTTTTAGCATCCGAACTTGCCACATTGTAGCACACTGTTAATCTGTAAATGGTCTCAGCATTGCAGGAAGCCAGGCTCTCTGCTCCAAGGGCAGAAAATCCCCTTAGAAAGCTGCCTTCTGGTGAATGAGCAGCCCATGAGAGTACAGCCCCTCTGTTCTGTTGTTCCACGTTAGCCTGCAACATCTGTGCCACAGGTCAGACTATCTCCCTTGATTTTTAACTCTGTGCACTAACAGGGAACCCAGATTATATTTTGGCTGTGATCCTGTTCCCGAGCTTGCATTTTGTTTTGCAGTTTGTTTTAATTGCAAAACAATTGTCCATTGAACCTTGGGCATTATATGTAGTTCACTATGTATCAGAGGTTTTAGGTGATGTTTAGAACAATGAAAATGATTTCATGGTGGGGTGAAAGAATTTTATTTCTGACTCCTCTCCCTAGTACTTTCAGGTGCTGATTGGTCTCCAAGTCTGAGTGCAAATTCTGCCTAGATGGAAACCTGCCTCTGAAAAGGGACTGCCATTATCTGTTGGTTATCTGATGGTTATCATGATGTCCTTGGGGCTCTGAAGTCCCCAACGTGTCCAGGGGGCTTTTCTCTGAGCACGGGAACCTTGTGCCAGTTTTCTTTTACCCGTGTTTCTTTTATGTCTATACATTCCCGACACTTTTTTTCTCTCGCTAATGTACCTGTGCTGTAGCAGCATGGCTGACAGGTCTTGGAAAACCAGTTCTCGAGGGTAGCTGTATTTACTTGCCTTTGTCTATATGAGCACTGAGTTCAGGAGAAGTGTCTTCCTATGTAAAACCCTCAGTAGCTTTTAAATTTTTATATTTTGGGCTGGGCGCGGTGGCTCACGCCTATAATCCCAGCACCTTGGGAAGCCGAGGTGGGTGGATCACGAGGTCAGCCTGGCCAACGTGGTGAAACCCCGTCTCTACTAAAGATACAAAAATTAGCCAGGTGTGATGGCTCATGCCTGTAATCCCAGCTACTCAGGAGGCTGAGGCAGGAGAATTGCTTGAACCTGGGAGGCAGAGCTTGCAGTGAGCTGAAATTGTGCTGCTGCACTCCAGCCCGGGCGACAGGGTGAGACTCCGTCTCAAAACAAAACAAAACAAAAATACACACACACACACACACACACATGTATATGTGTGTATATATGTATATATGTATGTATACACATACACCTTTTTATTGAAGTGAAGCATGCATACAGAAAAGTACACAAATTATAAACTCAGTAAATTTCCAAAAACTGTACATAACCCTTCAAGGGACCAGCACCTAGATCAAGAAACAGAACTTTGCCACTTCTGGGGTACCCAGGAGTGCCCTCATAGGCCCCTTGCAGTCACTAACTGTACCATGCAAGGGTTACACTGTCCTGACTTCTGTCAGCACATATTACTTTGGCCTGTGTCTGTTCTTGATACAAATGGAACCGAGTGATACTCTATGTCTGGCTTCTTTCCATTAGCATTGTGTTTGTGAGGTCCACCCATATGGCTGCTTATAGGGAGAGCTCATTTATTCTCATGCTTTTAGTATTCTGTGGTGTCCCACTAACTTCCAAGTGAATATATCCCTGCCGTTGATGTAATACTTGTTATGTGGCAGGTGCTGAATTGAATTGCTGCAGAGATAGAAAGGAATTTACCTAGTCTAGGAAATTCTGTGATGGATAAGAGATGCTGGGATGCAGGTTATAGGGAAAATATTCACGTCTGTATTTCTCATAGTTTGGGCATGGTTAAATATCTGCTTCTTTTCTGACTTCAAATTGTATTATCTTAACTGCAAGAGTCCTGAGAAAGAGTAGATGATGTTGCTGGCGTGTGATGACTTGGGAACTTTACTTTCTGCTATCTTTGTTGGCTTACAGAGCTTTCCCCACTATTACAGGTCTTCTGCAAAGAATTTGTGTGGTACTTCTTGAGATTCTTGTCTGGCCTGTGTCTCACTGCTGCTTCCTTCTCACCCTGTTTCTGAGGCTGTCTGCTTTCCTACCGACTTTGCTGCACTTGCAGCGTGTCCTCCCCCTGCTCCCTTAGGGTGGTATAGGTTTGGGGTGGATTAAAGATAGGGAGACAAAGCCAAATAAATAAAATTCCAAGCAAGCCTACGTTCTTGCCCCACCCCACCCACCATACCCTGCTCCTGTCCCCACCTTGTCTCTTACAGATGAGGAAGAAAGAAATCACTTCATTTCTACTCATTCTTGATTTTAATGAGAAGGATGTTTTAAAAGTAAGGTCTTCGATATGACATTTTGTCATACCTAGGAGAGCAACAATAACAGCAGTAACTGCTGGGTTGAGGTAATCTGTAGTTAGGTGGTATTTCCTGGTGATGAGTCATCTTCCCCCCAGGCCCCCTGGGGATCTTTCTTTTGTGAATGAGTGAGGGAAGGTGTTTATACAAGAAAAGAGTGAATGCCTTCATTTCAGCTGTTTCACTTTTTTTTTTCTTTTTGGGACAGAATCTCGCTCTGTTGCCCAGGCTGGAGTGCAGTGGCACGATCTTGGCTCACTGCAAGCTCCGTGTCCCAGGTTCAAGCAATTCTGCCTCAGCCTCCCTAGCAGCTGGGACTACAGGCACGCGCCACCACGCCTGGCTAATTTTCGTATTTTGTTTTTTTGTTTTTTAGTAGAGACAAGGTTTCATCGTATTGGCCAGGATGGTGTCGAACTCCTGACCTCGTGATCCGCCCGCCTTGGCCTCCCAAACTGCTGGGATTGCAGGCATGAGCCACTGTGCCCTGCCTCAGCTGTTTCACTTTTTTTTTTTTTTTTTTTTGAGATGGAGTCTCGCTCTGTCGCCCGCCCGGGGTTGGAGTGCAGTGACTGGATCTTAGCTCACTGCAAGCTCCGCCTCCCGGGTTCACGCCATTCTCCTGCCTCAGCCTCCCAAGCAGCTGGGACTACAGGTGCCCGCCACCTCGCCCGGCTAGTTTTTTGTATTTTTTAGTAGAGACGGGGTTTCACCGTGTTAGCCAGGATGGTCTCGATCTCCTGACCTCGTGATCCGCCTGTCTCGGCCTCCCAAAGTGCTGGGATTACAGGCTTGAGCCACCGCGCCCGGCCTCCTTTTTCACTTTTAATGTGCCGGGTGAACTTGCTTTTGTTCACTTACTGAAGATGCTGGATTTTTCTCCCCCTGAAGCTAGAACTGAAGAAGACTCCCTGGTTATTTTTTCCTCCTTAAGTTGTTTAGAAAGCAGAAGAAAACTGTTTATTTAGAAAGTGACTGTGCAGATGTTTTTGTTCAAAAGGGAAAGGAGGAAGAAGGCCGTTGAGATAGAAGAGATTAAAATTTGGAACTACGGTTAAAGCAACACATCTCCCTGGGCCTGGCTGGCCCTGGTGATTCTGTCCGTTGAGATAGAAGAGATTAAAATTTGGAACTACAGTTAAAGCAGCACATCTCCCTGGGCCTGGCTGGCCCTGGTGATTCTGTGTGGTTGGGCACATGTGGAGTAGTGTTGGCTCATAGCCTCTGCAGCCTTTTTTGGGTCTGTCTTTTACCCTTCTTTTTTTTCTTTTCTTTTTTTCCAAGACCAGGGTCTCACTCTCGTCACCCAGGCTAGAGTGCAGTGGTGTGATCACAGCTCACTGCAGCCTGGAACTCCTGGACACAAACAGTTCTCCTACTTCAGCCTCTTGAGTAGCTGGGGCTACAGGTGTGTGCCACCACATCTGGCTAATTTTTTATTTTTAAATTTTTTTAGAGATAGGGTCCCCCTATGTTGCCCAGGGTAGTCTCAAACTCCTGGGCTCAAGGGCTCACATAGTCCTCCTGCCTCGGCTTCCCTGAGTGCTAAGATTATAGGCATGAGCCACTGTTCCCGGACATCTCACCCGTATTTTAGCCCAACATGGCACTCCTGTATCATGATTTGAGGAACCGACTACCTTCACAGAAAGTGCTTTATAATGACATCATAGTTAATAGGGTGGGGTGGGGGATGTTAGGGTAAATGCCATTTCTGTCTCATCAGTCTCTACACTGATGGTAACCCATATGATCGAAGGTGCTTTTCTGTATTAGTCCTTTCTCACATTGTTATAAATACCTGAGATTGGGTAATTTATAAAGAGGTTTAATTGACTCATGGTTCTGCAGGATGTGCAGGAAATATAGTGGCTTCTGCTTTTGGAGAGTCCCTAGGAAGCTTTCAGTCATGTCGGAAGGCAAAGGGGAGCAGGCATCTTACATGGTAGAAGCAGGAGTGAGAGAGAGAGGGAGAGGGGGAGAGAGGGAGGGGGAGGGGGAGAGAGGGAGGGGGAGGGGGAGAGAGGGAGGGGGAGGGGGAGAGGGGGAGGGGGAGAGGGGGAGAGGGGGAGGGGGAGAGGGGGAGAGGGAGGGGGAGAGAGGGAGGGGGAGGGAGGGAGGGAAGGAAGGAAGGAAGGAAGGAGTGCTATCCACACTTTTTAAACAACCAGATCTCTTTAAATGACCAGATCTCATGAGAACTCACTGTCACAAGGACAGTATCAAGAGGGATGGTGCTAAACCATTCATGAGAAACCCACTCTGTGATCTAGTTACCTCCAGCAGGCCCTACCTCCAACATTGGGGATTACAATTTGACCTGAGATTTGGGCCAGGAAACATATCCAAACTGTATCACCAAAGATACTTCTTCACAGTAAAGCCCAACAACGGAAGTTTTCTTCAGGATAAGCCCGTTGCTTTACAAATGACCATCAGTTCTGGTTTTTTCCTTGTTTTTATTTTATCCATTAGGAGGATGGGGAGAAGAATGCCCATGGCTCCTTACTTTGCTGGCAGAGCAGAATAACTGAAGATGAGGGCTCTGTGATGTGGGTGCTGCCTTTGTGCAGCTTGTGCCCAGGGTCCTACACAGAGGAACTGCTAGTTTTGTGCAAGTGAGAGACCCTGCGTCTTCCTTATAGCCACATAGCCCATGGCTGTGGCTGCTCCTGGCTCTAACACAGCAGAATTCATAGATGCATGCTGCTTCAAGTGAGTTCATGCTGGGTGGTGAATGTTTTCCTAACTTTTTGCTTTATGGTAGTTTAAAAGTTCAAGGCTTTTTTGGCCCTTTGACTTTACTGGTTACTTCTGCTTATCAGGATGGTAAGAAAATTAAAATGTATTCCCCCTGTTACACCACCCCCCAATTTAGTATACCTACAGTGGTGAATTTTATGATTTGTAAATTACAGCTCAGTGAAACTGCTGGAACAAAAAATTTAAGTGACTTTTAAAATCGTATTTCTTAATTTTTACTTTCTATGAAATATAATTATTCCAGGAATAAAATATAGAGAAGTAAAAAGATGAAAAAAAATTACACTCATAATTACATCACCTTGGCTTAACTCCTGTTAAAACATTAATGTATATTTTTTTAGTTTCATTTTTTGTGTGTGTGTATGTAGATAAAGTTATTTTTTAAATGATGGAAAGGCTTTTTTCTCTAACAGTAAAATAATGTACTCATCTAGATAACTGGAAAGTGGAAAAATATTTTCTTATAGTCTCTCCCCCCGACGTTCTGGTGTATTTCCAGTGTTTGCGGAGTAAAGCTATTTCTTATTGCTGCCATTCACTCAAGGAAAGCCCCCCAGTCAAACGTGTTTATCTGTGTGGCTGCATTTAGTTTAAAAATGAGTTTGTATTTATTTATTTATTTTAGAAAGATTTCTCCTGAATAATTCAGATGGTGAATTCCTTAATCTTGTTTAGTCTCAACTACATACTTCGTGCAACTTTTTTCTAGTCACCACTTCATGGTACACTTCTACAACTTTGAGCTTGTAAATAGTGTGTATATATGTTATTTTCATGTAGTGATTTTTTTTTCCTGTTCATACACTTTGGACAATGTGGCTTTTAGATTGTAAATTACTGAAGAATAGGCCACTGTAAATAACTTCATAATACTGTCTGTCTGAACAGACAAGCACTTTTTATTCTTAGTGTTTTTTTTGTTGTTGGCTTAAAAGATCTTGAAAGGTGGTTGCTAATCACCACCATACATATGGTGGTTTAATCAATATATTTTCCCTGAGAGATGCTTCTTAAATGATATTTGTCATTGTCTTTATTATTTTAACTCATCTGAATATAAATAAAACTGAAGTTAGGGAAAGGAAGCAGCATATTACTTAGAAAAGGCCTGATGACTTTTTAAAACTTAAGTACTATTTGAAACCTCTCAATAAATTGCTTGTTTTTGATAACTTGACTCAAGCCTTCCATCAGTTGCTTAAGCCCCAGTACTTGTTTATTATATCATCGTCAGCATCTGTTGCTTTGTTTGTTTGGGAGGAAGATGGCTGGCTGCTGAGCCTGTCTCAAAGCTGGACTGTGACATCGTGTCTGTGGTTGATGGACACAGCCGTGCAATTGCTGTGTGTGCTTGGCAGCACCATCTTCAAAAACATCTGGTCTAAAGATGTAGTTCTCTTCTCCTGCAATTGTATGTAAATTATTTAGTGCATAATGGGATAATGCCAAGTATACTTACTTGACATGAACACATAAATGATTTAAAAGCCCAACATGATTTTCTGTGCCGACCCAAAGAGTTCAGTGAATTGGAAGATTCATTGTCTAATTGGGTGTGTGCGTGTATCACTTAGTTTGGTGCCAGTACATCACATGCCATGGATATGCTAATTTTCTTCATTTTAAGTGAAGGAAAAGGCTGGTGTGGTATAATAGGTAGCAAAAGCAAGAGGGAAGCCTTTGACTAAACCATCAGGGTGAATTTGGTTTGAATCAAATCTTTCAAGGATTGCTGTGTCTAAGATACATTCCTCAGCATCTCCTGTACATGTTTTTAAGGGATGTTTAGAGAAGATTCCATAGTACTACTGTGGGTTTTTTAAAATACAGGTAATTGCTGTGCATGTTTTAATGATATTTATGTTATATGAATATATGTATTTAATTATATTTGCATCATATATTATGCATTTGTATGTTATAATTGATTTGTACCCATAATTAATATATAAGCAACCTCATTAGCCTTTTGCATTGGACTTGGTGAGAGGCTTCTTTAGATTGGCTCTTATTTTTATAATATCTGAAAAAATTCTCAATACCATTTAAAAGAACAGAGGTCCCCAGGATTTGTTACTTATTACATCCCTCAGGTTTTATGATTTTCTTTCCCCCCAAGTGGTTAAAGATGTCTTCAGTGAAACTTACCAGCGAAGGATCTTAGCTCTGAATAGCAAGCCCTAAATTAACCCATTATTTACTGTGGGCTCTCAAGAGGCTATCTTTTTTTCCTTTTCGTTTTGAGGTTTTCTTTTTAAAGGTCTAAGCCTTAGAGAACCTTAAGTTTTAAATTCATTCTTTCCCCCATTCTGTGTCTATTTTTAGTTAGAAAAACTGATAAACCCAATTAATTCTGCAAGCATAGGTTACAGTCTTCTGTGCCAGTTTTTGGCCCAAGTCTTACTATTCAGTAGAAACACTAGCTGTTGAATGTGCTCAAGTCTATAAGCATCCATGCACAAGACAGTGCCTTATGCACACTGCTGATTGATTCCAGTGTGAGGCTGCCAATTTATACTGAGCCTGGCAGGAAATGAGGGCATTTTCTTGATTTCTTTTAACAGACTTGTTTTGTTTTATTAAGTTTAGTTAGTCTAGGCTCAAGAATGTGAAAGTAGGGCCGGGCGAGGTAGCTCACGCCTGTAATCCCAGCACTTTGGGAGGCCGAGGTGGGTGGATCACGAGGTCAAGAGATCGAGGCCATCCTGGCCAACATGGTGAAACCCCGTCTCTACAAAAATACAAAAATTAGCCGGGCGTGGTGGCGTATGCCAGTAGTCCCAGCTACTCGGGAGGCTGAGGCAGGAGAATCACTTGAACCTAGGAGGCAGAGGTTGCAGTGAGCCGAGATTGCACCACTGCATTCCAGCGTGGCAACAGAGCGAGACTCTGTCTGAGAGAAAAAAAAAAAAGAGAATGTGAACGTAATTTTGCTGGCCCGTGGGTTCCCTGGCTTCATTCTGTGTAGTGTCATTCCCTGTCTGATTCCTTTTATCCTGGCTCTACCCAGGTTTCTTGGCTCCTCCTTGGCAGCTGCCCAAGTACACCTGGAATGATCTTTCCTCACCCTCCCAGGTGTTGATTCCCCTTCTCTCTGCATTTCCTTGTCCCTGTGCTCTGCCTGCCTCTGTGTCTGCATTGGCCCATGTTGTCTCTTTGATGAGTCATCTATCTCCTTGTCCTGTCCCTTCTCGCTCTTTCCAGTGCCCCACATGGTGTTTACTATGAAGTGGGCCCACAGTTCATGCTTACTGAATGAATTTATACCAGTGGATGGGGTACTTGTTAAAATCTGCCAAGGAAAGTGGCATGGCAACTTCTTCACCTTCATCTTTTGGGTAACAGCAGATGGTAAATTTGGTAGTTGGTATTGTTGGTTGGAGCTGGATAAGTTGAGCAGGTTCCAACATGGTAATATCCTTTGTGCTTGTGAATTTGGGTTGGTAAATGGCCCTTCAGGGTCTTCAGTGCTGACATTTATTTGTGTAATTTTAACTGATTTAAGTTTTTTTCTCTATCTCTGTAAGTCAGTACACACTCTTGGAGGAGAAGGTAGGTACCTATCACTTGAGAGACTTTGTATGTGTTTTCATGACAACAATACGTTTACTTTTTCTTTTGTGCAGAAATTTAGTTCCTCCATTACATTCAAGATAGGTGTGTGGTAGTTTATGGTCCTCCTTTATTCTGACAACTACATTCTTTTTCCTGTGCACACGCTTTTTTCCCCCCGCACCGTGAGAGTTCTAGTTTTAAAATAATTGCTTCAGGTTAGCCAGACTGACTGAGGGGACTCCATGCAGACTTTGCATGTGTTTTGCTTCATAGCCATTCAGAGTACAGGGAGATGATGATCACAAGACAGGGAGGACTGTGTTGTTCTTTAGGGAGTGATGTTGTTTGAATCTTCGCAGATGGAGGGCATCTGCAGTGTCTGGAGGCCTTCTTTTCATGTCTTTGGTCCAGCCGCTCCTGCAGCCTCCAGTCCACCTCTTCACATCATGCGTATGTGTCCCTGTGTACTTGCAGATAGATGGAGTAAAGATTAAGGAACACAATGGCAAGTTAATGAACTGTTTTAAGACCAAAATGACTTACTACAGCTTTATGAAATGTGTGGGTAGTAGACTGCCTTAAAGTTCTGTATAAAATGATTAATAGCAAAGAAAAAAATTTGCTAATAACTTACAGTATCTTTCTGGTGATTGTTTTTAAAAATGTGCATCTTTGCTGTAAATAATTGCCATACAGTGTGCTTATGGTGCTGGATGGGGTGGTGGGATGCTCGGGGACGCTACTGAAGTAAAAGAAGTAAGTGCGAGATAAAATAGCACCAACTTGTCTTCTAAATTTGAGGAAACTTTGTTTGCCTATTTAAATTGGATTACATTAATCCTGTATTATTGACTTCCACTATGAAGTTAGAGGTTTATTTAATGGAAAACACTTTTTTCCCTGTATATAATAAAATTTATATTTTCAACAATAATCTTTTAAAATTACATTCAAGAGAAAAATTATTTTCTGATAAAATACGAATAGTACTCAATGTTAGTAGTAATATGTATTGTGTTCAGAGCATGTCTCAGAGCAAAAACATTGAAAAGGGAGCTGTAGCCGGGACCTGCAGCAGTGTGAGTGCCGGTGGTGGTCACTCTCCTAGCGCCCTGGGGCGCAGTTGAGCAGTGCCAGTCTCAGCAGTTGTTCATATTATTTCCAGTTGAATCACGTATTGAAGATCATTGGTTGTCTTCTCCCTCAGTCTTTTTGGTATTTTTGAATTTTTGGCATCTTTTCACATTTTTCCAAGAGAAGCACTTGAAGTTTGTCATTATCTTGTATGAACAGAGGTAGTCACGTACATAGTTAGGACATACATTGCTGACTGTTGTTCAGAAGAGAGGATATGGGACACATTTTTATGAGTTTCTGTGGTGGTGGAGTATAAAGCATTCAACAGGATTTTCCTCATAAGGATCACTTACATAGTGGACTAGAACTGAATACACTGGTTTGGTTCAGAGCAGAACTTCTCCTTGGGTTTAGTTAAGGTCAGTTTGAGTAACTAGTATAGTGCAGATGGTAGCCCTGTAGAGTCAGATTTCCTCAGAGCTTGGTCAAGTGTAGTAGTTTTTCCATTGGGACTGTGAAACTTTTGATTTTGTGTTTCTCTCATTGTCTCCCATTAGATGGTTTGATATGTTTCTAAGAAGTAGAGAAAATTGAGAGGGAGAGACTTCAAATTATTTTCCTAGTTGGGATTGAAAAGTAGGGAGGTGATGTTTAATTACTGAAGGCTTGATGACAGGTGCCACCCTGTAGTTTTCTTCCACACCACAGTGTTAGGAAATGATTCACACAGGTGAGAAGCTGTGAGAAGCATTGAGTGACCTCCAGATACATGCTGTCACATTTTCTGCAGAGAATGTTAAGATGCAGTATGACATTGCCAAATGTATGCTTGTACCTGAATTTTGTCACCTAAATGTTTTTAAATGAAGGATGTCTATTAGGAATTAAAATACCTTGATTCTATTTTCTATTTTACCCAAGTCTGTGACACTTATTCATGGTCTTCTTTGAGTAACTTCTGTGGAAAGCATCTTTGAATTCTTAGAGGTAAGGGAATGGTTCCTCATATGTGGTTCCCATGAGGCTCTTCCAGAAACTTCTCCAGGGATGTGAGCTGTGATACAGAGCTCACTCCCTTGTATTTGAAGTGGAAACTGCCATTTCATAAGAAAGACAGGATCCCTTTCCAGATTCGCAAATTATCCACAACGAAGAGAATTACTTGAAAGTAACAAAATGGTAGTGCACACACATTGAAACTAAGGCTTTTTTCCTTGTTACCGTGTTGGCGGATTATAGCAAATTTTCCATTTTCCAGGGAGCATCAAGAGCCAGGGTGATTTTGGTTTAATATCATGACATTTGATAGATAGCTTTCCAAGGAAAGATTTCACTGCTTTTCTCCAGGTGATCATTGTTTTTATTTTTTCTTCCTTTTTTCTACTCAAGTACTGTGGTGATTCATGAATCATATGAGAATAATACATAAGCAGGAGTTGGGGTAGCTTAAGAAGCAATAGTGGAGGAGACAGGAAGAATGAGGGAAAAGGGTAAGGTAAACCATGAAACATATCAGAAATTGGTGCTTTGCTTCTAATGTCCTCAAGGTCAGAGTTAGAAAGTCACCGAGCTGTGTGAATACTAGCCATTGACCCCGCCCTCTGAAGTCCTTGCTTCTCCAAGTACGGTCTGTGGAATAGTTACTAGCTTCATTTTGACAGCCAGTACTTGGATTCACACATAAATCAATAAGTTGTTTATAGCAATTGAGGTCAAACAAAAATTATTGAAATGATCAGATCAAAAGTAAATTGATTTCAAACATCATTTTTGTAGAGTTTTTCCTATATGTGACTTAAATTTTTTAAAAAAATTGTTATGTTCTTCTATTGGTGGGAAAGTAGGAACAGATGACCCGTATGATAATGTGGGGCCTTTTACTCTGCTACTCTGGTTGAAGGATTGAAACATCTGTAAATCCAAGTTGTTGCTTTTTAAATGCACTGGGTTCTAATTTAATGGACCAGAAAAAGCAAATTGGGTGTCAGGTTCCTTCATGGGCAGATGCCCAACAGACATAATAGTTTATATCAATGGAGGTGTAGGTTGTAGCTTTTGTTGAGTTTTTTTTAAATCTGTGAATTCTGTGATCAGTGTTATTCCTGGGTTAGTGTCAGATAATTTTATCCCCCCGCCCCCACCATGTGTATATGGTCCAGCTTCTTTGCACACCTGGTAATTTTTAATTAGATTCCAGACTTTGTTAATTTTACCTTATTGGGTACTGGATATTTTATGTTTTTTATAACATACTTGACCTTTGTTCTGGAATGAAGCTAGTTCTTGGGAACAATTTGATCCTTTGAAGATTTAATTTGGGGATTGTCACATCATGTAGTCTAGATTTATTTGGCCCCACTATTGAGGCCAGAGTCTCCTGAATCCTGTGAATGATGAGTTTTTCCAGTCTAGCCAACGGCAGGAGGCACTGCTTCCCATCCGTTTGAGCACTGGGTACTATTCCGAGGAATCCTTTGGGATCAGGGTCTTGCCCTTACCTCAGGTGGTTTCCGCATGGGGATGTGTTGATAGTGTGCTACACTGAGTCTTCTAGGGGAATTGGTTGCTCTCTGTGCAGCTGTCTCCTTTCTCCTCAACTCAGAGACCCCTCTGGGCGCCGTTTAGGTTTCCTTTCCCTTTGCTGCAGCTTGGAGTCCTTCTGAGGGCAGTAAGCTGAAGTCTGCATGTGTTTCCCAACTCTCAGGGTCACTGTCCTTATGGCCTGAAGTCTTCTAAGCGCTTTCATATGTTTTGTCTAATTTTAGTTGTTCAGGTGGCAGGATAAATCATCTGTCCTTGATACTTTATTTTGGCCAGGAGCCGAAGTTCCCTTCATTCTTTTTCGTTGAAGACACATTTTGTCAAACGTGTAAGCATGAGCTCTGGTACCTGTGAGTGCATGGATGAATCCAGCATGAAGTGCAGAAACACTATTGCTTATCGCACCCTCCTTCAGAGCTGTGCTCCTTGTTGTCATTCCTTTCCTGGACCTGTTTTTAAGGTTTTAGACAACACTCTATTCAATGTGTATTGTACTCTTTCCCTCCTTGTGCTGTGGGAAGCTTCATGGAGTTTGCCACTGGGTTAGGGAGAGGTATGAATAGACTGAGGCAAGATTCTCCTCAAGGGACCTTGTGGCAGGTCAGGAAAGTGAAGACAGAGGATGGTAAGTGCTCCACCTACCTTCTCCTTTTGCTCCAGGAATGACTTAAGTCTGGAAGGAGCCGATACTAAGAAGTTGCGTGTCTGGATTGGTACGTCATAGCAAACAGGAAGAAATGACCATGAGGCTAAGGTCAGAGCCTTGTGGTGCCACTGACCCAGTTGAAGGCAGTTTAAACAGCCAGGCTGTAGTTCTTCAGGCTCTCCTAGGCCTCCTTGCACAACTGACCATTGGTGTCGGTGGCCCAAGCAGGGAAACTGGTGGTGAACCTCGAGCAGCAAGGAGGGGAGAGGACCCTCAGTCCAGGGACAGAAGGAGATGGACTGTGAGTTGCCAAAAAGCTCATTTTGAATTCTTTGGGGGCCAAACTTTTCTATCCTAAACTCTTACTTGTTTATTTTTTTTCCAAATTAGGAAAATAGTGTATGACAATTGTAGAAAATTAGGCTATAATCTAGAGGTAATATTTGGTAGCATTTCTCCCCTCCTCCTCAATGCATTCATTTAAACTGAGTACTAATATGAACTATTTCAAGTATATTCTTGAAGACATTTGTACCCATGATATTTTGTCTATAGATTGGGGCTCGACAGGGTCAACTGTCAGGATTCTTGGATGTTGATGACATGAAGCTTTGGAAAGATCTAATAGTTTCTTTTAGATCCTAGAGGAAATAGTGATCTGACTTGAATTTATTGTTTGAGTGATATCACCATGTTCATTATTTGCCATGTGGTGCTTTTTGGTGGGGGTTTGTCCTTCTTGTGGGTTATTCAGGCAAGCATCAGTCTCCCAAAGTTATTGATGGACAAGTGATGCAGAGGAGAATAGAATGAACTATATTCACTATCTGAAGTCCTCCCCACCCCCATCCATCCAGGTGAATGGTGTCATTATGTAGTTGTCTTCTATATCACATTATTTTTAGATACCAGCTGAGTAGTGCAGTCTCATTGAAAGATTCAGCAGGTGGCACTTTGTAGAAGATGGAGGGATCCAGAGTGCATGCTGGGGGCTTTGCTGTGTGTAGTAGAAGTTCTGTGTTGTGCTTTCCATGGAGAACAGGGTGGGTCCGGGGCTTCAGGCCGTGGCATGCTGGTTTTGGAATCCCAGAACTTAGCTCATTGGTTCAGTAGCAGAGCTAGAAAGAGGATGCGTTTTGGTTTGAAATGTGCTCACAACAGAGAGTGTTTTTTCTTGAGCAGGCTGTCGTGAGTGTCTGATTTCCATTTTAGTTATGTTAATTTTGTCATTTTTCCGTCGGTTTTTATTGAGACTGATCTTGGAGGGGGGGTGCGGATTAATTTTAAGGAACATGTAATTTCTTCCTTTGATCAGATCCTATAGCCTTAATTTTGTTCTGGGATCTTTCCTGTGTAGTTATATTCGTCTGTGTTGAGTTGAATAGTCAGTGAATTTAACTTGTAATGTGATGTGCCTGTTGGAGGGGAAAAAAATGGATTAATTCTGTGCTGCTTTCATTGGTGTGGTACTGAATAATACTCTTAGATGTAGTGGGATTTACCAGGTAAAAAGTGATCTGTTCTCATTTTTCTACCCGTTCACAGTCACATAAAGAAGAGATTCAGTAGTAGTTGACAAAAACAAACTTGTAAACTGGTTTTTAAAAACAGTTATGTTCATTTGTACATTTTGGTGCTGAAATCTTCTAGAGATCCATCTCATTTTATCAGTCCTCTCTCCAACTAACGTAGAGTGAACAGTCAGTTGCCTTTTTCTTTTATCCAGCTGTCGCCGAGTCTACTTTTAATTCTGTAAAGAGGGTATGCCAGGTGAAAGGTTTCATTTGGATTCCAGTTAGCTTATCTGAAGTCTGCCTATCTCTCCTCGCATAGTTACTACCGTTGATGGAATGAGAAAAAATTTAGATAACAAGTTTGAACAGCATTTTAAGGGGTCATTAAAAAACAACAGAACACTCATACCATGCACTCCTGTGTGGTCAGATGGTGGAGTGGGCAGGGCTTGTCGTATGACAAACCCATTGCTGCTTGTGAAAATGACTACTTTGCAGATGTTCCCTGCCCCACCCCCACCCTCTGACAGCCTGCAAGGCGACTAAAAACTCATCTGCCAGTCAGGTCCTAGCCTGAGACAAAGGCCTTTTCTATGAGAGTTTGCTTCCACTGGTTAAAGTCCAAAATGCTAATTGGCATCAGCTGCATTAAATCACTAAGTGGGGGCTAGCAGCTGCCACACCATTTGAGTAACCAGGAGGGGGGACCTTTTTTCCTTACTAAAAAGGCCTCTCTCTCAAGTTACTCTTGATTTTGTTTTTCATTTGTTTATACTTGTGACCTGCTAAAGAAGAGCATGGAGGACACAGTAGTTTGGACTCTGCCTGGACACATGGAATATATAAACTTCCTCTATGTAGTTTTGCCAACTCAACTTTATGTATGGGATTTTTTGTTGTTTCTAAATTTCAGTTTTAGCTGGCCCCAGTCTGTTTTCTCCTGTATCTTTCCAGGCCACATGGCGTGTTTGTTTTTGGTGGTGCTCGTGGTGGTGGTGGTATGTATGTATGTACTTAAGTGTTGGGATGCAACCACCAAACGTGTGTTTAATAACCGAAAGGAGACTGAAACTCAGAAGTTGACTCATTATTACCCTACTCTAAAGACAACATAAAATACTGTGTAATAAGCATTAGTCATAATTAGATTTCCAGTTGTAGCTGGCTCAAAGCCATTGGTAGATTCTGTATTTCTAGTAGTGTTTTTTTCTCCAAGTGGGCACTCATAATTGGACAGTAAATGACAATTACTGGTGCTAACTGCCTTTTTATTTTATAAGATGTGTAATAGTCATCTATTTTAAAATCATAAAATCGAGAGAAGAAATCTTCAAAGTATATATAAACTTGATCCTAAAACAGTAATTTGAGGGGAGAATATTATTTCCCTGCAATATATTTCGTAGTTCATTTTTGTATGCTTCCAGGATTTGGCTATTTCAGACCTGGGAAATATTCTGGCAGGTGACATTGATGGGATCACTGTATTTCTGGGTGATATTTGGGTGTTTCCATCATATTAGAAAAACTGTTGTCAGACCTGATTGTATTTTAGTTGTTCATCTAAATCATTGATTCTGAGATGCAACCCAGTTTTGAAGATGTTAGAGTGTGTACTTTATGGTTGACAGGTTTCATGACATAAAATAGTGGTGGGCTCCATTCAAGGGCACTTCAGATACAGTGAAATACATGGTCCCACGGTAATCTGCCACCAGTATTTACCAATGTGCCTATTCAGGAGTTTTCACACCAGTGGACAGTATGGAGTTTAAGCCTGTGAGAACTTTAAAATGTGTGCTTGATTTTTAACTCGGTGAGCTGTGAAAATACCAAGTGCTCTCGACTCTTTCTTATACAGTGGTGAACAGGTTAGATCCTAGAAGACATTGGTTTGTGTCACTAAAAGGAAAAAATATAAATGGAACCTAGTGGAAATATTTTATAATTCTTAACTATTGCTCAGGAAGCCTTTCATGGGAGAATCATAGGTAGCATTTCTTTCTGTCAAGAAGTGAAAGCTACTAGCAGAGCGTAATAGGGAACAACAGCCCTGGAAATCGTTTAGCCACTGCAGGGAGTGGAGGTAGGCAAAGGTAAGGGTTGGATTGATGAAACAAGTCTGGACAGTCCAGTAAAATTCACTACTGTATGAAGTTCTTATTACAGGAACAAAGTTAAAATCAGTATTTGGATTTTCCCCTATTCTAGTTCAACATAAGATTAGACGAATGGCTAATGAGAATAACCAATGTTGTTTTGTTTTTGTGTAGTTTTTATATCCCAAATCCTTACAGATTTACTGACTTTTGGATAAAAGGAGAAAAACGGTTAGTTTGCTTTCTGGTCACCCAGCTGCAGTTCAGTGTACGGAAAGTGGGATGTTTGGCTTTTTAGAGCACATTAACCATGGACCTCATCCTGGGAGTGACACCACATGCCTTTTCAATGGGGCCTGTTTACGACCACTACCCCGTGCTAACTCTTTTCAGGAGCCTACCTGTCTTGACAAGCCTCATTAGGGCTGTCCCAGGCCACTCACTGCTTGGTCAGGAGGCCTCTCAGAAACCCTCAGATAGCACTGGGAGTGAGTTGTGGTGAGTCAGGAGGGAGCAGGCTCAATGTGCCCCCATGCCAACAAGCCCTGGTCACTACTGCTCATCATACTGTACATGTTGATATGTGTGTGCAGAGAGCACAAGATAAAACTTTTGAGGCATTAGGTTTCCTACTTTTATTTGGGGCATACTTCCTCATGTTCTATGTAATAAAACATCATTACCCTTTTCTGTTTTAGAATGAAGTTCCTTTGAAGCAAGGTCTCAAATGGAAGTGTTTCTCTGTTTTACTAGCTAGTCTAAACACTGGTTTTGTTTAGAATTAAGATGGCTGTCTACTATTGAGTACCTCATTTTTCATTGCTGCTTTCAACATGGCCATATTTAAATCTCAGATAGAAATTATACCTATTTGGTAGGACTTTGCAGGGTTTGAATGAGAATTATTGTATCAACTCTATTGGGTCATGTGACTGCTGCCATATTTGTAGTCATCTCTCAAAGTCACATGACAAGTGTGCCTGTAGAATATATAGTTGTGCATCACTTAACAATGGGGTTATGTTCTCAGAAATGCATCATTCATTAGGCAGTTTTGCTGTTGTCCATCATCAAAGTGTTGTTTATGTAAACCTAGATGGTACACATGGGCTACCTGGTATGGCCTATTGCTCCCAGGCTGCAGACATGTACAACATGCTACTGTACTGAATAGTGTAGGCAATTGAAAAATAATAGCAAGTAGTTGTGTATCTAAACATAGAAAAGAGATTGTCAAAATATTTTAGAAAAGACAAAAAATGGTACTTTCCGCATAGAGCTCTGAACATTAATGGAGCTTACAGGGCTGGAGGTTGTTCTGGGTGAGTCAGTGAGTGAGTGGTAAGTGAATGTGAAGGCCTAGGACTACTGTATGCTACTGTAGACTTCATAAACATTGTACACTTAGGATACACTAAATTTTAAAAAATATGCTTTCTTCAATCATAAATTAACTTTAGGTTACTGAAACTCATTTATTTTATAAAACTTTTAGGTACTTTTGTAAGAGCACTTAACTTAAAAAACATTGCATAGCTGTACTAAAATATTTTCTTTTTAAAAATCTTTGTAAGCTTTTTTCTGTCTTTTCTAACTTTTTAAACATTTTGGTAAAAAGCAAAGACAGAAACACACACATTAGCTTAGGCCTACACATGGTCAGGCTCATCAATATCTGTCTTCCACCTCCACATCTTGTCCCAGTAGAAGGTCTTCAAGGCAGTAGCACACATAGAACTGTCATCTCCTATAATAACAATGCCTTCTTAGGGATACCTCCTGTAGGATCTGCCTGAGGCTGTTGTAAGTTCCCTTTTTTTTTTGGTTTAAATAGGAGTACACTTTAATATAACAATAAAAGTGTAGTAAACAAACCACTAACATAGTCATTTATTAAGTATTATGTACTATACATAACTATATGTGCAATAATTTTATACAACTGGCCATGCGACAGGTTAGTTTAGCATCACCACAAACAGTAGGTGATGGGAATTTTTCAGCTTCATTTATTAATTTTATTAATTTTATGGGTTCACTGTTGTATTTGCAGTCCTTTGTTGACTAAGATGTTATGTAGTGCATGACTGTACTATAATACTCTAGCGTTTGTTTCAGAACCAAGCTATAAAGCTGCCATCTTGAGAATTACTATTCTAAGATGACTATGTCTTGTTATACATTTGTTTTCTAAAGCAGTAATGTATAACTGAAGTCTGTATTTTAAACATTGTTTTTCCCATCTGATCTCATTAATATCTAATTAATGATGTCGCAGCTTTTAAAGTATAACAATTTGCAAATCAGACTTCCTTTAGGCTTGTAAGGCCTTAAGAGTGATTCTAGAGGTGTTAGACTGAAGCAGTAAGTAGGGTTCTTCCAAGTTGTGTGTAAGTGCACGCATACACACACACACACACACACACACACACACACACACACACACACACACACGCATGTATGTCTAGGCTACTCAGAGCCCCTACTCTTACCTGGAGAGAGAAGGACATCAAGTTATGAGTGGGATGGTTGTGTCAGTGTAGAAAACTAAGGACATTTTAGGGGACTAGTCATCTTTTCCTTTTGAAAATGTATGCAGTATAGGGGATTCTAGAGATCTGGTCATCAGATTTCTCCCGATCTTACACTGTGCTTTTCTAATCAAGGATGATTTTCCCTTTCCTGCACAGTTCCTGTTCTTTCTCACTTTAACTCTGCTTTCCCTTCATTCTGTACTAACTACAAATCTTCCTTAAGCTGACTCTTCGCAGATAGTATGTCATGTGTATATAACAGAATGTCTACCTGGCTGGTGTGCACAGCTTCTTCTCCAGGTTTATATGGGAGATAGGTGGAGATCACAGACTTCTCAGCCTTTGTCATTCACAAGGGCAACTTATTTTTATTTTCCAGACTTGTGTCACTATCTGTTTCCTTCATTCCCCACCCTAACCTTCTCACACAAACTCTGGATTTCTTCCTCTGCTCATCTTATTTCAATAAACCAAGATGCTAGGAGAGGAGCCAAGTCTGAAACAATGTTCTCAGTGATGTTTTGTTACTGGGACCCACTGGACTCAGCTGGACCTCTTTTCAGTGGGTTCTCACTGAGCACACCGTCACAGACTGCACCTCCAGCCTGCATTCATGTATTCAGTACTCTGCCTTGGCCTCACTAGAGGGTGCCGTCGTGCAGGGTTGTTCGAGGTAAACGTTTTCTGGACTTACACGGACCAGATGATCTGTATTTGCAAAGGAAACAGACTTTCCAAGTGATAAGTTCAAATAGTATCAGTCATTTCCCTTTTTTGGTCCCATTTTTACAGCTGAACAAACTGAGGCTCAGAGAAGTGGAGTGCATTTCCAGAGGTCACAGTTAGTGGGAGAACTGGCCAGGCAGTCCCCTCGCACTGTCCCTGCAGCTCTCCGTGTCTGTCTTTACCTCCTATGCATCACGTCCTATAATCACACTTCAAAGGATGAGTCTTCTAAGATTCCTGTTCTTGGCATAAGGATGAAGTGAATGCATATGTGCCTCTGCTCCTGGAGGGTGGGGAACTTGTGTTCCTTTCATTATTGTATGTAGTGTGGGGGAAGTAAAGTCATGCACACCATTCAGTAGCCACACATTTTATTTTTATTTTTTCTTAAGGATGAAGAGGAAGAAATCAAACTGGAGATAAATATGCTAAAGAAATACTCTCATCACAGAAATATTGCAACATATTATGGTGCTTTCATCAAAAAGAGCCCTCCAGGACATGATGACCAACTCTGGGTAGGTGGATGTTTCCTGAGCATTTGTGGGCATTCCATTTGCTTGAATTGTAAGGGCATGGCGGGGGTGGGGGCTGGGGGGAAGGGAGGGAAGAAAAACAATGAAGAGGAGCAGTAAGTAGCTGGTAGATTCTAAAGGCTTCCTTGGCCGATGTCTCTGGGTTGACTATATGCTGGTTGTTTTATTTTGATACTGATTTCACATTGCATGGAAAAAAGTTAACTTTGTGTTTCCGGAATAAAATGGCAGCATCTAGAAGGAATGTGATCAAATAGCAAGGAAATTAGGAGCTTGAAAGCAATACAATAAAAACTTTATTTATGGGAACAAAATTAATTTGAAAACTCAGTAAACTGAGCTTACCACTTGGAAATGAGAGACAGATCTCAAGAAACAAACTTCTGTCAGTAGCTTATTAATAGTATTAATGATAATAGCTAATTAAAACAAATTACAGGGAAATTTCTGGAATTGACACATTCAGCCTTATCTCTTTTTGAACACATTTGTATTCAAGATAATGACCTGGAGATACCATCAGATCTGTGGCTATCACATTATTTAAACTTACAAAGCAGGAAGATAGATTAATACTTTTTGTATCAGTATTTTTAAAGGACCATTACAGAAAACATTTGCAAAGTTAAATAGAGGGAAAAAGTTTACCCTGTAACCATTGCCCAAATCAGGTCCTAGTTAAAATTTTAGAACAGTTCAGTTCGGTTGATTTTCTGGGTACTTTAAACATACCGTTGTGATCATATTGTTCAAACATTCAGATACTGTAAATATTGCATTAAAAATTGTATAACTGCTTAAAAATACTATTTTTTATTCATATTAGACCCAGTTAATATAATAGTTTGAGGATCATAATGTGAAAAATAGAATGTTTTTGGGGCAAAATGAAAAAGAATGTTAGGGAATATTTGAGTCAGATATTTGATAATTTTGGGCAGTGATGAGGAGCAAAGTGATCTTCCTGTGCCCGTGTGCTTCTGAGAGAGAATGAGCACTTCAGAATTGGTGCGCTTGGGTGTGCCATAGAACACCAGACACTCTCAGTCTCCTGGACCAAATATACGGAGCGAATACATGGGACCGTGAAATGAGCTTTCAGTTATTTAGGTGCCTCCAAATTATTATGAGTTATTTAGGAGCATCACTTTTCCAGGTCTTTAGAATAAAGAGATGGCATGGTGGTTAAACTGGTTTTCCCAATTTCTCCAAGATGTGTTACTCACCTTGTGTCTTGTCTGCCCTGTAGCTTGTTATGGAGTTCTGTGGGGCTGGGTCCATTACAGACCTTGTGAAGAACACGAAAGGGAACACACTCAAAGAAGACTGGATCGCTTACATCTCCAGAGAAATCCTGAGGGTGAGGAAAGTGGGTGGTGGCTACAGTGCTCCAACCCATGATCCTGTGCTTCCATTTTCATTTTCCCAGCCGCAAGTACTTCTTTGCATTACTTATACATATACAGATTATTCTCTTTGACAGCCAAGGATTCTGTATATCTAGCTAGCTTTGATAATTTTAGGCTACATCATGATTTGACTCTGGCAAGTATGTAAAGAAGGTCAACTTAAATAAAAAAAGCTTTTCTGTATTTCCCTGAATTTACTTTCCATGGCATCATGACATACCTATTGGCAGCTTTCCTTTGAGTTAAAAGGAAATCAGAGTGGAGGGGAAGAGAAATAATCTCCAACTATTGTTTTTAAAGTAATTCTGTGTATAAGCTTATAAATAAATACTAATGATGCTGAATGCTGATTTTCAAAATCACCTTGAAGACTTTGGTGTTAACTACTAGAATCTGTTACAATATTTATGAAGAAGAGTTAGAATGTTTAAGATTATTGACAGCCATTTGGAAAGCTGGCTAATGATCTTAGAGTAAGTTTCTGAACTGCTATTTTAGCAGCTTTTAAATGTTTCTTTTAAGTAGTAAAGCCATGTTGACGGCACAGGCAGAGGGTTTCTAGGATTTCGTATTTGAGCAGTGCATGTAGGATATTACCAGTGGGTCTCTTCCTTCATTTGGCCATCACAGTTTTCCTTTCGACTTCATCCCTGAATTACACACAGACATTACTTGGTTGCATTTCATTTACCTACCACATTAAAAAAAAAAGATTATGAAGTTAAATTGAAGCCCAATTCTTGTGCTTCCCCCACTAATAAAAAAACTTAAAGTAATGAATAAGTTATTTTAATTTTTTTAATAAGTAAAGTTATCCCACTTTTTATATGTAAGATTCATAGAGGATTGCAGGTTTAAAAACTGCCATCTAGACTTCCTAGAGAAATGTTTAATTTTCTTTTTTAAGATATTTATGTAGTCCTTGAAAAGAGGCAGTTCTCCTAAGAAGACTAGTTGTGCGGGGTGGGGTAGGGTGACAGGAGAACCATCTTTTTATAAACACTTGCAAATGTCATTAAAATGTCAGGATCTTTTATGACTATTATAGAAAGCAGAGCCTAAATGTGGGAAACTTTCCTGCCCTATACTACTGTAAAGGAAGTCAGGTACTGGGCCAGATGGATTTCCTCTGTTAACAACTAAAAGTCTTTAGCATGGTAGGCAGGATAGAACATTGGTTGAGTGGTTGGAGACTAGCATAAGTCAGACCTGGGTTTGAGTCCTGCCTCTGCTGCTTATCTATAGCACACCCTATGTTATTCAACTTTCAGGACTTATTTTCTCCTCATCTATACATTTTAAATACCAACCTTTTGAAATTACTTTTGTTAGGAGAATTCAATGAGTTAGTGTATATTAATCATTTAGTGTAACATTTGGATACATAGCTACTTATCAGTGACTATTAATTGTTGTCATTATTCTTTGTTTTAAACACCCACTCTCCTGCCATACACATCACCACCCACGTACCCACGCCCCCTACCTTTCTTGTATATAATTCCAGTATGGGATATCTCAAGCAGAGAACTAGCTTTTAGCATAATGTCCTAGGCATCAAATGTATTTCAGCCTCCACGACAAATGTGTTTCTATACCCAGGCAAGCATTGTTTACCTATCATATGTAACATGTGCATTTAGCCATTTTTACCATCAGTAATCTCCAGTAACATTTAAAAGAAGCCAAAGTTGTTTGACGCCTCTAAGCCAGCTTGAGTGTGGCATGTGAGTGAACATCTTTTTGAGACGTAGCAAATCTTTTTCACCTCACTGGGCATCTAAAACACGAACTGCCTTTGCCTACATTTCATCTAGAATGGGAGTTTTTCCTTGTGACAAAAGTTTAAATTAACTAAAAACAAGCAAATGCCTCAGGGAGAGTTCGTGTGTCATGCAGTAGTATGTGTTCATTATAGGGGTTACTAAGAGTTGGCTTTGGTAAAGAGAAGGCAAGATGATAAGCTGGAGGTAAGGCCTCATGAGAAAGGAATGCAGCCACCCCCAGACAGATAAGCTGTGTTCTCAAAGACGGTTGGGGTTAGACAGTTTCTGTGGTGGCAAAACCTTTCCTCATTTCTCACTAGATGTTGGATTTAGACATTATGATCATTATGATCAGACCCTTTGAATGGTGAGAGTCCTAATCTGGTAGGCCTCAGCCAATAGAGAAGTGCTTTTTGGAGCCAGCACAGTTACCCTCTGGACCACAAGGCTTAGCAGCAAGGCCAGCATGTTCTTTTTAACCCACTTCCATGTTCACATTCCACAAGACAGTATCTTCATATTGAACATGGGAACTTAGAGCTTTCTATAACCAATGCTGTATGGCAGCCTTTGACTGCTCTTTAATTCTGTGACCATGCATGATACAGAGTTAAGGGGAAAATGTTTCCTGGTTTAGAAACACTGATGCATTTGCTCGAGGGTAGGTCCTTCGCTGAGTGTTTGGACTTGGCGTCTCTGCTAAGGAAGGATAATTGTGGCCTGTTTTCTGGTATGGGACTAGTTGAACACACATACACTCCCAGGTGCTTCATGGAAGAAAAAGGTTCTTCTTTTTCCTAGTAATCATTAACATTGTTGCAGAGCTATTAGATACACTTAATTCCCTGTAGAAGCAGTGATCCTGTAGCAGTATAGACAGGAAAACAGGCATTGTTCCATACATTTATTGCTGGTAATGAACAAGAGTGCATGCAAGCCACATTTGTTTGACAAGATGTGGGTGCTTATGTTTGTTGTTAAGATAGTTCTGTAAAAGTTTAAGAAGAGGTTGGCAAGTTAGAAAACAAAAATGAACTGAAGTAATAGAAATAGGAATTACAAAGAATTGGGGAACTTAGCTTTTGTGTCTCTCCTTTTGCTATTTGAAGTTATACCATGCTGAGAGGAGGTACTTTGTTCCTAACTATAGCAATAAGGTACCATATATTTTTAGTGCTTTTTTTCTCTAGTCAGTGCTTTGTGGTATGATACCTCACATCCTGTGTTGTGAAAAATAAACAGAGCTGTCAAATAAGCTTTGCTCTGTTTCATAGACAGACCAGTAAATGAATGTTTAGAAACCCCCTGTGTTAGAAAAATTAGTATTCTAGAGGAGCTGTTGTATTTAATTCATATCTTACAAAGTAATGATAACAATAAAACCCCATGAAAAAAGAATAAACAGGAAAAAAATCAAATAACCCTTACTTATAATCTGCCCTTTTTGGATTGAGACATTTTAGAGTAAATAGGTTGCTTGTATCTTAAGGAGGTGAGCTGTATATTTGGCTTCTCTCGCTAAGGACAGAATAAGTAAATGAGTTGTGAGAATGATGCATTGCTGTCTCTTGGACCATATTTGGATGCAACATGTGTTTTTGTTCTTCCACCACCTCTCCTAAGAGACAAGCTTTTGGGCCTCATTCCAGATACAAGGTCATCAAAAAGTGTTATATGCCCAGTAGGTTTGTTTCCTTGGGAAAGAAAGATATTTTATTTGAACACAAGGCTCTTTTGACAGCACAATCATTTTCTGCTTGGGATGGAGGTGGGATTGATCAACACTTAGCAGTTTGTCACTGTGCAGTGGGAAGGCTAGCCAGTGTTAAAGAGCCAGATTTCAAAGCCCTCTCTTGCCCTTTGCTTTTCCCCTGAGATGTGTCTAGTTGAAATATGCCCACGGGGTCACCCTCTAGACATTTAGCGTGGGAAAGGAACCACCCTGTACACAAATAGCACAAATTATAGCAGAGAAACTGCAGATGGTAATCTGCAGTGTATCTTAAAGGCACAGCTAGAAGTGGTCCTGTTGCTCACACGGGGAACCTGACCCACTGGGAATGTGGAGGGTGGGGAGGACTTCTTTCTGTGTGTGTGGTAGTATTGGTGCTGTCTTTCTGGGAATGCACTAAGAGTGAAGTTAATGTTCATGAGCTCACAAACACCGTTGGTCCACATGTGCACTTATAAAAGGTGTGTTCCTGGCTGTTTACTTGTAGTCACAGAAAACTAAAATTCAGGCCTGTCTTTCCTATTCAGGGACTGGCACATCTTCACATTCATCACGTGATTCACCGGGATATCAAGGGCCAGAATGTGTTGCTGACTGAGAATGCAGAGGTGAAACTTGGTATGTAATGGATATGCGGCATGATCTCGTAATTGCACCTGGCACAAGCCAGCTGCGCTCCCAGTTCTGCTTCCATCTAGCTAAAAGTTCAATCTGTTACCCATGTTTTCTATTTCTGTTCTTAAGAATGTGGGAACCGAGCATATTGCTTAGCCTGGCTCCAGCCTCCCCACTTCCATGTTAGTTCCCCCCCACCTCCCGCCCCCTGGTTCTCTATACAGCAGCCAGACTGATCTTCCAATCAGACCATGCCACTTTCCTGCTTAAAGACCCTTAATGGCTTCCTATTTTACTTTGAATAAAACATTTCTCACCCTTGCCTATAAAAAGCCTTGTAGAATCTGATGCCTGCTACTTTTTCCTCCTCATTTTATGTCCCTCTTTACTTCTGTCTTCATCAGTCACTGTCTTTTTTTCTTTTCTTAAACTTCCTGGGTCTTGCCTTGGGGCCTTTGCATAACTAACTGTTTCCCATTGGGAAGACTTGACTTCAGTTCTGAAGTCACAGTTTTTTTTCCTCATGTTTAGATCAACCTCTGATCTGTCTTGGGCCTTGCTGCTTGTTTCTTTCATAGTATTGTTCACAGTTTATGGTTATGTGATTGCTTTTTACTTCTGTTACTGTCTCCTTTGCCAGAATGTAGATTCTGGGAATGCAGCAAATAGCCTATTACCCAGCACCCAGCGTAGTGACTTCATTGTAGTAGGTGCTCGATAAATTTCTGCATGGATAGGTAATTACAGCCCATGGTGTTTTCCTGGAGTTATTCACAAGGGTTCTTTTATATTTCTTGTTTCCTTTAGCTGGGTCAGAACTCATTCCACTTTCATCTAAGTGTTGTATCAAATTTTTCAATAGCATTTGTATTAATTTTTCTTCTACTAGCACATCACAGCGAAATTCTTTCTGTTTATATGGGTCTGGTCCACCTTTCTTTTAGAAATCATAGTCACAGCTGTTGTACTGTAAAAGTAACATCTTCATAGTTACTTTCTTGCATAGTGTCTGTGTTTGTTGGTCTTCTATGGAGGAATCTGCCCAATTGGAAACTCCCCTCAGGGCTAAGATAGGAAGCGCTTGAGCAGTTCTCATACCAAATGACTCAGTGAGCTGTGCGTTCCCTGCACTGGTCTCCTGGTACCGGCCTGTGATAGTCCCTGAGTGATCACTTAGTGGTTGGTTACCGTTGCCTTCCAAGTTGCTGTGATGCTCGCTTAGGCTTCCTGTGCTGCCTGGCCCATGTGTCTCTGTCTCTGAAGGAGTACTCAGTGAGTAAGTCCACACCCTGGACAAGCCATTTTCTGAGCGTGTTCTGTGCATAGAAGTTGAATCGATGATCCCTTTAAGTCATCTCAGCACTTTGTAGGCCTTTCTGCATGGGTGCCTCCACCTTTGCAGGTTCCTGCTGGGGTAATGGTAGTGTGTGTGGTGATAGTGTTGGCAGGGACAGATGGCAGGCATTCTGTTAGAGGTCATGGTCTTCCTGCCAGCTCTGACTCCCATCCTTGAACTTTCCTCTAGACCGCCACCACCATCCAATTGGGTGGGATGCAGAAGTCACTGAAAAATCAGCAGAAGTCCCAAGTGCTTTAGGATGTGTTGTTTGTGAATATATGATTTAGCTTGCTTTTTTTTTTTTTTAATTCAGTACTGTTTTTTTTTTTCAAGAAAACTTTTGTGAATTTCTTATCTTTATGGTTACTAGTGCTGTTTAAGAAGGTAAGTCAAGTGCGTCTTCAGTCAGTTCTCCAGAACCTGGGGCTCTCTGTGAGTTGATCTTGTTTGCGGCAGTTCTCTGAAAGCACTGAAGGTTGTGGTTCATTCAAAAGGCCCTCTGCTGGTCACTGTCGGAGAAGCTGGGGAGGCAGCCAGATCCAGGCTTCACAGAAGCTTCCAGACTGGTTGAGGATCTCACAGTCTCGGTGGCTTTACTGTGGAAGGGCACTCCTGACCAGTGGTGCCTGCCTTGAGGGGGATCGCATATTCATGAAGCACTGCTGTTTCAGTTTACTATGAAGACATTTCCTCCTTGTGTTTTTTCACAAGTATATCTGGTTTGTAATTGTGTTTCACTTTATCTTCCTTTCTCTTCCTCCTACAGTTGACTTTGGTGTGAGTGCTCAGCTGGACAGGACAGTGGGGCGGAGAAATACGTTCATAGGCACTCCCTACTGGATGGCTCCTGAGGTCATCGCCTGTGATGAGAACCCAGATGCCACCTATGATTACAGAGTAAGAGGCACCTGCTCCGTAGGCCTTTGCAGGGCCACTGGCATGCCTGAGGGATGGGGGCTTTGCTTATAAATTGCACACCCCTTGTCTGCCTGCTTTTTCAGGGAGGAAGACCTTCAGTGAGGAAAATTGCAGGTGCAAATTTTTCAGGACAGTATTCAGATGCTGTCTTTTTTGTCCATTTGTATCACGTGACTATGTTCTCATTAAGGAATACACTGGTTTCAAAGCAGTCTGGAGCACTTTGTTGTGCCTAGAACTTTTTGTTCCTATTTACTATCCTTTTTTTTTTTTTAACTGGAAGAATATATTAGAATCGAATATTTATTCTTTTTAAAATATTGCCACTGTATAGTAATAGCTTCATTTGAGTGAAATTTTATATTATTCTTGTTAAACTGCTGTACAGCTTTGATTTGGTATACAAATTGATTTAAATTATTAGAGTGACCTCTAGGGACTTGAATCAATAGTACACTTTAAAAAAAATCTAGATGTAAATCCATACTTGATATCAGACTCAGGTTACTATGTTTACAAAAGCTGTTTTTAAAAATCCATGCCTTAATTAGATGAGCCAGACTGGTTAATATACCTGTTAATGATATGCAAAATGGAATTCATGTCTTAACAGTCTCCCATGTATTTTAGTATTTATTACAAATATCCAATTAATGAGACTTAATTTAAGACTAGTGCAGAGTAAGTTTTATTTTTTATATACTGAAGTATCTTAAAATAGATAACAGACTTTGTGACTTTCCACTCTTTACTATGTCTCTAAAATTTGAAAATGTTTTCCAGCATTCCCCAAATAATTATTATACCTAAGTAAATACAAATAGTTAATACAAAGTTGGTAGTTAGACCTGGCTGGTATGCAGAACAAGACAGTGTATTTGGTTATTTAATCTCTTTTAATCTAGAACCCCGCCTAACCCCCACCTGGTTTTTTTGTTTTTGTTTTTGTTTTGCCATAAACCTGACTTTCTGAAGAGCCTGGGCCTATTGTCTAATGTTCTACCCTTGAGATTTGTCTCATTACTTCTTTATGTCATTTAGTTTGTTTCCTGTAAACTAGAAAGGCTTAATTTGCATCAAGGAAAACTTTCTTAGCAAAATCACCACTGGGGAGGTGGAGGTGGAGGTGGAGGTGGAGGTGCTTCCTGTTGCCTCGCAGCAGGGGACGTGCAGAACTGTTCATCCCCCGCTCATGTTGCCAGGAGTGGCCACTGGATTAGGGTCATGAGCCCCTTTGTGTACCCTGATAGTATAGAAAGCTTAATGAAAATAAGGGAGGAATGATAGGTCTCTCCTTTTTGTTGTATTCAGATATATGTGTCTGAACTTTGTAATATAAATATAGATTATTTAGAAAACCTTTTAACTGAGCAAGTTTAATTCCTTGGTTAGGATAGCATATAAACAAATATATAGTAATGATAATAACTATCCTTATCTACTTTTCAAAAATTCTTTTTTTTGGATTTTAAGAAATACCATCTGAGATATTTGCACCTGCAATTTTCCTCACTGAAAGTCTTCCTCCCTGAAAAGGCTTTAGTACATCAAACAGTGTTTAATGAGTACCCTCCATTACAAAAGTAAATAAAACTGGCAAAAATGCCTGCCTTCATGGAACTTATATTTGAGTAGAAAGTGAAATTTAATTCAAATTTTAAATTTAGTATTTCAGGGGAATCAGAAAAAAAAAAAAGATTCCATGTACAGAAAACCAGCTGACTTGTTTGGTTTGTAAGTAGGGTAGGGATGCTTAGTGGCATGATTTGAATTAGTGAGCCCCGTTAAGTTTTATGAATTCAGTGGTGAGCACTTTGTAAAGAATGGTTTCTGGCCTTTAAACTTTAAAATCTTAATTAAGTTTGAGTTACTAACAATAAACATCAATCTGGGCCAGAAGTCTAAAGTATTGAATGTTTATGAAGAAATGAAGAAACAATATTGAACAGTAGACCATTCACTGAACAGTTAGAGAGAGGTTTTTAAGTGGACCAGCTCTAGTTCATTCATAGATGTGAGTGGTTTTAATTAAATCAATTTTCTCCTTCCTCCCTCCCTCCCTCCCTCCCTCCCTCCCTCCCTCCCTCCCTCCCTCCTTCCCTCCCTCCTTCCATAAGTTCTACAAATGTGTTTGTACTTTTATTTTCTGGCAAACTTCATTTTGGTTTATATAGCAAAGTTGTGTGAATAGCCAGACATGTAAGTTAGTGGCTTTGTAGCTACTCCAGTATCCGTAATATACTGTTTTATTTTTGCAGAGTGATCTTTGGTCTTGTGGCATTACAGCCATCGAGATGGCAGAAGGTGCTCCCCGTAAGTAACTTTCTTTTCTTTTTAGCTCACTTGTTAACGTGTAACTTAAACCTCTCCCAAGACTTCAAAAAGAACAGCTCAGCTCCATGGATAAAGGCATTTCTGGTAGACTGTTTAGATGAAGGCATCATCAATATAGTCAAGTTTTAGATATAAAAGGAATTCTTGGCAACCACTATTACTATTCCTTTTAAATATCTTTAGGAGGCTTATAGGCTACATTTTATTTTAATTAAGTTGTACTCAAATGTGTGACCTGAAGTAGTGCTGAGATCAGATAATAAGTAGTAAGTTTTCTCTTTACATTTTAAATTGAATAATTCAGTGAAACTAGTCCTAACACATGAAATTTTAGTATTAAGTTTTGACTTTACAAATGGAGGCAAAACTTTATTAATAGAATAATTTTTTGTGCGTGTTAACTGAAATTTTGTGAGTGTTTGCTTCTCCATTGGATTAAATTAATGAGAACTTCATATAATTCATTTTTGATCACGGATGAGGTAGAACTGCAGAGAACAAAGGAAAAAAAAACTGCATTTTCTGCTGTCCCCATTAAAAAAGGTCTACACAAAGAATGTATAACTGTCTGGCATGGCATGTAGTTGCTGCTGAATAAATATTTGTTGAATGAATGAAAATAATTATTGACAACTAAAAATTAGTTTTCAGTGTAGAAATAGAGATCTGCCTCAAACACCATACATTCCCTTGTGCTTCCCTCTAAGAAAGTAAGGCAGGGAAGTACCACCTCATCCTTTGTCTCAGTTTTTGTTCACAAGGGGAATAGTATCGTCTGCCCCTCCTCATTGCGCAGATGCCTTGTAAGGGTCTTTCGAAGGTAAAGAAACACATGAAAATGCACGTTGCCTATGGTGACATAGTAATGCCTACGTGTGTGCCTAACTCACCTTTATTGGGTGAGTGGTAGGAGTACAAAAACAGTAATTGCACAGAATTAAATCCATTTCATGCTCAATTTTTGCTCTTTCTAGTATTTTTAGCTATAACAACAAACAGCATTTCTGGAGGGCCTAACTGTGCTCATTCTGTTCCAGGCATTGTGTGAAGGCCTTTGCAAGCCATATCTTACTTAATCTCCACAACAACCCAATGAAAATGCAATCATTTTCATTGTAATCTTACAGATAGTTTAACAACTTAAATGTTAGTTCCTATAAGACTTAGACTTATGAAAACTTTCCAATGTCTGTTTGAAAATGTATATTCTTCTTGTTGCTCTCATCCTCCCACTGTGCTGTTTTTAAATGGGAAATTCAAGGTATGCCCTGGAGTTCATAACTAGGTGTCTAGACTGCTCGGTATGAAGCCTATCAGTCAGACGATGGGCCAGAGCATTTCATGTTGTTTATGACTGAGCCCTAGAAATCAAGAATGAGTAAAATAAGTGCCATACTGACACGACCATCTCCTCTCCTCAGCTCTCTGTGACATGCATCCAATGAGAGCACTGTTTCTCATTCCCAGAAACCCTCCTCCCCGGCTGAAGTCAAAAAAATGGTAAGCTATATATGGTTTTTTGTTGTTCTTTTCCTTTTTTTTTTGTTTCTTTTTAGTTATACTTTGCTTTGAGATAAAATTCTGGCCCTTCTAATTCTGGGGAACACAAGAGCTGGTTCTCCAAAACACCAATTAAAAGGTGCGTTGATTTTTTTTTAAATGAGATTTTTCTTGATAAATTCTCTCTGAATTACAAAACGTTGACAAATGACCAAATGAAACACTATAACATGTCTAAAGACAAATGTTCTATTTTAATATTTAGGCATTCTTTTAAGTGTAATATACTTCTAAACATCTTTCCGTTAAAGAGAGTGACTGGGCCCGGTGGCTCACACCTATAATCCCAGCACTTTGGGAGGCCAAGGTGGGCGGATCACCTGAGGTCAGCAGTTCGAGACCAGCCTGACCAACATGGAGAAACCCTGTCTCTACTGAAAAAAAAATACAAAATTAGCCGGGCGTGGTGACGATGCCTGTAATCCCAGCTACTCAGGAAGCTGAGGCAGGAGAATCGCTTGAACCCAGGAGGCAGAGGTTGTGGTGAGCCAAGATCACGCCATTGCACTCCAGCCTGAGCAACAAGAGCAAAACTCTGTCTCAAAAAAAAAAAAAAAAAAAAAAAAAAAGCTGTGTTGACTTGCAGTTCCTCAGATGTCGTAGGATTTTAAAATTAATGGAGGCTTTTACTGTAACTATTTTTTTTTAAACTGAAGTTAGACATACCAGCTTTCATTGCAGAATAGCATATTAACAGAATGGTTTCATCTTCTTGGGCTGTCACTTTTCCTTCTCCTTGTAACTCTCATACATTTGTCAGACAGAGTACTGATACCCACAGAGGGAGAGAGGAGGATGACTTTCCCTGAGAGAAGCTGTTAGGATTGCAGCATTGTGGGAACATACTGTTGGGTTAGTTGTAAAATCTTGAAGAGAGAGAGCAGTGTTTTGGGTTCTGCTGAGAATTTTGCCCTCTCTTTCCCTCCTGAATTTCTTTCTGGGTCCTTTCCTGTTTGTTCTCGTCTGTACTCTGGCTCTTCATGCATGGCCTTCCCTCCTTTTTGTGTTCCTCTTTCTGTTTTTCTGGACTCATTGATTCCTACCTGCTATATGCCTTTTTTTTTTTTTTTTTAAACAGTTCTTACTAGTTTTCCAATTGATGCTGCCTCCTCTTAGGTTCTTGACTCTCATTCTGAAATATGCAGAACATCTCAGAGTTAAGCTTCCATTCTGAATTTGGCCTTTTAGCTGTTCCTGTTTATGCTTTTTTTCTTGTTTGCTCACCTTCTGGTGATTTGCACTCCTCTTTTCCCCTATGTTGTTGCATGCCAACACCCATCTTCATACCAGTTTGCTTCATGCTTCTCCCTGCATCTCACTGTCCTTGCCCCCAACGCATTTCACCATTTCCCCTCTGTCTTCTGCTGGCAGGATTTTTCTCATTTTTTATACAGTCTTTAACCACATTTGGCTCCATGTGGCTGTCTGATTCCATTTACCTGTGTTTAGAATGGTTTTTATTGCCACGGAGTTATAAGGATTTTAGCTCCAGTCAGTCTTCTGTATTAAGACATAATAACTCTGGACATCCTCAGGTGGCCATGCCTAGGGAAACCCAGTGTGTATAGCTGATATCACCAAGGAATCAGCTATGGAGCTGGAGTAACTCTTTACCCAGTTCATGCTTTGATTAAGTAGTACTCATTCTCCCCTTTACTTTATCTCTCTTAGATTTTGTTGACAGAGGTCTGTACTGGAAGGATTGCTAAGTTAATACTGTCTTCAGGGTACCTCACACTCCGATTATTCTGTCCATTAGCTACAGTTTTGTATTAACCACTGTGTGTCCAACATACAGTGATAACAAAGATACAGTGGTAGACAGCAATAAATGCTTCCTGTGTTCTTTTCTTACACCAAACTTTCTTTAAACTGGATTAGATGACACATTTCATCCATTTATATCCCTGTTCTCATGTTACCCAAGTATTCTAAAAGGATGAGATAATTACAGACGTAAAGTCCTTCTTCTTGTGATTGCTGTCCACTGTCCACCCGATGTAAATTCTGTTTTTTGCAGAAATGGCTTTCAAAAGATGATCAGTGTCCTTCTGCCAGCAGAACTTGATTCTTGATTTTAGGAAATATTTTGTAGTTCATTGATTCCCAGATGTTCGTCTGTGGACACAATGTGTAGGAATCCTTTTGTAATTTTTTTTTTTTTTTTTTTTAAATTATACTTTAAGTTCTAGGGTACATGTGCATAACGTGTAGGTTTGTTACATATGTATATTTGTGCCATGTTGGTGTGCTGCACCCATCAACTCGTCAGCACCCATCAATTCATCATTTATATCATGTATAACTCCCCAATGCAATCCCTCCCCCCTCCCCCCTCCCCATGATAGGCCCCAGTGTGTGATGTTCCCCTTGCCGAGTCCAAGTGATCTCATTGTTCAGTTCCCACCTATGAGTGAGAACATGCGGTGTTTGGTTTTCTCTTCTTGTGATAGTTTGCTAAGAATGATGGTTTCCAGCTGCATCCATGTCCCTACAAAGGATGCAAACTCATCCTTTTTTATGGCTGCATAGTATTCCATGGTGTATATGTGCCACATTTTCTTAATCCAGTCTGTCACAGATGGACATTTGGGTTGATTCCAAGTCTTTGCTATTGTGAATAGTGCTGCAGTAAACATACGTGTGCATGTGTCTTTGTAGTAGAATAATTTATAATCCTTTGGGTATATACCCAGTAGTGGGATGGCTGGGTCATATGGTACATCTAGTTCTAGATCCTTGAGGAATTGCCATACTGTTTTCCATAATGGTTGAACCTTTTGCAGTCTTTTAACTGATGACTCGAACCTCAGAGTTTTTGGTCTGGGGAGTGACTCAGGTATTTGTATCTTCAATAAACTCCCCAAAATGATCTTTGTGGACATTGGGTCTTAGAATTCTCTGTGTTAAAGCATTTCACTATCCTGTGTAGAATCTTCCATGTTCCTCATTAAACGTAGAATAAAGTAACAGTGACTTTGAATGACTTTAAGGGCTTTTCTTTGAGCTGACCCTAACCTACTACTTTTCCATTCTTTTTCACTTTTCATACTAGCCTCAGAAAATAACTCATTATTCTCTAACACTTCCCTACTTTAGTTCTTATCATTCCTTCACTCTGGAATGTTGTCTTCTCTGTCCTACCTTATGAATATCAAGTATCCTACTTTTTCTTCTTGTCCAATCCACTGTAACAGGTTTTTTTCTTCCTCTGTAAGTTTGATATATGTCTGCTGTTGTATCTACCTAAATTTCTCCACTTTATTTCTTATGTGTATGTGTTAGAGAGCCTAACATAAACAAATGCAAATAGTTGATACATAAATATTTGTTGAATTGAAAAAAAGTTAAGTTTTAATGGAAATACGAGACAATAGAAGTGATTCTTAAAAGCAGTGAAGTAGAAAGAGTGAACTAATTTTCTGACTCACATTTTTAAAGACTGAAGAATACCTCATTCATTCAACAAAAATTTATTCCATACCTATTGTGGTGTGCATCCCTAGTGTTGAGCATTGCCTATAGGTTGAGATGTAGAAACCAGTTTTTGACCTGTACCATTTCAACCTTTCAGCGGGACAGAAACACAAAGCATGCAGTCTGTTAAAAGCAGATAACCCCAGAAGAAAGGTTCCTAACTTGGGGTCACATAGGGCGGAGTGTTCCCAGGAATATTTACCAGAAGTGGTGATTCTTGAAATGAGTCTCAAAAAATAGGATAGGTGATTGGTAAGAGTGTCTTGACCAAGGCTAGGGCTGTGGTCCTCATGAGCTGGTTATGGAGAAACAGGCAGAAGTAAAAGTGGCTAGTATGGCAAATGTAGGTGACAGATTCATCTCTTCCCCTAAAAAGGACAGATTCATCTCTTCCTCCAAAAAAAACTCCAACAACTGTAATTTCCACCTTTGTAGATTAAACAGAGGGAACTGATAAAATCAACCGGTTTGGAACTCTGGTTGCAATGTCGAATTAACAGGTTCAAGAGCCCCAGCATTTGGTCATGGACTCTGCTCCTTTTCTTATCTCATTGTCTGTCCTTGTCTTCTAGGTACCGGACATCTGTCCTGTCTGCCTTCATTTTATCAAAGACCTCCCGCTACCCCCTTCCCTCCGCCACTCCTGTAATTAAGTGATTAATGTGCAATATTAGATTTAAGCCCAGTTCATTTAAATCTGACTTCCTTCTTAGTTCCCTATTTGTGTTGTGTTGTTAGCGATAGGATGTACCACTTAAACTGTGCTAAATTAATGGCTCCTGATCCTCAACAGTCCTGAGTTCCTATTTATGTTTCATACATTATTCCTATGCATTTGCAGAATGTTCACAGTGAATTCTGAAGCTCTTCTTTATGTTGAGGCTTGTAAGTTACTGATATTTTGGATCTTTACTCTTTGTGGTGGAAATTTGATGATCTTTTTCACTTCTTACAGGTCGAAGAAATTTTTTAGTTTTATAGAAGGGTGCCTGGTGAAGAATTACATGCAGCGGCCCTCTACAGAGCAGCTTTTGAAACATCCTTTTATAAGGGATCAGCCAAATGAAAGGCAAGTTAGAATCCAGCTTAAGGATCATATAGATCGTACCAGGAAGAAGAGAGGCGAGAAAGGTACTAAGCCTGTTTTTGTTTTCATCCTTTAAAATGTTTATGTTTAGGTTCTTGCCAACTAGAGTAGGTCCCTCCCTTCCCAGCTGTGAGAGTGCTCACTTGGCCAGTGCTTGCATGGTTTCTCTCTGCTTACAGTTCAGTGCTTAGGCCTGGGGTCCAGCCTGGCTCCAGGTGGCGTTGGCTGGAGCTTTGTGGTGTGTCACCAAGCTTACAGCGAATAAATAGGCATGACGATGGGATGCTCTTCTTTTTCCCGAGGGTGACGTCATTGTTGCTGCCCATTTTACTTCATCATGGATGTGTTCATGGCATATTTCACTGGGGTTTATTGAGCATCTGCTGTGAGCATCTCCATCAGTGTGTTTCTGTATAATTCTCCTTCCCAAGAACCCCCGCTCAGGGGTTTTTTTACTGCTCTACTCTATTACAAGTGGTGTGGCAGCATGGGCCACATGCATAGTCAGACGACTTTGCTTTTAACAGCATGCACAGCACAAGCATGCTCTTGTGCTAAATACTGAAGGTTCTTTTCTGTTCCCAGTATCTTTGTTTTATGTCTTTGCACATACTTTGCCGACCTTCCTGGAATGCTCTGCGTTTTCCTTCTGTCCAGCAAGGTGCAGTTCAAACATCATCACCATCTTTACTAAACCATCTTCTCTGAGGCTGCTGGCTCAGGTTGATCTTTCTGTTTTGTGGGTCCTATAATAACATTATAGAACAACACTTGGATAACTGGTATCCTATTATTTTTTGGTTCAAATTTCAAGGTCAGAGAAGAAACTAAGAAGAGCAGGTTCAAGGCAGTAAAAGAATTGGTCAAAGTCTGGAGGCCTTTCTGCCTGTACTGGTATTCATAGTTAAGTTATCATTGATGTTCAGAATAACCTTTTTCTTTCTGATATACTTAGTTATAAAAGTAATTAGGCTTTGTTTATTAAGCTATGCAGTTATAACACAGTTAACTAAAACCTGAAAACAAGACTTTTTTCCCTTAACTCTCAATTGACATGGAAGCACTGTTTAGGAAAAAATTATTTGCATATTGGATCATTTTCCCGTAACTTTACTTAGTAATAATAGCTAATATTCATGGAACATTTGCCAGATACCTTGGATCATCTCATGTTTTCCTCATCACCCACATTTTGCAGATGGAAACAGCAGAACACCTTCCCTTCCTTTCGGTCTTCAAGTCGCAGTGATCTCCTTATCTTCTCTTTGGGTTTACCTTCCAGATACCATCAGCCTCTTGTCAATAATTAGTAATTTGTAGTATAAAATTATAAACATAGCAGAGTACCTATTTTAAGGATTCTGAAGATTATTTAAGCTGGAATTTCCCTTTGAAGCTAGCAGAGTCTATTAAAATTAAATAGCTTTGATGGTTTAGCATACAGAAGAGCTTATGTTATATGTGCAGACCGACAAATTTGTACGGAACCATATTTTAATTGCTCAGGCACTTTAAAACCAGGAAACTGATTTTCATCTTTTTTTTGGGGGGGGGTGGGGGGGACAAAGTCTTGCTCTGTCACCCAGGCTGGACTACAGTGGTGTGGTCTTGGCTCACTGCAACCTCCGCCTCCCAGGTTCAAGTGATTCTCCTGCCTCAGCCTCCTGAGTAGCTGGGATTACAGGCGTGCACCACCACACCCAGTTGATTTTTGTATTTTTAGTAGAGACAGGCTTTCACCGTGTTGGTCAGGCTGGTCGCGAACCCCTGACCTCGTGATCTGCCCGCCTCGGCCTCACAAAGTGTTGGGATTACAGGTGAGAGCCACCGCACCCAGCCTGATTTTCATCTTATATATCTTTGAAAAAAATAGAGGTGTGTGTGTCTAGTCTTTGCTTTTAAATCTCTTCAGCCTGTCTGGGTTTTTTATTGATTTCTGGAGTGAAACTGCTCACTGGAAGTTGGATATTGACATTAAGTGAAGGGACCGGTAAAATGGCCTTTTGGGAGAACTGTATGAAACCTGTAGAACTGAAAGTGAGTTATTGATGTTGAAACTTCTGTTTGTTTGAAGTCTGGCCTAAGTAGAGCAAATTTTAGTCTCGTTCTTTTGCTATATGGTTTAATTAGTTTTCCCTGATTTTGCCTGGTTTGTTTGTGGGTACATTTGGCTTGTTTTTTCTGTACCTAGTTAATGTTTCACTCTGTGTCCATCCTACAGGCTTTTTTTCTCTCTGCTGCACTCTCCGTGGATCCCTAATTGCAGAAAATCACCAAATAAATTATCTTGGTTGCCTTAGTTTCAGCAGTCACATATCTTTTTGAATTTTGCCATCAAAGTGGATTTTGGTGAATTTGCTAGTGTCCTTGGGTTCTTTTCTCATGTGTCAGGGGCGCTGGACCCCCTCTCGTGGTCCTGCACCTCCTCAGCAGTGCATCCCCATACAAGATTGGCTCGAATGCTGTGGAATCAGCTTTTCTATAGGGAGTAAGGCTGACTAGGGAATAGATGCTGTCACTGTGGGAATGTGGTGTCTTGTCCCTCCTCCCCAAATCCTCTATACAAGTTGCTGTTTTCACTGGGAATTTGTTTATTTTCTGCCATGATGCTCTTGTCCTTTTCTTTGTAGATGAAACTGAGTATGAGTACAGTGGGAGTGAGGAAGAAGAAGAGGAAGTGCCTGAACAGGAAGGAGAGCCAAGGTAACCACGAAGCCACTGTTCAGTATCCTGCTTTATGAAGGGATTAAGTTTTATGTTGTGCCAGGATTTCAGAAGACTCCTGTGTGGTGCAACGAATCTTAAATTCTTTGCTAGTGCCAGTTAGACAGCGTCTTACTATCTTCCATTCTTCTCTATTCTTGACAGATTCCTGTAAACATTTTTCTTCCCTGGATCCTCTTACCCAGTGATTCTTTACCAAGGGTTGTATTGTGTCCTCTCCCCAAGTCATTGATAAATGTGTGGGCCTGGGCAGGGGAGAGTGCCCCAGCATTTATTGTTCCAGAAGCCATGGACGGTGAAGGTGCCGTTGAACACCATTTCTTGTGGTATATAGAACATGGCTACACACAAAGAATTGTCCCACTCATGGACCAGCAGGACTGTGTGTGTCCTGATTTATTTTACGGTCTGTGTTTTAGTTTATCTGTGGCTCCCCAAGGTTCAGTAAAGCAGAAGGTTAAGGAGTCAGATTGGTTGCATGAACCTCATAATAACTGATGAATCAGAGAATAGAGGATTTTTGGATTGTAAGATGGGTGTGCCTGGCATTTGTCCATGCTGCAGGATGTGGCTGATGAAGTGAACAAAGGGAGGGTGGAAGGGCATCTCGAGAGACCTGTGGGGAGCCATGTGCCAGAGAATGGGACTTGGAAGAGAGAGAAGAGAATTTATTGAAGCTACTCCATCATCTCTTTTTCTTCTTGTGTAGGAGAGATTTTAATCCATTTTAGACAAAGAATTTCAGAGGAATTTGAACTGATTTCATGAGCAATGTAATTGTTTTTGAATAGGAGGAGGACCATATGATGAAAAAGGCAATTTAAGGAGATATGTTTGCCGTGCTGCTCTGGATGCCATGGCAGCGGAGAAGTAACTCGGTGGGGAGGTCAGCTAGGAAGGGTGTTTAATTGATCTTCGCAGTGGCTAATTCATAGGACCCGCTTGGGCTCAGCTGCTGACCTGGAAATGAGAAAGTGGGAGGGAATTATGACAGGGCTTGGTGGTTGACCAAAGACAAAGGAATGGTGTAAACACTGAAGAGTGGTCTGATGGTTCTGTTTACTGAAGGAAAAAAAAGGTAGTTAAAGGACTAGTGAAATCAAAGAAGGTGATTTCAACCTTCCCTTTTACTGAGTTTGAATCGTTATGAGAATCCTAAGTAGAAATGTCTTGTCAAGCAAACATCTAGGACAGCATTTTAAGACATTTACTAAATAAATAAAAGAAGATATGGGACTATTGAATTGTAGATATGGTCATTTTTGTGAATGTATTAGTTGCCTCCCTCAAGTCAGAGGAACTCAGAGAATGAATGTAGAAATGGAATAGGATGCTGGTGCTGCTGTCTCACTTAGAGGACAGTGTGATCTGTGCACACCCCTGAAAGCCCTACTTTCTCCAACAGTTCCATTGTGAACGTGCCTGGTGAGTCAACTCTTCGTCGAGATTTCCTGAGACTGCAGCAGGAGAACAAGGAACGTTCTGAGGCTCTTCGGAGACAACAGTTACTACAGGAGCAACAGCTCCGGGAGCAGGAAGAATATAAAAGGCAACTGCTGGCGGAGAGACAGAAGCGGATTGAGCAGCAGAAAGAACAGAGGCGACGGCTAGAAGAGGTAGCAAAAGGAAAATGTCCAAGTTGGTTGGTCTTTTCTCTTTCTACATTTACACTGGTAGTTAGCCACTCAAAGGAATATCCTCCGTAGCTTCCTGGGGTAATACTTATCCCCTGGCACAGCTGTTTACATAACTTGTGAAAGAAAGCTTACACTTTGGACTGGCAGGCCTTCACATTCCTTGAGGCCTTAGAAATGTTTTCCTTCCTTGTGAAAACTTGGATCTGCCTCACAGTTACTCATCAACATACTGTGTTAGATGCCGAGCAAGTGTCCCAAAGATGGCATCAGGCCAGTTTTGTGACGTCTTTGCATTATGGTTTAAGTTGACTTGCTCAGGATTGACCTGATTGCTTTTCCACTCTCAGCTTCTGAGTCCCAGTTTGTATGTGCATATTTTTCTGAAACTTCAGACCTTTTCACATGAAAAATTATTTTTTTCTCTAAATACCTTAACTTTAGGTATACTCAAGAGTAGGGGATGCAGATGAGGACAAATAGCTAATGCATGCAGGGCTTAATACCTAGGTGATGGGTTGACAGGTGCAGCAGACCACCATGGCACATGTTTACCTATGTAACAAACCACGTTCTGCAGTGTATCCCAGAACTTAAAGTAAAACAAAATTTAAAAGAAAGGTAAGATTTGGACTTAGAGGCAGAAACACAGGAAGAGTACCATGTGGCAAGGGAGGCAATACGGGAATAATGGTCTACAAGTCAAGGAAGGCTAAGTATTGCCTGCAACCACTGAAACTAGGAAGAGGCAAAGAAAGACCCTTCCCTGGAGCCTTCAGAGAGAACATGGCCTTGCTCACACTTTGATTTCAGAGTTCCAGCATCCAGAACTGTCAGAAAATAAATTTCTACTGGTCAAACACACACACACACACACACACACACACACACACACACACACACACACACACACACACACACACACACACACACACACTAAGGGATGCAGAAAACAATTTGAACCTGGAAGTTGTAGTGTCCTCTGGTGGAGAAGTACATTTTGCACCACCTGCTCGTTTAACTCATTAATATTGCTAACATTGGTAATGTGGTTACCTTACAGCTTTCATGTTTTTAATGCACAGAAATATATTATTTCCCTGTACAGTCATGGGTCGCTTAATGACGGGGATACATTCTGAGAAAGGCATCATTAGGTGATCCGTCATTGTGGGAACATCATAGAGTGTACCTACCCAGACCTAGATGGTACAGACTACTACGCACCTAGGCTATGTGGTGTGGCCTCTTGCTCCTAGGCTACAAACCTGTACAGCATGTTACTGTGCCTCGTACTGTAGGCAGTTGTAACACAATGGTAAGTATTTGTATATGTAATCATAGAAAAAGTATGGTAAAAATATGATATTATAATTTTATGGGACCACCATTGTATATGCAGTTCATCATTGACCAAAACATGGCCATTTCACCTGGGGGTCAGAAGAGTCTTTTGATTTTCTTTTCTTGACTGGCTCCTGCTGCATGCCTCACAGGTCCAAATTTCTCATTCATTATCATTTCTGTTTTTATTTAATTCACAGATATTGTTTTTTTCCTCCAGAAAAATGGCCCAACAGCAGTAAAGCCCTGTATTGATATTATCCAGTGGAATTTAGTCTATTAAATAGCAACACATGCTGTTAAATATTATCCTACTAATTTAACAGCACATTTTGGCATGGAATCTTTCATACACTTTGTGTATTTTTGTAGTCTGGATTCTGAAAACTCTTTATAATTTGCCACTCGTTTAGAAAAATTGGTGCCTGCTGAACTAAGGAGCCTGCAAATATTCAGCTAGGACTTTTAGAAGAAAACAGTACCTATGTTCCCCGGTAGTAGGGACAACTTTGCTGCTTATATGATGCTTTTGTAGCTAATTTGCAAACTCCTTGTAGTATTTTTGTTAAGACCTTTTCAACGTTCTTTGTAATAACTCTTGAATGAGTAGAGATCTGTTGAAGTTGCATATGGACTGTACTTACTATATTAGAATGCTTGAATTTTGAGACTCTGGCTGTCCGGCCTCTGCATGTGGTAGGTGGTGAAGGTGAGCGATGGCTCACAAGGAAGAGCTGAAGTTTTGAAGTCATTTTGTTTTATAAGCTACGTAGATGCTAGCGAGTGTCCGTGAAAACAAGAATTTTGTACTTGACGTGTTTTAATTAGCCCATTATGGATTTTCAAGGTAAGTTCAACTCAGGGTCATCTCTTTGAGCTTCTTTTCTCAATTAGGAAAGATTAAGAAAATATTGAAATGAGAAAAGTCACATGAGTAGCATTCCACTGGTTTGGATTTTTGGTCAGCTAGCTGCTTGTTATTAGCCTGGGTAATTAAGCTTTACTTAAACTCCAGGTCCGAGGAAGGTAATTTGGGAATAGAGTGATCCCTTATTTGGAGGATTGGTTCTAGGACTTCCCATGGATACCAGAAGTGCGGATGTCCAAGCCCCTGATATAAAGTGGCCATATAACCTGTGCACTCTGTTCCATATATAGTCATATGTTGCATAACAACATTTTGGTCAACAACTGACTACATGTATGATGGTGGTCCCATAAGATTATAATGGAGCTGAAAAATTCCTGTTGCCCAGTGACATAGCCTTTATAACGTGTAACGGGTTGTAGCTCAACCTGTTACTCGTGATTGTGGTGATGCTGGTGTAAACTCACGTGTTGCACTGCTGGTTGTATAAAAGTATAGCACGTACAATTATATACAGTATATGTTACTGTGTTTATGTATTTACTATATTATACTTTTTTTTTTTTTTTTTTGAGATGGAGTCTCGCTCTGTCACCCAAACTGGAGTGCAGTGGCCGGATCTCAGCTCACTGGAAGCGCCGCCTTTTGGGTTCACGCCATTCTCCTGCCTCAGCCTCCCAAGTAGCTGGAACTATAGGCACCCGCCACCTCGCCTGGCTAGTTTTTTTGTATTTTTTAGTAGAGACGGGGTTTCACCGGGTTAGCCAGGATGGTCTCGATCTCCTGACCTTGTGATCTGCCTGTCTCGGCCTCCCAAAGTGCTGGGATTACAGGCTTGAGCCACCGCGCCCGGCCTATATTATACTTTTTAATCATTATTTTAGAGTGTACTCCTTCTACACATTAAAAACCAAGTTAACTGCAAAACAGCCTTAGGTCCTTCAGGAGGATTCCAGAAGAAGGCATTGGGATCATAGGAGATGACAGCTGACAGTTCCATGTGTGTTATTTGCCCTTGAAGACCCTCCAATGAGACAAGATGTAGAGGGAGAAGATAGTGATATTGAGGATCCTGACCTTGTGTAGGGCTAGACTAATGTATATGTTTGTGTCTTACTTTTTACCAAAAACATTTTTAAAGCTAAAAAAATTTTTCAATTAGGAAAAAGTTTATAGGATAGAAATTTAAAGAAAGAAAGTACTTTGTACAGTTATATGAAGTGTTTGTGTATTAAACTCATAAAAGAATAAAATTAACTTTTAAATTTTAAGTAAGAAAAAGTTACATTAAGATTAATTTAATATTGAAGGAAGAAAAACATTTTAAAATAAATTTAGTATGGCATGAATGCACAGTGTTTATGAAGGCTACAGTAGTGTACACTAATGTCCCAGGTCTTCACATTTACTCACCACTCACTCACTGACTCACCCAGAGCAACCTCCAGCCCCTCAAGCTCTATTCATGGTGAGATCGCATTTGTAATCTTTTATAGCATGTTTTTACTGTACTTTTTTGTGTTTAGATACACAACTGCTTACCATTGTATTGCAGTTACTTAGCATATTCAGTATAGTACCAGGCTGTGCAGGTTTGTAGCCTAGGAGCAATAGGCTACACCATATGGCCTAGGTGTGTAGTAGGCTGTACCATCTAGGTTTGTGTGTGCACACTATATGATGTTCATACAATGAAGAGATCACCTAACGACGCATTTCTAGGAACATATCCCTGTTGTTAAGCAACACATGACTGTACTTTAAATCATATCTGGACTACTTAATACCAAGTACAATGTAAATGCCATGCAAATGCCTGTTATACTGTATTATTTAGAGAATAATGACCAAAAAAGCCTGTACAGATGCAATTTTTTCAAATATTTTTTGACCTAAGGTTGGACGAATCCATGCGGTTGTGAAACCTGTGGATACAGAGGGCTGACTATTAGAGCCATAATTGGTTCGTAGCCCTTTACTGACGTTAAGGATTTAGTCAGAACTGTTTGAGGAACAGAGATTATTTTATGAACAAAGTAAGTAAAAATGGTCAGCCTTGCTCATAAGATATTAACACTGAAAGGAGATAACTGTTAACTGTCAGCAGACTGGCAAAACATGGTCCATAAAGTAAAGGCTGTGGACAAACACATTGCAGATGCCACAAAACCAGGCCCACTGGGGTTGGGGATTTCTCTTGCCATCCACACACTCCTGTCTCTGCACCCTTTTTGCAGGTGAGGGATGGTGCTTTTGCCCTTCGTAGGTCCTTCATCTTTAAGACCTACATACACTCCCACCTCCCATCTCCCTTGGTGCTCTCTGATAACTGCTGCTGCTAGTATCGCCCTCCTTTGCTTCTCTGCTTTCTCCTCATCTCCTGTGTGAACTGGATCTCCTTTGGAAGTCCTTACAACTCTTCTGGAGTTTGTCTCTCAGTTTTGCTGAAAATGAGGTTTTTGTTTTCTCTTGTTTGGTTTGGATAGTTCCAGGAGGAAAAGGGGAGAATGCTGAGCTCATGCAGCCAAGTTCGTATGGAAAGTCTCAGCACTTCTTCCCGGCCCCTCCCCGCTGCTCTTTGTGTGTGTGGCTGTGCTCCCGGGGTCCTTCTCTTATGGGTACACTCGTATTTTGTCGGTTTACTCTAAGTGAGTTATCCAGATTCAGAAAAGGATAATTTTCTTCCTCCCTCAAAAAGGTGGTCTGTTTTGTTTCGGAGACAGGGTTTTGCTGTGTCACCCAGGCTGGAGTGCAGTGGTGCAATCTCAGCTCACTGCACCCTCTGCCACCTGGGCTCAGGTGATCCTCCTGGCTCTGCCTCTTGAGTAGCTGGGACTACAGGCATGCACCAGCACACCAGGCTCATTTTTGTATTTTTTGTTTTGTGGAGATGGCGTTTCACCATTGTTGGCCAGGCTTGTCTCTGACTCCCGGGCTCAAGCAATCCACCCGCCTCAGCCTCCCAAAGTGCTGGAATTACAGGCGTGAGCCACCGCGCCCAACCAAAAAGTTTTAATACTACTTTTCCTATTTGGAGCATCATCACACCTTTGGCTCATAAAAGACTTTGGATCTAACTAAATTTTTTGTTTTTCATTTTGTTCACAAGCCAACCTTTTCTTTCATCCAGTATTTATTTGCTTTTTAGGAAAAATGAAGCTTACTTAATTGTGGTGTCATTTTATACCAATAGTTTTGTGCTCTTTTTTGTTGTTGTTGTTGAATCATGATTTGGCATCCTTTATCTGTTCCTCTCTCCTCTCGTGACATTCACACATTTGGTTAGCATGTTTTCTTTGTCCTTTGTCTGAGTTTAATAAAAATAGTCTGGGCGTGATGGCTCACACCTGTAATCCCAGCCACTTTGGGAGGTCGAGAGAGGGTGCTCACTTAAGCCCAGGAGTTTGAAATTAGCTTGGGAATATAGCAAGACCCCATCTCTATTTAATAAAAAATTTAAAAAGAGGAAAAGGAAATAAAAATATTAAACAAGATGGTGTCCTGGAGAAAACCAGATGAGTTTCCTGCTACTTGTAATTCTCTTTCTATTCTTGAACAGTACTGATAAGGATATTCGGGTCTTTCCTGTCTCAGAGTCTTTTAGCTGGTATTTGAAAACATTTCTTACACCTTTCCTTTCAAAGCCTTTACCCCTGGACTCTCAGTTGTCACTTTGTGATTTTGGAAAATCGGCTTCCTCAACTGAGGGTAAATGTTAGTGTGAGCACCAGCAGTTTCTTTTGGCCTTTCTTTCACCAAGAGGACACACAGTAACATTTCTGTCATTCCTACAAAATCCCAAAGTGATTTCTCCAAATCTCAAAAGTTAAATTTTAGAGGGGTGGTGGAAGTAGAAGACATTAAAAACAAAGGGAAGCAAGAGAAAAAAAACTGTGTGAAATTTGATTAGTACTGATATTAAATTGTAACACTAGGAAAACATAAAAGTTTCTTAGTTAAAAAATTAACAAACTGTGCCATGCATGCACTGTGTGTTTCTTGGTTCTGAAATTTAGAAGGAAGTCAGTGAAGTCCTTTACTCTGAAGCACTTTGCAGCAGTTGCCATGTATTTGAAAGAAATAGGAACTATTTTCTCACTCCTCCTTTCCTACAGAAAAGTTCTTTGTTTTGCAGGCCATTAGTATCTAACATCAGGAGTACATGTTAGCACATGCTACCTTTCTTAAAAAAATAGTTTCAGCTTTAATATACAGTAATGCCAGTGCCCCTACAGCTAAGGCCTTGCTTCCTGTCAAGCTAGCAGCTCAGTTGGTATGCAGAAGGTGGCTGGCTTGCTTTTAAGAACTCCTTATAAGTTCTTAAATATTCTCTTGGCATCCCAGTCTGGTGCTTGGTTATATTTGCAGTTAAATTTTGTAGTGAGTTTAATTCCTCATACATGATTTATTATCTAAAGATGGGGAAGAAACGAATAGTTCTCCACTGTGACTTCATCAGAACTTGCAAATAAAAAAACTCAAGGGTTGATGATATATATATGTGTAGTAACATGGCTGTAGAAGTTCTTGGAAATAGCAGAGTCCAAAGAGTTAACTGGTTTATCAAAATATATTAGTTTCCACTGAAGCCAATAAATCCAGTGGAGTATATTTAAATAGATCTCACTATTATTAGTGTAATTTTATTTAGAAAAGTTTTTAGAATTGTGAGATGAAAGCTTTGCTTTTAAATACCAAACTAGAATAGGAACTTAGATAATTAAAGCTTAGTTGGAAAAGTACATATTTACTTAGGCACGCTTGGGAAATTTTAAGTAATAAAATCTGTATAGTTTGAGAGATTTGGTGATCACGTTAGGTCATCACACAGTTTTTCTATCTGTTTCTATTTTGTTTTTAAAGAAAAGATAGTTTAAGAAAATAAATTACATCAGTTTGTAAAAGCTTCAAAAGATTATATTGTGTTTATCATTCTTAGTTGGGTAAGCCTGAAGAAGCATGTTCATTAAAATTCTCTGGGCTTTGTTATTTGTAATCATAGGCATAAGGTTAACAGTACAGACTGATGTTATTTTGTTAATGGTGTGTATGTTTCAGTTTTTGATATTTTCTTTTGAAGTTCTAATGCAGGAGGCCAGCTTTTCACATTACCTATTAAGATATTAAGGGCTTTCTTATTTTTTAATGATTCCTCTTAGTGCCCCCAATTACCTCCAAATTGAGGGCCTATTCTGAATGTAGTGGTTTTTATGGTTGGTAGTTTAAATTCTTGCTCTCAATCTAGTTTACCACTTCAACTATTAGAATATAAGGTGGAAGAGAAGTCGGTAACTGTACTTTTTTTTTTTTTTTGCCTTAGCTATTGTTCTTAACTATTTGGTCCCACTAACCAGGACTTGCTTAGTGGGATAATGTTGGGAGATTTATCACTTTCCACACTGTCTTCTGGGTTTTTTTTTTTTTTTTTTTTTTAAAGGTACGTGACTTACCTGACCTGCAAGATTTGGAGGAAAGAAGCAGTTTCTAATTCATCTTTGTATATCTGTGGTGCTTAATAAGTAGTTCTCAAAGAGATGGATTCGTTGTTTGTAGTCTTTGTATCTCTGGAAAGGAAGGGCTCATTCAAATTTAAGCCTATGTGAAAATGAACCCTTGGGCTTGAGATCTCTCATTTGAGTACCAGAGGTACCTTAGAGTGAGTACTTTAGAGGACCTTTTACGATATCTGGAGGCATAAAGGAGGAGGCATAAAGGAGGTGTGTGTTTTTTTTTTGTTTGTTTTGTTTTTTTAAAGTATGAGACTCTATCCAGTGTAATAATTAAAGCTCAAGACTTTGTGCTCTTACTTGGTGATCTTGAAAAGATTGCCTTAAGATTTTATTGGATTTCATAGTACCTAGAGACCTGAATGGATTCCTGAGTCTGTCATCACTCTAAATGCTAAGTGTTGGGTAAATTCACAGCAGTTTCTGTTTTGGATGTCATATGCTAGGTATAAAGGTTAGATTCAAATAAAAAAAGTATTGAATTTCTCTTCTGAAGGTAATGTGTAATATTTACTAAGAGATAAGACATGGTTCCTGCTTTCAAGACGTTTGGAGTCTCTTTTATGTTCTAGTAACCAAAGGTATGGTAGTATCACCTGAAATTAAAAAGAAAAAGCCTCTCAGAAGGTTTCAGTTGACAGTTGAACTTTTTATACAGCATATCCTGTTTGTAAGACGTTGTTTGCTTGCTATTTTTTCTTTGATGGTATATTTTGAATTAAATTTATACATTTTTAATTGAATAAAATGTAATTATGTTGACATTATATGTACATATATACAGAGTGAGTTTGCACACGTACGAACATGCACAGTTAGACTGCCTTGTCCTGTGCAGCTCGTCTACTGAGCCTCCCCCGCCCCCAGCAGGAGCAGATACATGCTACCTGGGAAAAGTGAACAACAAAGACTGGGAACATGGAAACACTGAGTATGTGGCGAAAGATGAACTAAAACAAGGGCATTAAGTGAAAATGTAAATACTAATCAGTGTGACTGCAAGCGTGCTCACTTCACTCAGCTCCCAAAATGCTGGCAGACACACTTACTACAAATGCTGTCTCTTTTTCACACACCCTTTCCTCAATGCCGTAGGATATTGGAAGGATTCCCAGAATATTGTGACGATTTCTCTGGAGATAACTGACCAGCCCAAAGGAAATAAGGCCCCAGTGAAGTGATCAGGGTGAATCATAATCACCTTACTCTATTGCTAAGTAGTTGCCAGGTGCTCTTTGTCTATACTGTCCTTATAGTTTGCTTTTTAGGATCTTAAATATAAATGGACAGCCAAGATTACCAGACACTGAGGAAAATCTCTAACATGAAAGATTTTGAAACAAATAGGGAAAAGAACTCGAAGGATATAGAGACAGGGAACAGAGCAAAGCATCTCATACGTATATAAATATACACATGAACAGACACAAGACCTTATCCTTGGAAAGAGAAGATACTATATTTATGGAAAAAGAATACTCAGAAATTAAGAAGGAATTCTTGAGTTTTTTTAATTTAAATTAACACTCCCAGAAAGTGGGGGAGAAAAGACAAGCTGGTGGATAATAGGACAAAAGGAAAACTTGCAGAATCAATCCAGGCTGTCCAGGATGTCCACACTTACAGAATCAATCCAGGATGTCCAACTTCTATTTAATAGATGTTCTAGGAAGTGAATACTATAGAAAGAACATACAGGAATAATTTAAGCAAAATTTCCAGAAGTAAGAAATACGAGTTTCTGGATTGAAAGCCTCGCTGAATACCCAGCACATAAATGAAAAAGGTTCACACAAAGGCACATACATTATTGTGTATGTGCACATACATACATATATACATACATCATCTTTAGAATATTGAGGATGAAAAGAGGATCCTAGAAGCTGAAGTTGGGAGCGGGTAGAGGAGTGTGGAATGGGTCCTGTACTAAGTATCAAGAATCTGAATGGTCTCAGAATCTCTAGGAGCAACATCAGAAACTAGAAGATGGCATAGCAATGCCTTCGAAACTCGGAAGGAATGTTAATTTTCTTCAGCCGAAATTGTGTGTAACGTGTTAGGGGAAATAACAACTTTGCAGAGTTCCCAGAGGTTGTTTTGTTTTGTTTTGTTTTGCTTTGTTTTGTTTTACCTCTTCTTCTCTCTTCCTCAAGAAGCTGCTGGAGGATGTGTTCCAGCAAAGTAAGAAAGAAGATGACAAGGATTCCCAGGAAGTTTGTGGACAGAAATATAGGATGACTGGAAAACAGTCAGTGTCTCAGTGTCCAAGAATAAAGAAAGAATACCTGATTTCTTTAACTGTGTTGAAAGGAGTGTTATGTTAGTGCAAGAAACTTTATAGATTATTTGTGATAGGTCCATAGAAATCCAGTGGAACAAACGAAAAGTGAGATAAGTAATAACACCTTGATAAATAAAGATGGCATAGCCATTAAAGTTGTAGGTGTTAGACACTAGAGCAGGAGCACCATTCATTTTATGACCCCATCTCCACCCATGGGAGGCTGATGAGTTTTGTGTATTGAATTCGAAGAGCAGAGAATGGGGGAAAAGAAGATTTCCCCCGTTGAAAAACCTATGTAATAAGAGAGGCAGGACCAGCAGACTCAGAACTTCGTTGAGAATAATGGGGGTATAGTAGTCAAGTGAGAGAGACTGGAGTACCAAATCATTGTTGCTAGGCAGTTATCCCAGATGAAAGATACTACTTTACGTTTCCCAGGGCAGCATTTTTAAGTGTCGGCTTTCAGATTAAATACTAGTTGACAGTGGGGAGAAGACCCAGAAGGAATACTTAAACTATAATAAATGTGTACTTTGTGTATCCATTATCAATATGTCTAACATCCTGATAGCTTTACCCTAAGCTTTCTTGTTTAATGGTTAATTTTAGTGTCACAAATAAAGTTTGTGTTAATATTATTGGCTCTCTGTGTCTGGGAAATTTGATGGCTGTGCGTCCTCTAGAGCTGTTGCTATCCAGTAGCCACTAGCCACGTTTGGCTATTTAAATTTAAATTCAGTGCAACAAAATTAAAAACTCAGTTTTTCATTCATACTAGCTATATTTCAGGTGCTTATTAGCAACAGGTGACTAGTGACTATGGAGCAGTGCAGAGACAGAACATTTTTATTACCCAGAGAGTCCAGAGTCTAGCTTGTGCTTTACTGGCAGACAGCCTTGGGCTAGAAGAGTGAGTTGTCATCAAGTGCCCGGCGTGTCGTCTTGCTGTGTACTGTAGGGTTACATAGAACAGTCTGGGTTTAGAAAGGCTGAGTGAGTCTGGTAATTCAGTAGCATCTTTTACACCTGTTGATGGGCTGCAGGGTAGAGTGTAGTTAAGAGTATGTATGAGCTGTAGAGGCAGAGCAGTTCTTCCAGCTGGGGACTTGCTGGCTGTGTGACTTTGGGCAAGTCATTTACCTTTTCTGAAGCTGTTTTCGCATCTGTAAAGCAGGGATGAAATAATGACTTCCTTGGGTTGTTAGGAGACTTATATTAGGTAAAATAAATGGAATAGAAATATCAAATACTTAGCATAGTGCCAGGCACATAGTAGTAAGCATTTGCTCAGTGGCAGTTTCTGAAATATTTGTATTAATGATAATGGTCATAGTTATTCTTTTCAGTTCCTCTTTTCCTGATGTGTAACGTCAGTTCCTCTTTTCCTGATGTGTGTTTCTTTTTTTCCTTTTTAAAATTATTTGTCTTTCTTTCTTTGCTGGATTTCTATTTCCCTTTATTTCTTTCTCTCAATGTATTTTTCTTCTTACTTAAGGGTCCTGCATAACCCTGTTAATGATATCCAAGAATAAAGAATTTTCTGTCCCCTAATTGTTGTGGTGCAGTGAGCAGTGGGGAACAATAGTTATCAAAATGAAACTAAACCCTGTAAGCATTCACAGAATCACAATACTTTTGATCAAAATTCATGAGGAAGCCCTTACTTACGGGTTCGAGGGGCAGTATGGAAATAATTGGCCGGTAGCTGTGGGGCCCGTGAACCTCACTTCATTAGTGTCCACCTGTGACTGACTGATGAGCGCACTATAACATCATGAGAAAGATGGCGGGAAGATCCCTGATAATTATACGTTTTTACTTACATAGCAACAAAGGAGAGAGCGTGAAGCTAGAAGGCAGCAGGAACGTGAACAGCGAAGGAGAGAACAAGAAGAAAAGAGGCGTCTGGAGGAGTTGGAGAGAAGGCGCAAAGAAGAAGAGGAGAGGAGACGGGCAGAAGAAGAAAAGAGGAGAGTTGAAAGAGAACAGGTTAGTTCATAGAGAACGTACCAGGCTTACATTTGCGAAGTTTGTTACTTTGCAGAGGTGGGAGATTTTTAGAAAGTACACGTGATGCATACACACATGTACACACACACACATATACTTGGAACTTCAGATGTATGAACGTGGTGAAACACAATCGGAATGACACCAATAAATTGGGTCTCTTATCTTAAAAACGGTTTATAAATCATCATACTTTAGAAACCTTTTGAAACCAGTTAAGTGGTCTCTAAATAGTATAATATCTGAAAGATGTCTGCATGTATCTTCTCAGACTTGGCTTATATGCTGTGGACCCCAAATAGATGAGTGATAATTAACTTTTTAAAAAATAAAATTAAAAACCAACAGTAAGAAATTTCTTATGAGAAATATTTGAATATCCAGTGGCCAAGTGAATATTGTAATATATATCAGCATGTAATTCCGTATATACACGGTGCATTAAAAAAACTAACATTGATGAGTTCAACCAAAAAAGATCAAGTTTTAATAATATTTGCAGCATTTTATTAATGCCAGGTATGATTTTATTTAGAATTTTTGTTTTGTTTGTTTCCTGAACCACCTGTGCAAACAAAAATTGCCCTTAGCCTCTTTGCCTTTCTTGTCTTTGAATTGATCTCTTTGTTATCAGCTTGGAATAAAGAAAAAATGATACATGAGGACCAATTTAAATAACACTTGGTATCTGTATTTTAAACTTACAAACCATGGTGTTGACTTTCAAATGTGACTGTTCAGCTGCCGTCCTTTATGCTAAGCATGTGTCTTGGGCTTTCTGAGCCTTGGGTCTGCGTGCTCCTCAGTGTTTTCCCAGGAATTTCAGTGACGCTTTTTTGTGTTACCTAATTGACATTGTCAACCATTTAACTGTGTTGTGCGTGTGCTTTAACATTCCACTTTTGTTTATACCTGGGGGCTGCAAAGAGGAAAACACTCAAGCTTTTAAGAATTAAATTACCTAGAAATAATGATTACAGTTCGATTGTGAGAGGAGGGTGTAATGGCAGCAATTCATCTTTAATGCTCTAGTGGCAGTCATTAAATTTTGTGAATAGCAAGTATTTGGCACCACTTTAAAAAAAAAATTCTAAAATCGGTTTTATTCTGTTTTCCTCATTCTATTGTGAAATAGTAAGTCCCATGTTAACAGTGCTGTTGGACACATTTCTTTCAGCATAAGTGTGTATGTATGTGTAGATGTATGTTGTGTTGCGTATGTTCATTGACTATGTGTTAGGACCTTTGTGGTTTGGAGAGGACATGATTTTTCCAGTTGTCCCTGTGGTTTGAGGGCAGAAAACAAATGAGTGTACTGACTTGATCTTTCAAGTGACGATTTAATTCTGTTTTGTTCAAAGAAAAAAATGAGTTGGAAGTCAGGTTCCTTTGCTCAGTCACAGGTGGGTTAAGGCCACACAAGCCTTGCTAGGGGAGGTATTGCTGTAGCATATACCATGGAGGGTCAGGCATAGACACAAGAGATGTCGATCCCAGGTCAGAACCAGATAAGTTAGTCAGTGGCCTTCTGAGTAAGTCCACCTCCCCCCTCCCCGCCCACTGCCCACACCCCCTCAGTTGGCTTTTTTGGCTCAGTTTTCTTTGTTAAGTAAGGATTTCTTAGGATTTTTATATGCTGTAATTTCAATATTCTCCCAGAGATATTGGTTAACTAAAACTTCTGTTCAGCCTATATTGATGGCTATTTTTGTTTCAAGGTGTGCACCATGACACAGGGGATGGTCAGCAGTAGACACTCTGAAAAGGGAATCTGAATTTCAGGATAAAATATCTCCTCAGAGTCCTTCTTAGTCTATTCCTCTTCTAGAAAAAAAGGAAGCCTCTTTTGCTTGTAAAATGTGTTATGTTTTTCAAGGTTATTTCATATTGATCTAATTTCTGAACCTTAAAAAAATTCCTGAGGGTTGGGAGAGGAGATTTTGGATGCTCATTTCTCAAATGAAGAGACTGAGAAAAGGGGAGCTTTAGAGCGTGCTAGAGATCATAGAGCCATTTCTCAATGGAACAGGGACTGAGGCCTCCTGGTATCCCTGTCCTTTATAATGTGCATGCAGCTTCGAAGAAGGGTTTTACCTCTCTCCGTAACATATTTGGGATGTCTTTACCTGTGTTCATTGTTATGAAGACTAATCATTCTCTTCTCATTGAAAAGAAAAACCACCCCATCTGCACCTCCTCCTCTCTTTCTCTCCCCTTGTCCTTGTCTGTCTCTGTCTTTGTCACACACACACAAGCTTATCATGGAGCCTGGGTCTGTCCATTTGAGAAGAGTTGCCCAAGTCTGGAATAAAGTCATTCCAGGTGGCTTTGGAATTGTCAGTGAAAGCATGAATCATGTTTGTTGTATTTTAATATTAAGCAGGTTTTGGTTTTAGGTTTCAAAAATTGGTGATCTGTGCTTTTATAAATAATGACTAATAAGCAGATGTTTACTAATCAGAACCCTCTGATCCTTTTAAATTAAACTCTTGATTTCTCTGGAGTTTACCAACCTTAAGAGTTTACCAGCCTTAAAAGAGTAATGGCATACTCTTTTAAAATTCTGCATTTGTATGCAACAGCTGTGTTCTAACAGAAATACTTTTAGATCCCTTCATGTATATCATGGGAATACATATCATCATTTGTTAGGCTCCTTAGGTCTTACTGGCCAATTTGAAGTTCTTGGAGAAATCTTTAGCAATAGATTTTCTTGAGGTATTTACCACTAAGTGAATTGTCACTAAAGATGATTGGAGCAAATGGTTCTTGGTGCTCCATTCAGGTGGTTCTGATGCTTTTCTTTGGGATAAATTGATTGCTGGGTGATTTCTGTGTGACAGGAGTATATCAGGCGACAGCTAGAAGAGGAGCAGCGGCACTTGGAAGTCCTTCAGCAGCAGCTGCTCCAGGAGCAGGCCATGTTACTGGTAAAGCCCCGCCTCTGTTTCATTCTGTAGCATCAGGGCTCCATCATCCTTCCCCTAAGTCGAGCAAGCTGTGGTGGTCACCAGACCATTTTGGTTTTGCTGTGGGCAGCCAGGCTGAAATAGAGATGCCCATTTTATGGTCCTATTGGTAGCACATTGCAACGTGGTCTTTATTTATTTATTTCTCTTTAATAAGTTAATTGTTCTTGTTTGGTAGATCAACAAGGTTTTAAACAGAACTTGGCACTCAGTGAACACACTAGAATGCTGAGGGCAGTAGGTTGAAAGTACATGCCACAGAATTTTTACCTAGTATCTATACCACTAATACTCACATTTAATTGAATTATCTCTTACTCTGTCCAGTGATAATTATGGTTAGCAACAGCGGTGAGATTTTTCCACAGGTAATGTGCTATTTAAAATCCCAACTATTTTGCTTTCTTACAAAACACCGAGGGAAAATGTATGGTCACTTTTTTAAAAAGCCAAACAAATCCAGAGAAGAGGCGAGCTCTCCAGTGTCCCATAGATTTAGTGTTATCCTCTCCCTCTCCAAGGAGTGCCGATGGCGGGAGATGGAGGAGCACCGGCAGGCAGAGAGGCTCCAGAGGCAGTTGCAACAAGAACAAGCATATCTCCTGTCTCTACAGCATGACCATAGGAGGCCGCACCCGCAGCACTCGCAGCAGCCGCCACCACCGCAGCAGGAAAGGAGCAAGCCAAGCTTCCATGCTCCCGAGCCCAAAGTCCACTACGAGCCTGCCGACCGAGCGCGAGAGGTATCCTCTTTCCTTTGTCACTTAGACATTGCTCTGGAAAGCAGTACAATGACTCTTCAGAACTGTGTCATATGATTTCTAGAACAGGCCATAGAGGTTAGCTAATTATCTAGTTTCTTCGTTTTCTAACTAGGAAATTGAGTTTCAGAGGAGTGGAGGGCCTTGCCCAAGGTTTCAGATGCAGTCAGTGCTTTTTCCATAAAGGACCAGAGTGCCTCAGAAGAACTTGAAACTGAACTAAACAAAAAGAAGATTACATGACACAGTCCTTCTTAAAAATGTGGATGAAAGAGTGGTCTGATGAACTATTCTCCCAAGCTAGTATAAAGCTAAAGAGTGCCTGTGGCTTAACTTTCTGACTTTGCAGATGTCAAGATGCACTGCTAGATTGGTGTGTTAGGGCTAGCCAGAGCCTCAGAGTAGGCTGAGTAGGCTGCAGTGGGGACTGCTTGGAGGTGCGAGGTGGACGACAGGTGTGCCTGTAGAGGTATTGAATCCTGGCCCACAGGTGGCGGCAGCCTTCTATTGTGTCTGCCCTCACAGGCAGTAGATTCTAGAAACAAGTGTTCTGTTTGTTCTGGAGTGCTTTTATTTTTGATGGAGTGAAATGCATTCTGGATTTCTGATGATAGTTTTTTAGTCTGTTGGTTTAGTTGCTTGTGACAGATTACATTTTTCTACTTTATCATCATATACAGTCTTAGAATTCTGAGCAAGGAGGAGAGCTTAGAGACTGCCTTGCTAATTTTTATCTTCACAAATATTTTCTTTTTCCTGAATCTAATCCTAGCACTACTTTATCTACCTTCTGTTTTCCAGCTGCCCCTCTCTTTTCTTGTGGCAGAAGAAAACAGAACATTTGTCTTTAGATTTCTTCCACTCTTAGACTTTCTTTGATATTTCTGCTTTTCCCCTACTAACACTGAGTTATGTCTTCTCATTCTCTGATGCAGGTGGAAGATAGATTTAGGAAAACTAACCACAGCTCCCCTGAAGCCCAGTCTAAGCAGACAGGCAGAGTATTGGAGCCACCAGTGCCTTCCCGATCAGAGTCTTTTTCCAATGGCAACTCCGAGTCTGTGCATCCCGCCCTGCAGAGACCAGCGGAGCCACAGGTAGCAACAGTCAGTTTGCTGTGGTTGAGGAGACTCACGCAACGGCTCGCTGAGCCACAGGCCTACTGTAGTATCACAGTTTAGTTTGTCACCACATTGAAAAAGAAGAGAGATGAGCAGGAGTGACTTTAGACTAAAAGAAGGCGTACACTCAGTTGATAGGGAAATATTTTTTTCCTTTTTCTTTTTTTTGAGATTTTTGTGTACTCATTAAGAGTATCTAGAGTGAGTGATTTCTTCTAATTTTTTGCCTGCCCTAACAGCTGTTAAGTGCCTCCTTTTTCTAACACAAAGATCTTTTAGTTTAGTTTTTAGAGAACTGGGATTATAAATACATAGAGGGAGAGCCAGAAATTTTCTCTGAAGTATTTTAAAAGTAAGTGCTCTACCACGTGATGATCCCTGGCTCTTGGCCAGTCCTATGAATGGGCCTTAGATGATGCCCCTGAAATTCCATGCAAAATGTCTTTATTTGTTTAAATGTGTATTTTTTGTGGGAGTGGGGGGGAATGACCTTTTATCAGATTCTCACAAGGTTCAAGATCCAAAAAAGTTTAGATCTAGCGGATTAGGTGTGAATTTCTCTGAAATAGGCCGGGGAAAAGGCTGTGGCCCCTCCTTGGGTCTGCTGCAGCATTCTAGCCTTGGCCAGGTGAGGGGAACTGTTGGGCTGATGCTGTGTGCCTGGAGCAGAACCCACAGTGCTGTCCATAGAGGAGAGCAGGCAATGAAGATTACGGCTAAAGATCTTAGAGATCCTTAAAATGCCGATTTCTACTCTCTTGCTGAAAATTACTGACTTTTAGACATTTTCCCACTTGCCACTCTGTAATCCAGAATGTTAGGAACAAGTTCTTATGCTTGAGTTTATTTTTCACTGGTGTTTGCATGTGTGGGAGACAAGTTTATGTTCTTGCGGCAGGAAACTGTGGGATCTGCAGGATGGAGGAGTTTAAAAAAAAAAAAGCCGGGCACAGTGGCACACACCTGAAATCCCAGCACTTTGGGAGGCCAACGCGGGTGGATCACCTGAGGTCAGGAGTTTGAGACCAGCTTGGCCAACATGGCGAAACCCTGTCTCTCCTAAAAATACAAAAATCAGCCGGGCGAGGTGGCGGGCACCTGTAATCCCAGCTACTCAGGAGGCTGAGGCAGGAGAATAGCTTGAACCCAGAAGGTGGAGGTTGCAGCTTGCATTGAGCTGAGATAGTGCCACTGCATGCCAGCCTGGGTGACAGAGTGAGACTCCATCTTAAAAAGAAAGAATAGCTAGGACTGCGGCCAGGGGTATGTGAGGGTGAGTGAGTATTTTCACGAGACCAAGCAGTTTTTTGAGTCCGAGGAGAGCTAACAGATGGGCAGCTCCAGAAAGGAGGGGATAGAAAGGAAAGAGGAAAGCAGGAGAGGGTAAATGGACACAATTAGAAAGGGAAGAGAAGAGAGACTACTAGAATAGGTCTGAGGACTCGTGTTCTTTAACAACTTTACACTGCTTGAAGATCAGAGGATAAAAGTTTTCACACTGCAAATTAAACTTGCCGTAAGTGGAGAATCTTTATTTGGCCACTAATAGTTTAGAAAATAGGAGTTTCTGAATTATCTATACTAATTTTTGCATTTGTTATGAATTTGTGTAGTACCTAGAAAGAGTCTCCCATTTCCTTCTCCTGTTCATTCTTTGGGGGAAACTTTTCTCATGTAGGACTCTATTTTAAAGCTCATTTTTGATTATAATTTCAGGTAATACTTTGAATTACATGCTTTACCTCTGAAAATCTTAAACATTTTAGAAGTCTGGGATTATACCAATATCTGGTATTATACAAATCTCTCACCTGTATATTGTAGAAATCATACACCAGAACTAATTTCACATCTTGTGTTCGGAAAGGTTGAACAAATTGATTTAGTATTTTCAGTTTTTGTCAAGTACATTGATGTAATGGATATGTAGCCATCATTTTTTCAATTGCCATATTGAACAATTATTTTGGAACAGTAAAACATAATTTAATGAAAATATTTTATGGATTTTTTCAGAGATCATTTTCCCAATTTAGAAGCAACCAGATAAACTCAGTTGACAAGTAATTGTCCTATTTTTGTAATTTCCCAAGTGGAAGGAATACTCCAACAATAGTCAATTCAGGGAATCCATGGTACTGAATGTTTTTAAAGAAATCACAGTTCTTTATTTTCATCACTAATATGAAAGTATATGGAGATACCTAGGTTATGGGTGTTTGTAGACTTGGGAAAAATAAGAAAAATTGTTGGTATAGTTGAAAACTTAGCTGTTGTTGAGATACAGTCTATCAAAACGTGAGGGGTTTGTCTTTGCTCATTGAACGTGCCATTTTGTTACTCAGTCTGGTGTTAAATCTGACACTGCAGGTAATGTGAGGATGGCTAGGTAGGTTTGCACATTTGGCAGTGCCCTTTATCTTACGATTTTTCTGCCTGTCTCTGCCTTTTCAGTCTCTGCTTTGACATGGATGTGCATGCAACACATCATACCCACTTTGGGCTCTGAAAGCCTCTTTGTAAAAAAAAAGAAAAGAAAAGAAAAAAAGTCTTCACATTAACTGCTATCTGTAATGTTTGTCTGGATATTACAAAGAGTTTTCCTTGTAAATGTACATGTGTTCTTTTCTACATACTGTGTTCCTAGACCACTTCTTCACTTTGAAGTGTAACTGTTTCACTGCGTGGCTGACCTAACACTGTACCACCCCGGTGTGTATTCTGCCTCTGCCAGTTCCTGCTTTGGATTTGGTATTGACCAGAAAAGCCAGTTTTATGCAGAACGCATTGAATGTTTTGTGTTTTGTTTTCTTGTAAGGTACAGTGGTCCCACCTGGCATCTCTCAAGAACAATGTTTCCCCTGTCTCGCGATCCCATTCCTTCAGTGACCCTTCTCCTCCCAAATTTGCACACCACCATCTTCGTTCTCAGGACCCATGTCCACCTTCCCGCAGTGAGGTGCTCAGTCAGAGCTCTGACTCTAAGTCAGAGACGCCTGACCCTACCCAAAAGGCTTGGTCTAGATCAGACAGTGACGAGGTGCCTCCAAGGGTAAGGAGCAGAAAGACAGATGTGTGCTGCTTTTTTCTTTTTTGTTATTTTTTTTTAAGATTATTTATTTTAATTATGGGTATGCAACTTTACCAAATTTAAAGGGGCATTGAAATTTCAAAGGGACTTTTTAATGGTGAGGATAAAGTTCCATAGTTAGACAATTTTATTCAGCCAGTGGCCAGTTAGCGTTTTACTGCTGTTAACGCTAAATAAGGCAGCAAAATGATGTAAGAGTAAGTCTACAAAGAATTGGCTTCTTAAACAAATTCATAATCTATTTTAGCAGTTTTTCTGTATGTTTATGCAGAAGCTATGTAGTTTTGCAATATTAATGTCAAAATTTTTAGAAAAGGTCTTATAAGAAAAATTTTATTTTCTTTTTAAATGTAGGGGATTTTGTTTTGTTTTTGTGTTTACATAATGGTGAAATTAAACAAAAGAGCCAATGTCAATTTATTTTTCCTCATTTGGAATTTGCTTCCTCTGAATATTTTCTTGCTTCCTGCCAGTCTTTGCTTCCTGCCAATCCATTTATAGACCATTGTTTGGTTTCTTTGAGCTTATTTCCTGATTCTCACATTATCTCAGCAAATGCTTTGTATGTCCCTGCTACCAAGCTTCAGTCCAAACATCATTTAAATGTTACAGGAGCATAGAAAGGCTGTTTGTACTGGCTTCTTGGATGCCTGTGACTAAATTTTCTCTCTGATTGTATGTATCAGTGTAGGACCAGGGAAGGAGTGGGGATGGGGAGTGGAGGTGATAGGAAGGACTGCTTTTAAATATTAGGACTGCTTTAAAAATATATTTTGGTTGGGAAATATTTTTTTTTCCTCTCATGTTTTCAATAATTTAATTGCTATATTTTCTACTTAAAGGTTCCTGTGAGAACAACATCTCGTTCCCCTGTTCTGTCCCGTCGAGATTCCCCACTGCAGGGCAGTGGGCAGCAGAATAGCCAGGCAGGACAGAGAAACTCCACCAGGTAAAAGACAAGTGAGCGCTGAGAACAGGCCTCCTGTGCGGTCTACCACAGCCTTACATTGTCTGTTTCATAAAAATGCTCTTAAACACAGAAGTTCTGGGGCAAGGAGATTGTTAGTTATAAAAGGAAAAGCTGCCATAAAATCCATCAGCGTGGATGGCATCAAGTTGATGTGTAGTAAAAAGTGGGTTTGAATCCGGACGTGCATTAATATAGTAACTCTGAAATTTAAACTACTTTTCTCTGTATGAGTAAATGGAGGGAGCACCAGGGAAGGGGGAGAGGTTCTAAGAGAACTGTGATCAGAGGGAGCTTTTCATCTAAGGGACGTTGTAAGGCCTGTGGCATAAAACAGAAATCACAAACAGGTTACTGAAGAAGTCACTGGTTGACTGACGGTCTGCAGTAAGCAAGTGAATTAACCAAATAATATCCTTTTTAGGTTCTAGAGCTGCTCTATCCAGTACAATTAGCTACAGAAGTTTCCTTAAATTTAAATTAAAGTTTAAATTTAGTTAAAATGAAATACAGTGGGAACTTCATTCTGCAGTGCACTGGGTATATTCATGAGCTCTATAGCCACATGTAGCTAGTGGCTATGATATTATCCAGCTCAAATATAGAACATTTTCATCATAACAGAAAGCTTCATTGACCAGCACTATCATAGGGAAGAAAAGGTGATTATATTGAATGTTTTATATCTTGATCATCACTGAACCTCTAAAGTTAGCCTTCTGCACATGGAACCTTGGTCTGACTTGAAGTGTCAGATGGATGATGGCCCAAAAGCTGCACAGAATCCTCAGCACTGCTAGTGGTAGGGGGACTGTGGTGTTCTTCTGTGACCAAGTCTGTGTCATTAATCCTTACCTAGCACATGTGTGCTTTGGGTTCATCCATGGCAGGAAATCTATTCCAGTCCATGCTTTTTCTGTACCATTTCCAACAGCCCATACAAAGGACTGTTCTTTGTAAGTGTCAGTTTTTGAGAACAGCAGCAGGCAGGTAAGAGCAGCAGCCTAGAAACAGAATATAGTTATGCATATAATTATACAAATATATGGAGTATTTTCCTAATGTTAAGAACTGGCATGTAGCTGTGACAGAAATGTTGCTACTTCTATACTGAACAGTAGCATTACATCTCACACCTGATGATTTTAGATCTAATGGTAGGATATCATTTAGCATACAAACTAAAAATATATGAGATAAAAATCCATGAATAATGTCATTTTATCTTTTGGTGAATTTAATGTTGAATGCTGTTTATAGACTGTTTTTCTCGTCCCTACATTTTAAAGACATTGGATGGACACACGATGGTACTGCATCTCGAGATGATGCATTAGCTGTTCTCACTTCCTCTTTTCTCACAGCAGTATTGAGCCCAGGCTTCTGTGGGAGAGAGTGGAGAAGCTGGTGCCCAGACCTGGCAGTGGCAGCTCCTCAGGGTCCAGCAACTCAGGATCCCAGCCCGGGTCTCACCCTGGGTCTCAGAGTGGCTCCGGGGAACGCTTCAGAGTGAGATGTAGGCTGCCTTTCCTTTGCCTTTTCCCTGCTAATGTTTTGGGCTGTGATCCATATATTGGAAGTTCGTCTTAATCTGTGGTTTGTGTGTAGCCACACATCACAAAACAATGTTTTAGCGTAGGTTGCTAGTGACAATAACAGTCATCCTGATTTTAATCATAAAGGAGCTAAATTTTGAGAGCTTTATATATACCTAGCACTGTGAGTGCTTTACAATTTAGTGGGATTAACTAACTTTTCCAAGGTAATGGGCTAATATGTGAGTTAGGATTTGAACCCATTTCTTACGGTCTGGGCTGCAGAGCCTATACTGTCATCAGTATTGGTTATTTTAATGTACTCGTAATAGATTAGTGAATATTCCCTCTATTGTATTACTGACATACTGTGACAAGGTATACATTGTGAACACGTGTCAAAGTGAGTGTGATGATGGAGGGTTTAAGTAAAAGAGTTAGGAAGGCTGCTGGAGCCCTCCTTGGGCTCTCTCTGCTCTGTAGTTCATACCTGCATGTGGAGAGCCTGCCATGAATGGGCAGACAGGAATGGGCGGGGTGGGCAGGGCAGCTTCGTAATACACATCCATATGTTGATATGTGTCCGTCCATCTTGTCCCTTTTAAACCCAATAGCGTCATCCAAGTCTGAAGGCTCTCCATCTCAGCGTCTGGAAAATGCAGTGAAAAAACCTGAAGATAAAAAAGAAGTTTTCAGACCCCTCAAGCCTGCTGTAAGGATTGTGCAAAATCAGTTTTACTTATTTCAGACTTGAATGCGATCTTTCTATTAAAAATAGGTGGTTGAGAGGCCTGCAGTCTCTTCTGCGAGGGCCCCTCACAGAGTTGAGGAATTATAAGGAATGACCTAAACCCCAGACGTATTTGTTCCCTTCCATTGGTGTCATCTGCTTTCCCTGCATAAAGTCTCAAGTGGGTGAAACTTTATGTTCTATTGTTCCAGCCATACACTTGGTGTACAGTCAGCCTTACAAAATAATGCAGAACAAAGTATAGTTTTTATTTAGTGAAACTTCCTTCTAAGGAAACTGATGTTTTTAAAAAAATACAAAAGAAAAGGTTTTTTATCTCTTTCTTGGCATTAACCTTTATTTATTCTGGTTCGGCATTTACAATACTGGCTTTTAGAGTAAGTTTTAAAAAATCACCTTCTTAAACTCACTGGTTGCCTACCTTCTGCTTTTTGGTACCTGGGGTGACTGCTCCTCACCCTTCTCTTTTAATCCCTCTGATGTTACCTGACCATGTAATTGTGCACACTTTGCGGAATTTTAAGCCTGTCAAGAGTTTTCATTTCCTGCTTGAACTGATTTCTGTACTTCTCCCTCTCCCCTTCTTTCTCCCATGCTTCCTTGTACTGTGCATTCCTCATCAACGATGGCTTCTCGGACTACACGAAACTGCGCTGTACTGAAGGGCGAAGTGGTAAGCGCCATCTCTGAAAAGTTCTGCCTCAGAGCAGCACTCCGACCGCCTGTCAGCTCAGCTTGTATTCAAGCTGCGGTCCTGCTCCTTCCTCAACTTGACTTCTTGTTCTGTTCTGGAATATAAAAACCTTAAACTTTACTCCAGCTTTCTTAACATAACATTTGCTGTATTTATTGTTATTAAATGTAGCTTTTTTGACTAACTGTTTAAAAAGCTGCAGCTATAACCATGAAATAATAATAGCAAGACTCAGAGTCCAATCACTGTAATTTCAGAGGCTCAAGCTCAAAGAAAAGAAATATTCTCAACTGTGGGGGAAAAAAAAAAAGAAAGAAAACCAAGTTGGAACTGCTAGAAATAAAAGACAAAAAGAGTTACATAGACTGCCTTTTAAAAAAGTGGTTACTTTTAAATAAAATTCCCCAAAAAAGATGAATTTGGAGTTTCGTATGAAAATGTGGAGTATAAATAGTAATCACTCTTGAAAATTATTATTTGGTGGATTGATTGAATCTTAAGAATATCTCAGTGTGGAAGAGTAAAGGGAAACGAAGCCTTTTGAACAAATTCCACTACTGGTTTCTTTTCTTTCGGATATTCCCGTTCATAGGTGGTGTTACAGGGAGATGTGGTAAGGCTTGAAGGAGGGCGATAGGGACGCCCACAGCCTCCTGTCCCCCGCACTCAGGGTTGCCACTGTCTCTTCATGTGTCTCGGACTTGTCCATGAAAGTGGCAGGTCGTGAACAGTCAGTGAAGTGAGATGTAAATGGCATCCTGGTGCTCACTTCACTCCTCTTTCATTGTAATGTAGGTTTGAAGTTTTTTGTTTTTTTTTGTTTTTCAGTGTGAGGTAAAATTCTAGATCAGCAAATGTATATACATAGATCCTTGAGCTTTGGTGAAAAGACACATGCCTGTATGACAAAGTCTTCTTTAAAGGGGGCAGTCCAGAAAGCAAGCCTCTAGTTAAATAGGCCTGATTTAAAGAGTTGTGGGAGGAAAGTTATGTTTCTACAACTTTTATTAATAAAATATTAAACTTAAAATGTTGATTATAGTAAAATATTAATGTTTATTAAGATTTCATAAATATCCTACAAATAGTAACTATAAACATTTATTAAAATTAAACCTTAGAGCGTTGAAGTTTTTAATAATAAAAGTTGAAGTAAAATAAAAATGTGTCCCTCAAAACCTTTTATATCAGGCCTGTTTAACTAGAGCGTTGCTAAGTCTAAAGAAGACTTCGTCATATAGGGAGATGTCCTTACAACAAAGCCCAGGGTCTGTGTATATACATTTGTTGATCTAGAATTTTACCTCATATTGAAAAACAACAACAATACTGTGAGCTTATCATGAGCAGATCATTGTGTGTTTTTATTGTCATGGGATTTGAACTGTATTATGACATCTTTGACCTTTTTTGCTGTCTTCTGTTTTTTTTTATCTCTCTCTTGACTTTCTTTGGTTTTTTCTATTAAAAGCCGTAGGAGCTCACTTTCTTATGAAACTGGGTAACTACTCTACAAAAGTCTTACAAAACTGACATTGTGGCAGTTTATGGTTAAAGAACTTGTCATCTTCTCCTGTCCCTGCACCCCCGTTGCCTTACTTAACTCTCTCTTTTCTGTCCTTTGCTTTAGGATCTGACCGCACTGGCCAAAGAGCTTCGAGCGGTGGAAGATGTACGGCCCCCTCACAAAGTGACGGACTACTCCTCATCCAGTGAGGAGTCGGGGACGACGGATGAGGAGGACGACGATGTGGAGCAGGAAGGGGCCGACGAGTCCACCTCGGGACCAGAGGACACCAGAGCAGCGTCAGTCCCTGGCCTCTTTTAGAGAGGATGAAAGTATTCTCTCAGAGCCTGCTTTCCGCTGGGACTGGGACCCAGTTGATCCTAGACTATTGCGTGACCCCATGAGCACTTACTCTGTAGTTCTCATGGATTCAGCAGCAGGCCGCCTTGTGTTTCCCCTTCTCTTCGTTGGTGTGTGCATGTGTCAGTGCTTCCCCAGCACCCCAGCGTGTACTTTATTTTTTCCTTTTGATTGGAGGATATATGATCCAGGGGAAATTTCAGTTTGATATAACTACTTTAATTAGCTGTAATTACTCATTCTAAGTTTTTGCTTAGAAACAAATGGCACTGGAAGGAAGTTCTTTGTTAAAGGGAGAAAGCTAAGCAGTTGCTTTTTTGGAGGAGGCTTTATACCGGTAGCCTCCTCTCATGTTTTGATTTTGAGAAGGCAGAAAGCCTAAACAGGATCTCCTTGACTCCAGAGATGAAGGCCTTTCACTTCTGGATTTTGCCTCCGTAGGTCATCTCTGAATTTGAGCAATGGTGAAACGGAATCTGTGAAAACCATGATTGTCCATGATGATGTAGAAAGTGAGCCGGCCATGACCCCATCCAAGGAGGGCACTCTAATCGTCCGCCAGGTACCCGTGTCTTCTCTGTCGTCAGAGGCTGAGCTTCTCCTGTGGTCATTAACCCACTTGCTCATTCACTCACTCATGCTGTTTCTCCATCATCATCTGTTTTCATGTTAACAAGTCCCAGAGGGTCAAGTGTCAAGTGTCGGGGGCTAGGGAGGCAGGTGTGTACTGCATGCCCGGAAGGTAGCGAGTAGTCTCCACCCCACATCGCTGCTCCTCTGCATGTCTGCGGCAGCCCTCATTCAAGCACCGCGCTGAGTCTCACAGTCTATGTCTGAGTGGGAGAGAAGCCACAGGGAGGCCTTAAACAGGCTCGCAGAGTGAGGAAGCAGGTCTGGAGTCTGGCAGAGTAACTACCTTGGCTCTGCAGAGCACGCTTGGCTCTGAGTGTCTGCAGTGCCACAGCGGGAGCGGGTGAGGCAGGCAGGACGAGCCTCATCACAGGCCCAGAGACTCGGAGAGCAGAAGAGTTCGGGAGGTTTCTCTTCTATGTTCCAAAATGTTAGTTTTCTTACTTGTTGAATAATTAAATATGTGCCACTCAGATATGCTCAGTTTGGATCACTAAGCTTTTTAACTGTCTGTTCGTTTCTTAGCTTAGACTTAATTAAAGTGATGCGCTTCTCATTTAAATAGAACAGGGCATCTATTTAGTATTTTGGACTTTGCCCTAATTGTGTTTCATGCTATGGCAATGCATTCGGATGGAAAGTAGGAAGAACATGGAAAAGACCAGGATTCAGAGAATCCACAGGTACTTTCTGGAGCTTTACAAAGAAAGATTTAAAAAGAAAAAAAAAAAGGATACTGGTTTTGGTAACAGAAGCTAGTGCAACAGATAAACCAGATTAAACGCTCACTGCTCAAGTCGCGCAGCCACCAGATGAGGTACTTTGAATTCTGTTGGCTCAAGTTAGGCATTTGATGAGGAAGTGTGAGCAGTTCAGGCTAATTCCTTTGGTTTTTCCTTGGTAATTTAGCAGAATTTATAAATCACACAGCACCTTAAACAAAGCAGTTATCAATAGGGCCATAGGCAATTTTAGCTGCGCTTGAGCGAGACAAGTGTGCCTGTTTTTTCTACAGAGTACAGTTGACCAAAAGCGTGCCAGCCATCATGAGAGCAATGGCTTTGCCGGTCGCATTCACCTCTTGCCAGATCTCTTACAGCAAAGCCATTCCTCCTCCACTTCCTCCACCTCCTCCTCCCCATCCTCCAGCCAGCCGACACCCACCATGTCCCCACAGACACCCCAGGACAAGCTCACTGCTAATGAGGTATGTCTCGCACCACAGCTGGCTGCTTTCCTGGGGTTAGACCAGCACTGCCTAGGAGTTAGTTTGCAAAGGAGACCTTTCCAACACCCTCACCCCTTCCCTTCCCACCCTGCTTTCTCTGTCACCTACCCTTCTCCCCAACCCCAAGTAACATGTTTCAGATCTGCATATAAACCCCTTAACCCTAGATCAGCTCCCCAAAACTTGCCAGTTCGCTGTTTACTGTTCTCTAGATAAGTATAGTTGCATGGCTTTCTTTATCTAGTTTTTTTTTTTTTTAAAGTCTAAATAAAATGCTGTGTCCTCAGATCCATATTATGTATTTGACATGAAATTCTTATAGTCATTTGTGGAATCTGCCCTTTTCATTCTTTTTATCCAATAAATAAAATATAGGAGGATTCGGTTCAGCAGGCTTGGCCTTATCTGGACAAACTTGTTATCCTGTACAGGAATCTCTTTCAAACAGAGCTGGTGTTTTTTTTTTTTTTTTCCTTGTTTTGGGGGTGGTTGTTGGTTGATTACTCTTACTTGTTTTCACCAACCCTATTAAGGATTTCGTCCTTTGAAATTTATAATCACTCAGTGGTTTGGAAGCCAAATTATTTTTGGGAAACCTAGAAAAAATTAGGATGTTAAGCAAGAAGGGCAAAGGTTTGAGCTTGTTTTTAATTTAAAATTTTGTGTGGGAAATCTGTGTGCTCCTTTGAAGGCTTGGTTGTGGTGCTCAGTCTGGGTGTTAGCTCAGTCTGGGTGATTCTTTGCTCTTTGAACAGGGTAGTAGTGACGTAGCTCACTTGAGCACCCGTATTGAATTAAACAAGTGATTTGATTCCACGGAAGATTTGGTTTCAGTGCCTTTATCTACCAGTTGAGGGAGGTTAGAAAGAATCAGAAAAATCCTTCCTTCTGAGGAGCAGGGGCAAGTCAGCTGCTTCCTAGACAGGCTTGGCATCGACTGGACTGGCCACTGACTCATGGCACAGGGAGGGAAGCTGCCAGGGGACAGATGTTCAGGTGGGAAGCTTCGGAGAGGGCATGGGCTCTAGGACATGGTGACTCTCGGTGTCCATGGAGGGTTCAATGGTACAGGACAAAAGCACTTGATCAGACATGTTCCTTTTTTCTCCTGAGATCTATTTCCCACCTACACTCACATTCCTCCTTATATTTATATTTTAAACTTTGCTCCATTTCGCTCTAATGTGCAGTATTTTACTATAACCCTTAACTCACTAAACCGGCAAATTTATTTTTCTGTTTGTTTTGTTTTTACTTGTCATTACATTTCCACTTAACAATTTGTTTCACTTTCTTTGTGTTTTTTTTGTCTTAAGTTACATTATTAACCAAAACACCAGTGCTCCTAAAAGATCAAAAGGATGTGCCTTCTTTTGTCATTTACACTTTCACTAATGAGTCCCCATTTGGTATGGGTTTAATGGTGATGCACCTAAAACAACAGTAGCCAAAGCTTCTGTAGCTTTCTGGCAAGAGGCTCAATTTAAAATAACTAGAATTATTAATAATTGCCAATATTCCAGCATAGATTATTTGGACTCTTTTGGGTAGGAGAATAAATTCAGAAATTGGTGAATTGAGATAGACCAATTCACCTCCTTTAGGAGTTTCATTATAAGTATTTACTTAATTTGTTTTAAAGCTAGGCACACGAAGCATAGATTTCATTGGTAGCTTGCAGCACCGCTTTGTAGATGAGCAATGTCTCTGGTAGAGATATGGCTCCTGCAGTGGTTCCAGGTAAAGCAGCCTGCCCTGAGGGTTGCTATGCCATGTGGAAGCTCCCTGCAGAGCATTTTTTGGGGTAATGATGCAAGAGAAATAGAGCAAAGTATTGGGAAATAGTTAGTGCAATGTAGAAGTGAATTGAAATGTATATTTTTAATGTTCATTTTTAAAATGCCAGTTGTATTAATAACATTGAAATTTACATTGCAGACTCAGTCCGCTAGTAGCACACTCCAGAAACACAAATCTTCCTCCTCCTTTACACCTTTTATAGACCCCAGATTACTACAGATTTCTCCATCTAGTGGAACAACAGTGACTTCTGTGGGTAAGTACAGTAGCAACAAGAAAGCAGCTGACAAATGGGACTTTATCTTTGAGTTGCTCTTTTGAGTGGCTTAGGTGTAGCTGGTTGTTCACAGGCACAGACCTCAGGTACAGAAACTTCCCATCCCAGTTGGATTGCCTTATTTGCAATGCTCTGCAGAGTCCATTTCCTTTTTCCATATATATTGCTTACAGATTTCTTCTCTCTGACAAAGTGTTGGTTATACCACATGAATATTTACTTGAAGTGTACTGGGGGAGGGAGGCAGGCATGGTGTGTGTGTGTACAGAAAATAATTTCAAATGTATTGTGTTTCAGTGGGATTTTCCTGTGATGGGATGAGACCGGAAGCCATAAGGCAAGATCCTACCCGGAAAGGCTCAGTGGTCAATGTGAATCCTACCAACACTAGGCCACAGAGTGATACCCCAGAGATTCGTAAATACAAGAAGAGGTTTAACTCTGAAATTCTGTGTGCTGCCTTATGGGGTAGGTGTCTAGCCACTCCTCTAACACTTTCATTTTTATTCTGAGCAGTGGCTGGTCTTTTAGAGAAGTACTGCTTTGAATAGTTTGTGGATAGACAGGATGGAAGACTTCTGTGATGCCCGTCTCCTGTCATATGCAGACTGGTGTGGCACACGTATATGCTTGACTCATTTTAACTGTCAAATATTGGAATGATTAATCTCCATTTTACTTTTATTGAATAAATTTTTAGTAGTAGTTTTGTTACATGGATATATTGTATAGTGATGAAGTCTGGGTTTTTAGTGTAACTCTCAACCCAAATAGTGCACATTATACTCAGTAGTGTACATTGTACCCCTGAACCCTGAGGTTGACAGTTTTCACTATAAAATTCAATCATATCTAGCAGTGGAAATGTTGGAGAAGTATATTTATAAAAACTTACTGCAACAGGCAACCCAGTATTTTTCATTTTTCATGCTCGTAATTTCCAAGGACTTTACAGTGACTGTATTCTTTTGACTATGAGCATTCAGTACTTTATAAAATTATACAGCTGTACAATTATACAACTTGGAAATATATCATGGAGAAGTAGATGATAGAGTGTAAGTGCCACAATACCTTCAGCTTTTGTGTTTTGAAAAGTGTCTTCAGCTTATCTTGTTACTCCCTCATTCCTTCTCAATGTAAAATCTTGAGGTTGATGTTTATATGTTTTTTTTAGAAATGCAAATAGTATTTCTTCACAAGGCTCATATTTTGTGTAGTTATTATCAGATTCTTGACACAGGAGTTTAAAAAAATCTACTTGATACTGAAGATTGACCAGGAAAGTAACAAAATATTGTGTAAAATAGAACCTTTGAAATGGTTTCTGTGTGGCAGCAGTTCTATCAATAAATATCTGTCTTTTCTGCCAATAATTTCTAAGCTGTTTTAGATCAACTTGCCTAGATATATGCAGGGAAAACACTAAGCATAATATTCAAATAAGTTCCACCTTGACACAGATACAGTCAGGGCAGAATGGCCAACCTCAAAAATAAAATTGTATGAAAATGAATCGCATATTACATATTTAAATATTTTTCTTTAAGTTGTACAGCATTTTTTTTTTTTTTAATCTCTAAGCATTAAATCAGTATCCCCACAAGCATTGCTTGGGTAGATACTCTCCTCCAAATGTTGGGATAATCCCAACTCGGTCAACTCTATAAGGACCAGGCACGAACTGAGAGACAGCTCTAGGAGGGTTGTTCTCTCAGTGCCGTCACAATTATTTATTTCAAATTATCTGGAAATAGGGTGTGGGCATACGTGTATGTGCCATGATATTCTTCCCCCTCACTCCCTCTACACAAATACTTTATTCCTTGTCTTGGTGAGTTTATGACTGAGGAAATCAGCACATACATATATGTATCCAATTCCCTAGGAATGTAAGGTCGTCTGTGCTACATGTTACAAAGGTGATTCTGACAGTGAAGGTTCTAGATCAAGGAACAAGAGCATTTGGAGAAATACATGAATGATCAAGAGGGAGAAGTGCTTTGGTCAGGCGGTCATCAGTCTTAGATGCCAGCCCAAGGCCTTTGGGACAATTTCTACATGGAATGTGCAGTTTTTGAAGGTAGTCATAACTTGAGTATTTTAGCAAGATTAGGATTGATTGGCTGTACATCATGAGAAAGTGGAGAGAAGCTCCTTTAACAACCTTAATTAAGGTCTCTATCTATCACGTACAAGGTTGCCAAAGCCTGAACAATTGTGAGAGCAGAGGAAAGGGAAAGTAGGCACAGAGATGAGGTGTTCTCTGTCTCTAGTGGCCAGTTTTAGCTAGTTTTGCAGAGCAGCTTGGGAGCTGTTGATAGAAATAGCAAAAGTCATGAGGCTAGTTTCAGTAGAGATCTGCAGTGGGTGGAAAGCAGGAGGCAAAGTAGCAGAGTGGAATTAGGAGTCACTAGTTTTGAGGCACGCTCACACACAGGTGTGTGTGTGTCACCAGATGGACAGCAGTGGAAATGTCTCCACTGAAGAAGCAGAGGGCAGGTGTGGAAACAAGGAAGGAGATGTCACATCACAGCAGAAGAGTGTGGAGACTGTGACAGTACAAGGTTAGAGAAATAGGGTGAGTCACATGGGGAGATCACAATATTTTGATAGTCCTAAGAAATGGAGGGACAGGAGAACTGAGTGCAGTTGTTTCTTGATGGTGGTGGAAAGTAATCTTTAAGAAAAGCTTAAACATGAGTGATGGAAGCCAAATCATAAGCTGTTAAGGATTTGAGGGCTGTATGTGGCCCATTCCAGAGATTTGCCAATGAAAGATAAGGAAGCACAAAGAGATCATGGTATCAGGTGAAGATTTGTTCAAATGTGTGATGTGGCTAATTAGACATAGAATCTGTAAAGACAGGAAATAATCAGCATATAACATTCTCGAGGAACTGAGGAAGAATTAGAAACTAATGGATTATGAAGGAAATTGATGGGATAAGGGTTTCTTTTTCTTTCCCTTATCCTTTCTTATGTTTAAATATGTCAGCATCATTGCTACATGGTGATGTGTTACAGGATTATTTACTTTAACTATTTAACCACTATTTTAAAGATTTCTTCTTCTGGGTGAATTAAGGAAGCTGCACTTTTTTCCAAATAGATGATGTTATCCTTTCTATACAACCTGGGGATTTGCCAAGCATAGCATAAAATTGAGGCCTTTCTGTGTCCCTGAAACAGGAGTGAATTTGCTAGTGGGTACAGAGAGTGGCCTGATGCTGCTGGACAGAAGTGGCCAAGGGAAGGTCTATCCTCTGATTAACCGAAGACGATTTCAACAAATGGACGTACTTGAGGGCTTGAATGTCTTGGTGACAATATCTGGTGAGTATTTGTTTTGTAAAGCAGAATATGTGACACCATCTTAACACTATTGTTAACAATCTTGTAGCTTTACAAGATTGTTTTACAATATTGTAGCTTTACACACTAAACAATCTTAACAGTATTGTAGCTTTACACACTAAACTTCAGTTAGCTCATTCTCTGATGTACTGGTTAAATAAGATACAGCCGCATCAAGGCTTGACAATAATGTGAGCTGAAGATGTATTCAGATGCAACACACACACGCACATTTGATCTGTGGCTCCTCCAAAAGCAGTCTTGAGAAGCATACGAATGTGTGCTTTCTCACTGGCATCTCTCACTGCCCTCTCTGCCCAGTTGCTTGTTAGATTTCATTTGCCTTATCCAATATGTAGGTCTCTGGCCACTCCTTTCCACCAGACTTTTTTTTTGTTTTTTTTGTTTTTTGTTTTTTTTTTTGAGACAGAGTCTTGCTCTGTTGCCCGGCTGGAGTGCAGTGGCGTGATCTCGGCTCACTGGGTTCAAGCATTTCTCCTGCCTCAGCCTCCTGAGTAGCTGGGACTATAGGCGAGCGCCACCACACCTGGCTAATTTTGGTACATGCAAAAGGAAGTATTCTTTGCCATTATTGTAAAAGTATTGTATTATGGTTTTTATTATGTGAATTAACACAGTTATGTCTCTTTTTTATTTTTATTTTTATTTATTTATTTTGAGACAGAGTCTCGCTCTGTCGCCCAGGTTGTAGTGCATTGGCACGATCTCCACTCAGCAAGCTCCACCTCCTGGGTTCATGCCATTCTCCTGCCTTAGCATCCCGAGTAGCTGGGACTACAGGCGCTGCCACCACGCCCAGCTAATTTTTTGTATTTTTAGTAGACACTGGGTTTCACCATGTTAGCCAGGATGGTCTCGATCTCCTGACCTTGTGATCCACCCACCTTGGCCTCCCAAAATGCTGGGATTACAGGCGCAAGCCATCACGCCAGGCCAATTTTTAAGAAGAGCGTTTTTCTTAGTATAACTTGTATAATATAAACTACTACAGGAAAACCACTGGAGAAATAAAAAGTAGAATCATCCAGAGATCATATCTTTTAACTTTTGTAAGTTTTTAACGTCCAGTCTTTTAAGCATACATCACACTCACTATACACTTAAGGGAAAAAATCTGCATAAAAATGGTTATACAATATTTCAAACATACAGGGGATAATAGGAATAATGGCACCCACGTACTAACTATAACTCGCTGGTTTGAACAGTTGTTGCAGTATTGTACATGTTGTACATACGGTCAGCATCCCTGTTCCTCCCCCCTCTGCCTGTCCATGGCAACCTCTGTCCTCAAGTTTGGGTGTATCCCATCCAGGCCTGATTGTCCCAAACATGTAGTCTGCTTTCTCCATGCCATTGAACATCCTTCCATGGCCTCCATTTTATATGACCACAGGATGTTTCCTTGCATAGATATATTAAAATGTATTTACTTATCTTCTCTTGTTGCCCTTTGGGTATATTCTCTTTTTTTTTCCTTCATGTGAACATTTTTCACGGATATCCTGGTAGCTTACTTAACCTTTAGGCACATACCATGTTGCATAGATCATAATTTCCTAATAATTATTGTTTTTGCTTGGTCAAATGGTATGCAAAATTACAAGACTTTAAATGGGTCTTGTATACCACCACTTAGAGTCACTTACGATATTATAATCACCTATGATACCACCAATAATTTTGATTTAATTATCTGCTTGTTAGTACAAGCTTGTTATGTAACATATTTGCTTGTAGTTATTTTATTTCTCATATATGCTTTTGGTTGTTAAGGAGTTTCTTGAAATGCAAAAATTTCACTATTTATACTTAAATGAGGAAACAGGCATTTAAAACTAGAGTGCTGATGGCTGGTAGTTATTTAAGTTGGAGAAAACAAATCTGCATTTAGTGATCCAGTGAAAGTAGACAGTTCATGGGGATCAGTAATCAGCTGAGACCAGGTGCGGCGTTGTATGCCTGTAATCCCAGCAATTTGAGAGGCCAGAGCAGGAGGATTGCTTTTGCCGGGGATGTTGAGGCTGCAGTGAGCTGTGATAGCACCACTGCACTCCAGCCTGGGTGACAGAGTGAGATCCTGTCTCAAAAAAAAAAAAGTTAACAATTATGATCAGCTGATACCAGTAATCATTTTTTTTGTTCTACTTTTCTGGGTTTTTTTCCTTTCTTATTAGCTTTTAATGGTTTTCACAATCATAAATGTAGTACATGTCAATTGTAGGAAGCTTCAAAAATAGAAAACACTTAGGAAGACTAAAACAACATGTCACCCCAATCTCAGAGCTAACTCTTACTAACATTTTGTGTTTCCCTCTCCTCTTTTCTGTAAATATATCTCACAGGATGGAAACAAAACATTATATGTAAAACTATGTGGTCTTTTTCTTCTCTTAGCATATATTGAATATTTTCCTGCAAACAATTCCCCAAAAGTTAAAAGGATTATACTGAAGTATGACATACACAGGAAGTACAGATAAGCATACAGCTCAATGAGCTGTCACACGCAGAATCCATCCAGATAGCCCCACCCTGCTGAAGACATGGAACATTGCCAGCACCCCAAAACTGCCCTGTGAAGCCACCCAGGGACTGCCCCCAGAGGCAAGCACTGTTCAGACTTTGAACACGTTAGGTTGATTTTGCCTTCATTGAACTAATTTTATATAATGATAAAACAGTATGTGTTCTAGTGACGGCTGTTTCTTTTCTTTTTTTTTTTTTTTTGGAGACTTTTTCTAAACGTTTTTTCAGTATTGTGCAGTTTAGCCATTCTGAAGAGGTGTAGGAATTAATAGGCGTATCTCACTTTAATTTGCAATTTCCTAGTGACGTATGGTACATCTCCTATGTATATCTTCTGGTGAGGTATTTCTTCTATCTTTAATCCATTTTGTAATTGGATTGTTGCTCTCTTATTGTTGAGTTTTATTTTGGATTTCAGTCTCTTGTCAGGTATGTGTTTTGCAAATACTTTCTGCCCGTTTGTGGCTTGCTTATTCATGCTGTGAAATGATGTCTTTTACAGAAGTGAAGTTTTTAATTTTAGTGAAGTCCAACTTACTAGCTTTTTCTTTCATGAATTGTGCTTCTGGTATTGTGTCTAAAAAGTCATTGCCAAATTCAGAGTCCCTTGGATTTTCTTCTGTTACCTTCTAGAATCTGCTTTATAGCTTTGTGTTTCACATGTAGGTCCACGATCCATTTTGAAGTGATTTTTGCGAAAGTTTCAAAGTTTGTGTAGTGGTGTTTTCTTCTGCATGTGGGTATCTAGTTGTTGCAGCAGCATTCGTTAAAAAGACCAGCCTTTCTCCATTGAATTGCTTATACTCCTTTGTCAAAGATTACTACTATATTTGTATAGTTCTGTCTGTTTCTTTCTTTTTTTTTTTTTTTTTCTGAGATGGAGTCTTGATCTGTCATCCAGGCTGGAGTGCATTGGCAAGATCTCGGTTCACCACAACCTCCGCCTCCCAGGTTCAAGCGATTCTTCTGCCTCAGCCTCCCGAGTAGCTGGGATTACAGGCATGTGCCACCACGCCTGGCTAATTTTTGTATTTTTAGTAGAGATGGGGTTTCACCATGTTGGTCAGGCTGGTCTCGAACTCCTGACCTCATGATCCGCCCACCTCTGCCCCACAAAGTACTGGGATTACAGGCATGAGCCACCGCACCTGGCGTATAGTTCTATTTCTGGGATCTATTTTTTTTTTCCATTTATGCGTTTGTCTCTTTTGGTGCTAATAACCACACTGTGTTGATTACTGTAGATTTATAGTAAATCTTGAAGTCAGGTACTGTCAGTCTTTCAACTTTGTTCTTTTTAAATGTTGTGTTGATTGTGTTGGGTCTTTTGCTTCTAGAGTCAGCTTATTGATATATACATAATAACTTGGGATTTTGATTAGAATTGCATTGACTCTATGGATCAAGTTGGGAAGAACTGATGTCTTGACAATATTGAATCTTGTATCCATTAAGATGGAAATCTCTCTCCATTTATTTAGTTCTTCTTTGATTTCATCAGAATTTGCAGTTTTCCTTAAAGAAAACTAGCGAAGGACTAATTTTATTAGATTTATTGTACCCATTTTGTTTTTTTAAGTACTAGTATAAATGGTGTTGTAGTCTTAATTTCAAATTCTAATGATTTGTTGCTGGTAAACAGGAAATACAGGAAAGTGACCTACCTTTTTATTTTATTAGGCTTGTATCCTGCAACCTTGCTATAATTCTTGCTATAATTGCTTGTTAGTTCCAGCAGGGTTTTTGGTTGGTTGGTTGGTTTTGGATTTTTTTTTTTCCTGGTTCTTCAGGATTTTCTATGTAGACAATCATGTCTTCTGTGAAGAAAGACAGTTTTATTTCTTCCTTCCCAGTCCTTGTACCTTTTATTTCCCTTTTTTTTCTAATTGCATTAGCTAGGACACCCAATATAACATTTACTAGGAGTTATGAGAAGGAAAATCTTGACCTTGTTCTCTATCTTGTAAGGAAAGCATCTAGTTTCTTGCCATTGTGTATGGCATTAGCAGTAAGGTTTTATGGTAGATGTTTCTTATCAAATTGAGGCAGTTCCCCCTCTATTCCTATTTTCCTGAAAGTTTTTATTATGAGTAGGTGTTGGGTTTTGTCAAATGTTTTTCTGCATCTGTTGATATGATCATATGATTTTTCTTCTTAGCTTGTTGATGTGAGTATGTGGCTGGCTTTGCCCACCATCGTTTTTGTTGTTGTTGCTTGTAGCTGTAGTTTCTCTTTGTTCCTTTAGATGACTACACCACAATGTATCTACTCATTTTACTATCCATTCAGACATTAATGTTTCCTGTTTGGGGCTATTAGGAACCATGCTGCTATGAACATTCCTGTTGGTGTACTTGGGGGCATACACATACACTTACATTAGGAGAGAGATTACCAGATCATATGTAAGATATGCACATGTCCTATTTTAATAGATAATGCCAAACTTACAAAAGCAGTTCTAACAGTTTGCAACACTAGTTTCTGAAGTTTCTAGTTGTTCCACACCTTGCCTACGTTTGATATTGTCAGTCTTTTAAATTCTAGACATTCCACTAGGTGTATGAAATCATCTCATTATTGTTTTAACACACGTTATTACTGTTGAGAACGAGCATCTTTTTGTGGTCTCTGAGATCACTTCTTTTGCGAAGTTCCGGTTACAGTGGCAAGTCCAGTTTTTCTATTGGGTTATCTCCTGTTCTATTGGATTTGTAAGAGTTCTTTACATATTCTGGATATGGCTCCCTTGTCAGCTGTTTCTGTGGTACACATCTCCAACTTTGTGACTCGCCTTTCACTAGGTTTAAGTGCTGGCATTAAGTGATTGATTTAACCCTTGTGCTCATCTGTCAAATGGGAGATAGTAGCTACTCTAGAGGGTTTTGAGAATCAGATGGCATAGTACATGTGAAAGCATCTTATAAGCTTTATTGGTTGTATTATGCAGATATTTGTATTACTTTGTAGTTTATTGATACTACCCATCTACATAAGTGAATTTATTATTTTTTAAAAACTTTCCCTCTAGCCCAGGCCTGTACCCAGTGATAATTCTGTAGGGATTTCAAAAGTCCATCTGAGCAACTTGAATTGAGTTTCTAGTAAAACTTTGATACAAAGGGGTTTTCTTGGAGGAAATGATATTTACTCTTTGTAGAAGTTTCTTTTGGTTACTATTGTTATTAATGATGAGACCTACTTCTGAATATGCATGTAAAATATTTATATTTGTTTTGCTAGGCAAAAAGGATAAGTTACGTGTCTACTATTTGTCCTGGTTAAGAAATAAAATACTTCACAATGATCCAGAAGTTGAGAAGAAGCAGGGATGGACAACCGTAGGGGATTTGGAAGGATGTGTACATTATAAAGTTGGTAAGTTCTAGAAGCGTCATATTTTGTTTTTCCAGAGTTTAATTAGAGTTCAGTTTGAATTTTAAACTTTAAATTTTCACGGGTTTTTTTGAAGTTTGTAGTAATAGACTTGTTTCTGAAATACGTGGATCATTTCTGGTGTTCTGTTTCCAAGGCACATTCTAATCTTGATGTCTCATCTAGACATTGTCTTATTCCCTGTGTGTACCTATATGCATAACAGAGTCCGTCCCTGCAAGTCACTCCGCCCTCAGTCTCCCCTACGCTGTTCATCTTGTGAGAGTCTTTCCACTCCTCCTCTTTGACAGTCCACATTCTTGTCCTCTGTAAGATGTGGTTCACGGTACCCTCTTTAAGGAAATCTTGCCAGTGGAAGCCAGCTGACTTGAGTCCTTTTTTACATGCCAGGCTTATTCTCCACTTAGAGGTCTGAAGGTCCTTGGCAGGCACTGATAAGAGTGTTTGAGAGTTTGACTCCAGGGCTTATGGCCTGCCATTTTGAATTAAGTGCCTGTACACAGCTACTGTGCTCCTCACTAGTAAGTGAGCCCAGCTGGCCAGTCAGTGTTTTATGGCAATTGTATTGTTTTTTTCTCCTTGGCATGAAGCAGTGATTCTCATGAAGTAAAATCTCACAAGAACAAAACCAAAACTTTTTTTTTTTTTTTGGAGATGGAGTTTTGCTCTTGTTGCCCAGTCTGGAGTGCAATGGTGCAATCTCAGCTCACTGCAACCTCCACCTCCCGGGTTCAAGCAATTCTCCTGCCTCAGCCTGCTGAGTAGTTGGGATTGCAGGCACCTGCCACCATGCCCAGCTAATCAAAACAATTTTTTTTTTTTTTTTTTTTTTTTTTTTACATAGGAAAAAACCAAAATACTGGGACAAATGTTAGACATACGGGAGAAAAAATGGACCTTAGCTAAATTAAAGTTTTATGGGAAAGATGTGATATTCTTAACAGAATTTAAACAGGAAGTTTTTCTGTATACCTAAAACTGATTAATGTTACGGACCTATTGAATGTTTCTGCTTGCGTGTTTTCTTTTTTCTATGTTGATGAAAATCTGTACATCATCAGTTCCTCTGTTCCCGGGGATGTTGTCATGCTTGGCATTGCCTTGTTCGTGTAGTCTGTCTGCACCCCTCAGCTCATTGGTTAATCGTGATTGTGGGAGCTGCCTCAGTATCTCAAATGATTCTGATGATACGGGAAAGTAGAACTATCTGCTTAGGATAGATTTTAGGATTAGGATTTTCTGTGTTTATGGAAAGTATTTTTATGTGTTGAGGTATAACTAAAATCATCTAAGGCTAAATGTAATGAATCAGCTCGTAACAGATGAAATGCACATGAATAGATTATCCTACAGGGGGAGCAAGAGGCAGATGTGTTAAAAGTCTGTTGGGCTTCTCCCCAGAACAAAACAGTAGTCTTTTCGCCTGTCACTCGTACAGAATGAATCATAAGTATTTTCAGGAAATAAGTGTGGATAATATCATTCGTTCATTGTCATTATGGTTGCCACCAAGAACAGGGAGCTATTTAAATGTATATTAAATTAATAAAAATTAAGTAAACCTTTAAATTTAGCTCCTCAATATCATTAGTACATTCTGAGTGTCCAATAGCCCCATGTGTGTAGTGGTTATCATATTAGCAGTACAGATTCAGAGAATTTCTGTCATCGCAGATGTCTAAGAAACAGTACTGGTTTTAGTCAAACTCTTAGAAACCTTTGTGTCTTAATGTTCGTTTATTGATTTATTTAAACAGTGGTAATATGTAGAGTTTGACAAGGGGAGTTATCAGTTAACAAGTTCTCTTTCATGCGCAAAGAAGGAATCAAGTAGTGGTGTGATGTCAGCTTGTAAAGAAATCACGGATCTGCATTAGTAAGTCACATGTACTCAGGGACCCCTGGGAGTACCTGTTTTGTCAGAGGTGCCTGGCAGTAAGGGCACCAAAATAGCTATGGGAAGGAGGCAGTTTTTCTCCTTCTGTAGATCAGGAAATGGTCTTAGTGATACTTGGACTTGTGCACAGATACTTCTGTTGGTAGAATCCAAGACTCCTGAATATTTTAGTATAAGCCTTTTTTCTTCCTCAGTCTGTGTGAGCCCCATGCAGGACTAGAGAAAGTTGTAAGGAGTACCTCGGTCTCTCTGTATGTTTCAGAAGTCTCTTGGCTGATTAACCATGTTGTTATTCATTTGGAGTGATACTGAGCCCTTGAAGACTTTAGGGTGGTATACCTGGCATTGTCCTTGATTATAAAATATCTTGGAATCTTCTAAGAAGATGGGGATCATTAGTGAAAGTACTCATTGATGGTCAAACTACATTAAAGAGTTGGAAAAGGAAACTATGAGGTGTGATCTGTCTCTGAATTTTTCCCCTGCTTGTTTGGAGGAATAAATAGAAGGCATATTTATAAAGTTTGCAGAAGACAGCTAAAACAGTTTAGAGGGCTATGTTGATACTGACTGTGCTTCTCTTGCTTTTTTATTTACTGTTTTTCAGTAAAATATGAAAGAATCAAATTTCTGGTGATTGCTTTGAAGAGTTCTGTGGAAGTCTATGCGTGGGCACCAAAGCCATATCACAAATTTATGGCCTTTAAGGTAACAACATCAAGTGAATTTAAAAATAGTATTGGCCATGCAAGCTGCAACCAAGAGTCAGGGAATACGTTTAAAAAGTCTGAACTGTTAAAATGGCTAATATAAAAGCTATGTGCTAATATAGCATATAACTTTATCATAAGAAACCATTTCTAATGTAATGTAATGTAATAAGCTTAGTTAATCTGCTTTCTAAGCCCACAGAGTGAGGAGAGAGAGGTAAATGTTGGGTAGACACTTTAATTGATCTGGCAATGTGGTAACAGAGGAAAAGAGAACAGCACTTCCACCCTCCAGTTAAAAAGGTGACCTTCACCTGAGTCATGGATGCGTATAAAGATTTAGATGTGTTTTTGATAACAAAACTGTGTCTGACGGGCAGTTTTAAGGTATATCTGTTCATAAAATACTAATTAAAAATTAAATTACAGAAATTCTAATGACAAAGAACATTATATAGTAAGTGAAAAACGTTAAAATATTTCATATGATTCCATTTTTGTTTAAATAAAAAACTCAGGTATAACATCTGAACTCATGTATAAATTAAGATGTTTTTGCCATTTTGCATGTATACAGTTTTAGGAAAGTAAATGATGGAGTACTTAGTGTTAAAATTACGACTGTTTTCATTTGTGAGTTCACAAAAACACTCATGGAATTTACAAATATACCTCACATTGCCTGGTGATTGGCTTTTTAGAATAGTTATTTTATTTTATTTTATTGAAGGGGTAAGTTTCATTTATTTGGAAAACTTATATTTTTGGATTGCCTAGTGCTTGATTTCCCAGTGAAGCAGGATAAATGGAGTTACAATATTTGCTTAAAAAATAAATCCAAGTGTTACTGAATAAAGATAATTGGTTATACAGTTATATTATCTTCTGAGATCTGACCTTGATATTCTTTATATACCAGGTACCGTACTAGTTGGTTTTATACATATTACCTGATTTAAAGCTGCTGTTTCATTATCCTAGTCTCGTGAACTGTGGGTAGTGATGTCAGTGAAAAACGGAGACCACCAGCACAATCCAAGCTGTTGTAGCACATACAGCCTTTTCACCATTTTAGTCTAGTCAGAAAATTAGAGATCTTTATAGTTCAAATAGAGATTAGTATGGTAATAGTGATACAGTTTTCAGTGTGTGACTCCTACAACTCCTGTCACTCTCCTGTGCATTTGAATAGTTGAGTAGTATGCTTAGGAAAGTCCTTGCTATTTTACTGTGCATGCTTTTCTGATCAAGGCAGCCAACAGCACAGTAAGTGACAGAGCAGAAATCTTGGTCTGGATAGGGAGATTTGGAACATAACTTCTGGAAGAAGTGTCTTCCAGATGCTAATTAACAGGCAAAAACATAATAAAGACTAATTTTGTAGAGTATTGTTGCCTTAACTGTTGTTGCCAGTGTGGCTCAGTAATTGAATAACTGAGTATGTTGGGTCTTCTCTAGTTTGATCTGTTAGAAGTAAGTTCTCCTTCATCTTCTCATTTCTCTCTTATGGCTTCTTTGCAGTCATTTGGAGAATTGGTACATAAGCCATTACTGGTGGATCTCACTGTTGAGGAAGGCCAGAGGTTGAAAGTGATCTATGGATCCTGTGCTGGATTCCATGCTGTTGATGTGGATTCCGGATCAGTCTATGACATTTATCTACCAACACACGTAAGAAAGAACCCACACTCTATGGTTGGTTGACTGGCTTCATTTTGTTTTGACTTTTTTCTTTACTCTGCTTAGTGAACTAACACGAGCAGGGATTCTTCATTTCCCCTTGGTGTGGGGGTGAGTATTTAAATGATAAGCAATTTTCAGTAGCTCCATGCTCTTAGACAAGTGGAAATCCACCTTCCTGGCTCTGTGGAGCCCTTGTGAAAACCTCTTAGCCCTTGCTTTGACTAACATGGGATGGATTTGGGGCAGTTGCTGGCAGGCCAGAACATCCCTGGGTTGGGAGTAGTTCTCAATTGGAGCCCAGCATCCAAATATGTTCCATGGGCCTCAGGAGATGTGAGTCAGTAGAGTATATTACTGGGAAAAAGCAGACTTGGGGATATATATTGCATGAATATTCTAAAATGTTATCTAATTGCTGTATTTATCACCAGGGATATGGTACCAGTGCATTCACCAAGAGTCTTACTGAGCACTTTCACAGGGCTGGAAATAACCACAGACATTCTTCCCTGTCCTTTGTTCCTGTTCTCTAGATCCAGTGTAGCATCAAACCCCATGCAATCATCATCCTCCCCAATACAGATGGAATGGAGCTTTTGGTGTGCTATGAAGATGAGGGGGTTTATGTAAACACATACGGAAGGATCACCAAGGATGTCGTTCTACAATGGGGAGAGATGCCCACGTCAGTAGGTATGGAGAGCTTGGGGAAGGCAGCGTTCTACAATGGGGAGAGATGCCCACGTCAGTAGGTATGGAGAACTTGGGGAAGGCAGCGTTCTACAATGGGGAGAGATGCCCACGTCAGTAGGTATGGAGAACTTGGGGGAGGCAGCGTTCTACAATGGGGAGAGATGCCCACGTCAGTAGGTATGGAGAACTTGGGGAAGGCAGCGTTCTACAATGGGGAGAGATGCCCACGTCAGTAGGTATGGAGAACTTGGGGGAGGCAGCGTTCTACAATGGGGAGAGATGCCCACGTCAGTAGGTATGGAGAACTTGGGGGAGGCAGCGTTCTACAATGGGGAGAGATGCCCACGTCAGTAGGTATGGAGAACTTGGGGAAGGCAGCGTTCTACAATGGGGAGAGATGCCCACGTCAGTAGGTATGGAGAACTTGGGGAAGGCAGCGTTCTACAATGGGGAGAGATGCCCACGTCAGTAGGTATGGAGAACTTGGGGAAGGCAGCGTTCTACAATGGGGAGAGATGCCCACGTCAGTAGGTATGGAGAACTTGGGGGAGGCAGCGTTCTACAATGGGGAGAGATGCCCACGTCAGTAGGTATGGAGAACTTGGGGGAGGCAGCGTTCTACAATGGGGAGAGATGCCCACGTCAGTAGGTATGGAGAACTTGGGGGAGGCAGCGTTCTACAATGGGGAGAGATGCCCACGTCAGTAGGTATGGAGAACTTGGGGGAGGCAGCGTTCTACAATGGGGAGAGATGCCCACGTCAGTAGGTATGGAGAACTTGGGGGAGGCAGCGTTCTACAATGGGGAGAGATGCCCACGTCAGTAGGTATGGAGAACTTGGGGGAGGCAGCGTTCTACAATGGGGAGAGATGCCCACGTCAGTAGGTATGGAGAACTTGGGGGAGGCAGCGTTCTACAATGGGGAGAGATGCCCACGTCAGTAGGTATGGAGAACTTGGGGGAGGCAGCGTTCTACAATGGGGAGAGATGCCCACGTCAGTAGGTATGGAGAACTTGGGGGAGGCAGCGTTCTACAATGGGGAGAGATGCCCACGTCAGTAGGTATGGAGAACTTGGGGGAGGCAGCGTTCTACAATGGGGAGAGATGCCCACGTCAGTAGGTATGGAGAACTTGGGGGAGGCAGCGTTCTACAATGGGGAGAGATGCCCACGTCAGTAGGTATGGAGAACTTGGGGGAGGCAGCGTTCTACAATGGGGAGAGATGCCCACGTCAGTAGGTATGGAGAACTTGGGGGAGGCAGCGTTCTACAATGGGGAGAGATGCCCACGTCAGTAGGTATGGAGAACTTGGGGGAGGCAGCGTTCTACAATGGGGAGAGATGCCCACGTCAGTAGGTATGGAGAACTTGGGGGAGGCAGCGTTCTACAATGGGGAGAGATGCCCACGTCAGTAGGTATGGAGAACTTGGGGAAGGCAGCGTTCTACAATGGGGAGAGATGCCCACGTCAGTAGGTATGGAGAACTTGGGGGAGGCAGCGTTCTACAATGGGGAGAGATGCCCACGTCAGTAGGTATGGAGAACTTGGGGGAGGCAGCGTTCTACAATGGGGAGAGATGCCCACGTCAGTAGGTATGGAGAACTTGGGGGAGGCAGCGTTCTACAATGGGGAGAGATGCCCACGTCAGTAGGTATGGAGAACTTGGGGAAGGCAGCGTTCTACAATGGGGAGAGATGCCAACGCCAGTAGGTATGGAGAACTTGGGGAAGGCAGCGTTTGTGAAAGTGGAGCTGTGTCTGAGACTGCATGTATTTATCATGCTGATTTTGTATGTCCTTCAGACCTTTTGGCTACCATTGAACAGAGTGGTTGGCAGTAGATGGTGGAAAGTTAGATTGTAGGCCGTGGAAATAGTCATAGGTCTATTTTACAACAAAATCCAAGAAATTGTTTTATACTTTAAAAATCCTGTTATCATAATCTCTCATTTAATCCTTAAAACATCCATAGGAAAATCGGACATGTTTTTGTTGACCACTTTGTAAAGGGAGACAGAGAATTGGTAACGAATTGGTAAAGGGAGACGGAGAGAAAGGGAAATTATTTGCACTTGAGAATGGTAGAACCGTAACTACAAACAGCCTTGTGCGTAGTTTTCTAGTTTGCATTCGGTAATAAAGACTGATATTTGACATTTTCATGGGTTTCTATTCCAAAACTATTTTGGTTTTATTGTAGTTAAGTCACTGTCTCTGGTCACTCATCGTTTCTCTTCCCTGCCTTTTCTCGTGATTGGATTGATAAAAACCTGTGCACTAAACTCTAAACTCAGTGGGTCATTTTTCTAGATAGGCATGAAAGGCCTAAGGAAAATGAAATAGATCAACCATCGATGCAAGTCACTCTTTCACAGAATGGACAAGGTGGTTACAAAGGCAGAGTTCCTTGAAAACAAATATTTAAATGCCAGGCATTTAAATTTAAAATTTTAAAAAGATGTAAAAGTATAAAAATATTTGTTTATCACATAAGCAACATCTTTTGAGGGCTGTTTCCTTATCTTTAATGGTTTGTAATTTTTCCCTCCCCAAAAGCATATATTCGATCCAATCAGACAATGGGCTGGGGAGAGAAGGCCATAGAGATCCGATCTGTGGAAACTGGGCACTTGGATGGTGTGTTCATGCACAAAAGGGCTCAAAGACTAAAATTCTTGTGTGAACGCAATGACAAGGTAATGGTTTTGTTATGGATTCTTTTTAGTTACTCTGTCTTAGTAATGACTTGTTTTGCATGGAGTTTGATTATTAATTTCCTTGGAGTTTTGATAAAAATAATCAAGGAACTTTTTAGACTTTGCTTTTTAGTCATGTTTGTGAGGATTGGGGTATGTTTTGCTTTTTGCTATGAGGGGATACAGATATTTTTCCTCTGTAAAAATTAACATATTTGGGTTTTGCTTTGTGTATATATTTTTAACTCTATTAGATGACCTGTCTAGGCCATAACAATTAGTTTAGAGATAGGGAAGATAAAAGCTGCCAGTTTAGTTGACTGAAATTCTTTTGTGAGTGGAAGGAACCACCGTGCGATTTGCCTACATCGAAAGGTTCCTCTCGCCTGATGTGTGTCAAGAAGATGCCCCTTGTTAGTCTGTGAGTGATGAAATTGCTTCCTAGGTTTGCATGTCAGAAATGTTTCACAGTAAAAATCATCTTATGCAGACATAATATGACCTCCTGCATCTGAGACCCCATGGCATCACACCCCCTTTGCTTTTCAAAACTGGCCATATCACTCCAGGGACGATTCCTGTGGCAGCTTCCTCCCAGGAAGTCCCTTTCAAACTGGCTTTGGAGTGGAGCAGGTAGATGGCCAGGGGCGTTGACCCATCCCTGTTTGCCAAGGGAGAAGGCATCGAGGGTGGAACTGATTTGTACTAAGCCTACCCTTTCTTTCTTCTGTCCAGTCAGACCTTTGAAACTTGACTCTGAAGAACGTTTCCACCTTTTGCCTCACATTGACAGATTAGCAGTCAGCCCAGTTCTCAGATGTAAACATTTAATCATTTAATGTGAGAAAGAAGAAACTATACATCTGTCCTTGGCAGCTGGTCCTGCTTGCCCAATACATCCCAAACACAAAGTTGCTTCACCCCTACCCAGTGTCTTCTGCAACCCTACAACTCAGTTTCAAGTGGAGTTTTGCCTACAGATTATCTCCCAAATCTGTGACCTTGAAAATCTCTATAGCTCAGACCTAATCCAGGATTTTGTCAGCTGGTTGGCCTATACTTTCCTAAGTATGTTTACCGTAGCTGCAACTATAACATTCTTTGAATATCAGGCACTTAAATATTTTTATCATGCATGTCATGTCCTTTAAGATTTATTAATAAAAGGCACAAAAATTCTATTACTTTATGGATTATATGAAGAATTAATACATTTTTTGTTGATTTTTAAAAAGAAATTCGTTGTTAAGGAGTGTTCCCTGTTGCTCATTGTGTTTTTTAAAGACATTTATTTATTAGAAGATGTTAACAGTAGAAGCAGAAAGAAATAACTCTTCAGAAACATCCATTTTTTTCTTTGTGTTCTCACAATATGCCAATGTATAAGGAGTTAGTAGTAACAAGCCTGAGTTGTAATAAAAATTGGCTGCAGATGGTCACTCCTTACAAAGTATAAATTCATAATTGCCCCAGAGGTTTTTGTGGGTTGGTTGGTTGGTTGTTTTGATGATGGAGTCTCACTCTGTTGCCCGGGCTGGAGTGCAGTGGTGTGATCTCAGCTCACTGCAGCCTCTGCCTCCTGGGTTCAAGCAATTCTCTGCCTCAGCCTCCTGAGTAGCTGGGATTACAGGCACCCACCACCATGCCCGGCTAATTTTTTGTATTTTTAGTAGAGACGGGGTTTCACCATCTTGGCCAGGCTAGTCTTGAACTCCTGACCGCATGATGAGCCACCTGTCTTGGCCTCCCAAAGTGCTGGGATTACGGGCGTGAGCCACTGCGCCCGGTCTTTTTTTTTTTTTTTTTGAGATAGAGTTTCCCTTTGTTGCCCAGGCTGGAGTGCAGTGGTGTGATCTTGGCTCACTGCAGCCTCCATCTCCTGGGTTGAAGTGATTGATTCTCATGCCTCAGCCTCCTGAGTAGCTGGGATTACAGGTGTGTGCCACCACATGGTGTTTTTAGTAGAGACGGGTTTCATCATGTTGGCCAGACCAGTCTGGAACTCCTGGCCTCTCAAAGTGCTGGGATTACAGGTGTGAGTCACCGCGCCCAGCCTCAGAGTTTCTTTTGAAAAGGCTCTTTGGGGGTGTCAGCTTCTGGTACAGTGTTGAGTGAGGATGATGGTGGCTTAGATTCCCTGGCTGGAAGTGCTGCATGACCATGGTAACCATGCCCTCTCTTTTCTGGCTTTTGCAGGTGTTCTTTGCCTCTGTTCGGTCTGGTGGCAGCAGTCAGGTTTATTTCATGACCTTAGGCAGGACTTCTCTTCTGAGCTGGTAGAAGCAGTGCGATCCAGGGGTTACTGGCCTCCAGAGTCTTCAAGATCCTGAGAACTTGGGATTCCTTCTAACTGGAGCTCGGAGCTGCACCGAGGGCAACCAGGACAGCTGTGTGTGCAGACCTCATGTGTTGGGTTCTCTCCCCTCCTTCCTGTTCCTGTTTTACCAGTTTATTCCCATTCTTTTTTTTTTTTTTTTTTCTTACTCCAAAATAAATCAAGGCTGCAATGCAGCTGGTGCTGTTCAGATTCTACCATCAGGTGCTATAAGTGTTTGGGATTGAGCATCATACTGGAAAGCAAACACCTTTCCTCCAGCTCCAGAATTCCTTGTCTCTGAATGACTCTGTCTTGTGGGTGTCTGACAATGGCGACGATGAACATGCCGTTGGTTTTATTGGCAGTGGGCACAAGGAGGTGAGAAGTGGTGGTAAAAGGAGCAGAGTGCTGAAGCAGAGAGCAGATTTAATATAGTAACATTAACAGTGTATTTAATTGACATTTCTTTTTTGTAATGTGACAATATGTGGACAAAGAAGAAGATGCAGGTTTAAGAAGTTAATATTTATAAAATGTGAAAGACACAGTTACTAGGATAACTTTTTTGTGGGTGGGGCTTGGGAGATGGGGTGGGGTGGGTTAAGGGGTCCCATTTTGTTTCTTTGGATTTGGGGTGGGGGGTCCTGGCCAAGAACTCAGTCATTTTTCTGTGTACCAGGTTGCCTAAATCATGTGCAGATGGTTCTAAACAAAAAAAAAAAAAAAAAAAAAAAAAAAAGGAAAAAAAAAAGAAAAAGAAAACGTGTGCATTTTGTATAATGGCCAGAACTTTGTTGTGTGACAGTATTAGCACTGCCTCAGTTAAAGGTTTAATTTTTGTTTAAACCTAGAAGTGCAACAACAGTTTTACCACAGTCTGCACTTGCAGAAGAAAGAAAAAAGTTCAAACCACATGTTTATTTTTTTTGCCTACCTCATTGTTCTTAATGCATTGAGAGGTGATTTAGTTTATATGTTTTTGGAAGAAACCATTAATGTTTAATTTAATCTTAATACCAAAACGACCAGATTGAAGTTTGACTTTTATTGTCACAAGTCAGCAGGCACAAGAACTGTCCATGAAGATGGGAAATAGCCTTAAGGCTGATGCAATTTACTTCCAAGTTTAGAAAGCAGAGTGCTTTGTTTTCACCAGATTCAGCATTAAAGGTTGATGGGGCAACTGCAGCCCATGACACAAGAGATCTCATTGTTCTCGATGTGGGGGGTGGGTGGTAGCAGACAGGTGGTCACATTAGAATAGTCACACAAACTGTTCAGTGTTGCAGGAACCTTTTCTTGTGGGCGGGGGAGTTTCCCTTTTCTAAAAATGCAATGCACTAAAACTATTTTAAGAATGTAGTTAATTCTGCTTATTCATGAAGTCGGCATCTTCTGTGTTTTAGGTGTAATACCGAAGTCCTGGCTTTTCTCGTTTTCTCACTTGCTCTCTTGTTCTCTGTTTTTTAAACCAATTTTACTTTATGAATATATTCATGACATTTGTAATAAATGTCTTGAGAAAGAATCTGTTTCATGGCTTCATGGTCATCACTCAGCTCCCCTAAGGATGTTACCGTCTCAGAAAAAGATCAGGGCTCCGTGTCCCAGTCCTGCCATCTTACTTTCCTCTTGTCGAGTTCCGAGTGGAAATACTGCATTATGGCTGCTTTAACCTCAGTCATCAGAAGAAACGTGCTGTTTTTTAGGCTTAATCTTCCTTTGTGGTTAATTTTCCTGTATATTGTGAAAATGGGGGATTTTCCCTCTGCCCCCACCCACCTAAACACAGCAGCCATTTATACCTGTTTGCTTCCCATCCCACTTGGCACCCACTCTGGCCCGTCGGTTTCCTCTTCCTGGTTCAGTATTTTTGAAAAAGGCCCTCCTTTGAGCTACAAACATCTGGTAAGACAAGTACATCCACCCGTGAATGCAGACACAGCAGCTGGTGGTTTTGTGTATACCCATAAAGACAAGATAAGCTGAGAAGCCTTACTTTTTGGGGAGGGAAAAGAAGATGGAAATGAATGTTTTCATTGGAGCAGTGCTGAAGGCCAAAGCCGCCTACTGGTTTGTAATTAACCTAGAGAAGGTTGAAAAGTTAATCCTACCTTTAAAGGGATTTGAGGTAGGCTGGATTCCATCGCCACAGGACTTTAGTTAGAATTAAATTCCTGCTTGTGATTTATATCCATGTTTAGGCTTCTCATAAGATGAAACATGCCACAGTGAACACACTTGTGTACATATCAAGAGAAGAAGGAAAGGCACAGGTGACTGTGGCTCCTTTCCTGGCTTTAGAGAACAGTAAAAGGTGGGCAGATGTCTTTGAAGAAATGCTCAATGTCTGATGTTAAGTGGAAGAAGGCAGAGAACAAAGAATGTGGCATCGTGGTCTTACATTATCCAAAGACTTGAAGCTGCACATCTGTAAGGGGTTACACAAAACATGCAAATGGTGTTTCATTGGAATTACCAAGTGTTTAGAACTTGAGGAAAACTGGCTTTCCATAGGTGGTGAAGGGGTCGGAGCTCACACCGAGTTGTGCTTGCTCTGCTTGTGTAGCTCCAGGCACCCCGTGGGCACTCTCTTGGTGTTTGTGGTGAACTGAATGGAATCCATCGTTGGACTTAAGTTACTGAAATTGGACTACCCTTTGTCCCTCTAGGCGGGGGCTTCCTGGTCTGTGCTTTACTTGCCTTTTTTCCTTCCCTTCTTAGCCTCACCCCCTTGTAAACCAGATTGAGTTGCTATAGCTTGATGCAGGTACACAGTGAAGTTTCTCCATAAAAGATTGGGAGTCGTTGAAATGTTTAGATTCTTTTAGGAAAGGAGTTATTTTCCCCCCTTTTACAGGGTAGTGACTTCTCCACAGAAGTGCCAATATGGCAAAATTCCACGAGAAAACAGTATTGTAATGATACCATTACATATGGAACATTGAACTGTTACAGGAGTGCTCTTCCAAACAAAACAAAAATGTCTCTAGGTTTACTCAAAGCTTTCGTAAGTAATAACCTTTCTGTATTGAAATCAGAGTAACCCTTTCTGTATTGAGTGCAGTGTTCTTTTTTCTCATGCACATGTTAATGTTGGAGAAAATGTTTACAAAAATGATTTTGTTACACTAATGCGCACCACATATTTATGGTTTAAGTGATTTTTTTAATGGGTTATTTAGGTTTTCGTCTTAGTTGTAGCACACTTACCCTAATTTTGCCAATTATTAATTTGCTAAATAGTAATACAAATGACAAACTGCATTAAATTTACTAATTATAAAAGCTGCAAAGCAGACTGGTGGCAAGTACACAGCCCTTTTTTTTTTTTTTTTTTTGCAGTGCTAACTTGTCTACTGTGTATTATGAAAATTACTGTTGTCCCCCCAACCTTTTTTCCTTAAATAAAGTAAAAATGACACCTATTTTATGTGACATGAGTTTCAAATATGTTCTGACCCTTCAGAATGTTTCCTTCCTGTGAGGATCCATATTTTATGCACACACCTGCCTCTCCTGAGCTGCCTGCACCAGAGCAGGCCTCCTGTATTCTGCTGTCTCAGACAACAGGGGCTTGCCCAAGGCCAGGCGTAGATTATGAACGTAGCCAGTGTTTGTCTAAAGATCTCAGAGATGAAGTGGGAGATGAACCTCCATCACCATGTTCCTGAAGCCAATCTGGAGTAAAGCTGGTCCTTATCCTTAGGAAAGAAATAGTGTTGCATTTTTGCAGTTTTGAATTTGCATCAAAAAGTAAAACAGCATGATGTCTGTAATAGGACAATTAAAGTAGCTCTTTCTCAGTTTGGCGCATAAATACTAACTTGGGTCTAATAATTGGAGCCCCTTCAATGTAAGGTCATTCTGTCTAAGCGCTGGGGTTCTCCATGAACCCCCCATAGGCCTGGTAGGCATGATCCCCATCAGGCAGAACTGGGGCCGTGCTCTCAGTATGGGCACCTCGCCTTAGTCTCCGCGGCTGCCCGTGCTACATCGTCATCAATTAGGTATATTAATAAACCACGTCGTGCTTCATCCTAGAAACATGTTCTCTCTCTAATGTGAAAATAAAACTGTAAGTACTTAGGCTGTCAGGTGAGTAAGATTTTTCTTTTCCTATTTGATGTGTTGCAGTTGGTGGATGATTAGCAGTAAAAATCCGGTGGAGTTTTTTTCTTGAGACCGTCATGCATTCCTCCTGTTCCAACTTTCTCCTCCATTGGTTGAGATTTCACTTAAAGGAAGCAACGGGGGATCCAATCAAGACCCTTCAGCCAACACCAGCTCTGTGTCTTTGGCATCACATTAAAAAATACAGTAAAATGGTGCATTCTCTGGCATCTACTTAAAAAAAAATGCTTCATTAAGCAGAAGTAGCTAATGTATTCTGTAAAGTAAAATGGCTAAGGGATCAAAACCTTGGGAAAGTAGTTACTATATTTTCTTATGGGAGAAGATAGGCACTCAAATGCTACGTTCCCATACCTGGTCTACCTCTCCCTTAGGTGAATCAAACTGTATCCATGTGTCACATTCTTCCTGAAACAGGCTCATCTTTGCCTCTGTCCTGCCCAGCTTCTTTGCTGTTATCTTGTTCACTATTTCCTAAAGGATACATAGCCTGCATATTAGCCGAGATTGTTTCTCAAATTTAACCACTTACTAAATTCAAACACTGCTCCTCCTGAACTACCAAACATTATAATGGCTGGCACAGAGCAGGCACTCAGATTCCCTGGCTATTTGCTTACGTAGCATGAAATAACTCCTTTGCTAATCCAAGGGAAAACCAGCCCACCTGTGCAGTGTGGGATGGGCGAGGAAGTGCTCTGGTCTTCCTTTCTTCCAGGTCTTCCAGGAAGTGCTGGGGAAGTGCAGCCCCAGGAGGGCTGCAGAGCTCCACTGCACTGGGCATGGGCCATCCTGTCCCTTAACAGGTTCCTGGTACTCACCAGTCCCTCCAGCTGGAGCTTGGGTGCTGGAATAACACTGCAAGGATCCTTGCTTGTTTCTAAGAAATTTGGATTAGATACTCCACCACAAAATGACTTTTAAAAAATCCTCGTTTTCTCAAGCCTGTAATCCCAGCACTTTGGGAGGCCGAGATGGGCGGATCACAAGGTCAGGAGATCGAGACCATCCTGGCTAACACGGTGAAACCCCGTCTCCACTAAAAAATAGAGAAAACTAGCCAGGCGAGGTGGCGGGCACCTGTAGTCCCAGCTACTGGGGAGGCTGAGGCAGGAGAATGGTGTGAACCCGGGAGGCGGAGCTTGCAGAGAGCCGAGATCGCGCCACTGCACTCCAGCCTGGGCGACAGAGCAAGACTCCGTCTCAAAAAAAAAAATCCTCATTTCTATTTTGGCCGAAAGTGTAAAATGCAGGCAGGTTGCTCACCAGAGTTCTGTGGAGGGAATTGGACAGAGCTGACCAACGCCGTTCTGCTCTTATCCTGATGGAACTACAGCTTTTAGAAACTAATATTAAGCAGCCGTTCCACAATAAATGGTATTGAGTACTTCCTGATTCTTTGACAGCTTCATGAGATAAAATTCACATACTGAATAAGTCACCCATTTAAGTAGACAATTGGGTGGCCTGTAGTCTATTTAGAGTTGTGAGTCCATCACTGACAATTTTCACATGTTTTTATTACCTCAAGATAATGCTCGATACCCCTTTGCTGTTATCCTCCAATCGCTGCCTCCCTCCACCCCCTCCTTTCCCCCCTACCCCGCCCAAGCTTTAGGTAGTCCCTACTCTCTCTCGCTATAGATTGGCTGTTCTGGACATTTACAGAAATGGAGCCGGTCACTGTGTGGTCTTTTGTGACTGGCTTTTGTCACATAGCTCATCCATGTTGTAGCACGTGTCAGCTCTTCAAGAAGCGGCTGCAGAAATGGGTTCCTGCTAGGTGTGTTTTCAGTTGAAGCTCCTAGAAACCCAGGGATCCCTTTTCCACACATGATCTTGATGCCAAATGTAGGCTTCTCATAGGTCAGATGCAGCAAGTCAAGTTTTGGAATGGGGGACCGTTCTGGAAGCACAGTCGCCAACACAGGCCCCGCCTGCTGCGGAGAGCAGACCTCCAACCCGGAAAGGTTGGGACCTATGGGCTTTCTCTGTGTCCAAATCCTAAATCAGGGTTCTGAGGTTGTCCCCTCTAACTTACGTGGGCTCACCCCTAGGAAGGGACATAAGAGCTGGTTTTGCTGAGCTGGGATCCTTTTCTGATCCTTGGCAAACACATGGAGCTGTCACATTTCACAAGGGCCTTGTCCTGTTGGCACCTCATGTATCTTACTGGCATAGAGCACATTTCCTCAGTGCTGACTCCTGGAAGGCCTAACTGTCCCCAGACTGTCATTTGCAGGATACCTCATTGAGTAAGTGTAGACACTAGTAAACTTCTGGGAACTTGGTGGCGTTCTGGTCAATCTAGCAATTGAGCAACCACTGTCTGCTGAGGACAGTCTTAAGGTATGGTGCTCCTTTGGGGAAATGCAGAATTAACTAAAGGGGCTACTTGGAACAGTGCTTAGTATATTCTAGATGTTAAAGCAGAGCCTTTAGTAACTGTGTGTAAAAGAGACTTGCACTTTTAAGCTACAACAGCATGCAGCTGCCAGAATAGCTGGTGTGAGTTTGAACTGCATGGATTTTGAAGTGAGAGATGACGCCCTTTGGTGGTCAGGTCACACTTAGATACAGGGACCCCGTGTAGCCTCATCGCAGGAGAGGGACACAGCAGGACAAGGCTTCAAATTAGATCCAATGAAGATGGGGCAAAAGAAAAGAAAATAATTGGTAGAAGCAAGCATATATTCCTTTAAAAATCAAAATATCATTCAACTCTGATCAATCCATCCTGCTTTGGGGTAATTAACAATGAGAGCAATGGGATTTTATGTATATTTGCTATGCACCAGGCCCTGTGTGCTAAGGGCTTTTACACTTGCCTTCTCAGCCTGTAGAAGAGGAGACTCCGGCTACCCATTTGTTAATTTAAATTTATTTGTAGAGACACAAATGCAGGAGCCAGAAGATAGAGCTAGGAAAAGTGGGTTGAATGCCCCAGGAGCAGAATCAGCCTCTACTATGAAAGGGACGATCAGAACTGCCTAAGGGGATGAAGCAGGCAACTTCAACGGCTTGCCAGGTCCAGGCCCCTTGAGGGAGGCTTTGTTGGGATGTAGAGGACTTGAAGTCCCTTCAGCCCCCTCTAGCATCACCTACCTTGAGGTAAGTTGGGACTAGATACGTGTAAGGGTGTATTAGTCCATTTTCATGCTGCCGATAAAGGCATACCCAACACTGGGTAATTTATAAAGAAAAAGATTTAATGGACTCACAGTTCCACGTGGCTGGGGAGGCCTAACAATCATGGCGGAAGGCAAGAGACAATGAGAGCTGAGTGAAAAGGAAAACTCCTTATGAAACTATCGAAGCTCATGAGACTCACTACCATGAGAACAGTATGAGGGAAACCGCCCCCATGATTCAGTTATCTCTCACCAGGTCCCTCCCACAACACGTGGGAACTGTGAGAGCTACAACTCGAGGAAGTTTGGGTGAGGACACAGCCAAACCGTATCAGGTGGTGAGCAATTCAGGAGCCACTCAACACTTCTGAACTCATCAAATGGCTTCGGTATTTTTTGTAAACGTGAATGGACTCTGGATGCAGCAGAAATGGGGGCTGTCTAGAGGTGGAGACTTCTTCAGGACACATGGATGTCTCATTGGCCCAGTTAGCGCACTCCCTGGGACCTCTCTGTGGAAGGCTGGCTACACTTGATTCTTTATTCCCGGTACTATTGCTGGCTCCCCAGTGAACCCTACAACAACCAGGTTAGGAAATCTACAGCCTTTCCCACCACAGGAAATGGGCGGATCCTGCTAGATCAGAGAGCAGGCAGTTCTGTCTGGCCCTGGAGAGCTTTCCACAGGTAGTCAACCTTTCAGGTGGCAAAAGAGAAATGGCTGCATGTACCCAGACCCAAATCTGTTAGATTTCCAACGTTAAGCATAGAGTGTCCATATATTTTTTTAATCAGAAAAAATTTTTAGAGTGCCATTATATAAGGCCAATTAAAGAAATAGTGTGGATTTTAAGTTTGAATTCAAAGGTCAAGCAATGAGAATAGATATTGCCTGGCTGTTAGAGTTTATAGATAATATTTGTCAGTGTCTGTATCTAATTTTTAGTTGTCTAATATGGAGAAAATTCTGATGCCCACAGGTATATGATCACAATTTTTAAACAGTTAACTTTGCAAGATAAGAACCTAAAAAGTATATGAAGTCAGTGATTTCGGGATACTTTTTAATGATTCAGTAGTAGCAGGAGCTTTTCAGACAGGCACAAAAATAAGTCAACCTGTCAACATCATTTTTCTTGATCTCTGGTGTAAGATAAAATATATAATTGTGCACATTTTTAAAAAGTAATATATTTCACAGTATATTCCAAAATATTACTTCAACCTGTAATCAGTATTATAAAGAATAGGATAATTGACTTTATTCATTTCATACTAAATTTTGAAACCTGGTATGTATCTTACACAGCATTTCCCAGGTCCCACTAGCTGCATTGAGCACTCAGTAGCCACACAAGGCTACCATTTTGCCAGAGGCTTTATGTACATTATTATGGTTACTCCCTGCTGGAGTCTTTGGAGGTAAATATTGTCTACATCTTACTGAGCTCCTAAAAATTACATATCCTGCTGGAGGTTTTAGAGTTTATCAATGGAGGAGCCAGGATTAGAACCTAGTCTGCTAATCTTTAAGGGCTAATTTTTCTGTACTTCAGTGCACATTAGTTTGGTTAGTGTTTTCAAGGAGTTTTCGACACACTAATTTTTTGAGTCAAAGGCTTGCTGACTCAGACGTGGTTCCATTGGAATGTTACCTGGAATGCAGGCTGGGGTGTGATCCTGATAAATCCATTGACTCATTTCATTCATTCACTTTTCATCAAGAAACCTGGATTTTAGAAAATAGATTTTACACGCCCTCATATATAAAGCTTGTGTTCCCTGCCTGTGATAAAAACAAATGCAAGAGAGTCAAAAATAGGTGGAGGACACAATTTGCAAATCTCAAGGGAGTGAATGTGGTGGTGCCTGGAGCCTAGGAAAACCTCATTCCCCCTCTGAAGACAGACATGGTACAGTGTTTGCTTCATTTCCTTGATGCTATGAGGAAGAGGGGTATCAGCTGAGGTGTTTCATATCCCCATGAGAAGTGGCATGCCACACGCTGTAGGATCCGTGCAGCCGATGGGTTGCACTTCCCACAGCAGGCAGTGGGTGTTGTAGACAGGATGCTGTGTCCTGTGCAGGGAAGAGGGTGGTAGCAACCTCTGAGTCACCTGATGGGAGCGAGGTGGAGTCCATCCTGCCTGGAAATGAAGTTGTCAGAGACTTCTCAGAGTTGTGGGGGAAAATCCCACTCCACCATTATGTATAGTTACTGGTGCCTGTCGCATAACACGTAAAAGAAGGAAAGGAACACAGACTCATGGTAGAAACTGAGAAAGGTGACAATAACTCTTGGTGTCCTCGTGGCATGTTCATATGTAACCTCATCACTGACTAAGAGGATGTTGAGTGTCCCATTCTTCCTGCATCACTCTGTACTGCAGGAAAAGCTCAGAAGATCTCCTAAGAGTCCAGGCTCGAAGCTCCCTATTGCTGAAGTGCAACCCCATTGTCTTAGTTTATACCTTTAATGCTTCGATGCCAGTCTAGAGAGCTAGATGCAGGTGTTTCCGCCAAGTTGATGGGGAAGCTGTCATTGTAAACTGAGAGTAACACAGGATGATGCTCATCTTGGAATCCACCAGAAGTAGTTATTTATTACCTAGGACTGAACCTGAATCTTAGACAACATTCTTCTTAATTTCAGATAATCAAATTTAGCTATCGGAATCCTTGTTTTTTTAACCTACATAAAACTGAACATGAAGGATCTGCATCAAAATAAGTGTTTTATGATTGTATGCACTAACTTGTTTACCTATTCAACAAATACGAAGTACCAAACTGTGTACAAGCCACTGTGTTACATGCTGAGGTTATTGTAAAAAGTTAGAGGGTCTGATTTAAGTACAGATTCCAAAAGGAAGTTCGCTATAAGCAATTAGAAAGATATAGTGCACAGAGAACCCCAAGGAATACTTGAGAACAGTGCAGCCCAGGGCTCAGGTGAGAAAGACTAACTGCAAGGCTGCATACTCTTTCCAGGAGTGAACCTTTAAGCTTTCTAGATTCATGGTTTCAAACCTTGAGCATGCATCAGACCCCATAGAGGGTTTGTTACAACAGATGCCTGGACCTCACCCCAGAGTTTCTGTTCTAAAGATCTGATGTGGGCCAGAGAATTTGCATTTCTAGAAAATTTCCATGTGGTGCTGAGGCTGCTGGTTTGGGGATCTCATTTCGAGAACCACTGTTCCATAGAAATTGTTAGTAAAAACAGGACAATTAAGGACATTGGAAAATAAATTAAGATAAGCATAACCATATGAGGCAAGTTCAAGATCAGAAACAACTTCCAGAGGGGAGAGTGGAGGCTGTCACTTATCCACACTTCTTAAACCTCATTAGAAAATTCCTTAGTGAGAAGGAATCGGAGACTTACACCTGACTCCCTTGTCTGTCCCTGCCTGTTTTGTACATGCCCATTGATTGATACAACAGGATGCTGAGTTTTGCTCTGGAAGCTGTGAGACACGGAACGCTTGCATTGGTTCTCACCAGAGGCAGCCAAGCCTTTGCTGCCCAGTTCTCTCCCAGAATAGTGATGGGTTTTGCATGGAAGGGCCAAAACAAGTTGCCAGGTCCCTGGAAGACAATTTCACTGCCAACACCTCTGTTTAAGAGGCCAGGTCCATTTAGGAAGTTTGGCCTGGAGAGGCAAAAGAGGGATCTGTTAAGGACTGAATGGCCCCCTCCCCCCACCCAATTCATATGTTGAAGCCCTCACCCCCAGTGTGACTGCACTTGGAGTTGCGACCTTCTTAAAGGTAACTAAGGTTAAATAAGGTCATAAGGGTGGGCCCTAATCCAATAGGACTGGTGTCTTTTTAAGAACAGGAAGAGACACCAGGATGCACATGCACATGGAGAGGCCACATTAGGACACAACAAGGAGGTGGCCTTCTGCAAGCCAAGAAGGGAGGTCTCAGGAGAAACTACCCCTGCAGGCACCTTGATCGTGGACTTCCAGCCTCCAGAACTGTGAGGCAATGAATTCCTGGTGTGTTTAAGCCACCTGGACTGTGGTATTTGGTTCTGGCAGCCCAAGCAGAATTATACAGGGTCCAACCAAGGTGAAAGGGTGAGCCTCCTGAAGCTGGAGATGAAGACAAGTTCAGAAGGGGGTTCAGCAAGTAGAGACTTGTCCAGTTTGTCCTTCACCAGGTGAAGGGACCTCGGAGAGGTGAAGTGTTTTGGGAAGTGAGCAGTCACAGAGGCAGATCCCATAGGCTGGAAAAATGAGTGTTCTATGGAGTGACACTCCAGACCTAGCTCCTGTCTCCAGATGACTTTAAAGACCCAAAGGTTCTGGTGCAACCCTACAGGGAAGGAGCCATCCCCTAAACACTCTGTAGGTTAGAGTCCTCAACATTCTAAGCAGTGGGGGCTTGGAGCAGATTGGACCTGATTCTTAATGTGTCACTTCTTGCCCTGAAGTTGTGAAGCAAACTCGTATCTACTACACACTGTATATATAAATAGTAGGTCAAGCGTATAGAACTTTTTAAAACTTCTTATTATGGAAAAAATTTAAGTAGATACAAAAATAATAGAAAGAATGGACTCCTATGTATCCATCCCCCTACTTCAAGTATTATCAATTTACGGCCATCTTTTGAATCTATTCTCCCACTCCACTATCCTCATGGCTTATTTTGAAACAATACCCAGATGCTATAGCATTTTATTTGTAAATATTTCAGTATTCATTTCTAAATCCACTAAACCATTATTATACATAGAAAACTAACAATAAATTCTTAAATTTCATCAAATATTCATTCATTATTCAAATATCCTTGATTGTCTCATGTGTTTTTTTGAAACAACATGTTTGAATCAAGATCTAAATAAATAAAACACATTGTAATTGGTTGATGTATGCCTCTTTGAAAAAAAAAAATCAGGATTATTGATGCTCAAATAGTCCCAGCTTTGGCCAGTAGAAATCTCTTCACATTGGCTCTTGGGTGTTTTTGATATGATAATAGTAGTCTTTGATAGCTTTCTTGCTTTCTGATATGACAAGTTCCAGGCTCATTTTGTTCATTTCCCACCTTAGCCCTGGAATCAGCCACCTCTCCAGGAATTAGGATTTTTTTCATGGGAAATGGTATTTCGCGATCACAAGCTGGTGTTGGTGTTGCTCACCGCTGCAAAGGTCATTTTTCTTCATCTTTTCAATGTAAAGTTTTTTTTCCTTCTTTCTTTTTCTTTTCTTTTTTCTTTTCCTTTCTTTTCTTTCTCTCTCTCTCTCTCTCTGTCTCTTTCTCTCTCTCTCTCCCTCCCCTCCCTTCCTTCCTTCCTTCCTTCCTTCCTTCCTTCCTTCCTTCCTTCCTTCCTTCCTTCCTTCCTTCCTTCCTTCCTTCCTTCCTTCCTTCCTTCCTTCCTTCCCTCCCTCCCTCCCTCCCTCCCTCTGCCTCTGTGGCCCAGGCTGGTATGCAGTGGTACCATCTTGTCTCGCAACCTCCACCTCCCAGGCTCAAGCAATCCCCCTGCCTTAGCCTCCCTAGCAGCTGGGACTACAAGCATGGCCACCACATCCAGCAAATTTTTGAATTTTTTGAGAAACGGGATTTCACTATGTTGCTGAGGTTGGTCTCAAACTCATGGGCTCAAGTTATCTGCCTGCCTCGGCCTTCCAAAGTGCTGGGATTACAGGCCATGAGCCACAGTGCCTGGCCATTTGTTTTAATTATAGAAAATGCATCATGAATTTATACTGAAATTCAAGGTTATAGGATTTTTCTTTAACCTCTTTCAATCTCATCATCTATATCTCCTTTCTCCCCTTCCCGATAAGACCACCAACATCATGGGTTTGCCACAATACATATACCACAGGCTCAGAGTATCATCAGCACTATCACCAACCACCAACAGTATGATGACTGAAAACAGTTTGAGGCTTGTTTAGGAGATTGAGTTTGTTTAGTTTTTGTTTTTTCTTTTGTTCTTAGAGTGGTTATGCCACCAACTAAGTATTTCATGTTGGTTTGGATTTTTTAGGGATTGCTTTTTATAAATTTAACTTTGTTTTATTATTATGTAAAATATTACCTTGTTCTATAGCTAAACCTACAAAGCAAAATCTAGTCAGAGTATTCAAGCTTCCCTCCTTTCTCCACCAGTGTCCACCTTATCTTTGTAAGTAACAATCTCTATTAGTTCTTTGTTTATCCTTCCATTTAAAATATATATGAACAAATGTGTTTGTATATTTGTGTTCACCTTTTGATGACCTTACTTTTCCCCACCGTGCTTTGTTTATGGAATAATATACCCTAGAGACCACTCCATTGCTCACTTTATATAAAGATATTTTGCATTCGTTTTCTAAGACAATTTTTAGGTAAAATTTACATACCATGAAATTCACTCATCTGAAAGGTCCAGCAGGACAAGCAATAGTATGTTTTAAAGTCATGCAACTATTGCCACAATCCAGGAAGGCCCCTTCTGCCTCTTTGCAGCCAACCCTCTGGTCTCAGTGGGCTGCTCTCTCTGCACACTGCTATGAACAGCTGTGCAGCTGTGCACTATCCCTCTGGGTGGATGTACCATGGTTTTTTCAGCCAGCTTGTTGATGGGCATGTGGCTGTTTCTAGTCTTTTACTAATTAAATAATCCTTCAATGAATAGCCTGGCACACAAGTCTTGCTTACATTTTTTGCCATCATATCTTTGGAACAGATTCCTAGAAGAGTTTCTGAGTCAAATTGTAGATGAATACGTAATTCTTCTAAATAGTGCCAAGTCCCCCTCTGAAGCATTTTATTCCCAGCAAAAAAATGTTTGAGTGTCTGTTTCACCACAGCCTCAGCAACAGCATATGTTGTTAAACTTAGAAATTGTATCTCAATATAGTTTCCATTTGCATTTATCTTACTGTCAAGGAAATTGAGCATTTTTTCATGAGCCTAAGAGCCAACACATGATGTTGGTGGTGTTATTGGGAACAGAGACCCTCAGGATGGGAGAAAGGAGATAGAGACAATGAGACTGAAAGAAGTTAAAGAAAAATTCTATCATCCTGATTTTCAGTATAAATTCATGATGCTTTAAAAAAAAAAAATCATTAAAATGCATCTCCACTGGAGGAGGCAGGGAAGCTTGAATAATCTGACTAGATTTTACTTTTTCTGTGAGATGTCAGTTCCTATCTCCTGCCCATTTCTCTAGTCTTTTTCTTGGTTATTTTTAGAAACTCTTTATACATTAGGAATAGTTTTCAGGCAGGAGACTAGGTCTGCAGGCAGGGCACCTAAGGCCAATTCGTGCTAACTTCCTAAAGCTGAATCAAGGGAAAACAGCAAGGTCTGGGGGCGGGGAATCTGAGGCCAATTCCTGCTAACTCCCTAAAGGAGAAAACACCTGGGGCTGGGGGCAGGAAACCTAAGGCCAATTAACTCCAACATCCAAAAGCTAAACCAAAAAGAAAAACCCCATCTCTCCACACCAAAGTAGCAAAAGATCAAAGGCTACTCTCCCTACAACCCTCCCCTTTTTACCACGTCTCAGATGAAAAGGGAGAGTGCCGTGGGATGGCTGTGAGCCAAGCAGGGGCCATCCCATCATCTGCTTAGGGCACCAATTTCACCTCAGCCTTTAATTAGCCACGGACCAAATCCTTCATCTAGATAAGGGGTAGCATATAGGGACTGTATTAGTTTGTTCTCACTCTGCTTTAAAGAACTGCCTGAGACTGGGTAATTTATAAAGAAAAGAGGTTTAATTGACTCACAGTTCCGCATGGCTGGGGAGGCCTCAGGAAACTTACAATCATGGCAGAAGCAGAAGCATCACATCCTTCTTCACATGATGGCTGGAAAGAGAAGAATGAATGCTGAGCAAAGGGGGAAGCCCCTTATAAAACCATCAAAAGTTGTGAAAATTCATTTGCTATCATGAGAACATCAGTACTGCCCCCGTGATTCAGTTACCTCCCGCTGGGTCCCTCCCACGACACATGGGGATTATGGGAGTGAAAATTCAAGATGATATTTGGGTGGGGATGCAGCCAAACCATATCGTTCCACCCTCGGTCCCTCCCAAATCTCATGTCCTCACATTTTAAAACACTCTCATGCCTTCCCAACAGTTTCCCAAGGTCTTAACTCATTTCAGTACTAACCCAAAAGTCCAAGTCCACAGACTCATCTGAGACAAGGCAAATCCCTTCTGCCTACAATCCTGTAAAATCAAAAGCAAGTTAGTCACTTCCTAGATACAATGGGGGTACAGGCATTGGGAAAATACATCCCTTTCAAATGGGAGAAATTGGCCAAAACAAAGGGGCTAGAGGCCCCATGCAAGTCCAAAATCCAATAGGGCAGTCGTTAAACCTTAAAGTTCCATAATGATCTCCTTTGACTCCATGTCTCACATCCATGGAGCGCTGATGCAAGAGGTGAGCTTCCATGGCCTTGGGCAGCTCCACTCCTGGGGCTTCACAGGATACAGGTCCCCTCCTAACTGCTTTCACTGGCTAGTGTTGAGTGTCTGCAGCTTTTCCCGGCACATGGTGCAAGCTGTTGGTAGATTTACCATTCTGGGGTCTGGAGGATGGTGGCTGTCTTCTCACAGCTCCACTAAGCAGTGCCCCAGTGGGGACGCTGTGTGGGGGCTTCCACCCCACATTTCCCTTCTGCACTGCCCTAGCAGAGGTTCTCCATAAGGGCTCTGCCCCTGCAGGAAACTTTTGCCTAGATATCCAGGCATGTCCATATATCCTCTGAAATCTAGGTGGAGGTTCCTAAACCTCAGTTCTTGACTTCTGTGCACCTGCAGGCTCAACACCACATGTAAGCCAGCAAGGCTTGGAGCTTACACCCTCTGAAACAAGGACCTGAACCATAGGTTGGCCCTTTTTAGTCACATCTGGAGCTGAAAAAGCTGGGACACAGGGCACCATGTCCTGAGGCTGCATAGAGCAGGGGGCCCTGGACCTAGCCCACAAAATCATTTCTTGCTCCTAAGCCACTGTACCTGTGATGGGAAGGGCTGTCATGAAAGTCGCTGACATTCCCTGGAGACATTGTCCCCATTGTCTTGGTGATTAACATTCAGCTCTTCATTATTTATGCAAATTTTTGAAGCTGGCTTGAATTTCTCCCCAGAAAAAGGGTTGTTCTTTTCTATGACATCATCAGGCTGCAAATTTTCCAAAAACATTTATACCCCACTTCTTCTTGAATGCTTTGCTGCTTAGAAATTTCTTCTGACAGATACCTTAAATCATCTGTTTCAAGGTCAAAATTCCACAGATCTCTTAAGCAGGGGCAAAAAAGCTGCCAGTCTCTTTGCTAAAGCAGAGCAAGAGTCACCTTTGTTCCAGTTCCCAACAAGTTCCTCATCTCCATCTGAGACCATGTCAGCCTGGACTTCATTGTACATATCACTGTCAGCATTTTGGTCAAAGTCATTCGACAAGCGTCTAGGAATTTCCAAACTTTCCCACATCTTCCTGTCTTCTAAGCCCTCCAAGTCTCTAGGAAGTTCCAAACTGTCCCACATTTTCCTGTCTTCTTCTGAACCCTCCAAACTGTTCCAACCTTTGCCTGCTACCCAGTTCCAAAGTGGATTTACATTTTCAGGTATCTTTATAGCAGCGCCCACTCTCTGTGATACCAATTTACTGTATTAGTTAGTTCTCACACGCTATAAAGAAATACGCAAGACAGGGTAATTTATAAAGAAAAGAGATTTAATTGACCCACAGTTCTGCATGGCTGGGGAGACCTTAGAAAACTTAAATTATGGCAGAAGGGGAAGCAAACACATCCTTCTTCACATGATGGCAGCAAGGACAAGTGCTGAGAAAAGAGGGAAAAGCCCCTTATAAAACCATCAGATCTCATGAGAACTCACTATCACAAGAACAACAGCATGGGGGTAACTACTCCCATGATTCAATTACCTCCCACTGGGTTTTGTGGGGACTACAAGTCAAGATGAGATTTGGGTGGGGACACAGCCAAACCATAGCAGGGAGCTCAAAAGGAGTACTTAAAACCCAGGAAACTTTGTAACCAGGCCCTTGAGCTGCTCGCTGGGGCCTACTCCCACACTGTGGGGTGCTTTCTTGCTTTAATAAATCCTTACTTTTGCTGCTTCATTCCTGTGTTTCATTCCTTTGTTACTTTGTGTGTTCTGTCCAATTCTTTGTTCACAATGCCAATGACCTGGACAACTCACACTCAAGGCCTTCCTTCCATAACAGTTTTATTGTGTGTGATACATTGCAAGCAGTTACCCTAGTCTGTTATTTATCCATTTTATTTTCTAAAATTCTTTTTGTATGCTAAATAAAGCAAATTTTGTTTTTATGTAGTCAATAATCTTTTCCCTTATTTCATCTGGATTTTAAGTCAGTAGAAGATTCCTCAATTCTGGTTAGAGAGGAATTGGCTCATATTTGCTTCTAGTATTGGTATGGTTTCTTTCTTTCTTTTTTAACATTCATTTTATGATTTGTTTTTATTGATTGTGATACACAGCTTGGGGAACAAATTTGATTTCATATTTTCCATATGACATTCTTAATAGCCTATAACATATATTAGAAAGCCCATTTTAGTCCCACTGATTTAAGATGACATCTTTATCCTATACTACATTTGATTATGCAATTGGGGCTATTTATGAACCTTCTATTTTGTTCCATTGGTTAGTCAATCATGCACAAGTGGCACTGTATTTTAATGATAGGGACTTTATATCTTAAACCACTGTTTTATTTGATTAATCACCTTTAAATATTTATTCACTCCCTATTAAGAAAAAGAAGGCTTTGGCTAATTCATCCCTCATTTCTTATTCCTCTTCCCAACTTTTCACAATTATATATTTTTATTATTTTATTGGTTATGTTTTAAATTAAAGGTTAATTCTTAAAATAATGTTTTGATATCAACTTTATGGAGGTATAATTTACATACAATAAAATGTAACCATTTAAAATGTACATTTTGATGAGTTTTGACAACATATACCTATGTAACTACCAAGACTATAGAAATGAACAACATTTAGATATTGTTTTCAGTTGCATCCAGTTTAGTCAGCCTGTGCTAACTCCTCATGGAATGAGATGGATGCATTAGCCCCACACCCTACCCTTTGCCACTTCTTTCCCTTTTCCACCTCTCGAATTCTATCTTTATGATTTCACACTTGATAACTTTTGAATTTTGTTCTGTTACTATATTTAAAGTTATTTAAAGATATTTATATGAAAGTTTCAAGTAGATACATAGTATTTACATTATTCTAATTCTACATATTATTCTCTGCCTAGCCAAGGGGTTGCTAGAGTTCCCTTTCCCTCTACCACCAAACATTATGACCTCTATACCACTGAGAGGAAGGTATATCTGATATCTGGATCAAATGAATAATCTTTTCCTTTATTTTAATTGCTCAAATCTTGGTTGACATTTTAACCATGTTTTTTCTTTTTCTTTTTTCTTTTTCTTTTTTTTTTTGAGACGGAGTCTTGCTCTGTCGCTGGGGCTGGAGTGCAGTGGCTGGATCTCAGCTCACTGCAAGCTCTGCCTCCTGGGTTTATGCCATTCTCCTGCCTCAGCCTCCGGAGTAGCTGGGACTACAGGCGCCCGCCACCTCGCCCGGCTAGTTTTTTGTATTTTTTAGTAGAGACAGGGTTTCACCGTGTTAGCCAGGATGGTCTCGATCTCCTGACCTCATGATCCACCCATCTCGGCCTCCCAAAGTGCTGGGATTACAGGTTTGAGCCACGGCGCCTGGCCTAACCATGTTTTTTCTAAGTAGCATGTTTTTCCTAGAATCCTGAAGTAGTTTTAAAAAAGATATCTTCATCTTATCTTCAAAATCATCCAATTTTTCACTAATACTCCCTATTGAATGCAATTCACTTTTCTTAGCAACATCCCTTGTAGACAACTGCCACTTCCTGTTCCAGCCTGGATTGGTTGCTATCTAGGACTGCTGGCCAGATATCATTCTGGAAATTCCCTTCACTGATCACTGTTCCTCCCCCTACCTGGGTTAGATTTCAAATGCTTTCTGAATTTCACTTCCTTCTGTTTTTTGTTTTCCTTCCTTATTTTCTTGAAGCACATCCTTGAGTAACTTCCTTAGAAAAGGTACATAGGAGGAAAACTTTAAGTCTTGTCTTTCTGAAAATGTCTATATTCATTCCATCTCACATAATTAATTGATAGTTTACCTGGGAATAAAGTTATATATTAACATAAGCTTCCCATAGAATTGTGAAGGTATTGTTCCATTGTCTTCTATCACTTGATTGCTGCTGAGGTGAGGATTCCTACCAGAATGACTTATTACTTGGTACTTGGAAGTTTTGCTCTCTGGAAGCATCTAGCACTAAAAAGACAAAAAAAAAAAAAAAAATCTTTGGTGTTCTGAATGCTTTCATTACATTTTGGATTCATTTATTGGATTTTTTCAGTTATCCTAGTTGACATTTAGTAGTCTCTTTTAACCTGAAGTCTTCTGCTCTATCCCTACTTTCACTAACTCTGACATTGCAGGATCTCCTATTAGTTGGATGTTCTATCTGATAAATTGACTTTTTTTCTCTCTTTTTTTTTTTTTTTTTTGACTAAAGTTTATGATACTCTCTTTCTGCTTGTTTACTGATAAATCTTGACTTTGACTTTCAGCCTGTCTACTCATTTATGTTTCCATTTGGCAATCATAATTTTATGTTTTTAAGCTCCAGAAAAGGCATGAAGTAATGATAGAATTACATGTTCCAGACCACCAAAAACAATTATAAATGCTGTAAACTCCGCACCACCCCCAGCAAAAAAAATTTATTTGAAAGCATTGGAGAGTCACTCATGAAGACTGGACTCAAGGAGATACCAGAGGGAAGGAAGGGCATAGGAGCGAGCCCTACATTCCATAGTGCGTCTACCTTTGAGAGGTTTGCTAATTTGAAAGTGGTTTGCACGAAAGAGCAGGAAATAGCAGCTAATAAGCCTGGGAACTTGAGTTCAGCTTTCAGTAGCCTTGCAGTAAATGAGGAAACAAAACGTAGTTGTCAGAGCTCCCAAGGAGGCCAAGATTGGAAGTCTAAGATCCCAGAGAAAGAGAAGCCAAATTGAGATGAACCAACATCTTTTTCCATTTTTTCCACCATAGACACTATGAATTCAAGAAGCTAAGAACCTGGAAAATAATGAAGAGTTTTGGTAGTCATATAAGTCTGGGGAGTCAAAACTTATAGTGAAAAGCCCACTTAGAAGGTGGGGTTCTGGTAAACACCCTAGGTTTCCTATCAGTATCATGAAAAGGGTGCAACCTGGGATTAAAGGGCAAGGCAGAAAAAGGCCAGCTCTCCTTCAGAATTAAAACATAATTTTGAATCAACTCAATCTCAGACTGGATAAGGTGTTCCACCTCTATTTTAACTGCCTGCCAGGGGCCAAAATCGATTCTCTGTGGAGGAAGATAATGTTAGTGAATCTCAAATTTTGTCTATAATTTTTCATATATAATATCCAGCATACAATAAAAAATTATCAGGCATCTCAAGGAATGGCAAAAATTAACAAGTAAGAAAATACTATACAAAGAAACCTGCAGGTGATACAGATACTGGAGTTATATTGGAATACTTCATTATTATGTTAAAGAAAATAAGTGAAAAGATTGAAAATTTATGCAGAGAAATGTAATCAATGAGATAGAATCAAATGGAAATTTGATAACAAACTACTGTTAAAAGTTTTGGGCCAGGCACAGTGGCTCACACCTGTAATCCCAGCACTTTGGGAGGCCGAGATGGGCAGATCACAAGGTCAGGAGTTTGAGTGAAACCCCGTCATTACTAAAGATACAAAAAATTAGCCAGGCGCGGTGGTGTGCACCTGTAATCCCAGTCACTTGGGAGGCTGAGGCAGAGAATTGCTTGAACCCGAGAGGTTGAGGTCGCAGTGAACAGAGATTGCACCATTGCACTCCAGCCTGTGCAACAGGGCGAGACTCCATCTCAAAAACAAACACAACAAAACAAAAAAAGTTTCGTGAGCATGTGAAAAGGTGTTCAACACCACTAATCTTTACAAAAATGCACATCCAAACCACAATAAAATACCACTTCTCACCCATTAGTATGGCTATTCTTAAAACAAACAAAGCAAAGAATAACAAATTTGGGCAAGGATTTGGAGAAATTGGGATCCTTGTGCCCTGTTGGCAGAAATGTAAAATAGTTCAGCCACTAGAGAAAACAGCTTGGCAGTTTCTTAAAAACTTAAGCACATAATTAGCATATGATCCAGCAATTCCATTTCTGGGTACATACCCAAAAGAACCAAAAGCGAGGTCTCAAAGAAATATTTGTACACCCATGTTCATAGCAGCATTATTCACAGTAACCAAAAGGCAGAAGCAACCTAGGTGTCCATCAACAGATGAACGTATCAACAAAATGTGACCTATCCAACAATGAAATATCATTCAACCTCAAAAAGGAATGAAATTCTGGCACATGTTAAAACATGGATGAACCTCAAGGACACTATGCTAAGTAAAATAAGCCAGTTACAAAATGACAATTAATATATGATTTCACTTCTATCTGGTGTAGTCAAATTCATAGAGGCAGAAAGTAGAATGGTGGTTGCCAGGTGCTGGGGGAGGAGAAAATAGAGAGTTGTTTAATGGTTATAGTTTCAGTTCTGCAAGATGAATGGTTATAGTTTCAGTTCCTGGAGGACTGCACAACAATGTGAATGTACTTAACATTATTGAACACTTACAAATCGTTAAGATGATAAATTTTGTTATATGTTTTAAAAAGAAAATAAATTAAAAGTTTAAAACTCAATCCACAGATGGGCTTAACAGCAGGTTACGTACAGCAAGATAGAGGAGTAGTGAGCTGAAAGCAAGGTCAATAGAAAATACACAGAATGAATCACAGAGAGAAATAAAGAGTGGAAAACACAGAAAAGAGAATAAGAGACATATGAGACACAGTCCAAAAATCTAACATTGGTGGATACTGAAGTCTCAAAAGAAGAGGAAAATGAAAATGGGGTAAAAGCTATATTTGAAGAGGCTTTAGACAATGATTTTTCTAAACTGATAAAAGACATTGAGTGATAAATTCAGGAAGTTCTATAATCCTTAAGTCAGAGAATAAACAAAGAAACACACACATGAAAACATCATTAAAAGTTTGCTGAAAATCACTGATCCTTTTGCTGTGTACATAGCTTTGCTTTCCCGGAATATCACAGAGTTGGAATCACACAATACGCAGTCTTTTCAGACTGGCTTCTTCAGCAATTTCAGGTTGCTCTATAGCTTTTTGTGACTTGATAGCTCATTTTCATATTGGGGAATAATAGTCCGTTGTGTGGATGAGTCACATTTTCTTTATCTGTTCATCTCTTGAAGAACATTTGGGTTGTTTTCAGTTTTTGGCAATTATGGATAAAGCAGCTATAAATATTTGTGTGTAGATTTTTGTGTAGACATAAGTTTTCAACTCATTTAAGTAAATACCAAGAAATATGATTGCTGGATTGTATACTATGTTTAATTTGTAAAAACAAAAACAAACAAACAAAAACCACTACCAAACTATTTTCCAAAGTGGCTGCACTATTTTGCATTCCCACCAACAGTCAATGAGAGTTCCTCTTGCTGCACATCCTCACCAGCATTGGTCTTCCTGGAGTTTTGGATTTTAGCCATTCCAACAGGTGTGAGATTGTTTTTCATTGTTGTTAATGGTATTCTGTTTCTGAGTTCCACATATTTATGTTTTGTATATAAAAATGTGATTGATAACTGTGTGTTTATCTTGTATCCTACAACATTTCTGAATTCACTACTCCCGGGAAATTTTAGTGTGGGTTCACTGGGGTTTCTATGTAGTCTGCTCTGTTATCTGCAAATAGGAACAGTTTTATTTCTTCCTTTTAAAACTGCAAGCCTTTTATTTCTTTTTATAGCCTAACTGCAGTGATTAGAGTTTTAGTACAATGCTGAACAAGAGTAGTGAGCGTGGATATCCTTACCTTGCCCTTAATTGTAAGGGAAAATATTCAGCCTTTTGCCGTTAAGCACAATGTAGTTTGTAGATATTTGTAGACATTCTTCATCAAGTTGAATTAGTTTCTGTCTATCTTATTGAGAATTTTAGTCACAAATGGGTATTGCTAAAGCAGTGGTTAGAGAAAAAAATGTAGTATTAAAGCTTCTATTAGAAAAGATAAAGTTTCTTCCACCCTATTGAACTAGAAATATTAGAGCAAATTAAACCCAAAGCAAGCAAAAGGAAAGAAATAATAAGAGTAGGAGCAGAAATCAGTGAAATGAAAAACAGAAAGAATAGAAAAGAATAAATACAGCAAAAGGCCGGTTTATTGAAAAAAAATTAATATAATGTATAGACTTCTAACAATACTGACCAAGAAAAAAAAAGAAAGAAGACACAATGATCAATATTAAGAAATAAGGGATATCACAGATGTTAGAAGCATAATCAAGGAATTTTATAACCAAATATATGACCACACATTTGAAAACCTCTTCAAATTTGGCTTTTTGAATTCAAAATTCAAAAAACCAATGTTTTGAAAGACAAAAGCTACCAATATTCAGGAAGAAATATAACAACCTGAATGGTCCTATATCTACTAAAGAAATTGAACTTGTTGTTGAAAAATCTTTCCACAAACCATAACAAAGACTAAGAAAAAAACTATGCAAAACTATACACTCAAAACATTATAAATAGGTCAAGATCAAATTCTAAAAATAAACAAACATAAAAACAATTCTAAACATAATTCTATAATTCTAAACAATTTACAATTCTAAACAATTCTAAAAATAAACAAACATAAAAACTGTAAATTGCCCCCATGAAGACAAAAGGGAAATAGGAATGAGACACAGAGGATACAAGCAGAAAATAAGTAACAAAATGGCCGACAATAGCTCTAATATAAATGACTACCTTAAATATAAATCATCTAGTTTTACTATGAAAATATAGGGACTGGGGCCGGGTACCGGGCTGACACCTGTAATCCCAGCACTTTGAAAGGCCAAGATGGGAAAATCACCTGAGGTCAAGAGTTCGAGACCAGCCTGGCCAACATAGTGAAACCCAGTCTCTACCAAAATTACAAAAACTTGCTGGTCATGCTGGTGGGCACGTGTAATCCCAGCTACTCGGGAACCTGAGGCAGGAGAATCATTGCTAGCATAAAGAAACACATTTGACTTTTCTGTGTTGATCTTATATCCTGTGACCTTGATGATCTCATTTATTTTTAACAATCCAATTCATTTATTAGTTACAAGCCTATTTAAATAATCTATTTCTTATTCCATGAGTTTTTAGTAATTTGTGCAATTCAAGTAATTGGTCTATTTTATTCTAAAATGCTAAATTAACGTGTGTAGAATTTTTCTTAGTATTCGCTTACCATGTTACTCACTGCTGGATCTGTACTAATATTTATGTCTATATTGGCAATTTGTGCTATCTCTCTTTTTCTCTATCAGTCTTGCTAAAAGTATGTCAATGTTATTGATCTTTTCAAAGAAGTAGTTTGTTTCATTGACTTTTTTTTCTGTTGTTTTTCTGTTTTCAGTGTAATTGGTTTCTTGTCTTTGTTATTTTCATTCTTCCACTTGCTTTGGGTTTATTTTTCTCTCTATTTCTGGTTTCTGTATTTCTAAGTTTCTAGCAACTTAGGTTGTTGATTTGAAATATTTCTTCCTTTTTTAATGAAAACATTTACTGCTATTAGTTTCTCGGCACTGTTTTAACCATGTTCCACATAATTTAATATTTTGTACGCTCATTTTTATATTGTTCAACATATTTTTAAAAATTTTCTGCGAGACTTTTTGACCACCAGATTATTTAGAAGCATGTTGTTTAATTCCCCACATGTTTGGAGATTTTTCTGTTATCTTCTGTTATTGATTCTAGTTTGTTTTTACCATGGTGAAGAAACATACTCTCTATGATTTCAATTCTTTTAAATCATAGAGTTGAAGTGAATTATTGAAGTGAATTTTACAACCCAGGATACGATCTGTCTTGGTGAGTGTTCCACAGCTTTTGATAAGATTGTGTATTCAGCTGTTATTGGCTGGAATATTGTCTACAGATTGATTGGATCTTGTTGATTGATAGTATTGTTTTGTTATTCAATATACTTGATTTTCTGTGTATTAGTTATACCAGTTTCTGAGGGGGTGGTGTTGAAATCCCCAACTATAATTGTGGCTTTGTCTATTTCTCTATTGTTCTCAGCTGTATCAATTTTTGCTTGAAGTATTTTGAGGCTGTGGTTTTTTCATGCATACACAAGGCATTATACCAAGTGAAAAACAAAGCCAGTCTCAAAAGATCGCACACTATATGATTCCATTTATTTGACAGTTTCCAAGTGACAAAATTCTAGAAATGGAGACCACAACAATGGATGCCAGGATCCACCTAGGGGTAGGTGGGTGCGACCATAAAGAAACATGAGGGACACCTTTACAGAGCTGACACTGTTCTTGTTTCTTGATTGTGGTGGGTGATTACATGAATCTACACATGTAACAAAATTCATAGAAGTATACACACACCCATACTTGCAAATAAGTATATGTAAAACAGAAATCTGAATAAATTGTAGCCATGTCAGTCTCCCAGTTTTGATATTGTGTTATAATTAGGTAAGATCTTATGAATGGGAAAAACTGACTTGAAGGGTACAAAGGATCCCTCTACTATTTTTGCAACTTTCTGTGAATCTATAATTATTTCAACATAAGAAGTAGTTAAAAATCAGTTATATTTCTATTCAGCAGCAAAGATTCCAAACTAAAAATAATTAAATATACTATTTACAATAGCTTTTAAAAACCCTATGGGTAATTCTAATGAAAAATGTGCACAACCTCTACACAGAAAGCTTTTAAATAGTTTAAACAACTAAACAAATAAAGGAATACACTATGTTTATTGATCAAAAAATGTAAAAGACATCATTTTTCTCCAAATTGATCTATGCGGATTTAATGCAATCTCAGTCAAAATCCAAGCATGATGTTTTTGGAAGTGACAAACTGACTTTAAAATGTATATTGAGATGCAGGTAAGAATATTCAAGATAATGATGGAGATGAAAAATTGGAGTATTTCCACTCTACATATCAGAACTTATTTTAAAGTGACAGTGTGGTATTGATACAATAATAGACAATTGGACCAAAGAAGTAAAAGAATCCAGAAATAAACTCACACTTATATGGACACTGAAATTTATGACAAAGGTCCAAAGCAATAGAAAAAGAGTTTTCTTTTCAGTAAATGGAACTGAGTCACTTTTATATCCACATGTGAAAAAATAAATATCCACCCTTACCTCACATGGTATACAAAGTCAATGTTGTTCTGTATGTGAAAGGTAAAACAATAACACTCCTAAAGTACAAGACAAATGAATATATTTTGAGTTTGGGGCAGGTAAAGATTTCTTCAACACAATATGAAAAGCATTGTGTATTATTTTCTTGAGCTCTTTATAGATGTGTATTCTTTTTACATAGCATTGTGTTCTTGTTTTATGCATGTATGTCTTCTCCATGGTGATATAAATTAGAATCTTTTAACTTACATTTCTTGATTTTCCGGGTCCACTTTTTTGTTTACCTTTTCTCACTCTGGTGTCCACATATGTCTGATGAGTGTAGGTTTTCCTAGGATTAGATTGCTTATAGGTGGTTGATGTAAGTTTCCTCTGCTGTTGTGCAAGTAGGTTTGTTTTGTCATTAGATCTGAATGGGACAGCCAAAGGGGAGCTCTGGGTACATAGCTAGATGACAGCCGTTTGACTGGGAATCTCTAAAATGGCAGGATTCCTATACCACCATCTCATTCCCACCCAACTGGGTCCATTTCTCTAGAGGAGAGCTTGTCGACTTCTTTGCCTGGTGATAAACACTGGATGGCCAGTCCCTTGGCACCTACCACCTCTGGGTCGGAGCTCCTGAGTTTCTCCAGGAAGATCTCCCTGGCCCCCATTGCCCCTTTTGCATACAGCCTTGACTCCAGCTACCTTTACTCAACTTCTTCCAACATCGTCTCTTAACCACTTTTCTTCTCCTGGAAGCATGTAAAGTCCTCTGAAGACCACTCCCTCTGTTCATTCCATATAAATATATATATATATGTAATGGTAATGAGTGAAGAAAAACAGATGTTTTCAGTCTATCCTCTTGAAATAAAACTCTCTAACTTATCCTTGTTTCACTAGCTGAATCTAATGTTGGCCAAAATTATGGTGTCCTATTAACATCCAAGTGGAAATAGATTTAGAAACAGTGTTACAAAGAGATTTGAGGAGATTATGGGAAGGAAGATCAGTCTGACTCTCTTTTATTTATTTTATTTTATCTTTGAGACAGAGTCTCGCTCTGTCACCTAGGCAGGAGTGCAATGGCGGGATTATCAGCTCACTGCAACCTCTGCCTCCCAGGTTCAAGCAATTCTCCTGCCTCAGTCTCCCAAGTAGCTGGGAATTACAGGCATCTGCCACCACGACCCACTAATTTTTTGTATCTTTAGTAGAGACAGGGTTTTGCCATGTTGACCAGGCTGGTCTCGAACTCCTGACCTCAGGTGATCCACCTGCCTCAGCCTCTCAAAGTGGTGGGATTACAGGTATGAGCCAACATGCCCAGCCAACTCCATTCTCTTTAGGGCAAGAAGACTGTTTTGGCTTCAGAACTTCCACAAATGATTGCCAGTTCACCTATTTGCTAATCACCTCTCTGCCCTGGAAGAGCAGTACACCTGGCCTCCTTAGCGAGTGTGATCTCATCCTGCCAGCTGTGTAATCCAGACCAAAATCCAGGATGAAGAGAAACAGCCTAAAGGAAGAACCTCTAATACAGCGTTTCCCCAGCATCTTCTGTGGAACCCCAGTTCTGCTGGATGTTACTAGGTTTTCACCGGCAAAAGTCTTATGATTAACCAAATGCAGAGTTGCATGTCCAAATGTCTGAAAAGCAAGGCCTCATAGGCACCGGCCTGTTTCACCTGGATGAAACCAGCCTTTCCCCACAGTATTTGACACAGGAACATTTATGGAGGGGCTTTTACCAGACACACACACACACAAAATTCACATCTCCATTTGTTACACAATGCTGTTGGAAAAAAAATATCATCTCTTATGATCCTGACTGTCCGAAACACTCCATTTAGCAAGTGTCTCAGAATTGTGTGAAGGACTGGGTGGAGCTTGCACCTTTTCCCTTCTGATGAAGATGGCCATTAACTTGTTCCCCTTTTTGCTCAAGGAAACTCTGAGTCAAAGCTGATCTTCAGTCACAGTGCAGCTCTCTGTCTCTGTGATTAGTGTATTTACTTCCTTCCCCTTTCCATACTCTTATTGTTTTGATTTTACTTAACCTTCCTTTACTATGACCTTTGGTAAATCACTTCAGAAATGTTTTAGGGGACTAGGTGTGGTAGCTCACACCTGTAATCTCAACACTTTGGGAGGCCAAGGCGGGAGGATCACTTGAGGCCAGGAATTCAAGACCAGCCTGGGCAACAAAGTGAGCCGCCATCTCTACAAAAATTTTAAAAATTTAATCAGGCGTGGTGGGCCACACCTATAATCTCAGCTACTCAGAAGGCTGAGGAGAGAGGATTGCTTGAGCCCAGGAGACAGAGACTGCAGTGAGCTGTGACTGCACCACTGCACTCCAACTTGGGAAACAAAGCAAGATCCCATCTCTTAAACAAAAAGTTTTAAGCCAGACAGGATGGTTCAAGCCTGTAATCCCAGAGCTTTGGGAGGCTGAGACAGGAGGATCACTTGAGGCCAGGAGTTCTGAGACCAGTCTGGGCAACATAGCAACACCCCTATCTCTACAAAAATAATTTTTTAAAAAAAGATGTTTTAGTCATACTCATAGTCTAAGTGTATTTCAAGGGGAAAATATGGTTATGAAAACCTTGTGACACTATGACAGTGTTGACCTATGGTGATGTAACATCTATGTCACCTCGTGTCAATAATACAGAGTCTAATCCCACAGGATCCCCAGACCTCAAAACATTGTTATATGGGCTTCCGTTAAAAAAAATTATTTGCCTTAAAAAAATAATCACTACCGCATTCCTTTTGTCCGGATGAAGTATTTGATGGCAAAAAGGAAAACCTGAGGGAAATAATTCATTTACATTTCCATTTCATGGGAGAATACAGACCACATTTAACTAAGAGAATAGGTCAGATAGGTTGTATTTCAAAATGCAAATTTGTCAGCAGAGAGCATGAATATTTCCCAGGGCTTCCTTTTAAACACGTTACTACGTTACTACGTAGTATGCACACTGTGCTGTTCTTAGGAAATACCTGTAGCCGGTCTTTTCAAGTGACAGTGGCACTGTCCTGGCTAATAGGGGAAGGGAAGCAAGGCATGAAGAGGAGAACTTGGGAGCTGAGGCCTTCATGGCAAACAGCCACAGTCCTTTCCCTTGGAAGATGGACTGAGTTACAAAGAAACCACTTTCCACAGGACAACTTAGATCACATGTGATATGAGAAAAAAACAACGTAAACACTTGGTAATAAGACACTGGTTAAATAAATTATGATGGAATACTACAAAACTGATAAAATTGAAGTACAAAAAAATTAACAAGTTTATTTCATAACAATGTTTCAGTCAATAAGGACCATTTCAATGCAGTTTAAACACTAGTGAATTTTGAATAATACCTTTTAAATCTTTTGATTTTTTGGCCAATATTTGTCATCTTCATTCAGAGGTGTTGAAACAAAATAAATTAAAATGTATTATTCTGAATTTTAAAAAACTGAATAAGTGCAAAATAAATCTGAATAATTTATCTTTCAAATGATCCCCTTTTGTAAATTCATGACATTGATACTTCTCCTATTATTAAAACCTAAAGCAGCATTAGAACTCGAGACATTCTGTCTTATTTATTGAAGGGTGGGTTACTCACAGTATGTACAGGACATTTCTGATTCTGCAAAGTGTAGTATATGTGTTCATATATTCATAGAAAAAAGTCTGTAGAATTATAAACAAGCAGATTTACAAAGCTGTTTTCTTTCTTGTGGAATTTTTGCTTTCTTTCTTTTTTCTTTGTTGTGTTTTCCACATTTTCTACAGTCAATACACATGGAATTCATAATACAGAAGGAAAAACCATTCACATTTCACAGCGTTGTAGATCTAGGGGAACTGATATGGTTTTGGTCTGTGTCCCCACCCAGATCTCACGTCAAATTGTAATCTCCAATGTTGGAGGTGGGGCCTGGTGGGAGGTAATTGGATCATGAGGGCAAGAGCTGGTTGTTTAAAAATGAGTAGCATCTGCCCCCACTTCCTCTTGCTCTAGCCATGTAGGCATGCCTGCCTCGCCTTCACCTTCCAAAGTGATTTTAAGTTTTCTGAGGCCTTCCCAGCTGTGCTTCCTGTAGAGCCTAAACCTCCTGTCTTTATAAATTACCCAGTTTCAGATATTTCTTTACAGCAGTGTGAGAATGGACTAATACAGAAAATTAGTACCTAGGAGTGGGGCGTTGCTACATAGATACCTGACACTGTGGAATCAGCTTTGGAACTGGGTAACATCTAGAGGTGGGAAGACTGTGGAGGACTCAGCAAAAGACAGGAAGATGAGGGAAAGTCTGGAACTTTCTAGAGACTTGTTAAATTGTTGTGACCAAAATGTTGGTAGTGATATGGACAACAAAGTTCAGACTGAGGAGGTCTCAGATGAAAATGAGAAATTTCTTGGGAACTGGAGTAAAGGTCACTCTTGCTACGCTTTAGCAAAGAGACTGGTGGCATTGTGCCCCTGCTCTAGGGATCTGTGGAACTTTGAACTTGAGAGAGATGATTTAGGGTATCCAGTGGAAGAAATTTCTAAGCAGTAAAGCATTCAAGAAGTGACCTGACTGCTTCTTAGAACCTAACTCATGCACATGAGCAAAGAAATGATCTGAAACTGAAACTTATATTTAAAAGGGAAGTAGAGCATAAAAGTTTGGATAATTTGCAGCATGGACATGTGGTAGAAAAATAGGGCATTTTAGGGGAGGAATTCAAGCAGGCTAAGAGGAGCCAAATGCTGATAGCCAAGACAATGGGAAAACGGCCTCCAAGGCATTTTGGAGACCTTCACAGCAGCCCCTCCCATCACAGGCCCAGAGGCCTAAGAGGGAAGAATAATTTCCTGAGCCAAGCCCAGGGCCCTGCTGCCCTGCACAGCCTTGGGGCACTGCTTCCTGCATCCCTGACACTCCAGCTCTAGCAGTGGCTCAAAGGGGCCCAGGTACTTGGACCTGCTGCTTCAGAGGGTGCAAGCCCCAAGCCTTGGTGGCTCCACATGGTGTTAAGCCTGCAGGAGCCCAGAGTGCAAGAGTTGAGGCTTGGGAGCCCCCTCCTAGATTTCAAAGGATGTATGAAAATGCCTGGATATCCAGGCAGAAGTCTGCTACAGGGGCAAAGCTGTCATAGAGAACATCTACTAGGGCAGTCCAGAGGGTAAATATGGAGTTGGAGCTTCTGCACAGTCTCCACTGGGACACTGCCTAGTGGAGCTGTGAGAAAAGGGCCACCATGCTCCAGAACCCCAGAATAGCAGATACACTGCCAGTAGCTTGCACCATACTCCTGGAAAAGCCACAGGCACTCAATGCCAGCCCTTGAGAGCATCTATGGGGGCTGAGCCCTACAAAGCCACAGAGATGGAGCTGTCCAAGGCCTTGAGAGTCCACCCCTTGCATCAGTGCAGCCTGGATGTGAGACATGGAGTCAAAGGAGGTTATTTTGAAGCTTTAATATTTAATGACAGCCCTGCTGGGTTTTCAACTCTTGACCTGCATGGGGCCTATAGCCCTTTGTTTTGGCCAGTTTCTCCCTTTTTGAATGGGAGCATTTACCCAATGCCTGTATCTTAACAGTAACTAACTTTGTTTTGATTTCACAGGCTCATAGGTAAAGGGACTAGCCTTGTCTCAGATGAAACTTTGGACTTTGCACTTTTGACTTAACACTAAAATGACTTTTGAGTTATGACTTTGGGGGACTATTGGGAAGGCATAAGGAAACTTACAATCATGGCAGAAGGTGAAGGGGAAGAAGGCATTTTTCATGGCCAGAACCTATTTTGAAATGTGAGAAGGACATGATATTTGGGAGGGGCCAGGGGTGGAATGATATGGTTTGGGTCTGTGTTGCCATCCAAATCTCATGTCAAATTGTAATCCCAGTGTTGAAGGTGGAGCCTGGTGGAAGGTGATTGGCACATGGGGATGGATTTCCCCTTTGGTGCTATTCCCCTGACAGTGAGTGAGTTATTGCATAATATGGTTGTTTAAAAGAGAGTAGCACCTCCCCCACACCCTTCCTCTTGCTCTGGCCATGAAAAATGCCTTCTTCCCCTTTGCCTTCTGCCATGATTGTAAGTTTCCTGAGGCCTCTCCAGCCATGCTTCCCATACAGTTTGCAGAACTGGAGCCTATTAAACCTCTTTTCTTCATTAATTACCCAGTTCCAGGTACTTCTTTATAGCAGTGTGAGAATGGACTAATATAGGACGGTTCTGGTTGCCTGCCTTTTCTCCTTCCAAACTGAACTGATTTGGTTCAGGTATGTGACCCCAGGCAGCCCATGGCTACAGAAGGAGCTGCCCCCAGTCACCTCTGGCTTTCTTTTGGATGGGTGAGGGTGACCCGTTTCTGCAGGTGGGTGATCAGAAATGGGCACAGGAACAACTCTGGGCAATGGAACTTCAGGCAAGTTTATGAGACTTATGAGAAAAGTGTCCTCACTTTTGAGCAACATCTGTAGAAAGATGATATGGTTTGGCTCTGTGATCCCAGCCTCAAAATCTCATCTCAAATTGTAATACCCATGTGTCAAGGAAGGCACCTGGTGGGAGGCAACTGGATCATGGAGAGCAGTTTCCCCCATGCTGTTCTTGTGATAATGAGTTCTCATGAAATCTGATGGTTTAAAAGTGGCACTTTCCCCTTAGCTCTTTTCTCTCCTGCCACCTTATGAAGAAAGTGCTTGCTTCTCCTTCATCTTCTGCCATTATTCTCAGTTTCCTGAGCCATGTGGAATGATGAGTCAATTAAATAAATTACCCAGTTTCAAGTATGTCTTTATAGCAGTGTGAAAACAGACTAATACAGAAAACTGATACCAAGGTAGTGGGTCATTTCTATAAGATACCTGAGAATGTGGCAGCCACTGGGTAACTGGCAGAGGTTAGAACGATTTGGAGGGCTAAGAAGAAGACAGGAAGATGGGGAAAAGTTTGAAACTTTCTAGAGACTTCTTGAATGGTTTTGACCAATATGCTGATAGTGATGTGGACAATGAAGTCCAGGCTGAGGTGGTCTCATATAGAGATGAGGAACTTTTTGGGAACTGAAGTAAAAGTTACTCTTGCTATGCTTTATCAAAGAGACTGGTGGCATTGTGTGCCTGCCCTAGAGGTCTGTGGAACTTTGAACTTGAGAGAGATAACTTAGGGTATCTGCCAGAAGAAATTTCTAAGCAGCAGAGAGTTCAAGATGTAACCTGGCTCTTTCTGAAAGCATACAATCATATGTATTCACAAAGAGATGATCTGAAATTGAAACTAATGTTTAAAAGAAAAGCAGAGCATAAACATTTGGAAAATTTGCAGCCTAAGCATGAGGTAGAAAATTTCTGGTGAGAAATTCAAGCCAGCTGCAGAAATTTGCATAAGTAATGAGGAGCCAAATGTTAATCTCCAAGACAATGGGGGACATGTGTCCAGGGCATTTTGGAGATCTTCACAGCAGCTCCTCCAATCACAGGCCTGAAGGTCTAGGAGTGAAAAATGGTTTCATGAGTCAGGCCCATGACCCCACTGTTCTGTGCACCCTGGGTACATGGTGCCCTGCATCCCAGCCACTCTAGCTCCAGCCGTGGTTCAAAGGGGCCAATGTACAGCTCAAGCCATTGTTTCAGAAGGTGCAAGCCCCAAGCCTTGGTGGCTTCCACATGTTGGACCTTTGGGTGTGCAGAAGATAAGAGTTGAACTTTGGAAGTCTCTGCCTAGATTTCAGAGGATGTATGGAAACACCTGGATGTCCAGGCAGAAGTCTGCTGCAGGGACAGAGCCCTCATGGAGAACCTCTACTAGGGCAATGCAGAGGGGGAAATGTGGGTTTGGAGCCCCCACATAGAGTCCCCACTGGGGCACTGCCTAGCAGAGCTGTGAGAAGAAAGCCACCATCCTCAAGACCCCAGAATGTTAGATACACTGGCAGCTTGCACTGTGGGTTTGGAAAAGCCACAGGCATTCAACACCAGCCCATGAAAGCAGCCACAGGGCCTGTACCCCACAGAGCCACAGAGGCGGAGCTACCTGAGGCCATGGGAGCCTACCCCTTGCATCAGTGTGTCCTAGATGTGAGATATGTTTTTTTTGTTGGTTGGTTTGTTTGTTTTTGAGATGGAGTCTTGCTCTGTCACCCAGGCTGGAGTACAGTGGGGTGATCTCGGCTCATTGCAGACTCCGCCTCCCAGGTTCAAGTGATTCTTCTGCCACAGCCTCCCAAGTAGTTGGGATTACAGGCACCTGCCACCATGCCCAGCTAATTTTTGTATTTTTTAGTAGAGATGGGGTTTCACCATCTTGGCTAGGCTGGTCTTGAACTCCTGACCTCATGACCCACCTGCCTTGGCCTCCCAAAGTGCTGGGATTACAGGCATGAGCCACTGCACCTGGCTGAGATATGTTTTTGAGCTTTAAGATCTAATGATTGCACAGCCAACCTTTGAACTTGCATGGGGCCTGTGGCCTCTTTGTTTGGCCTATTTCTCCCATTTGGACCAGGAACATTTACCCAATGCCTGTACCCTCATCATATCTTGAAAGTAACTAACCTGTTTTCTATTTTACAGGCTCATAGGCAGAAGGGACTTGTCTTGTCTCACATGGGACTTTGGACTTGGACTTATATGTTAATGCTGGAATGAAGTAAGACTTTGGGAGACTGTTGGGAATGCATGATTGTGTTTTGAAATGCAAGAAGGACATAAGATTTGGGAGGGACCAGGGGTGAAATGAAATGGTTTGATTTTGTGACCCCACTCAAATCTCATCTCGAATTGTAATTCCCATGTGTTGAGAAAGGGATCCGGTGGGAAGTGACTGGATCATGGGGGCAATTTTCCCCATGCTGTTCTCATGATAGTGAGTGAGTTCTTATGAGAACTGATGGTTTAAAAGTGACACTCCCCCTTCACTCTCTTTTTCCTGCCATCTTGTGAAGAAAGTGCTTGCATCTCCTTTACCTTCTGCCATGATTGTAAGTTTCTTGAGTCATATGAAACAGTGAGTCAATTAAACTTCTTTTATTTATAAATGACCCACGCTCAGGCATGTCTTTATAATAGTGTGAAAATGAACTAATACAGAAGCCATGGCCACTTTCTGTTTCCCTGAAGTCTTTGTGGAGGATGGAGAGGTCTAGATCCTGCTGCTGCTATGGGATAAAGCCAGCACACAGGGCGATCCCCAAGAGGATCTCAGGAAGCTGGCCCAGAGCCTCAGGATTAGATGGCACTGACCATCCAGGCCCAAGACCCACCACCTGCCCTTCAGGTTTAAGCCAATTTGAATTGTGATATCTGTTTCTTTTTTCCTATAAGCATCTCAACACATACTGGCTCCTTCCAAACTCCTTGCTGCTATTGGTTGCTGGACAAAGCTTTCCTTTTTCAATCCAACCTGTTACCTCTAGTGAGTGACTGAAGCTCACTGATTTGAGGCCAGTAAGCAGATTGCAGCTCCCAATTTCCCTTCCTGGAAAATGTATTCATTATCCTGGACCTAAAGGTTTTCCACGTGTTTTCTTTTCTGGATAAGGTACTTACTTTTAATGCACCGAGAGGAGGAAGTAAGAAGGCCCAGAACTGCCTTCCTCAAGAGAAAAGGCACTCTCTGAGTTTCTTCTTTTTTTTTTCTTTACTAAAACCAGGTAGTCTGATTGCAGTTTCATCCATCAGGGCCCTAAATAAAATTCTGAGGAAGGTGAGTGTTGGCATGTGTGCTGGGGATCATGAAGCACAAATGCCTGTTTACCCAGAGGCCAGTCAGGAAAGCATTGGGGTGAGGACCAGCAAGGTGGATGTGTGGGGGTGGTGGCATGCTGGGAGCGTGCCCCACCTGCAGAAGGCAGCTCTCCTCCCTGATTGCAGCTCAGGGCTCCACACAATGTGTGCGCCTGGCCTGCTGCTCTGGGCTGCCCTGGCCTGCTCTGATGGGGACACTCCACCCTAGATGTGTTCCAAACAGTGAAGGGCACAGCCAGCCAGTCCCTTCCTTCCTTCAACCTGAATGATGTGTTAATAATGTAACCTGAACTTATCTCTGGTTCGGTCAGTCAAAATCCACAAGGCTCTTTTCCTCCAGCTCCCTTCAAGCTGGCCTCTCCGATCCTTTCTGCAAACAAGTGGAGAAAAAAAAAATGCCCCTATAATCTCTGGATACATGTAGACCTATTTCAGAGTAGAATTATTTACTAATTATACAAATGATAAATTATTTTTATGTATATATTTTATTGTTTTGGACGTGTTCTAGATAAATGTTCAAGGAGACCACATGGTTAACAGTGTCAATGTTTTGTAACTCTCATTATAGATACAATTACGAGGTTTTTGTTGAATCTTAAATGCAGGATTTGTTAAATTCCATTTTGTTAGTTTAGGAATCCTAATTAATACAGAAGTTCCTGCCTTTGAGCCTGTCATCCAACAATCATTACTTTTTGCATGTTTGAGAAATAAATATGTTCTTTTGTTTTTGAAGTAGATCCCAAAACAAGACTGCATGATACAGGAGAGGATCAAGGACAGAGCTCCCTGACACACTGGCAGAGGCCCCTTACTCACTGTTTGGTTGATAAAAATCCAGCCAATGGACCGATCATCAAGTCCACATCAACCAACCTGTCTAAAAGCTGCAAGTAAAAGATGTTATCTAATACCTGGCTGAGGGGACAGGACACACTTGGCCAGTCCTGGAACCCAGCCATAAAGTGAGGAGATTGGTGAGAGTCCAGGCAAGGGTGCCAGTAGCTCGATGATCTGTCACAATGTGCTGTCACAAGCTGCCAGTGTAGAAGGAAGGTGTTCTTACCTAAGGGGGTCTCCTAAACACCCAGGATATAAACACAATTTCCTAGATTTTCTTCTTGGCCTGATATTTAAAATTATCTATCTATCTATCTATCTATCTATCTATCTATCTATCTATATCTATCTATCTATATATATTTGAGTTTTAATTCATCAGAAGCCTATTTTTGTATATGGTGTGAGTTAGGAGATCCACGTTTTATCCCCTTAGTTAATGTGCAATTGTACCAGCACCTTCCATTACTAATCGTTTATCATTTATTTATTTTTAACTTTTACTTTAGGTTCAGGGGTACATGTGCAGTTTGTTATATAGGCAAATTGTATATTATGAGGGTAACTAATAGTTTAAATCGTATCTTTAGTATTTTAAAATATTTCTACCTATATTTAAAGAGATACTGATCTCTCCTTTTTATCATTATTATTGTTATAAAATTTTATATTACAGTGACATTAGCTTTGTAAAATAAATTAAGGATATTGTCACATTTCTATCATTTGGAATAAATCAAATGACACTGGAATTAACTGAGAGCTGGGACTTGGTTATGAAGCCATCTGGTCCCAGGTGACCTTTTCAATGGTATAAATTATCTTTTCAGACTAATCTGTGATAATTGGTGTATTCAAGATTTCCACTTCTTGATTTAATTCTGGTAATTGGTATTTGCAAGGAAACCATCTATTCTGAGTATGTTGCAGTAGGGTTATGAGTGTTAAATTTTTTTTTTTTTTTTTGAGATGGAGTCTTGCTCTGTCACCCAGGCCAGAGGGCAGTGGCACAATCTTGGCTCACCGCAACCTCCACCCCCGGGTTCAAGCCATTCTCCTGACTCAGTCTCCTGAGTAGCTGGGATTACAGGCATGTGCTACCACGTCCAGCTAATTTTTGTCTTTTTAGTAGAGGCGGGATTTCACCATGTTGGCCAGACTGGTCTGGAACTCCTGACCTCCAGTTATCCGCCCACCTAGGCCTCCCAGAGTGCTGGGATTACAGACGTGAGCCACTGTGTCCAGCCATGAGTGTTAATCTTTTGCAATAGTCTTACCTCTCTCTCTGTCTAGGATTTTCTGACTTTCTCTTTCTACTCATGCAGACTTTTACTGTGTTTCTTTTTCCCTTTATCAGTCTCTTAAGTAGTTTATATTGTTGATCTTTTCAATGAAATGTTTTTGGATTTGTTTATCCTTTCTACTATGTTTTGGTTTTCATTTCATTAGTTTCAGCCTTGATCTTTATTGACTTCCTCTCCCAACTCTTTGTGGTCTAGTTTGTCTTTACTCATTTTTCAAAATGAGAACTGTTAGGGGTTGAATTGTGTCCTCCCAAAAGGATATGTTGGAATCCTAACCACCGGGGCCACAGAATGTGACTTAATTTGGAAATAGGGCTATTGCAGATATAATTAGTTAAGATGAGGTCATACTAGTGTAGCGTGGTGCCTTTAATCCAATGTGATGGGTGTTCTTAAACAAACACAGCCCTGTGAAGACACGGAGAGACAGGGAGAACACTGCAGAATGGAGGCAGAACTTAGAATATTCATGCTACCATGTGCCAAGGAATGCTTGGTCTATCAGAAGCTGGAAGAGGCAAGGATCTTTCTCTGGAAGCTTTGAGGGAGCATGGCCTGGCTGCCACCTTGATTTTAGACTCTCAGCCTCCAGAACTGTGAAGCAATACATTCTGTTGTTTGAAGCCAACCAGTTTGTGGTACTTCATTGTGGCAACCTAGTAAGCTAATACAATTACTAAATTCCTTTATTTTTTCAGTTTTTTATGTTCAGCAATGAAAGTGTTTAAATTTTCTTCTGAGTATGCTTGGCTTTTAGGGAGAATTGTTGATTTTTTTCACTTTCCATATGAATTATAATTTTAGTTTGATTTTCTTTGATCTAAAGTTTGCCTAGTTCTATGTTTCATAATTGTCAAGTAAAGGAATTAATTTATCCTTTTATTATTGATTTACAATTTGATTAAATTATTATTAGAATACATGACTTGTCAAATTCCTAATTTTAAATGTCTTAAGCTTTTCTTTGTGCCTAAAAAGTCATCAATTCTTTTTCAGTGTTATCTGGGCAAATGGAAAAACGTATGTTCTCTTTTGAGGAATGTAATGTTCCACGTACGTCTACTGATTGATTTTCTTGATCATTGATCATTTTATTATATTTTTCTATGTTGTTACTCGTGTTAACATGGTTCAGTTTTGTAAGTGGCATTTTAGAATTCCCATCATGGTATTATTTTAATTAATTTTTAAAATCCTAAATTAAACTTTTACTTTTGATTTAATTATGCATATACACACAGTCATAAGAAAAAATATTGCAGAGTGATATCGCCAGAAACAGTGGCATAGGGACTTCAGGCTCTATCCCACCACAAAAACAACTAATAAGCTGGCAAAAACTGTCAGATTCAACTTTTGCAGAACTCTGGAATCTAGTTCAAAACCTACATTAATCAGAGAAAAGCTTAATAAAGAAAGACGTTGCTTCATTGCTATTAGAAGGCATGGTGGCTCTCTTTAAATTGTCCACCTATCATCTCTCAGTACCAGATCAGAGGCCACTGTGCGTGAGGATAGCAGCCTGAGCTTCTAGTACAGATTGCTAGTGTTAGAGGGAGCAATTCAGAGCTCATTCTCAAGAGCTGTGGTTGTGCGCTTTGACCTGTTTGGCAGCTCCCTGAAGGGCTGGTGTAGAGGCTTGTCTTTATTTCACTCAGCTTTGAGCATTCCCAGTGTTGGGTGCTGTCTTGGGCAGCATTTGCCAAAATAATTTAAATTCAAAAGTATTGACTGCTGCAGCCTGGGCCAAGGGTAATAGTTGGAACAGACAGCCTGGGAAAAAGAGTTTGGGAATGAAGATTTGTGGGAGAACAAGAACTTTTTTTTTTTTTTTAAATATTTATTTTTTATTTTTTATTTTATTTTTTTATACTTTGAGTTCTAGGGTACATGTGCATAACGTGCAGGTTTGTTACATATGTATATTTGTGCCATGTTGGTGTGCTGCACCCATCAACTTGTCAGCACCCATCAATTCATCATTTATATCATGTATAACTCCCCAATGCAATCCCTCCCCCCCCCCGCCCCCATGATAGGCCCCAGTGTGTGATGTTCCCCTTGCCGAGTCCAAGTGATCTCATTGTTCAGTTCCCACCTATGAGTGAGAACATGCGGTGTTTGGTTTTCTCTTCTTGTGATAGTTTGCTAAGAATGATGGTTTCCAGCTGCATCCATGTCCCTACAAAGGACGCAAACTCATCCTTTTTTATGGCTGCATAGTATTCCATGGTGTATATGTGCCACATTTTCTTAATCCAGTCTGTCACGTTGATTCCAAGTCTCGCTCTGCCGCCCAGGCTGGAGTGCAGTAGCAGGATCTGAGTTCACTGCAAGCTCCGCCTCCCGGGTTCACGCCATTCTCCTGCCTCAGCCTCCCAAGTAGCTGGGACTACAGGCGCACGCCACCTCGCCCGGCTAATTTTTTTGTATTTTTTGGTAGAGACGGGGTTTCACCGTGTTAGCCAGGATGGTCTCGATCTCCTGACCTCGTGATCCGCCCGTCTCGGCCTTCCAAAGTGCTGGGATTACAGGCTTGAGCCACCGCGCCCGGCCGAGAACAAGAACTTTTAACATGTGCTGTATACACTGGGAAACCAAGAAGGCCACATGCAGGCCAGGGCTAACCTCATGCTCAGAAAAAGCTTTTACCTCTGGTTCACCTTCAGGCTTCATGCAAGCTAAGAAAGGAAGGCTAAGGAAGAGTTGTAAAAGGTCTGGCCAAGTTTTAAAATATGTTATCAACACAGAATTAATCTGTAAAGACTGGGAGTTTTTTTTTTTTTTTTTCCTTTAATTGTTCTTTTTAGGGACTTCAGGAATTTAAGGAAACTCTGTCAAAACACGAATTGACCAGTAAGCTGACAGAACCCAGACATAAGTGGCCACACACAGTGGGGAATATAGACTGCACAAAAATTGTTTAGAAACCACTAAACTAACAAAAAATAATGACCAACACAAGAAACATCAAATCCTAGGGAGTAGGGAGAACCTGATTTCCAGAGTTGCCAAGTAATAATCCCACTATTTTCAACAAAAACTTGCAAGACATGCCAAGAAAAAGAAAGGAGAAAAAGAAATAAAGAGAAAAAAAGAAGTTATGGCCCATTAAAAAGAACGATAGCAATTAATACAAACTGTCCTTGAGGAAGCCCAGGTCTTGGATTTACCAGAGAACAATCCCAAATCAAGTCTGTCAAATGTGGCAAAAAGCTAAAGGAAGTCATAGATAAGAATTAAAGGAAATCAGGAACATTAAGTATAAACATATGGAGAATGTCAATCAACAGACAGAAACTATAAATAGGAACCACATAAAAATTCTGGTATTAAAAAATATAATAATTGAAAATTAACTATAGAGGTTCAGGAGGAGATTTGAGCAGAAGAAAATACAAGCAAATTTAGGCCCTGCCTAGTGGCTCATGCTTGTAATTCCAGCACTTTGGGAGGCCAAGGGGAGAGGACTGCTTGAGCCCAGGAGTTGAAGACCAACCTGGGCAACATAGCTAGACACTGTCTCTAATAATAATAATAATTAATTAATTAAAATTAAAAAATAAGAAAAGGTAAGCAAACTTAAAGATATGTCAATTAAGATAATTAAGTCTGAGGAGCAGAAACATAAAAGCATGGCCCAAGAGACCTGTGGGAATTTATAAAGTATACCAATATATGCATTATGAAACTCTTAAAAGGAGAGGAGAGAGGGAAATGAACAAAATGTTTGTTTTTTAAAATAATGGTCCACAACTCCCCAAATTTGACGAAAGATGTGAATTTACACATCCAACATGGTCAATGAACTCCATAGGATAAAATTAAAGAGACACAAATTGAGTCACATTACAATCGAACTGTCTTAAGACTAAGACAACAAAAGAACCTTGAAAGCAGTAAGAGAGACATGACTTATCATGTACAAGGGAGCTTCAATAAAATTAATAGTCAATATCTCTTCAGAAACTATGGAGGCCAGAAGACAGTAAACAGTAGGATAACATATTTAAAGTGCTGGAAGCCCATCAAACAATTATTCTATATACAGCAAAACTATTCTTCAAAAGTAGAGGAGAAGTTAGATATTCCAAGATAGCAAAAACTGAGGTAGTTAATCACTAGTTGATTTCTCGTTAAGAAATGTCAATCTTTCTCAAAATCTTCCTAAACTGGAAGATTGAGAAGCACTTCCTAACATACTCTGTGTGGCCACCATTACTCTAATACCAAGGCCATATAAAGATATGACAAGAAAGAAAACTATAGCTCAATCTTCCTTATAAACATAGATGCAAAAATCCTCAACAAGATACTAGCAAATTAATTCCAGCACCATATGAAGAAAAATTATATATTATGACCAAGTGGTATTTATTCCAGGAACACTAAGGGGGTTCCACACACAAAATTCCACAATGTAATAAATGACATTAATAGGATGAGAGGGAAAAACCACATGATCATCTCAATTGATGCAGAAAAGTAATTTGACAAATTCCAATACCTTTTTGTGATCAAAATACACTCAACAAACTAGGACTAGAAGGGAAAATTTTCTTTCTTTCTTTTTTTTTTTTTTTTTTTTTTTGAGGTGGAGTCTCACTCTGTCGCCCAGGCTAGAGTGCAGTGGCCGGATCTCTGCTCACTGCAAGCTCCCTCTCCCGGGTTCACGCCATTCTCCTGCCTCAGCCTCCCGAGTAGCTGGGACTACAGGCGCCCACCACCTCGCCCGGCTAGTTTTTTTTGTATATTTTTAGTAGAGATGGGATTTCACCGTGTTAGCCAGGATGGTCTCGATCTCCCGACCTCGTGATCCACCCGTCTCGGCCTCCCAAAGTGCTGGGATTACAGGTGTGAGCCACCGCACCCGGCGAGAAAGTTTTCAACATGATAAAAGGCATTTGTGAAAAACCCACGGCTAACCTTATACTCAATAGTGAAAGACTGAAATAGTTTCCCCTAAAATTACAAATATGACAAGAATGCCCACTTTTGCCAGTTCTACTCAACATCCTGCTGGAAGTTCTAGCCAGAGCAATTAAACAAGATAACATTTAAAAACATAAATAAAAATAGGCTGGGAGGTGGATGGCAAGATGGCTGAATAGGAACAGCTCCGGTCTGCAGCTCCCAGCGAGATTAACGCAGAGGGATTTCCAACTGAGGTACCCGGCTCATCTCATTGGGACTGGTTAGACAGTGGGTGCAGCCCATGGAGGGACAGCTGAAGCAGGGTGGGGTGTCACCTCACCTGGGAAGTGCAAGGGGTCGGGGAATTCCCTCTCCTAGCCAAGGGAAGGCTGAGGGACTGTGCTGTGAGGAATGGTGCACTCCAGCCCAGATACTAAGCTTTTCCCAAGGTCTTCACAACCCACAGACCAGGAGATTCCTTGGGTGCCTACACCACCAGGGCCCTGGATTTCAAGCACATAACTAGGCAGCCATTTGGGCAGACACTGAGCTAGCTGCAGGCAGTTAGGTGTCACACCACTGTGATTGAGTGCTCCCTCCAAGTCCCTGCTGAGCTTTTGCTTTCCTGGTCCTTTAGCCAGACAGCACAGGATTTTCTTGTTTTTATTATTTTTGTGTCTATGCCTATTAGCAGTTCTGAGTTATAGGCCTCTTCAGTGCCCAGTCCAGGGGTACAGGGAAGATTAAAAAAAAAAAAAAAAAGAAAACTCAGGGAATGCTCAATGATGTTCTTTAAGATCTGAGGTCCCTGTTCAGTCCACCCTCTTTCCACGTTTCAAAATCCTTGCATGATTGTTTGTTGAATTATCTCCAGAGTACTTCGTTGTATTTACATGGCAGGAGCAGGCAAAGTGGGACTATACTATCTTGTCCCAGAAATATAATATAATAGTAATCTTATTAAGTTCTCCTTACTTTACATATTAAGTAAATAAGAAGTACATATTACATACTTCTTAATATAATCTTTTTGAAGTATAACACACATGCAGAAAAAGGCCAGATCTTATGGATACAACTTGGTAAATTTTCCCAAACTAAATACAGCCATGTAACCTGCACTCAGACCAAGAAATCAGAATTTGCTAGTGCCTCAAAAGTCCCCTTGTATCTCTACCAATTACTATTCCTGTTCCTCACAGGTGACTACTACTGCCTTGCTAACCCTACAGATTAATTTTGTCTTTTTTTCCAACTTTATATAAATGGAATTATTTGATAGGTAACCATTTCTCTTGCCTTCTTTTATTCAACATTATTTGTGAGATGCTTCCATTTAGTGCAGAGTTCTGTTCATCCTTATTTTTGTATAATATTCCATCATATGGATAAAATACAATTTGCTTAATCATTTTACTTTTAATGGACATCTAGGTTGTTTCTATACTATATTTTAAATATTTTTGCCTCACATGTTTATCTCGTGTATGTTAGAATATGCTGATAAAATCCTATTGTATCTTTGTGATAAGATGACTCATAGTTCTCTGAAGATGTTTATGTCCATATCCTTGGAAGCTGTGAATATGTTCCTTTATCTAATGAAAGAAACTTTGCAGATGTTACTAAGTCAAGGATCTTGAGATGGGGAGATTATCCTGAATTATCTGGGTAAACCCAACGCAATCACAAGAGTCTTCAAAAAAGAGGCAAGAGAACCAGAAGGGAAAAGGGTGATGTGATTATGAAAGCAGATGAGAGAGCTGGAGATGGTTTGTTGCTGACTTTGAAGATGTAGGAAAAGCCCAGAGTGCAGGTGGCCTCTAGGAGATCTCAAAGGGCAGGGAAACCAATTCCCTCCAGACTCTCTGGAGGGAGCACAGCCCTGCCAACACCTTGTTTTGATTTTTTAACACATTTCAAACCGCTGACCTCCAAAACTGTCAGGTAATATATTTGCGTTACTTTCAGCCACTAAGCTTGTGATAATTTGTTACAGCAGCATAGGAAAGTAGTAGAATCTTCTTAATATGTTTTGCCTTCATCATTCAATCACATTCACTTTGCCCTCTTTGTCCTTCTAAGTACTTGTAACCTTAAATCTAACCGTCTCTAATGTTATTGTGCTCAGGGGTTTCCAAGCCCACCTCAGCCCTGAAGATTTGCCAGAAGGACTCATAGGACCGAGGAAATATGTCCTCCTCATGGCTATGGCCCAGTGAAAGGAGACAGATTAAAATCAACAAAGGGAAAAGGAGCATGGCATGGAGTCCAGGGGAAACCAGATGCAAGCGTCCAGGTGTCCTCTGCCAATGGAGGGGTTTAGAATGCGCCCAATTCTCCCAGCAATGATGTAAGACAACTCATGGGAAGTGTTTTAGAGATATGCAAGGAGGAGGAGAATCCTACACCCAGCCAAGATGCCAGCCACTTTTCAGAGTGGTCTATGGAGACAGGCAAAGAGGAAGACATGTTTTCGCCCGCATGCCCCATCTGAGGAGGAGACATCACACTAATAATGACCTCTAAAGATAGGGGAAACAGTGGTGATCAACAAACCCTGTCGGGGGAAGTGTGCATGTGTGTCTGACTGGCAATTTTTTTTTTTTTTTTTGAGACGGAGTCTTGCTCTGTCATCCAGGCTGGAAGAAAGTGGTGTGATCTCAGCTCACTGCAACCTCCGCCTCCCGGGTTCAAGCGATTCTTCAGACTCAACCTCCCAAGTAGCTGGGATTACAGTTGCCCTTCACCAAACTGCACTAATTTTTGTATTTTTAGTGGAGACAGGGTTTCACCATGTTGGCGAGGCTGGTCTTGAACTCCTGACCTCAAGTGATCCTCCTGCCTCGGCCTCCCAAAGTGTTGGGATTACAGGCATGAGCCACTGTGCCCGGTTTCTGATCGGGAATTTATAATATAGGACCTGCACACAAGAATTCTTAAAATAGAAACATGTATTCCTGGAAAATTCCAATCGTATTCTGAAATGATAATTACTAAATGCTTTCAGAAAAATCTAGTGGTTAGGGATTGGAGAAGCAGAGGGGAAAGTAAGTAACTTTAAACATGTTGCCTGGGCTGACGGGGAGAGAGTAGGGACATGATAGGTTCCACAGGTCATGCCGGGGGCTGACAGTAGAAAGGAAGTGGAGTTCCTGGAGAGGGAATAGTTGTAAATTATTTTCATCTATAATAAAGACATAGAGTTGATTCTGAATGTCAGAAGAGATAAAGGGAACAGTGATAGAATGGAAATATGCTACCAAATGCCCAAATTAACAAAGTGGGGAAAGAAAACGTATATCCAAGAGATCACACTAGCAAACATGAGGAAGAGGGGAAATAATAAACAACAGAATAAAATAAGTACAAGCATAAGGTTACATTAAGACATTAAAATAAAATACGTAAGCCTTCTCCTTCCTCACACTCAGTGTTTTCTTGGCTCAGGGAAGTGACTCTCCGTTGTCTGTTCATTGTCTCTCTCCCGTCTGCGGCTTTCAGACCCCTTCAAGAACTCCTATCATTTGCACGTTAGTTGCCTGGATCTGTCCTCGAGGTCTCTCTGCTTTCCTCTTGATTTTCATCGCTCCGCACTGTGGCTCCATAGTTGTACCTGTCTCTTCCTCCATTTGATGCTGATCAGCTGGTGGTGACCAGCTCGCTCGCTCCAGGCCTCAACAGCAATTTTAACAGATTATTTGGAGTCATCTACCGAAGTTTTGACTTGAAAATATTTTTTAGTTCTAGGGTACCTTTTTTGCATTTGAAAATCTGGAAGTGTTCTTATGTCTTTTTGGTTCAAGAGGTAGCACACTGTAGTGGTTCAGAGAATGGGTTCTGGAGACAGACTTAAACTGCCTGGGTTCAAATCCTGGCTGGGCCTCTTCCCCACCATGAGATCTTTGGCAAGTTACTTAATCTCTCCGTACTTCCATTTGCCTATCTGTGAAATAGGGGAGAATAGGAGCGGAGTAGTTATGTGAAAAACTAGAACTTCTGCATAATCACCATTTTGTGTGTCCTACTCTGTGACCACAATTTTCGTCTTCCTAGCTGACTTCTTCAACTATCGCAACTCTGATTATCCTTGGGCCCTACTTGGCTTTCTCCCATTCTACGCAAGCTTCAGGACTACCGTAAGTAACTGTATAGTAAGTAACTTTACCCACTCCTTGCATGCATCGTCAAGTCTGTGCCCCATCTCACTTTTTTTTTTTCTTGAGACGTAGTCTCGCTCTGTCACTCAGGCTGGAGCGCAGGGGCGCGATCTCGGCTCACTGCAAGCTCTGCCTCCCGGGTTCACGCCATTCTCCTGCCTCAGCCTCCTGAGTAGCTGGGACTATAGGTGCCCACCACCACGCCCGGCTAATTTTTTGTATTTTTATTAGAGACGGGGTTTTACCGTGTTAGCCAGGATGGTCTTGATCTCCTGAACTCGTGATCTGCCCCCCTCAGCCTCCCAAAGTGCTGGAATTACAGGCATGAGCCACCGTGCCCGGCCCCACTTTTTTGCTTTATACGATTACAACTCTGGTTGTACAAAACCCTTCTCCCATGCACCTGTGCATTGGACCATGGATACAGAAGAAACCATATCTGAGCTGATTGGTGTCTCTTTAAATTCTGTCCTCAGGCTTCTGTGGACCCTTCCTGCCTCCTGGCCTTTGTGCTACATTTTCCTTCACTCCCAGCTCCCTACCCCATCCCCATTTTCACTTCCCACTTCTGGCCAATCATGCACAGTGGAAAAGCTTCCACTTTGGTTTAAACTGGGTGAATTGATCCCCTTGGTTTGTAACAGAGTTCACTTTTGGAGCTCCTCTAGCATCTGATACAGTTTGTTTTTGCTACTGCTACAGTCTGAATGTTTATGTCTCCCCTAGATTCCTCTGTTGAAATCCTCACCCCTTAGATGATGGTATTAGGAGGTGGGGTCTTTGGAAGATGATTAGGTCATGAGGACAGAGCCATCTCTGAAGCAGGAAGTGGGACCTCAGCAGACACCCAATATGACGGTGCCTTGATCTTGGGCTTCACCCTCCAGAACTGTGAGAAATACCTCTCTATTGTCTATGAAGCACTGGTCTATAGCATTTTGTTGTAGCAGCCCGGGTGGGCCAAGGCAGCCACACTGAGAGGGCCTGCGATGAGCAGAGGGCTTTACCCATCTGGGTGCTTGATGTTTTAATTTGAACAAGAAGACTTGTTTTGAAAATTTCTATGTGAGACAACATTCTTGACAGCGTCACTTCTGAGCACCTGCTCTATGCTTCAGGGTGATTGATGGCAGTGTCTGTCTCTGGGGTGCATTTGCATAGTTTTCAGGAAGAGGTTTCAAATGACCAATGTGGGGAGCAAAATTGGCACGTGGTGCAATGCCCTGCCCTACCAAGAAGGAAGACTAAGAGTGCAAGATAAATTAGCTCCTGCACACACATGCTCCAATGAGAGGAATGTAGTTTGTGAATCCAGGAAATATAGTCTGGGGATAAAATATTTCTCCCATTTTCTTTCCAGGAAAGGAACATCAGTCCTTGAAATACCTGACTTCTGGGAACTGCTGGTTATGCTCATTGACAATTGCATGTTACAATGGGATGTTTTTCTTTGGACTATTTGCTGTTTCCCAGAATGTCTCCACAGCAGACCACTCTCATTGGGAAGGGGATTCCCTGCAGATTAACAGGCTCCAGTGTCTGGGAAACAGCGTCTGAGGAGTGAACAGCCAGACCATTGTGGGCAAAACGTTTTGGGGCCTTATGAAAAGCAGGCTTCAAATGGCAGTCTCAGGGAGCCCGGGACTCACTCACTGGGCTGTGACTGGACCTTGGAGCTGGTGCTGCTAAATGACCCCTGAGGAGGGAGCAAAGCCCCTCGCTTCAAGTCAACAGAGCATAGGGAGAAGCCAGGGTGGTGAGCGGAGGTGGGGACACTGTCATGGGTGGGGCTCTGTCCCATTTTAGTTGTTGCCACCAGTGGGATGTTTGCACCTCCCAAGGAATTGTTTACCTGGGCTGTTCAGAAGGCAGAACGGTGTGTGTGTCTATGGGCTGTAGTAGACGGAGGTGTTCGTTCTCTCTGGACTCTTGTCAGGATCTCTCAGTCTTGAGTCCAAACCAAGTAACCAGGAAGCACATGTGGAGAGGATGCATGGGCCATGCATCTCCTGGCAGCTCCCAGCAACCTGACTCCAACGTGCCCAGGCAGGGTGTCAGGAGGCAAATGGAAGGAGCTCCTTTTCCTTCTTGGGACCTTCGTTAGAAGAGAGGAGTGCCACTCTGCTGTTTGAACACTGAAAGCCAGTTGAACTCATGCTTTCTCAACTCTGGTTGCCTTTAAAACAAATACGTTTGCCTGAGTTGGACGCTGTCATTAGGCGATTCCAGTGTGCAGTCAGAGATGAGCTGGGAGCGGGGACGGGGGACATCATCTCAGCCCCCGGGTACCCTTCCATTTTCCTTCTTACAACGGCTTCTTTCTCTTGTGTCCCTGGGCTGGAGAAGACTTTAATGTCAGAGACAAAGTGCTCCCAAACATTTTAAACTTTCTCCTTAGTTGTCAGAAGAAAGGTGCCCAGCACAGGGCATCATGAGTGGGAAATCTGGGTGGAGGTGGGACCATGTGCCAGGACCCTTTCTTTCTGTTGCTTATTCATCCCTGAGCTCTGCGTGGACAACATGACTTTATAGCCAAGAAGACTTAAGAATAGTAGCACCATCCCCTGATCTCTGTCTTCCTGCTCTATTTACCTGAGGAAAAGGTAGGGTCAGCAGAATAGACATAATTACCCAGTGTATTAGTTCATCCTCACACTGCTATAAAGAAATACCCAAGACTGGGTAATTTATAAAGAAAGGAGGTTTAATTGACTCACGGTTCTGCATGGATGGGGAGGCCTCAGGAAATTTACAGTCATGGCAGAAGGGGAAGCAGGCATGTTTTACATGGTGGCAGGCAAGAGAGAAGAGTGAAGAGAAGTGGGATGAGCCCCTTTTAAAACCAGATCTCATGAGAAATCACTCACTATCACGAGAACAGTATGGGAGAAACCACCCCCATGATCCAATCACTTCCCACCAGTTTCCTCCTTCAACATGTGGAGATTATGAGGATTACAATTCAAGATGAGATTTAGGTAGGGACACAGCCAAACCGTATCACCCAGGATAACTTTCTGGCACCAAACCAGGGTGAAAAGGTAAAAACATAGACAGCTCTCCAGTGATGGCAGTCATTTCTCAGGTTTTAGCTATTCAATGAGACCTGTGCACCAATGGATCCCTGCCCCACCACACCCTTTGCTTATCTCCCACCTCTGTGGAGGTGGAGAGTGGGTGGCAGGGTAGTTTCTAGAGCAGAAGTTCTTTACCTGTGAATCATAAGTTAGGGAAAGGACATCCTGTGTCCCGTGTCACTGCCCCCTCACCTCCACTCTGGAGAATTACTGTTTTATTTCAGTGAATACATGAATATTTATAAGGACTGTATTTTGTTCATTCCTGACCTTAGCCCTTAAACTAATATTTTCGTAAGAAATAAGAGCCTCGCAGAACTGTTCAGAGGTTGATTGTGCAAAAGAGAGAGTGTGTGTGCAGTTGCACACATGCCCTACATACTCACAGCCTCATAAACTAACACTACAAAGACAGGGACCAAGTTTTGAGGTCTTGGATGACTCACCCACCCTGCCCATCCCCTGGCCACTTGGCTTTGGGTCCAAGAAGAGCTGAGGGGGTTTGGAGGGAAAGAGAAGGAGTAGCTCCTGCACACACATGCTCCAATGAGAGGAATGTACTTTGTGAATCCAGGAAATATAGTCTGGGCATAAAATATTTCTTATAAGACATATGAGGTATATCTTATGGGAGATGACCCCAGTGCCCTTCCCATCCACTCCCACCAACAACCTACTTCCTCTTTTGAGCCAAGCAGCGATAGCAGGGTTGGCTGGCAGGTGGGCGGGGATGGGCCAGGTCTTGGTCCTGTGGGACTCTCCACTGGGCAGGATGAAAGTCTGGGGAGTAGAGCCCAGAGCCATGGGGGAGGGAGAGAGTTTGTAGATGGAGATCCTGGACCTCTCAGAATGGGGTCAGTGATGGCTGAGTGAGTCCTCAGGAGGACCTGCTGGTCTTTCTCCCTTGAGCGCCGCTCGTGAGTAGACTAGGAATTTGAGACCTCTCTACCCAGAGACTTGTAAAGTAAGAGGCTTTGCAGCTGAAAAGTAACAATACTAAATCTCACTCCAACCATGGTCTAGGACCTGTTATAAGCACTTTTATTAACTCATTGAATTGTCCTAACAACCCTGAAGTAGGTTCTATTATGACCCCATTTTACAAATGAGAGAAGTAAGGCACGGAGAAGTTAAGTGGCTCGCCTGAGGTCACACAGCTAGCAAGTGGCAGAGCTGGGATCGCCCATCAGGCTGCTTGGCTCTAACCACAACTGCATGCTGTGCCTCTGGGTTGGTTTGCGATTCATTTATTGCTTGCTGCTGGCACCCTTTGCACTCATCAAAGGAAAATAAAGGTAAACATCTTCCTTATTCCATATTCAAAAAGAAAGTCCAGCTAAATTAAACACAAATGTAAAAATAATTCAATAAAAATTATAGAAGAAAACAAAGCAATTATGTTTTACCCTTATAGTAGGAGAGACTTTTTAAAAGCCAAAACAGTAAATCTAGAATGTATATTAGAAAAGACAGATGTGTTTGATTACACAAAATTTTCTGGAGGGCAAATTATACTATAAGTAGAATTTAACTGGATAATGATAAAATGAAGGGAGGAGATTTTTTATTGAAAGATAACTAAGAGAAGCATAAAATTTGAGAAAAAAATTAGTAAACAAGTAGAAAAGTGGGCAAAATACATGAATAGACAGTTCATATTCACAAAAGCAATTTGAAAGGCTGATAAAGATATGAACAGATATAGAACTTCATAAATAGCAAGGAAATACAAGTTAGAATAATGTAATTTATAAAAATTAAAAGAGTGGCACCCATTATTGATAAAAATCAGGGGAAAGTTTTCATATACCACCGGAAAAATAAATTGTGTAGACTTTTTGGAAAGCAATATGGCAGTGACTATTAAAACTAAAAATATAAATATATGGAATCAACCTAAGTGTCCCTCAGTTGATAAATGGATGAAGAAAATGTGGTGTATACATACACAATGGAATATTAAATAATATGCTAAATAGCCATAAAAAGGAAATCCCATCATTTGTGACAACCCAGATAAACCTTAAGGACATTGTGGTGAGTGAAATAAGCCAGACAAATACTGCCTGATCCCATTTATTTTTAGAATCTAAAAAAGTTGAACTCGTGGAAGCAGAAAGAATGTCAAAGGATGGTTCCAGAGGCTGAGTTGGGAGGCACAAATGAAGACATGTTTGTCAAAGGATGCAAAATTTCAGATAGACAGGGGGAGTAAATTCAAGAGACCTAGTCTTACTCTGTCCCCCGGGCAGTGCAGTGGTGCGATCTCGGCTCACTGCAACCTCCGCCTCGCGGGTTCAAGTGATTCTCCTGCCTCAGCCCACCACCATGCCCTGATCATTTTTGTACTTTTTGTAGAGATAGGGTTTCACCATGTTGGCCAGGCTGGTCTCGAACTCCTGACCTTAGACGATCCACCTGCCTTGGCCTCCCAAAGTGCTGGGATTACAGGGTGTGAGCCACCACACTTGGTCTCAAGTGACCCATTTTTTTACAACATGGAGATTACAGTTAATAACAATGTATTATATTCTTAAAAACTGTGGGAGTTTGAGACCAGTCTGGTCAACATGGTGAAACCCTGCCTCTACTAATAATGAAAAATTAGCCAGGCACGGTGGCGCATGCCTGTAATCTCAGCTACTCAGGAGGCTGAGGCAGGAGAATTGCTGGAACCTGGGAGGCTGAGGTTGCAGTGAGCCAAGATCACGCCACTGCACTCCAGCCTGGGCGACAGAGGGAGACTCTGTCTCAAAAAAAAAAAAAAAAAAAAAAAAAAAAAAAGAAAAAAAATTGCCAAGAGGTTAGATTTTGTGTTCTCACTGCCAAAATGACAAGTAGGTGAGGCAAGGCACGTGTTAATTAGCTCAATTTACCCATTCCACAATGTATACATGTTTCAAAATGTCATGTTGGACACTATAAATATATACAACTTAAATAATTACTTAATTTAAAAAAATAAATAAAAATATGACATAACTTTCTTCCCAGCAATCTTACTTCTGGCACTCTATCTTATGAAAATAGAAGCACCAATATGTAAGGATTTATGTACACAAATTTTGTGACAAAAACTGGATGCAAGACCAAAGTCCATCAGTGGAAAAATGTTTGAAAAACACTCGTTCATCCAGATAATGGAATATCATGCAGCCACTGGAAACATGAGTCACACTTATACCAGTGACTAGAAAAGATTGCCACGGTATGTTCCTTTTAACTTTTTATTGTGAAATAATCGAAGACCTTCTGGAAAGTTACAAAAGAGAGGCAAACAATTTCTCTATTCCTCTTCTCTCGGATGCTCCAGTTCTTAAGATTTTACCATGTTTGTGTGCTAGCTCTGTCTCTCTGGGTATAAATAACTTTTTATCATTCTTCTTTTTGCCTAAATAGTTCAGTATATATTTCTTCAAAATGAGGATATTTTTAAACATAATCATAGTATAAGTAGCAAAGTCAGGAAATGAGCATTGGCATAATACTGTTATCTAGTCCACAGCAAATTGTCCCACTGATGTCCTTTATAGAAAAAAATGATAGGTCTCTGGGATTGAATCCAGGATCTGCATTGCATTTACTTGTCATGTCTCTTTGATCTTCTTCAACCTGGGACATTTCCTCAGTCCTTTATCGTCTCTCTAGACCTTGACATTTTTGAAGTGTGCAGGCTAACTATTCCGTAGGATCCCTCTCAGTCTGGGCTTGTCTGATGTTTCCTCATGGTTAGATGCTGATCCTGCGTTTTTGGTAGGAATACCACAAAAGGGGTGTTAGCCTTTCTCAGTGGCATGATACATTTAAAAAAAAAAAAATTTCAATGGCCAGGCGCTGTGGCTCACACCTGTAATCCCAGCACTTTGGGAGGCTGAGGTGGGCAGATCACCAGGTCAGGAGATCCAGACCATTCTGGCTAACACGGTGAAACCCCGTCTCTACTAAAAAATACAAAAAATTAGCCAGGTGTGGTGGCAGGCATCTGTAGACTCAGCTACTCGGGAGGCTGAGGCAGGAGAATGGCATGAACCTGGGAGATAGAGGCTTGCAGTAAGCCGAGATCGTGCCACTGCATTCCAGCCTGGGCGACAGAGCGAGACTCCAACTCAAAAAAAAACAAAAAAAACAAAACAAAAAAAACATTCAATGGTTTTCAGTATATTTACAAAATTGTGCAACCATCACCACCACCTAATTTTACATTTTCATCATCCAATAAGAAACCCCATTACCCCATACTCTAGCCACACATCCTGCCCCCAATTTTACTTTTTTCTTATTTGCACCCCTCAAGCTATAGACAACCACTAACCAACTTGCTATTACTACAGATTTGCCTATTCTGGTCATTTCACATGAATTAAATCATACAAATTGTGGTCCTTTGTCTGGCTTCTTTCACTTAGCATAATATTTTCAAGGTTCATCCACATTGTACCATGTATCGATACTTTCTGCTTTTTCTGAAAAATATTGCATTGCATGGATACGTCATGTTTTATTTATCCATCCATCCACTGATGGACATTTGGGTTATTTCCACTCTTCGGCTATTATGAATAATGTTTCTGTGAACATTGGTGTATGGGTTTTTGTGTGGACATATGTTTTCATTTCTCTTGGGTATTTACATAGGAGTGGAATTTCTGAGTCAGAAGGTAATTCTATGTTTATCGTGATTCTAGCTCTGTCTCTCTGGATACAAGTAACTTTTTATTATTCTTCTTTTCCCCTAAATAGTTCAGTATATATTTCTTCAAAGTGATTCTGTTAGTAAGGATCCTGTAGAGAGACAGAATCAATAGGATACATATGTGTATAGAAAGGGATTTATTGCAAGGAATTGGCTCGCAAGGCTGTAGGAACTGGCAAGTCCAAACCTGCAGTGTGGGCCGTGCAGCAGAGCCAATGATGCAGATGAAGTCTGAAGGCAAACAGCTGGGGAATTCTCTCTTGTTAGGGAGGCTTGTCTTATTGTTCCATCCAAGCCTTCAACTAATTGGGTGCGGCCTGCCACATCATGTAAGTGCTTTACTCAAGTCCATGGACTTTAAATGCTATTTTAATCCCAAACCACACTCACAGAAACATCCAGAATGATGTTGCACCAACTATCTGGGCACCCTGTGGCCCAGTCAAGTCGACACATAAAATTGAACATTGCTGCCACTGTACTCCAGCCTGAGTGACAGAGTGAGACTCCGTCTCAAAAAAAAAAAAAATTAAACATTGCAATGATGTATTCTTCAGTGATAAAAGCAAGATGTAGAGAAAGATGTAGAATATAAATCTACTTTTATCATACAATGACCACAAAACCCTACTTATATTTATGTATAGATAAATGAGCTTCAAGAAGGATGTGCAGGGATGCATACCAGTTTACTAGCTTTTGTTAGTAGAGAGGGGTGCAAATAAGAAAAAAGTAAGAGGACTATTTATAAAAGGCATTTCTAGAATAAAAAGCATGGATGTATTCCCTGTGTGTAAAAGGTGGTATCTGTGTATGTGAGTGTACACATTCATATACAGAAACACGAAGAGACTATCATTAATAAGTTAATGTCGATATGCAAATGTTGAATTTTGACTTTCTCCCTTTTAGTTTTATATAGTTTTAAATTCTTCTCAGTGTATATTGTCTACCTAATTTTAATAATTAATGAAACTCTTTATTGTAAAAGTAAAGAGGCATTGAGGCCCTGTCTCAGGCCCTTCACCTATTAGATATTTTCATCTCAGTGCCCCGATATTGACCCAATTGTCCCATGTCTTGTCTTCTTGCCTTGCCAGCACATTTCAGTGACAGCTGAAGTTCCATGTGTATCCGATGCCTCAAATGCAATAAGCGGCTTACAGCACAGCTCCTTCTTGCTTGCTAGAAGTTAGGAGCTCATGCCATTATTTCACGTAAGAGGTAGCGGAGGAAGCTGTCTTTGACTAGGTGATTTTGAAAGTCTGTTCCAACTCAAAGATACTAAGACTCAATTTAATTATAGAAATTGGAGCTACTTTTACTCTATGTTTAACCCCAGATATAAAAGCCTGGATAAGTGCCCATAATAGCCAGCTAGGAGCTGCCCATAATACTCAGGGCAGCTTGGCAGAGGAAACAGGTAGGGATGGGGCCCAGGCATGGACACAGAATGTGCTTCAGGAGGACAGTCAGGGGTCTTGCAGTGCCTGCTACCCTGGAAGTGCAGTGCAAGGTTGCATCCCCCTCACTGTGCCTCCATGTAATCAGGTGTGCTGGGGAGCCTCAGTGGGCCACGGCCTTGGCTGTCCTGGATTCCGACACTAACCCCATATTAACAGCAGGCTGCTCTACATTTACCACAGCACAGCGCTTGGTCCACATGCTTCTTCTTTGGCCATGACTAGTTTGGAATCAGATATCAAGAGTTTGCAGGAAGCCAGGGCCCTGCTGGCCCTGATGGCAGGAAGTGCTTTGTGGGTCATCTTCTTTTTTCCTCCCTTACCCTCCTTCCTTCCACTCTCTGGCTGCTATTCTTCTTCACTCCCTTTCCTTTCCCCAAGGCCATCATCAATGAATATGTAATTTTCATAATTTACATTTAATTACAATCTGGTCCCTTACATTTTCTTTCTGTAACCAGAATGGCTTAAAAGGCTGGTAGTAGATGAGTGCTTGCCTTACACTGGGGACGTGGGGATAATTTGGTGGTGGAGGTTAACGAATATGGCATTTCTTACTGGGGTGGTGGAAATGTTCATTTTTCTCTTCTTCTGCAAGGCCTCCCTTCCTTCCAATTTGTATTCTCTCTTTTTCAGCATGGTTGTACTCTCTGCAAAGGGCCTTACCCAGTTTGTCTCTCCAAGCACACAGTAATATGTAATTAAAACAATGGCTAAACCAATAGTACAATATGCTGGTTTATTTCACGCATAATGTTTGATTTCCTGAAGCGAATTTTTATTTTTATTTTTATTTTTTTTTGAGACAGAGTCTCGCTGTGTCGCCCAGGCTGGAGTGCAGTGGCGCAATCTCGGCTTACTGCAAGCTCCGCGGCCTCCCAGGTTCATGCCATTCTCCTGCCTCAGCCTCCCTAGAAGCTGGGACTACAGGCGCCCGCCACCATGCCCGGCTAATTTTTTTTGTATTTTTAGTAGAGACGGGGTTTCACCGTGTTCGCCAGGATGATCTTGGTCTCCTGACCTCATGATCCGCCCACCTCGGCCTCCCAAAGTGCTGGGATTACAGGCGTGAGCCACTGCGCCTGGCCCCTGAAGCGAATTATTATCTCATATTTTCATTTGTTTAGATTTTTATGGACTTACCACTAATATTTATTTCTTTTGTTACAAAATACATTTTAGGGCTATCAGTTAGTATTCCAGATGGTAAAACATATGAAATAACTTTCCAAATCTCTCTATCTTTTTAGAGGCCCTCCCTCCTAGGATTCTGAGCTAGTTGCTTTCTAGGTCTCCTACCCGGGCATCAGACCAAGGCAGAGGGGCTCCTCCCTCAAGTCCTGTGCTTTTCACAGCCCTCTCTGGGCATTTCTTTCCTCATAGGCTGAGGAGTCTGTGAGGTAAAGAGCCTGGGTTTCCCCTTCCAGACTGCACCCTTCGTGCCTTGGAGCCTGAAATTTCTGGGTGCTATTGTCTGAGTCTGCTTCTGCCTGGTGGGGCTTCTTTTCTGGGTTTGTTTCTCTGAATGTGGACCTTACTCTGTGTGTATGTGTGTGTGCGTGTGTGTATGTGTTGTGTGTGTTTGTGTGTGTTGTATATGTGTGTATGTGTGTGCATGCTCATGCATGCATGCGTGTACATGGATGTGACCTGCCATCCCAGCCTGAGGGATGGCCAGGGGCATCTATTTGGAGGTAGAAGGTGGGCTGGGCTACAGAGTAGATAGAGCTTTTTGACAGGTAAGCTAGGGTATTTGCCCCTGCATCTGAGTTCCCCTGTGGTGCTGGACAGAGCCCAGGGTGAAAGAGGAAGGGGATGCGGGTACTAGTCAGGGTTCTTCAGAGAAACAGAACCAATAGTACATCTATCTCTATCTCTCTCTATCTCTATCTCTATCTCTGTCTCTGTCTCTGTCTCTATCTCTCCCTCTATCTCTGTCTCTATGTCTGTGTCTCTATCTATCTGTCATGTATCTATCTTGCTGTGTATCTATAAAGAGATTGATTATAAGGAGTTGACTTATGTGATTAAGGAGGCTGGAAATCCATGATATGCCATCTGCAAACTGGAGAACCAGGAAACCCAGTTGGTGTAGTGAGAAGGCCTGAGAGCCAGAGGGCCTATGGGGTAGATTCCAGAGCAAGTCTGAAGGCCTGAGAAACAGGAGCATGGAGGATAGGAGAAGATCAGTGTCTCAGCTCATCATCAGGCAGAGTTAATTCAACCCTTCCTCCACCTTTCGGTTCAACTTGGGCCCTCAACAGACTGGATAATGTGTGCCATCTGCTTTACTCAGCCCACCAGTTCAAATGTGAATGTCTTCCAGAAACACCCTCATAGACACACCCAGAAATAATGTTTAACCAGCTCTCTGGGCATGTCATAGCCCAATCAGGTTGACACATAGAAGCAACCACCGGCCGGGCACAGTGGCTCACACCTGTAATCCCAGCACTTTGGGAGGCCGAGGCGGGCGGATCACAAGGTCAGGAGGTCGAGACCACGGTGAAACCCTGTCTCTACTAAAAATACAAAAAATTAGCCAGGCGTGGTGGCGGGCGCCTGTAGTTCCAGCTACTCGGGAGGCTGAGGCAGGAGAATGGTGGGAACCCGGGAGGCGGAGCTTGCAGTGAGCTGAGATCGTGCCATTGCACTCCAGTCTGGGTGACAGAGCGAGACTCTGTCTCCAAAAAAAAAAGAAGCAACCACCACAATGGGCTAGGGGCTGCCTCTCCCCAAGTCTCCACAATCTCACCTAGAACTCCAAGTGGGAGTCCAAGATGCCTCCTGCTTTCAGGTTGTTACCCTGGTGCATTTGCCAAAGTAGGAGTGTGCATATTCATTGAACTGTGTGTTGCTTGATTTGTGTCTTATAAATATTTAGATATAAAGTATGTAGGTCTTAATTTGTAATCTTGCCCTGGGCCCTACAATGTTAAGGGTAGGCCCAGCTGTCATTGTGGGAGTTCTTTCTTTGCAACTTTCTTGAGATAAGCCCCCTATTTGCTGGATCACATATTTATCCACTAGCTTTTGCTGGGTAACAAACCACCTCAAAACTAAGTGTCTGAAACAACAAAGATTTTGATTTTCTCTTATGATGTTATGGGTCAGCTGAGTGGTTCTTCTGGTCTGGACTGGCTCAGCTGAGGCTCCCATGTCTGGAGCTTCTGTTAAACTGCAATGGTCATGGTGGCTGGGGACTTTCTCTACGTGGTCTCTCAGCCTGTAGCAGGCCAGCCTAGGCTTGTTCACATGGTGATGGGAAAATTCCCAGGAGAGCAGAAGCTGCAAAGGTCTCTTGAGACATAGGTTTGGATTGCTCGTCACTTCTGCCACATTCTCTTGATTAAAATTAAAGGGTGGTGATTGTTGCACAATTTTTTAAGTATACTGAAAACCACTGAATTTTTCTTTAAAGGGTATATTATGACACTGAGAAAGGCTCACATTCTTTTTGTGATATTCCTGCCAAAGATTCATGACTAGATCTAATCATGAGGAAAAGTCAGACAAATCCAAATTGCAGCCCATTCCATAGAATAGCTGGCCTGCACTCTTCAAAAACATCGAGGCCTAGAGAGACAGTAAGTCAGGATGCAAGCCTTTAAGAAGTAAGAGAAGATACTGCACTTGTTCTACATGTATACATTATAAGAATAATACACTATGTGAAAACAATAATCAGACAATAAGAAAGATTTCTTGTGAAATTACAAGAATTTAGCCAATGGCCAAGTTAGCAGACACAGTCCACAAAAGACTCCTCCCTCACTTCTGAGATCAATTGCAAGTTCATGAAGTTAAACTTGCAATTCCTCACCCAGATTCAAGAGTGGGGAAAAAGATAGAAAGAGCTGTAAAGAATTTGTGGTCTTTTTTCAAGTGTGTTAAAACATGTTTTTTGTTTGTTTGTTTATTTCCTAGTTCTATAAAAGCACAAATTCCAGCACTTTCTTCAAAAGGGTACATGGGAAGCAAATGGTCTGAGTCTTTTCATATTTAACATGGGCATGGGCCACACCAGAAAGACCAACAATGTAATTTAGGGTAGGCTTCAGGTCATGCCTGGAGGGGTTAGGGACTGGAGACTGAGATCAGTCACATGGACTGATGATGTCTACATAGCAGTGCCCCAATAAACACTCTGGACCCTGAGGCTCAGGCGAGCTTCCTTGGTTAGCTCCATACATATTGTGACCTACTGATGCTGGGAAAGTAATGCCTCCTGACTCCATGGTGCATTTACGAAAACCAGAAACTCAGTGTTTTGTACTTTTCCTGGACCCTGCCTTATGAGCTTTTTCCCCTAGCTGATGTGAATCTGTAGGCTTTTCCTGTAATAAACTGTATCTGTGTGTATGACAGCTTTCAGTGAGTTCTGTGAATCCTTCTAACAAATTATCAAACCTGAGGGTGCTTGTGGGAATCTCATGAACTTGCAATTGTTCTCAGAAGTGAGGGACGAGTCTTTTGTGGACTGTGTCTGCTAACTTGGCCATTGGCTAAATTCTTGCAATTTCTTAAGAAATCTTTCTTATTCTCTGATTATTGCTTTCATGCAGCACATTGTTTTGATAATGCATACATGTAAGACAGGTACAATACCTTCTCTCATTTCTTGAAGAACATTCTAAGTATTTTTAGCATTCTTGTTCCCTATTTCTTCTCTCTTCAATTTTCTATCTATTTGTCTCTTTTGGTTCCTCTCTTCATTTTCTGTGTATTTGTTTGTCTCTTTTGGTTCCTCTCTTTCACACTGGGTACTTTCTTGAAATGCCTGATGATTCATCACTGTCCATTCATGTTTAAGAATGAGGCATGAGATGGCAGGTTAGAAGCTTAGGGCTTGTTGACTGGGCTTTTGCATGGAAAGATCTCTAAAACTGGACACAATTTTTTTTTTTCCTGTGGATTTCAGACATGCCAAATTTCTCTCACACCCTGAATTCTTGTGGTGAAGGTGACATAGACCTAGCTATGGGAATTCTGGAAACAGAACTTTGTCTCAATCAGATAAAAATTCATTTTATTTCCTGTCTTTGGTCTTGGATTTTCACAGCTTTTGGTAACCAGAAGCCCAGCACTTCCATAGTTTGATTTGCTCAGAGACTTCACCTTTGACCATTGTGGCTTGGGTTGGGGATGGGGACAGGAGTTGCTGGGGTGCTGAAGTAGAGGAGGAGGCTGCCATTCTTCGTTGGTAGCACCTAACTCAGCTTTTACCTATACCGCCATGTGCTGCTCCCTGTTTTTGCCCATGTCTTTTGTCTTCATTGAGAATCATTCAGTCATTAAACCAACAAATATGGTGTTCACTGGGATTGGGATGCTTCCAAGCGTCAAACATTAGGGCAAGTATTGGGAAAGACAAAAAAAAAAAAGAGAAGACAGGGTCTCTGCTCTGAAAAGTGGTTACCATCCTAATAGAAAGAATAATTCACATATAAATAGCTACAATACCAGGTGTATGTCTATGGAGGTACTAAGAAGGGCTTCCTCCAGGGCTGAATCTTGAAGGACAAGTAGGTTTTCACTAGGCAGAGATGGGCATGGGGCAGGGAAATGAGTGAAGAGAGGCCTATCAGTTGTTCTTCCATGTGTTTTCCCACCTGAATTATATGCCTCTATTTTTGTGGCCTTGGTGCACAGATCAGGCCTTGGCATGTGGTGGATGGTATATTATAAGGAATGGAGTAGGCTCTAGGAAAGGCCTTTTGGAATGACTCCTAGAACAATGATGCAGAACTGGCCCAGCGGGGAAGCTACTGGCTCTGCCACCAACAGTCATGAGAAAAATCAGGAGACCAACCCTAGAATCTCTGAGGTGATGGGCTCATCACATAGCTTGATCTGGACATTGGGAGGCTGTCACTGCTTCACTACAGTGAGCTCTCAACACCCACAAAGCTGGCAAAGAGTGGCCCTCAGAATCCCAATAGCCATGCCTGCCAGTGGCAATGGCAGAAGCTATGGAAAATGGTCTCCCAAACCATGAGGAAATGCATCTACTTGATGAGACCTCGTTTGCCTCTGAAAGTCTAGCAGCCAGGGTTTTGGATCTGCAGTACAGGAAGGCTGAATTGGGCACCACGTGCCATCCTAGCATATTACCCACATGTCTTAAAAATAGCACAATTGGTCCTGGGCCTCAAGGATTCCATTAACAGCTTTTCTTGCAAAACCTACCTCAGCATATTCATTATGATAACCTGTGATAGTTCATTGATTTGGGCTGATCTTTAAGCAGTGTGCCAAGGCTTTCTATCCTGCCTCTTCAATGGCCTTTGGGATTACAGGGTTTTGAACAACTGATTATTGTGTTGTTTATAGTGGGTATAAAGTCCTGTCTGAAAGTTTTGTTTTGCAGGGAAATGGTGCCTCTAGGATTTGTAGCCACTGCATTGGGTGCCAACTTTGGGCATGAGGGTTGGGCAGTACCTACTGGTAATGCACTTGGTCCAGCCTTGGGGCATTTGTTCAGGAGAACGAACCAACCACTTGCCAGGGCTTCCTCCAGCAGGCCATCCTGTTCTTTCTACCCAGCACCGCGGCTCCTCCCCTTTGCCATGACTCCTCACTCTTTCAAGCTCAACTTCCCAAAAAAGGCCAAGCATCCACTGGGAGCGTGAGTCTTGGCAAACCTAACAGGGGTTGAGGTTTGCTTGATCCTGTCACCGCTTGCTTCGTGGTGATGTTTTCTTCCTTGCCTACCCTGAAAGGCTAGAGTATGATAGTCTCAGGGGGCCAAGGTGGGTTTCCATGGAGAGGACATTCTGTTCTGAGATGATCTCCAGCTGATGGATAACTGGGGCGTTCAGGCTGAGCCTTCCACCATCCATCTAAGCTGGGCCAGATGTAGGCGCAGAGCTCAAGAGAGGCAGGCAGTTTAGCAGGATGGCTATGGCTTCCCAGAGCCCCCACTGAGGTCACCTCTAAGGTGATCTCACCCATGCCCCTCACTTGACAGAGGGAGAAACTGAGGCACAGCAAGGCTGTGACTTATGTCTAAAGTCCTCCAAGCTTCTGACTCATCATATTCCCCTCCTTGTCATTGCAAGGACTGAAAGCATCCTGCTTCTGGCTGAGGAAGTTGGAAAGGAGAGAGACTTCTAAAAAAGTCAGTTTGTAGGCTGGGTGCGGTGGCTCATGCCTATAATCCCAGCACTTTGGGAGGCCGAGGCAGGTGGATCACCTGAGGTCAGGAGTTCGAGACCAGCCTGGCCAACATGGTGAACCCCTGTCTCTACTAAAAATACACAAGTTAGCCAGGCATGGTGGCGGACACCTGTAATCCCAGCTACTCTCCTCCCGAGGCTGAGGCAGAAGAATCGCTTGAACCTGGGAGGCGGAGGTTGCAGTAAGCCGAGATTGTGCCACTGCCCTCCAGCCTGACAGAGTGAGACTCCGTCTCAAAACAAACAAAAACAAACACATGTCAGTCTGTAAAAGCAGACACGGTGACATGATCACTGGCCTTGTTTATCCTGAGGTTGTGCGTATCCACCTGGGTGCTCCCAAGGGTCCTGGCACCTTCCTATTTGGGAGGGCAGGAATTGCTGGCTGCGCTGTGGCAGGTGGGGACCTGGAGAAACTAAGTAAGTGCCCCAGGACACACAGTAGCAGAGGCAGCAGGTCTGGGCAGTTCACAGTCCCTGAACTTCTGCCTCCTCTCCTACCATGTGCCTATTGGCTCAGCCTCTGAACTTAGAGTCTTCTGAAAGATAGCCAGTATTTTCTTTGGAAGTCCCAGGCTCTGGACCCTTCTCTCCATGTCCTGGTGGGACCTGTGAGCTTACCTCAGAATCTGAGGAATTTAGGGGCCTCTGGGCCAACAGTCATGCAGTGGCTTGGCCTAAAGCAACATTTCCCAGGGTCCCCTGCCACAGCCTCTCCCTGGGAGCTGGGAATTGAGCGCGGCCAGCTGGACTCTGGTTAGCGGGTTTCATAACGTGTTTCTGTTTTGCATAGCGTACACAGCATGCTGTTTCTCAACCAGGCAGAGAAGTTCTGGCGTTGCTTCTTTGCAAGTAAATGACTCTTAGGCAACCCCTGTGTTGAAACACGGAGCAGCTTCTAGAACAAACCCGGGGTTCTGGCTTTTGTCCTGGACTCAGCCCTTCACACACAGACAGTGCTGCCCCTCCTGGTGTTGAGGGCTGAAAGGCGTCCGCCTGGAGAAAACATGGGCTGTGCCATTTGCTGGGGCTGGGCCTCCGTCAAATCCACTCACACCCTCTGGGTCTCAGTTTCCAAACCTTTAACGTGGGACTCAAAGCATATGACTTGATGAATGTTAGAAAACGGAATGAAATAATGTCGGAGAAGCACCTCACTCAGTGCCTGCTTCGTTTCTAATTTCCCCACCCCAGTGGGTTCCCAGGTCTCCACCCCTGGGACCCCCTGTGGGGTTGAGGACAGTAACTCATTGGCAGTTTAGCAATAGCCAAGCAGAATTAGCCAAGGCCTCTGCGGGGTTGGGGAGGGAGGGGACGGGAGTCAGGCACTGGGATGGGGGGTGAGGATTGCATCACGCAAACCAAAATCCCTTGTGAGGCAGTTGAGATTAATCTACAGGAGGAGGAGAAGAATCATCCACACCGTTCTTCCCCACCCGCTGGGAGCATTCCAGAAGGCAGGGTCTGCTTGGGCAGTTGAGAGGCCTTGGGGTGAGATGCCAAAAGCTGGGTCTGGGAGTCAGAGGCAGCACTGCTTCTGGTTGTGTGGCTTGGCCAGAGCCCGCATATCCACCAGGGATGCGGCAGAAAGCAGGGTCACCCCAGGGGTTTCTAAGGAGGGCCTCTTTCCCAAGGTGGGGGTGGGTTAGAGGATGACAGGCCTGCTGAGGTAGCCAGAGACAGCAATGGCAGAAGCTCTTCCACCCCTGTGGAGGGCAAGGAGGGCACAGGGCGCTTCCCAGCCTTGCGAGAACAGAGCAGTGAAGAGGGCTGCGGTGACAGCGTTACGTGTGCAGAAACACCCTCCTTGCCTCCTCTCACCTCCCAGTCTTCTGCAGGGGCCTCCTGAAAGGTGGAGGGAGGGGTGCAGAGTGAGGAGTCAGCCTGCCTGCCCGGAGCAGGGCAGTATGTGAGTGTGTGTGTAGATGTGCGTGTATGGACGTGCATGTGTGTATGCATGCACGTGTGTGCGTGTGTGTGTGTATGTGTGTGTGTTGGAAAGCACCAAGTTCATTGCCAAGCTGCACTGAGCCTCACCTATAAAAAAATAAAAGACACCCATTGCCCTGCATTCTTCACAGGGTGGTCCTGTCTGCACATGAGTGGAGCTTTGCAAACCTGCCAGTTAAGGCGTCTCTGCCAGGGAAAGGGGTGGGGAGCCCAGGGATAGAGAACACAACCCTAAGGGTGAAACATGACTGTATCTGTCCTCTCCTGCGTTCACTTAGAAATTAGTGTGACATCTTGAATCCAACTGCATAATATGATCCCCATTTATTTTCTTTACAAATCATACTGTAATTGATTGTTTGAGTACATTTGGCACCCTGGGAAGATAGAGCCTGTTCAGTTTGTGGCTTCCTGTCACCCTCCTTCCTGTCCCTGCCTCACCCTTAGCCATCTCTAGATGTGGAAAGCCAACCCAGCAGAAACCACATTCCTGAAATCTGTTAGAGTGAACTGGGAGCTGGCAGTCCCCTTTGTGGGACTCTGAGCAGCTGGGGGCTGTGGGTCCCTCCCCCATCACCCGCTTAGAAGCTAAGAGATATCAATATGGTGAAAAGAAGACTGGGGGAACCATACTGGAAAGGCAAAGTTTCAGAAGGGAGACAACCAACAGCCTCAGAGGTCATGCAGCACTGACCCTACATGGTCTTCTCATCCATCTCCCCAGTCCTGGCTCCCGGGGGCCTCTCCTCCCACTCTGGTTGGTCTTGGGTTACTTTACATGTTAGTTGGAGGCCAGGAATTCAACACTCATTCAGCCACCTGCATGCTGCACTGGGCCACAGCGGCAAACAGGACAGCAAGACCTAGGGCAGGGTAGCTGCTAATCAAGCTTAGAGGGGTGCAAGGGCTTCCACAGGCCTACAGCTGTCAACTTCAAGAACTTTCCAGAGGCATGAAGCTGTGAGGAAACACTGGCGAGACTCACAGCATGGTCTCAGAGTCTGAGTGTACCCCATGCCTCCGGGAGAAGAGAGACACGAGGCTTGTTTGCCCTCTGTATGGGGGGGAGGATGTCATTAAACATAAAATCCTCCCCCAACTCAGAAAAGCTCTCCACAAAGGGAGAACAGAAGGAAAACAATTTTATTATTAAATAAGCATTAAACTACAATGGGATATGCATTACAGGCAATTTGCAAGGAGATGCAAAGACAGAAACAAATCTTACCCTTGTTATACAGCCATCAGACAGAACCCATTACGTACATGTTCGCAACATATACAATAATCAGTCCTCAAAAGAGGGCTTGAGAACACTGTTTCTTACACATAGTTCATCCTAAATTTACCTGGTAAGTGGGACCACCATCTGTGTTAGTTGACTGGTTTTAAACAAAGGGAAGATAAAGTCCCATCTTTATGAAAACAGGAAGTTTTGCAACTTGGAGCCAGGCACCCTCTCAAGTTCGCTCCTCCCTTCCCACAGAAGTGGGGAGATAGGGATGCATCTCCCTTAATGCTCACATTTCGAAGAGCTGCCTGCCAGCTCCTGGAGACAGGCATGCACCAGTCATAAAGCTGGCAAGAGGCTTATTTAGGTTCTAAAAAGATTTACATCCGTTTCGAAGAGACAGAGAAAAGACCTTGCAATTACAAGTTTTCTAAAGTAAATGGTGTAAGTAAAAAAAAGAGGAGAGAAGTCTTTTATTTTCAGGAAGGAGAATTCAACCTCTTATTTTTACTTTGTGTTTGTCCTTCAGCCTCTAAGCAGGGAAATGAGTAGCAAAAACAGAGAGACCTCAGCAAGTTCGAAAGGAGTGAGGGTACCAGGGTCCAGGTAACTGGTCTTTTCTTTTGCACACTGGGCGTGATTTAGACTCCAGTGAGGATGGATAGCCAGTCAGGTAGGACAGTGCAGGTGGGTGCTGAGGGTGAACTCTGTTCTTTCGTGGGGGATCTTCGGGCTAATGAAGTGATTAAGGCTTGGGGGAAGTAGGCTAAGCTACACTAAACTGGATAGTCAAATCTGGTTTCTGCAAATCTAGTGTTCACATTGCTATAGTCAGAGAACAGACTTTTGTGGAGCTCAGACAACCCCTGCTTTCCATTTTAAACCCACAGTCATGCCACATATTGAAACCATCAGCAGGAGGAGTTTGGATAAAGCTGAAGTTCCACTTAGGTGCTCAGTGATGCATCCGGGAAGACAGTGGCCACAGCCCAGCAGGAGGCCGGGGAGCCTGGACCTGGGAGCCACGGAGGAGGGAAGCCTGCCTTCAGTTTCAAAGCCTCCCTTCTTGCCTTCTCTTCCTATGACCTCAGAGCAGCACTTCTTTGTGGTTCCTAAAAAAGACACACCGTTCATTTACATTGCTTTTCCAGCTCCCATTCCATTTCACGTGGTTTTCTTTGTTCCTACTTCTGCTTCCTCAGAAAGAGAGAGAGAGAGAGAGAGAGAGAGAGAGAGAGAGAGAGAGAGAGAGAGAAAGAGAGAGACACTCATTCAGTGTTTTTCCTTGGGATCCAGGACATAGTCTTATAGTCCTATATTTTTCCTCATGTGGGATCTGAGGAACTATATCGACCTCACCAGGGCAGGTTGTTAAAATGCAGATTCTTGGGCCCTGTGCACTTCCAGAACTGGAAACTCTGGAGGTGGGTGGGCCAGGAATCTGCGTTTGGTGTCAGCCTCTCCATGCTTCCTACACTGGTGGGAGCTTGAGAAAGGGGTTCCTCCAGAGACGATCTGTGTAGAGAAAGGGCAATGTCCTCCGAGTTAGAAAAGTGGGGTTGCACTTTTTACATGGGTGATCTCGGCCAAACCACCTAACTTCGCTCTGTCAACGCGAGAGAACTCTTCACAGCAGTTTGGAGAGGATTACAAGATGAAAGGTACCTATAAAAGGTCTTAAAACTGCAATGGGCCAGCAATACAAGTAGCATGGTACTCTCACTGTTTGGGAATCTTCGGAGCCTTTAAACGTACTCTGCTCAGAAAATATCGAGTCCTCCAAAGCACCTAACTCTCTTGTTCCCTTGTCTGGGTCCACTGCCAAGTCTTCCTTTTAAAGATGTTTAAGGCTGGGCGTGGTGGCTCATGCCTGTCATCACAGCACTTTGGGAGGCCAAGGCGGGCCAATCACCTGAAGTCAGGAGTTCGAGACCAGCTTTCCAATCATTATCATAAATCACTAAGAACTTACTATGAGTTCTATAGTCAGACACTGAACCCAGTGTGTTATCTGTGAACTGTCTCCTTTAATCCTCTCAACGATTTGTAATGTAGGAACTATCACCTCTTAATCTGCCGATGAGGAAACTGTGGCTCAAGGCAGCTAATTCAAGGACCCAAATCATACACCTGCAGCTAGTGGCTCTGGGTTCAATCCAAGTAAGTCCTTTCCCCTGACTCCTTTTACCTTGAACTAAAAATAACTCCTTATAAAATGCAGATACAGTGGTAATGGCTGCTACCCTCACTCCCAACCTCTTCCAGAATTACGGTGAGAAGGAAGAAGCTGTTTTGTAGGCAATAGTGTCTTACCTGTGTATGGTTTGTTTGATTTTATTTATTTGTTTGTGTGTTTGGGGGGTTATTTTTTTAACCATTTTCAAAGAAACTTCACAAACTCCATGTAATTTGATTTCCATACCAGCCTGTGGAGCTGATCAGGAAAGGTATTGCTGCATTTTTGTTGAGGAAGCAGACTCAGAGAGGCTGTGATTTGCTTAAGACTGTAGTGTGGGAGGCTGGGCCCAGAGCAGGAGATAGTTCACTCCTGTTCTTGCAAAGGCAGTGGAACCAGATGTCTGCCATGGTTGCCCATGTTAGCTGCTCTCTTTCACCTATCCTTGCAGGGGTGGAAGTCAGGCTTAGCTGGATCTGGGGTCTCCACATCTTGTTTCTGGGACTCAGAAGCTAGTGATAGCTGGTAGTGAGGAAAGAAAACCCTTCGATCTCCTGCTTGATAGCAGTAATGGTGTTTGGAATGTTTTTAAAAATTTATGACACACAGAAACACAGAAAGCCACAATGGATTCACCAATGCTTTTAATAAATTTATGTTTTATGGAGCAACAGAAGCGCCTCTATAACCTTGGTAAGTGGTAACTTTTGCATGTGAGAATATAGTGAATTCACTCTCCTGATAACTCCTGCTGTGGGTGCAGGTCACAGCACCCCTTGCAATTATTGTTGTTCCCATTTTCTATTCCTGCCCATCTCTGCTCCCGCCGTCACCCCAGGTTTGCAGGGAAAGCTTTGAAGGAAGGCTTATTCCAGGGACACCTGTCAAGATATTTGGAACGAGGGCCCTGTGGGGTCTAAGTTGAGGGGTAGACCACCCTGAAAGAGGATGTCTCAGCCTAGAGCCTCAGTGGCTGCCTTCCCAAAGGGGAAGTTCAGCAACGGAGTCAGCATCAGATACAGCAGCCATCGTGCCCTGAGCAGGGATGGGATGGAGTTTGGCTAGGTGGCCTTGTGCTCACTATGACACCAGGAGGAAAGGCTGAGCCAAAGAGATTTTGTGTAAGATTTTCACAGGTTTGGGAAAGAGTAAGGTGTTCAAATTCTTTTCACAAACAATGCAGTTTCGTTCTTCCCCTTCCTGGTCTTCAGTGGTCTGGAAGTGGGTGGGGACTCACAGTCTGATGGCCTGTGCACCATGCACCCTACCTATGCAACAGCCTGATGGGGAAAGTGCAAATTTATCTTATGCTTACCATTGTAAGAGAATGAACAAGATAAGGTTTCTATTCTTTTCAATATGGGGAAGCAGGCTGAGCTTTTTGATTTTGGATTCTGGCCTCCGTTGTTGCAGGGGTTAGCAAATTTTTTATAGCCAGTTGCACAGCTCATGCCTTTGTGGAAATAATTGAATGTCACTCAAATGAGAAGCAAAGGCTATTTATTCAGAGCTTCCCATAGCAAGGAAGTTGGAAACCAGCACTTGTGTTTGGCAGAGGCTCAAAGGCAAACAGAGGGGTAAGAACACTTCATGATGGAAAGCACACAAGGCTCCAGGTGTTCCAATTGGAGGCTGTTGGTGTTGGGGAGTTGCAGGTGGCTAACTAGAAATGGGGCCTCCTATGTGATTGGTTAGGGGGTCTGTGTTAGTCTGTTTGCATTACTATGAAGCAATACCTGAGGCTGGGTAATTTACAAAGGAAAGAGGTTTATTTTGGCTCACAATTCTGCAGGCTGTATAGGAACCACGGTGCCAGCATCAGCTTTGGGGAGGGCTTCAGGAAGCTTACAATGATGGCAGAAAGTGAAGGGGAGCCAGCACATCACATGACCAGAGAGGGAGCAAGAAAGAGGAGGGGGAGGTCCCAGACTCTTTTAAACAATCAGATCTCACATGAACTGTGCGAGAACTCTCTCATCACCGAGGGGATAGTGCCAAGCTCTTCATGAGGGATCCGCCTCCATGATCAAATCACCCCCTACCGGGCCCCACCTCCAACACAGGAGATTACATTTCAAGATGAGACTTGGAAGGGACAAACACCCAAACTGTATTATTCCACCTCTGCCCCCCAAATCTCATGTCCTCACTTTGCAAAATTCAATCATCCCTTTCCAATAGTTTCCCAAAGTCTTAACTTATTCTAGCCCCAGCTCAAAAGTCCAAAGTGTCATTTGAGACTTGAAGTTTCTTTCACCGATGAACCTGTAAAATCACAACCAAGTCGTTTACTTCCAAGATACAACGGGGGTACAGGCATTGGGCAAACATTCTTATTCCAGAAGGGAGAAATCAACCAAAAGAAAGGGGCAACAGGCCCCGCACAAGTCCAAAACCCATCAAGGCAGGCATTAAAACTTAAAGTTCCAAAATAATCTCCTTTGACTCCATGCCCCACATCCTAGGCCCTCTGGTGCACGGGGTGGGCTCCCAAGGCCTAGGGCAGCTCTGCCCCTGTAGCTCCTTGGGGCGCAGTCCCCAAGGCTGCAGTCACAAATTAAAATTGAATGTCTGCAGCTTTTCCAGGCAGAGGGTGCAAGCTTCAGGTGGTTCTACCATTCCTGGATTTGGGGAATGGCAGCCCGGTCCTATAGCTCCACTTGGCAGTGTCCTAGTAGTAGGGACTCTGTTTGTGGTCTCCAACCCCACATTTCTTTTCAGCACTGCCCTGATAGAGTATCTTTTGTTGGGGTTCCACCTCTGTAGCAGGCTTCTGCTGGGACACCCACCCTTTCCCATACATCCTCTGGAATCTAGGGGGAAGCTTCCAAGCCTCCTTCACTGTTACATTCTGCAAGCCTACAGGCTTAACACCACATAGAAGCCACCAGTGCTTACAATTTGCAACCTCCAGAGTGGTGGCCCAAGCTGCACCTGTGGCCTTTGATCCACAGCTGGAGCTAGAGCAGCTGGGATGCAGGGACCAGTGTTTCAAGGCTACATGAGGCAGCAGCACCCTGGGCCTGACACCTCAAATTATTCTTTTCTCTTACACACCCGGGCCTGTCATGGGAGGGGTTGCCTCACAGACTTCTGAAATGCCTTTGAGGCCTTTATTTCATTGTCTTGGATATTAGCACTTGGCTCACTTTTAGTCATGCTAATCTCCAGCAAGTGGTTGCTCCACAGGCTGCTTGAATTCCTCTCCTGAAAATGCTGAGGCCAGACTGCAATTTTTTTATACTCAGTTTCCCTTTTAAATATAAGTTCCAACTTTAAGTCATTCTTTGTTCCCATATCTGATCATAGGCAGTTAGAAGCAGTCACATCACTTCTTGAATGCTTTTCTGCTTAGAAGTTTCTTTTGCCAGATACCCTAGGTCATCACTCTTAAAGTGAAACCTTCCACAAATCCCTAGTCCATGGGCACAATGAAGACAGTTTCTTTGCTGGTGCCTAACATGGGTGACCTTTACACCAGTTCCCAATAAGTTCCTCATCTCCATCTGAGACCTTCTCAGCCTGGCCTTCACTGCCCAAATTTCTATCAGTATTTTGGTCAAAACCACTTAATAAGACTTTAAGAAGTTCCAAACTCTCCCTTGTCTTTCTGTTTTCTTCTAAGACTTCTTCTAAGACTCCTTCAACATCTGCCCATTGCTTAGTTTCAAAACTTCAGGTGTCTTTGTAGCAATGCCCCACTCCTTGGTACCAATTTTCTGCGTTAGTCTGTTTACACTGCTATAAAAGAATACCTGAAGCTGTGCAATTTACGAAGAAAAGAGGTTTATTTTGGCTCAAGGTTCTGCAGGCTGTACAGGAACCATAGTGACAGCATCTGCTTCTGGTGAGGGCCTCAGGAAGCTTACAATCATGGTGGAAGGTGAGCAGGGAACAGGCATGTCTAATGGAGAGAGAGAGAGCAAGAGGGAGAAGGGAGAAGTCTCAGACTCTTTTAAACAACCAGATCTTGTGGGAACTAACTGAGCAAGAACCCATTCATCACCAAGGGGATGACAGCAAACCATTCATGAGGGATCCACCCCCATGATCCAATACCTCCCACCAGGTCCCACCTCCAGCATTGGGGATCACATTTCAACATGAGATTTGGAGGGGACACACATCTAACCTATATCAGAGGGATATTTAACTTTCTCTGGTGGGTCCCATGCTGGAAGCCCAGGAGTGTGTATGGAGGATGGCAAAAATTGGAGCAGCTGTCAGTTATTCATCAAGTCTTGGCTGTTCTGGGTTAATTGTTACAGGGGTTATTGTTTAGCTTCCTGGAATTATGGCTAGAGATGATACTGTGGCTTCCTGAGCTGCTTGCTGTAGGTATTTGGCTGATTTCCTAGGTTGGTTGCTGCAGACTGTGGATCAGAGTTCTCTTTTCATGCATGGTCTGGCCATTGTCTTTTTATATATCCACTCTCTCACTCCATTTTTCCTCCAGGGAGTCTGGGCTCATTGTAGGGCATCAGCTTTGATTGACCCAGATGTGGGAGAATTGGGAGAGCAATGGTGGAATCCTGTTTTGTATTGAAGAAAAAATGCACATATTTCATCAGAAAACTATGCATCATCTACATTGTGACCTTCCAGGTTGGGATATCAGAGTCCAGCCCTGTTCCTTATCTCAGAGTGATTCTGCAACTCTTAGTAAGTTGTAGCTGATATGTATATGAATTGGGTCCTGTCTAGTAGTGATTTGATTTAATTGACTTCCCCCACCTCCTTGGGAAAACAAGTTTTGTCTCCACTTGTAATTCATCCCAACACTGCTTTTCCCACATAAATGTGTGTGTTTTGACCTTTTCTTTGACCTGGTTATGACATTGTTTGCATCCTTTGTATCATATGAGTCACATAAAAAACATAAAACCTTTAGTACATGTTTGTTTTTATGTTTGTATGAGAGCCATGATTTTATTTTTCCCAAAAGTATCTTTTAACATGCGTGCGTGTGTGTGTGTGTGTATTGGCAAGAGGCTACAGGTATACCCAGAGACTATCCGCAAAGCAGAGTGGGCTTGGGAGTGATGATGCAGGGCTTTGGGGCTGGCTTGTCCATGGAGAGGGATGATAACAGCAATGAGGCCCATTATACGGGTTCTTGTTTGACCCTGGGGGACAGAGAGTCTCTCCCAAGATTTGACTGAGATTGAATTTCTCATCAGCGGTGACTAAGGTATGTGTGTCTGTGACCGGGAAGTTTGGGCAGGGAAGGGTTTAGAGCTAGATTCAATTTAATGTGGAAATATGAAGAAATGTGAACTTTCTTGTATCTAAGATGTATGGAATGTTAGACATGTTTGTTCCCCGTTGCTGCAAAGAAATAGCACTTGAACATAAATTTAATTTTCTCAGCAAGTCCATTTTTTTACTTTCTGCAGAAAGGGTACACTTGCCAGCAGCTTTGCAATGAGAGTACACTGAACAAAGGAGGCAGGGTCATTTATAACCTGATGCGTCCATCCTACTGCTATGTGCAGTTTCCATTGACTGGAACGGGACCTCACGTTCTGTATTTGTCCCGATTGGCTAACAGCTTAGAACTTAAAGAGACAAAGGCAGAGGAGAACAAAGGAAGGAGGAAGTAACTTGTGGAATGCAGAGAAAGGTAAAAACACCTCTGAATAAGGAATAGGAACAGGCTATGACCTAATGCTTGCTTGGACCAGTATAAGCCTCCAGGGCAAATAGTTAGGCTACATTGTGGGAGCTAAGAACACAAAGTACATTGATTTCTTTATTACGGCTAGCTGATATCTAAGAATGTTAGCACAGGCCTTTGAATAACCTTCGCTTCTAAGAGAAGTTACTATTTGTTCCTAGTTAGATGAGGAGGAAAATCTCTTTGAAGAGGAACCTCTACTTTTTACATGGAGCAAATACCATGGCTGCTCGATTTTAGTGTTTTGTCTGGACTTGTAGAGTACATTTGTACAGCGTGTATCTGCCCATGCTCACTACAACCCCAGTTGATTTGAAGGCAAGGCAGGCTTCGGAGAATTGGTGTGCAAAATACTCTAAGAAAGGGAAGGGCATGGAACATGGAAGATGATTTTAGGGATCCAATTTCAGACTCTGAATGACTAAAAACAGCAGTGAGAACAATTGCAACATGAAAACTTCCTGAAATGAAACAGAATCAAACGCTGCAAACCAGAAACCCTTCCAGGAGAAAGAAGGGTATGCAGGGGTTGTGTCACGAGTGGGAACGTGGGAAGACTTTCTGGCCCAAGTCTGAGTCTGGCTTCTGAGACGTGTGGGCTAACATCATGGGCAGGCAGTGGGACGGGTTGTGCTAACAATTAGGAAAATAGTGAACTACATGGAGGGCATTTTGGGAGGATTACATGGCACCCTTGGGGAGGAGGGCTGGAACCTTGGTCTGTTGGCTCATCTGAGAGGCTGGGACGATGGTAGCTCTGAGTGGCGAGGAAGTAATATTGCTGAAGAATTGCCCAGGGTTCACAATGCACATGCTTCAGGGAGTTTGGTGGGATGACTAAGGACATCAAAACACACCAAAACACACCTTTGGGCACCTATCAGAGAACTGGCTGTCCTAGCTCCTTAAAAATCTACCAGATGTGGCCTGAGGTATGGGACTTAAGTTCCCTGGATACTGGCGGGAGGTCTTTGGTCTTGGAAAGTGAGAGACTGAATATGTAAGTGGATAATGGCCAGAACACATACAAAAATAGAACTCTGACCCAGCCTGCAGCAACCAGCCCAGGAGACCAACCTGTTATCCACAGCAACCAGCCCAGGAGACCAACCTGTTATCCACAGCAACCAGTCTAGGAAGCCAACCTGTTATCCACAGCAACCAGCCCAGGAGACCAACCTGTTATCCACAGCAGCCAGCCCAGGAGACCAACCTGTTATCCACAGCAGCCAGCCCAGGAGACCAACCTGTTATCCATAGCAGCCAGCCCAGGAGACCAACCTGTTATCTACAGCAGCCAGCCCAGGAGACCAACCTGTTATCCACAGCAGCCAGTCCAGAAGACCAATCTGTTATCCACAGCAACTAGTCCAGGAAGCCAGCCTGCTCTAAGTTAGTCTTGTAGGAAGTCAGAGTACTTCTCTAGCAATGGGTCCAGGAAACCGAAGAATAACCCCTGTAGCTGCTGGCCCCAGATGGCCAGTACTTGACAAGCACTGGCAGCTGCTTTGATTTTTGACCTTGCTTCCAATTTACAACCAATTGGAGAAAGGCAATCATGTTCTCCAACCAATCATATAGGATGCTCCTGTAGGGGCGAGGAGGGGCGCTTCCTCTCCACCTTCTGAGGGTTCACTGAAAATGAATTGACAGTGGGCAGATTTATAGGAGAAAAAAGCACACACTTGTGCAGAAGCACAGTGGAGTCACAGGAGAGTGATTACCCAATAACCCAATGAAGTCCAGATGCTTGCAGATTCTTCACAGGGGAAGGAGTGATGGGGGAAATGGGGCCCTCTAGAGGGGCAGTCGATGACTTCTGGGAGGAATGAATGGGCCCAGTGCTCAGACAATGGTCAATAAGTGATTTCTTTGGGAACTGAATGGGACTGGACTACAGACAGACAATCGTTTGGCACGAAGTTAGTCTGGGCTCCAGGGATGGTGTTTACTTTTCAGTCTCTTCCTCTGTGATACAAATTTTAATTTTCTCTGGTTAATAAATTTCAGGGAAGGCATCTGTATTCCTCTTTGGTGAGTCCAGTTTCTAGGTAGAGAAGGGAACTTCAGAGAACAGCTTCATCCTGTGCTTTGGAAAAGACAGAGGACTGGGGGGAGACAAGGGAAGGTCAGAGTGACCTTGAGCCTTGAGGCTGCTTCTTTAATTCAGCGTGTCAAAGTGCATGTCAAAAGATACTTTGGGGTATCGTTTTCTGGGTCCAAATACCCCATTAGCCTGCCTGCAGCTCCCGCAGGCCATCGCCCTCCAATCAAGGCACGCTTGAAGCCTTATCTTCTTTCTACTATGACACTTTCCCACTCCCCTGCCTGCCTTTGAGTCTCTGCTAAAATGCGAGAGATGGTGGCCGATTCCCTTGCTACAGCAGCTCTGAACAAACAGCCTTTGCTCTTTCTCGTTGGGGTGGTCTTTATTTTCTTTCAAAAGCATGGATCTGACTCATGGAGAAACTGAAAACAAAGTGGGCCAGGCCAGCCCCAAGGGCTACCACTCAGGGCTCTCTCAACTTCCCTCCACCCTGGAGTCAGGGGAAGGGGGCAGGGTCAGGGAGCAAGGCTTGGGGCTGAAGCCAGTGGCTCCTCCCTAGGCTCTGATGGCAGGGAGAAATGAGGAATTCCCACAGGAGGAGAATCCTGACTGCCACTTAGGCTCCTGGGGAGTTTCAGAAAGGGAGGACCCCCAACAGCCAACGGCTGAGCCAAGGAATTCTGGAACCCAGCAAACAGTCCTGCGTGGCTGCCCTCAGTGGCCACAGGCATGCACAGAGGGGCTGGGACTGGGACGAGGAGACCAGACCCGAGAGCGCACCTGGGAACACCAGCCAGGTGTGGACAGTGTCACGAGGCTGGTGACAGATGATTTCCTAACTTAAAATTTAATTTGACAACATTTTAGACCTAAACAAGAGCTGCAAGAATAATAAACAGAATATCCACATCATTCACTCAGATTCCCCAAATATTTACATTTTTAAACATTTACTTTATCCTTCACCTTCTGCTCTCCTTGTATCCGTGTGTGTGTGTGTGTGAGAGATGTGTCTTTGTATTATTTTTTCCTGAATCATTTAACGGTATGGTTAGGCATGCCCCCTTTACTGCTAAATACGTTACGGCAGGGGTCCCCCACCCCTGGGCCGAGAACCAGTACAGGTTGGTGGCCTGTTAGGAACCAGGCTGCATAGGAGGAAGTGAGCAGCCCGCGGGCCTTTGCTCCTGAGCTCCGCCTCCTATCAGATCAGTAGCGGCATTAGATTCTAAGAGGAGCGCAATCCCTATGGTGAACTGCACATGCGAGGCATCTGGGTTGCACGCTTTTTATGAGAATCGAACTAATGCCTGATGATCTGAAGTGGAACAGTTTCATCCTGAAACCTTTCCTTCCTCCCCAGTCTGTGGAAAAATGATCTCCCACGAAACCCACCCCTGGGGCCAAAAAGGTTGGGGACTGCTGCTTTAGTCCTTTTCTTTGGGGAAAAATGTATTCCCCGAAGAGAAGGAATTTTCATAAAACCCCAGTACAATGATCAAAATCAGGTAATGAACATGATACTATTATCTAATACACAGACCTTGTCTAGATTTTCCCATTTGTCTCAATAATGCCCTTTACAGCAAGAGAATCCAAGGTCACGTGTGGCATTTGGCTGTCTTCTCTCTTCAGTCTCCTGTAATCTGGAATTAGTTGCAGCTTTTCTTTGTATTTCATGATATTGACACTTCCGAAGAATGTGGGCTAGTGATTCTGTACAAGTCCTTGTCTTTTTGCCTAGCATTTGCTCATGATCAGATGAAGGTTGGCACCTTTGGTAGGCATCGCGGGGGTAGAGCTGAGCTTTACTCACTGCATCAGGTAATGGGCTTTTAAATCGTGTCAGCATCTATGTGTGTGATGTCATGCGTGGTACTGAGATTCAGCTGTACCCAAGTGCTGCAAGCATTCAGTCAAGGGAGCTCAGGCCAAAAGCATCAGCTGGCCTTCCAGGAGAGAGTGCACATCCCAGAGCAGGCTTCTTTAACTTGTATCTCAATCAGCAACCGACTGAATGTCAGTCACTTTTTATTGGTGAAAACAGAGACCTATTCATGTTCATAATTCGAGTTATGAATTGAATTCATCTCATTGCTGAGATGAAAGGTATTTGAGATGTGTGGGTTGGCTAAATGCTTCTAGAAAGCACTCTCACTCTTGCATAAATAGGACACAAGAACCCTTCTTAGGGATGATGCCCTGTTCATTCTGTATCCAGCCATGGTCACTGGCAGATTCCGGTTCTCTAACACTGGCTTGGTTTTTGGCTTAAATGAATATTTCATGTCAGGTACAGGTTGCAGTAATGACCAGGATGGAGAACTGGAACTTTCTCGAGCCTACAGAACAGAATGTATGAACATTTTTTTGTTCCTGCTTGGTAATAAAGGTTTAGTATAAAAATGTCTGTGTATACACGGGGTCAAGGCTGGTCTTTGGTTTGCCTTCATGGCAACCTGGTGGCAAAGTGGTGGTAGGGAGCCCTCACCGTCTTCCGTCTTCTTCCAGGGCTAAAGTTCTCTATCAGGTCGGTTTGCAGCAGAGGGGAATTTCTTGGTGCTGCCATGGAACATTTAAGAAAGCCCAAGAGCCCTTCTTTCAACTGTGCTTGAGGGGAGTTGGCTGTCTCATGCCATCCTGCATTAACAGACAGAACCACAGCTGGTAACACAGAGCTAAGTCCTGCTCAGAGCACAGCGTTGTCATTTTTCAGCTCAGCTGAGCATTGGAATTCCCCTGGGCATCTTTTAAAAATCTCGATGGTTGACATTTTTCAAAACAAGGCATACGAATGGTCAAAAAGCATAAGAAAAAATGCTCAACATCACTGATCATCAGAGAAATGCAACTTGAAACTACAATGAGATACCATCTCACACCAGAATGGCTATTATTAAAAAGTGAAAAAACAACAGATATTGGTGAGGGTGCAGAGAAAAGGGACACACACACCGTGAGTGGGAATGTAGATTTGTATACCCTCTATGGAAAATAGCATGTACATTTCTCAAAGAACTAAAAATAGAACTATTATGCATCTCAGAAATCCTACTGCTGGGTATCTAAGAAAAGGAAAATAAGTAATTCTATAAAAAAGAGGCCAGGTGCAGTGACTCATGCCTATAATTCCAGCACTTGGGAGGCTGAGGCGGGAGGATTGCCTGAGCTCAAGAGTTTGAAACCAGCCTGGGCAACACGGGGAGATCCCGTCTCTAAAAAAAGTGAAAAAAAAAAAAATACTGGCATTTGTATGTTTACCACAGCACTAGTCATAATAGTGAATATTCAACCCAAGTGTTCGTTGATGGATGATTTGATAAAGAAAATGTGATATATTTTATATATATACACACACACACACACATATATATACACACACATACATATATATACACACACACATACATATATATACACACACACATACACACACAACACACACACACACACACAATGAAATACTACTCAGTCTTAAGAAAGAATGAAATCATGTCTTTTGCAGCCACATGGATGGAATGGGAGGCCATTATCTTAAGTGAAATACTTCAGACACAAGCAGTCAAATACTGCATGTTCTCTAAGTGGGAACTAAATAATGTGTACATATGGATGAAGAGAGAGGAATAATGGACAGTGGAGACTCAGAAGGGTGGTAGGGCAGGAGGCAGATGAGGAATGAGAAATTACTTAATGGGCACAACATACACTATTCAGGTGATGGCTACTCTAAAAGCCTAGACTTCACCACTAGGCAACGTATGCATGTAACAAAACTGCACTTGTACCTGTTAAATATATTTAAAAAATCCTGATGCTCAGGTCAACTTCAGAACTCTGAAATTAGAATGTATATGGTGGGGCCTGGACATCAGGATTCTTAAACGCTCCCTAGTTGATGAGCTGGTGCAGCCAGGTTAAGAACCCCTGGAAGAAGAACCCTGGTCCTCCTGGGGACTGGACAGCTGAGACCTGCCCTTCTCCACCTAAGAGATCAGGGCCCATGAAGGGGGCAGGAAGAGAAGGGAAAGTCCTTCCAAGGGTGGGTGCCAGGGAGGCCAGGGAGCTGCCTTTGCCTGCTCTGCCCCATCACTTTTGGGGGGCCTCCTTCTCTCACCATCTTGGAAGGGCCCAGATGTAAACAGTGGAGGGAGGTAACTCTGAACAAAGAAGGCCTGGTTGGAGATTTGGGGTAGGATTTGATCCCCAGTACGGACCAAATCCAGTCCTGACTACCTGCCCTTAAGGCCAAGATGACTGCTTGCCACCCATCACTGGAGGAAGGCACAGTGGGGAAAGGTCCATATTCAGGGGTCTCCAGAAACTCCCTTCTGGAAGGTGAGGCTTTAGTCTCCTGTCCAGTTGTATTGCCTCCCCTCCTCCCGCTGTGGGCACTGGCTGTGGTGGGGCTGTGCAGGTCCAGCATCCCCACTCTGCTGACCTCCTTCCCTGGAGGCCCTGGGCTGGGAGCTAAAGTCCCCATGCCAGTCCAACTGTTTTCTGCAGGAAAATCTATTGAGATCCCACTTTCCATCTGATTCTCAGGGCACTAGGAAGATCCCGAAAGAACAAACACAAGAATGCCCCCCTTTCCCTCTGAAGAGGAGGACAGCAGACCTTTGGGTTCAAGTCCTGGCTTCCTTGCTCCAAGGCCAATAGCATTTGCATTTCAAGGCCAATGTTTCCAGGTGGCTTGGTTTGGGAGTGCAGGCCCCCTGAGGGGTTAACCTGGACGGGGCGCCATCTGAAGAGGAAGGGGCCCTCCTGAGAGAGGGAGACAGTGGGACCAGCCTGCATGGAGGCTGGCAGCTGGAGTGAAGCGGGGTGGGCATGTGCAGGATGAGGGCTTGGACTGAAGGTCTGGCCTGTGGTCAGTGGACAGGCCAGATGGTGGACAGTGACAGCCCAGGATCCTGTAGCCACAAGAGCGATGCCCTGACTATGACTACGAAGACGACCACCAAAGACCTCTCTCCCCACTGGACTGGACAAGTTCTGGTGTGACCCTGCTCACACTGCCCGGTGAGTCACTGGGCTCATTCAGGGAAGCTCCTGTGGCCAAGAGCTTCACTAGGAAGATGAGAAGTGCTGTCAACTCAAAAGGGGCTGTTTTGAATTCCTGACCTTGCACAGACCAGAGACTTGGTCTTGCTGGTGTGTGCTAGAGCCTATTGCCGTGTTCACAACCCTGTTGCCCAGCCGCCACCTGCAGCCCACAGATTCTCAGGAGCCTGTCACTTAGACTTCTCTGCTCCATCTGCCCAGCCTGAGCAACCCGTTCCCAAAGTTCACCCTTGCAAGAAACAGGACACTGAGGAACACAGAACTGGCCGAGCTGGGGAAGAGGTGTCACTCAGAGATGAGCCCAAGCCCCCCAGCTACTGGAGGAGGTCCTGAAGAAGGTCAGGAGGCACAGGCTCAGCCAACTTCAGGCAGCAGGGAGTCTGGAGTTGGACTGAGGGCCTGCCTGGCAGGATAGGGGAGCAGATCTGTGAGCAGGGAACAGTCTGACCCAGGAGCCCTGGGCTCTGTCTTTCACCGGCTGCGTGACTTAGCCTTTTTGACTCTCAGTTTCCTTGTCACCTTGGTCAATGAGCTAATATTGCTCACTGCATGGAGGGCCGGGGCATTAAACAGGATGATGCTCGTCCAGTGCTTGGAGCATACAGCGAGCTTCGTAAACAACAGCTCCCTATCTCTCCTTTCATGGGAACCGGGATGCACAGGGAGCTGATCGTAAAGAAGACATCAAGAGCTCAGTCATCAGAACCTGGGGTCTGTGGGGACTCTCTGCTTCCTTAGGGGTCTGTCCTATATGGCCAGGCCAGGCACCAGCCCCACAAGGGCAGGCACCCAGGGATGTCTCTGGAAAGGAGGATGGGACCCACTTCGCCGAATGCCACATCCCTCCTGCTCCCATCTGCCCATGCCACTTCCCTCAGCCCCTCACAGCAACTCCACGGATGTCTCTACCTCCCAGGCACCAGGACCAGTTTCCTGGCCTTTGACTGGGTGCCTGGCCCTGGATGCCTATGCAGAGCCAGGAAGGCAGTCCCTGCATGTCTCAGCCTGACCTGGGTGTGGGGCTTGGCAGGAACAAGGTCAGCGTGGCCTGGCGAGGCTGACGAGACCCTGAGCCAGTTGCCTGGGGCTCCCTAGATTCCCTCTGACCAAAATAGGCTGGGATCAGCACCTCGGGTGGGGCTGTGCACACGGGTGGGAGCCAATAGCTGTGCAGCGAAGACTGGGAGCAGGGCCGGTCCTTACTATCTCCAGGTGGAATCCACCTTATACTAAGTCTTTCTCGGTACCTCGAGTCATTATGCTTCAGACCACATCTTCCCATCTAGCGCACTCATCGACCCACATGTTGGTTTTGTCACAGTTGCTGACACTTAATGAGTGCTCTCCTCTGTGCCCAGCCTTTACTAAATGTTGCTTTAATCCTAAAACAATCCTAGATAGATAGTATTCCTGTCTCCCTTGTACAGAGGAGAAAACTGAGGCGCAAAGAGGTGAAGCCCGTGCCCAGCGACCAACTAGGACAGAGTCGTATTCACATTACACTTGAAATCCATGAACAAAGATGGAACAAAGAACTAAGAAACGGTTTTGAAGCTGGACTGAAGTAGTGACCGATACCACTTCGTGCAGTTTGTTCGCACTCTTGCTCGCTGGGGCCCCTATTTTTAGGGTGTAGATCAACAATGCACTCTACTCTTAAAGCAGGTGAGGGGCTGCACTTTCATCCAGCACCCAGCACCCTGAGATGGGGTGGGCCTGCCAGATCTGGGCCCCTGCATTGACTCTGTGCTGCCCAGGCTCGGGGAGGGGCCTATTTGCAAGAGGCTTCTCACCTGCCTCACCTGGGAGGCGTTTGGCTCTGGCCTCATTCCGCTTGGCAGGAGCAGCCAGAACCATTCACTGCTTGATGGAAGGAAACAGGCTCAACCCCTCAGAGTGAACTATTGGCTGTAAAAAGAAAGTAATAAACAAAACCATCCCCTCTCTCCAGGGTACATGACATTCTTGCCTGAACTGTCCTGTTGCTACTTGCTGGGGAGTTAGGGGATGTTTCAGTCTTGTTAGAGATGTTTGCCATCTTTTTTGGTCTATTTTAGTCTTCCAAGAATGTGGATGGTGCCTATTCCATCTTTGCAGTTCTTAGCTCACTGCCATCACCACTGCCATTGCTACCACCACATGGGAACATGTGTGCTGTGCTGGCAGCCTCTCCTCACAGCCAGCCTGCATGGGGAGCCTGGGATCCAACACAAGCTACTTGTGTGTATTGGTTTTCTAGGGTCATCATGACAAAGTGCCACCAAGTCAGTGGTTTAGAAGCACAGAAATGTACTGTCTCACAGTTCTTGAGACTACAAGTCTGACGTCAAGGTGTTGGCAGGGCCAGGCTCTCTCTGACAGCTCTAGGCGGAGATCCTTCATTATCTCTTACAGTTTCTGCTGCTGCTGGTGATCCCTGGCCTCCCCATCACTCTAGGCGTGAGGCCGTCTCCTCCCTGTGTGTCTTCGCATCATCATCCCTCCCTGCATGTCTGCCTCTCTGCCCCCATTTTTCCTTTTTATAAGGACACCAGTCATGTTGGATTAGGGCCTATGCTAATAACTTTATTTTGATTCGATTACCCCTATAGAGACCCTATCTCCAACTAAGTCACACTCTGAGATACTGGGGCTTAGGACTCCAGCATGTCTGTTTTGAAGGGACAAAATTCAACTCATCATAACATGGTGTCACCTTTGAGAAGTTATTTCATGTCTCAATACCTCAGTCTCTTTACCTGTAAAGTAGGACTGCTAATACACCGTAACGCTTGCCTCTTGGGGTTGTTGGGATGACCCAATCAGCCGATATGTGAGTACAGTGTGCGGGACAGAGTCAGCACTCCATCAATGCTGTGGGCATGGGCGCTGCTGCTAGCACAGTCCTCTTGTCACAGTAGCAGAAATGCAGGTTTGGGGAGGTTAAGGCATTTGCTAAAGGTTTCAAAGATGGATTGAGAACCCGAGTCAACCTGGACCCAGACACAGCTCCAAGATAGGCCTCCCCTGAGACCAGCGTGACACAGCATGGCCTGGCCCTGTGCAGCTGGAGGACACCAGGCACAGCCAGAAGGCAGGGAGCTTGTTCTGGAAAACGATTTCTCCATATGTTCTTTCAAAGATTTGCCATTGAAGTTCAAATACATAGTCAGCCCTTGATATTTAACATGGATGAAGCCCCACCATTGGCTTCCTCATTTACAAATGTAGATGGTGCCCAGGAGTGGCCCGAGGCTCTTGCTATGCAGATCATCTGTGGATTTATAAGCACAAGAACAAAACACGACTGTCTAACTAGACACTCCCAAGCCCCAGCTAATATTATGCTTAGTTCCAGGAGTATTTGGCCCAAGACAGCCACAAAACTTGGACAGCTCCTCTGGGCTGGTGAGGGTGGGACTGGCTGGCGTCTTCTGCCTTAAGGGCCAGAGCAGCCAGAGCACCGGGCAGGGAAGCTCATGGGGCTCTAAGATCCCCCTGAGAATTAATGGCTAGGCCCACAGAATCCCGAAGAGCCTGGTGGCTTCCTCCCCAATCCCCAACCAGGACTGTAAGGAAGTCTGGGGGTGAAATTCTTCACCACTCCTTCCTGGGGCTGACTTCTCTGACACCAGGCCCAGGAGTGATCTGAACATCAGATCACTGGTTGGTCTTCTTGGTGACCTTGGTTGTTGGGAGCGTAGCCAGGATGGTTGGCCGTTCATTTCCCCTCCTAAGGGCTTTGGTGGGGTTGGGGCTCTTTCCTTGGAGCCTCAGGGGAGGGATTTGCTCTTCCTCATTCAGCGGCTGGAAGGCAAGGCATGAACCCGTGATTCAGGTAAGATACCTTTTACTGCCTGCTGTGAACTGAATGTCGGTTTCCCTCAAGAGTAAAAATTCATTTGTTGAAATCCTCACCTCCGAGGTTCTTCTACTAGAAGGTGGGGTCTTTGGGAGGTAATTAGGTCATGAGGGTGAGGCCTTCACGAATGATTAGTGAACTTATAAAAGAGACCCCAGAGCGCTCCCTCACCTTTTCATCCAGTGAGGACACAGGGAGAAGACGGTCATTAGCGACCAGGAAGAGGCCCCGCCCACCCCCACCCAGAACCCCATGCTGGCACCTGATCTCGACTTCCAGCCTCCAGAACTGTGAGAAATAAATTCCAGGTTCCTGTTGTTTCTAAGCCATCCTGCCTAAGGTACTTTGTTAGACGCAGCCTGTGCTGACTCACACGGTGCCTTATTTGATTTTCATTCACTGCTTTGAGAAGCAGATCAGCTTGAATGAGCACGGAATGTATCTGTTTAAAAAGCAGCTGGAAGTCTGTCAAGTGCATTCTGGAAATGGATTCAGGCTAACAGAGTGTTCTGAATAGAGACGCCTGAAACAAATAAGTATGATCTGTTATCAATGCATCATCGCTTTATGGTACACGATTGATTTTCTTAAGTATGCGATTGTACTGTCTATAATTTTGTTGGTGTTTTTGTACTTAGCAACCCTTTTTCATATAGATGGCATCAGAATAAATTTCATCCTAGTTCTATTTCCAAAATAGTATTGGTGCCCCTACTTGTACTGCCTGAGTGTGGTCAGATCAAGACTTACAAACCCACGGGCGATGTTGCAGAATGAGTGACAACAGATAATGCCAACCGCCCAGACGGAATCCAGCAAGAAATTACATTGGAATGGCTCTACCTTGTGGAGGGAACTGTCCAGTGCAGAGGACCTGCCTGAGTATTGCTTACAATACGTCTTTCCGGTTATAATGAAGTCATTTATTTGTTTATGTCTTTATATTATTGCCACTTTCCTCCACTGACATGGAAATCCTTAGAGCCTAGAACAATGCTGGGCTTGGAGCAGGTGCTTGAAAGCATATTAGCAAAATGAATGAATAAATGAATGAGTGAAAGAATGGGCGAAGATGCTGGAGCAGAGCACGGTCTTTTGTGAGCTGGGTGAGTGTGAACCAGAGTCTGAGACCACTGGTTGCTCTGATTAGACACTGAGGATCAGACGCTGGAAGCACCCCTGTCCTATAAGGCCCCTTCTCACCTAGCTCGGCAGCCTGGGCTACACCACTGTCTTTATTGACTGTCCTCTGTGAGTCCACCTTGGAAGGTTCTCACTTACTTGCTTTTTCTCTCTGCAGGAGCCAAAGACATAACAATGGAGAACATGGGTGGTATAGCCCTCTAACCTGGCAGGCAGCACATTAGAATCACGTAGGAGCTTAAAAAGTACTGACCGGCTTGGTCTTTTTTGGTGTGAAGGTGGGATGCAGGCTTCCTGGGGTCATCCTCTTGTACAGCCAGAGTTGAGAACCATCTGAGTAGAGCTTCCCACGCTTCTCTGCACATCAGAATCGTCTGGGGGGCTTGTTCACTGTAGGTTGGTGGGTCCCATCTTTAGCCTCTGATCCAGTAGCCTGGGGTGGGGCCCAGGATGTGCTGCTGCTGGGGTCTGGGCAGTGCTATGAGAACCGCTGCTGTAGGAGCTCAATCAGGTAATCGGTCCCTCACTCCCTGATCCAGGGTATTTGCTGCTTCCTGTCTCTGCCATTCTTTTCTCAACCTGGGGCACTTGCTTTTCTCCCTGTGCTGCCTTGCCCTTCGCTGAGGTCTGGGCGATCCCTGGCAGGATGCAGAAAAAAAAATTTAAATTACTTTTCTCAGCCCAAAGGAGACTGGAATGCTTCACAAGGGGTTCTACTTGAGAGGCAGATGACCACCCAAATGGCAAACTAAAAGCATCAAAGAGGACACCAGAGCCTCCTGGACCTGACATGTGGCCCTGGAAGTGACCAGATGTGGTCTCAAGGGATGGGGGCCCAGGGCTAGGAATGCCACCATTCGGGGAGGCCCTAGAGCAGAACGGAGCGGCCGTGGGCTGGCGCCAAGCTCACTCCTGCCTCTCTCTGCATGTCTCCCTCATTCTTTTCTCTCTGAACTGTGACCCTTTTGGCCCCTCTGGGTACCAGAGGGGACAAGGTGATCCCTCAGCACTTGAGTCTACATCTTAGAAGTGTAGGTCCTCACAGAGGCCAACTTGTCTCCTTCTGGGACAGAACTCCAAATTCTTAAAAAAAAAAAAATCAAAAAAGAATATGATAAGTCGATCTCCGGGGCCAGTCCCTGGGGTGCAAACATTCCCCTGAGTCAGGGAAAGGTGACTGTAACACAGGTATCATTATGATTTAGGTGTGGCAAGACTAGCAGGTCAGGGGTGCCTGCCGTTGAAAAGACTGCCATACAGTTCCCAGGCGGAAGGGGTGCGCCAGGAGGGGCATGCGGGGAGGCTGCAGGGCTGGCGAGAGGGCAGATGGAGGGAAGCTGCTTTTATGGTATTTCTGCTGAAAGGCACAGGTGCGGTGGAGGAAGCAGGCTAAGGATTGGTTCGTGTGAATGTCTTCAGTGAGCTCCAGTTATCTGGTACCTGGCCTGGGTGATTAGGGTAGATAGACAGAGGCCCAGAAGGTGAGAGCCTGATTCCTGGAGTGGTCAGTGGGGTGGGTGGGCTCAGGGCTGGTTGCTTTGGGAAGCGTGCATGTGGGCCAGTTGGTTACTGTCTCAAGGAGTGGGCTAGGCCTGGGTGTGGCAGTCCTTCTAGGGTCAGCAAGGCACCAAATATCAAAGCACTAGAATACACAAAGTAAAAGACTGCGTTAATACAGGGTAGTTTACAAAGAAACGGGAAATTGTTGGCTCGGAGCTGGGTGGAGATTGAAATGGTGTTCCCTGGAGATCCATTTAAAGTCTCTGTAAATATGCGTTAGTGTGTAACTGCTCCTTGTCTCTAAGCTCAGCCAGCCTCTCCCATGCCAGCTGAGGGGCCTCCCCACCTTCCTTTTCCTCTCTGGGTGTCCCTCCATTATGATTTGGGGACCAAGGCTGGCTGTAGCAGTGTGTCTCCGTGGGCTAGGGCGGTTGGCAAAGGCAATTGCTTCGGTAGTGCTGGATAAAGTGGGATGACGTGGTGACCACACGGAATGTCATTTCCGATGAAAGCTGGAGTGCCAGCCCGTGACAGGACGTGGAGGAGCGTGGATTCCCCTTCCTGGTTGACTTCAGCCAAGGCCATCATCCCAGCTGTCAAAGCCTGCCCTGATTGCCTGTCCTGGGGGAGAAGAGTGTTTTGAAGATGACAAGTCAAAGTCAGGTCCTGCATGGAGTCTGCGTGCCTGACAGCCCGGCTGGCACAGGAGGACATGCAGGTGGGGTTTGTGCAAGGGGGTTATTTTCTGTAATAAAATACACACTGAGAAGGCAATGGGTACACTTGGACCCTGCAGGCCAATTCAAGCACCATCACTGCTCTTCAGAAGCGTGGGGCTCAGATGTTAGCTAAGCCTAGCAAGATGTCCTATGTTACTGAGAGACTATTAGAAAGCAGAGCAGGTCTCAAGATTCAGTGAAACAATTTTCTGGAAGCTGGAAGATGATATGGAAGCTAGGGATATCATAAAGCAGCTTGCTGGGAATAGTGGCTCATGCTTGTAATCTCAGCACTTTGGGAGGCTGAGGTAGAGGAGAATCACTTGAGCCTAGGAGTTGGAGACCAGCCTGGGCAGCACAGCAAGACTCCATTTCTATAAATAATTTTTTAAAATTAGCTGGGTGTTGTGGTGCATGCCTGTAATCTTAACTACTCCTGAGGCTGAGGTGAGAGGATGGCTTGAGTCCAGAAGTTCAAGGTTGCAGTGAACTACGATTGAGCCACACTGCATTCCAGCTGGATGACAGAGGGAGACTCTGTCTCTAAAAAATAAAAGTTAAAAAAAAAAAGAGGGTGGGTGGTTGAGGGTTGTGCAGTGTGAGTGAGGGTGGCCAGAAAAACCATTTCTGTGACAGTTACAAAGGCTGTGTGTGGATGGTGATGCTGAGGTTTTATCTCCAAGTGAGTTGTGCATGTGAGGTTTGTTTGATTGTAAAGCATTTATTTTCTAAATGCAAACTTTTAGAACAAAGTCTAGTGTCTGTTGCTCTATTTTGGCATAGGTTTTTAATGTTTAATATACTTAGAACTTCAAAATGGTGGTAGTTGGGGTCTGTCTTCTTACCTGCTGGTGGTCCTGGCAGGGGCTAGCCAGAAGCAGTCATTATTGCTTAGGCAGTCATTGAGGGAGGCTGGATGTGGCTCTTGGGGAGCCAGAATGAAAGATAGCAACTCATTAACACACACACACCCCTAAACACACGCGTGCACCTACACACAGCTGGGAGTCCTAAGGAAGAGACCTCACCGCTTTTGTTTTTTGTTTTTTTTACCACCTTCATTATGAGTCTAAAGTCAATTCAATTAACCAGCTATTTGAATATTTTATCTCTAACAGGAGCTGAGAAGATCCAGTGGGTTATTGGTTAGAATAGCTGGTGGGGCTGGTGGGTTGGGGTAGGTGAGATGAGGGAAGGGTGATGTGGAGGATGGGCTGGGGTGTTTGCTGCAAGGTGGGTAGCTGAGGGTTGGCTCAGGTGTTAGGTATTGGTTGGGATCCAATAGCTGCTGTCTGAGAGTCTGCTCGCCATCTCTTCTGCTGAGCCTGGTGGGACTGAATCGACCTTCAGATCTCAGCGATGAGTCCTCTAGACTGCAGGTTCCACAGCAGTTGCAGCTCCCATGGCTTCAGATTGGAGCTGCCTGTGACATGCAGAGATGGAAGCACAGCGTCAGCTGTGGTGAACGGCAGCCTCTTTCAGCCCCCAGGTGCGTAACAAAGGCTGACTTGACTGTGTCTGTGAGAGTGCCATGATTTGGGGTCTTGTCTGTCAGTTTGGACCAGATCAGAAAGCAACTGGGACTATTGGCAAGAAAAGCCAATCTGCCTATTCTTGGTGTGGGGACACTTGAGCTGGTTCTCAGCAGTGCAAATAATAGCTGGATGAATAAGCATTGCGCTGCTCTCTGATGCAGAATGAAAATCAGATTTCCATCATGAGGAACAAGAAGTTTTTTCACTGTCCACCTCAGTGAATGGCTTATCCACGCCCTGGGAGGCCGACTTCCAGGGTTTCTCTCTCAGACAGAGACAGGTTTTAGGTCTCCAGGGTCTAAAGAACGAAGAATCATTGCTTCAGTCCTTGCAATGAACTTCCTGGGCCCATGGGGCAGAAGGGCAAGACAGGGAGTAGGGGCTTCCACCTCCTGCAAGGGAGACAGCGGGCCTCTGGTCAGAGCAGGAGGGGCCTGCCTGGAGCTTCCTGAGCCCGCAGGCAGGGGGAAGGCTTGGTTGTGTGGATGGAAGAGCAGGAGGGTGGAGTGCTCCAGGCCAGGTACTGCATGGGACCTGGGTGCCCGTGGAGGGAGAGCAGGCTCTGGAGGGGGCCAGGTTCCAGCTGCCCTCTCATGCATGGTCTGGGTCTCGTGGGAGGGGGGTTGCAGGGAAAGTGGGCAAGGGCTGTTCGTGTTATGGGTGGTGTCCTGGAATTCTCACCTTTCCCAGTGTCTCTCATGGAAACCCAAGGTGGGAGAAAGAAGCAGAAAGAAATCCTGGAACCAAAAAGCACTTCAGCAATGAAGACTCGATTTTCTCTGATTATGAACAGCAAAATAAAATCTCTCCTGCAGACCTCTAAAGCTCTGTGCATACTTTGTCTGTGCTTTCTAGACATTCTTAGCCTAGGTATGAAAGGAATTGAGGTGTTCCAAAAATTATGCAGTCTTTTTTTTATGCTTCTGTTTAGAATTGTAAAGCACAAACTGTGAAGACTGGAAAGAATCTTTGAGCTTGTGGTGAGCTGAAAAGTGGAGCCATTCATTAGATGTCCACATTCTAATCCCTGGAAGCCGTGAACAACATGTTACCTTACATGGGAAATGGGATTAAGACACAGAGTTTTTTTTCTGTTATTGTTCAGTTGACCAGGACAGCCTTTAGAAATTTTTTTTTTTTTTTTTTTTTTTGAGCCAGGGTCTTGCTCTGTCATCCAGGCTGAAATGCAGTGGTACAATCATGGCTCACTGTAGCCTCAAACTCCTAGGCTCAAGCCATTCTCCTGCCTCAGCTTTCCAAGGAGCTGGGACTACAGGCATGCCCCACCACACCTGGCTAATTAAAAATTTTTTTTTTTTTTTTTTTTTTGTAGAGACGGGAGATTTGACTTTGTTGTCCAGGCTGGTCTGGAACTCATGGCCAATCTTCCTGTCCCAGTCTCCCGAAGTGCTAGGACTGTGCCTGGTCAGAATTTTTAATTTTATGGATTCTGATTGCTAAATTTATCCTATGGTTTTGATGACCATATTTTCTTGAATCCAAATTAAGGCTCTCTGATCTGACAATGAGTGAGTTTATGGGGATAATATGACAGAGTATTTGGAATTGAGGGTGTCCCATAAAAACTGGGGACACATATTCCCTGTCGTAATACATGACATAGCCTCCCTCTCCCTTCTCACCTTCCCCACCCTGTGGCTTGTACATTACAAGGAAGGGAGAGGGGTTGGAACTTTGCCACAAGGGTTTTCAGAGGATTCTGCTAATCTCTGAACCAGATCAGACTTTGGAAAGGCCTCCTGGGTCTAAAAAATGAGGAATCATTGCTTCAATCTTTGCAATAAACATCCTGGGTGACTTTCACCTCAAACCTCAGAGGATTTCACGATGCTACAGAACATTCTGTGCTTTGTGGGTTTCCCATCAGTTGGTGGAGAAATCGAGCCATTCAAATGTGCTATTGGTGGTAGAGACAGTGCAGCGTAGGCCATGAAGCGGGGGTGGAGGGTAAAGTAGCCATGACTCCATGAGCCTTCCGGCAGGCCTGGGGACTTACTCTTTGGTGTCTGTTGGGTCTGAGCATTAGTTCTTGAAAAGACTATTTAAGCAATTCTTGTGACTCTGTGATCAAGTTTTCCCATAGAAAGAAGAGAGGTTATGTAAATTCCTCCTTATAGATCACAAGATCAGCAGTTAACTCCAGCATGGCCAAGGGCAGATTGCATGGTTTTGCTTCCTCTCTTTGGCTGAATTAAGCTGTGGGCTTCCTGTGTTATTTAATGAACCAAATCCTAATTGAGGCAGATCAGCTGGGAGTGATGTGTTTAGCTGAGCACAGAGCAAGGGTGGAGAGAAAGGTTCAATTATTGGTGTGTTCTCTATCCTGAGATGATGATGGTATTTGGGTGAGATTTTCCTACTGGAATGAATTCCCACGTTTGTAACCTACTAGGCTTGACTCAAAATTTATGCTTTATTCTTCAATCTTACCATGTCAAAATAAAGGAAAAAACCCAGATATTTCATCTCTAATGGTCCTTAAAAAGAATAAACATGATATAATGTAACGTTTACCTTTTGCTCAACAAACTCCATGCAGTTTCCATACAGTTTCCCTAAGAATCCACCCATTGTGAAGTTATATACACCATTAAATCAATATAGCTTACTCACCTCGCTCCCCATCCCCAAATGTCTGGGTGTCAGTTTTCTCTTCTTTTTAAACTGGAGGACAGATTTGAGCATCTCTACGTTTCTACCTAGCTCTCATATTGTATTTTTCTAAGATTTTCTTTAACCAGTTGAGATTTGACTTTTGAGAGTTACCTTCCTTTTTTAGCAAAAAGATAAAACTAGGGCCCATGGGCCCTTCTGATTTAGCCATTTGTTTTGGCTATGAATTCCCTAAGATTTCTCCAAAGGAGTTTCTATACCTACCTCTTCACCTGTAAGAAAATGAAGATCTGCATAAATTAGGCAGACAGTGTTAGGAAGGTTAATGCCATGGGTTTTAATGTACATTTTGAAAAGCGTTCTTCCTTTCCAACCACCAACAGGGTGATTCCAAATTACACCTCTTCCTAAACGATGCAACACGAGTGAGTGCGTAGGTGAGAGGTCGCGGGGGACGATGGAGAATTCCAGCCCTGGAGCCTAGCTTTCCAGGGAGGCTGTGGCCAAGGTATTATGCTCCCATTTGGCCTCCTGTTCATATCAAGGAAGGCCCAGGACCATGAGTTCTCCAAAGTCCCATCAGGGCAGCCAGTGTGGATGGGAGTCTGTGGGTGGAGAGTGTGTGAGGCAGGACCGAAATTGGTTCTGTTACCTGTGAGGCTTGCAGGGGATCTGCCGGCTCTGAGCAAGCCAGGTGCACCCTGCCTGCGCTTCGTCCTTTCTAACTCCACGGAGGCGACTTGGGTGGGAGAGAGGAGCAACCAACAGCACCTTTGGGCTGGTTAGGGGGTTTAGGAGACATTGGTTTTGTATAGACAAGACTTGGTGCTGGATTCCCACTTTCAGAAGACAAACTATTCAGTTCTGCAAACTCCACAATCTAGAATAAGGAATGAGATAACAACCTCCTCCTTAATTTAACAGTTAAAAATCATACAGGACTCTGAAAACAAAACAAAACAAAACAAAACTTAATCTTTCTTAGATACTAAAAGGGTTCCTCGGATGGAAAACCAACTCCTCCCCTGGCTAAAGATCAAAAGCGTCTTTTTCTCTTTAATGGGGCCACAGTTGGGCAAAACGCCCATCACTTTAAAACCACCTCCTCGGCTGGAAGTACGTAATTTTTAGCGAGTCACAGAAAAATAGGGAAACTTATGCGGAGTTTCCTTGGCCACTTCCCCATCTGGGTGATCGTGTACTCAGACCCAGCACTGCAGCCTGGGGGTGCTCCCCGTGAGGAGGAAAAGGTGTGTCCACTGCCACCCAGTGTGAGCGGGTGACACCACCCGGTTAGGAAATCCCAGCTCCCAAGAGGGTATAAATCCCTGCTTGACTGCTGAGCTCCCGCTGGAGGTGAAAGTCTGGCCTGGCAGCCTTTCCCAGGTGAGCAGCAACAAGGTGAGAGAATGCAGAGCTGCAGGTAAGAGGCTTTTGAGAGAGAGAGAGAGGGAGAGAGAGAGAGGCAGAGAGAGAGGGAAAGGCAGAGAGAGGCAGAGAGAGAGGCAGAGGGGGAAAGGCAGAGAGAAGAGACAGAGAGAGACAGAGAGACAGGCAGAGAGACAGAGGCAGAGAAACAGAGACAGAGAGAGGCAGAGAGACAGAGAGAGACAGAGGCAGAGAGACAAAGACAGAGAGAGGCAGAGAGACAGAGAGAGGCAGAGAGAGACAAAGAAAGACAGAGACAGAGAGACAGAGATAGAGAGAGGCAGAGAGACAGAGAGAGAGAGACAGGGATGGGGAGAGACAGAGAAAGGCAGACAGACAGAGTCCGAGACAGAGGGAGAGAGATAGAGACAGAGAGAGAAAGACAGAGAGAAACACAGAGACAGAGAGAGAGACAGAGACAGAATGACAGACAGAGACAGAGAGAAATCTGGGAGTTGGGACACCTGAGTCCATTTCTGGTGGAGCCTCAGGAGACTCTCCCGATTTCTCCAGACCTCAGGAACCTGATCCAGGTGACCTTCCTTCTCCATGACCTTCTTCACCTGTGTGAAGGTGGCTGGAAGCATTACTTGACCTTTCTGCGCCTCAGTTTTTCTCTGTCAAAAAAGGGGCTGGATCAGGGGGTTTCTAAGGACCGTCCATGATTCTAGGTCACAAGGAAAATTGCAGTGGAATCCAACGCAAGATAGCGGACCACGGAGACCATTTTCCACTGCGCAAGGCTGCATGTGGGATGTGCACTGAATGGAGGGCTTTCTTCCTCAGAAGTCTCATGAGATTTTCTGGTGTGAAAAGCTTGATATGCTAAAGTCACTGTGGATTCTCTAATGCCTGGCTCTCGGGTGGTTTTCTGGGGAGAGGTAGTAGAGTGTGGTTAGGGCTGCAGTGTGTTCCCACAGGCGAACTGGCCTGGGTTCAGAGTCCAGCTTGCCTGGACAAGCTGCGTGACAGCTCACCTGCTCAGGGTCTCCATTTCCGCCTGCAAATAGTAAGGTCGAGGGTGATGAGGAGTACAGTAAATGAATTCAAGTAGTATCAAGCACTCAGGCCTTAATGTCACCCTCACATGGGGGAAGAAGGTCATGGGCGAGGAAAGTCGCCCGGATCAGACACCAGAGTTCTGGAGAAATCAGGAAAGTTGCCTGAGGCTCCAACAGAAACAGACTCAGGTGTCCTGACTCCTAGATCTCTCTCTCTCCGTCTCTGTCTTTGTTTCTCTCTGTCTGTCTGTTTCTCTCTCTGTGTCTCTGTTTCTCTCTTTCTGTCTCCACTTTTGTCTATCTCTCTGTCTCTGTTTCTCTCTATCTCTGTTCCTCTCTCTGTCTCTCTTAAATCCTGGCACACAGTTTGCTCTTGCCGTTTGAAGCTCCTTCTCTTTAATCCCATTCCCTTTTGGGGGCCTTTGCTCTTCTTAGAGCCCTTCAGGATCCCTCTACCCCCACCCACAACTCTGCTCGAAGATCTTGGTCAAGACCCCACGTTGCCCTGAGTTGTCTCTTGTGTGAGCAGAGGCAGCCAAGTGTCCAGGCCTTCCTGGAGCCTCCCAGCGCTGCATGGCTGCAGTGGGGGCTGCTGGTCTCCTTTCTGCACTCCATCCCACCTACTGCACACTCACCTTTTCCATGCCCATTTCATCAGCTTTGCCCTCCTGAGGCCAGTGGGCTTCCTGCCCACCTGCTCATTTGGTATTACCACATGCACAGGCACAGGAGAGCGCCTTTTTCTAACCTCATTTAGAAGTTGGTCCATTTGGATTGTACTTTGGCACTTGGTTACCCTAAAAGGCAAGAAGGAAGCTCGGCTGAATGTTTCAGGGCAGCTATCCTCTCTCCAGAGGTCTTCAGTTGGCCTGGGAGTCCCCTACCCGGCCCTGCCAGTAGGGGTTCCCTTCTCCATCCCCACTCCCACCCTGACCTCCAAAGCCTGTTTGACAATTAGAGCTGAGGGATCCAGAACATCCGCAGACCCCGAGCCCTCCTCCCCTCCCCCAGGAGAGCAGGGTTGGCCTCTGGCAGCAGCATGACTGAAGCAGAGCAGACTCGGATTGCTTTCCTGTGTTTTGATCACAGCTTTCCATAGGGGAGACCCTCGATCACGACAGTGCCTTTGCCCGGTGGTTCTCAAACCTGAGCCTGCGTCAGAATCACTGGTGGGCTTATGAAAATGCAGAGGGCTGGATGTGTGACTCAGTAAGTCCTGGCTGGCGACCTGAGAATCTGCATTTCTAATAAGTGCCCAGGTGATGCTGGTGCCAGTGCCAGGGGACCACAATTTGAGAACCCCTTCCTTAGGAGACGTGTCCAGGGCCAAGCCTGTGCGGGAGCTATTTCAGGACAAGGGCCTTTTGAGATGGGGCTTTCACATCTCCTGAGGGCCTTGTGAATATTCGACTGAGGGCCTTGTGAATATGCGGCTGATTCTGATTCTCTTGGTCTGAATTTTTCACAAATCGTGTTCGTCCTGCCGGTCCATGGGCCACACTTTGAGTAGAAAGGATTCAGAAAGTCGAGGAAGAGGTCTTCTTATTTGGGGGCAAGGAAGAAGTTAGTGTAAAGTTTTGGGTGGATCCTAAATTTTCTAGAGCTAATATTCGTCAGAATGTTTTCTTGAATGTCTGTGGTAGGCAGAATTCTAAGATGATTCTGGCTGATCCATGCCCTTGTATAATTCCCTCCTTGTGGGATAAGCCAATAGATGGAACATCACTGCCGTGGTTAAGTTACTTTATGTGGCAAGGGTGAAGGAATTCTGTGGAAGTAATTTAGGTTCTCAATCAGTTGATTTGAAGTTAATAAAAAAGATCACATGTGCTGGGTGGGCAGACATAATCAGGTGAGCTATTTAAAAGAGGATCAGGAGGTCAGGGTCAAGGGGTCAGAGACTCGAAGCAGCAGCAGATGTTCTTTCCGTTGGCCTTGAAGAAACAAACTGTCCTGGTGTAGAGAGGGCCTCAGGGCAGGAAGCATGGGTGGCATCCAGGAGCCAAGAGTGGCCTTATCCAGGGAGAAAGTGGGGGCCCAGTCCTGCAGTCATAACAGCCCCGTGAGCTCGGAACAGGAACCCGTGCTCCTGGAAGGAGCACAGGCCAAAGGGTACCTTGATTTCAGTCTGGTGGGACCCTGAGCAGAGACATCTGACCTACAGCAATGTGAGCTACGAATGCGGTTGTTTTAAGTGGCTGAGTCTGTGCTAGTGTGTTACCTGACAATAGAAAATGAATACAAGGTCCTGATCCCTCACTTTGATCGTGGTGCCTGACCTCCAAGGTGTACTGTGGCAATGACTTCAGTAGCTTCATACAACACGAGCTGATTTCTTGCTCGTGCTACAGCATCATCATGGGTTAACTGAGTTGGACTGTGACGACTCATCAGAGCCACTCGGGGACGCAGGTCTTTGTTAAAACAGAATTTACGGAAACCAGTAGTGGGACTCCCATTGTTTTGACACAAGTGCTGGGGAGTGGAGATTATTCCTATTTATCAGAAGTGGAAGCAGGCATAGCAGGAGCAAGTGAGTGGATCGATGGATGCGGGTAGACCCCGGCCTGCTGCCCGGATGGCTTGACTGTGCCGTGCTGGCAGCAGGGATGAACAAGGGCTCAGCGTGCACCGTGCACGAGAGAGGCTGGCAGCAGAGCACCAGCTGTGAAATGCACAGGTCTGGAATCGGCACTTGTTTTTCCCAGTCATGTGCCCCGCCCGACTTCAAGGTGAATAGTAGTGAACATGAGTGTACCCACCACGTAGGATTACCCAGTTAGCTCAGTTAGGGTAGGAGGGAGGGACGCAGGATTTCGGCTCACCAAGCTTCACAGAGCTGCTCTCACCACCAAGGAGCGAGCTGGTCGGGCATCTGACAGCTGAGAGGAGCCGGAGGGGCTAAGAATGCAAATGGAACACTTGCCCACAGCTCCAGGGCAAGTGAAAGGTTTCCTGCGGGGCTTTTTGGGTCTGGTCTGCGGAAACCCAGCAAGTCTGGGCTATCTGCGAGTTGAAGATCAGGTTTGCTTGTGGTGAGGGTGATAGGCTTTCCCACGCAGTAGAGATAAAAATCCCTTGGTGTTTTCGGTCTTTTTTTTTTTTTTTTGGGAGAGTGGCTGACTTCTTGTCACTCGGACACCCTGGACACAGGGCTTGGGACAGTTGCCGCCCTTGGTGCCCCTCAGAGGACAAGGTGGACACATTTTCCAGCAAGTAGAAGATGGTCTTTCAAAGCATACAAAGAAAATCCCATCTGTTTTGACATCTTAACAACTTTGGAAGAAAATATTTCTAATATATACATATATAAAAATATATATATAGTAGTGAGTATATATATGTATATATAGATTTTATATATATATTATAATCAGTATATATATAATGTATATACTCAGACCCAGTATATATATATATATATAAAATATATATAAAAAATATATACTGCTGTACTATATCTACTCGCTACCAATAGATGCCAAAAAAAGTACCTTTACAGCTTTGCCAGTACGAATCTCATTTGGCTCTGAAGGCCCTTTCGCACTAGGGCAGGGAATTAAGCCTGCTGCTACATGTATTGCTGTCTGAGTTGGTCCAAATCTACCTCTCTTGCATTCATTTCATTTCTTTTGGGTAGATGTTCACTCTTCCAGTTTCTCACCAGCACCTTCCTCTAGCCAGGCCAGGAAGAAGCCTGAGAAGACGGGGACATTGTGTCCCCAGGGAGTGGTGGGCAGCTGATCCACATGTGCTGAACTGGGGTCTGCACTGGCTTCTGTGGAGATGTCCCTGGACCTTCCTGGTCACGAGGCGTCCTGTGGAATCTACTGCTGGCGTCTGTGACTGGGAAAACCCGAGGTCTGGTGCCTCAGTCATCAGAGCCAGTGCTCTGTCCAAGGTCACCCCGCTGTGCCTCTCACTGGCTCCACAGGTTCTCTGCATCTTGGCCATGACCTTGTTTCTTCTGTGGCTTAGACTGTCCAGGTGATACTTAAAATGTTTAGCAACCAGCAGGGCATGAGTACCAGCCCATTAGAAAAGATGCTACAGCACCTGTTGCCGCACCTGAATAGCTCAGAGGAGCACCAGGAAAGCCAAGGTAGCAGAGGGTGGAGAGCTCAGGGTCTTGGGGAAGTGGTTATCTACCAAGAGGTAGGGCAGTCTTCCCCTACTTGGCCTCCCTGCTCCTTACTGACTGAATACCCTGAAGCCATGGCTATAGGTCATCTTGTCTTTCATCACGGCAGCCCCATCTCAACCCAGATCTCAGTTCACCTTCCATTCTCTCCTGGGAGTGCAGGGGAAGGTCTGAATCTCTCCCATCAGTGAAGCACCCCTTTACCTAACAGCCACACGATTATTTCCATTCTTCTTTAGTGTCCCTTACTTCACCAAGGTAGGATTCCTCCAGAGACGCAACTTGGAAGCAGAGCAAAAATTCCTCTGCGTCCAGCCTCCCTCTCTCTTTTACCTTTTGTCCCTTTGCCCTCAGGTTTCAAACCCAGAATAAGAAGCAAGACTGCCTGTCTGATTCCTCTTGTACCTTCCCTCCTTTTGCCCAGGAGCCCAAAGGGTCTTTTTCTTCTACTGACACTTCCTACCAGGAAGGAACTTCCCCTGTATCATATTCACTTCCTTCCCTCCTTCTGAGGAGGACTTTGCTCTCTCCCTTTCCTGGGGCCGTAGTGGCAGAAGAATCCAGAGTAGCAAGGAGGAAAACACATTGGGAGGTAATTGCAATATTACCTTCATTGTGTCTGTGTTGCATGTACTGTCCCATCCTAGAGAAAGAGGGGTTTGAACAAAATTTAAACTATTCTTTGTGATTCAAGGAAATCATTAGGAGCATCAGTTATTTTGTGCTTTAACATCCTGATATACTCAATAAGGCACAGTAACATGGAAGGGACTGCTGGTGTCTGTACTTAAAATCCCCAAATGGCTGTGTGCTTTGGTTCTTGCATCTGCCTTAACGGTTTTTCTGTCTCCTCTGTCGTTGGGCAATCAGCTGCTGCTTTTTCCAGTGTGTGTTTTCTTCTCCCAGCCTTCTCCCTCTTTCCAATTTGCCATCTGGAATCTGCTTTTGACTGAACATTCTGTTCACCTGTTGCTGCATGAAAAATGATCCCAAAACTTACTGGCTTAAAAATGACAACGATTTTATGATAACTCCAAGTTTCTGTATGTTACAAATTTGAGGGCTCAACTAGGCGATTCTTCTGCTCCACGTGTCTGATTGAGTTCAAACAGTAGTGCTCAGCTGGTGAATGGACTCATCTGGAGGGTCCACGATGGCTTCACTCACATGGCTGGTGCCTTTGCAGGGTTCCTGGGAGGCTGGGCATAGCTGGGATTGTCAACCAATGCCCTTCATGTGGCCTCCCTAACCAGGTGGTCTCAGGGAGTTGGACTGTCTTCATGGTGGCTGGCTTTCCATGGAAGCCAGGCAGAAGCAAGCACCCCATGGAAACCAGGTGGAAGCTGCATGGATTTTTGTGATCTAGTTCCAGAGTTCACACAGCACCACTTCTGTGGCATTGTATTGGTTACACCAAGTTACAGGCCAGCCCACATTCAAGGGAGGTGAGTTAGACTCCACCTCTTGGTGGCAGAGTGGCACGGTCACATTCTAGAAGACCATGTGGGATGGGAGATATTGTTGTGGTCACCTCTGGAAAGTACAATCTGCTGCTCTTAAAAACTAGCCACGCATATACAAATAAACAGAAAGAGCTTCTGAAGGAAGACTTCAAAGCTGCTTCTGTGAGTAGAATATGCTACATGCCTTTGTGCCAGGATCTGATTGGCTGTCTTTCCCCTACTCAGGTCGTCCTGTCCTTGTTTCTTCTGTCTTTGTCGTATTTTAGATGGGCAGGTTTTCTGGATGACTGATTACTCAAGTATTTTAGGTGTTTCCCACACTCAGATTATAAGGCAGAAAGCAAAATTTGTTTTAAGGGTGTATGTCTGTTCACAACCAACCCCTGCTCTAATACCAGAGTGTCCAGTTACTAATTAACTTTACCCAGCAGGTAGCCCAGCAGAGCTGGAAGTCCAGTTCCCAGGAGACCTCAGAAGCCCCGAGTTGCGGCTCTGCCGTTGGTGGCCATGGGGCCTTCAGCAAGAGAGTTGACTGGGTTCAGTGGTTGTCTGCTATGACTTGATGCTTTAGAAACTAAAGCTGTATCTAGGACTGAGGAGGCCTAAGCTCAAATCCAGATTGACTTACAGTTCCAGGGTTTTAGACCTGCAAGAGACCTAGGAGGTCTCACTAGCCCAACTTTTGTATTTTAGAGGTGAAGAAACTGTGACTTGAGAGATTGAGCAAATGACTCTGTGGTTGCCTAAGATCACATAGTTAGTTAATGGTAGAATGAAGACAGGAGCCCAGTTCCAACCTCCGGTTGCATATGCTGTCACTAAGATAAAAACCTTAGAATTCCTGGCAGTCTTGAAGATGTATATGTGTGTATGCATGTGTACGTACTTAGAATTTTGTGCTTATATGTTAAGCACACATTTATATTGTGTATTTTATAAATTAAATATTTATGGAACACTTACATGTTCTATAATATGGATCTATGCATTTGGGCTTATGGATTCCATTAGGTAAAATTGCACACATTTCTAGTATAGTAACTGGTGTTAGCTAAGTTACCAACTGCAATACGGATGAGTTCTCAGGCTGGGTTGTGGAATGGTCCCTTAGCAGGAGTTTGGCAGAATGCAGATGGTGGAAGTGCTGATTTCTCATCGCATCTGCCACCTGTGTCCTTGAGCAAGCTCCTTACCTCCCTAAGTACCTGGCTCTGCTTCTGTAAAACACTGACGAGAGCTACTGCTCGTTGAGCACTTTCTTCTTGCAGCATTGCTGAGCTCGTTACATATGGTGTGACATCTAATTCTCCTGTAGTGAACACCAGGGTATGCTCATTTCACAGATGAGGAGACTGAGCCTCACACAGGTAATCTAAGCTGCCCACCACACTGCTGCTGGCAGGAAGGAAGGCAGTATTCCCACTTCTCTGTCCAGGTACACTGTGCTCTGTACACACTTCCTAACTCTCAAGGTTACTGGAATGTGTGGACAGACTTATTCGGAGCCTCCCCAAAGTGTAGAATATGACTAATAAATGAAGTTTAGAGGGAGGCAAATTTGGGATCCAAAATGACAGACTTTTCTAATTGTGGATACTTCCCAAGAGTGGCAGTGTGCATCTTGTGATGAGGTAAGCTTGTCTTCTATAGAGGACGCTGGGTTTCAGAAGACTGTTTGGGTGGGCAGATAGACTTAATGGCTTCTGGAGACCCCTCTAGCTCTAGGTGTTAATGCTTTTACAGAGCAGAGAATGAGTGCCAAAACCAAGGATTGTGTGGACTCAGGTTTACATCCTACTTTGTCGTTCCTTAGCTCTGTGGCCTTGGGCAAGTGACTTAATTATCCAAGTCTATTTCCATTGCTGAGTGTTTATAATGGGGATGCTGGGCTCTACCGGACTCACTTATGAGTTTTGTCCTCTGGAGTTGTACAGAGCAGTGCATTCCTCTTACACAAATACCAGGCTGGGAGAATTTGAAGCCTGTGGGTTTGCCCTGCAGATGCCCAGGGCCTCACAGGTAGAGCTTCCTCCTCAGTCATTTTGGAGAAGGATGGTGACTGTTCCAGGCTAGAGGAGTGGTCTTGCTGGGTGTCACCCTGCACAGGGTTTAATGCAGGAGGCAGGTGAAGCAAGTGTTGGTTGATGGTCCAGCCTGCTGGGGGCTTGGAATGACCCAGGCTCATGGGGAATGGAATGTTGATACAGGATCTGAATGAGTGAAAACATGAGTTGGGTTGGTTGACTGAACTTGACCAACTTCTGTCCCAAGAACCACTGATTAAGAGATACTTCAGTGGTGGTTTTAGCAAAAAGGGATGTTTGCTGGCAGACAGTATAAAGAGAGTGCCTATGCCTTGGTGGAACCGTTTGTATCAGTTTCTGCCAATTTACTCCTCTGAGATTCAGCCCAGTGTGAGTCAATGCCCTATTCTGCCAAAGATGGGTGTCCCTGCAGTGTGGCCTCCAGGAAGCAATCTGTCTCACCAGGTCCCACCAGGGATGGGAGATTAGTGTCCAGGACATCAGCAGGTGTCATTCTGACACAGCTATGCAGACCAGGAACAGTCTCAGCCTGCTGCTCGGAGGCTGATTCCTTGTCTAGCTTTTTTCCTTCCTATAGAACCAAAATAGTTTCTGGACAACTCATCTAGGTTTTTGTTTTGAGCCAGCACATTTTTCAATAAAAGCTGCCTGAAACCTGGTCATGTATTTCTCTGTATCTGAGTCTAGAAAGTCTTCCCTCTTAAAATTCTGTGATTTCCTAGGACTTAGTTAAAAAATACATTTTATATTGTTTCACCTTTGAATTTATAAAAAATTTCCAGGTTTAATTTTGATGTAAATATTTATTTCCTCATGGGTTTCGAAGAATTTATACGACATTCATAAAACATGTTTGGGCTCTTAGGAATTCATTTTACACACTACAGGTGACTCAGTGATAGGTGTAAGGCCTGATAGCTATGTGACTTCATTAACATTCAGCACCTGCCACCGTGATTTTGTTCTTTGAATGACTGTGCCACCTGACTCAGAGATGAGACAGTTGCCTGAAAACTTCTGGGAACAAGATAATGATAGAAATAAAGAAGAGTTTAATCTTCTAGGTGAATTCAGTCCAGATATATTCAAATATATTATCAAATAAAATTGTTACTCCTTCTACATCCTTGAAAATTCTTTTCTGGATCTATCGTTTACTTACTAGGTTCTGTTAAAAAATATATTCCTGCACGTATTCTGAAGTATTTAGAGGTGAAGTTTGATGATGTCTGCAACTTTCAGGTGTTCAGGAGAAAATATGTCTATGTGTCTGTGTCTGTGTCTGTGTCTGTGTCTGTGTCTGTGTCTGTGGCCGTGGCCATGTCTGTGTCTGTGGCTGTGTTGGTGTCTTTGTCTGTGGCCGTGTCTGTGTCTGTGGCTGTGTTGGTGTCTGTGTCTGTATCTACGTCTGTGTCTGTGGCTGTGGCTGTGTCTGGGTCTGGGTCTAGGTCTAGGTCTGTGTCTGTCTGTGTATGGGTCTAGGTCTGTGTCTGTGTCTAGGTCTAGGTCTAGGTCTATGTCTATGTCTATGTCTTGGTCTGTGTCTGTGTCTGTGTCTAGGTCTGTGTTCATGTCTATGTCTATGTCTATGTCTATGTCTATGTCTATGTCTATGTCTAGGTCTGTGTCTGTGTCTGTGTCTAGGTCTGTGTCTAAGTCTATGTCTACGTATATATCTATGTCTCGGTCTGTGTCTGTATCTGTGTCTGTGTCTGTGTCTGGGTCTAGGTCTGTGTCTGCGTCTGCATCTGCGTCTGCGTCTGCGTCTATGTCTATGTCTCGGTCTGTGTTTGTGTCTGTGTATGGGTCTAGGTCTGTGTCTAGGTCGAGGTCTAGGTCTAGGTCTAGGTCTATGTCTTGGTCTGTGTCTGGGTCTAGGTCTAGGTCTAGGTCTAGGTCTGTGTCTGTGTCTGTGTCTGTGTCTGTGTTTGTGTCTGTGTCTATGTCTCCGTCTCGGTCTCGGTCTGTGTCTGGGTCTATGTCTATGTCTATCTCTATGTCTATGTCTATGTCTATGTCTTGGTCTGTGTCTGTGTCTGTGTCTAGGTCTGTGTTCATGTCTATGTCTATGTCTATGTCTATGTCTATGTCTATGTCTATGTCTAGGTCTGTGTCTGTGTCTGTGTCTAGGTCTGTGTCTAAGTCTATGTCTATGTCTATATCTATGTCTTGGTTTGTGTCTGTATCTGTGTCTGTGTCTGGGTCTAGGTCTAGGTCTAGGTCTGTGTCTGCGTCTGCGTCTGCGTCTGCGTCTGCGTCTATGTCTGTGTCTATGTCTCGGTCTGTGTTTGTGTCTGTGTATGGGTCTAGGTCTGTGTCTAGGTCTAGGTCTAGGTCTAGGTCTAGGTCTAGGTCTATGTCTTGGTCTGTGTCTGGGTCTAGGTCTAGGTCTAGGTCTAGGTCTAGGTCTAGGTCTGTGTTTGTGTCTGTGTCTATGTCTCCGTCTCGGTCTCGGTCTGTGTCTGGGTCTATGTCTATGTCTATCTCTATGTCTATGTCTATGTCTATGTGCCTGTGTGTATATAGAGAGAGAAAAAGAGGGAGAGAGAATGAGAATAAAGCGAATGCAGCAAAATGTCAGCAACAGCGAATCTAGTGAAATATATACTTGCATTTGTCATAGTATGCTTTCAACTTTTCAGTCTTTTTGTAATTTTAAAAACTTAAGTGGAGTAAACACTTACATCCTTTTAGGCTATATGTACTGTCTATGACCGGAAGCTGCAGACAGCTGGGAATCAAAGGCAGGTAATGGTTACCTGGGCCTCAGTGCGTGCTGTACCACCTGTCCAACTCAGGGCTGTGCCATCAGCTCTTTCTACCTTCCAGCATTCTTTTACCTTCCTTTCACACTTCACACATTTTTGTCTTTTTCTTATGCCTGGTCCTGCTTTTCATCATACGCCTCTGTTTTCTCATGTTGAATGTGGTGAAACATGGTTACTTGACAAAAAAAAAAAAAAAAAAAAAAAAAAAAAGATAGAATTCTAACTCAAATACTTGGAAGGAGTTGCCCTTGAAATCTCTTTCTTCCAGTAAGAAGGTCAACTCAGATTCCAGCAGAAATGTAAGTTGTCTGTGATTTAAAAACTCATTTAAAGAAAGTAGGCTAGGAGAGTAGTGTTTTGCTGCAAATTTCTGCAAAAATAATTTGTTTTCCCCTCTGGGCCTGCCAAAAATTTACTGTTTCCCACACTACAGCAATTTTGGTTCCAACCTTTTACTGAGGTTTTGATTGTTGAAAACTGTCACTACTATGTGTTTGTGGTTTACTTTTCTGCAGCCACTTCCTGAAGAAGTCACGGTAAAGCAGCTCTTTTGCCCGAGTCCAGGGAGAGAAACCAAGACAATTCCCTTGGCTAGAGATGGGGGTGGGGGTGCATGGGGCTGGCAGTTACTGGAGGAGGACAGCATTTAGGATTCATTCCATTGGAACAGGGTCCTTGTTGAACTACTTCTTCTCAGCCACCAGCCATATGATTTGAAGAAGAGAGTTAACTTGAAACTCACTTTACCTATAGAAAGGAGAGACTTCATTAGATTTCTCGAAGACTCTTCAGCTCCATAGCTCTGTGAAGCGTTAGCTACTGACTGATCCTGAATGGCACAGCCTGACTTTCTGGTGTCAAAGTAATTTTAAACATGGTTACAAACCCTCCCATAATTACCATAAGCCTGAACCTGAGAGAACGTGAGCATAGTGGGGTGCTTTCATCCGAGGGGAGGCTGCACGTCAGCTCCTGACTTTGAGTCAAAGTGACTTTTAGAGTCAACCAGCAGAAACTGTTTCCTTGAAATAGTTGAGTATCAGAAAGAAGACTGTGAGAACACAATGCCTAACAGTACCTGGCAGGGCTCCTTCCCCTGGGATCTTTTTATAAACTCTGGAAAAAGAATACATTGGGAATAGGCTCGGTGTGCGTGACAGAAAGCCTGGACACATAAAAAAGGTAGTCCAGGGTGGTGGCCGGCTTCATGAAGCCACCAAGGACTCAGGTTCCTCTCTTACTGCCCTATTGCATTCAGTGAGTGGTCTGTACCTTGTAGTTCACGATGGTGACCACAATCCAGCCACCATATCCACACTGAGCAGGAGGAAGGAAGATCAGTGGAGACCTCCCGGGGGGATCACATGACACTTCCACTCACATCTCATTGACCCACATTTTGTCACATGGTCACTTCATGTTGCAAAGGATGATGGGAAATGTCTTTGTGTCTAGAGGGCCATGTGCCCAGGTAAGATTTGGGGGTTCTATTATTGGGGATGCAGGGATGACAGATATTGGGAGAAGAAACTAGCAACATCTGTCATAGAAGGTGCATTTTCAAAGAGCAAGGGCTTTGGAATCACCAGTGCTGGGGTTAAATTTCAACGTCTGCTTACTAGCTGTAAGATCTCGGCCAGGCCTCTTTGAACTCTTATAATACATCCTCTGTAAAATCAGCATGATACTCACTTTGTGGGGATAAAATACAAGAACGAATATTCAATATTTGGTACAATAGCTGTTGCTATTACACTAGTCCCTACAACACCAACTTTGACTTCATTTACTTATCCTGATACGTGGTATTGGTTAGCTACAGTGTATTTAATTCCTACTTCTTTCATGTCCTTACTGGAGCACTAGGGAGTCTGGCTTGGACCAGTATAGTTGGGGATGTGAGAAGCTAATGCATGTCTAAGGAGGACACAGCAGCTTGGTGGATGTTTATGTGACCTTCATCTGGCAAACCTGACAGTGTGGTGAGGGGTAAAGTCACAGGAACTATTTGTGCTTCAGAAACTTGTGAAGAATAGTATTGTGTGGAAACAGAGAGTTTAAGCGAGAAAGCTCCAGGCGAGATACAGAGCTAAGGGGAATATCTCAGGTTACCAGAACGGGGAGCTCAGACTGTAACTCTGAGTCTTTGGACTCAGGGTTCCCCACTCACGAGGGAGGGTTTCTGGAGTGCGAGGGTCGGTTCCTCAATGCCACCCTGGGTTTACTGCAAGTCATTTCCAGAGATATCTGTGCCAGGAGCAGGGAACAACTCAAGGAAAATGTGGCTGGGAATTTTTCCCCTGGATTCGTTCACAACTCCTGCCGTGGGAGGACTTTCAGTCATAAACATTCCCCGGTATGTTCTGGTGTGTGGGCCATGAGGGTTGTGAGCAAGATCAGGGCTCTGCCCCAAGGTTGTCACCATCCTTGTGGAGCCAGAAGAGTCAAGTATGGCAGCTGGCATGACCACTCCCACTTCCCGCCCTGCTGATGACTGGGTGGGGCGTTGACTTGCTGTGGTGAACGGAATGTGGGCCAACAGGAGTGAGCTAGTTCCCCGTGTGGCCTGGTGTGTGCTTTTGGCTGCATTGTTTCCATTTTCGCCATCCCCAAAGAGGATCATCTCCCAGGAAGCTTACTGGTCCAAGGAGGATGAGACACCCACAGAGCAGACTCGGACCCCATCTGCAGCTCAGAGCCAGGCCTAACCCAGCCTAGTTTAGGTTAACCAACTGCCATCTTTCCCACAGACTTGTGAGCAAGAGTGAATGACCGTTGTTTCACACCATTCAGTTCTGGGGTCGTTGGTTTGTTAAGCAGCGTCGTTGTGGCCGTGGTTAGCAGACACGGGACACTTGTGTTAGTGTGAGAAGGTCCTCAGGGAGACAAGGAGGGCATCTGACATTTCAGTCTTTGGGGGGACTGGGGGAGGAGTGCTTCATAAACTCGTATAAGCTATTTCTGTGTTGGATTTCATGTTGCTTTTCTCCCTGGGATGCTGTAGACCAGGGTGTTAGCAGGACATCGAATCCCTCGCGCAAGTCAGAATTGTATGTAAAATAGGAGCTAATCCATAGGGGATATAGGGAAAATTCTCTGACAAGTGAAATACGAGGACCCTTGGGCTTCCAGTGATCCATTCACTCATTCATTCATTCATTCATTCATTCATTCAAAAAATGGGAGTTAGGGATATAACTATGAATAAGATAAAGCAGGGTTCCGTCAATCAAAAAGTATCCAACAGTCTTAATAATTTAGAAGCTTATTTTGCCAAGGTTAAGGACAATCCCCAGGAGAAAAAACATGGAATCATAGAAAAAACAGTCTGTGGTCTGTGCCTTTCTCCAAAGATGATTTGGAGGGCTTCAATATGTAAAGGTTTTCCCCTATTGAAAAGCAGGCTGGAGGGGAGAGAGGGAGGGTGTGGTCATTACTGAATCCACATGTTGCAAGGGAAAAGAAACAGGTAGGGAATAGTCAGTTACATTCCCCTTGTACTCAGTAAATCTGCTCTTTACATGAGGTGAACACAGAGTGGCTACCTGTGGAGAGTTTTTAAAACCTTTTACCAGTAGCTGTCTGCTTAGGAACAGAAGGAAAAGCAGCTTCTTGTAGGACTCAGCTTTCAGCTTAAGTTTTTCCTTTTGGCAGAGTGAACTGGGGGTCCCAAGTCTTTATTGTCTTTTCACAGTCCTTCCATCCGTGGAGCCTGAATTCCGGAGAGGGGAGACAAGGCTGATGATGAATGCCGTAGAGAATGACAGGGAAGAAAAGGAAAACACCGAGTATTGGGATTAAATGTGGTGCAATTTTAGACAGGGAGGTGAGGGAGACCTCACCAAGAAAGTGAAGTCTGAGCAGAGAGGGCATGGGCAGTGGCCTTAGCTGAGGAAACAGCATCTCTGGCCAAGGGGCAGGAATGGCTAAGGCAGGTCTCTGCAGAGACAACAGCTTAGGGGGTGGAACCCCTCTGCCAAGCACGCCTCTGGGTGCTACAGGGATTTGACTTTAGACATGTTCAGTGAATATAGCTGCAGAGAAACAAATCCAAAAATTTTGAATTTTCTTCTTAAACAGAGTAGGCAAAACGGTTCCTATCATCCCGTGAAGCCTCCAGACCCCGCTCCTACCACATCTTCAAGGGATCCTCTCTGCAGGGTTCTTGTTTCCTGGTGACACCTCTTGTTTCCTCCCTTAGGCCACGTAGTGCTGGGCCGCAGTCCTCCACTTCCTGTGTCTTCCGGAAGTTGTCAGGAGCCATGTTCCGGTTGTACGTGTTGGTAATGGGAGTTTCTGCCTTCACCCTTCAGCCTGCGGCGCACACAGGTAAGAAGTAAAGCCTTCAGATGCAAAAAGACTTGCCTGCAGCTTCCCTGGGGAAAGCTGTTATCTGGTGAAGTTTTTTGTCAGAACTGCGGCTTCTCTGGGGAAAGCTGTTATCTAGTGAAGTTTTTTGTCAGAACTGCGGCTTCTCTGGGGAAAGCTGTTATCTAGCGAAGTTTTTTTTGTCAGAAAGCAAAGTGTGGGCCGAGCTCGGTGGCGCCCGGCTGTAATCTTAGTCCTTGAGAGCCCTAGGCGGGTGGATTGCTTGAGCCCAGGAGTTTGAGACCAGTCTGGGCAATACAGAGAGACCCACGTCTCCACATTAAAAAAACAAAACAAAAAAAAAAACAGGCGGGGTACGGTGGCTCACGCCTGTAATCCCAGCACTTTGGGAGGCCGAGGCAGGCGGGTCGCGAGCTCAGGATATCGAGACCATCCTCGTAAACACGGTGAAACCTCGTCTCTAGTAAAAAATACAAGAAAATTAGCCGGGCGTCCCAGCTTCTCGGGGGGCTGAGGGAGGAGAATGGCGTGAACCCGGGAAGCGGCAGAGCTTGCAGTGAGCGGAGATCGCGCCATTGCACTCCAGCCTGGGCGACAGAGCGAGACGCCGTCTCAAAAAAAAAAAAAAAAAAGAAAGAAAAGAAAAAAAAAAAGAAAATTACTTGGGCGTGGTGGTGAGTTCCTGTAGTCCCGGCTACTCCAGAGGCTGAGGCGACAGGAGTGCTTGAGCCCAGGGAGGTTGAGGCTGCAGTGAGTGGAGACTGCATCACTCCACTCCAGCAGGGCAACAGAGTGAGACCCTGTCTCAAACAATAATAATAATAAATAAAATAAAAAAGGAAAAATTAAAAAAAAAAGAAAAAAGAAAAGCACAGTGCGAATGTGCTTGTCAAAGAGCAAACTGAAGAAGTGAAGTGTTTGCCCTTAACAAAGTTGCCTTTGGAGTTTAACCACACAATACGCCAGAACTAAGCTTTTACCGTCTGAACTCAGCTCAGATCTACTTTTAATGATGAGAAGTCAGCAAGTGAAAAATATGGCCATAGTTTTTAATCTTTAATTTTTTGTCACCATAGAAACCTGATTTAACTTTCTTCACAAATGTAAGTTGGAACGGATAGTAGCACTGAACTTGTTATTTGGAAATTTTGAAAGCATAATAATGGGGTAGGGAGGGAGTTTGATAGTACCCCAGGGTGTAGGTCATTTTGTTAGGGACAAATGACATTTTCCTCTAATGTGCTCCAGGTCTCCCTGCCAGAATCAGGATCTGTCCTGGGTCCAGAGAGGTTTTACGGTCTGAGCAAGTTTTGGACCCAAAGCCTGACCATGGGCTCTCTGTCCTTCAGGGGCTGCCAGAAGCTGCCGGTTTCGTGGGAGGCATTACAAGCGGGAGTTCAGGCTGGAAGGGGAGCCTGTGGCCCTGAGGTGCCCCCAGGTGCCCTACCGGTTGTGGGCCTCTGTCAGCCCCCACATCAACCTGACATGGCATAAAAATGACTCTGCTAGGATGGTCCCAGGAGAAGAGACACGGATGTGGGCCCAGGATGGTGTTCTGTGGCTTCTGCCAGCATTGCAGGAGGACTCTGGCACCTACGTCTGCACTACTAGGTAAGCCTCTCTGTGCAGTGCTGGGGAGGGGATCCTGGCAGGATGGAGGCTTGTGAGGGTCTTCAGTCATGATCTGGATCTCAGAATCCAGTGTACAAAATACAAATCCAGTGAATCCACATTGCATCCCCCTTGCTGTTCCTGACATACCTCCACAACCCTACAGGCTCATTCTCTCTCCGTTTAGTCTTTGCTCAAATGCCACCTCTTTGGAGACAACGTCCCTAGCCATTTTAGCTGACCCTTCCCTCTGTCACTCTCTCCTTACCCTGCTGTAGTTTCCTTGGGATAGAATTCTCCCATCTGACACATTTGTGTGTGTTACCGTATTTAATGTTCATCTACCCCATTAGAATGCAAACTCTGTGAGGGCAGGGACTTGGTCTATGTTGTTCACTGTTGAAGCTCATGGTAAGGAACCAAGAAATAGACATAGAATAGGATTTTACTCTGAATAGGATTTTAGAGCTGGGTAAGACCTTAGGATTAAATTAGTCCAACTGCTCGTTGTAAGGATGAGGGAACCAAGCTGGCTTGGAAAGTTCCCCAGGTGGTATGTGGTAGAGCTGACTCTGGAGCCCAAGTCTCCTGACCCTGGGTCCAGTCCTCCTCCCTCTTTGCCCAGTTGCTTTCTTCCCCTTTAACTGTAGAAAAATACACATAACAAAAAATTTATCATCTTAAACATTTTTTAGTGTACAGATCAGGGGACCATCACCACTATCCATCTCTAGGACTTTTTCATCCTCACAAACTGAAACTCTGAACCCATTAAACAATAACTCCCCTTTCCCTGTCGCTCCAGCCTCAGGCAACCACCATTCTGCTCTCTGACTCTGTAATTTTGACTACTCTAGGTACCTCGTTTAAATCCTTTAAGTGGAATCAGTCTTTCTGTGACTGAATTGTTTCACTTAGCATAATGTTTTCAAGGTTCGTTCATATTGTAGCATGAGTCAGAGTTTCCTTCCTTTATGAGGTGGAATATTATTATTCCGTTTTATGTATGTACCACATTTTGTTATCTATTTATCCATCCAGGGACACTTGGCTTGCTTCCTCCTTTCAGCTATTGTGAATCCAACAAGAACATGGATGTGAAGATATCTGTTCGAATCTCTGCTTTCAGTTCTTCTGGGTATAGACCCCAAAGAGGAACTACTGGATCATCTGTTAATTCTATATTTAATTTTGAGGAACTACCATACTGTTTTCCATAGTGGCTGTACCATTTTTCATTCCCACCAACAGTGCCCAAACTCAATTTCTCTACGTACTCACCAACACCTGTTATTTTCTGTTATTTTTGATAATAATCATCCTAATGGATATGAAGGGGTCTCTCATTGTGGCTTTGATTTCCATCTTCCTAATGATTAGTGATGCTGAGCATCTTTTTATGTGCTTATTAACCATCTGTGCATCTTCTCTGGAGATGTCTACTCAAGTCCTTTGCCCACTTTAAAAACTGAATTTTGCTGTTGTTGTTGAGTTGTAGGAGTTCTTTACATTTCCTGGTTATTAACCCCTTGCCTTATAAGACATATATTTAGAAATATTTTCTCCTGTTGTCTAGGTTGCATGTTCACTCTGTTCATAGTGTCATTTGTTACACAAAAGGTTTTAATTTTGATCAAGTTCAGTTTATCTATTTTTTTTTCTTTTATTGCCTGTTCTTTTAGTGTTAAGAAATCATTGCCCAATCCAATGTCATGAAGATTTTCTCCTTTGTTTTCTTCTAATAATTTTATAGTTTTAGATCTTAAGGTTTTTTTTTTGTTTGTCAGTTGTTGTTGTTTTTTTGAGACGGATTCTCGCTCTGTCACCCAGGCTGGAGTGCAGTGGCGTGATCTTGGCTCACTGCAAGCTCTGTCTCCTGGGTTCACGCCGTTCTGCCTCAGCCTCCCGCATAGCTGGGACTACAGGTGCCCACCACCATGCCTGGCTAATTTTTTGTATTTTTAGTAGAGATAGAGTTTCACCGTGTTAGCCAGGATGGTCTCGATCTCCTGACCTCGTGATCCGCCCGCCTTGACCTCCCAAAGTGCTGGGATTACAGGCGCGAGCCACCACGCCTGGCCGTGTTTTGTTTTTTGATCCATTTTGAGTTAATTTTTGTATATGGTGTTAGGTAAGGGTCCAGTTTCATTGTTTTGCATGTGGATATCCAGTTTCTCCAGTACTATTTGCTGAAAAGACTGTCCTTTCCCCATTGAATGGTCTTGACATGTCCTACTGCTTCTTGATGGTTGAAGTTTTAGGCCTAGTGTTGGTGATCTTAAAAAGTTTCTTGGCTTCGTTCTTCTGAACTAAGACAACCCTCGGCTTGATTGGGAACTAGTGTTTTGGCCTCTCTCTTCAGCTGCTGCTTCTGTTCCTCCAGAGGCTCTGCTTGCTCCTTCCACCAGCTGGCTTCAGAGTCTCCAGATTTCATGAACTCATTTGACTTAAGAAGAACTGTATCCAGGAATATGTATATTTAGAAAAAGAACCAGAGAAGTGACGTTCTTAGCACAAAGGAATTACTGGTGAATGGAAAAAATTTCAGGTCACATCAGCCTCAGTCCTAGGCTGGGTGTGTGTGTGGCAGGGGATGTGGGCTGTGGGAGGAGATATGAGGTGGAGGGTGCCCTCTATGTGTGTGTGTGCGCATGTGCGTGTGTGTGTGAAATTGAGAATCTTTTCAAATCAAACCCAGCTTGACACTACCATCCATATGCTTAGCCCCAACTATAAGCAATTGAACCTTGCCTAAAAAACAGGCAAATCATCTCCTATTCTTATGCTAGGAAAATGTGGATGTCTGGTTTTGCAATAGTTATAAATGCATGTTTCTTCTTTCTTTTTCACAGTAAAAATTCTAATTTTCTCTAATGAGCACTACTAGGAAAACTTCACAGTGTAGTAAGAAAACATGAAACCTGAAGTCAGAAAGACAGATGGGAATCTTAGCTCTCTCACTTCCTATCTGGTGGGACCTTGGGCTTATCACTTGACTTTTATGGGTGTTAGTTTTCTCCCCTGTAAAGAAGTTTGTTGAGAGGGTTATATGAGATCACAGCATGTGAAGGAGGTAGTGTGGGACGTGCCATGGAAGGTGGTCAATATATACATAAGAATTCCCTGTCCTTCCCAAAAGGCAATCCTCATGACTACTGAAAGTGAGACTGTGCAAAAATCAGGGAGATGTGAGCTGAGTCGTGTTTGTCCTAAAGTTTGTTTTTACGATCAATTTTTGTAGGAAAAAAAAGAGCAGAGATTGAGGGGTCAGGGGAAATCCCAGTATGTGTCAAACTTTCTTTGCATCATGGGAAGGTTTACCTGGCTGACCTCTAATACTCTTTGTCAACTGTAAGACTGGGGTTCTAATCGAGTGAGAATCACCAGCAGTTGCCATAATACTCTTTAGCATTGATAGTCACGAGGCAAGAGACTGCCCTGTTTCCATGATTGTTTAAGATCTTGTGAACTAGAACCCACATGGTGAGTCAGAGTAGGCAAGAATGCAAGCCATCAGAGAGGTCAGGATTTGAGCAGTTGCTGCCTGGGCCTCCTTGCTTGGTGTTCTGCAAATAAACACCTTACTTTGTATCACAGCAAAAAAAAAAAAAAAAAAAGGAAGGAAGAAAGGAAGGAAGGAAGAAAGGAAGGAAGGAAGAAAGAGAAGGAAAAGAAAAAGAAAGAGTAGGCAGACTCTTTTACAGTATGCTGTTGTAACCAACAGCTCCCAAATCTCAGTGGCTTAAAATAACAACGGCTTATTTAACAGGTCTACTGTGGGTTTGCACACACTCAGGGACTCAGGCTGAAGGAGCAGTCACAGTTACTATTTCAAATGTTGTTGTTTGGTTGCTAGAGCAGAAGGAAGCCTGCTTTGGAGGGTCTCTCATGGCCGTTACAACTTTCATGTAGAAGGGTCACACATACAACTCGTGAGCTGGGAAGAGCCATATAACTGCACCCACCTATAGTGGGGATGAGGACATGTGGTACCCCATGTGCTCAGAATGGGGAGAACTGGGTCTCTTTGGTGAGCAACACTACTAATGACTGTCATACTTTTGCCATGGGGGTGCCACACTACATGGGGAGTGCAAGTGGTGATCAAATTGCCCCCCACCCTTCTCTTTCTTTTGAGTTATTTTCATGAAGTTTCTTGCTCAAGGGGAATTACCAGATCAATAATGTGAACAGCGTTGTGACTTTCAATATGTCTACTAAGCTTGGTTTCTGAAGATAGTGCTCTGATTTATGGGTTTTCCCAGAGCCTTGCTGGGCTTCCCATTTTGGTTTGACCTCTTTGTGGCTGTATAGCCCACTTAATTTCTGTACACCTAGTTTTTTCATATAAAAATGATGTAATAGTAATTCCTACTTCATGGGGGCTGGACTATAAATGAAATAACATGTGCAAAGTTCACAGCACAGGGCCTGGCCTACATCTACTCCCTGTAGGCTACCTGCTGTGTGACTGTTATTCAAGTAGGCCCTGGTCTTTAGATTTGTCCTCAGCTGCCTTTATTCAACATGCAGTGAGATTATGCATTTTTCAAGGTGAGAGTTAACATTCTGTATTTCTTTATGCATAAAATATAATATTTGTTCATCTATTTTCCTTTTTTAAGCTAAATATAATACACATATTGGCCTCATATATTTAAATTAATTCTTTTTACTTTCAAGTGGTAAGCTTTTAACACATTTCTTTCACTTTTTGTTTTTTTTTTTACATTTTGTTACTTGTTCGGATATGGATGGTTTAGATTTTGCTGTGCAACTAATTTTTACCCCTATATGTAAGACATCCTCATTTTCTATGTCAAAGTCTCATGTGTCTCAGGTAGCCAGAAATTTAGCTGAGATAATTATATTTGTATATTTTTCTACTTAAAAAGTAGTTTTAATTACTGTTTTCTGTCCTCTATCCATTTTCCCCAAGTTTCCAGAAAGGTTTTTCCTCTCCCCATTTTCCAGCTCTAAGGTCTTGATAGAATTATGGCATTAAAATAATGATTAGGCTAGTAAAATAATAATAATGATAAGAATAATAAAGCAAACTTACCAAGTTAATTTCCCCATGCAGTATTACAAAAATCTTTTATGGGTCTTATACTAAGTTTCCAGCAGTTTTCTAAAACTAGACTTCAGTTGATAAATCATTCCCCCAAGGAGCAAAAGAAATATTCCTTTTTACGGAAACAGCAGTTCTTGGGAAACAATTTCTCCATGTGGATATGGTTTCCTGGATCATGAAGTTGGAGTATGCGGGGACTGGGCTCAAGGAGCTCCAGAACCTGGAAGGCATAAGCCCTTTTGAAGGGGACTTGGGGATTTCTTGATGAACCTTGGTGGCATTAGAATTGGGCTTGTAGACAGACCTTTGTGAAAAACACAGAACATGTTTTTTCTGTACAATTATGTTATGACACTTTTTGCCCCCCAAGGGTTCAAAAAGATCAAGGACGGAAGTATTGCAATATAGATTTTCCTCGACTTACAATGGCGTAAATATCAATAAACCCATTGTAAGTTGGAAATAGTGTTGTCAGAAATGTACTTGATGCACTTAACTTACCAAGCATCACAACTTAGCCTAGCCTTCCTTAAATGGGCTGAGAACGCTTATATTAGCCTACTGCTGGGCAAAGTCATCTAACACAAAACCTATTTTGTAATAAAGTGTTGAATATCTCATGTGATTTATTGAATACTGTACTGAAATAGGGTTTCTATTGAATGCTTAATGTGTTGCAGCATTGTAAAGTCAAAAAATCCTAAGTTGAACCATCTTACATCAGGAAACAATCTGTACTAATCTGGAAAATGCAGATGCAGGTTTTAATAGAATTGGGGAAATGATGCCTAATTTCATTTAGTTTACTTTTATTTTGCCTTCCTATTTATCTCTTTTTCTCCTTTTAAATCAGAAATGCCTCTTACTGTGACAAAGTGTCCATTGAGCTCAGAGTTTTTGAGAATACAGATGCTTCCCTGCCGTTCATCTCATACCCACAAATTTTAACCTTGTCAACCTCTGGGGTATTAGTGTGCCCTGACCTGAGTGAATTCACCCGTGACAAAACTGACGTGAAGATTCAATGGTACAAGGTACAGCTTTAAAAAATACCATTTTACTAAAATGTGTTTTCTTTTTTTATTAACCATATAGGAAAGACATAAAATATCGATTTTCTGAAGACAGTGCACACACACAAACACACATATGGTTTGCCATTCATATCTGTGAGTTCCACATCCTGGGAGTCAACCAACCTCGGATTGAAAGTATAAACAAATCAACAAATAAAATAACAATACAATACAAATAATACAAATAAGAAACCAATACAGTGCATCAACTACAGTCACGTGCTGCATGACAATGTTTCAGTCAACAATGGGCTGCATGTACAATGGTGGTCTTGTAAGATTACAATGGAGCTGAAAAATTTCTATTGCCTAGTGACGTCATAGCTATCTCAACATCATAGTGCAAAACATGGCCCTTTCTATGTTTAGGCATGTTTATATATACAAAAACTGACCACTGTGCTCCAATTGCCTACAATATTCAGGACAGTAACATGCTGTGCAGGTTTGTCACCCAGGAGCAACAGGCTGAATCTTGTCACCTAGGTGTGTAGGAGGCTCTACCCTCTAGGCCTGTGCGAGTACTCCCTATGACGTTCACACAACAAAGAAATCACTTAACTTGTTTCTCAGAATTATCCCCATTGTTAAGCGACACATGACTGTATTTATATATGGCATTTATATTGTATTAGTAATCTACTAGTAATCTAGAGATGACTTAAAGTATGGGAGGATGTCTGTAGGTTATATGCACAGATGACACCATTTTATATAAACCACTTAAGCATCTGCGTTTTGGCACCTGTGGGGGATGTTTCCTGAAATTGATCCCCCAAAGAAACTGAAGGATGACTGTATTGTAAAGAATTTAAAAGGGCCATAATTAATATGTTTTATTAGTCCTTATATGGGTTGGGTAAAGGTGCTTGAAATAGTGATTTGTGAAGACAGAGTACATAACAGCTGAAGGAAATAACTTTTTACTGTAATTTGTCTATAAAAATGTAGAAAAAAGGTTACATAATAATTTTGTAGACATATTAAAGGAGTTTTTTTAAAAAGCACATGACGGCTGGGCACGGTGGCTCACACCTGTAATCCCAGCATTTTGGCAGGCTGAGGCAGGTAGATCACCTGAGGTCAGGAGTTCGAGACCAGGCTGGCCAACATGTTGAAACCCCATCTCTACTAAAAATACAAAAATTAGCCGGGCGTGGTGGTGGGTGCCAGTAATCCTGGCAACTTGGGAGGCTGAGGCAGGAGAATCGCTTGAACCCTGGAGGTGGAGGTTGCAGTGAGCCAAGATTGTGCCATTGCACTCCAGCCTGGGACACAGAGCGAGATTCCAACTCAAAAAAAAAAAAAAGCACATGATAACAAACTTTTTTGTTAAGGGAGTAAATATGGACACAATTTGCTCCCTTGTCTGGTTGAATAGATGTTATTTGATGTGCTCATTGCTCCTAGTGAGAACATCAGATCTTGCCATCAGCTATTGCTTATGTAGACCAGGGGTTGGAAAACTATGGCTAGGCCCTGGAATCAAGTTGTCTCCTGGATTTGAATGGCTCACAAGCCAAGGATAGTTATCGCTTTTTTAAATGTTGGAAAAAAAGGAAAAGAAGGATATTTTATGACGTGAAAACCACATAAAATTTAAATTTCAGGGTCATTAAATTAAGTCTCACTGGACACAGCCACATCCTCTTATCTAGGTACTGTCTGTAGCTACTTTTGCACGGCTTAGCTGTGATGGAGACCCTGCAGACTCCAAGGTCCAAAATACTTCCCATCTGGCCCTTTCCTGAAAATGCTGGTCAACTCCTGATAGAGACCCTAGATTGATACTGATAAGTACAGTTATTGGCTTAACCATTAATGGGAATTACGGCTTAGCTGTGATGGAGACCCTGCAGACTCCAAGGTCCAAAATACTTCCTATCTGGCCCTTTCCTGAAAACGTTGGTCAACTCCTGATAGAGACCCTAGATTGATACTGAAAAGTACAGTTTTTGGCTTAACCATTAATGGGAATTAACTCTTTAATCGACAACAGGTTAAGTGGTTGACTGGTATTGTAACTACAGGATCTCTATATAGGATATTGATTTAATATTAGAAACTTTGAAATGATTTTCTCAAAGTAGAGAAAAGTAGCCAGCACCTATGAATAAGCTGGCTGAGCTCTAGAATGCATTCTCTCTCTTTTTAATAGAGATAGGGTCTCACCATGTTGGCTAGGCTGGTCTCGAACTCCTGGGTTCAAGTAGTCCTCCCACCTCGGCTTCCCAAAGTGCTGAGATTATAGGTGCGAGCCATCAAGCCCAGCCTAGAATGCATTCTCTTTTGGTTTGGAAAAAGCATAAAGAGGACAAATGAAAGGTTTAACCGGGAGAGGAAAGAGCATAGGCTCTGGCGTCAATGGGTCTGGGTTTGAAACTCTGTTCCTTTTCTGATCTGTTGTGCAGCTTTGGCAGAGTGACTCCACCTCTCGTACCTGTTTCCTCTGTAAAGTGGCAATTAATAACTTTCACCACCTGGGATTGTTTCAAAGATTAAATGGAATAATGTGTATGAAGCACCCAGTGCAGTGCTTGACATATAAATGGTGCTCAATAAATGTGCATGGACAAAGATGTTATGGTGATGCTTAGTAATCTTTTTTCACTTCATAATAATCTACATATTACTGAGCATGTATTATATCCAAGCCTGTTCTAAACTCCCTTACATGCAACCCAGTGAATTAGGAACTGTAAATATCCCCCTTTTTTACAGATAAGGACCCATAAGGATGTTCCCAAGATCATACAGCCAGTAGTAGATGGTGAAGTCAAAACTCAAACCCAGGAGGCCAATTCCCATACACCACTGGAACGACTGTGGTGCTGGGTCCTATTTGGCATTTTTCATATTGGACTACTCATACTTAGATCAATGAAATATCTCCTTTTAATTAAATATGTTTTAAAGTCGTACTCCACGAGCCATGTGACAATTTCCATTTTATCTGTGTTCTCATTCAGAGTAGGACTCTGAAGTGACACAAGGTTATATTTGACTGTTGCAAACTTTGACTAAGCAAGATTTTGAAAGCGATGTCCCCGAGAACATTGTGTGCTCATTAGGGTGTTTTTAGAAATTCCGTTCAGCTCTTTCTGTTTCCTGGAGGCCTTGATCTTGAGGATTTTGTTCTACAGAGACCCCAGAGAACCTTGTGTCCATATAAAAAGTGTGGATTCGTTTCCCCTATTTAGTTTTTCTTATAACAGAATTTTTTCTGTTGCTGACTCACAAAATTGAAATGCTTTTTAAAGTAATTACTGCAACGTCATCTCTTCTGAGCATTGTTGGTCAGCTTATCGTGACTATTTTTAGTGCTCTTCTGAGATACTTCCTAAGGCCTGAAGGTAGCAGTCAGGACATAAACATATTTGTATTTTAGATGACTTACTTTGTCAAAGAAGAGTTAGTCTCTTTTTTCTCCCATTGGGCCTAGACAGATACGCTCTAACTATTGTAGTTAACCAAATCTAGCAATTTTATTGGTTTTATATGTTAGCAAATTCCCTCCCCTAATAATAAAGTCAAAAGGAGGCCCAAAGTACCAAATTGGCAAAGTAAATACCAGGGCAATTCTTGGATTGCAAATCCAACATTGGTTGATAATGATGATGCAATTCATAGCCTTTGAGATGTATATTGGTATAATGTCAACTTAAAAAAACATTTTCCCTTAAGGATTCTCTTCTTTTGGATAAAGACAATGAGAAATTTCTAAGTGTGAGGGGGACCACTCATTTACTGGTACATGATGTGGCCCTGGAAGATGCGGGCTATTACCGCTGTGTCCTGACGTTTGCCCATGAAGGCCAGCAATACAACATCACTAGGAGTATTGAGCTACGCATCAAGAGTAAGTACTTGCCATTGAGGCATCCATCTATCCTGGTTCAATAACAAGCATGCAGAGAACAAATGAGGGTGCACGTACAATTCCTTGCAGGTCTTTGAAATGAAGGATAAGGGAAAACAGATCCATCAAGTCTCCTGAAGCATCAGATTAATAAGACGTGTGTGATACTTTGAAAGGTATAAATCAGGGTGTTGATCTGAGGAAAGGTGAATGAATTGGGCAGTTCACAGGGTTGCAAGATGGAGGCTAAAACACACCACTCAAGAGAGTCAAGCAGTGGCTTCCTTGGAAGGTCTCCTTGGAAAGTGTCCTGTGAATCTTGGCACCTATAGGGCTAGAGGTCACCACATGCCATAACTTTATGTATAATTTTAGGATACTTAGATTTTATTGGGTATTCTAACCAGAGGGCCATGCCTTGAATATCCAGTGGAAATCGCTTTTTATTTGTCTTCCCTAAGGTGGATCTAGCTGCCCTTAATAGTGATATTTCAAATAGTCAGAGCTGCCATTGATTAAAATGAGTTTCATTTGAAAATGGTGTTTTGAGCAGTATTGGCTATTATTTCACATTTGTTCAACATTTACACCGTACCAACTGTGTGCTGGACATGGAGCCAGGTGTAACCATGTGTAAATCTTGGACTTTGCCTTGGAGAGTGGGCCACAATTCTTTGTTTTTTATACTGAATAATGAACACAACTGGGGTCTTTTGAGGGGATTTCAGAGAGCTTTGGAGATACACCAAGTTTAAATAATTGGTCTGTGAGGGGAAAAGATATCTTTCTCACAGAGAATCCAGAGATTCAGTTTCACCGCGTTCTTCCACGGACTGAAGTGTCCTGGTTGTGTTTGTTTAACGTCCTGTAAGGATTCGTTCCTATCAGCTCCTTGTTCCTGGACAAGCCAGTGACTGAGGCCTCCCCAGCGTTTCCTTGGACCGGTACGGTCCCGTCTCTGCGATACTGCGCAGGAACACTAGGGGGCAGCCGCCCTACATGCTTTCTGTGTTGTGATCCTCAGTGGCTCTCAAGGGGTGGCCAGCAGGGCCGCACCACCTGGGTACTCAACAGACATGCAAATCTCGGGTTCCGTGCAGACCTACTGATTGAAACTGGAGTCTGGGGGCTACCATCTGTGTCTCACAAGCCCCCAGGTGATGCTGGGGACCCTCAAGTCTAAGAAGCACTGAGATCCTGGAGGCTTCTTTCTCTCCCTGGATGCCCCAGCTCCACAGGGCAGCGTGAGACTCTGAGGGGAGGAAAAGGCGTCTGGCCGTGGTCGAGAAGCCGTCTGCCCCTCGGGCTGTCCTGCCATGCTGTCTAATGTGTACTCATGTCAGGATTTCAAATGCTGTTTAGTGAAAGTGAGGATGATGAGACCCGTCGTGGAGACAGCTCACAGCCCTCACCCCCCAGGTGTCCGTTTTGCTTATTTTTGAGGCGGAGTTTCGCTCTGTCACTCAGGCTGGAGTACAGTGGCATGATCTCGGCTCACTTCAACCTCTACCTCCCAGGTTCAAGCGATTCTTCTGCCTCAGCCTCCTGAGTAGCTGGGATGACAGGCGTGTGCCACCACGCCCGGCTAATTTTCGTATTTTTAGTAGAGACGAGGTTTCACCATGTTGGTCAGGCTGGTCTCGAACTCCTGACCTCGTGATCCACCCTCCTCGGCCTCCCAAAGTGCTAGGATTACAGGCGTGAGCCTCCGCGCCCGGCTGCCTGGTTTCTTTACATTGGCTCTAATCCCTTGGAGATCCACTTCTGCCTCGCTAAGGAGTTTATCTCTTCAATTAGCAAGACTTCTGTGGCCGAGGTCAGGTTACACACTAGTCATCCAAATAGGTGGTTCTTGAGCCCTGTGCCTTTTCTAGAAAACTGAATCTTGAGTATTTTGTGGCAGGCACTTTGGAGAGGTGGAGAAGATATTTTAGGTCAGATCGAGTTTCGGGGAAATCCTATCTCGTGGACCTTGTAAACATGACTCTTAAGATTGTGTTCAGGAAGTCTGGGAGGGAAATGGTTAATTGTTTATCATAGAGCAAGGACCAAAGACCTCCTGTCAGCGGAATGTGTGTTTAGCTGTGGCCTCTTCCAGTAATCTCTCTGCTGGGAAGTCATTGGCCAGGGATGCTCGATTTTGTAGAGAGCCTGTTTCCTTTGCCAGACAAAGGCTGACTCTCATAATGACTGACCGTACTGGAAAGGGTAACTTAGTTGATTAGCCAAACAATGACTTGAACCACAGCATCAAATGAAGCCTTTCCTAATGGAATCTCTTTTCCTTACATCTTTCTCAGAAAAAAAAGAGGAGACCATTCCTGTGATCATTTCCCCCCTCAAGACCATATCGGCTTCTCTGGGTAAGGCCCGCGAGGACCATTCCATGCACCTGTGGGGTGCAGGGGGCTTGGAACCCTCGTGTCTGCTGACCATATCTGGGTGCAGTGTGCCTGGGTGGAGACCTTAGAACTCCAGTATGTGAGGCTGGAATAACAAATGTGAGGGAATATTTCCCTTTGGCCAGTTTCATTAGAAATGGCATAATCTGAAAACAGGTATACTTTGCTTCATGCAAAGCCCACCTGTAAAAATATGAATGTGAAAATCTGAATGTTCTGGCAGCAGTTATCAACTGCATGAGAAGATGAACAGCACGAACCCCAGGCAGAGCCAGCACCCTCAGTGTATTTAAAATAATTCACATCACCAAAACTTGGCTGGCGCTCTGCCTCTCTCTAAGACTCCATTTGTAAAGTGGGTTCAGCTGTGGTCAGTTTCTTGTTGCCAGAAGAGCTGGTAGGCTGCTTGAATGGTGCTATGAAAATGACCAGTGGGGCTTTCTGCTTTTCACCCCATGTGTGCAGTCCATCCTGGCCAGCACAGGTCCACACTAGTGGCCAGTGAGGGTACGTAAGTGTACTGTACTAACAACCTACTGATGCTAGTGGTGGGGAGGAATTGATGTTTATTGAGCATCTACTATGTTCAGTGGGATCCCATTCAATCTCAACATAGATCCTGTAGGTTTTATTTCCTCAATTTTCCAAAAGGAAAAAGCCACCCAGGGCATCACAGTGGCTCAGTGGAGGCCAAAGGGCCACCCTCAGAGTCAGGCAGGAGTTCAGATTCACGTCTGTGTACCTATAAAGCCTGCACCCTTTTATGAGTTTGTTTCTGGGTAATGTTTTTGTAGGTCTGATACTCATTTATGAAACCCTGGCTGCAGAGTCTTTTAAAAAACAATTTATTTGCTTTTTCCTTTTGTTTAGTGTTGGTTTAAATTTTAAATTTGAATTGGAGGCCATAGAGGAGGCGGGCTTTTGTGCAGTTGCTGGGACTGCTGGCTGGCACTTGGGTTGCCGCTGCCACAGAGCAGTCCCCATGGCTGCAGCTCTAGGAACAACCACCTGGAAATCTGGGGCAGTGGGCACACTGGGTGATACCTACTGGAGCCCCAGTGTTCTGGCTCCCTGGGGCTTCCCAGCCAAGTTCTCAGGCCCAGTTCCCAATCAGTTGCTTTGAACGCACTGGAATGGGTGGTGGGGCCACGTGACACTGATTAGTAGGTTGTTATGGCTGAGGAAGATCTTTTAAGGTCATAGGAGTGGCATAGGATGGAGAAGGGCTGGCATTCTCAAGCCATGGTGGGGCCAGGTGCATTAAAAGACACACCACAGGGAGGCATATCACCCACGAGGAAAAAACAAGTGAGAAGGATTTCTTCTTCTTTTCCTTCTACTCTTCTTTGGTGAATGAAAAAGAAAAATAATTTCCTATGATTGAGGCAGGGGGGCCTACTACATCACCCTGCACAACTGCAGAGGGCGCCATCTATAGAAAATAGAGTGTTTTTAAGAAGGGTTGATCCCCAGTCAGAGTCATCTGGGAATGGAGGGTTCCCAGGAGAAACATTAGAGCCAAGACCAGCCTCGGGCAAAGAGAAAGAATCCACACATTGATCTGGATTGTCTGAGGTAACTGAAGTGAGTGGCGGAGGAAGTTGGCTTGAATTTAGCATGCCCCCTGGGAGCGCAGGGGCCCTGGCGAAGCCATTTAACTTCAGGTGCCTCTTGGTTTTCGCCTGCCATGAAGACCAGTTGTAGGAACCAGAGGCACTTTGTAAACAGTGAAGCTCTGTGTGAACAGAATCATTTGAGAAAACTAAATTTTCCACTAAGGAAAGAATTGGCTGGTGAGGGGTGTTTGAGAAGCCGAGGAGAGACTCAGGGCTCAGATTTACTGATGGATGAGACGTGCTGGTTCTGCTGTTGACATGCTGTGCCTTGCTGTCCACAGGGTCAAGACTGACAATCCCCTGTAAGGTGTTTCTGGGAACCGGCACGCCCTTAACCACCATGCTGTGGTGGACGGCCAATGACACCCACATTGAGAGCGCCTACCCGGGAGGCCGCGTGACCGAGGGGCTGCGCCAGTAAGTGGGCCAGGGTCTTCTGTGGAGACCTCTGTGGGTTTCACTCTTCCTTTTGGAGACAGTTATCACTATGACCCACATACCACTTTAAAAGTAACTTTTTGTGATTCCAAACTGTTGGATGTTTAGAATTTAAAAAATTGAGTTTTGCTAAAAATCATCTTGAGAATCAAACCTTCTCTGTAAATACTTAAAAGTCGAGTTGCAGTTGACATGCTGGTATTGATGTTGCATTTTGGAGCTGTTTAATTAAACATTGATCCTTTTATTTTTACAAGTTAAAAAAGTATTTTGGAGTTAATACCTTTCCATTTTCCACTCTGCAACCTGACTGTCAAACATTTTCATAAACCCTTAAAAAGACCCCAAGACGCAGCCACAGGATCTGTAGTGCCTCTTCTGTTTCTCAGGGAGCTGTGGGCTGCCACACTCTCTAAGGAAGGTTGATAATAAAAGGAAGAAAGAATTCAGTTCTCACGAGCAGTCATCTCTAGAAAATGTTTTCTCACTCTGACACTAGAACAATCAGACCTTTTGTAAATGGGAACTCGTTGCCTATGAGGGAGACCATTCAACGTTCCAAATTGTAAGGTATTTTTAAAATCACAGTTTTGATACTTTGAATTAGCCTGAGCTTTTGCTTGCCAAATGGTTGTGTTTTTTGAAAAAGACTTATCACAAAAGATCTTTCTGGATGTAATTTAGTGGATAAAAGCTATGTGTGGTTAGCACAATCATGTGCTTGCAAGTTCTCATTGCGAAAGACCTGGCCACAACTAAATGCCCATCTCAGCTTACTCATACGATCCATTTACTTAAAGGAACCTATATTCCCCCTACAAATAAAAGAAAAATATTCCCAGTAGATCCACTCATCCATGTTTTTATTCATACTAACAGATAGTAGTGAGGTGTCTACAAATTTCTCTAACACTATAAATGGCAGCTCTCCTGGCCTGAGCCATTCCCCTGGGCTGTCTGCAGGTTTCCAGAGTGAGAGTCAGCAGTAGAGATGAGAAGAGATGGCACCATTGAGGGCTGGAGTCCTGGAAACTCCCTGCCCTTCAGTATGCAAGTGATTTAATGGTGAGGGACTCAAGTTTCCTCAAAGTAGACGTTTCTGTTCCCACGACTGTGTTTTTTGTTGTTGTTCATTCAGGGACTTAGAAGATGAACTTCCCCATTATCTAACCCTGTAGTGTAACAACTGCTTGATACCAGTGACCACCAACTTCAGTGATGCTCAGGCCTTCAGGAACAGGCTTAGAAACTGTCCCAAATGAGTAACAAGTATGGTGGCAAGAGCTCCTAATTTATGCAACTTGAAAACAATAAAAGCGCAATGGGTGCTTCTAATGGAGAGTGTTTAGATGCCTACATTGTGAAAGACAAGCTTGCCTTTGATACAACATATTTAAGTGAATGTTTTCTAACTCAGGGAATATTCAGAAAATAATGAGAACTACATTGAAGTGCCATTGATTTTTGATCCTGTCACAAGAGAGGATTTGAACATGGATTTTAAATGTGTTGTCCGTAATACCCTGGGTTTTCAGACACTACGCACCACAGTCAAGGAAGGTATGTATGTATTTTGGGGAGCACTACAGGAGAATATAACATGTTGAATGTTCCATGAATACTAGACAAAGCTACTTGTTCTCCAAATGATTCCATAGAGATTCCCTCGCATTGGCTGCTAGTGGAGAGCTGAAAAGAAACCTCCAATTTTTAAAGATTTTTGGTAGCGTGGAGGATGAACTTCGGGAGATTATACTCAAATGAAAAATTTAAATAGCAAGCTGATGTTTGAAAAGCAGATGAAATGGTTCTACAGTAAACTTCGAAACACTCTGTCTGCATGTGGCTCTGCCTTGGGTCACTGATCGCCTGTCTTTGCATGGCCTCTAGAGGAGGCTGGATTGTTCTTTATCCTGAAGATGAGAAATTTCATCCTCCAAGAGCTGAGAATTGGGAGCTACCCAGGGTTCAGGGCAGCTTTAGGGTCAAAGTCATTGTATGACCAGAAATAGGTACAAGGTTACAGCCAAATCAACCCAGCGTTCATTTAAGGACATTCAAAAAGAAGAAGAGGAAAACCCACATTATCATTTTTGATTAAACTGATTTCATATCAGTGTTTAATTGTTGAACAGGAAGGGGAGGTGCCTTTAATGTAGTCTCTGTTGACAGCCTGAAACTAACGGCAGGCAAGCCAAAGTGATTCCCATCTGAAATCTCAGTGATGCCTCTTGGACAATCATACAGCAATAACATAAATACAAATTGCTCCAGGTCTCCATGTTTTGCTGGGGAGGCAGCGACAGACACAGTGTAAACCGGAAAGCTAATGATGCGTTCCAGCCTCAGGGCAGAGAATGGCACCCAACGCAACTTTCCTTCAACTGTGCGCTGTGCACCACCAGCCTTACGCTCACCTGAGCCACTGGTTACAAACACAGATCTCTGGACTTACTCCAGATCCACCCTGTCAAATTCTCCTAGGGAGAGGCTGCAGCCTGTGACTCAACAAGCTCTTTTCACAGTGAAGTTTGAGAATGAGGGCACACATGGGAAGGGTGGCGTTTCAGATCATTTCCAGATGAGCAGGCTGGGAGAGAGATGGTGGTTGTACACATTTACCCACAAAAATCAGAATGTTCCCTCTCGGGGTCAGATTAGTGAGCCAAAGGAACCTGTGGTTTGTCTGGCCCTCATGCTGGGAACCTTTAAAATTTTCCATAACATGAGCCTTGTCACTGCATGTGGCTGGCCGTGACTGATCCAGGGAACACAGGCTGAAAGTCTTTCACCAGGACTGAGAGGTGTATTCAAACAGCTGCCCAGAAAATTACAGTGGAACTTACTTCTAATCTTTGTGGGGTTTTAAGATGTGAGAATTCTCTGGAGCAACAGGCTGAGGTCATGTCGATTCCTGGATGACTAAACAGATTGTGGTAAATAATAGCTTAAAAATGCAGGATTCCAGTCTCATCAACAGTGTGTCTGATAACACTCTGTTTTCATATTTGCTTTTTAACTTTTTGTTCAGAGTCTCTTCCTGTATTTTCATAACACAGAGACGCCAAGGAGCAGAACATAAAATATCTGGACCCAAGCAATCATGTTGGCCCCTACAGCTCCATTATTCAAAATTTATTTTCCTTTGCTACTTCCTTTGATCCTCATGACACCCATACTCATTGGAAAAGGGCAGATTGTTCCTGGCTCTGTCACAGTTGGGCAAATGAGACATAAACAGGCAGCATCTTAAACGTACAGTGTCCCACTGTCGGAACAAAGTTAACCCTCAGCACTTGCCCACTTACCCTATGACGTTTCTAACAGATTTTGCCCTATCTCACTTGTTTCTCTAATCCACAGACATCATTCTCAAATATCCTCCATGTTGTTGTGAGGGATGTGCTTTCTGAAAATCAATGCACATTTATCAAGAAAAACACACTCCAATTTCGTTCTTGTCCTGTACACCTGCATTGCCCTGTCTTCTTGTACAGTGAGAGACTGTTCAGCTCCTGATGTGACTCTGTTCTTCCCACAGCCTCCTCCACGTTCTCCTGGGGCATTGTGCTGGCTCCACTTGCACTGGCCTTCTTGGTTTTGGGGGGAATATGGATGCACAGACGGTGCAAACACAGAACTGGAAAAGCCGATGGTCTGACCGTGCTACGGCCTCGTCATCAAGATTTTCAATCCTATCCCAAGTAAAATAAACAGAATGAAATAATTCAAACACAAACTCCATATGTCCTCTCTTATGGAAGTGGCCGTGTCTTTTTGAGGGTCTCTGTTCTTTGCCTCAGTTGTTTACCAAAGGCTCCATATTTATAGTGGCTTTGTAGTAAAGGACTGAAGTCTTATATTCTGTTTTTTGTTTTGTTTTTTTCTAAAAATCAGTGACAGGAGTAGATGTGCCTCTGAGTGGGTGTGAGTAGCTGTCTGCTGCTTGTGACCTATTTAACAGAATGAAGTGCTCTGAGGCCTGCATGAGAGTGGAAAACATCTGCATGAGTTTTGACATTCATTCAACAAAAACATATTATGCGTCTATTTTGACTAGACTCTATGGGAGGTGTTGTAGATACACTGATGGTTAAGACATGGTTTGCCTTTCAGGAAGCTAGTTGTTCATTTTGAGACCAAAAAGGATAAAATCAGAAGAATCAGCAAGAATTGGTGAACTTTTTTGAAAGGGCTATCCAAAAAACAGCAATTTACAATACACACATTGGAAAGTATTAGTGAACCGAGCATTAGATCCAACTTTGTAACAACATGTCTGAAAATAGAAGGAAGGGCATTGAGATAATTGTAGACAAATGGAAAAAAATGTAACCAGACCCTCTTTCATATCATATACCAAAAATAAAATCCAGATAGATAAATGAGTTCAATTAAAAAGTAAAACAAAACAAAACTCAGCACAGCTGGCGACTCCACCTTTCAGGTCTCTGTTCAAATGTGACCTTCCCGGAGGCCTTTCTAAAGCAGCGCCTCCTTCCTTCCTCTCCGTCCCCTCACCCTGTTTTGTACCATGGTAGCTTTTATCACCACCAGACCTTCCAGTATAGATTTGCTTGTTGATATTCAATTTGTGTTTCCCACCCAAATAGAAGACCCATGAGGGCAGAGAGATTATTTTGATCCCAGCTGTATTTCCAGTGCCTCAAAGCAGGCATTTAATGAATATTTGTAGAAGAAATGAAGATGGGACGAACTCTCTCTTGTTCATTACCAATAGACTTGCAAGAGTAAAGGAGAGGAGGCTTAATTACATTATGATTTCTGCACAATAAAATCACAAAAGCAAGGTTTAGACGAAATTGTGTCAGACAAGCTTAAGGAATGAATAACTATCATGTATAGAGTTATTCAAAGTCATAGAAAGGGAATGTGTCTTAGTCTGTTTGGGCTGCTACAACCAAATACCATAACTAGGGTGGCTTGTAAACAACAGAAATTTATTTCTCACAGTTTTGGAGGTTGAGAAATCCAAGATCAAGATGCCAGCAGATTTGGTGTCTGGTGAGGGCCCACTTCCTGGCTGATGGATGGCAGCCCTCATCACTGAATCACCTCCCAAGAGCCACAACCCCTAAGACCATTATATTGGAGGTTAGGATTTCAGCATGTGAATTTTGGGAGGACACAAACATTCAGGCTATAGTAGCATCGTCACCCTAACAGATGAAAAAACGTGAGTAGGGGATTGCAGAAGAGACACACATAAAGGAACTCATGGAAAAATGACACTTTCAGTAAGAACCAGGGGATGTAAATCAGAGCAAATTTGAGATACTGGTGCACTCACACAGTATCAAGTGTTTAAAGGTTTTTATGAAACACTCTCACACCCGTAATTCAATTTATAATTTGGTGCTGGGAAGAAGAAAGGCAACATGAGCCAAGTCAGTTGGGTGCTGGACCAGCTTGCATCTTCTTGCAAGAGCCCAGGATGTGCATCACTTTTTGGCTCTGTTCAGTGATGTCATGTTGGTAGCTTAAAATTGGTGGCCTTTGTGGAGTCTTTACACCACAGAAATTGGCAGTTGTCACAAATTAGCACTCTCTTCCCCAGCATATCACAACAAGGTTTGAGAGATGCCCAATGATGCTACTCCTGGGAATTCAGCTTAGGAAATAATTTAATAAAATAAAATCATTAGAGATATAAAATAATGTAATGAAACTTATTACCCCGACGATGAAAAATTATGCAGCAACTATCAATTATAATGATTAATATTATAATGAACAGATTATCAAAATTGTGAGACAAATATTTACAGTGTTAAGCAAACATTATAAATTGTTTTGTACAATTTTTATGGTTACAATATTGACATTTTTTTGCATCTAGACAAGGAGAAAACTTAAAAACTTGGACTTTGAAGATAGACTTTGGGAGTTCAAGTTCAAGCACTGCCACGTGGTGTCTCTGTGATCCTGGGCAAATCCTTTAATCTCACAGTACGTCAATTTTCTTATCTGAAAAATGGGGATAATCACATTAATTAGCTACTTAGCTATATTTTATATTTCCATTTTTCCTATTTTTCTATTTCAACTATAGTAACTGTTTAATAATAAAAAATGTAGGAGGAATAGACAGAAATAAAAATTGTTGTACTTAGACTATGTGCTGACAAACTACAGCCTGTGGGCCAAATGTAGCCTGCTCTCTGTTTCTGTGGATTCAGGGTATTAGGAAACAGCCTTGCCTGTTTGTTTGCAGATTGTCTTTGGCCACTTTTGCTCTTTGAAGATAGAGTTGAGTAGTTGAGACGGCAAAACCTAGAATATTTACTATTTTGTCCTTTACAGGAAAAGTTTGCCAATGCCTGGTTTGGGTGAAGGAGGTTTTGAGCAGTTTTTGACCCTCACTTTTCTATTTTCCTGTTATCATGTCCTCTTCTCTTCTTCTGTTTTCTAAGCATTCAGGGAGGGAGAAGTACAGAGGGGCCGGCAAAGGTCTTTGAACACCTTATTAGATTTTAACTGTGAAAGGAGAGAAGAGTGAGGTTTGAGAAGGAGGATTCGGTGAGGGTGTTGCACAGGGTTCTTCGGCTGCTTCTGCCTTTTCTTTATCTTCAGGCTTGGGGCCACATGGCTTGCATCTCTCTTCCTTCCTCCAACTTCTCCAGTGCTCTCTGGAGTCCCCCGCTTTAGATTCTGGCTGCTTCAGCAATGACCCAGAAAAGGAGCTGACTGCAGCCGGAGGAGAACCACCACCGGCTTTCAGACTCTGCCTTGACCTCACAGGTTACGCATTTCCTCCCCTCCACGATTTCAGAAGTGTAGGGTCATGCAGGTAGAAAAGATGCGAGACAATGGGGAAATTTTGAGTAGTGGATTTATGCTAATATTAAGGAGTAAGTGTGACATTTGTATTGCTACATTAAAAAAAGGTTATTATCTAAGAGGCAAGCTAATTTTTTTATGGGTGATGTCTGAGATTTGCTTCAAAATTATCCAGTGGTGGATTGGAGAATACATGAAATAAGATTAGCCGAATGTTGCTAACTGCTGACCCTGGTGGTGACTGCACCCTGCTTCCTTATATCATTCCCTCTACTTTTCTATATGTTTGAAAACTTCCATAATAAAGAGTAAAATACAATGTAGAAACAACTCAATACCTGCTAGACAAGAGAATGAGTGGCTCTTACAAGTAATAAAATGCACTGCAGTAAAAAGCAACATGGAACAATATGGATGTATCTTAGATATATATTATTGAATAGGTTCCAGAAACATTTTTTAGAATGATGTCCTTTTATATAAAGTGAAAACAACTAAAGTTAATATGCTGTCTCTCAAATATGTGAAAGCATCTTCATATATATTCACACACACGGTTAAAATGTAGTTTTTGTCATATAAATGCTCTTAAATATAAATGTGTGTGTGTGTGTTTGGACAGTGATTACATCAGGGTTGGGATGGGTTAGGACAAACGTAAGCTTCATTAAGTTCTAGATCTCATGTTAGGTAGTAGATTGTGATTGTTTACTTTATTATTAAACAAACAGATAAAAAACAAGCTCTTCAGGGACCAATATAGAATCTGTGTCTTGAACCAAGGATTATGACTAACCTAATTCTGTGTCCCTGAGTCCACTTTGAACACACAGATGGGCAAATGAAACAATGTGGTTTCTTTTCTTAAAGTGGCCGATCTCCTCTATCTTAAGTTGATTCTACTGTTTTAACTTTCTGAAAAAATTCTGAAGGTGAATTTTTTCACTCCCAACCCTACAAAAGCTGGGGAGAGGGGATGGTAAATAGTGTCTGGAAACCTCACACTTCCATGCACTGCCCACAGGAAAAACACACGTCTTATGTAATAAATGCCACTTCTGCAAGAACTAAGGATGAGAGCAGACATCAACAACAGAAGCCAAGAATAATTTATGAACTAAAAAATAAATGTGATCTGTCTAGTATTTCCAATGCTATGGGAATATATAGGGACTCTTCCACAGAAAGGGTGGGATGTGTGTTTCTTGTAAGTTCCTCAAGGCAGGAGCCTTCTCGTTCCTTGATGCAGCCCAGCACCGGACACTGTGTGTCTTGCTGCAGCACAGGCATTTAAGAAGTGTCTGCAGAATGGATACAGTGTGTGTTACTTGGACTTTTCCAGCCTGTGTGAGCAAATGGGTCCAATCAGCAGGACTCAGCTAAGTTTCTCTGCTCCTGTCTCTACACTCAACTCTCATTGGTTTTTTCCATGACGTCCTGCCAATAGTTCACTTGGACACACAAAGGTGCTTCGTGTTTTGTGTTTATTTTCCTGTTCTTGCGGTCCTCACCCATTGGCATCTCTGCCCATGCCACCCTTCAGGGCTACTGGTTACTGCTACTGGGTTCCAAGAAGGCATTGCCACCAGTGGAGAAGCCATCGAGACGCCACCTGGGCTGTAGCCTCTGCCAGCTTTGGTGCTGGAGCCAGCTTGTGCACTCCTGGAAGCTCCTTCTTTCTTGGCTCATAGATTCAGCCAGTTTTCTAAGCAGGGGTGGTGGGCTAGAAGCCCCCTCCCACAGGGCTCAGGCACCAGCACATTCTCCTCCTCCCTGGCATGCCTGCAAAACCCACTTCCTCATTCTTCTTCAGAAAAGCAAAGCAAAACAAAGCCTCCTACAAAGGAACTCCCAGAACCCACTGCCCAGTGGTTTTTCAGAAACTGCCCAGACTACAGCTATCAGACTCCTGGTGGAGGTTGAGCTTCAGGGGCCAGGAACTGCTACTCAGCCAGCTTCCAGGACAAGGGGAGAGAAAGCTTTAGATAAAAAAAAGTGGGAGAGATAAAGCAAGAATGAAGGAGGGGAAACCAACATTTAAATGTCTACAATGTGCAAGATTTGACATGTTTTGCTCAATTGAATCCTCAAAAAACAAACAAACAAACAAAAATCCACCAGGCAAAGATTATGATTCACATTTTAGAGGTAAGGAAACTGAAGCTCGCCTAATTTAAACATTACGTTCTAGAGAGTGTGGTTTAGATGTGCAGCAGCAATGGGCTTCTTAATACTGAATCCCAGGATTCAACAGCTGAAAAACAACTGGCCAAGCAGGGGCTGGTCTGAGTCAAGGTTGCAGTCAGGAGCAGAGCAAATATTTGCTTTCCTGGGGGCAGACTAGTTACCAGGAAGAGTTCCTCTCCTGAAACTGGCAGAAGGTACATCTAGAATCTGGGGGACCAGGGAGACAGTAATAAGGATTCCTTCACAGGGAAGGAAGAATCAGAAGTAGGAATTGAGTGTGCCTCTCTCCTACAGTATTTCCCGGTTTTTTGCTCTCTTAGCCTATGGCCTGTGACCAATCAAAGCGTCACTGTCCCACTGGATGGAGGTGAGGCGTCCAGCGTTCAGTCCTGCCCGCTGGGTCTGAGGCTGCTCTCCCAGGAAATAAGTGTGTGTGTCCCTGGATCCTTCTGAGCCCACTGCAGGGGCAATGTGGATTTAGCCCCCAGAAAGCACAGAAACAGCTAAGAACAGTCTGTGAATGAAATTAGTCTCAAAGCCATGCTATATATACCTCAGGCTGACTGTTCACCTTGTTATATTTCCCACCCCAAACTGCTGTTTTCAAATATAGGCTTTATTATTCACGTTTGGTGAGGCCAACAGATCAGGAGACAACAACCATTGAAAAGACAGTGGTATCCCCCAGATCCCAGCAGGAGGGGCACACCACACCATGGCGGTTGGGAGGGTGTCCGGGGAAGCACTAGGGCCGGTCAGGAGGCTGAGAGAGGGAGGGGAAGCTGTGGGCAGAGCCTTTCTGATGGTTTCTGTGGGAAGGAGTGGGTGAGGCAGGGTAGGCAGGCTTAGGATTGGCTGGTTTGAATGGTTTCCTCGGGCTCTGGGGTGCATGGGCTGTCCCTCACTGGGCGTGGGTAGTGACCCTGAGGGTGAGAGTTCCTTAAAAGAGGTGGTTGGAGTGTGGCTCTGGATTGGTTGATTTGCATTTGAAAAACACGCTGCAGAAGCAGGCAAGTTGTTTACTATCTCTAGGAATTGGCTAAACCTGGGAAGGGCCCAGGTATCAAAACAAGGTCCCACGTATCAAAGCATCAGAAACACATGGTTAATACAATTGGGACAGCCAAGTGCAAAGGGGTTGCCAGAAAAACTCCAACAGGCCTGAGCGCTGGGATGGAGTCTTGGGAAGTTCAAGCCATTTGCAGCGGGGAGGAACCTGGCTCCTCCTCTTCCTGGGTGGAACCGGGGATTCCATCTGTGAGGCGGGAGGGACAGTAGCAGCGCTCTGGCTTTGCAGAGGATCCCTGTTTCTCTTTTCCCCCTCTTTTTGCACAATAAATTCCATTTTTCTCACCCTTCAAAGTGTCTGCAAGCCTAATCTCTCATGGCCATGTGACAAGAACCTGGGTGTTAGCTGAACTAAGGACAAAGTCCTACAACACAGTTACATACTGCCTTGTCATACAGCTCATCAGAAGTTCTGCATGGAAATTAAGTGGCCAACAGTAAAGAGCCAACAAAATAAATATGCTCCCAATTTTATTTTATTTTGTCAAGAATACCAAATATCCTTTATGAAGCATGGTAAAACAACTGCCATAAAACCTTACAAGCATTAGCAGCAAAAACTTAGTGCTGCATAGAAATGTAGTCTTGTATTTGTAGCCTTGGCAATATCCAAAAAGGATGTATACTAAGCCTCAAAATTTTTATAATTAAAGCCTGAGTTTCTTCACAATTCATTCTTGCTCTATCCCAGCAAAGAGGCTGCTCCACCCAGGAGAGGGGACTGCAGTCAAGGCTGTCTTACGGCTTCTGTGGGGAAGGGTGTGGCTCCTTAGGGCATTGCATTGACCTCACATGTCCCCTTTTAATGTGTCCCAGGCATTTATACAAGATCAGCACAGCCTTGACCCCACCTGCAATGAATTTTAAGACAAGCCTTTCTCTGGTCCCTGGAGCAGGTTTTCTGGACAAATGTTGCTCCCAGGAATCCATACCAAGTACTGACAGTGACCACAGCAGCAGCTCGGAGATATCAGGGGGAAGAATGGGGGATGCAAGGGGACCTCAGTCCAGTATCATCAGCATCCCTCTGCTGATTAGAGCCACAGGGTGTCCTAGTATCCTAGTTCTACAAGCCCTCCTGGACATTCTTACTCCTGCTGTCAGTGGGAGCACCTCGATTTCTGTGGTTAAGTCTAGAACCCATGACTTGGGAATGTAAGCTCTCTTTGGCCAATTATTCCAGCTTGAGTTAGTGACAGTACCATCTTTATCACATCTGTGGAACTTCACCGTGCATCTTATCTCAGCATTTGGGCTTTCTTGAATAATCTTCACAGGTAGCTCCCGGTCTCCCAGGCTCCAGGCCTTTTTTGGAGCCTTTCTTCCCCATCTAGCACATTCGGAACTTCTCACTGTGCTTTTCCCATGAGCCCATGATCTCATGATGATTTGGCTTCTGTCTTAGTGACAGAGCTTCCCCACTCCATTGTCCTTAAGCCGACAAGGACCATGACCTCCTGGTAGGGAACTTTCTAGGCCTCTGCACCTTTTCTGTGAAGCGGGCTCTTCCCCAGCCCCACTCCAGGTGCAAAATAACCCTCGGCAGATCACTCACAGCGCTTCCACCCCTGGGTGAGGTTGACCTTCTTGCCGTGTCCTCCTCAGTATGCAGTTCTTTTCCTTGGCTTTTGAATGTTCAAGATGCTGTACAGTGTTTCTGTTGCATAGATATTTTTTGGAAGTGGAGAGATATGCCTCAAGTGAATGTGTACGACTTAAGTGTGGGTCCTCAGCGGCAGACTGGGATCATCTAGAGAGGTGGAACAACAAGGCCACTGGTATCTGGACCCATGCCCGGGGGCTCTGCTGTAAGTGACTGGGGTCCTGGGTGTTTCTAATGAGTGGCATGGGCTGGAACCCCCAGTTTGACTTCTTTTGTTTCTAACACCTGTGGTCTGGTACTCTGGACCCTTTGCATTTTGTATCAGAAATTCATTCATTCACTTATTGCTCTATCCTAGCATACTCCTCTAAATTTTTGTCTCATGTGGGTCTTCCTTGTGGGAGCTTTAAAATCAGTAAATTTCGACTTACCAAAACACCCTGTGTTTCTGATTTTAAAGACAAGCAAGACAAAGTCCCTGTCCCGCACCTCCATGTTCATCTAGGTAGTTCAGTACTTTTTCCTGGCATGTTCATGTCCCAGTGTTTTCCCCCAGTGGTCTGTTTAACTATCCGTGTGTGCCCCTGGATCCCTCAGAGGAATCCAGCCTGATCGATGCTGTTTGGAAAACCAAGGTCTATAGGTTTCCCAATGTCGAAGACATGTCAAATAAATGAATGGATGAGATATGGTGGTGCTTGGTATCTGTCGGGGGTGGGATGTTCTCACAGCTAACAAGGAAAGTCTTCCCTGTAATCTAAGGAGAAGATTTGAGTAGTAGCCCAGGAATCATTCCCTCCTGCTCAGATATTAGTCTTCTTTCTCTTTAAGATTGCCTGCTGCCAATGGCACTCCAGCCTTGAGCTCCTTTATCTCATTGGGAAAAGACCCTCAAGTTCTCCCCTTTAGTTTCAACCTTAACGTATTCCCAATGAAGTAGGGGACACTTGGGAGTTTGGTGTAAGCAGAGAGTAACTTTTCCAAGTCATCATGGGCACGGTTCTGTGTTTTCTGTTCTCTGGATTCAGAATTTCCTGTTTAAAAGCCTGAAAGAATATCGCTGTTGGGTACAGAGTACTTAGTGAGCTCTGACTAAATACAAGCCTGTGATTAAATTATTTCAGACTCTAATAAAAATATTTTTAGAAGAAAGTCCTTTGGGAATTATGTAGAGTGCTGAGTGCATTTTTCTTGACAAACACTTGGATCTGTCTTGGTTTTCTGAGTCAGCTTATCCTCAGCAATGTCCATCCTGGGGAAACTCAGGAGACGTATCTTCAAAGTCAAAAGGCTGGGTTGATTTGAGACACCTCCTGGAAACAAAGGATCCCGATAAGACTTCTAATGGTCTGGCCAGCACATTTTGTATATATATTTCTCCTCTCCTTCGTTTAACCCTTTAATTAAAAATTTCCTGTAACATACTTGAAATGTCAATCTTTCAAGGGAGAAAATTTATGAAGGGGTTACCTTCAGCTTCCCTTTTCTCTGCCCCCCAGTCCCCAAAATACAGACAATCTGGTGGTAGGGTGGGATGGCTTAGGGGGAGCATGAGTTTCTTGACTTTCTCATGCCAACTGACAACACCTACACCAAAACTTTTAACTAAATCACAATTTTTCTCCAATAGCCCAGCATTTTCTCAATTTCTTCCTGCTTAAAAGCAGATTTTTAAACTTTTATTTTAAATTCAGGGGTACATGTGCAAGTTTGTTACATGAGTAAACTTGTGGTCATGGGGGTTTGTTGTACAGATTATTTCATCACCCAGGTATTAAGGCTGGTATCCATTAGTTATTTTTCCTCATCCTCTTCCTCCTCCCATCCTCCATCGTTTGATAGGCCCCGTTGTGTGTTGTTCGCCTCTATGTGTTCATGTGTTCTCATCATTGAGCTCCCACTTATAAGTGAGAACATGCAGTATTTGGTTTTTTGTTCCTGTATTAGTTTGCTAAGGATAACGGCCTCCAGCTCCATCCATGTTCCTGCAAAGGACATAATCTTGTTCTTTTTTTATGGTTGCATAGCTTTCCATGGTGTAAATGTACCACAGTTTCTTCAGTCTATCATTGATGGATATTTAGGTTGGTTCCCTATCTTTGCTGTTGTGAATAGTGTTGCAATGAACATAATGGGTGCATGTATCTTTATAATAGGATGATTTATATTCCTCTGCGAATGTACCCAGTAATGGGGTTACTGGGTTGAATGGTATTTCTGTCTTAGGTCTTTGAGGAATTGCCACACAGTCTTCCACAATGGTTGGACTAATTTACACTCCCACCAACTGTGTATAAGTATTCCTTTTTCTCCACAACCTCGCCAGCATCTGATCTGTTTGTTTTTGTTTGTTTGTTTTTTTGCTTTTTAATAATAGCCATTCTGACTTGTGTGAGATGGTATCTCATTGTGGTTTTGGTTTGCATTTCTCTAATAATCAGTGATGTTGAGCTTTTTTCATATGATTGGTGACTACATGTGTATCTCCTTTAGAAAAGTGTCTTTTCTTGTCCTTTGTCCACTTTTTATGGGTTTTTTTCTTGTAAATTTGTTTAAGTTCCTTATAGATGCTGGATATTAGACCTCTGTCAGAGGCATAGTTTTCAAAAATTTTCCCCCATTCTATAGATTGTGTGTTTACTCTGTTGATAGCTTCTTTTGCTGTGCAGAACCTCTTTAGTTAAATTAGATGCAATTTGTCAATTTTTGCTTTTGTTGCAATTGCTTTTAGCATCTTTGTCATAAAATGTTTTCCCGTGTCTATATCCTGAATGGTATTGCCTAGGTTGTCTTCCAGTGTTTTTATAGTTTTGGGGTTTACATTTAACTCTTTAAACCATTTTGAGTTAATTTTTGTATATGGTGTAAGGAAGGAGTCCAGTTTTAATTTGCATATGGCTAGCCATTATTCCATCATCATTTATTGAATAGGGAGTCCTTTCTCTATTGCTTGTTTTTGTCAGGTTTGTCAAAGATCAGATAGTTGTAGGTGTAAGGTCTTATTTCTGGGTGCTCTATTCTATTCAGTTGGTCTATGTGTCTGTTTTTGTACCAGTACCATACTGTTTTGATTGTTGTAGCACTGTAGTATAGTTTGAAGTTGGGAAGTGTGATGCCTCCAGCTTTGTTCTTTTTGCTTAGGATTGTTTTGGCTATTCAGGCTTTGTTTTGGGTTCCATATGAATTTTAAAATAGTGTTTTCTGGTTCTGTGAATAATGTCAATGGCAGTTTAATAGGCATAGCATTAAATCTATAAATTACATGGGCAGTTTGGGCATTTTAACGATATTGATTCTTCTTATCCATGAGCATAGAATGTTTTTTCATTTGTTTGTGTCATCGCTGATTTCTTTTTTTCTTTCTTTCTTTCTTTCTTTCTTTCTTTCTTTCTTTCTTTCTTTCTTTCTTTCTTTCTCTCTCTCTCTCTCTCTCTCTCTCTCTCTGTCTCTCTCTCTCTCTTTCTTTCTTCCTTTCTTCCTTTCTTCCCTTCTTCCCTCCTTTCTTTCTTTCTCCCTCCCTTTCTTTCTTGTGGAATGAGTGGGCATGACATAATCACAGGACTGCAGCTCAACGATGTCAGGGTCAGTGCCTGTTTTGGTTTGGCCTTTTCCTCATGGTCACAAGATGATTGTTGGAATGTCAGACATAGTGTCTATATTCCTGGCAGGCAGAAGGGAAAGTGAAACATCAGCCACATTTTTACCTGTATCTGGAAGCCCTTCCCTGGGCCGCCTGAAGGCTTGTGCTTATGTTTCATCAACTGGAATTGCCATATGGGCTTCTCTGTCCCCAAGGGAGCCATCCCAGTGTTAAGCACTCAATTTTCTACTATACATTAGTGCAGACTTTTTAAAAGGGTTTCTGTTTTCATCAATTACAGTCCCAGTTTCCTAGGAACCTAGCAAAATGCTTCTGTGGGCTGGCTTCGAAGACAGCAGGGTGGCCATGCTACATGAGCCTTCAGATGTGTACCTCTGCTCTGCAACAAGGATCCATGATCTGGTTCCCAGACCTGCCTTTCCTTATCTTGGGGCAACTTCTTCTCCCAGTAGGGATATTGTTTTAAAGGTTAAGGGGCAGTCAGTGCTCCCTGATTTTGGAAAGAAGGTGAATCTGGGGTAAGGCAAAATGTCAGCTCTACATGCAGTACAGCAGTCCTGGAGTGCTCAGACAAGACTCAGGGTGGGTTGACACTTACATACCTGAGTTCCTGTTGAGCACATGATTTATGCTTTTATGCTGAGACTCTCAGAAAGAAAGGAAGGAAGAAAGAAGGAGAAGAGAGGAGAGAGGGAGAGAGGACAAAGAAAGAGAGAGGGAGAAAAAGAAAGAAAGAAAAAGAAAGATGAGAGCAGAGAGGGAGGAAGAAAGGAAGGAAAAAGGAAGAAGGAAGGAGAAAAGAGAGCAAGAAAGAAAGGAGAGAGAGGGAGGAAGGAAGGAAGAAAGAACAAAAGAAAAAGAGAAAAACAACCAAATAAGCAAAAAAATCTAAACTGAATCACAGAGGAGAATGTGGTCAATGCGAGTTACCACAATATGCTGTGGGAACACAGGAGGGGAGAAGTGATGTTCAGGGTGGCCACGTGTGTCAGTGGTGGAGGGCAAATAGGAAAGAGGACAAGGTCAGTGCAAAATCACAGGAGAAAGAACATCTTGTTCATTCATTCATTCAACAAATAGTAATTTTTCCTTTCTTGGCTAGGAAAAACGACATGTCCCCTGTCCTGTGGGAGCTTAAGTCTCATGAAGATGACAGACAAAGATAATATAATGACCCTGATAAAATGTAAACCTGTGGAAAGTGTAGGGAAGGAGAGAGCTGTGTTTACTATAAGTGGATATAACCAGGGGATTTCCCCCACCCAGGGAGGTCAGAGAAGGATGTTTAAGGGTGGGTGAGATTTCAACACCTCAGGGGAGGGTGAGAGATCCTTTTAGGAGAAACAGATTGGGTAGTGAGCAGGGCTGGCCAGGTATGGGGAAAGGGCTGGCCAGGTATGGGGAAAGGTGAGTGGTCTGGACCCATGAAAATGGCAGGGAATGAATGAGAGACAATGAGGTACCAGGCTCTGTGCCTGGCATTTTCTATGCTTAGAATTTATATTACACTGAGAACAATTCTGTAAGGTAAGAATTCCATTGGTTTTGGTTCTCCCAGAGGTAGATCCTGAGATAAAGACTTGGATGCAGTCAATTCATGGGGGAAGTGATTCCAGGAAGCAAGGATGAGGGGGCAGGGAGACTGGCCCAGTCTCTTCCCAGTCTTAATTGGTGTTTCCAATTAAGGAAACACCATGCTAAGGGTGACTTATGGAGGTCACCTGTCATGGTCAATGGAGTTTATGTCCACCAGGACTTTCTCAAAAGTACATACAAGTTCTCCCACAAATTTTTTCATGAAGGAATGGGCATAGCTCAAGAGTGAGGGGTTCCTGAGGCACCTACTACAGGTATTGTACTCATTTTAAAGCCAAGGATCAGAACATTTCAGTCCTTTGGTTAAATTTACACGGCTGGTAAATGACAGAGCAGGGACTTGAACTGAGGTGGGTTGTGATTGCGAAGTTCATACTCTTGCCATCATAATTTGCTGTCCTCTTCCCTATGTATTAAAACATAATTGTCAAGAATATAATGATTCTAATGGATATTAATATCAATATTGCTGTGCTATTTTTTCTAACATTCATTAATTCTTCCAGCCCTAAAGGTGATGTTGAACCTCTGATTCTGCTACAGTACTAAGATTTATTACGTCACTGGAGGGCAGTGAAGAGATGATGTGACATGATCTACAAAGCAAACCAACTGGCCCTGTGAGTACTTAATCCAAGCGTAACATTGTGAAAGGGATAAAAATAGAGTCTGTGGTAGATTAAAGATGCCCATGAATTCTTTGCTACCTCTTTCATTAAAACATGGAGTTTAAATCCTCTTTCCCTAAATCTGGGGTGGTCTTAGTGACTTGATTGACCAATAGAATGAGACAGAAGTGACTTTCTGAGACTTCTGAGAATCCCTGTAGCTTGCAACTGGAACTCTTGAATGGAACACTTGCTCTTGGAGTTCTGAGGGACCACTGAAGGAATCCAACTACTCTGAGGCTGCCATGCTGGAGAGGTCCCAGCTGAGTGCTCCAGTTGAGGGTCTCAGCTGAACCCAGCCTTCCAGCTATCCTTGCCAAGGTGCCAGATGTATGAGAGCCCCTCCAGACCAGACCATCTTTTAGCCCAGTGCCACCAAGTCAGCTCTGTTGATGCCACATGGGACGGATGAACCACTCAGCTGAGCCGTGTCCAAATTCCTGACCTACGAAATTGTGAGGTAAAATAACATATTTTTATGCTAAACCTCTAAGTTCTGGGCTAGTTGCCCAGGAATGGAGGACTGGAACATTCCCACCACTTTCTATTTCCTCTATTTCTATTTCTATTTTCTCTATTTCTATGTCAGTATTACTCTTCTTAGAGGGCTATGTAGCATCTTCAATGTAGGCCGAAATGTCAGATTGAAGTTCAGCTGTTTGGACTAAGTTCTGTTATAGACACATTTAGCAATCATTAGAAGTTTGGGAAACTCGCTCTTTTTCTCTGTTTGTTAGCCATGCCTGGAATTTTGAATCATACATCTGAAGAATCTGCCCACATAGGTAAAAGCATGCTCCCTTCTTGTCATTGAATTTTAAGCTGCAGACACAAGTCTTATGAATTCATCTATAAACATAAGCATACAAAGCAGTAGAAGCCACACCTACGGTGAGGAGCTCTCCATATGGGGTTGGTAAGTAAAGCAATAATCATGGGTATGCTTTCTCAGACAAAGTATAGCAGAAAGTAGAACAAAATCTTGGGGGAATGGCCACAGTTAAAGAGGCAGGCTTGAAAGGCGTAAGAATGATGTAATAGACTTTGGGGAATCAGGGGGAAGAGTGGGAGGGTGGTGAGGGATAAAAGACTACACATTGGGTACTGTGTACACTGCTCGGGTGACAGGTGCACCAAAATCTCAGAAATCACTGCTAAAGAACTTATCCATGTAACCAAAACCACCTGTTCCCCCAAAACTATTGAAATAAAAAAATAATAAAGAGGTGGACTTGGAAAGCAAGGGAATGGTTTGCAGAGCTCACCTCAAGGATGGAGGAGGGTTTCAGAAGGAGGCATTGGTGTCCATGTCACAAAGATGTCAAGGATAAGATCACGGCTTACTTGCCTTGCAGGCACCCTTATGATAGTTCCCTGTGACCTCAGCTATAAGTTTGTGTAGTCATATATGTAGTGTTGGGCAAAAAAGTTTTTTGTCACTAAAGGAGGCATCTTTGGGAACAAAGCCTTGCTGTGATTTTGTTTTTCATGTAACCACAGTCAGCTGTCTCCTAGGGATATGCCCCTTATCCACTGGGTGCATGGGGGGACCACTCTACCAAGTCTTTGGTCTATTTTTACAACTTTTCAAAATGGTTGGGTTATTAGAGCGTTCTAGTTCTGATTTTTTTAAAATTTTACTTTAAACAAAATTTTAAGTTCTGAGATACATGGGCAGAACATGCAGGTTTGTTACACAGGTATACATGTGCCATGGTGGTTTACTGCACCTATCAACCCTCATCTAGGTTTTAAGCCCCGCATGCATTAGGTATTTGTCCTAATGCTTTCCTTCGCCTTACTCCTCACTCCCCTGACAGACCCCCGTGTGTGATGCTCCCCTCCCTGTGTCCATGTGTTCCCATAAGACTTGCTCTTGTTCACTTAAAGTTTTAATCTCATGATTTAGTTCTTTCTTTTGATTCACTACTGTGTGCTTGTGGATGTGGGAGGTTGGCCACTTCACACCCCCTTTGTCTCCCCCGGGCTCACACTTCTGCTTTGGTTGGTGCTGCGGGTGGGGGGAAGAGAAAGCTGTCAAAGACCCCCTGTTGGCTGCCTCTGACCAGGCTTCTGTCCTCTCCCTTCTGGCGGTGTGGCCTCTCTGTCTTGTCCTGAATAGCCGCAGGGTGTGCTTGCTGCTCCAAGCCAGGACTGCTGTCTGGAGGTGGGGGAAGGAGGGTTTGGGCTGGTTTCTCAAGGGTGCTGGGGAGAATGGGCTCATTCTCCCAGTTCCCTAGGGTTTTTGATGATGTTAATACCCCCGGCAGCTTGATCTTTTCTGGCTGAGGAATCCTCAACATTTTAGACCACTTTCCCATAGCACGCCTCCCATTAAGAAGAAGCAGAGGCTTCTCTGAGCTCTCACTACATCCCAGCTGTCATGAAAAGTCCTTTTACCAACATCACCTAATCAAGTCCTTTTGACCCTGGAGAAAACAGAGGTTGAGAAGGCAAAGGGCTCCCCAGGGCCACCGCATGGTGCCTGGCCAGTGGCCTTGCCAGGCTTCTCCCGGAGCTCTTCCAGTCTGGTGTTTATCCCACACCATGCACACATCTCCCAGTAAATCACTGTGCTTCTGAGAACTTCCTTTAGCTGAATGGTGTGTTGTTTTTAGATGTGGTAACCCAAAGTTTATGCAGTTTTCCAAATGTGACTGAAGCTGGGTTTTGTGTAAACACAGGATGCGGGCTTGACAGTAGCTGGCTGCGCTGCCCTTTCACTAGGGTGGGACAATGCAGGAGGGATGCTGCCAGGAAATGGTCACAGTGACCCCTGGGTTTCTTTTCAGGGCTGTCATGGATAGATTGGAGATCTTTATCTCGCAAAATAGTAAAGGTGACTTTCTGGAAGTCATTTTAAGGGAAAACTGTAATCTCAGAATACTTCCAGAGAAGTACAACTATCATTCCTGCCTACTCTCCACTACTTTGTCAGACCTTTTAAACATTTTACTAGCTTGCCATTTTACTGCGTGGAAGACTTGCAAGTCGCCTGCAAGGGCGAGGTTTCCCTGCATGCTCCCTCATTTTAGGCCATGGAGAAGTAGTCATTTATCCTGATGGTTGGTTTTGGTCTCCGGGTTTCCTGTCTAGACCTGCTAAATGTCTGCTCGTCTCGTGGCTACATTTTGAAGTCATCAGGTTAGACTTGGGGCATGTTTGAAGTAGGACCTGAATTCAGGGGAGGTGATGGCTTCTTGACAAGGGTGGTTTCTCCAAACCTGGGATTTTTCCTCCAGCAAGTTAGGAGTGGGCATGATAAGAATATAAAATCATGAGGGCACTCAAATCAGACTTACTTAGCATACTAGAACAAGGAGGGTATCCCTTGATGTTGGCAGGGACAAAGAAAGTGAAATGGCTGTTTAAATATCATTAAGGAAGTGTGTGGAAGTCAGTCACAAAGGGGTGGTGCAGACTAAATCACCCAAAGGTTTAAGTGAGCTCTGAGTCAATCAATGCGTGATTAATAAGTAAGGAATCACTTCAGGGAATTAGGGGTGTCACTTTTATTAAAAAAATTAAAAATAGATAGAATTATCATACAATCCAGCATACTACCGGGTATATATTCAAAGGAAATAAAATGAGTATGTGGAAGAGATATCTGCACCCCGCCCCCCGTTTATTGCCACACTATTCATAATAGCCAAGATATAGAACCAACCTAAGTGTCCAACAGTGAATGAATGGGTGAAGAAGATGTGGTGCATTGTACACAATGGAGTACCATTCAGCTATATAAATTTTGTTCTTTGTGACAACATGAATGAATCTGGAGGACACTATGGTAAATGAGATAAACCAGGTACACAAGGACAAATACTGCATGATCTCACTTGCACGTGGAATCTAACCAAGTTGAATTCATAGCAGCAGAGGGCAGAATGGTCATTACCAGGGGTTGGGGAGGGTTGAAAGACTTTGGTCCAAAGATACAACTTTTCAGTTAGACAGGAGGATTAAGTTCTGGAGATCTATTGTACAGCATGGCAACTGTAGTTAATAACAATGTATTGGGTACTTGAAAATTGGGTAAACATGGAGAAGTAGAAGCGCTTTTACACAGTTGGTGGAAGTGTCAATTAGTTCAACCACTGTGGAAGACAGAATGGTGATTCCTCAAGTATCTAGAACCAGAAATACCATTTGATCCATCCATCCCATTACTGGGTGTATACTGAAGGGAATAGAAATCATTCTGTGATAAAGACACATGCACACATATGTTTATTGCAGCACTATTTACAATAGCAAAGACTTGGAACCAACCCAAATGCCCATCAATGATAGGCTGGATAAAGAAAATGTGGCACATACACACCATGGAATACTATGCAGCCATGAAAAAGAATAAGTTCATGTCCTTTGCCAGGACATGGATGAAACTAGAAGCCACCACTCTCAGCAAACTAACACAGGAACAGAAAAGCAAACACCACATGTTCTCACTCATAAGTTGGAGTTGAACAATGAGAACACATGGACACAGGGAGGGGAACATCACACACTGGGGCCTGTTGGTGGTGAGTTGCGGGCGAAGGGGAGGGAGAACATTAGGACAAATACCTAATGCATATGGGGCTTAAAATCTAGATGAGGATGGATAGGTGCAGCAAACCACCGTGGCACATGCAGTGTGCCCCAGCAGTTTCTGGAGCAGGAAAAGCAGGGCACATCCGGTGATAGGTGAAAGATATGACAGGGAGGCTTGACACTCAGAACAGGGAGTGACCTTGTGGACCATACTGTCCTCAGAGGTGGCACAAACGGAAGAGCAGGTCTTGCCAGAGATCTAGGAGAAGTCAGAGAGAAAGCATCATAGCAGCCTGTGCTCAGAAGTCCCTGGGAACGTCCTGAACCTTCCGAGGGTGACCTTGGAGAAAATGCTCACCACTGAGTGACTCACAGCCTCTTCTCTGAGCCATTGCAGTCAAAACAGGGATCCGAAGCTTCCTCCTGGCCACTTCACCTTGTCGTTGAGCATCCTCTCTTCTGGAAACACTGGCCTCCTAGTTCTTGGTCTTCTCTTCTTTCCTATAGAGTCTGGAAAAAAAAAAATGAACTCACACTTTCATGTAGTTAATACTAAACTTATTAATCCTGGCAACAGCCTGTGGAAAAGGTGTGGCATTGCTTACTGCACCCATTAAATTGAGATCTGAATAGTCCTGGGGAGTAAGATCCCACAACGGGGGGCTCTGACTCTTGCCTAGTTTTTTTTGTTTTATTGGCGGATCAAGTTCAAGGATTGCCATTGTAGAGAGCAATACCTTAATGCAGGTGCCTTCAAAGGAGAAATTCCTTCCTGTTGGAATTTTAGACAGCATGGCAGGGTCTTGAAGTAGATTTGGGGGAATTTCCCTGGGACCCTCAGGTCACATGACCATTTATTGGCCCTGTTCTGCAGGGCACCTTAGGTGATGAACTGCAAGGACAAATCAAGGGACGGGTCAAGGGAAAGCAGATGTTGCCATGGAAATGGCCCTGCCCCCATTCATTATTAAAAGTTGTTCTTGTTGTTGTTTTTTGGTAACTTCAAATAGCAGCGAAAATTTTTGAGGCAGCTGACCTAAATTTTGAATGTGATCTCATAGTCAGGGTTCTTAAATTAATGAAAACGAATATGTTTCCTACAGGAAAATATTTAAAAAGATGAAGCATGTGGCTTTAGTACAGAAGTCACTGGATTTAAAAGATAACCTCAGTATGTCCAACCTGGGCAGAAAAGTCCTGCCAAAGAAACATTTATTAGGTTGCTTTTAAATTGGGTTTGATAAAATAAAAGTTACAATAAAAGAAAAAGCTGGGTTTGAGTTAAATAGTAGTAAAGGCATGGATGCATGTTGTTATTTATTTGAGTTATCAGTGCTGGCATTTTTTTAATTGCATGAAGTGAGTTTCCAGGAGCAGAGCTCCCACCCACATCGGGCCATGGAAAGAGGCGAGTTTAACTTAAGACAGCTCAGTTTGCATTCATCGTCTGGGAGCCAGTTAAATGGTGAGGTGGCAGTTGCTAGTGCGGCGTTTGTCAGTGAGTGGCTGAGGATGGTGTCTTGTCCAGCTCTGCGGAACTCTGGCTGCTGCTCTCTGAACCCAGCAAGGTCTTCTGGCGGTGGCTGCAGACTCTGCACTCTCCCCGGTGCCAGGACACTGGATCTTGCTTTTGAGGGCTTGCTGCAATCAAGGGAGAGATATTTTCAATGCCTTTTGGCAGGGGAAATTATTTCCTGAATTGTGTCCAAGCAAAAAAGGATCTTCTCTAATTCGGTGAAATATCGAATGCCAGGACACACCCTGACTGGCAACATCACTAAATGCCCTTCATGACTGCTGGGACTCAGGGTTTTATTGTGTAAGCCCATTGAGGCCAATTTTACATGGGCAGCATGTGTACTGCCAGCTGGAACCCTTGTTCTGCAGACAGGCATGACTGGGGAGAGTGTCTAGTACCCATGAAAGACCTGGTGGATGAATAAATGTGCAGAATGGGTGTGGGCCCCAGCAGAGTCTGACTGATACAAACAGAGCTGCTTGTGTTTGGGTCAACTTTTATAAGTGGAGATGATCTGGGGCTAGAACCACAATGATCGCATGTCCTGGGTGATTTGTGGAAGAGAAGTTTATACTTTATTCACCGAAACTACATCAGTCTTGAATATTTCTGAAAGGACACATAAAAGAATGCTAAGTATGCCTCTCTCTGGGGAGGAGAACAAGGGTTCTGGGATAGGCATGGTACTACTTTTCATTGAATTTGTTTTACCAAATGCATATGTTCATTTTCTGTTTAGGTAACTAGACTGGGTTTCTCTAGCTATATTAAAGATCACTGTGTGATCTTAGACGTACATCACTTAACATTGCTGAATTTCCTGTTTCTGGTTTGCAAAACAAAGCAGTTGAGTTAGAGCCTTTAAAATTTCTGTTCTAGCTCTTCATAAGGATTCATTTTAAGACTGAAATACTCCAGGAAGTTTTTGTATCTAAAAACCATTTTCCATCTAAGATAGTTAAGTTGGTTATGACCCCTACATAGGGCATTTCAGACCCTAATGCCTGTTCCACTGAGAGCTAAGATGATGGTCTATCTTGACAGCAGCAAGCCCGCAGATGTCAAAGATCACTCATACATCCCTCCCTGACTCTTAACATGGGGGAGGGGAGACAGTACATCACTTCCAGTAGATCCAACAGCTGCAACAGGTCTTCCTCGGTGTGTGTGGATGAGTAGGACTATTTCAATCTTTTTAAGTCAAGCCCAAAACTGGGACACGGGCCAACAGCGAAGGAAGCCAGCAGCCTGTTGGATCAGGATGCACGAACACTTCCCAAATGTCTTGTCAAATGGCCTTGTTTTCAGAAGCCGTCCTCTTGTTGGACATTGACACCAGCCGGTGCTTTGAAAGCTGCTGTTGATGGCTAGTTGGCTGGTATCCTTCAGGAAACACTTCCAGGATGGAAATATTCATGTTTTACCAAAGCCAAGGAGCTTAAATAAATAGATTGTGATTTCTTCTCTCAGTGGAGGAATTTAATGTGCTAGAGGTTATTGTTGGCCAGCCACAGTGGCTCATGCCTATAATCCCAACACTTTGGGAGGCTGAGGCGGGCGGATCACCTGAGGTCAGGAGTTCAAGACCAGCCTGGCCAACGTGGTGAAACCCCATCTCTACGAAAAATAGAAAAATTAGCCAGGCATGGTGGCAGGCACCTGTAATCCCAGCTACTTGGGAGGCTAAGGTAGGAGAATTGCTTGAACCCAGGAGGAGGAGGTTGCAGTGAGCCAAGATCGTGCCATTGCATGCCAGCCTAGGTGACAAGAGCGAGACCTTGTCTCAAAAAGAAAAAAAAAAAAATAGAGGTTATTGTTAACATTCAGTTGAGGCCAACAGATAAAATGAGGTTAGTTCTGGAAGGACTTTGCAATACCATGGCTGCAATGGGCTCACTAAGTCAAAACTTAGTGGAAGTCTTGGGAAGTGAGGTCATCCCAGGACTGTGGTTTGAAGAGCCCCAGGAAGAGGGAGGCAACACATGCTGGAGGGCCTAATGGTGTCTCAGGAAATACCTCACTTAGGCCAAGTGTGAGTGAAACCACTGGGGTCTTATCGGACTGAGGCCAGAAATGCAATTTTGTTGGTGATCAAAGATGTTCAGACTCCCAAGGGTCGGCTCATTCAAACCATTCTCATTCCAAAGTGCCCATTTGTTAATTATAGCAGGATGTCCCTTCCTGTTATTTATGGAGGTATCTGGGGACTGAATTAGGCATCTGAAGGCAGCTTGGGGAGTATGAAATGAATGTCAGTGGAATCCCTGCCTGGAGAGTATGAGATCAATGCCTGATGGAACTTTCAAACAGCATAGCGCAGCCATTAAGAGCATGGTTCCTGGACCCGAAGGACCTGGACTGAGTCCCAGCCTCTATTAAATTGGGAACATTGGAAAAGTTTCCTGAACTTTCTTTCTCTGTCTCTGTTTTCATATCTATAAGTTGATGTAATTTCATCAGATAATCTCAAGGTTTGTCATGAGGATTAAATGAGATATTACATGCTACGCACCTAGAACAATGGCAGGCACATGGAAGCACTGGGGTGTGTGAGTTGCCATCGTCATCATCATCATCTGAGGCAGGGCTCAGCCGACTTTTCTGTAGAGGGTGAGATAGTAAATATTTCAGGCTTTTCTGGCCACACCATCTCTATTGCAGTGACTCAATTCTGCTGTTATATTTCAAAAGCAGCCATGGGCAATGCAAAAGCAAATGGGCATGGCTGTGTTCCAGTGAAGTTTTATTTACAGAAATAGGTGATGTGCAGGGTTCTGTCCAGTGGCTGTGGTTTGCCTGCCCCCTTATCTATAGAATTCCCATGATATTGAAACACTAGGTAGAAATTACTGAGTCAGAGCAAGGGCTAAAATGAGGAATGTTTAGTCTTTCTCCTTAACTCAACAACTATCTCATACTTTGTGTGCAGGTAGGGAGACCGAGGCACCCATTCTCATATTGTGAAGTTGGCAAAATTTGACTCTCTCGATTCTTATATTTCAGTTCCTTCCTTCCAATCCTGGGCAGCCCAGTAGCCACATGGCTGGAAGTAATCCATTCTGATATTTGCAGTGAAGTTAAGAGACAAAATTCCTAACCGAGGACTAGCTACCAGAGAGGAGTATTAAAGTATCATGAAGAATGGAATCTCCATTAAAAGGAGATCTTAGTGGCCAATGTCAGATGCTTCTATCCCCTCAATGGCATCCCATCCAAGGGGACGTGTGATGAACTCACAGCCAGCCTTGACCAACAGCACCCTCCAAGGACAGCAAATGTGATGACTGGAGTCAGAACTGCCCTTAGACCTGCGGGAGGGCCCTTGCCCCAGGCCTTACACCAGAACCCAAAGACTTCCTTCAACATGTATTTTCAGTTTCATAGGGAAGTGTTTTGAAAGTTTAGCTGAAAATTGAGCAAAAGGAAATAGTGGAAGAAGGTTGCCAGAGGATGCCATGAAGGGAGGAGGAAGTCACTGGCTTGCTCTTGGGATCCAGAGAAAGTGCTGCTTTTGTTTCAAGTTGACTTCCCCAAACTACCCAAAGTGAGTGTCTAGGTAGGAGCTGGGTTGGCAAAATAACTATGCCCCCTCCCTCCTCTATGTGTAGTTTTGGAACTGCTTAGAAATCTGGAGTGAGAGAAGTGAGGCGTGGGACTGGGGTGGGGACCTGCCACTCCCGGTGCTTGGTCCCAGTTCTTCCTAGTTGGGTCACTGTGTTACCACTCAGGCTTACAGCAGGCTGGAGGGGCTGGGAAGGGAGTCCTTGGGTTTTGGGGTCAGGAGATCCCCTGGACACATGCCCTGGACACAAATAGGTAGGAATTCAGACTTAACATTCTTAGGTGTACATTGAGTAACTTTGAGCTCTCTCAACAGATGCCATGTGAATCTCCATGTGTGGTTGTGTTTTAAGCCCAAGAAGTGCTAGGAATAAGCTGGGCTAAGCTAGAACTCACAGCTGGTTGTTCCACATAGAGGTGTGTGACCTGTGTTCTAGGATCGCTCGATTTCTCCAGTTCATCTTCTGAACATGTCCCCTCTAGATATGTTATTCACACCCCCTTGGCTTTAGTCCAAGCTATTCTAGTTGGGGTACGGTCCTTTCCCTTCAAAGTAATCATTCATTCATCAAATTTTACACATCTATAGGTCTAAGTAAAACAAAAATTCTCAGAGTTCTAGTTAATTACTGTTAATGTGTGTGTGTGTATATGTATACATATATGTGTGTACATATGCACATATATTTTATTATGTTTTAAAAACGTGTCTCCTGTATTTTCTAATTATGAGGAGGGTTGGGTAGTGGATGTATGCAGTTTAAAGACAATTAAAAGTTTTTTCCAAACTCTCAAAAATGGAGAACTCTGCATTGTCATCAGAATGTGTATTCATAGGACCTTCATATCTTTGGTCTGATTAAATCATTTTAACACCATCTCTAAGACAGAAAAGGCAAATGCTACAGTATTATGTTTAGTTCACAGATGGGAAATTGAGACAGAGAACTTAAAGTAGCAAATGTCCAGTGTTGCAAAACCAGTACCTGAACCAAACCTAGAGCCCAGGTCTTTGACTTGCGACTGATAAGCTGGGGTGCTTAAACCTTCCTGGATTCCACAGTGTCTTAGCATCTTTTCTTTTCTTCTTTGTGTTCATTTTAAATGTTACATTAGTCAATTCTGTAATGTTAGTAACTGACCATCCAGTCACACAGAAGTCCTTTATTTGCTACTTTCAACCATTCGGAATGGAGTTAAGAATTTGGAATTACCTCTTAAACAGCTAAAATAGACATCACGTTAGTTATCTTTTGCTGTTTAACAAATTTCCTGAAGGCTCAGTTGCCTGAGCAATGACAATCATATATTAGCCCACAGTTTCTGAAGGCCAGCAGTTTAGGAGTGGCATGACTGAGTGGTTGTAGCTCAGGTCTTTCATAAGGTTGCAGATAAAATGTCAGCCAGGGCTGCTGTCATCTCAAGGCTCAACTAGGTCTGGGTGATCGGTCTCCAAGATGGCTTACAACTGGAAAATTGGTGCCATTGGTTTAGCTATTGGCAGGGGAGCTCAGTTCCTGGCCACATGGATTCTCCACAGAGCAGTTCGAGTGCCTTCCTGACGTGGCAGCTGGCTTTCTCCAGAGTGTGTGATCCCAAAGTTCATGATGGAAGCTACAATACCTTTTATGACTTAGCCTTGGGAGCTACCTCCCATAATTTCTACTGGTCAGTCCTGATTTAATAGTTTAATATACTCTCTGGGCCTTAGTTTTCCCCTTCTGTAAAATAAAGGTGTCCCTAGGTGACACACATGCTCCTTACAAAGCCAGCATTCCATGACTTACGATAACTATGTGATAGAATCTCAGTGGAGGACATTCATGTGGCTGATAGTGCAGAGGTGAGAATGGCAATGATTCAAGGGCTAATACTTTTGCTGCCTGGGCTTTTCTTCACCATTTCCAAGTGAGACCCACAGTGAAATGGCCTGGGAACACAGCACCAGGAGCTCTAATTCCAGCTCCTTCATTGAATAGCTTTATGATCTTGGCCATTGACTGTCCTGGGATTTCTCTATCAGAGTATCAACCTCCCAAGATTGTAGTAAGGACAGTGCCAATGACAGGGTTTGGCACATAGTGTTTGAGCAATAACCTTTGATTATGATAACTTCTAACATGCTCCGTAGTGAACTGAGGATGTGTGAGAATCCTGGTCCACCAGCAGCAGCAGGCCAGAACATGGAACCATGATTTCTGAGCTCATCATTAACAAAACATCTTAGTGAGGGCGAAGCAGTAATTATATTCTCCAGAAAACACTGGACTTCAGTTTTCTGGAAGTGCTTTTATAGCTCTGTAATACCACAACAGTAAACATTTTTCTCTTCTGGAATCGAAGGACTGAGTGGGTCCACTGGGCATTCTCTTCTTTGGGAGTGTTTCCTTTGGATAGCATTCAAAACAGCAAAATCCTATTACCCATTCCAGAGTGGAAAGCCCCCATTTTGACTGTGTTTGGCCAAAGATTAACTTCAAATTAATACCTAATGAGCAGGCAACATCTTTCAACATATATATAAAAGTCATATTTCAAGATTTCTGATGTATATGTTTTTCACTTAGGACTTTTCTTCTGAATCATGGTCAAAATATATAGATGAATAAAAATGTAAAACTTTTTACACATAATCCCACTTCTTTATGACTTATATTAGTAAATTTTTTTTTTTTTTTTTTTGCAAGTGACAGCCTATCTCAAAGTGGCATAAGAGAGGGAGAGAGAGAGGAAAGAAAGAACCTATTGACTCATAAAACGCTTAAGCAAGACTCAGAAACAGGCGATAACAGCTTCAGGCATGGCTAGATCCAAGGGCCATTAGGGTGTTTTATCTCAGTGTTTCTCGGACAGGCATATTAGCCATTGGCAGCTCAAAGCATAGCTTATATTTGCACAGGAGCTCACATGAGAAAAGATCATCTCCCCTGACATTTCTGGCTGAAAGAGCCCAGGGAACAGTCTGACTTGTTCAGCTTGTGTCTCATGCTCCTTCCTGGGCCAGTCACTGTGTCCATGAGGATGATGTCATCTATTTGATGAGACCAGCCTGGCCAACATGGCGGAACCCTGCCTCTACTAAAAATATAAAAATTAGCTGAGCATGGTGGTGTGCTCCTATAGTCCCAGCTACTTGGAAGGCAGAGAGGCATTAGAATTGCTTGAACCTGGGAGGTTGAGGTTGCAGTCAACTGAGGTTGTGCCATTGTCCTCCAGCCTGGGTGACAGAGCTAGACTCTGTCCCAAATGAAATAAAATAACAAATAAATAGGTAAAATAAATAATCTTCTTGATGAGGCCTAAGAGACATGTCCTTATGTCCCCATCCTTTCTACAACTCAAATAGTGTCAGTCTGCCTTTGCATCAATGTCTCCTCATTTCTACAAATAGTGAGAAAAATATTCTTCTGGTTTATTTCTTAATGCTGTCATGCAGGTAAATTGATGATCAGGTGATTGCTTTCTGTCAGGTGCATGATATTCTGGGAGTGCAGTGTTGCATGGCAAAGACAGGTAGCGGCATCTGCAACATTAAGTAAGATGCAGGTTTCTAAACCCGAGGCTGGCCACTCTGGCTGGGATTCCTGGAGGGGTACGGCTCCTCTTCCCTTCTCTTTTTGGGAGAGAGGGAGAGCTCTCTCTCTTCCTGAGTTTTTAAGTCCCTGGCTGTTTCATCCAGAGCCCAAAGTAGAAAGCCAGGTTGACGTGAAAATCTTGACATGTATTCTGGATAAAAACTCAAAGCCTTTACAGAGTCTTGCATTGGTCGAAATCAGGGGCTGGCGCCTCCAAATGAAAGGCAGCCACCATTCGTGTTGACTGATGCTCAAAGTCATGCCATTTCTGACAGGTCTATGTGCAATGCCAAGGCTGTGGTGTGTGTGTGTTTTTTTTTTTTTCCTTTTCAGAAATGAAGGCGTGGATTCACTGGGGATACCTCCCACAATAGGAAAGCCCCTTGAGAACTGAAACGAGTCATCAGTTTCTCAGGACGAGCTGACCAAGAGCCCCCTCATTTTGTGTGAATTTAAATTCCCCTTTTCATGAGACTTTCCTTAAAGACAAGGAAAAAAGGCTATTGGGGGAAAATGAATAATATGACATCGAAAGTATTGAAAGGCTTGAAATGATTCCATGTGTGTCATCTGACTTTGAGAGGCACAGGGGCTCCCGTCTGTAGGTAGAGAGGCTGGCGTGCTGCCTCAATTGCTTGTCTGATGTCACATGCTAATGGGATCCCAACTAGAATGCTGGCAACTCTGACTGTCACAACCTCAGACACCTTTGGGCACAGCTTCAGTTTCAAGTTAATTTTCACATCCTCCTTAGGAAGCTGGGCCCTCCGTAATCAACGGAACTCTGCATGGCACACCCTACAACTGAAACTTGCCTAAGCACAAGGATCCTACAGTTCTCCTGGACAGACTTCATGAACCCCCACAGATCCTCAGGGCACACTCCCCTGTGTGTTTTGGAATGAATAGTCACTCCCTGTGTTTTCAAATGTCCTTTGGCCTTTTGTCAAATCCACATTGACCTCTTTTCAAATGTATGTGGTCAGTGTTCTTTTTCAAAGGCCTTTGAAGTTTGCTTCCTTGCCTTCCCTCTCTGTGGGTCACAGAGCAATTACTGGAAGGTGGGTGAGAGGCCACTTTTGGCTTTGCATACATGTGAACGCCTATTTATAAACAGGTGGGTTAAGAATTGTGATGTGGGGCTCCCCACCTTCCAGCTGGCAGCGGCTTCCCAATTCCTTGTGCAGGAGGATCACCAGAAAATAACCAAAGCCAAAATTTCATTCCGAGTCTGTGGAGTTTTCCACAACAGGTCCAGTGTCTTCTTTCTTGTCCCTGTCCTTCCCTGTGCCTTCCCTCTCCTTGGAGTTAAATACTGGCTGGATGTCAGGCTGGGACCCTCAGTGTACCTCACTGGCCCAAGTGTGGCACCAGGAGCGTGTTCCAGGCCTGCCGAGGTGGCGGTGTGTGCATACCCTGCTCTCAGGGTTCTTCTAGCTGTAATTTCAAGATTGGGAGCTTTTCCTGACAGTGCAGAGTCCACCTGCCCTCCATTTAATTGACTTCACAAACTTTCAGTTCCCTGTGTGTAAATGGGGTTAGTATGTAAATAGGATTGCTGCAAGGATACATGAGAGAATACCCATAGGATTAGCGGGACCCTGGTCCTCACCACTCCATCAAGCAAGGAGGGAAGCCCCTGTCAGCTTAATTGGATGACTGGAGCTGCCCGCAGGCATAAAACAATATCACGTTGGTACAGGGACCTCTATGATCCAGACACATCACTTCATTGCATCCTCATGCCCATCCTGTATGGAGGTTATTGTTGTTACCCGATTTTGACTATGAAGATCAAAGGTTGAGAGGTAAAGGGAATTTTCATTCTGTAACCTATCTTTTTCCCACTAGGGTGGAACCACTCATAAATAACCTTATTCATAAAATGTTACAGTTCCGTAGGAAACAAGGCAACTTGGCAACTCATAGAAAGACTTTGTGAGACTATGTAGGGCTATTTGTATCTTTAAGCTAATTGAGGCAAAGAGCTAGGGAGGGAGAAGGGCTTCCTATCACAGCCCTACCTCCATCCTTTCCTTATGGGGATTCCAGACTCTCCCAGATATAGTGTGCCTGATGACAAGGCACAGGATAGGGTGACCAGAGGTGCTCAGACAGTGGCTCTCTCACCAGAGGTAATGACGTTCTGACCAAGATTGGCTTGATCACTGGCTCTTCTCATGCCACAGTTTCATGTCAAGTGTTGAAGGCCACTGTCTTCTCCTCTGTCCTGTGGTTACACAACATCGAGTGGAGGAATGTTCTGGCCATGTGTCTACGCAGCCTTGAGGCATCCCAGGAGAGTGGGAAGATCAAAGATTTGGGAATCAGAAAAAGCAAGTGAGAAGACCGGTGCTGTCATCCAATAGTTGTGTGCCTGGAATCACTCTAACCTGTCTCAACTTCATTTTACTCTTCTGTAACATGAGTTTTTGACACCTACGTTGCATGGTTATTGTGAGGATTTAATGAGATAAAGTATGTAAAGTTCTTGTCACAGAAGACAGTCAACAAGTTATAACTGACATCTGCTTCCACCTCGAGGGTCTCAAACCTCAAATATGCTCTCTTTCTGTCTCTCTCTCTGTCCCCTCTCATTGCACATTTACACCCTTTGTACAATCATGCAACCTCTCAGAGCCTCAGTCTCTTCAGCTCTAATAGAGAACCACAGAGTTGCTGGAACATGTAGGACAACGAAGTTCTAAATTAACGCTTTCTATCCCAGGTGCAGTTACCCTGTGTTTGTACAGGGCTGGGCTGAGTTAGCAGCCTGAGTCCTCTCTTCACCTCCGTGGCTTCTCCAGGAAACTTCATCCTGCTGTGGAGATGGACTGCAGGTGGCCGCTGCCACCACTCCCCAGAAGGCATGTCATACTGGTAGAGTTAATAATTGTCACCTGGGAGATTAGGTTTGTGGCTCTCCTTTCTCTCTAGTGATGATCAGTTCTATCCATGGAGACTCAGAACAGAGGGCCAGAGAGGACTACAGAAACAAAGTCCAGAGATGTGAAGTGACTTGTCCGAGATCCCAAAGCTTGTCCATGTCTGAATCATGATAAACACCTCCGGGGATGGTCTTTCTATGATATTTAAAACAGCGCGTGTTGTCTTCTGCTTTTCCTTTGATTTGGAGCCTGCTGCTATAACACTGTCTTGTTGGACTGCCACATGTCCCCTGGGAATTGCTCCCAGAGCAGAACTGGACTCAGCAGGGCTGCAGTGGAGTGTGGTGGAAGGTCGGTTGAACAGGGTGGGGAGCCAAGGTCTGAGGGCCAGTCTCCCTCTCCACTGCTGACTTTCCTTGGGTATTTCAGGTTTCCTAGGTTTAAATTAGTTGAATAAAATAGAGTTTTCAGGCCTTTTGGTTGTTTGATGCTCTGGAATTGGAGCCCTTGGGACAAAAGAAATTTACATGTCACCTTAAAACCTATATAAAAAAGTGCAAAGCTGCTCCGGCTGAAGTTAGAAAAGGAAGGCAAGACCCTCTTTCCCTGGGCACCCCTGAAGGACATTGAGGAACCCAGGGGCTCCTCAGAGCACAGTCTGGAAACCGCCAGACCTGAGGCCTCTAAGATGTTCTGGTTGAATGGTAGGTGTGAGATGCCTCCAGAGGTACTACCAAAGATCTTCACTTCTCCAAGGTCCTCCCAGGAATATACATTTGTCTCAGACGCCAGCAAACTCCCTTGTCCTCCCTTCACTTCATGCCCATGTGCCAAGGCGGTAGGTTTCAGAGTTAATGGAAGGCTGGGACTTGACCCTGTCCCTCAAGGAGCTTATTTTTAAACTTTCACAGCAGATGCCCCACTAATGTTTGAAAAATAGATGAAAACACCTCTTTTGAGGAATGCAGAAGCCAAAAAGTGTGCCTAGCACCCAGTCCTCAGTAAGAAGTGCATTTGACATGGCACCCAGAGCATGTATCCTTATCCAAATGGACGCCATAAAAAAAGAGTCCATTCTCTTTGTTTCATTAAAAAGATGCTGGTGGTGAGCCACTGACGTGCTTTTGTAATCCCTTAATGGGTTATGCTCTAGAGAACGTTGGCACGGGTGTGCTCACTGGTCACTCCCCTCAGCCACACTGGGGTCACGTTTAGGTCTCTTTTGCTACATCTACGATCAGCAAACTATAACCCATGGACAAACTGTGGGTGGTCTCCTACTTCTGTATGGCTCAGGGACACCCTGCAAGTGCCGTGAGCTGCAGGACCCAAGCTGAGGTGGTTCCATTTGTCCCTGTCCCCTACTTGGCTTCCAGCACCTGCCTCCCCTGCCAGAGGACTCACCTTCCTGCCACACAGGGCCCATGCTGGTCACCCCTACAGCATGGGGACTCTGCTGTGGCAATGTCAGGCACCAAGTTGCAGAATCTAAGCTTGGGAATTGGTGATGTGTTAGCTTCACTTCTGTTCAGCTGTCCAGAGGGAGGGGGCCCAGATCTCCAGGAGGAGCTGGTTTGGGTGTCCCTGGGGGCAAAGAGAGAAAATGACTGTGGTCCCCTTCAACTCCCCATGCCCACTGAGCCAGCTTGCCAGGCCACTCCCTCCATTAGGCTGCCCTTCTTCCCAGGACCATCTCCAGCAGGTGCAGGGCACACTGTGCCCGCCCCCAGGAAGCCCACCCCAGGCAGACAGGGCCAGGCACGCAGAGGTTTCTCTCTCATTATAGAAGTATCTACATTATATAAATACACACACATATATCATATATATTTTATGTATATATAACATATCAAATATGCTTCTTGGCCTACAGTGTCTAAAATATTTACTATTTTAGAAATGTTCATCTCTCCCAGTGCTACCTGATTATGGCTGTGCATTACATGACCTCATAAAGATTTAACCGCTTTTAATAACAATAAACAATTATATTAGCTACCATTTATTGAGGCTCAGAAAGGTTGAGTAACTTGACTAAGGTCACACAGTTAGTAACTGGCAGAGAGGGATCCTGCAGTGACAGTTTCAAGGGAGAGGAGAATCACTGATAGACTTGGTTCATGCCACGCAGATGCAGGCATCCCCTGGGACTTCAGCTGCTCCAGGGCTGCCCTCACTCCAGAACTGCTGGTCAGCTCTGTGACCCGTCTGTCCTCATAAGCTTGCTCTGGGGTGGCTGCCAAAACTTCTTTTTAATTATTATGGTCCTGTGTGAGAACACTGGGCCAGAAGCTTCTATTTTTCCAGCGTTTTCTTTCCTGTGGGGCCTCCCAGCTTCAGCGATTCCTTTGTAACTTGGCTGACACCCCTCCAATTTCCACTTCACCTTGTGGGGTTCAGAGGGGAGACCACAGTGGCTAAGCCCTGCTGAGTGTCATTTCTGGTGTGTCAGAGTTGACAATTCCCCTGCTTCTTGACTACTCCTGACTCATCTTTACGGAGCAGACACATCTCACTTCTTGAGCATCACTGAAGAATGTTCTGTAAATTAAAATTTCCAGGAATCAGAGCTTACTGCTCGGAACACTCAACTTTAGAAACTTTTGCACATTAATCTTTACAGAATCAATTTCACCATGGCTTGCCCTCTTAAGCAGAGCTGATGGCACACATTTAACCTTTTCTGAAAACTTAGCACACCCACACATTCTTAAGCAGAGCTCATTGTATACATTTAATGTTTTCCTGGTAACTTAACATGTCCACTGAAAACATTAGTGATTGTGTATGCTGCAGCAGACAGACAGCATGAAATTTATATAAGATCTTGAGGGCCGAGTGCAGTGGCTCACGCCTGTAATCCCAGCACTTTGGAAGGCCGAGGCGGGCGGATCACAAGGTCAGGAGATCGAGACCATTCTGGCTAACTCGGTGAAACCCCGTCTCTACTAAAAATACAAAAAATTAGCCAGGCGTGGTGGCGGGCGCCTGTAGTCCTAGCTACTCGGGAGGCTGAGGCAGGAGAATGGCGTAAATCTGGGAGGCGGAGCTTGCAGTGAGCTGAGATCGTGCCACTGCACTACAGCCTGGGCGACAGATCTTGAGGTTTCTGATTCTTTATCTGTGAATGGGGATAAGAGTAGTCCTGAGCCTGTAGGATTCGGGGAGGGGGAAATGAGGCTTGGCACATAGTGAGGGGGAAATGAGGCTTGGCACATAGTGCCCTAGGATCCCCTGGCAGGAGCGTCTTAAACATGATGCTGGGGCCCCATCCAAGGCCACCCAGATCAGTATCTCCAGGGCTGCTGCTGCTCCAGCATCGACGTTTCTGTTTTGATTTGTTTGCAGCTGAGCTCAGATGGCAACCAGCTCGAGTTGGCAACCAGAGTTCTAGGGGTGTCCAGGTGTTTGCCCCAACTCTAAATGGCCTGTCCTGCTGAAGTTTCTGAGAGTTTACATTTTCTTTTTGGAGTTCTTTTCTGCCTCCTCCGTTTCCTAATGCTCTTACAGGCAGCTGATACTTAACTGAGGGCCAGTCTCCTAGGCACTGCACTGAGCACTTTACCTGCTTTGATCAGGCACTTTTCTGACTCTTCCATCTTTACCCCAACCTGGTCCCAGGTGGCCACGGTGTTGTTCTCGGGGCCGTGCAGGTGCCCACAGCATGCATGCCCCTTACATTTGGGGCCTTAGGCACCTGCTTGCCTTCCCCTAGTTCCAGCCCCAGCCCACCGAGCCCTTGCTCTATTTAACCCCCTTCATTCTCCACCAGGGTCAGAATCCATGTGGTTTTGTTCACTGATGGGCCAGCCCCTAGAACTGTGCTTGCACACGGTAGGTACTCATGAGTGCATGAGCAAGCGAGTGGGCCCCACAGGGACCCTGTGCATTGGGTTCCATCATTATGCGTCATTCCTCTTTTCAGATGAGGAAACTGAAACACTGACAGGCTAAATAGTTTGCCCAAGGTCTTTAGTAAGTGGAGGCTCCACCCTGGCTCTGAGGTCTTGGCCCTCGCAGACTGCTTCCTGATTCTGCCACTTTGGCTGCCCTGAGAAGCTCTGGCATGCAAAGGGCTCCTCAGTCCGGGAAACCGGTCAACATATTTCTAAAAGGAATTGTGTGATAAGTAAGACACCCTGAGTCTCTACTGACTGTTTTATCCCTCCCTTTTCCTGACAAGATAAGCCCCACTATTTTCCAACAGATAGAACTGTGAGCTCAGAAAATTTGAAGTTTTCTTAATTCTCAGCCCAGTTCTCGACCCAGTTCCTATCATCCACCACCCAACAAAGGTGTTTGTGCCTGGGTTGCTGGTTGCCTCTGATGGCTCATTTAGCCTCGGGGAAAGGAGGAAGAAAGTGAAAACATTCCAAAGGGAGAGTTAGGCTTCCCAAGAGCGAGTGGCTGCCCCCTCCAGCTCACAGGTATCTGGCCAGGGTAGGGGCACTGCTGTGTTGCAGACACGCTCCTTAACGAGTGCTCTGTTACTGCTTGGAGTAGGAGACCCTCCCTCATAGGGCCGTGGCCTCTCTGCCAGCCAGGCGGAGCCTCAAGTCTGATGGAGGATGGCATCTGAGGACAGGGTCTGAGAGTACACGGTGTGCTGGCCTGCTCTGTGGCTGGGGTCCCTGGGTGACTGCAGGCTGAGGCTGCTTAGAAGTGAGAAATGCTGAGTCAAGGGGATGAACGGCCTGTTCTTTCTGAGAAGCCAGGGTGATCGCTGAGTCATGCCACGCTTGGCTAACACATGTGCAGCCTGCTTTTTATCTTCTCTTTCCCAACCCCATCTCTTCTTCGGGAATCATTTAGCAGATGTGTGGCTTGAGTGTCCATTCCCGCAACAAAAACGCTCTGCAGGAAGACTCCGAGAAGGCTGTGTTTGTGTTGGACTGCTCTAGACCGTAACTTTGAACTGTGTCTTTCTGCTACCGCCTAGCTGCCTCCTTGCTCTCAGGCAAAGAGCTTCATTTTATTGCAAACGTATGATTGAAGTCATACATGGTCAATATTCCGAACTTTCTGTCAATTCTTAGCAACCCCACGAGGAAGCCTGGTCAATAATGGTGTAGACACAGCGATGGGGCTGTGTGGACTCTGAACTCACTTCCAGGAATCTCTGAGCTGGGAGAGTCTGGTGATATGATTTCCATGTGCCGTGTTTTATTCATACCACCCTGAAGCAAGAGCCATGGAGCGGAAGCCCCTACAGAGCGGCTTGTTTCTAATGGATAGGGCTCATTGCCTATCATGAGGGTGGACCGTTTTATTGGACTTATTTAGAGACAGTAGGCTATGTGCATGCAGCCCAGAGTGCATAGAGAAATTTTGAGCTAGTCATGGACATGGAGAGTGGAGGGGAAGGCATAATGGGGCCATGAGAGGCTCTCCTGCCCTAGGGTACCTCTCTTCCCTGCTATCATGCCCTCATTTTATGGTTGAGGAGAGGAGGAAGTAATGGGGGCAGGAAGAGGGTGCACTTGGGAAGAAGAGGGTATATTTCTGGGAAGCCTCATGTAACATGAATGTATGGTTTAGAGGGCCTGGAGGAAAGTCACAGTGACTTTGGTAAGGGGCAGAGAAGATCATGAACATGAGCACTGCTGAAAGTGGGTTGACGTGATGCCACCCGCTCCCACCGCCCTCCCTGTTCTCCAGCTTGTTTGAGGAGTGGTCTGAGCCCTCACCGTGTCAATGCTTCACAGCTTCTCCCAACTTCTCAGTGCTGTTGCATCTGCTTTCTGAAGCATGTTAAATGTGCATTTTCCCTCCGTCTCCACTGCCTTAGCCTAGATCCCCTTCATCAAGCCCCGGGGACGGTTGTTCCAGCTACTAACTGGTCTCCCTGCCTCTACTTTCTGCTACTCCAACCCTCTCCCAGCTTCCTAGAGAGAGTATCTTTCTGAAGCACAGATCCCTCCCAACAGAGTCTTCTGTGGGAGAAAAAATTAACAACCTGTTATCAAGCATAGCCCCTGAGCCTTTGTCCCCCTGCGGTGTGGGGCAGATCCCACTCAGAGGGCAGCACCCTTCCCGGAGTGCTCACGGCCCCTAATCCCTGCTTAAGGGGACTAGGGGACTGCATGTGCCGGGCAGGGGCACTGCAGGGAGCACCTGCAGGAGTCCTAACCAGCAGCACCTCACTTGTGCCACACTGCCCAGCCGCTCTCAGTGAGTCAGCACACTGTGGTCGAGTAATGCGAGCCCAGAGGCAGAGTCCAGTGTGCTTTGCAGGACATAGAGGCATTTCCCAAACTCGCTGAGACCTACCTTTCTATTCTCTCTCCTTTTTTTTTTTTTTTTTTTTTTAACAGTGGCCACCACCCTCCCCAGAACTTATGCCTTTCCTGGAGCCCCGTCTGCTTTTTTCCCTGCGTGTTTTGCACATGCTGTTGGTCTCTGCCATGTGCTTTGTCCTCTTCTCTGTCCAGAGCAGCCCCTTCTGACTTTTCAGTCCCTGCCCAGCTGCGAAGGCTTCCTTCACCCCTCAGGTACTTTGTACGCTTGTGTGTTGTAGTGCTTCTCAGGTCTTATTTTATTTTCTCAATCTGATTTTTAAAAATCAACTTACTTTGTTCTAATTCACAAACAAGAAAATGCACCCATTTTAAGTGTGCAGTTTGATGAATTTTGAAAAATGTGTATACCTGTGTAATAACCACGACAGGCAAGATATAGGATATTTCTAACCCCTTAAAAGATTCCCTTGTGCCCCTTCCTGGTCAATCCCCCTTACCCCAGTCCTACAAAATTATTGGTTTGATTTCTATCGTTATAGATTTGATGGTCTTTCCTGGAGCTTCATATACATGGAACACAGAGTACGTGCTTGTGTGTGTCTAGCTGCTTGCACTCAGAATGATGTTTTGGGATCCATTCATGTTGTGTGCGTCAGTAGATCATCCCTTTTCTTGATGAGCACTCTTCCACTGTGTGACTGTGCCACAGTTGGTTTACCAGTTCTTCTGCAGCTTGGGCACTTTCTAGTTTGGGCTATTATTCTTAAGCCTACTCTGCAGTACAACTGTTTCATGGGCAGATATTTTTATTTCTCTTGAGTAGACACCTAGGAATGGAACTACTGAGTCAAAGACAGGTGTATGTTTAGTTTTATATGAAAGTGCCAGCATCTCCCCCCAAGTAGCTACAGCACTGAGCATTCTCCCCAGCGGTGCAGACTCCAGTTGCTCTACCTCTTTGCCAACATTTGTTCTTGCCCATCTTCTGAATTTTAGCCATTCTGGTAGGTGTGCAGTGTTCGCTTGTTGCATTAATTTACATTCCCCTTTATCACAGTGTACTTTAATTATCTGCTTAAGAGTCAGTCTCGTCCATCAGAATTCAGTACAGGGAAACTGCAATCAGCTTTTGCTGGTTGAATGAACAGTCTGAACGTCACATGGTCCCTTTCCTCACTTCACTTAAAATCAAATAGGGATGGCTGGGTATGGCAGCTCATGCCTGTAATCTCAGCACTTTGGGAGGCTGAAGTGGGCGGATCACCTGAGGTCAGGAGTTCAAGACCAGACTGGCCAATATGGGGAAACCCTGTCTCTACTAAAAATACAAGAAATGAGCCGGGCCTGGTTTTGGGCACCTGTAATCTCAGCTACTCGGGAGGCTGAGACAGGAGAATTCCTTGAACCCAGGAGGCAGAGGTTGTAGTGAGCCGAGATCGAGTCACTACAGTCCAGCCTGGGAAACACAGCAGGACTCCATCTCAAAACAAACCAAAACAAAACAACCCCAGGACATCCTGGACAGATGATGCATTGGTGCCAGGTAAAGGTGGGGTGACTGACCATGCCAGTGTGCCCAGGTCTGAGAGATCTCTTGGGCTGCAGGACATTCAATCCTAAAACCAGGACAGTCTTGGGCAAACTAGGGTGGTTGGTCATCCAGGGAAGGTAAGGGGCCAGCATGAAGATAGCAGTGTGACATTTAGTCATAATTACACCAAAATGGGACTTTCTTTCTCTATAATTGATCTTAACTTAGCTTGTGAATCCCTACTTCTGCTTATGGTGGAAAAATTCAGTTTTTTCCAGCTGGTATGGTTTGGCTGTGTCCTCACCCAACTCTCACCTTGAGTTTTAATAATCCCCATGTGTCAAGGGTGAGGCCAGATGGAGATAATTGAATCATGGGGGCAGTCTCCCCAATACTGTTCTCAAGGTAGTGAATAAGCCTCACGAGAGCTGATGGTTTTATAAAGGGCAATTCCCCTGCACGCACTCTCTTGCCCACAGCCAGGCAGCCATGTAAGACATGACATTGCTCCTCATTTGCCTTCTGCCATAATTGTGAGGCCTCCCCAGCCATGTGGAGCTGTGAGTCCATTACACCTCTTTCCTTTATAAATTACCCAGTCTTGGGTATGTCTTTATTAGCAGTGTGAGGACAGACTAATACACCATCTCAGGGTCACTCAGGTCCTCTCAGTCCTGCATATGGTTACTTAAGGCTTGAAACAGCTCAAGATTCTCTGCTTTGCCCCTTCTCCTCTCTTCTCTCATTACTGCCCACAATGGGAGCTGCTCAGTGATATGGACCTGGTCACTCCACCTTGTGCTGTTGATTTCTATGTGTCCTGCCTTGTTCCCGGGCCCATGGGGCATGTGCTTTGTAGGAATAGTCCAGAAACTTTCCAAAACCCTTCTGTAGCTTGCTGGGGTGATTTGAACTGTGAGACTTCCCTCAGGTATCCCTCCCTCCCCCACCCACCGCCAACCCCCTTGTTGCCCATCCACATGCTCCATTGTGTAGGTGAGTTTCAGTCCAAGGTTTGCAGTCTCCTTGGCTTGAGCCTGGAAATCAACAAGTTTCTTCCTTTTCTCATGCCCCCTGCTCCCTAACTTCCATTTCTGGCCCAACCCTAGTCATCAGCCCTCAGTATTCATTGTGTTATGTGCTGGTTCAAACATGTACTTCCCTTGAACAGGAGCTCTCTGGTTTATGGCATAACCTTATGCTCCAGGCTCTTGATATACAAGGATATGTTCTAGAGTTCCAACAAGTAAAAGCAAAAATAAAACCAAAACTCTTCTCTCTCAAGTGGCAGACTTAAAAGTCAAGGTTTTTAGGATTTACATTTTGAAAAATCAGCTTGGTGGCTATGCTGGTTTCTGGACTGCAGCCTGCACCTGCCCTCCAGTCAGGGCAATGCCCGGGGAATGCAGCCTGCTGCCTCAGCGTGGGGGCAGCAGGCATAGGGGAGGATGGAGGAGGGAGGCGGCTCTGGAGTGAGGTTTGAAGGCTTCCTGGAGGTGTGTGACCGGAGATTGACTTTAAAGGGCAAACTTTGGCTAAGGAGGTGCAGGGGCTGGAAACGCCTTCCACAGATGAAACCTGGCAGAAATCAAAGCACAATGTTGGCTGTGCCTGGTGTCAGCCCCCGATAAGCAGCCTGACTGCAGGGGAGGACGTGGCTACAGGGCAGATAAGATGGAAGGGCGGGTGGGGAGGTCTCTGGGCAATTTATCTCATACCTCCCATTGGCTTCTGTGAGCCCAGGTGGGTGCCAAGGTTGGCCACCTTCCCCAAATCTGCTCTCCTATTTGCAACACACCTCTCCTGGACAAAGAGTTTTTCCTCAGCCTTCACCACCCACAGAGGAGGTGTGATAACCTCTATTCTCAGAAAGGAGACTGGGACCCAACCAAGGCAAATCATTTGCTCGAGACCACAGAGCAAAGTTGACAATTCTGTCATTCCAGAAATATTTGTCGAGTGCCCCGATGTGTCAGGTAGGTGCAGCTTGAACATTTGTTTTGTTTGTACTTAATAACATTTTCAAGAGGACATTACCTCTTTAAGTGAAAAATCTGTAAGGAGTTTCCTATCTTTCCTAAGTCTCTGTGGCACACTGATCACAATCATAGTATTATTTCTCAGGTTACCTAGAGACACACACAGATGTATGGCTTCCTGAAAGTTACCCAGGCACACACAGATGTATGGCTTTCAGGAAGCCGTACATCTGCATAGCTTCGAGGCCCAGCCTTGTTCAACATTTCACTCAGAAGAATTGCTGGCCTGATGACCAACACTGATTGTCAACAACTTAAAACTTCATTGAAGGCTCCTAAGAAAAATCAGTGACTGTGTGTGTGTGCGTGTGCGTGTATGTGTGTTGGTGTGTGTGCATAACATTCATTACTGCAAACTGGGATGGAGTGTGGCTGGAAGGCAGCCCCGAAGCAAGGCTCAGAGCCTGGAGCGGCTGACCTCTTGGGGACACTGCAGCCCTGGCCTGGCCTACTTTTCTCTTCTCCCATATCTGGAAAATGAAAGTAGCCCGACGTGTCCGGGGACCTGGCCCAAGACTCCACCCACTGGCAGCTCTTCACTTGTATCTTTTCTTATCGAAATGGGAGGTCACACCCAGTGTAAGGAAAATTCCAAGGCATTTGTCTCGACTAATGTGAAAGATGATTACATTGGCCAGAGGACTGCCAAGGTTCCCTCTCAGCTGCTGGAGTCAAGGAGTGGAAGGTTTCAAAGGGCCCTCCCTGGCTTCCCCAGGCCTGTAGTTTGTGACCGTGTCATTTCCAGAGTCAGAAGGCCCAGAGATGGCCCCAGGGAATTGTTTCTCCTTCTAGGGTGTCTGAAGAGACAGAAAGCCAGGGTAAGGTTCACTGAACCTCCAAGCAAAAATAAATGTCCAGAAGGGGCCGCTTTACTCTGAGGACATTGAATAACAACCAAAACTACCACTGATGAGCCATTTGTGCCGGGCCCTGTGCTGGAGACTTTGAACACCTGTGTTCACCCCTCCCTTATGACACTCATGAAGATATACCATGGTTGTCTTTGTTTTCTGGGTGGGAATCTCAGGCATGAGGGTTGGGGTGGCTTGGGGAAGGTGTATATCTAAGAGGTAGCTCTTATTTATTTTATTCTAGAGCTTAAGACACATTCTTTTTCAAGATAGACATGGAACTGGCAAAAAGGATTAAAAGTTAAATAGGGATAACATTATGCAAATTGATCTTATGTAAAAAAAAGGAAAACCACAAAGATATTTGAAGGCATCAATATGTGTTATGTCATGATTTTTAAAATGATGCTACCAAGAGTACTTCAGAGCTCTCAAGCTGAAATATATCTGTATACTTATATACATAAATTAAGGAATACTTACTGCTAAAACCTCAAAAATCAGAAGTACGTAAAGGAAGAAATAAAAGCTCCTTCTTCCCCTCTGATTCTAATTTATATCAAATTTATATCTCTATGTGTAGCTCAATTTGCCTTTTTAACTAAATGGGGTGATATCAGACATATCATTCCCTAACATTTTCCTCTGTTAACGACACCTAATGGACATCTATGCATGGTGCTGAATATAGAGCATACTTCCTTGAAAAATCCCTTGCATGGCATTTTATTCTTGAATAAATGCCACTTGCGTGGCATTTTATTCTTGAATAAATGCCACTTGCGTGGCATTTTATTGTAAGGTTGTGTCATAATTTATGTATTCAGCTTTTGGCTGAAAGTATCAGAAAGTGGCCCAAACTGGCTTAAACAAATTTACCATCTCATGTAACTGAAGTTCAAAGAAAGAGTGGCTTCTGAGTGGGTTCCATACTACGGGCATAGTATTTGGCATTTCCTTCTATGTCTCCTCCTCTGTGTGTTGGTTTTGTTTGAAGATTATTCCCCTTTATGGTGGCAAAATGGTTTTTGTAGTGGCACCAGGCTTTACAACCTCTTGCGAGGAAAGAGGGAGAAATGCCATACCTTAATGTGCCAAGAAGGAGGCGTGAGATTCACCCTGGTTGAACCCCAGGGTGCCGGTGTCCTCTCCTAGATCAGTGGCTACCAAGGGCCATCTTCCAAGGAAGCACCTGGACTGTACATCCTCCACAATGGGCCCTTAGAATTGGTCCATATTTTTCAAAATTGCAAATAATGTTTAAAATCCTTGTACTTGGCCGGGTGTGGTGGCTCATGCCTGTAATCCCAGCACTTTGGGAGGCTGAGGTGAGTGGATCACCTGAGGCCAGGAGTTTGAGACCAGCCTGGCCAACATGGCGAAACCCCATCTCTAATAAAAATACAAAAAAATTAGCCAGATGTGGTGGCTTGTGCCTGTAATCCCAGTTACTAGGGAGGCTGAAGCAGGAGAACTGCTTGAACCCTGGAGATGGAGGTTGCAGTGAGCTGAGATTGCGCCATTGCACTGCAGCCTGGGTGACAGAGCAAGACTCTGTCTCAAAAAAAAAAAAAAAAGAAAGAAAAAAATTCTTACACTTTACATATAGCACTGTTTACTTGGGCAATTATCTGTTTAGGATAAACTAGAAATAATATTGCTAGGCCCATAAATAGAATATGGGTTTTAAAAGTTTAACACTTTATCCTCCAAAACAGATTTTAATAGTTTGCACTTATAATAGATGTGCCTGGTTTCTTATGCCTCACTTACTGGAATATTAGAAATCTTTTAGTCTCTCCTGAAACATGGCATTTTTCTATTATCTTAATTCACATTTCTTTGGTTATTACTGATCTTGAACATATTTTTCACGTTTATTGGCTGTGCTTTTTGCTTCTTTCTTTTTTTCTTCTGTGGACTGTTTAATTCATGTCTTTTGCAGTATTTTCTCTTGGATTTGTGAGAATTGTTTATTTATTGTAAACATTAAACCTTAATTGGTAATATATGTTGCAAATATTTTTCCCTAAGTTTTCATTTATTTGCCAAACTTAGTTTTTTTTTTTTCCAAGTTGTCTTTTCTATGCAGAAGTTTTCATTTTTATGTAGCTGAAGCTATGAGAAATTTTCCTTTACCATCTCTGAGTTTAATGTCATGCTGAGAAGTCCTTCCTGTCTAGGGAAGATGTGTTCACAGCCTACTGACTGCAGGTACTTCCTGCCAGTTCTGAGCTTGAGCTGAGTCAAATGTAAACAGTTCCTGGGGCTGTGGGTATAGAAACTCCCTTTCTCCTTGGGTCTGGAATACCACAATGCCTTTTCCCTGTTCTCATTTTTCTTAAATGTTTTCATTTAATCAAGGCATTATGAGCCAGGGGATCAACTATTTGCAAAACTCAGTAAAAGGCAGATTCCCAAGGCTCTACTTCTGCTGCAGTAGGTCTGGGGCCAAAGTGTGTGAGAAAGAAAGTGTCAGCATTTATTCATTCCACAGATATTTCATGAGGTTATTCATTCCACAGATATTTCGTGAGGGTTCAAGTCATCATTCTAGGGAGCATGGATACAATATGGTGAACGCCATAGACAAGATTCTTATTCTCATGTAGCCTGCATTCTACTGGGGGAGATGGATGATAGGCAAACAAATAAACAAACTCATCTGAGCACCAAAAAGTCCAGTAGGCAAAGTGCTGACTGTGGAAAAAAAGCTGGGGTGGAAAGAGAGGCTATGACCCCTGCAAAATGGAAAAGGGGCAAGGATTTAATCATTTGTCTCTGAAAAATCTCAGTGATGAGTTCCTTCCCTACCTTCCCTCAACCTCCAGTTTAGAGGAGACTGATGATGATTGACAGGGATGCACTGGTAGCTTCTCAGAAGCCCATGTGCCTTCTCTACTGCTTTAGTCACCCCTTAATCTGCATTTTCACAGAACCTCAGTGAAATCGCTTAAACCTCTGAATACACGAGAGCCACCCTCATGGCTCTTTCTTGGATGCCAAATAGATAAAATATTGCCTCTTAAACCTATGTCTGAATTCCTCTTGCCTTTCCAAGGTAGGAGACAATACCATACTCATTTGACAGCCACCATTTATGGTCAACAAATCTCTAAGCTCAAAGAAGAGAAGAGGCAAAAAGCAACCCTACCTTATGCAGTTAAAAAAAAAAAAAAACTCCCTTTATAAAGTTTCATTCACCCTTTCTTAAAACCCTAAAATTGACGTCAACAATTCCCCTCTTTTATGATGAGAGGATGGAGGAGCAAACAGGTCAAGGGACTTATTCCAGTCGAATGTCTTGGTGGCTCAGTCCCAAGGAGCTCTGCCTCAGTAGTGCCACTTCGAATCTCATGTTCTTTTCATCTTGTCAGTGATGACCAGCACATGGTTTCTAGCTTTGCAATGTAATTTAGGATTTACTCCTTGGGTTTAGTTTTGGGACCTCTCGAAGAAGTTCAAATATTAAGAATTTTGCTAGCTGTCTTGTGATCTGTTGCTGTGTAACAACCTCTTCCCCTACCCTCAATCCAGTAAAACAACAACCATCTTCTCTTTTCTCATGGTTCTATGGGCAGTTCTGCTCCACATGATGTGGTCTGGGGCTGCAGTCCTGTGGATGCTTCTTTGGGCTGATGAGTTTCCATATGGTGCCTTCACATGTCTGGTGCTTTGGTGAGACAGTGGGGAGGCTGGGCTCAGATGGCATGCTGCGATGACTGGCCTCTCTGCCCATGTTGTCTCTGGGCCTCTCCATATGGTCTTTCTGCATTCTCTCCAGCCGGGTGGCCTATTCCTTACATGGTAGTTTGGGTCTCCTAAAAGTGTAGACATGGAAGCTGCTCAACCTTTGTGAGGTGCTGGCGCGGAGCTAGTCTAACATCCCTTCCTCTGCCCTCTATGGGTAAAGCAGAAACACCAAATTCAAGCCGGGAGGAAAACGAAGTCCCTCTTTCAAAGGCGAAAGTGACAATGAATTTGCAGCCCCTTTAAATCCACCACAATGTCCAATCAGGAGCACCCATTTTCTCATTGACCTTCTGCTAAGTGAAAAGGTAGAAGGAATTTTCACAGTGGTTTTTAGAAAAGTAAAGCAATACAGGAAAGGATTTTGCTGTCATTTAAAACATGGCCTGCTCTAGATGGAGGACCTTTTGGTGACTTCTATTTTCTTCTTCTTCTTATTTAGTAAAAAACATTTCTGCATTTCATGAAGTTTTTCAGTGCATCATTTTATAATCAGAAAAACAATGCCATTTTATTAAATATATATATTTAACTCATTAAATATCTATCTCTATATATTTAACTCATTAAATATCTAGCTCATTGAATATATATTTTCATTATATATGTATATGTATGTGTGTTTATATATAAATGTGTGTTGTGTGTATTCTTTATACACTTTTCTCTTTTTTTTGAGTTGGACCTTGACAAAGTCAGTGATGACACCTGGATTACCATGTGTTAACTTTAATCAGTTATGTGACATCCATGGGATTGGCAGGTAAAACATGTTATTGGTGGTGGGAGTTTGACTAGATGGCTTCCAAATACCTTTCCAGATACCGTATCTTCAACTCTCTGACTGCATCCAATCCAGACCAACACTTCTTTACTAAGTTTCTCTGTTAATCAGTTTGCACAGGAAAATGTTTTCATTCAATACATATGCATGATGAGCATGTTGTGACACTGGCTCTGTGTAGACATAGTGGGCATTGAGGAAATCCAGGGATCCTACCATTAGGAGCTTATGAGCTGGCAGGGAGCTATGATGATGCACAAAATTGTAACAAATGCTGAAAGAACACAGTTAAAAGAGAAATAAAATTCAAATTTAAATAACTGGTGATTATCAGTTATTTGAAAAAAAAATTCACCTCTTTCCAAGGAGATTAGATTTCCACTTTTAGAGTTCTTTATACAAATACACATATTCTGAGTTCTTGATCTCAGAACCCCATTGCATACATTGCATGCAACTGGTTTGCAAGGTTTTGGTGCACACCCATCCCACGCGTTCCTAATTGTCTACTATAGTTCCTAGAAATGTCCAGGAAGCCTAGATGACAGAAGTTAATTTATTCCCAGGGAATGTAAAGCATATCTTGGCAGATAAGAATGAAAATACAGGTTAAAGAACGAAGATATCATTGGGAGTGGCTATGAGGAGCCATTTTAATTTCTAGCATCGAATGGGTGGCACACTTGGCTTTAAGAGGATCAAACTGTTGGCAATGTATCACGGAGCTTCTCAACTGATCTGTGCCAGGGAGGGAGCAACAGTGCACATCTGAAACTTATTACAGACTAATTTCAAGTGATATTGTACTGCTTCATGTATGATGTAAGAACTTTATAATGCTTTTATTTCTCCCTTCTTGGTCTTGTGTTATTATTGCTGCACATTTTTCTTCTACATATGTTATAAGACCCACAATACATTTTTAATTTTGCTGTTTTGAAATATTTTAAATAATAAAAATATTTTACGTATGTACCCATGTAGTTACCATTTCTATTGTTTTGTATTTGTTTTGTTTTTTGTTTTTTTTTTTTTTAGACGGAGTCTCACTCTGTCGCCCAGGCTGGAGTGCAGTGGCACGATCTCTACTCACTGCAAGCTCCGCCTCCCAGGTTCACACCATTCTCCTGCCTCAGCCTCCCGAGTAGCTGGGACTACAGGTGCCGCCACCTTGCCCGGCTAATTTTTTGTATTTTTAGTAGAGACGGGGTTTCACTGTGTTAGCCAAGATGGTCTTGATCTCCTGACCTTGCGATTCGCCCACCTCATGTTTCCATTTGGTATAATTTTCTTTTTATCTGGAGGGTTTCCTTCAACATTTCTTAGAGTGCAGGTCTGCCGGTAACATTTCAGTTTATAGATGTCTGAAAATGACTTCATTTTATCTTCATTTCTGAAAGATGTTTTTGCTGCATCAATTTTTGTAGGTCTAGAATTATTTATTTTAGCACTTTAAAGATATTGATCTAGGGTCTTTTGGCTTGCATTGTTTCTAATGAGAAATCTGTTGTCGTTCTTTCTTCTTTTTTTGCTGTTCTTTGACAACTTTTAAGACTTTCTCTTTAGCATGTATTGTAAGCATTTGATTGTTACGTACCTTAGTATAGTCTTCATAGTTTTTGCATTAGGGCTTGTTGCCCTTCTTGGATCTGTGGGCTTGCAGTTACTGTATTTGGGGGGTTTGTAGCCATTATTTATTCAACATTTTTTTCTATTCCTCTTTCCCAATCCCCCCTTGGGGGACTTCCATTGCACATATATTTGGATGTTTTACCTTGTTCTACAATTCATTAATGCTCTGCTCATTTTTTCAATCTTCTTTTCTCACTGCTTAATTTTGGGTACTTTCTATTGCCATGTCTTGAAGTTTAATAATGCCTGCTTGCTTGCTCTTTCTTTCTTTCTTTCTTTCTTTCTTTCTTTCTTTCTTTCTTTCTTTCTTTCTTTCTTTCTCTCTCTCTCTCTCTCTTCTTTCCTTCTTTCCTTTCTTTCTCTCCTTCCTTCCTTCCTCCTTCCTTCCTTCCTTCCTTCCTTCCTTCCTTCCTTCCTTCCTTCCTTCCTTCCTTCCTTCCTTCCTTCCTTCCTTTTTCTTGCTCTGTTGCCCAGGCTGGAGTACAGTGGTGCAATCTCAGCTCACTGCAACCTCTGCATCCCACATTTCAGCAATTCTTATGTCTCAGTCCCCTGAGTAGCTGGGATTACAGCACCTGCCACCATGCTGGTCTAACTTTTGTATTTTTAGTACAGATGGGGTTTTGCCATTTTGGCCAGGTTGGTCTTGAACTCCTGATCTCAGGTGATCCACCCACCTTGGCCTCCCAAAGGGCTGGAATTATAGGTGTGAACCATGGTGCCCGGCTGAAGTTTACTAATTTTTTCTTTTGTAATGTGAATTTGCCATAATACAATCTAATGTATTTTCTTAAATCCAAGATATAGATGATTTTCTCTCAATTAGTTATTTTACCTTAAAAAATCTCTTTGATGTCTCTATTCAACATGCTTGATATTTCCTCTAGCATCTTGACCTTATAGAATAGTCATAATAAATGTTTTCATGTCCTTGCTTGTTAATTCTTGTTCTGTGTTAGTTCTGGATCTGTTTTGATTGATTCATTTTTCTCCTCCTGTTGGTTATATTTTCCTGCTTCTTTGCATGCTTGGTGATTTTTTACTGGATTGTAGGAATTGTGAGTTTGACATTTGGGTTAGACCTAACATATACAGAACACTCCACACAAGAACAGTGAAATACACATTTTTATCAACTGCACATGGAATATTCTCCAGGGTTGACTATATGTGAAGACATAAAACAATGCTTAATACACTAAAAAAGAGAGAAATCGTACAAATATGTTCTCTGATCACAATGAAATGAAATTAGAAATCAATAAAAGAAGAAAATTTAGGAAAGTCATGAATATGTGAAAATTAAACAATATACTCTTAAATATCAAATACGTCAAAGAAGAAATTTAATGAGAAATTGAAAATACTGTAAGATTAAAGAAAATAAAAGCACAATATATCAAGCTTATGGGGTGCAGCTAAAGCTATACATAGAGAAAAATTAGAGAAATAAATGAGTATATTACAAAAAAAGATCTTAAATGACTTAGCATTCCACTCTAATAAACTAAAAAAGAAGAGAATACTAAATGCCAGATATCAGAAGGAAGTACATAATTAAGATCAGAGTAGAAATAGATAAAATAGGGAACAGAAAAAAATAGAGAAAATCAACAAACCAAATGTAGGTTCTCTTCTCTCAAAAGATAAGCAAAACTGGCAAAGCAGTCACTAGACTGATCAAAAATTGAAAGATGACTCAAGTAACTAAAATCAGGAATTAAAGAGGGGATCTTACAGAAATAAGAAGGATTCTAAGGGTACACTATGAAAAAATTGTATGCTAACTAATTAAATAGCCTAGTTGAAAGGGACAGATTCCTAGAAAGACAACCAAAACTGGATCAAGAAGAAGTAGATAATCTGAATGGGATTGTAATGAAGAAAGACACTGAAATAGTAGTCGAAAAACTTCCCACAAAACAGCAACAACAACAACAACAACAACAACAACAACAACAACAACAAAAAAGCCCATGCCCAGATGGTTTTGCTGGTGAATTCCACCAAACATTTAAAAAAGATGAGCAGCAATCCTTCAAAAAACTATTTCAAAAAGTAGAAAAGGAAGGGACAGTTGCCAATTCATCCTAGGAAGCCAGTATTACCCTGGTACCAACACCAGATGAAAACATCATGTGAAAAGTAAAATAAAGACCAATATCCCTGATGAATATAGATATACAAATCCTCAGCAAAACACTGGACATGAAACAGAGCAGCTTTAAAATAATTATACACCATGACCAAGTTGGAATTATCCTAAGAATGCAACATTGTATCAACATCCAAAAATCAATCAATGTAATGCAACATATTAATAAAGGATCGAATCTGCATCATCTCGATAGATGCAGACAAAATGTCTGATAAAATCTGACACCCTTTCAAGATAAAAAAAAAACAAAACCCAACAACAATCAACAGAGTAGGAATAGAAGAGAACTTTCTTAACCTGATAATGGGCATCCAAAAAACCCCACAGTTAACATTAATGATCAAAGACCAATAGCTTTCCCTCTATGATCAGGAAGAAAGAAGGATGTTTACTCCCACCACTTCTATTCAACATTGTACTGGGAATGCAAGCTAGGGAAATTCAGCCAAAAGAAATGAAAGGGATTCATATTGGAAAAAACTAGCTCTTTTCTTAAATGACCTGGTCTTGTATATGGAAAATTCTAAGGAATTCACTTAAAACTTAGACTACTAAACAAGTTTAGTAAGTTTGCATGATACAAGATCCATACATGAAAATTAATTGTATTTTTGTACATTAGCAATGAAAAATTTGAAAAAAAATTAAGAAAACAATTCTACTTACAATAGCTTCAAAAAGAATAAAATAGTATAAACTTAGGAAGCGCAAGACTTGTACACTAAAAGTATGAAATGTTATTGAAAATAATTTTAAAATCGCTAAGTTAATTGAAAGACATCCCATGTTCATGAATCAGAGGACTTAATATTTTTAAAGATGGCAGTACTCCCCAAATGTATGCCAGATCTATCACAATCCTTATGAATTTCCAAATTGTCTTTATTGCAGAAATTGAAAAGCTACTCATAAAATCCACAAGGAAATGCCGAGGATGGAGAATATCTAAAACAATCTTGAAAAAAAACAAAGTTCAATGACTTACACTCCCACTTTAAAACTTACTACAAAGCAACAGTATTCAAGACAGTAGGATGTTCTCAGAGTATAAATATAAAAATCAATAAAAATAGAATTACGAGTTCAGAAACATCCCCTTACATTTATGGTCAATTGATTTCAGCAAGGATGTCAGCAATTCAGTGGGGGAAAGAATAGTCTTCTTAGCGAAAGGTGCTGGGACATCTGGATATCCACATGTGAAGAAAAAATTTGCATCTCTATCTTGTACTATACACAAAAAATAACTCAAAAAAGCCATCATAGAACTAAATGTATGATCTAGAACTGCAAAACTCCTAGAAGGAAACATAAACATAAATCTTTGTGACCTTGAATTGGACAATGATTCCTTAACTATACAGCACCAGAGCACAAGCAACAACAAAATAGATAATTGCACTTCACCAAAATTTAATCCTTTCACGTTTTAAAGTACTCTCTTAGGAAAGTGAAAATATAGCTCATGGAATGGGATAAAATATTCGCAAATTATCTGATAATGAACTTCTATCCGTAATATACACACAGCTCTGATAAATGAACAGTAAAAAGGCAACACAATTAAAAAGTGGGCAAAAGATTTGAATGGACAGTTCTCCAAAGAAGACAGGTAAGTGGCTGCTAAGCACATTAAAAGATGCTTGACATTACTGGTCATTAGGAAACGCAAAGCAAAACACACTAAGATACCTTCCCCTAGAATGATGGGATGAAAGAGGCCAGAAATAATGTTAGTGAGGACACAGAGAAATTGGTACACTCATTTATTACTGGAAGGAATGTAAGATGGTGCAGCTACTTTTAAAATAGTTTGTGGTTCTCTGAAATGTTCAACATAGAGTTGCCGTATGACTCAGCAATTCCACTCCTAGGTGTCTATGTGACATAATTAACACAAAAATTTGTACACCAATTTTCATAGCAACATTATTCAAAATAACCAAAACATAGAAACAACCCAAATGTCCATTAATGAATGAATGGACGAACAATATGTGGTATATCCACACAACGGAATATTATTCAGCCACAGAAAGGAGTGAAGTACTACCTATACGTAGTATGACACAGATGAACCTTGAAATCATTATGCTAAGTGAGAGGAGCCAGTTACAGAAGCCCACACATTGTATAATTCCATTTATATGGAATGTTTAGAATAAGCAAATTTATAGAATCAGAAAGTAGTATAGAGATTGCCAGGGGCTGGAAGAAAGGGGAATTAAGAGTGATTGCTAATGGGTGTGAAGTTTCTTTTGGGGGTGATGAAAATGCTCTGAAATAGGATAGTGGTGATGGGTGCACAACTCTACGAATACACAGAAACCCTTTGAATTGTACACTTTTAAAAGGGTAATTTTATGGTGTGTGAATGACATCTCAATAAAATTCTCATTAAAATAAGAATATATGAGAATATCTCAGAATATCTCTGAGTGTAGAGATTTTTGAAAATCCTGCAGAAATATGCTGAATTAGTTGAAACCAGCCAAGGGAGCCTGGGATGGGAGAGTTTGAATCACACCCAATGGCCTGCATCTGGTGCTCTCCCAAGATCTGTGGAAATAATCTTCCAGCCTGCAATGTACCAGGGCATCTACTGGCCTGGCTCCACAGTGGTTTCAGGCATTGCTCTACAGATGATCAAGTTTTCATCCTAGAGTAGGAATGAGGATTGAGTTACACTAACTGTAAAAGGGACAGGAAATAACAGCTCCTTCCCTGTCCTGGGGTCAGGGGTTTGAAAAGCACCTCATCTATCAGTGAATATCCAGCTTCCTGACAAAGGAAAGGGCTAGGGGATTTGCTCACCGCCACTCCCTGCTCCCCCCTCCCCGCCCCGCCCCGTTTAGAAGCCCAAGGCGAATTAGGCCTGAATGGCAACTTGATTCTCATGTGAATATCAGAGAAACACAAATGTTGCAGGCTACACTGGAAGTCATGATGACTTCAGTCTGATAGTGGATTTGGGCTTAATGGTTGAGCAGCTCCAGTGGCTTCCTCTCTTGATTACATTGGTGGCTGTGAGCTGAACTACTCAGTGTCATCAGTCATCAGTATCAATGGCCCTTTTGCCTGGGATACTTTGGAAGAATGAAAAAGAGTAAAGGCAGTTCTACTTTTAAAGAAGTTAAAACATGGGTTACAGAGCATTTTCATGTATTGTTTATCAAATGTTATCCTGCCTCAGAATACCTGGAGGGCACAGATTCCTAGGTCCCACCTCTGGAGCTACTAAGTCAGTCTATGTGGTCTAATAACCTAACACCTTGGCATTCACTTCCAGCTTTTCTTCATTTTCTCCTCTTGCCTTTCCTTCTTCAAATGTTCTCCTGTTTCTTCTTGGCTTTATAACTATCTTTGTTGCTGCTTCCTGTTTGGACGAACGGAGGCAAGATGGTGCACTTCCAGGTTCTTCATCACCATCTTTTCCGCGCGTGCGAAAATGCAGCCGGCGCCTGGGAAGGTGCAGACCAACCGGGCATGCGCCAGGTGACGTCAATCCGAAGAGACCAAGATTTACCTGGTCGCACCTGCAGAACGCCCCCGACACGCCCGTGCCCCGCCTATTGCCCTCCCACTCCCAGAAAAGCCGCTCCCGGCCTGCGTCCAGCGCGGACTTCCCAGCCCCCAGTCGGGACTGTATCAGGAACTCCGCCCGAGAGCTCACCGGGGGACTCTCTTGGCCTCCTTTGCCGGAGGCCGACAGACCTCTCCCTACCCAACTCCTTCCCTGAAGCTAGGTGACCAAAAATAAATTTGCACTTTTGCTCCTACCCTTGCCTACTTGCTGGTTCTTTTGTGCCCTCTCTGGTGGTCTTAGGAAAACAAATCACTTCCCTTCCTATACATTGCCTTAACTACATTTTAAAATCTAATCCTTTAATTTAAACATTATTTCTGGAGACATGTTTGCCATGTGGTCCATTTTGTTAGAAAAACACAAGAGAAAAAAATTGCTGATAATCTTCTCAAAAGGGATTATCTTGTTTGTTCTAAAGCCAAGGATGTATAGTGCATCTTGGAATGTTTTGGATTGAGGTGGGACATTTGCTTTCTTTTTGTTTTCAAACATCTTTAATTTACTTGGTATAAGAACTTCAGAATCAGCATAAAGTAAACGTAGTTTCTTAGGAATAGTGTCATGATAATTCCATGCACTCAACATGAGGTAGGTGATAACAAAAGTGGTGGTTTTCCTGATTTTTCTTATTCAGCCTCCATTACACAAAACAAAACAAAACAAACACCCTGGAGACAGAGATTCCTATTATGCCATAGTATTTCTCTTTCTCTCTCTTTTTTAAATACTTCAAGTGAGCATGCCATCAGCAGGGCTGTCCTCACTGAGCTATTTGGTGCTGGGAGAGGTTGTAGACAGTTGTTTGGTCAGTGCGAATGAGAGCTGATAGCCTCGCTGTAAGGCTGTCTGGCTGGGTACTCTCAGAGATTGTTAACAGTTTTAAAAAGTTTTCTAATCACTAACCATGTTAGGAAACCGGGGCTTTGTGTATGAAGAACAACTTCCTCTCAGGGACTGTACTCAAGCCTGAGGTTTGGACCTCAGCCAGTTCTATGAGCGAACAGGAGCAATGTCAAAAACATCAGGATTCCTGGTCATGAGGACCAGAGGGGGCCACTCCCAGGGATGGTAAGCGTCTGTAGGGCCGTCACGTGACTTTGCACCCCTGATGCTCCACAGAAAGGGATTTTCTGCACCCAGCAAGTGCTGACTGATTTCCTGAGGACACCTAGTTCTACTCTAAACTCTAAGAAGTTCTAGGGCCACATCAGGAAAGTGAGATTCATGCCCTGACTCATTTCCACACTTCAGAGGACACTTTCTTTGAGTGGGTGTTTGGGAAAAAAATGCAAGGTAGATGTAATTCTCCTACCCATCAGCTGATGACTTCTACCGACAGTGTCTAGAATAGAACATTTTTTTTCCTTTTGGGTAGCTACCTTCTCCCCAGATGGATGGTGTGTTCCGTAAAGCATGGAGGCATTTCTGGGTGAAATCATAATATTCCCTTGTGTGTAATCCTACTAGCTCCCTTTCATAAAGTAGCTGGAAGGTCTGAGTGGTCAAGAGTAATCCCTGAGCTGGTCTTGACACAAGCAGATACGGGCTCTTCCATCCTTGGGTCCCTCTGGTCTGACACCTGATGACACACTTAGGCGTTTTCCTCAAGTACCTAAAACTATAGTCAGTAGGTACTTAGAAGCAATTACAAGCTGTGCTAATGCTTTTTAAAGGTGGAAATATTGGCCAGGCATGGTGGCTCACACCTGTAATCCCAGCACTTTTGGAGGCCAAGGCAGGCAGATCACGAGGTCAGGAGTTCAAGACCAGCCTGACCAACATGGTGAAACACTGTCTCTACTAAAGATACAAGAAATTTGCCAGGCGTGGTGGCGGGTGCCTGTAGTCCCAGCTACTCAGGAGGCTGAGGCAGGAGAATGGCATGAACCTGGGAGGCGAAGCTTGCAGTGAGCCGAGATCACACCACTGCACTCCAGCCTGGGCGACAGAGCAAGACTCCATCTCAAAAAAGAAAAAAAAAAAAAGTTAGCTGGGTGTGGTGGCACGCACCTGTAATCCCAGCTACTCGGGAGGCTGAGGCAGGAGAATTGCTAGAACCTGGGAGGCAGAGGTTGCAGTGAGCCGAAGTCATGCTGCTGTACTCCAGGTTAAGTGACAGAGTGAGACTCCATCTAAAAAAAAAAAAAAAAAAAAAAAAAAGGTGTAAATAGCAATATGTGCTTTAGCTGAATATTAATTTTGTTGTTTTTGCCCTACCATTTAGCTCTGTGGTCTTGATCAAGGTCTCATCGCGAATCTGAATCTCTCACAACTCTGAATCTCAATTTTCTGGTTTGCAGAACTAAGACATAGCAGTTACAATGTGACGAGGAAATGGGAAAGGTCATACAAAAACCCTAACTGAAAAATCAATTAATATGAAGCTCAGTTAAACTAAAGACAGCCTATTGACATCGTTCGCGCATTTCCTCCTTGGTTCCCAGGAACTCTGGAAAAAGAGGCATTTGTTCTAAACATGGAAATGCAGCAAAATGATGATTCTCTTGGTACCATGCTAGAGCATTTTCTAATAAGCTGGCCTGGTGGTCTGGTTTGACACAATCAATAACTTAAATAAATACACACAGGGTACAGCCCTGCAATATTAGAAGTTACTCAGAATCAACTGATAGTAGTAAAAATTCTAGTTGAGAAATTATCCCCAAAGATGATATGATTTTATCACCCTGTACAAAGTTAACCAGTCTTACACATAATATGGATCCTTTCAAACTTTTAAATGAAGTATAATGTACATACAGAACAGTGAACGCATCATGGGCAACTAAATTAATTTTCACAAAGTCACATTTTGTGAATATGCTATGATTTATTAATACATTGTACTGCTGATGAACATTTGGGTAGTTTCTAGTTTTTGGCTAATAAATATAGGGCTGCTATGAGTATTATTGCATACATACTTTGGTTGACATTTTGACTATTTTCTGTTGGTCTTGTACTTGTGAGTGAAATTACTGAGTCATAAGATATGTATTTGTTCCTCAGCAGTAGTTACTGCCACACAGCATGGTTCTACTCATATATACTTCCAGTGGGATTGTTTGACAGTTCCAGCTGATGGAAATCTTTACCAACATTGAATATTTTCTCTTTTTCATTTTCACCATTCTGGTAAGAGTGTCCTGAAATTTCATTCTGGCTTTAATTGAATTTCCCCAATGGCTAATGAAGTTGAACACTTTTTCAAAACTTTTTTGGCCATTTAAATATTTTCTTTCATTAAGGATTGGTTCAGTCTTTTGTTTACATTTCTATTGGATGACCTAGATTTTTCTTACTGATTTGCAGCGGTTTTTAATGCATTCTGGGTAAGAACACTTTGTCAGCAATATCTATTGCAAATACCTACTTCAACTCTGTGGACTGCATTTCATTTCCTTAATGGTGTCTTTGGATGAACACACCTTGAGTTATCAATAGTCTTTCTCTGATTATTAGAATATTTTGTGTCTGTTTTACAACTATTTGCCTACTCCAAAGTCACAAAAATTTTCTCCTGTGCGTTTCTTTAAAGGCTTTATTGTTTTACTTTTCACATTCAGATCTGCAGACCAACAATTAAGATTTGGATATGGTATTAAGTAGTGGCTCAAGGTTCAATTTTCATTTCTCCATTTGACTATCCAGATGATTCAGTGCCATTTAGAGAAATGAATACTCTTTTCTCTCTTCACGTCAGTGTTGTGTTGGGCATAAATCAGGTAACTATGTATGTGTGTGTGAGTCCTTTTCTGGACTGTTTACTCTATTGTATCGGTCAGTTTGTATAAATTTTCACTGAAATGCTGTCCTAATTACTATAGCCCTAATATAAGATGATATCTGGTAGGATAAGTCTTTACTATTCCTCAAGATTACCATAGCAATTCTTTGCATTTAATATTTTCATATGAATTTTAAAATCACCTGTCAATTCCCACCAAATACCAACAGCAATTTTGATTGGGATTACAATTAATTTGCAAATCAATTTGGGAAGAACTGACATCTTTGCAACATCAAATCTTTCAATTATTGAACATGCTACAGTATATATCTCCGTGTATGTATTTTTAAACTTCTCTTGGCCATTTTTATAATTTTTCAGTGTAGAAAACTTACTTTTTCATATTTTCAGAAGAATCACTGTTTGTGGCAGCAATAGCTTTATTTTTAGGTGGTTACTATTTTTAGTGAGATTGTACACGATGTAATTTTTGAAACATTTCATTTATGATTTGTTTGTTGATAGAAATAAAGGTGATTTTCATATTGACCTTTTATCCACAGACACTGCTAAACTCGTTTATTGATTTTAATAATCTGTACATGCTTGTGAATATTCCAGAAAAACAATCATGCCATCTGCAAATAATGGCATTAATTTTTGAAGGGTGGTTTCACTGGGTAAGATTTCTTAATTGACAGGTTAGTTTTCTTTAGGTGCTCAGAGTGTGTCATTCCAATGCCTTTTGGCCTCCATACTTTCTCATGAGAATTCAGTTGCTAATCACATCTTTGTATTTCCTGTATGTGATGGGTCATTTTTCTTTAGTTGCTGTCAGGATATTTTCTTTATCATTGGCTTTTAACACTTTGATTATTATGTGCTTTCTTTGTGATTATTCTTTGTTAGGTTGTGTTGAGCTTGTTGAATATGTAAATTAATATTTTTCACTGTTTGAAAAGTTGTCAGTCATTATTCCTTTAAATATTTTCTACCCCCTTCTCCCCCTCCTTTCTGGGATTTTAATTACATATATTTTGGTAGCTTAATATTATTTCACAAGTCTCCAGGGGCTCTGTTTATTTTTCTACAGTCTTTTTGTCTTTGTGATCTTTTAACTGTGTAAAAAACTCACTAGTTCTTTTTCTATCACTAATCTGCTCTGGGAACTACCTCATAAATTTAAAAATTCCAGCAACTGTTCTTTCCAGCTGTTTTTAAACGTTATAGAGCTTCCCTTTCTCTGTCAAAGATTTTATATTTGTTCACTCATCAATATTTTATTTAAAAAATTATTTGAACGTGTTTCTCTTTACTTTTTGAGCATATTGATGTACAACATCTGGACCTACTCAGAGTCACCTACATTTTTGAAGCCCATATTTTTTAAGACGTAGAATTCTAGTTTTGCAATTATTTTCCACTCACACATTAAATATATTATAGGTGTATCTCAGAGATATTGTGGATTTGCTTCCAAACCACAGAAAAGTGAATATTGCAACAAAGCAAGTCACAATTTTTTTTTTGGTTACACATTGCATGTAAAAGTTACGTTTACACTATATTGTAGTCTATTAAATGTATGGTAGCTTTATGTCTAAAAAACAATGTACATATCTTAATTAAAAATACTTTTTCACTTAAAAATGCTAACAATTATCTGGGCTTCAGTAAGTTGTCATCTTTTTGCTAGTGGGAGATCTGCCCTTGATGCTGATGGCTGCTGACTGACCAGAGTGGTGGTTGCAGAAGGTTGGGGTAGCTGTGGAAATTTCTTAAAATAAGACAACAATTAATCATGCTACAGTGATAAACTCTTCTCTTGTTGAAAGATTTCTCTGTAGCATGTGATGCTGTTTGATAGCATTTTGCCCAAATTAGAACTTCTTTCAAGATTGGAGTCAGTCCTCTCAAACACTGACATTACTTTGTCAGTTCAGTTGAGGTAATATTCAGAATCCTTCTGATATGGTTTGGCTCTGTGCCCCCACCCAAATCTAATGTCAGATTGTAATTCTCATACATCAGGGGAGGGACCGGGTGGGAGGTATTCGGATCATGGGAGCTGTTCTTATGATAGTGAGTGTGAGTTCTCATGAGTTTTGGTGGTTTAAAAGTGTGGCATGTTCCCCCTTGCTCTCTCTCTTTCTCTCCTGCCACCATGTAAGATGTGCCTTGCTTCCTCTTCACCTTCTGCCATGATTGCAAGCTTCCTGAGGCTGCTCCAGCCATGCAGAACTGTGGGTCAATTAAACCTCTTTTCTTCATAAATTACTCAGTTATTTATAGCAGAGTGAAAATGAACTAATGTACCTGTGTTGTCATTTCAACAATGTTCACAGCATCTTCACCAGGAGTGGATTCCGTGTCAAGAAATCACTTTCTTTGCTCAATCATAAGAAACAACTCCTCATTCATCCAAATTTAGTCGTGAGACTGCAGCAATTGATTCCACCTTCAAGCTCCACTTTAAATTCTAGTTCTCTTGCTATTTTCACCACATCTGCAGTGACTTCCTCTACTGAAGTCTTGAACCCCTTAAAGTCATCCATGAGGGTTGGAGTCAACTTCTCTCAAACTCCTGTTAATGTTGATATGTTGACCTCCTCTCATTAACCATGAATGTCCTTAATGACATCTAGAATGGTGAATCCTTTCCAGAAAGTTTTCCATTTACTTTGCCAGTTCCATCAGATAAATCACTATCCATGGCAGCTATAGCCTTACAAAATGTATTTCCTAAATAATAAGAATTGAAAGTCAGAATTACCTCTGGATCCAATGGAAATTGTGTTAGCAAGCATGAAAAAACATTAATCTTTTTTTTTTACATCTTCATCAGAGCCCTTGGATGACGAGTTCCATTGCCAATGAATAGTAATATTTTTACAGGATTTTTTTTTTTTTTTCCTGAGCACTAGCTCTCAACAGTGGGCTTAAAATATTCAGTAAAGCATGCCGCAAACAGATGTGCTGTCATTCAGGCTGTGTTGTTAAGTTTGTAGTGCATAGGTAGAGTAGATTTAGCATAAGTTTTGAAATGAGAAATGGACATTGGCTTCCACTTAAAGTCACCAGCCGTATTAGCTCCTAATAAGAAAGTCAGCTTGTCCTTTGAAGCTTTGAAACCAGACATTGACTTCTTTTCTCCACTATAAAAGTCCTAGATGACATATTCTTCCAACAGAAGACTGTTTTGTCTACATTGCAAATCTGTTGTTTAGTGTAGCCACCTTCGTCAATGACCTTACCTAGATCTGTGTAACTTGCCGAAGCTTCTACATTAGCATTTGCTGCTTCATCTTGCACTTTTATGTTATAGAGATGGCGTCTTTCCTTCATCCTCATGAACTAACCTCTGTTAGCTTCCAACATTTCTTTTGCAGCTTCCTCACCTCTCTTAGCCTTCCTAAAATTGAAGAGAGTTAGGGCCTTGCTCTGTGTTAGACTTTGGTTTAAGAGAATGTTGGGTCTGTTTTGATCTATTATTGACACTACTGAAACTTTCTCCATATCAACAATAAGTCTATTTTGCTTTCTGATCATTTGTGTGTTGACTGGAGTAGCACTTTTAATGTCCTTCAAATATTTTTACTTTGCAGTCACAACTTTTCTAACCATTTGGTGCAAGAGGCCTAGCTTTCATCCCATGTTGGCTTTCAACATGCCTAACTAAGCTTCATCATTTCTTGTTTTTTATGTAAAGTGAGAGAATTGTGACTCTTCTTTGAACACTTAGAGGTCATTTTAGGGCTATTAATTGACCTAATTTCAATACTGTTGCAGCTGAGAGAATAGAACGGAGAAGAGAGATGGGGGAGTAGCTGGTCCGTGGGACAGTCAGAACACATACAACATTTATTAAGTTTGTTGTCTTATGAGTGTGGTTTGTGTCACCTCAAAACAATTACAATAGTAACATCAGAGATTGCTGATTGCAGATCCCCATAACATATAATAATAATAATAAAGTTTGAAATAGTTTGGGAATTACCAAAGTGTGACACAGAGATATAAAGTTAGCACATGCTGTTGGAAAAATGGAGGTGATAGACCTGCCAGGTGCAGTGTTGCCACAAACCTTCAATTTGTAAAACAAAACCAAACTCCCACAATATCTGTGAGGCACAATAAAACAAAATGAAATAAAATGAGGTCTGTTTGTACCTTGTTGTGTTCTAGTGTTTACTGTTTCTATCAAGGAGACAGCTGTAAGTCTTCCGCTGAATGACATATGCCTTTGTTTCCCTGACTGTTCTTAAATTGTTATGTTGTCTTTGGTTTTCAAGTGTTTTATTAAGATGGGTCAAGGTATAGTTATCTTTGGTTTATCTTTTTTTTTTTTTTGAGACGGAGTCTCGCTCTGCCCCCCAGGCTGGAGTGCAGTGGCGTGATCTCGGCTCCCTGCAAGCTCTGCCTCCCAGGTTCTTACCATTCTCCTGCCTCACCCTCCCGAGTAGCTGGGACTACAGGCGCCCACCATCATGCCTGGCTAATTTTTTTTTATTTCTAGTAGAGACAGGGTTTCACCGTGTTAGCCAGGATGGTCTCGATCTCCTGACTTCGTGACCCGCCCACCTCGGCCTGCCAAAGTGCTGGGATTACAGGTGTGAACCACTGCGTCCAGCCTATACCTTTTTTTTTTTTTTTTTTTTGTAATTTGGCCTTCTAGTCCTTTGTTCCCTCCTTCATCACCACCACCACCTACCATGGGGAGTTTTGAGTACAGGAACCTAAATCCCCACAAAGGTTCTATGTTGGGGGTATGTAATAACACATAAGTCCATCAGATCAAATATTATTTTCCAACCAAGTTGGAATTTGCTAAGTCCCATGAAAATGTGGTTCACCAGTTTTGAAAAATGTTTGGCCACTATCTCTTCAACTGTTGCTTCTGATTTGCTCTTTCTATCTTCTTCTAAGATTAATTATACATATATTAGACATCTTGAGTATATCACACACATCTCTTACGCTCTTTTTATTATTTTTTCTCTCTATGCATTGGTTTAGATATTGTCTGTTAATCTACTTCCACATTCACTAACCCTGTGGTCTGCTGTGTTTAATCAGCTCTTAACCCGTCAGCTGAATTTTCACTTCAGCTATTATATTTTTCAGTTCTAGATTGTCTATTAGATTCTTTTTTGTAGATTTCAATTCATTGCTGGTATTTTTTGTCCTTTTACCTATTTAGTTCATGTTTTTCCCCATCTTCTTGAGGGTATTAATCACAGTTATTTTACAGTCTTAATTTGCTAACTATAATTTCTTAATTATATGTGAGTTGTTTCCATATTCTGCTTTTTTCCCACTAATTATTAGCCATATTCTGTTGTCTCTTTGGTAAGTTTTTAATTTTGCCAGACAATGTGTATGAGAGGACAATAGAGGCTTCAGCTAATGTTATTATTGAGCAGGGAGTCTCTTCTTTTCTGTTCAGCAGATGGAATGAGGTATTGGTAAACTCAATCTGACCAGAATTTTCCATTTTACAAAAACAGACTAGATCTTGGTTTACTTGTGTTTCTCAGTCGAGGCTTTTCTGGGCTTTTCATAGAGAGAATGAAAATTCTCTCTTGTGAATCTCTCTTGCCTTAGTTCCAAGAAATTTGTGGGAGAACCAGATATGCCCTCCAGAGATTCACAGTCCAGATCTCAAGTGATCAGTCTCATAGAGATGAAAAATCTGGCAAATGTTTTGATGGAAAACAGGTTATGTGCTTGAGGCAGGGCTTCTTCTTCTAGTAGATTTTTTGTTTTTTAATTATCAATCTTTAACAGCATCTTGGATAGCCTATGAGTGTATGAACTTGACAAGCATTGCCTCTATGGTTCACAGTAATTTCTAAAATACATTCACTTTTTTGGCCATTATCCTCTGAAAGCTGATTTTGTAATCTCAATAAAGTGGAAGTGGATTTTATAATCTTGATAAAGTGGAAATTAACAAGGCAGTTTCATGAATAATGTATCCTTTTTTCTCTTTTTGAAAATTATACATACTATTTTGCATATTTATGGAGTACCTGTGATACTTTGTTGCATTCATAGAATATATAATAATCAAGTCAGAGTATGTGGAGTATCTATCACCTTGAGTATTTACCATTTTTATGTGTTTGGAACATTTCAATTTCTCTCTTGTAACTACTTTGAAATAGACAATATACTGTTGCTAACTATAGTCACCCTACCTTGCTATCGAATAGAATTTATGCTATCTAACTGTAGGTTTGTACCCATTGACCAAGCTCTCTTTATCCCCGCCTTTTACCCACACAGCCTTCCCAGCCTCTAGTATCTATTATTCTACTCTCTACCTTCATGGGATTAACTTTTTAAGCTCCTATATATGAAGAAGAACATGCAAAATTTGTCTTTCTGTGTCTGCCTTATTCCACTAAATGTAATGACTTCCAGTTCCACTCATGTTGCTGCAAATGACATAAAATCATTACTTTTTAATGGCCGAATAGAAGGTTTTTGATTTGTAATAGCTTAAAGCTTCATGAGATTTTACTCTGCCGTTTCCAGAGCTTCCACGTCCTTCTCCAGCTACCTACACTACCCCAGAGCTCAGGAAATCCCTATTTCGCAAACTCATCATTTGTTTGAGATCCCTCGATCGAGTTTTTGATTGTCAGCGTTGCCCCACATAACCATTAAAAACTTTCCTGGTTTCTCTTTTTCCAGCAGAGGTCCTCTGTCTGGGTTAAGCCAAGTCTTCAGCTTGCAGCCAAAATTGGTAATGTTGGCAGGGGGGCGGGAGGCTGGCAATCATCAGTTCTTATCTTAATCAGTGTCATTGCCTCTTCTCTGAAAAAATTTTTTCCCACTCCTAGTAGTTTCTTAGCTCTTTGATTCTTAAAAAAATACAGCTTCTTCAATGTATCCATGTACTTATCAATGAAATCCTCCCAAGAAGCAGAAGCTCTTGAAAATCTTATTTTGATATTCATTTCCTGACTATATAATCTATGTTTCTTAAGTGCTCTTTAAACTAACTCTTTTTGGGATGTTTCCCTATTCATTTCCTCATTAATGAGCTAAATAACACTTTGGCCTGTTCTAAACATAACATTGAAAATTCTATTTTGCACACCTCATATAAACTCCGAGAACAGGGCAAAGGGAATCACGTTTATGACACTAATTCTTCTAGCAGTGAACTCTTGCTGAAGAGGTTTGGAATTTACTGGCAAAACAGGGGTGGTAGGAGGGCAGCAAGAGAAGAAAGGATGGGGCTGGAGCCATGTCCAAAGGAAGATGCTTTTCCACTATCTAGTTTCATGACTATGATTTTTTTTTTTTTTTTCCCAGCCAGAGGAAGTGCATCTTGTCTATAGAGGTTTACTCAGGATTAAGTGAAATTTTACCACTCACACAGTGTCCTTTCTCATTGCCACATCATAAACCAGTCTTTCCCCTGAGTCACACACATACAATCCTTGCCCAGCAAGTCATGATGGTGCCGTGTGTGTATGTGATAGTGATGGGAAAAGGATAAAACATAACACTCAACTGTGTTATGGCAAAAAGAGATTGCAGTGATGGTAAAGAATGCAGGAAAGGAAGCCAATTTATCTGTTAGGAAAAAACTTCCACTTGCTTATAAATTCTGTTTCCTCTGATGAAGTTTCACTATAAAATGTTTTCTTTTTCTTTAAATACAAGAAGATGAGAGGACATTGATGAATGAAAAATCTTTACGTTAAAGGATACTGGAAACTTACGAAGAATAAATGTAATGTATAAGACCCCTATAAGGCCTTAGGTTGAAAACAACATGCACCCATGAGCTTGCTAAGTAATTTGAGAAACAGAACATAATCGGCATCTTTGAAGTTTTCTCTATACTTCTCAGTCTATCTCCCTGCTTCCCCCCAGAGATAGCTACTCCCCTGAACGTTAGTGTTTTTATAGTGTTAGCATTTATGTTTGCATGCAAAAAACATATTATTTTGTTTCATTTAAAAATTTTTATAAAAATAATGCACTGTTCTTCCTTTTTTCATTTTGTGTTTTGTTTTTAAGCTACATTCATGTTGATGTATGTAGCACAACTTAGTTTTCACACCGTGTCCTATTCAGTGGTGTGATATGTACTGTAATTGACGCATTCATTTTCCAGTCAATGGATTTGGGCGCTTTCACTGGATTTTTGCTTTTATGAAAAATGTTTCTCTGAGGGTTCTTGTACTGGCCTTATAGGGTGTGTACTCATGGTATTCTTTAGACAAAGTATAAGCTGAATCTTGAGACAGGCTCATGTTCATATTGTTTTCCAAAGTGGTTGCAACGGTTTCTATCACATCAAACAGTTTCTACTTGTTGCCAACATCTAGTTTGTTAGACTTGAAAGTTTTTTGCCTACCTGGGAAATGTAAAATAGTTTCTCATTTGTGTTTCTAATTTCCTTGGGTTTTTAAGTTAAGTATCTTTCCATTTAGTTATTGGCTTTTCAAGTTTTCTCTTCTGTGAAATGCCTGTTTTTGTCTTTTTTGTCTATTTAATAGTTATTTTTTCTCTTCTTAACTGATTCTAGGCATTCTACATTTTTGTGTTACTAATTCTCTGTAAGTTATTTGTGTTACAAATATTTTCCTCTTCTGGCTTGTCTTTTATTTTTTTAAATGATGTCTTTTGGTGAGTAGAAGTTTTTAATAATAATGTGGGCAAATTTATTAATCTTTATATATTTTTAAAACCTTTGAGTCTTTTAAAAGCTTTCAATTTTTACCATCCTGATATTCCCTTATTTTAGATAAATATATTCTTTTGTATTTTATTCTTAAAGATGGGAAGTTTTGCCTTAGTATATGATTCATCTGAAGTGGATCTTTTTGTTTTTTCTTTTCTGCAAGGGATGAAATAAGGAACTAATTCTGTTTCCTCAGCGTGTGCTTTGCCAGTTGTCCCCAAAATTGTTATTGAACAATGTGCATTGCCACCTCTGTCATGTGCTAACTTTCCATACGTATTTGTCAGGAGAGGAAGCTTTACAATGGAGTAGCAAAGCTTGAAATCTCAGTGACTTTGCACAACACAAGTTTATTTCTCACACTTGTTAAGTCTGAAGTTGGTCATTGGCTCTTTTTGGTGGTTCTCTTAGAATGGTGACTTTATCGGGGATCTGGGCTGTTTCCTTCCTGCAACCCTATAAGCTGGGAATTATTTCCTTCCATAGCTTCACATATAAGAGAAAGATAGGGATGATGGAAAGTCACATGAGCTCTTAACTCTCCTGGAGCTTGTGGCTGGCCCCAACCATAAGCAAGGGAGGCTGTCAAATTTGGGGAGCATGTATACATATTTAATGACCATTTATTGTCTCTGCCATATAAGTGTGGGCCTCTTTCTGGTTTCTTTATTCTGTTCCTGGTCTATTTGTATATCCTTGCAACAATTCCTTAATTGCTAAAGCTTTGTAATAAGTTTTGATATCTGCTTGTACAAGTCCCTCATCTAGAAATATTGGTGAAAGAAAAAAGACTATAAAATATTAGGAATGAACAGGGATATATAACTATGGACATGGCAACATTTAAAGATAAGAGAATACCAAGAGTGACTATAAGCCAAAACATTTGAAATTTTAGATCAAAGAACAAATTCCAAGGAAGACATAATGTATCAAAATTGACTAAAGAAAAAATAAAAAATCTGAATAGTCTCATATAATATTAAACATTTGATTCATATTATAACTATCCTACAAAGAATAGTTTGTATAAAGAAAATAGAATAGATTCTACAAAGAAAGTATTTTACCTAAATGATATTTGAGTGAGTTCTACCAAATATTCAAGCAACAGGTAATGTCAATCTTATACAAAATTTTTAGAGGATAAAAATTTCAAAGAAACACATTCTAATATATTATATGAAGCTGGAATATCATTAACACCAAAACTAGAAAATCCCAGTATAAGAAAATAATATTGTATTTCAACCTAGAGGTACAAATCTTAAAATAAAATACAATTATCAGTGTATAACCTGTGGTGATTTTAGAAAGATGAGAATCCATGACCATGTTATGATTATCCTAGAAATATAAGGATGGTTTAATCTCAGGCCATTTATTAATATTGTATAACATATATAGAGTAAGGGAAAAACTGATATTAATAGATGCAAAAATAGTTTTTTCATAGTATCCAATATCTATTCTTGATACTCTCTTGGGAAACCAGAAAGAGAGGATGTCATTCTTAATCCGATAAATGATGTCTACTGAAAACCTAGAAGTAAATCTCATACTCTATAAAACACTGGTTCTCTTTAAATCAGGAGCAATATAAGAATTACTATTATCAATTATTTTATTTAATGTTTTGCTGGAGTTGCTGGCCAATGCAGCAAGATAAGAAAATAACAAAAGTAAAAAACACTGTAATAAAATGAACAGAGCTATTATTATTTGAAGATAATATGACCTATCTACATGGTAAACCCACCAAAAAATGCTTGTTTTTTACTGTTGAGAAGCTGGGTCATATTCGACAGTCAAGAATTCTGGAATAAGTTTTCATCAAATCCCTATTGAACTGCATAGTATACACTGCACTGAAAAGTATGATTATGAGAGCCAGGTAATAGCGTAAAAACTATTTGTTAAGTCAAAAGAGATTACAAAGATATATGTGCATAGAAAAAAAGAGTAGATGGGAATATTGCTTAGTGCTAAAGGGGGTTAGGTGGCAAGATCATGAATTAATTTTCCATATATTCTTTATGTCCCATATCTTCTGTGTTGTGGCTATATTTTTTATAACAAAAGTATTTTTAAAATTTGTGCTAATGAGAACCTTTGGACTCTTCCTGCAGATTTAGTGATGCTTGTTGACTTGTGTCAGAGAGTCGTTGAAGACAATACAGTTCCAACCTGACCTTTAACTGCACAGTAAGTCAGCCACATTTATTGGGTTGTGACTCATATTTGGAACCTGACATATAATGAATACCGATAAGACATCATTTTACCTTATGAAACACAATAACTTCCTTATTCACTAAAATAACTGAAAATGGCACTGCACCCAAACTTCACAGAAATGTACATTGAGGCATTGTGATAGAGTAAAACAGAAGAAAAAGGAGTTAAACACAGTCTGTAGATCCAAATCCTAGTCTTGGCTTTCCCATACTAGGCTTGGTTTCCTATTTCAAAATGTGAATAGTGAGAAAGTGCCCTGTTTATAACATTGATTTGTCATGAGGGCAAAACAAAGAACCCCAACACTGAACCCCAAATTAGAGGGCCTAGAAGAGATGGTAGAAGCAGTTTCCACTGGATGTTCATACTCGTCCAAGTGGCCTTTGTTTGAGTTCTTCCAGGGATGGGGCAAACACTGTCTCTGCATTGCTGAGTGCTCAATGTATTGTTACGAAGACCTTTTTCACATTGGCCTCCTGGACGTCTACCCCATTGCCTTCGTTCTGTCTCTGGGTTAGGGTACCGTGATTCCTGGCATGGCCTGGTGGCTTCCAGGTGTACGGATATCAATCTTCTTAGCCTAAGGGCCCGTGGGAGAGCCTAGCTGGTCTTCTTTGGCCATGAACAGCCTTTGTTATTGTTTTCTCTGCATGCCATGACAGGAGCGTGTCTGAGGGCTTTCTCCAGTGTGACCCTCCTTCGTATCAGAAGGTACACTCCCACTGGGGCAGCTAAGCACACAGCCTCCTACCACACATGATTCACTGTGGACGTCTTGGTCAGTCAAGACTCTGGCATTTGTTTGGTTTTGTTTTCCACCAGTGCTTTGCTTTTTCATGTGCCTTGTCCTGTACTTAACAATATGAGGTTAGGGAAATAGGAATGGGATTTTAGATTTGTCTGTGATAAATCTCACGATGTTAGATTTAGCCTATGGTTCTATCTTAATGGCATCTTTTGGGATCCTGGTTTGCTCTCTCAGTGAATTCGCAGTCCATTTTAACTCCAGGATTCCCAGGATGTGGTAAGCTGCCTGCTCTGCCCTTCAGCTGTAGAAACCTGTTCTGCGCTTCCTAGCTCCCTCCCCAGCCCCTGGCTTGGCCTCGAGGCATTCTCCTTTCCTGCATTCATGGCCTCCAGGAATATTACCACACACCATCTGCACATCATCTGGTTCTTTTGGCCAATGCTCACTTGATCATGTTTTTTTGGCTTCAGTTTCCAGTTCTGCTTTCTAAATTTGTATTTGCTTTCTTTGGAAAGTGTATTCCTTCTTCCCTACCCTCCCTCCTTTCCTGCATTCCTCTGCTCTGTACTCTCCACAACTGAAGAGTGCCATGACCATGTCCATGCCCAACCTGGCTGCCTCTTTTCTGGGAGGAGAGGTCAGCTCCACACCTGAGAGCTAGGATGGAACCGAATACCTGGAACTGAGCCTGAGGCTTTCCAGTAGAGCACACTTTTCAGATTGACTCATTTACCATTGAGTATGGGTGTTTATACATGTATCCAACTCTACTAACCATATTCTTCATTTTGCTCACAAGACAGTTGTTTGCAGATACTTACATGAAATTCTGATTCACTAAGTTTACAGCATTTAACTGTGGTAATCTCACCATCTAACAACACCATCAAACAAAAGATTGCGTGAGCTTCACCAGACCTGGCTTGTTTTTAGTCAGTTCATGCTTTTCCCTTGGCGATCGTGGCTTCATTAAGTGCTGAAAGACTATCCCTGTAATCATTCATCTAGAATATTTCCCATTCCCTCATCTGTGCTTGCAAAATCCCTTAAACTTGGTAATGGATGTGGAAGCTGTCTGTCTGGAGGTATGAAGAATTAAGGGATGGCATTCTCCCCAGAGGTTTGATAGAAAGCTGAAGACACTGTGCGGTCTGGAAGAGTCATAGGGATGATATGAATTGTTCATGTATCATTGCCTGCAACAGGAGTATGATAAGAAGCCAGGCACTCAAGCCAGATCCTTAGGGCCTGACCACAAAGGTTGCCAGTGGCCATCGGGGATGGCATGGTTACTTTTCTAGTGTAAAGAGACAACGGTTAAACTAACAGAATGTGTCACTGGAAAGCATTTTGAAGATCAGGTCAATTAGTGCTCCCCGTGTTAATGTGCACACAGGTCACCCAGGAAGCTTACTCAAATATAGATTTGAATTCAGTAGTTCTGGGGTGGGTCCTAATGTTCTGCATTTCCATTGTGCTCCTTGGTGATGCTCTTGGCTCATGGGCCACACTTTGGGTCCCAAGAGTTTAGACTATACTGTTTTATTTTGTTCTGTTTTATTTAGTTTTTTGTCAGATGTAGAAACTGAGATCCAGTGAGGTGAGGTGACTTTCCCAAAGATAAATAGATGAAGTTAAAGCTAACTCTTTAACCCAGGTCTGCTGGTGTCCAGGTTGGTGTCTCTCTAATTACAGAACTGCTGGACTTAGGAAAGCAGAAGTCTCCTGTGCTCTCTTAATGATCTGTAGCATGTTGAGGGGGAGCCAAGGTTAGATTCTAAGGATGCACGTACTTGCACACACATGCACACACACACACATGCTCATGCACACACGTGCACACATATACTGAACGTGCTTCTTCCTATTCTCCTTTTTCAGTTGGGAGGTATAAGAAACACATAGATTACAGCCACATTGGAGACATTTATAAATACAAATCAATTCTGAATGTGTAAACTTTTCCATAAGAATGTTATGGGAAAATACTGAGTTATTTCTGACCTTTTATGTATAAACACAGACATTCTAGAGTTCGACAAAGACCACGTTACTGATAAAATTGTATTAGAATGACGCCTTCTGATACTTTAAATGTTAAAAGCTCTGGGCTTGGCTCAGGGAATTCTAGACTCTAGCTTTCATAAAGGACCCTAGAGTTTGGGAGATTATCCATTAACTTGTGGTATTGAAATTTTGTTGCCAAATATGACTATTTGTTTTCCCTGAACTCTGTAGGGGAATAATACAGCTGAGAAAACCCAGGCAAAAGTGCGTGTGTGGGTGCATATGTGTGGCGTGTATGTTCACACATGTTAACTAAACAGTGCAGATTCCTCCAATTTTTCTCCTTTTTGAGAAGTGGGAAGGAGGAAGAGAGAAGAAATTGTCTGGAGTGGAAAAGAGGGCCGGAAAAATCCTTGAACTAATAATTTGCCAATTAATCCAGCTGCTTGGTAATAGCCTGGAATTGGAAGGTCTTTGGGGTGCTCTCTGGAAAGGGTGCCAGGAAGTATGAGACAATGGCTGCTAGGGACTTGCACTGTTCCTGAGAAGACCTGTTGTCAAGTAAATTGCGGTGGATCCCTGGTAACACTTGAAGAGTAATGCAAGCCTGGGCTCCACCTGGGCTCCACCCCTGCCTGACTAAGGGAGCTTGGGGAAAGTACTTACGTAATCTCAATCACTTTCCTCACCTGTAAAATGGGCCTAAAGAATTTAAATTTCCATGCAAGTCAAAACCATAACGAGATATCATCTCACACCGGTCAAAATGGCTATCACTAAAAAGTCAAAAAATAAGAGATGCCAACAAGGTTGCAGAGAAGAGGGAAAGCTTATATCCTGCTTGTGGGAATGTAAATTAGTTCAGCCACTGTGAAAAGCAGTTTGGTGATTTCTCAAAGAACTTAAAACACAACTACCATTTGACTCAGCCATCCCATTATTGGGTATATTCCCACAGGAATATAAATCATTCTACCATAAGAACATGATGTTCATTACATCACTATTCTCAATAGCAAAGACATGGAATCAACCTAAATGTTCATCAGTGGTAGACTGGATAAAGAAAATGTGGTACATATACACTATGGAATATTATGCAGCCGTGAAAAAGAACAAGATCATGTATTTTGCAGCAACATGGATACAACTGGAGGTCATTATTCTGAGAACTAACACAGAAACAGAAAATCAAATACTGAATGGTCTCGCTTATAAGTGAGAGGTAAACACTGAGTTCATATGGACACACAGAAAGGAACAACAGACACTAGGACCTAATTGAGGGTGGAGTGTGGGGGGAGGGTGAGGATTGAAACTACCTCTAGGGTACCATCCTTATTGCCTGGGTTACAAAACAATCTGTAGACCAAGCCCCCTGAATACACAATTTCCCTATGTAACAAACCTGCACAAGTACCCCTGAACCTGAAATAAAATTAAAAATAAATAAGTAAATGAATACATAATTTAAATTTCCTTGAAGAATGCCTGGCACCTATAAGTGCTCACTTTTGCTATCTCCGTTATCATCACAGAGAGAAGGCACAGGTTCAGAGTCGGGAAAATCACCCCAGGATGCTTGAGTAGGGGTCTGCTTGAGCAAATGGTGATGAAAACTGGAAAGAAGGGGAAGGAGCAAAGAGGAGGTGGGCTGTGTCGTGCTGGGTGGTGTCACATTGACTAGGGTAAGGAGCGGCAGTGGCAGAATTGAGGCTGCAGAGCATTGACGCAGAGGTTTGAGCAGTGCCTCTCAGGGTCAGCAGGCGGCCCATCCAGGTGAGCACAAAGGGTTCTTGGAAAAGGTAATGGAACAATGACAGGAAAGTGTGTGAGACCAGATGTCTGTGGGCTTTGAATGCTGGAATTGGAGGCGTGACTCTTCCTCCCTACACTGCAGATTTTTGAGTAGCATTGTGATAGGCTGGACTCGGTATCATGTTGAGAATGTTCATCTGAATGCAGGGGACAGGAGGGGGTATGAGAGAAATAAAAGAAGAGTCAGGCCAGGCGCAGTGGCTCATGCCTGTAACCCCAGCACTTTGGGAGGCCAAGGGGAGTGGATCATCTGAGGTCAGGAGTTTGAGACCAGCCTGATCAACATGGTGAAACCCCATCTCTACTAAAAATACAAAAATTAGCCAGACGTGGTGGCGGGCGTCTGTATTCCCAGCTACTCGGGAGGCTGAGGCAGGAGAATCGCTTGAACCTGGGAGGCAGAGGTTGCAGTGAGCCAAGATTGTGACATTGCACTCCATCCTGGGAGACAGAGCAAGACTCAGTCTCAGAAAAAAAAAAAAAAAAGAGGAGGCTTGGCAGCACCAGCTCTCCTAGGTGGATCTGGTTGCGTTTGTGGAAGCCGGAGGCTCCGGCTTTCATCTCCATGAGCTGAGGGGTGATCAGTGGTCACCTTCCCTTCAGGGTGTGGTGAAGGGAGACTTCCAGAGTTCTCAGCGCACATGGCAGGGGCGGTGGGCACCATGAGAAGTGGCCGGGATCTAGGACACGAGCCGACCTGAATCAAGAGTCCTGCAGCATGGCCTGGGCTGCCTCTAGGGCGACTGCTCTCAGGATTGGGAGGTAGGCAGAAGGGGAAAGCTTATGCCACTACAGGCCTGGGACTGACTGGTCAATACTCTGATGATGGGAACATGATAACGAGCTGGATTCAGCCAGCAGAACTTGTCCAGGTTCAACACAAAGTCATGAGAGGAAAGCACCAGCTTCGGGAAGCGTGAGAGGTTACTGTGCAGTAGTGGGTGTTTGTGCAGTAGTGGGTGTTAGTGTTTCTTAAGGATCTGGCACGTTTGCTGAGTGATTCTGGCTGTCTGCCTGGCTCTGAGCTTCCTGTTCATCATTCCCCAGATGTGTCATGGCCGAGGGATTAAAGGCCTCAGAGGCTGTGACACAGCCATCTCCAAAACCCCACTTTCTCCTTCCTTTGAGCCTCCGCACCAGCTGGGGCGTCTGGCAAGATGTGAGCTGTCACTCTGCTGCAGCACAGACCTGAATTAACAACTCTAGCCAGGGCTGACTTCAAAACGCACTTTCGTTTTTAATAACCAACATCAGCTCGGCAGGCTTCAGTTGGGAAAAGAGACCTTGTCAGATTACCCCGACATTCTCCACCTCCTGGGAGGCCAGCCATTCCCAAATGCCCCAAGGATGAAGAACGGAGACGGTAAGATGATTAATTGCACTGCAGGTTTTTTGTTTCTGCATTTTTTTCCCTCTTTTTTTGGGGTTTACTTACACGTTAATGAGGTATTTAGGAAAGACAAACGGAATCTGATAAAAGGTAATGTTATGTTGTGTTATGTTATGTTGTTTGTTGAAACAACATTTTAAGGATTTCTTGAAGTTATATGTGTATGTTATACAGAGCGTATGTGTTATCTGTATGTGTTATACAGAGCGTAGACGTGTTTAAGATGTGTTTATGAGCCACATTAAGAGATCAACTGTGATTACCTATGGAAGACTAACTATGAAATATATGGGAAATATGCTTTATAACTGTATATTACTTATAAACCACAAATAGTTACCTGACTTTTGGTATGTGGTGAGAGATGTGAAGTGAAAGGCGTTGTAAGTGAAGTCGTTTTATAAGACTGTTATTACTGTAAGAATTGAGACTTGTTTTATCACTTTCCATTAAGCTTCTACAATGTTAGAGAGGCATAATCTCACCCAATGTTTGGCTGAAGGTGCTATTTTTTATTTATTTATTTATTTATTTATTTATTTATTTATTTATTTATTTTTGAGATGGAGTCTCACTCTGTCACCCAGGCTGGAGTACAATGGCACGATCTTGGCTCACTGCAACCTCCGCCTCCCAGGTTCAGGCGATTCTCCTGCCTCAGCCTCCAGAGTAGGTGGGACTACAGGTGCGTGCCACCATGCCAAGCTAACTTCTTGTATTTTTAGTAGAGACGGGGTTTCACCATGCTAGCCAGGATGGTCTCAGTCTCCTGACCTTGTGATCCACCTGCCTCGGCCTGCCAAGTGCTGGGATTACAGGCGTGAGCCATCGCGCCCGGCCTGAAGGTGTTATATTATTAACAGCAGCCTCTATTTGTTTCATTTAAAGGTATAATGCATTGTATTGGCAAAACTTGTATACGCTTTCTTCCATAAGGACTTCAAAGGTAATCTTAAAAGCCTGATCATGTTTTATTCCCCCCTCAGAAGCTTTGCCAATGTTGCACCTACAGCTGTAGAGAAGACCGTGCACTCTCAGAGGGGATTATAAACATTGTCTTGCATTTTTATCCTTGATCTCCATAATTTATCCTTGATCTCCATTTATCTTTGATCCCCATAATTCCTACTGATAGTGTTGTTGTGCATAAGAATGAGAAAATGGGACTGAACCTGAAGGATTAAGGAAAGAAAATAACAAAACAAAAAGGAGAACCAAATGAAGCTTATTCAATTCAATTTATAACTCCTTATTGCTTATGTAAAATGTGAATTTTTTGTTGTGTTGGTGAGGGTGTGAGGAGTGGATGGTGGGGAAGGATGCTTCAAAAAATACAGCTAAGGACCAACTGGTTTGGTGAGTCATGGCATTCACCTGTGAGACAGCTGGAGAACAGTGACGTCTGTGTGTGTGTCTGTGAGTGTGTCTGTGTGTGTGCATTCGATGCAGGAGATTGGTGTTTACTGTAAATGTGTTGATCCGTTAGTTTAGTTTGGGTGAGTCTCAGTTTCTACTGAGTAAATCTTTAAAGCTCTGAAATGATATTAAACAAATGAATGCAAGCCAAGGATAGGACCAGGAAAATGGAGAACACTGTCTTTATAGGTACAAGTGTCATGGACTTGGCATGAATATCAAAAGTTGTCCAGAAAGAACCAAGAAAACTGCTTGAGATGAATTTGATCTGCCTAGTGGTAGTGATGAGTTTAAAAAGATTCTTATGACCTTTACTAATGCTACATGCTGTTGTTAATCATTGAACTGATAAACCCAGTTGGGCACAAGACTGTTAGTTTACTTAGGAGGAGAACTTGACACGAGTGCTCAAAGAATAGTGAAGGTATACTTCTAAAATACGTCCTTGAAACATTTGCACAAACAGCACAAGCTCATTGTCAAGAATAAAATTTTAAAAAATACATAGAGATAATAGTAAAAGACGAGAAGTAAAAACACACCACTGTGAGATAAACACTGTTCACATTTTGGTAGGTACATTTGTCTCTGAGTCCATTTACAGTTTGAAGAAATATACTTGTACTCTACATGCTATTCGGTTGTCTGCTTTTACCTCACAGCAATGTATTACGAGCATCTTGTCATGAGAATGAATTTTCGTTTACAAAAGCTTTTCCATTTCATTGCATAGATAGTTTATTAAACCCTGTTGGCAGGTGGTTGATTGTTTTTCTCTTATTAACAGTACTAACACCCTTGCAGCTAAATCTTTGCATCTCCTCATGAGTTTTCCTTGAGATAAATCCTCAGAGGCAGAATTGTAGGGGTCAAAGAGCATGGGCATTTTAGAAACTCTAGATCCCTGCCGCTAAATTAATCCTAGGAAAGTTTTATTAATTTACATGCCCACCAGCACTGTGTGAACATTTTCTAACACTCTCATCGGCATCGGGTTTTATAATTTGTTGAAAAGTGTACTACTCTGATAATAGGCAAAGGTATATTTTGTTGTCTTAATCTGCCTTAAGGAAACCCTTTGCAAAATCTGCTGGCTTCCAATTCTGCCCCTTTGGGTTCAGCCTCTCGTCTTTTTTGGTTACTCATTGCCAAGGCAGTCACCTCTTACAATAACTTCTGCCAACCTAATTTCTGAGGACTTTGACTTCATTTGATGTCTCTCAGAAAGTCTGCTGAGAGAGCGAGAGAACAGGATGCTTCTGCTCTGAATTTTTACTGATTGAGTAACCTGGGGCAAACCTCAGTCTTTGTGATTTTGTCTCCTTTTTAGCTATAAAATGTAGAGAGAAGGCCTGTGCTAGGCACCTCACAAGATTGTACTGGGATTATAAAGAGGCAAGATAGAGGCAAGCTTTTTGAATAGTAGAAAAGTAAAAATGCAAAATGGCATTATTATTATTGTTGTTACTGTAAAGTTTAGTGATAAGTCTTGCCTTCTAAAATATATAGTTTCTGGAGAGCTGCATGCCGAAATTTTGACGTCTTCTAATTCTAAACTTGGGAAGTGTGTGTGTGTGTATGTGGTGTGAATAACATATTTCTATGTTTCTTGGTTCTTAGATTCAGTAGCAGTGTTTGGTGGGTTCCAGCAGTGCATGGATACATTTTAGATTAAAAAGGTTTCTATTTTGTTGCTTATCTATTCCATTCGCTTGCAGGAAAACCAGCCATCCCCCTCCTGTAAGATTCTCATCATCCATGGGCTTTGCTCAACTCCCCAGTGGACTGAGAGCTCCTGAAAGACAGGGGCCGGTTTCATGTGTATACCTCTCTCCAGGGTCTGCTTTGGGGTCTGACACCCACAGGGGGGATCAATCAATGTTTCTCAAATGAGTCAATGTAAGGGAGGTAGAAACATATTAACCCAGTTCTGTGGAGAAAGGAATATTCCAAAAAAGAATCCCAGAAGATTAAAAAACACAACCTAAATAGAGCTTTTCTAGGGGCAACTGGTTATTTATTTAGTTTAGTATGGGTGAGTCTCAGTTTCTACTGAGTAAATCTTTAAAGCTCTGAAATGATATTAAACAAATGAATGCAAGCCAAGGATAGGACCAGGAAAATGGAGAACACTGTCTTTATAGGTACAAGTGTCATGGACTTGGCATGAATATCAAAAACTTTAAGGAGGCGTCGATTTTCACTCTGACTTCCCAGCTCAGTGCTGGGCTGCAAAAATCAGGACCACACTGACATTTAGTCATGGTTTGAACTCGGCACTGAATAATAACAATAAAAACTAATATGTAATACAGCACTTAGTAGGTAGGAGACCTGGTTTTAAGTACTTCTCGTATGAAATAATCAGTACTATTATTTTATTTTACAGATTAAGAAACAGAGACACAGAGAAGTGATTTGCTAGGGTTATACCAGTAGTTAGTGCAGAGTTGGAATTACGATGCAGACAGGCTCACTCTGGAGCCCATGGGTCAGTGAGGGTAGATTGGACCGAACTTTAGAGACAATGTCACATGGGTTGAGGCCACTGGTGATGTTTGTGCTGTTTATTTGCACATGACTACCGTTTATTGAGTCACCTACTAAAGGAACATGCACTCTTCTGGGTTCTTTAAGTATATTATCTTGAATCTTTCTCACAACCTTGAAACATTATTCCAACTCTAGGTCCAGACAAGCTAAGACCCTGAGAAGTTCAGTGAGTTTCCCAAAGCCGCGGGCTAGTGAGGAGAGATCCATCAGCTTGCACCAAGTCTCTCTGCCTTCTGAGCCCCTGAGCCACGCTGGCCTGGACAACGGAGTGCTGGTTTACTCGGTTCTTCCATCCCAAGGTGCTGAGAGTCCAGTTCTACTGCATTTGGATGTGTTGAACCTGAAAACTCAGCCACAACAACCCCTCAACTTGGGGATCAGGCAGGGCTCAGCCTCAGCTTCTCTGAACCCACATGGGCCAATGTGAAATGGATTTGATTTTTCAGAGCAGATCCTCCCTGGCAGGACCATCCAATTTATCACACCAAACCAGACATGATGGACGTTTAGAATATTGAGAGATATTTCTTTATATTTCCTGTCTATTGACCCTCCATATCTGCAGCAAGGAACTCCAGAGAATGTCTCCAAGGAGGCTGGGATGGAGTATGGTGAGTGCTAGCTTGGGAGCCAAGGACAGCTTCATTTCTCCTGGGTAACTTATCTCCCTTTTCTTTGCTTAGTGTTTCCAGTTATAAAACGGGGAAAGGACTATAATATAAAATGGAATTTTACTTTTTTTGGTTCAACTTTTCCATATGATTTTGAAACTCTTTAATGTTTTTGAGCAGATGACATGTGGTTTATTTGCTTTTGAAGGGGTAACACAGTTTAAAAGGTTCTTCAGGGACGTGTCCTTCTCTTCCCTTTCTGCAGACGCTTCTTTCCCTCTTCCTCACCAATAGGTGAGTCTGGTTAATAGTTTCTAGTTTTTTCTTCCACCTCTTTCATACTCATAGTGTGCACCTTCTGTACCTTGATCCATGACTGTATCAAAGGAGGTGCATTTTCAGCCTCTCAGTGGACATTTAGGTTGTTTGTAATCTTTTGTTATTTCAGCCAATGTCGCAACCAGTAACAGCCTGCCCTTGTAATTTTGCAGAAGTGTTTACAAGTTGTTGGTTAAATTCCTGGAAGCAGAATTGTGGGGTCAGAGGCTGTGTACACTTGTGATTTCGATACATATTTCAGAATTACCCACCCCCACCCTACCAGGTTACACCAATTAACATTCCCACCAGGAATGTTTGAAAGAATGCTTCTCCATGTTAGCAGGCTTCTCAACAGTGCCTGCTAACAAAATGGTTTTTATTAGACTTTGGCAGTCTCAAAGGAAAAAGCTGCAAACTTAGTAAGTTTTCTGAATTTTCCTATCTCATATCATGACCCACGCAGTGTCAGCCCCATTGTGATCTCTTGTGGCAAATACAACCACGTTTGACATGTACTTTGTTGACTCAGGTTGGGCATCTATTCAATTAGTTTAAAACCATTTGCAATCACAACTTTTTTCATTTGATGATTGTGTTTTGAGACTTTGCTGTGGGTCCAGTCATGGGATGGCACACGGGTGAGTGGACCCCACCAGGGTTGCACGAAACAGCTAGGCAGCCGCAGGAGTTGGCACCCGTGTGCTGAGCACTGTGAAACACAGAGATGACAGGCTGCAGAGACAACGACTAGGGAGCCGTGATCCACATTAGCCCGGTGATTGGGACTGTTCGAGGTGAAGCGATAAGGTCTGAGGCATGAGAAGGAACCAGCCAGACAGAGGGCAGAAGAAGCAGATCATAGAAGCCCAGCATGAGGAGCAGAAAGCAGCTCTATGTATGGCCAGTGAAGAGAGTGGAAGGGAGACCAAGGTGAGCCGGAGACACAGGCAGAGGCCAGAGGATGGGGGGCATTTAGGGCCATAGTAAGGAGTTTGGCTTTTATTGTGAGTTTCAGGTTGACTTTAGTCATGGGCTGGGAAGATGGTGCCAAGGTCTGTAAACTCTTACCTTATAGATGTAAATGCCCACCTGAATGACACCAGGGAGGTGTGGTTCTATACACAAGCACCTGTCAGACTATGTTGTATTTGCCACAAGAGGTCACGATGCGGCTGACATTGCATATAGGGCTGGCGACCAGAACACTGTATCTCTTGGCCAGCCTTGTCCTCCGTGTGAGACAAGTGGAGACATTTTACGAAAATACATTCTACGTCTCTCCGAAATAAAACTCAGTTTATAAAGGCCTTTCTCATTCATTATCTCATGCATTAATAAACTGACTGATAATTTTGACAGATTATTATTGCATGTCCAACCTGTGCTAAGCCCTGTGCTAAGTGCTGGGGATGGTGAGAGGAAGAAGGAGTGGAAGGGGAAATAGAAAGATGAAGAAAATTCAGAGCAGCTTATAGGCCATTTGCGAGATAGAATCAAATGTCAGCAATGAGAAGGAAAGCAGGAAGGGGATGGTGAAGAGCACCTAGCCACCTCTAGGTTCTGGACCAGAGCACGGGTAAATCTGCCCCAGGGGCCTGCTTGGTGCCAGGGAGTCCTTCAGGGATGGGGTCTCAGGAGAGAGCTGCAAGTAGGGCTTCTCTGACATCCTTTTCTCCAGGTGTACGTGGGGTTATCTTTCTAACTTGAGAGGTAACCAACTAAGAGCTTTCCTCAGGACCACTGAGTGGGCAAAGAGTAGAACTGGAACTTTTCCTCCCAACCCTGAAATCTGAGGCCGTGGCTCTCTGTGCTCAGAATAGAACAAAATTCCTGAAGCCCCACCACCCGGGGAAGGCATTGAGGAGAGTGTCTCTACTATGCATCATCTTTCATGCTGGCCACCCTGGTTCCATGATGATGAGGCTGCTTTGCTTATGAGTCTGGAGTGTTGTCACGGCTCTGGGGAAGGGGTGTGTATCTACCAGTCTTAGGGTCTTGGAGACTCTAAGCCCAGAGGTGCTTCCATTGTGTGAAGAAACACAGGAGACTGAGACAAAATATTGTTGATAAGACACTCAGGCCCGTTTTGGAGGCAAAACTGTCATAAACAGTCATTTGTGGCCAGCACAGGGTGGGGATTAATGTGTGTGTGTGTGTGTGTGTGTGTGCAAGTGTGAGTGTGTGTGTTGTGGGAGGTGTTTGAGGGAGGTCTCAGGAACTGCTGGCCCTGAGGAGGTACTGATGGATCAGGTTTCCACGGACACAGGAACATCTGGGCAGGAAGTGGGAAGACTGCAAAGTCAGCTCACCCTCTTCAGTGAGCTTCACCTCCCAGTCCAGGGAAAGGAGGGCAGGGCTTGCTTCTGAGAAGGGACTTCTGGTGAATTCCAGGTGCTCAACGCAGACAGAGTTGCCCCAATCAGATGTAACATGGGATGGGGGTTGTCAAGTGCTCATGCCAGGTAAAAGAGGCAGCAAAAAGTGTGTTTACCATAGAAAAGTCTAGAAATGTAGTTATAAAACTTGAAATGTGTCTGTGTTAATTGTAATGGAAATAAATACTTTAAGATTAATAGATTTTCTTTTTAGGCTTTGGGTTTTCCTTTATCTGTGTACAATAGATTGAATATCTGTGTGTCCCCCAAGCCACCACTAAATTCCTATGTCGAAACCCTAATCCCAGTGATGGAGTTAGGAGGTGGGATGCTTGGGAGATGATTAGGTCATAAGGGTGGAGCCCTCATAAATGGGATTAGTGCCCCTATAAGAAGAGGTCAGAGAACTAGCTAGCTCTATTTCTACCATGTGTGGATACAATGAGAAGTCAGCTGTCTGCAAACCAGAAAGTGGGCCCTCACCAGACACTGGATCTGTCAGAACCTTGATCTTACACTTCCAGAACAGTAAGACACAAATATTTGTTGCTTAAGTCATCCAATCTGTGATCATTTGTTACAGCAGCCCAGGCTAAGACACTGTGTTCAAGCAGCCGGTGACAATGGTATGACTAAGGTTTTTACTAAGTTTCAGGCCTGTTTCCTGAATCAATGAACAAGGGAATGAGCCATGGCTATAGAATAGGCTCAAAGCACATTTGTGTCTTTTGTGGAAGTTTGCCTTCTTTTATCCTTTGGGGAGAAATTGTTAGCGGTGAATGTGCTTATAAATTACCCATCTTTTCTCCAAAAATGCTGAACGTCTTAACCATGAGTCTCTTCTTGTCTGAGGGAGGCGGTGTTGCTTTTGGTGACCAGAGCCGTTCGGTCATGTACACCAATAACATATTCCAACATGGGCCACAAAACCAAAACATTCCAAAGCCATGATTATGCTCCCTGAATATTGATGTGGCTTCCCTCATTCTATTCCTGGAGTTAGTGAGAAGGTAGAACTTGACTGGAAATCCTGGAACATTTTTTCTAGACTTTTCATTGCCTGCGATTTTATTTGCTGTCTCCTTGGTCTCGCTTGCCCTGCTCTAGGCTGATTGGCAGCCAGTCTTGGAGGGTGCACCAATGACGCTCAGCCTCCTCGTCCTGGAGCCCAGGTACCCACCTCATCTGCTATTTTAGAACCAGCCAGGATCAGCAGCCATCCGTCTCCTCCCCACGATGTCTGGGAGCTTTACACATTGCCTGTGTTCCTTACACAGGCTTTATGATTTTTGATTTGTCTCTAAGGAAATTGAGGCTTAAAAATAGCAGGTGAGTTTCTTCAGGTCACGGCAGATCAAAAACAGAGTCAGAATTTGAACATGGATCTGTTGGACTCTCTCAGCTCTGTACACATCATTGTGCTGAAATAGTAAGGAACATGAGGAAGGGAAACACCAGTTTATGGAGGAGCTCTTTCTCAGATGTCCTTCAAGCAGTCATATTTGTTCGGGCACTGGCTTTTGAGTTCATTCATATCAAGCATGCCATTCAGGCTCTCTTCTGCCACTTCTATGAGTTATCCAAATTGGTGCATGGTACCCATAAACTAGTTTTTAAAAGAGATATGATTACTGAAATGATCAGTATATAATATTGAAGCCCAAATTAATACAAATGAAATGCATATCACAACTTCAAATAAACTAGGGACTTTGTAGGTGGTTCTCTGGAATGGTTAAACACACCGCGTGCAGTGCGTGGGGAAACTTGGTTTCACAAATAGTGTCAGCTGTCTGCTAAAGAATCTGGAAAACCACACGCGAGGTTCACAGGGGTTCTTTCCTGGAGGGAAAATATGTGATGATTGTCAACAGTGAGGGAATGTGTACTGGAACTTACTTGATTTAAAAAGTCTCATGTGAACCTGCCATGACAACCTCTTTGAATAAGTTTCCCTCAAGGTTTAAGCATTTCTCGAGATTAACACAGTGGGTTTCTGGACTGACTCACAGGGAGAAGGGGGGGGTTACATTTTTGCTATTTTGATAATGTGGGAAATTACACTTGGTATCACTCACTGTGCTTGAATCTTTATCATCAACCTCAAACTCTGGGATTTATGTAACTGCAAGATCAGAACTCTAAGCTGCTTTTTTTCTCCAGCTGAAATTTATTTTAAGTTGGTAAGGAAATGTGATATATATATATTTTTATATATAATATATATGTATATATATAAAATAAATATATGTGTGTGTATATATATATATAATATATATGTGTGTGTGTGTGTATATACATATATAGAACCTAGGCTCATAGGAAGGTAAAAAATGCTTTGGATTGGAGGTAGAGGCAGACATTTATTTCAGTCTGGAACTGATGTCCAGATTGTAAACTATTGTTCTAGGGAAACCTAGTGTGTGTGAACATAAGCCTCTGGAGTTGAACTCTCTTTCTTGGCTGGGCCCCAATCCACCATGTCAGTGTTGAAAGTGGACATTGCTGCTGCCTCAGTGACATACAAATAGGGGAAATGTCTGCTGAATGGAATTACTCTTTGTCATCTAGGCCAGTAGTTGTCAACCTGGCTGCATATTGGAATCACCTGGGAGCCTTTTAAACACTGGTGCCTGGATCCTAACCCCAGAGGTTCTAATGTGATGGGACTGCATGTGGCCTGGCTTTTTAAACTCCTTAGGTAATCATACTGTGCAGTTAGTGTAATGTGGGTTGAGAACCACTGACCCGAGAAGTAGACAGTCACCGAGTCAGTAAATTACCCAAGTAAACAAGAAGCTGGTTAGACCAAACCTGTCCATAGTGATTGCCAAATCTGCCTGGTGGGGGAATTTAGGACTATTTCCCCAGAAACCTTTGTACTGGAAGTTATCAAGGGCTCTCTACCTAGTAAGTGTGCTTTCGATTTTTTAAGGCACTGTGAATATAAGTTGTATAAACATGGCCACTTTCATTTATTTGGCAAATATTTAAACATCTTCTCTGTTCAAGCTGTACTCAATCTCAGCCTACTTTTAAGCATATTAACCAAGCAGCATGGGAGAGAACTCAAGCAATAGAGAGTAGGGGCTGCAGAGTGCCATCGGAGACGGGGAGATGAAAAACCTCAAGGTTTCAGAGCAGGGAGAGATAGTTGCCTGTTTCTCCTTGTTGGAGGGGTGGGAAAACCGTAAAGAAGTGGTGCAGTATTTAGGATAGGTGTTGGAGGGGAAGAAGGAGGAAGAAGAGGGCTTGAGCTGGAGGAGAAAGAAGGATTGTATTCTGGGCAGAGGAAACTGCATGAGCAAGAAAAGAGGTAGAGATTAGGGAAACTTGCAAGGAAACTGATACATAGTAAACATGGGCCCATCAAAGGCAAGGAGAGGGACATGTTCCAAAAGGTAGGATCAAGGGAGATTGAGGAGCATCTGGAATGCTAAACTGAGTGGTCTGGGCTTTGTTTGGGAGGCAGTGGAGTCCTGCATGGCAGGTTTTGACATCCAAGCTTGCAGCAAACAGCAAGTAGGAGCTTGCTCAGGAGTATTTATATGGCGAATCTGGATTATTTCGAAGGAAATTGTGTTTTTATCTCACTGTGTGGCCCATGTAGGTTGCATAGTTGCAGTATCCTCAGCTTTGCATTGACGAGGTGGGTGAGTTGCCCTGAGTTGGGATGGTTCAGATGTCCCCCAATGCATTGCTGCCTTCGACATCTCTCTGTTTCTCTAGCTTCCAACACTTTCTTTGTCTCTCTTCAACCACCATGCTGAGAAAAAAGTTTAAGAGCTTTTCTTGTTCCCCCGCATAATCTTGGCAAGTAATAACAGTGAACCCTGAAGACAGAAAGAAGTGTGGATGTTCGGAGACTGGATTGCTTAGCATGGCATTAAAAATTTTTGGCTGTGTTGACTCTCAAGTAAATATGGTAACTGCTTTTGCTTTTCCTTTTCAAAATACGAAGACAAAATTTAAAGGAAGCCAGATTTTGGCATAAATGGCTGACTCTTCTGCAAATAGCATTTCTGGATTAATTTTATTACATCTAATTGCTCTTGCATGTATTCTGATAATTTTATTTGTAATAAAGTTCAGAAGTGCTGTTAGTGATTAGCCAAAAAGAAGAGTAGAGGGAGGTCAGCTTTCGCATAGTTGAGATCACTTTTTCCAAGTCTGATTTTAAACTGGGTGGTTTGTACTGTGTTAGCAACGTTAGAGGATACAAACAACCATAACAACAAAACAACAACAGCAGCAGAAAGGTCATCCACCCGTGCTGAAAACCTCCTTCCTCTTGGGTTCATTTTTCCTTCTAGTGGGGGAAATGGTGAAATTACATTAGCACTTTCTACTCTTGGTCCTACTGTCTTCTTTATGACCTGGTAACATTTTCCTAGATAAAATTTGCATGTCTCTAACTTCTCAGTTCCACTTCTTACCGTTCTCATGTTTATTCATAATTCCATTGTGACGTGTTTGGCTGAGTTTGAAAGACTCTCATGATAAGTGGGGAAGGAAAAGATGACTTTTGTAATAAAAGGTAATGCTTAATGACATGAATCTGAGACACATGACTAAGTAAGAAAATAAAATATTGACGTCTTTGTTTTAAATATTGGGTAACACCATCTCATGTTTATCCCTTTTCTCATCAAACCGCATGTCCAGTTTTGGATTAGGAAGACATTCTTACTGTACTTAATGGTACGCCTGCAATCATGGTGCCTCCTCTGTCTGTTTTTGGCTTGACCAAACAACAACGCAAAGCCCTGAGTGCCAACCACCACAACAAGGACTTGGTTTGTATTCATCCATATGCTTGCACTTCCCCCAAGGTGGACAATGTCATCCCCATGAACAGATGAGGGAAGAGAAGCTGATGAAACACAGCTGGAAAGAGCAGGGTAGGGGGTCACTGTGGGCCTCTCCCGTCAGTGATTTGTTGCTGTTTGTGGCCTCTGCAGGCATGGACGTGTCCTGTTGACATTACAAAATAAAATGGATGCAAATATTATTGTTTAGTGTCTTCCAACTTCTTGGATCCTTAAATAGCTGCCAACCTTTCCCTTCAGTTATTTCTGTACACAAAGAGCTATTTCTGAATATCCGTCCTAACTTTCTTCTGGCCTGTTCCCTGCATATTTATTTATTCCAGTGAATCTCACCCGTTCCAAAGAGAACTGGAGCAGGCTTGTGGCTTGTTTAGATGTGGTCTGAGTCTGTGCGGTCCCCTCGGGGAGGTGTACTAAGGATTTCTCAGAAATGGTGTTTGCGTGTGAGGGAACCCTGCCGAGCAGAGAGCGTTTACATTGCCCAGTGTTCCAAGTGCTTGAGTTTCCATAGTTACCTTCGTTTATTAGGACCTTGGAAGAGTACCAACACTGTGACTTCCTGGGAGTTTTCCGTCAAAATCAGCCCTCTGGCATGGTGAAGAATATGTTTGTAAAGGAATAAGAAAAAATATATATGATTTTTCTAAATATATATATATAGGAAATATATATAGGAAATATACATCTATATACATGTTATATATAGATACATAATCAAAATATATATTTGATTTCTGGCCCTGGTTCCCAGCACAGAGCTCCTAACTTCTCGGAATTTCCTGGGTGATGGGAGTCTTTTGTTCTAATGAGGCTCCTGGGTGGAGACTGGTTACTAGAAAGAACAGATTAGAAGCTTGGGAATTTCAGGCCTACTCCCATCCTCTGGGAAGGCCTGGAGGCTGGAGATTGAGTTAATGATCAGTGATGCTCAAGTAACAAAGTCTTGTAAGAATCCTTGGACTCTGGGGTTTGGGGAGCTCCAGGGCTGCTGAACACGTGAAGGGTAGCCCACCCGGAGAGGGCAAGGAAGCGCACATCCCCTCCCGTACACCCCACCCTGCGTAGCTTTTCATCTGGCTGTCTTCTGTATCCTTGATCATATTCTTTAGCACATAATAAGCTGGGAAATGTGTTTCCCTGAGGTCTGTGAGCCATCCCAGCAAATTATCAAACCCAAGGAGGGCATTGTAGGAACCCTGGTTTGCAGCCAGTCAATCAGACGTTTAGGTGACAACCTGGCTCTTGTATTTGGTGTCTGAAATGGGGGGCAGTCTTGGGGGGACTGAACCCTCAACCTGAGGTCTGTGCTAACTCCAGTTAGTATCAGAATTGAATTGAATTGTAGGACACTCAGCTGGTGTCATTCAGCTGGTGTCAGAGTATTCGTTGACATCCCTTCAATCCCTGGTCACAGAAGTGTGTGGAGTGCAGGTATAGAAAAGGAAAAATAGTTGGTTTTTATTCATCTCACATTTATTTTAGATTACTCAAAATAAGCATATCTGAGGTTATATCTGCTGTGTAGAGCAATGAAAACATTTATGGGAGGGTAATGGTGGTAAACACTGTAACTTCATGCTGACGTTGGGTGGTAACTTCTCTTCGATAATTCAAGCATATCTAGTGATACTGTAAGTTCTTTATTGCACTTCAGAAATACTCCTCTGTCCGTGGAGGGCATTTCTTCTCAAAACGCTTTGTACTCCCTCATGAAATTGGAATATTTGCTATGGAAACCAAATTGTATTTCCTTTGGTCTGCTGAAAATTAGAAAAGAAATTTTGTATGGTCAGTAGGTTATTGTTTTAAACTTAACTACATGAGATTAAGTTCTGGAACTGCGATGCCATTGATGCAATTTCAGAATGCAATTGTTGCACTCATTAAACACCACAGCTTGGGAAGGATCCCTGATCCACTTGGGGCTCAGTGGCTTTCTCAGCCTAATAGGGACATAGTTTGAAGAGTCTTAAACAAAAGTTACATAAGAACCCCAGACTATTAGCTGTGTTTCCATAGGTGGATTTTCTTTTATTATCTTAGTTTTCAGCTTTATTGAGGTACAACTGACCAACAATAATTGTGTATATTTAAGGTATACAACATGAGGAGTTGTTGTATGTATACATTATGGAATGATCACCACAATCAGGCTAACACATTCATCACCTTACATAGTTACCTGTTTTGTGTGTGCATGGTGAGAACAGCTAAAATGAACTCTCTTAGCAAACTTCAAGTGTACGATACAGTATTACTCACTATAGTCACCACGTTGTCCGTTAGGCCCTCAGAAGTTATTCATCTCATGATGAAAAATGTATACTTTTTGATACCATTTCCCCCTTCCCTCCTTGGCAGCCACCACTCTACTCTCTGTAAATCATTCTTGTGGTCATTAGTCCCCTCTCGGAACTCTGTCATGGCCCCTTTGGGAACTCAGGTGGACAAGTGGTGATCTCCTGAAATGGCTCAGTCTGCAAACTTCCCCCTGAGGTATCAAAGCTTTCATTTACTGCCTCAGTATAATTAACTTTCAGTGCTTCTTTGGCTAGATTGACCTACAGCCCTCAGTGGTCTTTAAAGTGAAAAAAGTGAAAAGTCTTTAGCGTGAAACCTTTGATGTGTGCGTTGTGTAAGTGTACGTGTTTGAGTGTGTGGGTGTTCATGTGTAGTTTTATGAATGTGCGTGTGGGTTTTCATGTGTATTGAGTCAGTGTATATCATATGTTGTATATGAGTGTTGTATGTATGGAGTGAATGTACATGTTTGTTGTGTGTGTTTTGTGTGTGTTTCATGTGCTATGTGGGTGTGGGTTGCATGAATGTGTGTCATGTGTGCATTGTGTGCATGTGCCAAGTACCTGGCATGTATTTTAGTAGGTGCTTAGTAAACATTTGTGACGTGCAGGAAAGGCAGAATTCCTGCCTCCATGAAGCTCATTGTGTAAACTCACTGGTGAATTGTCAATTCCTTAGGCACAGGGCCTGTGTTGTGTTCATTTTTCATCCTTCAGTGTCACACAGACGCAGGCAACTCCAGCATAAAATGTGGGGCTTAGATGGGAAACGTGTATTGTATAACTAAACACAAATTTGCTCTCAATTCAGGTTTCCTGAAGCAGAAGCTTGTTTTCTTCAATTCACCTTTGCACACACTACACAATCCCCTTTGCTGTTATGTTTGCCATGTATTATCCCTCCACGGTCTGCAGGTGGGTAGGGATCTGTTGGATTTGTTCCCAGGTACACCTCAAGTACCTGGAACACTGCCTGGTACATGGTGTGCACACAATAAAATTGGTTTAATGATCAAATGCAAGAGTAAATGAGCTCCAGCACATTTGGTCCACATCCAGGTTTTTAGTGGAACATAGGAACATATGACATCTGTCACAACTCACTTTAAATCTCAGCAGGTCTTGGCAAGCAGCTTCCTGGGGGCTCTTCCTCTTGCTCTGTCAGGCCCTAGTGTCAATCTGCGTCCTGCAGGGTTTGCCTCTTAGGCTGTCGTCGTGGACCTGGCCCCAGGGAGATGACTCATTCTGCTTGGTCAATAGCCATGCTGTGCCCTTGGGTCCTTGCTGCAGGCTGTGCCCTCTATGTCATTGACCCAGGGGTCTGGGACATCCAGCCACCCGGTGCTGACCACCATGGACTTTGCTGTTGCCTGCAGATGTGCCTCCGCCAACCCCTTGGTTTCTTTCCAGGCCTCTTCTGTTCCTCTGGTTTCTCTAGCAACTTCTGTTCCCCTCCTCGGCACCTAGGAATTCTTGTCAGCTTCCTCCACTTTGCCAGAGGCAGCCCCTGCAGCCATGGAGCCAGGTGTCACTGAGCACTGCTTTCTGGAAGGGGACTGCCGTTTCCAGGCTGCTCCTCTGCCAGCCCGGTGACTCAGCTTCTACTCCTTCTTCCAGAGTTGACCATCAGAGCTGAACTCTTGCCTTCCTTCTTTCTCCTTCTGCAGATCTTCCCTCTAGCTCTACAAGAAGGGCCTCCCTGGCTGTGTGGTCAAAAGGTCTCCACTATCCAAGTCCAGCCTGGCTCACGCTAGTATTTATGGGTCCAGTCTTCCTCCATGACTCTTGAGATGTCAAGCCTAGTTTGGGGAGTTCAAAAAAATACCCTTTTCTCTCTCTCAACAAAGCCTAGCACATTTTTTCAAACCACATTTTAATATTTCTGAAATTAGAATGCATCTTGCAGTGGATAGTAGGTCCTAGTTATTTGGCAGCATTTTTTTTTCTTATTGTACATATTACAGCTAATGATATTTTTGCTTAGGCTATTATCTTGCTATGGACTTAAACTCTATCCTGGAGTTTAAAGCCATGTAACACCTTTTTTGTTCTCAGCCTTCATCTTCTTCACCTCAAGGTAATAGATGCCCCTCCTTTAAAGTTGTCAAGCTGCCAGGCAACCAGAATCAAGAAAAGGGCAGCCCTGGAAGATATATGTTTGTTTCATACATTCAAAAATAGGATTCCCGGTACCTAAGATCACCCTTTGAATCAATACACATGGGGTTGGGCCACCTTAAGGCCATGGACTGGTTTCCATGCTATACTTTGAAATAAGGCCAAAGAAAAGATGTGTCCATCTCATAGGGACCTGGCCTTCCTGGAAGAAGAAAACATATTGGTCAGTAAATAAGAATAGCTTGGCCCTTTGGCAGTTATAGATGTAATTTTCCACGAATAAGGCAGAATTCCATTCCATGCCTCTGTCTCATGAGAACATATGAGTGTGAGACATGGAGGGCCTGCATTTCTGGGTCAGGCCTGCTGAGATCCAGGCCTAAAACTTTTATAGTGAAGTCAGAGTTTTCTGTGTCAGTTCTCTCTCTCTCCCTCTCTCTTGTGCACGCATGTGCACAGACAATCATGAATGAGTGGACATGAAATAGAGAAGTGCTGTACCTGGCAATAGCAACTGAATCTAAAAAAACAATTTACTAACAGGCATGAGTGAGGGGCGCTCAGTTATGAGTTGGTGATTTTAAGCACCAGGATCAGGTATGGGCCAGGTTTGTTCAAGTGAAAAATCATAGTTAATATTCAGAAGGGCCTCGTGAAACCCAAGAGCAAAGACATAGCCACATTTCTGGAAGAACTGGGACCAGCCCGGGAGGTTGTCTGCCAGGGTCTGAAGGAATCATTCTTCATTTCTTGTCTGCATTCCTTGCCTTTTTCTCTCTCTCTCTGAAAACCAGCTTTCCTTGTTTTCAGAAAACAGCCACTCTGCGTCTCCCAAGTGATGTTCAGTGCTAAACACTTTGTTTTGACTCCATCTATAACACATAGGCATTAACTCCATGTATTTCAGTTTCAATGTAAAATTCTTGGGGAGAGCATGTGAATTCTGTAGCTTTGGGTCTAGCGAATACTCCTGGCCCCATCCGTCATGGCCAAGGTGTCTTTTAGGCCTATGCCTGTAGACTGAAGGCAGGGATCAGGGAAATTGCTTTACTTTACTACGAAATACAGGCATGCTGAGCAGATATCAACTGAGTAAACATCAACCCAAAGACATGGAAATCGTGAAAGATTGAATGCAGGATACTCACTCTATTTCCTTAAGGTACTTCTGCATTCCGAGGCAATGTTTATTGCATTATATTACATCAGATGATGTAGTATAATGCCAAAGTTTTATCAATCAGAGACATATTACTGCACATGTAATAATACCATGCTATCTTTATTATCTGTGAAATTGTGTTTGTATCTTATGGGAAAAGTGTCATGAAACTCATTTTGAGAAGCAAGCTGAGATTTTTTAATAAATACATTCAGCTTTTTTATGGAATGAGGTATACCCAGAGGTCTGTAATTAAAACAAATTAGAGTAAATCAAAGCAGAATTTAGCATAAATATTAATGATAAATGAAAAGGCTAGGGGAAATCTTTTTAAATTGTATCAAAATAATACTTCGTATATACATTGGCCAGTCAGTGGCTCACGCTTGTAATTCCAGCACTTTGGGAGACCAAGGCAGGCAGATCACCTGAGGTCAGGAGTTCCAGACCAGCCTGGCCAACATGGCGAAACCCCATCTCTACTAAAAATACAAAAAAATTAGCTGGGCGTGGTGGTGTGCACCTATAATCCCAGCTACTTGGGAGCCTGAGGCAGGAGAATCACTTGAGCCCTAGAGGTGGAGTTTACAGTTAGCTGAGATCACACCACTGCACTCCAGCCTGGGTGACAGAGTGAGACTCTGTCTCAACAAAAAAATAAAATAAAATAAAATAATATAATAAATAAATAATTAAATAAATAAACAAAATAAATTAAAAAAAGTAACATGAATTCAATTGTAAAAAAATATAGAAATATGCCTACAGCGCCTCATATGAGTCTTTCTTGGTTGATAGAAAGGAATGAGGCTTGGCAGAGATTAGGAAGGAGATGATGAACAAGAGAAAGAAGGAGAGAGGTGAAAGGGATGGAAAGGGGAAGAGGGAAAGAAAAAGGGGTTTATCTTTTTGAGATCACCTAAGTAAAGTACTCACATACTACCTCCTCTGTTCTTGAGGCAGGGAAAAGTTAGACATGCGTAGTGTGGGAGCTGGCAAGGTAGCCACCTGTATTCGTCTGTTTTTGCACTGCTGTAAAGAAATACCCGAGACTGGGCGAGGTGGCTCATGCCTGTGGCCCCAGCATTTTGGGAGGCTGAGGTGGGCAGATTGCCTGAGGTCAGGAGTTCAAGACCAGCCTGGGCAACATGGTGAAACTCCAGCTCTACTAAAAATAGAAAAATTAGCCGGGCATGGTGGCACACCTGTAATTCCAGCTACTCAGGAGGCTGAGGCAGGAGAGTTGCTTGAACCCAGGAGGTGGAGGATGCAGTGAGCTGAGATTGCACCACTGCACTCCAGCCTGGGTGACAGAGCAAGACTCCATCTCAAAAAAAAAAAAAAAAAAAAAAAAAAAAAAGAAGAAGAAGGAGGGGGAGGAGGAGGAGGAAGAAGAAGAAGAAGAAATAATATCCGAGACTGGGTAATTTATAAGGAAAAGAGGTATAATTGGCTCACAGTTCCACATGGCTGGGGAAGACTCAGGAAACTTATAATCATTTTGGAAGGGGAAGCAAGTGCATCTAACATGGTGGCAGGTGGGAGAAGTGAAGTGAGAGCACAGGAAAAACTGCCACTTTTAAAACCATCAGATCTGGCCGGGCGCGGTAGCTCATGCCTGTAATCCCAGCACTTTGAGGGCCAAGGCAGGTGGATCACTTAAGGTCAGGAGTTCGAGACCAGCCTGGCCAACATGGCGAAACCCCGTCTCTACTAAATACAAAAATTAACTGGGTGTGGTGGCGGGCGCCTGTAATCCCAGCTACTTAGGAGGCTGAGGCGGGAGAATCGCTTGAACCCGGGAGGCGGAGGTTGCAGTGAGCCAAGATTGTGCCGTTGTACTCCAGCCTGGGTGACAGAGCAAGACCCTATCTCAAAAAAAAAAAAAAAAAAAAAAAAAAGATCTCCTGAGACTCACCCACTATCACGAGAACAGCATGGGGAAACCACCCCCATAATTCAATCACCTCCCATCAGGTTCCTCCCTTGACACATGGAGATTACAATCCAAGATGAGATTTGGGTGGGGACACAGAGCCAAACCATATCTTCACCCTTGTGGCTTGCTAGGCTGACTGCTGGGAGCCTCTCATGGTGGCTCTTCCTCAGTTACCACACAACTGTCTAGAACTCATTGATTGTTTAACACGTGCTGCCTTTACTCTGTAGAGTGTCTGGCTAGGAAAACCACAAGAGAGAGCATATTCTTGCAACTCCCTTCATCATCTTTGCATCAAGAATAATTCTTGTCTCAACAACAAACACACAAACAAAAGAAACCAACAAAGAAAATTCTTCATCATATTTGCATCAAGAATAATTCTAGCTTGGATTTAGACTGGCACAAACAATGTCTCCTGTTCTTCTTGGTCTTCTGTTCTTCTTGATAAACTTCTTATTGTTTCATGGACTGGGAGCTTCCTGAGGAAGTGAAGGGGAGAGTTTCTGGCATGGGTTGAGGACAATCATGAAGGTATGTTCAGAATGAAGTCATATGTAGCAGTCAGGATAGACAGGGTGGCACCCAGACAAGATACAAGGAAGAAGTGGGGAATCTAAAAGGGAGAAAGAAATACAGAATGTTAGGCCTTGTTAGGCCCTTCCAGCCCCATTGTGGCACTCACTGCTGGGGTGTCAGCTGACATGGTCAGGTGCAGTCCTCCTGGTGGTCTTGGGGGTAATATTTCAAAGCAGGGCTCACATGAATAAAAACAAGGTCTAATTAGTCATCTGTGCTTCTAAAGGAAAACTGAGGAATGTGAAGAGGGTCTGTAATGCACAGTTTCCCAGGGATCCATCCATGAACAAAACTCTTTTGTGATGCCTGGGATGCAATAAGGCACAGAATTGGAAATGGTTCTCCCCAGAAGACTTATTGCTGAGTAGGTCACAAACCGTGGATGAGGAGTGGAATACAGTCAAGAGTGAATGAGTAGACAGTCAGGAAAAATCAAAGAAAATATGTCTTCAGCTCCAACCATTAGCTTTTTTGAGGGACCGATTAGAAGGTTTAGATCAGTGGTTCTTAACTTCAACAGACTTACAATGTTCTTTTTCTTAACAACTATTTCATAATATCCTCTAAGTGAAATTCATTGACAACATAACCTACTTATACATGATATTAAAAATTTAAATATATTACCTTAGCTATAATGTAAGGAAGATATAAAAGCTAGTCCGTATTCAGTTTCGTACATACACGTGTAGACACGACTGAGCTAGAAGACAGAAAGAAGTTGTCAGATGCTTGAGCTATACACAGAGAAGTCTTTAATGCAAGCAGCTGCAAATGTAGACTGAAACAGCCTGTGCCTCGCTGGAGAGCCAAATAGAACGAGTGGCATTCCTGTTGGGGATGTGATTTTTTCCCCCTCATGGTGAAAGATCTTTTATAAACTTTCAGAAGAAAATCAAGTTCAGCCTGTCCTCAATTGACACAGTAGATGCTTTTCTGGAAAATTTAATACATATTAAAACTGTGCAAAAAATACTTTGTGTTTATATGACAAACAGAGCTAGGCTTCAGACTCAGATTTTACCTCCATTGAGGTCTGGTGAGATGTTTGAAAGGTTTTATTTTTTTTAGGATAGAGGACAATTTGTTGTGCTGCGCTGTCCTAGGTATTGCAAAATGTCTGGTAGCCCCAACTTCTGCCTGGTAGATGCACACCCAACCAAAAATGCTCCTGCTTGTATTTAAAACTCCCTTAGGTTATAGCTAATTCCCAGGCACTGTCTGTAGAGAGTCTGCTCAGGTAGGGCTCTAGAATGTCCAAGAGGCTTCACAGCTAGGCATGGGAACCACTGATTCAAGCCATGCCTCTCTCTGACTCACCGGATCCCTCTGACATATCTTGGGCCAATGGCTGTCCAGTCAGGGTTTGAAGGAGCTGGGTTTCAGTGAAGAATGTTAGTAGGTTCAGTTCTCTTCCCAGCCCTTTTAATGCAGAGGCCCCCTTGTCAGCCTAGAAGGTTGTTCTAAGCTCCTGTGCAAACCCCTCTTGTGAGCCCTTGGGTGTGACCGTCCTGGAGGTGGTTGACTGGTGATCCAGATTTCAGCCTCTTCCTTCTCTGCTTTGCCCAGTGTCATGTTCAGGCCCCCTGCTTTGTCAAAAGTGAGGAACAGTTTGCCTTGGGTCTCAACACTTTGAAGTCCCATTGGGTGAGTCAGCTCCCCACTTAGCTTCAGAAGGATCCAGGACAGGTTGTCCTAAAATTAATACCTGCATATTCATGGACAGTGCATGGTGAGAGGAGGCAAAGATGGCAGAGACAGCTATAATGGGTTATGGAAAAGAGTTGGGGAAGAGAAGAAAAAACATTATTAAATGGAAGAGATTGAAAAATATTGAAATCAAGTGCAAGAACCTTTAATGGGCAGAGTTAAATGACACATTTATCCATCCAATGGGACTTGGATATATAAAATGCATCTACCACCTACTAGGCTTCATTCAAGACAATGATAATACAACAGTGTATAAAACAGACCAAAACCTACCCTCATGGAGCTTACATTCTAGAGGGGATAGACAGTTAATTAACAAGATCAAGAAGTAATATATACAGTAAGTCAGATGGTGACACATGATAGGAAGCCCCAGTAGGGACTTCAGGTAAGACAGAGATGTGTGTGTGTATGTGTGTGTGTGTGTGTGTGTGTGTGTGTGTGTGTCCATGCAACATCCAATGATCTGGGATACCTATTTGGCAACAAGAGAGGAAAATCTCTTTGGCAATAGTGATTTGGATATTAGTCGTGTAGGAGGAATGAGAAAGCCCTACTGCAATTATCAGGACAGGAAATGATTCAAGTTTGGATAGAACTTTTTAACAATGAAAATGAAGAGAAACAAAACCACTTTGACATGGCAATAATTAGATTTCTGAGTTCACGTAAAGAATGTTGTGAAACTTCTCATTGCAAGCCAACTTTTTGTTTCCTTTAAGTTCTTCATTATCTTTGAGTGTTTAGATTTCAATTCTCCATAGTTCTTCACATATTGACGGAGTTTGCTGTCCTATCACGCAGAGATCAAGTTATTTATGCATTTTACACTTGGTTACTTTAGACTTGAGTATTTGTGTCGAAATACCCTCCTTTTTAAATGTGGTTTCGGTTGGTGCTTTTGGAATGAGGAATTTATCGGCGGTGACTCGTATATACTCTGTTAGCCAGAAATATTAGCTTGCTCTTTACCCGAAAACTCCCTATTCCAAAATGACATCACACTATGAGTTTATGCCCTAGTGAAGCTCCAGTAACATTTGCTTATTTGCATAGTAGAAATACTATCAGATACATGAATTTTCTGTAATTTTCTCAATACCTCTATGGTATTACTGAATGGGTATATTACGCTCATTGTAAAGTTTCAAAGAGGCTGAGTATATAAGTACCCAAATATAATGAATGTTTGGCAGGTAATGATCATCTCTATCATTGACTATGTTTAAATACTTTTTTTTGTGTGTTAACTTATTTGGTTCTCCCAACAACCCAATAAGGTGGGGACTATTGATAACATTATTTTGCCATCAAGGGAATTGAGGCATAAGAGAAGTTAAGTGACTTGCTTAGTGCCACACAGACAGTATATAGTAGAGCTAGGATACATTTGGGGCAGTTGGGCTCCATTGCCTATGCTAGTAACCATCATTCTGCACTTCCTCTAGTTCTAGAGAGCAAATCTCAAACTCCTACGTGTTTTAGGGTCATTTTTAACTTTAAAAACAATGGCAGTGGTCAATGGTAGAACAGTAAAAGGCGGCAATGTGAAGGGGGAAAACCGTCAGTTTTGGAGGGTGTGTTGGATCCTAGTTCAGTTATTTTACTCACTGGGTAATCTTGGACAAGTTCTTTCACTTCTCTCTAGGATGTCTGTTGCTGTCTACAAAACAAGAGTAGTAGCCGGTGTGGTGGCTCACTCTTGTAATCCCAGAGTTTTGGGAGGCTGATACAGGAAGATCACTGGAGGCTGGGAGTTTGTTACCAGCTTGGGCGACATAGCAAGACACTGTCTCTACAAAAATAAAAAAGTAAACAATAAATAAGCTGGGTGTGGTGGTCCAGGCCTGTAGTCCCAGCTACTTGGGAGGCTGAGATGGGAGGAACACCTGAGCCCAGGAGATTGAGGCTGCAGTGAGCCAAGATGGTGCCATTGCACTCCAGCCTGGGTGACAGAGTGAGACCTTGTCTCAAAAACAAACAAACAAACGAACAAACAAACAAATAAACTAACAATGAAACCCCCAAAAACCTACAAAAAAACCTCCCTCCCAAACAAAAGTAGTAATACCATTCATACTTATGAGCATTAAATATGATGCCCTATTGAAGTGTCTAAATCATGGTCAGGAACCCGATAGGTGCTTGAAATCTAGATATTTCATTCCTACATAAGGGCCAATTATTGAGCATAGGTCAGATAAACAGTTAAGAAAGCTGTGGTGCAGCACATTGGAAAGAGAATTGGTGATTTTGGGGAATTCAGGGCAGGATTTGGGCCCCCTAAAGAGCAGTTCATATCTCAATGATGACTTAGGATGTAGGTCCTTATGGTGAACCTGACAGGGGCTGCTGTGCTGTGAAGTATTGCTTTGAAATAAGGGTCAGGGGTGAAGCAGCTGTTCACGAGGGTGCCCCTCTCTTCTGACCTCTTGGCCCCTCTCTTCTGACCTCTTAGGTCTGTCCTTCTTCTTGCTCCTAGGTAGACACTTTCATGAACTACACAGTGGTCTCAGAGGGCTGCAGAAGCTTTATGTACAGCAGACGTTCTCAAACTTTCGGTCTAAAGACCCCTTCATACTCTTAAAACTCTCCAGAACTTTAAAGAGCTTCTGTCTACCTGGTTAATTCTGTTGGTATTAACCACATTCGATATTAAAACTGAGAAATTAAAAAAATAAGTTTTTTTAATTTATAAAAATACATTTATTATTCATTAAGTGGAAGTGGATTATCATAAAGATCTTCATCCTTGTTGCCTTCGCATCGAGTAAGCTGAGGAGGAGGAAGACAAGGCGTTGGTCTTGTTGTCTCAGGGGTGATAGAGGTAGAAGATAGGGAGGAGGTGGAAGAGTAGTCAGAAGAAGCAGGCACACTTGGTGTAACTTTACAGAAATACACCATAATTTCTATCTGAATTCCTGTCTTCTCATTTCTCTAAAAATGTTTTTATACAGTATGAATATTTCTTTATCATTTGCTTTAATCTTATTGCCTGTATCATAGAAGGGCCCATGTCATAAAAGAAGTCAAAAGCATTCTTGAATAACTGGAACCCTCCTCCTAGAGTGTCTAACGTCAACTTGTTTCCTGGCCCTGCATCTTCTATGACTTCTTCCTCATCATCTGGCACTGGTTCAAAAGCACTCATCTCCATCAAGTCACCTACTGTGAATTTCTCTGGTGTAGCATTTATTAGGTCCTGAATTAATCCAAGACCCATATCTTGAAACCTTTTACCCCTATTTTTTTTTTTTTTTTTTTTGCCATATGCACAACCTCTTTTACGATTTCATTGATTGGCTCAGTCATAAATCCTGTGAAGCCAGTGCACTTCTAGACACAGTATTCTCCAGCAGGATTTTGTTGTTTCAGGCTTGATGGCTTTCATGGCTTTCCTATAACAATGACGGCATTGCCAATAATGTAGTCATTCCAAGCTCTCATGATGTTCTCTCCATCGGGGTTGTTTTCCATAGCATTGACACTTCCTTCCATAGAGTACCACGTGTAATGAGCTTTAAATATCTTTATAGACCTTGCCTCCTGGTCACCTGGTGGTCCTGAGGTTCACTGGCGTTTCACTTTGAATCCTCACTTTTAACACCAGATCTGGGTGGTGCAGGCCACAGATGCCCATGGACAGTGCGCCCTCCCATTCCACACATGCACCCACGCCCAAAGTAAAAAAAATAATTTTTTAGCAATTATTTAAAAACGCTGATACACTCATTGCCTGTTAACATAAATCTCTTTTATAAAAACAATTATTTTTAAAAAACAAAAGTATCAAAAAGAATTACTTTTTTTTTTTTTTAACTTTGTTTACATTGTTCTGTGAATCTCTTTAATGCTTAGCTCAATAGAATACAGATAAGTTCTCATATCTGCTTCTGCATTCAATGTTGGAGAAGTTATACATTATGCAGTCTCTGGAAAAGTCCACTGTACATGTGTATGAAAAAGACACATACCATGTTTGAATTGTTATGAAATTAGTTTTGACCTTGAGGACTCTGAAAGGATCTCAGGAACCTTTGAGAACCGATAATATAACATCATTTTCTTTGTAATAATGTTTTTGAACATTCTCAATATTCCCTCTCAGCTTCCTCGTGGTGCCTTGTGTTCAAGCAGTCACAATTGTTAATGATTCTTCTTTCAAAATTCTTAGGTTTGGCAACCCTGGAGACAGTAGCTTTGACCTTTAGATGTCTTCCTCAGTCTCACCTTTCCTCTTTCCTTGACAGCTGTTCTTTCCTTTTCATTCTTGGTGGCGCAACCTTGGGGGATTTTCCATCCGGGCCGGTGCCTCTTCTCTCTCTGCCTCTGGGGCCTGACAGCTGCCAGGCTGTTCTTTATGTGACATCGTTCACAGTTTACTTCCTTCCCCAAAAGTCTTGGTTTTGACTAAAATGTATTAATTCTTGGTTATGTTTTATAAAGATATCAAAAATCTTTTCAACCAAAGTTTGAAAAAGAATTTGCAGGGTGGGGATGGGCATGTGTAAAGAATCTCAGGCATCTTTACTGATGAACTTCAGAAACTATGTCAGTAGATTTCTGATGCCAGCCAGGATTGAGTAATAGGCCCTAGATTTACTTTCTCCTAAGAAACAACTACATTACTGGACAAAATATATAAAACCAGGGTTTTTAAGAACCGCACATCAGCTAAGGAAGGACAGTGATCCCTGAGAGGCAGAAAACAAAGCCCTATGACTTCTCTGGCTTACTGATGTGAGAGAGTTTCCAGGCCATGGCACAGGGAAGGGTGACCCAGGCAGAGTCCAGTGAACTTCCTGACTTGATGAGACAGAGCTGAGAACCAAGGGAGATCAAGGAAGCTACAGTTCACAGGAAAGGAGAAAGCTACAGAGAGGAAGAGCTTCAAAGCTCTTCAGTTCAGAGGGTCCCACTCAAGAATTCAGCACACCAGTGCATGTGAGAAGACTACCCAAAGTCAGAAAAAGCACCTCCCTAAAACATTCGATAAAATAGTGGACAAGAGGAGGAATAATTCCTACTCTCACCAGCCAGACTGGAAAGTCTCATAAGTCACAGGCATTTGTTAGAGGACTCATAAGGGTCAAGCTTCAGAAGTGGGATAAAATGAGTCCTAGAGTGAATGGTGCTGTGGTCCTGTCTGCCGAGTCTTAAAAGTAAGTCCAAAAGAATCAAACTATTCTCAATAACTCAAATGCATCCCAAGACACAAAAATATTCAGCAGCTAACAAGTTAAAATCCACAATGTTTGGCATTCAACCGAAAAATTACCAGGTCTGCAAGTAAGGGTGATAATAATGAAGAGGAAAATGAGTCAAAACCAACCTAGAGATGTTAGAATTAGCAGACAAGGACATGGAAACAGTTGTTATAACTGTATTCCATAAACACAAAGAGGTAAGTAGAGAAATAAAAGATGTGAAAATGCCTGTGTCTAACTTCTAGAGATAACAACTACAAATTCTGAGGTAAAAAAAATGACTGGATGAGATTAATAGCAGAATAGATATTGCAGAAGAATAGATTAGTGAATCTAAAGACATAACAATAGAAACTATATATATATAAAAAAAAACACAGAGGAGGAAAAACTAACAAGTAGAGAACAGAGGATCACGAAACAGTGGGAAAATTTCAAGTCACCAAAACACACATGTAATTGAAGTCACTCAAGGGAAAAAGGGAGTGAGAAAAAAAATATTTGAAGAAATAATGGCGAGGGCTTTTCCAAGCTGAACTGAAAATTACAAACCCACATACCCAAGAAGTTCAGTGAACCTTAAGAAACTTGAGGACAAACACATCATTTCACCATAATTAAATTTCTTAAAATCAGCAATGAAGAAAAAATCTTAGAAGCCTGAGGAAAAAAATATGCCTACCAAGAAACAGCAGTGACACAGGTGATAGCAGATTCCTCACAGAAACAATGCAAGTTAGAAGAGTTTGGAGCATGATCTCTAACACACTAAAGGAAAAAAAACTGTCAACGAAGAATTTATTCACAGTGAAAATACCTTTCAAAAACAACGACACAATAAAACCATTTCAGATATATAAAAGCTGAATTCATCACCAACAGACCTGCATTACAAAAATGTTAGAGGAAATCCTTCAGACAGAAGGAAAAGGATACTAGATGGAGATCTGGATCTATCCAAAGGATAGAGCACCAGAAATGCCAAATTATTATTTAAATGTCTTTAAATGAAAATTATTTAAACAGAAGTAATAATGATGTAGTGTGAGGTTTATAGGATACGTAAAAGTAAAATGAACGACAAAATAGCACAAAGGTCAGGCAAGGGAAAATGAAACTATACTACTGTAGGGTTCTTATATGTAGGGTGATACAGTATCATTTATAGGAACATTTTTAGCACTAAATACCTATTTAAAAAAGAAGAAAATTTGTGAAATTGGTGACCATAGCCTCCACGTTAAGCAACTAGAAAAAGGAATAAATTACACACCAAACAAGCAAAAGACAAGACATAATAAAGATCAAAGCAGAAAGCAACTAAATAGAAAACAGAAATACAATCAAGAATATCAGTGACACCAAAGGGATGACACCTTTGAGAAAATAAAATTGATAAACCTTTAGCTGGATTGATTGTGGATTAAAAAGAGAAGACAGAACCATCAATGGTAGGAACTAGGTGATATCACTACACTATACTACAAATAGTAAAAGAATAATAAGAGAATACTAGGAACAAAATTAGGCATAAAACATATGCACTTAGATGAAATAGATAAATTATTTGAAGGACCCAAGCTACCAGCTTCATTCAAAAAGAAATAGATGACTTGACTAGCCCTCTATCTATTAAAGAAATTGAATTTGTAGTTAAAAGTCTTCCCACAAGGCGCGGTGGCTCACACCTGTAATCCTAGCACTTTGGAAGGCCAAGGTGGGCGGATCTCAAGGAGATCGAGACCATCCTGGCTAACATGGTGAAACCCCATCTCTACTAAAAATACAAAAAATTAGCTGGGCATGGTGGTGGGCACCTGTAGTCCCAGCTACTCAGGAGGCTGAGGCAGGAGAATCGTGTGAACCTGGGAGGCAGAGCTTGCAGTGAGCCGAGATCACGCCACTGCACTCCAGCCTGGGTGAGAGAGCAAGACTCCGTCTCAGAAAAAAAAAAAAAAATCTTCCTGCAAGGCAAATTCCAGACCCAGATAATACATCTTGTGAATTCTACCAAACATTTAAGAACAATATAATAGTAATTCTACTCGAACTCTTCCAGAAAATTGAATAGGAATAAATGCTTTTCAACTCATGAGTTCTCCCCAACTCTGTGAGGCTAATATTACCCAGATATCAAAACCAAACAGGACATTACAAGAAAAATACAGACCAGTATTCCTCATGAGCATAGATATAAAATTCTAAACAAAATACTAGTAAATCAAATCCAACAGTATATAAAAGAGCTAATGCATCATGACCAAGTAGGTATTATTGCAAGAATGTAAGGTTGGCTTAGTATTGGAAAAATCCATAAATGTAATTCACTATAGTAATGAAACTAAAAAAAGAAAAACAATCATATAATTGTCTCAACAGATGCAGAAAAAGCACTTGACAAAATCCAAAATCTGTTCCTGGTGAAAACTCTCAGCAAACTAGTCATAGAAGGAAACTTCTTCAACCCAACAAGGGATGTGTACAAAAGGTCTACAGCTAACATCATACTTAATGAAAGCTATCCTCCCAGGATCAGGAACAAGGCAAGAACGTCCACTTTCCCCACTTCTATTTAACATTGTGTTAAGGGATCTAGCTGGTGAAAAAAAAAAAAAAAAAAAAAAAAAGTCAATCTATGAAATAAAAGGTATCCAGATTGGAAAAGAAAAGAAATTCTATTTGTAGACAACATGGTAGTCTATGTAGGAAACCCTATGGAATCTACTAAAAATCTACTAGAACTAATAAGTGAGTTTTGTAGGTTATAAGATCAATATACAAAAATCAGTTGTGTACTTATATGCTAGCAATGAGCATTCAGGAATTGAAATTTAAAAACAATAGCCTTCACAATAGCATCCAGTACTATGAGAAACAGGAATACATCTGGCCAAAGATAGGCAAGATCTGTACGTGAAGTGGTGGTGATGGTGGAGACTATTCTGTCCCGGAGCCCACGATGTGCCTGACACTGTTCTTGTTGGCGTTCTCTGCACCCTACCCTTCCTGGCTTAGGCTGCTCTCTCTGCAGTCTGTTTCAGGGTCTTTCCAAATTACCAGCTTTTTCTGGGTCCTTCAAATACCTTTCTTTCATCACTACTTTCTTTCTTTCTTTTTTTTTTTTTTTTTGAGACAGAATTTCGCTCTTGTCGCCCAGGCTGGAGTACAATGGCACAGATTTTGGCTCACTGCAACCTCCGCCTCCTGGGTTCAAGCGATTCTTCTGCCTCAGCCTCCCGAGTAGCTGGGATTACAGGCATGAGCCACCATGCCCGGCTGGCATCACTACTTTCAAGAAGATAGCAAAGAACACAGAAAAAGCAATCAATACTTTCTCAATCACCATGTTCTTCCTGAGGGTCTCTCCTTCTCTTGAGACTGCAGAAGGAAGAAACTCTCATTCTAGTAAACTTGTGACTTTCTTCTTCATTTAAACTTTTACATGCTGGGACTCATTCTTCGTGCTCTTAGGAAAACCTGGGTTCTGGGTGCATACCTACACCTCTTTTTCATGGGCATCTTCTAATTTAGAGACTGTTTCCCTGTGTCATTATTTTCATGCCCGGATTTAGCTAGATATTGCTAGGTTATTTACAAGCACACAGTTAATATGTTAAAGGAACAGGGCAGAGGACCGTAACTCATTATTTTTCCTTGTAGAATAAACAAAAAGGAATGACAAAAATGTAGAACGTGGTAAGATTTTACAATTTTATTGGCTAATGTAATGCTATTTAAAATCTGTTTTGTTTTAAATCAAAACGTAATAAACACTCTGTTGCTGATTTTATGACCCCATGCCTGGGAACCACAGTGTTGCCTCTGCTGGATATCACTGTGGGGGCAGCACACAGTTAATATGTCAAAGGAACAGGGCAGAGGACCAGAACTCATTTGTTTTTCTTGGAGAATAAACAAAAAGGAATGACAAAATGAGGAACATGGTAAGATTTTACAATTTTATTGGCTAATGTAATGCTATTTAAAATCTATTTTTTTTAATCAAAAGGTAATAAACACTTGTTGATTTGGAACAATACCTACAATAAAAAATGCTTTACACTCTTCTTTTTAGCTGACTGCCTCTGACATTCTGAGCATTGATCGAGTTGCCCATGAGTGTTTTGGGATAGGGGATGAAGGCATTCCTCACCCCTACAAAGTACATGCATTCCTGTCTCTGAAGATCTTACGTTTATTTTTACTAGAAAAATTAGAATATTGGCACGAATCCTTGTATTTACAAAGTATTATGTTAATGAATATAACGATTATAATATTATTCAAACAGAGGACACGTGAGAGCAGGTAGGATTTGATCAAGCAATGGAATACAAAATGAATGATCACCCGGTTGATCAAAAGGAAAGAGGAAGAGTATGAAGAAGATTCTTGCTCGAGTATGGATTTAAAACGACCAGATTGTCCATTTTGGATGAAGACTGGCCTTCCAGAGAAGGACCTTTGTTCTAGAGTCCCTGAATTATCTAAACCTTAAGCAGTTATGTCCAATGAACATTTTGCAGTGAAGTAATGTCCTGTATCTGTTCTGTCTAATATGATAGCCTTTAGCAATGTGTGGGTATTGAGCCCTTGAAATGTGGCTAGTGCAACTGAGGGATTACATTTTTAAATTTCATTTAATTTAAAATAATTTAAATAGTCACATGTTTCCAGAGGCTACATGCATTGCATAGCACAGATCTAGAGGAATAAAAGGGAATCCTGTAGCCACCTTCTGAGACCCCATGCCTAAGTCACACTCAGGGAACCTCTGCCCAAAATCTTTTCCAGTTCTGGGTCCTAAGACTTTCATGCCATTACTGGGGAATTCAGATGATAGGCTTCTATTATTCTCTCTCTCAGGAGGACTCAAGATCCAGTGGCTTTGGCCTCTGAGGACAAACAAGCTTATATTCTAGATGGTATGCTGAGCTCATCAGCAGGTCTAACCATCCCAGAGTAGGAACAACTCAGCACTGCCATCCAGGCTCTTAACATAGTAATTTATTCATGATAGTGCAAGAAGCAAAGAAGGAATCAGTGGTCCTGTCGCCTCTTTTCCCAACCCCTGGGGCCAAGGCAGGGAACTTTTCTAGCTCCCATTCTCCCTCAGGGCAGTCATGGATAACAGTATTTTTTTTTGTTTTTTGAGATGGCGTCTCACTCTGTCGCCCAGGCAAGAGTGCCGTGGCGCGATCTTGGCTCACTGCAACCTTTGCCTCCCGGGTTCAAGCGATTCGCCTGCTCCAGCCTCCCAAGTAGGTGGGATTACAGGCGTGCGCCACCATGCCCAGCTAATTTTTTGTATCTTTAGTAGAGATGGGGTTTCACCATGTTGGCCAGGCTGGTTTCGAACTGACCTCGTGATTCAGTCCCCTCGGCCTCCCAAAGTGCTGGGATTACATGTGTGAGCCACTGTGCCCAGCTGGATAACAGTAATTCTTGATGGAAAGTCATTCACCTATTGCTGAGCTGTTGCCAAGTTGTTTGTTCTGAAGAAATATAAGAGGAATGGTTGGATGTGAATGTAATATTTGGACATTAGGGAAATGATTAAATAAATATGGCACTCCTGCATCTGACCAGATTTTTATTCTTCCTTTGTTGATAGTGGCCTGCTGTTCACTCTTCCAAGTGTCTTTACTAGTGGAGACTTACTTCTCATGGGCTGTGTTAGTTCTTAGAAAATCATTGAATAACAACACTAGAAACAAAATCATTCTAGTTAGCATTTCCTTGAAAGTACATAGTTATAGCTAATTCTTTTACTCAAAATAGTATATTCAAAACTAAACCTATTTGACCATCTCATAGTTCTCAGTTTTTATTTGTTTGCTGGTCATAATAATAATAATCTTAAGGAAGCCCTTCGTAATTGGACATTGCTCAGAGGTGATGCTGGAGAAGGGAGGATAGGTGTTATTTTAATTCTGAGACACCTTGCACACTAGACTGAAGTTATACAGTACAAGATAAGCTATGGAGAGCTATGACAGTTATTGTTTTGATTATCTATTATTGTGCTACAATCTACCCTGAAACTCGATGACTCAAAACAACAGTGTATTATTATCTCGCATGATTTTGTGGGTTGATAAGGCTCAGCTAGGTGGTTCTCATTTGGGGCCTGTCATGCAGATGTAGCCAGACAGCCACTAACTAGAGTTGACTGGCCTAACATCCAAGATGGTGCACCCCATGGCTGGAATGTACTTTGGCTGACTGTTGGGACTGTGGATCGGAGCACCTGTACATGGTCTACATGTGGCTCAAGCTTCCTAACACTATGGTGGTCTCGGGACAGTCATGGTCTTTACCTGGCAGCTCCGGGCGTCAAGACTGAGTGTTCTAAGAGGCCCAGGAAGAACCTGAAAGGCTTTTTATGATTGAGATCAGAAATCCCAGAAAGTCAATTCCACCACATTCTATTGGTTGAAATTGTTTGAACAAGTCACTAAGCCAGTCCAGGTTCAAGAGGAGGAAAATTACACTTTATCTCTAAATTAGATGAAGAGCAAAGAATTTGCAGTTATCTCTAGTTTACTACATTGATCTTATTAAAAGGAAGCCACCTAGAGAAAATACATTGACAGTTATATTCAGAAAGATTAAAAGGTTGAAAGACTCCAACATGAAAATCTAGATTTTGGAAATTGATTGTGTAAAAGGAAAAGTGACAAAACTTAGAGATCAGTTACAAAACATTGCAGAAAACCAAAGATTGGTGGGACTGTGTGGAATTACAAGGGAAAGAGTATTAAATTTAAGAATAAGTTTAAAAAGGGTTGTATTCTTGTCACATGTCTGGCATATGATGAAGCACAGAGGTTAGAATAGGCACTTCTTAGATGATGGGAAGGGCTACCTCTTGGGTGGCCATGGACAATTCATTTCCTGGTGCTTCAAATTTTATGTGTTAAAGCAATCAGAAGCCAGTGGCATGAGAGACAGAGGCCACCAATCTGGTTCTGTTAGGTGCAAGAGTACTTGCATGTCGCCAAGTCTATTGGCCTCTGGAACTTACTGTGCTATATCTGTTAACATGGGAAAAACCAGGTGCAAGAAGCCTCTTTTAGTCATTTGCCTTCATTGAGCAAGATTCAAGCTGCAATTAGAACAAACAGTTGGCTGGTCTGCCTGTCACTTATGTCTTATCTTCCTTCTCTTATTAAAGAGGTTAAGAAATGGTTTATCGCCTGTGACCGCCTTATGAAATATGTCACACTTTCTCATCAGCTCTTATTTCCTGTTCACATGTGGCTTTCTGGTTGGTAAAGGTCTTATTAAATCAGAGGAATTTGAATGGAAAGATGATCATAGTAGCCCACCACCAATCGCCTAGGGAAAGGGAGAGTGTTCAGTAGATTGAAACTGAGAAGTTGTAGTGAGAAAGAGTAAGGCGAAATGTAGATAAGAAAAGAGTTACTTGAAAGTCAGCAGATGGAAAATGTATGAGAGGTGGGAAAACAAACCTAGGCTGTAGAAGGAAGTCCATCTAGGACAGTGGTTTCCAATCTGTGTTGTGGTTCTGTGAGAGATTACCGGCAGTGCCATAAATAACAAAAATATGTGTAGCAAATTAAGAATCACAGAGGCCCTCTGTGCAAAAATGTAATTTTCTTTATCTCTTTACAACTGAAGTCAACTTGACTTAGGAATTCTCATTTCCACCTGATGGTAGAAAAAGATCTCGCTAATTTAGAGTTGTTTTGTCTCCACTGGTTCAAGACTCAGTCTCTCTGGGAGTAGTAACACAATCTCTTCAGAATTCTTTCCTTCCAAACCCTGCATTTGTGTTTTCTGAAGGCTCAATGGAGTTCTTTGTGGGTGGTGGGGCTGAAGTGGACAGAGCTGAAGAATGGTTGCCCTGGTGTCCCAGGAGGAGTTCTGGTCCATGAGTTATCCTCTGTTCTTGAAAACTTCAGCTAGGACCATGCTTGTCCCATCAGACTAAGTCCAAGGGCTCTTTGGTCTTCTTAGCTTCTTCACTGCCCCCTTTGAGTGTCTGGGGACTCTCAGCTGCTTTACCTGAATACTCTGGGATGCACTGGACTTTTCTCGAGGCAGCCTGTCCTGAGGCCCAGGCATATCTGCTGCCAGGTCTGCTCTTTGGCTCAGGCCATGTTGGACACAGGGCTTTGCTATGACCCTGGTGAAGTCCAGAACTAGGCCAGGAAACCAAGTGGCATTCCTCTCTTCCAGTCTTCTCCATCAACCTCCTCACTCAGGAGGGAGGAGTCCAGGTGATGCAGTCTGGATATTTGTCCCTGGCCAAATCTCATGTTAAAATGTAATCCCGAATGTTGGAGGTGGGGGCTGGTGGGAGTTGGTTGGATCATGGGGGTAGATCCCTCACGAATGGCTTGGGCCATCCCCTTGGTGATAAGTGAGCTTTTGCTTTGAGTTCACATGAGATCTGCTCATTTAGAAGTGAGTGGCACCTCCTGCACCTCTCTCTTACCTCTCTCTTACTTCCTCCTGCTCTGGCCATGTGACGTACCTGCACCTCCTTCACCTTCTGCCATGATTGTTAGTTTCCTGAGGCCTCCTCAGAAGCCCAGCAGATGCCAGTGCCATGCTTCCTGTATAGCCTGCAGAACCATGAGAAAATTAAACCTCTTTTCTTATAAATTACTCGGTTTCAGGTTGGTTTGTTTGTTTGTTTGTTTGTTTGTTTGTTTTTAATAGCAACGTAGGAATGGCCTAATACACCAGGATTTCTCTTGTTAGGTGGTGCTGAAGAGTGGAAGCTCTGAGTCATCCCTCAGAGACCTTTAGGGTCTAGTAAACAGCAGCCTCCTCCCTCTGCTTTTCCCCTTTCCACCTGCTGGTCAACTCTGTTCCTTGGAGTGGGAACAAAAACAAATAGCTTTACATTACCAAACATTCTTCTGTACTCCATGGTTTATGATATAAACGTTATGGTCTAAGTTGTCCAATACTTTGGCTTTGGAGGTTCAATGAAGAAAAGCATAAAATACTTCTTCTTTCAAGCCTAGCCTTAATGTTTATAATGGACAGTCTTTCAAAATGTCCTGCCACATGTGCCATAGGAGATGTTTTATTTTTCAGGCATTGGATTATGTTGTGTCGGTCAATATGATTTTGTTTCATGTGCATTATCAAGAGACTCTTCCAAAAGAGGGTCGGGATCTGATCAGCTAGACCAGTGGAGGAGAAACTGAAAACCATCAGGGGACAGGGTCTCAGTCAAGTCTCCTGAATGATAAGCATTTCAGAGGTGGGAGAGAGACACCCCGGAAGGTGTCCAGAGGCTAAGAATGCTATTTCTGTTTCTTGGAAGTTTTTGTCCAAGAGGTGGACCATTGGATTGCATCACTAGTATACAATGCCAGTGTAAGCGGTAGGCTTTGCAGTGAAGCATGTTGATGTGCTCTCAGAGCATTTTTGTGGTGCTGAGATAGGGATACAGGGATTACAGTCTCCACCTTATGGGAACCTCCTATCCAGGGGATGGAGTGAGGCAGGCAGGCACACCAGTTATCCAAGGAAAGGAAATAAAGAGAAGGAGAGAGTCAGTGAAAGTGGTCAGGACAACTGAGTAAGGGAGAAGGTGACTTCAAGTCCCAGAGAGAACAGTGGTTATAAGGTGAGAAAGAGGAGGTCTTCCAATTCCATTTCTGTGTTGGGCGGGTGTTTGAGAGTCCCACCAGGGTCTAGAGGCCTGCATGTCTAGCAGGACACTGGGCAGGAGTGGCTGAAAGGGGACAACACTTACAAAAGAGAAAAATTATAGATTTTATTTCTACATGGTTGCACAAATCAATTTCACTTGCTACTTGTAAACTGCTTAAACACCTTTATTATGTAAATGGAAAGACGAATTTGTGTTCACCATCATAGTGCTTCTGGGCTGGTTCCACAGCATCCAGCCAGGCCCACCTGCTGTAGCTTTCAGAACTGCCATTTGAACATGTGGTTAAAGCAGCCTTCAGTTGGAGGATCCACAGTAATGGCATCACTGTGGGAGCTTAGAGGAACAACTGCTTGCAACCCCAGCTGCGCACTGGAATCACCTGGGAGCTTTACCAACACTGCCTTTTGGACCTCAGCCCCAGAGACTCTGATGTGACTGATCTGAATACAGGAGTGTCATGTTCTTCCGTGATTCTGAGTGGAGTCAAGGCTGTGAGACCGTCTGCTGTATAAAGGAATATTGAGAGCCGGGATTGTTAAGGAATTCTCATCATGCTATGTCACTGGCCTCTGATGAAAGCCTGCTTTCTTCAGAAAGAGGAACCATAAAAGCTTCTGGAACCAGATTGTTTAAGAATGAGAAATTGACATCATGCCAGGTTGTAAGACAGTTTTTAGGGCAGATGAGCTTCTGCTGCTCATTCCTTCATCATTTTCCTCCAGCCTGGAATTGTTCGCGGACAGCTGAGGCTCAGGTTACCTCAATTCTTGAGTTTTTTAAGGGGCATATCCAGGGGTGGGTTAGGCGAGCAAGAGCCTGCCCAGTCTGAAAGGGATGCAGGAAGGGGCGGTGTGTACTAGAAGGAAGGAAGCTATCATCATTTATTAAAAGTCTTCTTGGAGGATGGCCCATGAAGACCTCTAAACAAGCTGGAGGGGCCAGTCACTTGCTGAAGACTAGCGAAGTGGAGGGGAAAAGCCTGAGGGAGCTGCAGACTTGACCACAGCGCCCTCCCCTCCCCTCCCTGCAAGGAACCCAAGGTGTGATCCTGCCAGGCGTTCGCTGCATGACCTTGGCCATCCTTCCATTCCCCTGGGTGTGAATTCTCATTGACAAAGTGAGCTGGTGGGCATAAATGGGTTTTCAGTTTAAAAATTTAAAAACCCTGTCTGCCCCCAAGTGTGGTATCAAGATTTTATGGTATGACACTTAAAGTGCTTTTTTCATCCGGGCGCGTTAACAGCAACAATGAAACCAGCAGATAACGCGTGAGTAGTATCAGCTCTGGGCCTGGCACTATTTTACATGTATTAGCTCATTTTTCTTTTACTGTTCTCAACTACTCCGGAGATGAGATGAGTGCTGTTGTGATCCCTTTTCACAGAAGAGGAAACGGAGGTATAAAGAAATTAGTGCACAAAGGCAGTCGGAGAGAGCCCGGGGCCAGGCACCAAGCTCCAGAGGTCGCTCTGGCGAGCGTTTGCTTCGGGATCTGATGCCCTGCAGTCGCCAACTCAGTTCGCGGGTCGCCGCCAGGCTCCATGGGGGTAGTAGAGCCAGGTCGTGGTGGCTAGGTGAGTTGTCTCAACTAACGCTAGTGGAGCCGCCGCAGCCCTGGAGGAGCCGGGCCGCGACTCGGGAGCGCGCGGCAGCTCTCCAAAGTTTTGGAACCGGCGGGACCCCTGCGGGCTGCCTGAGGCAGGGCGGCGTCCGGAGATGTCTGTCCAGCTGCCCCTGTTCCTCCGGGTGGAGAGCTGGGGACACCCGGCCAGCTCGCTCGCCGCCAGCGGACTGGCCCAGCCGAGCCGTCTCCGCCCGCTCCCCGCCCCCGCAGCGGCGGGGCTGCAGCCAGAGCCGCGCCCGGCAGTTCCCGGCCGCGAGGGAGGGCGCAGCTAGTGCCCGCCGCCCGGAGCCGACTCGGACCGCGCGGCGCCGGCCGGGAGGAGCCGGAGCGCGGCCGGGCCGGGCAGTGGGGGCGCCGGCCTGCCCCGCGAGCCCCAGGGAGCGGCAGGAATGTGACAGTCGCGCGCCCGCGCTGCGAAGCACTCCTCGCTCGGCTCCTAAGGCTCTTGCCCCTCCGAGCTGAGCCGGGTTCCACCGCTGGCTGGGTTCCCATCACCCTCCAAGGCCGCCCGTCCAGGTACGAGGAAGCTGGAGCTTCCGGGGACTAGGTAGGGGTGAGACGGACCCGGCCTTGACACCTTGGAGTGCCCCGCTCTGCAGGGCGCGGTGAGCGTCCTCCGTGAGTTGTACTTGGCTGTCAGAGTGTGTTGTGTAAGAAGGGATGGCAGTGAGGTCTGCTTGTGTTTCCTGTGTGGAGCAGGAGTTAACGTTGTTCAGGTCGTTTGAAGGAACTTGCCGATTGTTCTGGAGGTGGGTTCTAGGTAGGTGTGTGACTCCCCGTGTGAATGGCTGTCAGGTTTTCTATCTGGCTACGTTCTACAGGTTCGGGAGGGTCCCTCTTAGAGGTTAGGCTCAGGACCGTCAGTCTCCTTAACAAGGTAAGGGCTGAGGCCTTAACCGTACTGGAGAGGGTAACTTGTTGCCCCTCCAGATAAAGAATGGTGCTAGGGAATGTAGCTACAAGCAAGTAGGCACTGAGAAGACACTCATTATTTACAACAGGCATGCCCAGCACTTTACAGTTTATAAGACTCTTTACAGCGACTGGTCTTTTATCCTCCCTACAGTCTTGTGAGGAGGGTGCTGTCATCACCCCTGTTTTTCAGAGGAGGAAGCAGAAGCTTAGGTGACTAACTTGTTGGAGGATGATGTCTTGAAGGAGCGTAAGACCTCTGCATCCAAGCTCCTCTGTCTTCCCTTCCACTCGTCCCTGCCTGCCAGGGCTTTCTCCTCTGCACTGCCAGGAGGAAGGAAGGCCGCTGGGAAGGCATGCAGATGCTGGCTCCAGGGTGGGGTGGCTGTCCACTGCGTTATCTTTGGGGCAGGGTATCCCCTCAGATGGGCACATTCCTGTGATTTAGCTCTACATTCTAGGAACTGAAGCAAGGGACACCATGAACTTGGGCTCCTGATGCCAAGGAGCAAGGGTCCATTTGTCACAGGAATGTGATGGATGTCTCAGTCACTGCGGTTTGGTGCCAGGTTTCTGGCAATTGAATGTGTGAAACAGAATTCCATGACTATTGATGATCTGAGGAAAGCCAGAGGTGGCATGGGGACGTTCACTGTCCTTTTCGCCATTCAGTTTACCAAGCGGCTATTGACGTTGTTTTCTCTCTCAATCCCTTCTAATTTATTGTGTGGTATCTCACTTGATATTTCATTTAATATTCTGTATTCATATCCGACGTTAACTTTTATGCTAGACAGAAAGGTAGAGCCTTTGGGAATGTGGTTTGCTGGGGCGGGGATGTGGAACCATGATTTATTTTCAGTCTCTGGCTAGCTGCCAAGCTGCTGTGTGTGACGCTTCTCCTGCACCCGTCCGCCCTCATGTGGCCTCCATTGCTGTTCAGGAAAGGGTATTTGATCTGAGTTCTTACATGACCTTGGCAGGCCCAGAGCAGCACCCCCGCCCCCTTATTTCTAATAGTCCCTGCTTGTATGTCATAATGTGACATCAAGTTTTTTTTTTTTTATGGTTCTGAAACCTGTGACATGTTTTGAGTCAACCTTTCACCACTGGTGAAACACTGCTTAATATTAGATTCACGAATGTATTAAAGATTTGTTGACTATCTACTATGTGCGAGGCACTGTGGTGAGTGGTGGGGAGACAGCAGTGAATACAACAAATGAAAACCTCTGTCCCCTCATGGATGTGAGTCTTCTTGGTAAGACATAGGATGTCAGCAGTCTCTCTTCAAAAGGGGGTTCTTTGAAATTTGCCCCTTTGTACAAGGGTGTGGATGCACTGGCTACCTAGAGGACACCACTCAGCAGCTCCAGTGGAGAGGACCAGGAGATGATGGGCACAGATGCAGTCCTGCAGAACTTAGAGAATTGCAGGCTGCTATTCTCCAAGTTCATGGTGTCCCTTGCCTCAGTTCCTAGGATGTGGAGCTACACTCTGTGGTTTGGCCAGGCACAGGGACCAGGGCAGATGGAAACCTTGTGGCCGGGATGCATCAGAGCGAGTTGAGTGTCCACCTGCCAGCTGGGACATTATGGAAAAGACATCTCAGTAATAAGAGAGGCAAAGCTGGACAATTGCAGTGAAACTACCACAGCGTAGGGGTGGAGAAGCACAGAGATCCTCATATTCTTATGCTACATAATGGATATATGAGGTACTTGCCATTTTAAAAGTTGTCAGGGGCACCTGTGGCTCACCTGCCATGACACAGCTCCAGGATGCTGCCCATCTGTTGCTGTGAGTGGGTGCTTGGTTTGCATTTTCCTCTCCTTGAGGTTGTGAGGTGGGCTGGTGGCACAAGACGAGGATCAGAACTGTCAGCAGCCTTTTTTTCCTCTGCTGTGTTTCCAGGAAATGCTGCTGGAGCCTCCTGGCCATGTCTAGCGCAGGGAGCACATGGAAAGCCCTGGTACCGAGTTATCTTACCAAGTACTGAAAGGGGCTGGAGCTCTTTGAGGCCCCAGTCACCTCCATATTGGATTGTTTGCTGTCTCCTCTTCATGCACATCCAGGAGCTCACACATGGTGGTGGTCTGATGGAGACACCTATCACTTCCCAAGAGGACTCACGCCCACGAGAGGACGGGGGGTCCCATAAATTAAAAGTACGGGAAAAGGAAAACAAGCGTGGAGATGGAGTGGAGCCTGAAATGAGGCTTGACGTGCGCAGTGTAAACCTGGATGACCTAGATGCTGGTATAGTTACCCAAGTAGGGCCATGAATGTGGAGGGAAGCCTGGGTCTTAGCTCTGCCTGCACCTTAGCACTGCCTGAAGCACTCAGGGAAATGCCAGGACTGGATGCAGAGCAAACAAACTAGCATCTCTGGGGGCGTGCTGGGCACGGGTGTTTTCAAAGCCCCCCAGGCGGTTCTAACGCATAGCCAAGGTTGACAACATAAATGCTCTTTCCTGTAGGCAATGGGAGAGAGGAAACCCTGCAGGGCACAGCCAGCGGTGTCTTCAAGATGAAAGCAAAGTGCTCAGGAGAAAAAGCGTTCTTGGCACAAAGAGAAGCAGGAACTTTCTTTTAGAGATCCCTGAAAAAGAGGTGAGAATAGTGAGTTTTCGGTGGTCTCTTGAAATGACCCTCCCTGTAAGTGCAGTTCGGTAATCATGGTTTAGCGAGCTGTGAACAGGGAGAGTCTAGCCATGCCGATCTCTGCACATTTGGCATCCCAAACATGAGAACTCATAGATCCCTGAAAATACAGCCAATGACTAATGACCAAGAGTTAAATGAAAAGTTAGATGGTGTCACTTCCCATCAGTGGGTCTCACCTCATTAAAACCCAGCACCCCCCTTAATGCAAATATTTTAAAACACCCCTTTTATAATTTTGAAACGATATAATGAAACTTATCTACAACATAACTTTAAAAAATCAATGTAATACTTAGATGTTAAGGAGAAATAAAAGCAATTTGTATTAAAATGATGCATTTCAGTGTGCAGACGCTTGAGCTAAGCTGAACTACAACCTAGTGAGGTGAGCCGGTGCTTTCTATAGACTGCAGGACAGCTGGCATGGGGTGGGTACAGGTGAGTCTCGGTGGCCATCCAAATGCCACTGAAGGATGAGTGACTCTTGGTCAAGCTCTCGATGGTAGCCAAAGGCAATTCTTCTTTCCATTTTCACAGTGATTGCATTCCTGAAAAATTTAGTGTGTATAAACTTGTGCCAACAATATGTGTATTTTATATAAATGTGGAAGGGAATTGGGGGGCCAGGTTTCAAACACTGTAAATAGGTTTCCATCATTAGGAACGTCTGTGAGACCCCTGGAGGTCATGCAGGACAAGTCTTTACTGAGCAGAACTGCCTGTGTTGTTCCGGATGTCAAGCTTCGATGGCCTCCAATGCTAAATGCATCCTGATCACCCAGGGTCCCCTTCCCCACAGGTTCCGAAATGCTCCCTCAAGGGTCATACCCACCCCAGTGAGAACCATTGCTTTCCCTGCGTTGCTGGGTAGTGAGTGATTAAAGTGCCATTGCAGGCGTGGGTGCTGAGATAGCAGGGCACCAGACATGCCTAAGCCAGCCATCAGGAATGCACTTCCGTTACTTGCTATAGGATCGTAGAGGTCGAATTAGAAATCAGAAAAGTTGGTGCTTTGTACGTGGGGGCGAACGGCCACAAGAGAACTTTGAGGGGTGGCAGGTCTACATCCTGATGAAGTGTTCCTGGTGCACTCAGTTGTGGCAATTTATGGAACTGTCCACTTAAGTTTTGTGTGTTTCACCGTGTGCAATATGGTGAAAAATATTTATCCCAATTAAAAAAATTACAGAAGTGAAAACAACATAACAATTCTTGTAGAGAAGGCTTAGTCCTCTAAAACTGCCTGTGGATCCCAATCTGAGAAACAGCTGTTCTTGCCTGACTGGGAGGCAGTGCTCCAGGGAGAAAGGTCTCTGGCTCTCAGTCAACTTTTTGACAAGTCCAGTGCAACAGTGGCCTTGGCATCGTAGCCCCTGGTGCCTGGAGAGGAGGTATGTTGGAGGTACAGGGGAGGCTGAGAAACCCAAGGCAGGGCATTTAGAAAGGGGAAAAGGGACAGGAGACGAAGCCCACCCCTGTCTCTGGATTCTGGTTCTGTTGTCCAGGAGCCCTAGGAGGTCTGTAGGGGTGAGGTGGAAAAGTCAGACTTCAACCTAGAACCTAGTGGTCAAGAGGCTTGGGGTAGGTCCATCCCCGTCTGTGGCATCTGGTGACAGTGATCCTGTCTCACTGTGTCTCATTGCCCCTTTTGCCCTTAAAATCCACATGCCTTAGTTGAAACCAGCAATCTTGTGGCTTTTCGCCTTGTATTAGCTGAATAATTGAGATTTCAGAGCAACACCTGAAACCTCTTGGGAAATTTTTACTTTATCTTCATATCCTTGTGCATCCTCGATGATAAAAATAAAACTTTCCTTCTCCCATTTATATGGGTAAATAAGCCATTGCTAACTATGAGCGAAGCTTTAGGATTCCTCTAGTGATAGGAACGTTGCCAGGCTTGTTGTTTCCTGGGCTTTCTGAGATGGTGAGTGAGCTTCTGTTTCCCTGTCGTGGGAGTGGTTGCTCATAGTTTGGTAGAGCTGTTTCTCTGGGGGAAAATCAGAGATGACCACATTGAACACACAGTTGGGTTTTTGGGTTGTGTGCATGTGATAGAGTGTGGGTGACTAATCTCCACAGTGTGGAAAGCATTGTGTCACGTTTGGAACATAACACAGTGGTCCCCAGAACGCTCTGTGGTTACTTCCACACTTTCCTGCTCTAGCTTGGGTATGGAAGTTCCTGGGTGGGCTTTGTGATCCCCTATTGGTTACTCTAATTAGAGGTAAATTAGAGGTATGAGTGTACGGGGCCCTGATGCTTCCATTTCTCATCAGAATTGCATAGAGATTATTATGGACATTTACTTAGGACAGTCAGTGCCTCTCGGATTTTACCTGCCAGGGATTCCTTCTGGGAAATAAAAAGCAAAGGCTCAACCTAGCCCTCCAAAGCATGCCTCTTTGAAGCCTCATGTTTTATCTTAGATCGTGGAGATTTTTCTTTCTGCTTCATAACATAGCCATGTTTGCTCTAATAGAAAAATAACTCCCCCGAGAAAATCTGTGGGTAAAATTAGTAACCTAGGGAGATAGACTTCAGGCTCTCCGGCTGTCTGTAGCTTCTCCCTGGGAATTTGTGGATTCTAAACCAGGGCTTGGGTAAGTATGGATGTCGAAATGAACAATGAACATATTGGCCCCCAACAGAAGCCCCCCTTCCAGGAAATACTGTCTTTTCCATAAGTGTGTGGTTCTATGGCTTTGTAAGTTCCTTTTATCTTCTCTTTCAAACTGACATTTTTGTTTTTAACAATGATGGGGACTTTTTCATGACTGTCTGAATTCTTATAACAAAGGAATGACACAGGAAGTCAAAGCTGCAGTGAGCTGTAATCACACCACTGCACTCCAGCCTGGGCAACACAGCAAGACCCTGTCTCAAAAAACAAACAAACAAAGGGTAACAGGAGAACATCATAATTATGAGCTTGGTTTCAGTACTGTAACACATTCCCCGTACAAATTTCCACCGATTTTCAGTAGAACACATGGGCGGTAACATTTCATGAGCTAAAGAACCTGCTTTAGCTCTTGTTTTTTCAGGATTCATCCACGGCCACTTCTCAGTTATGGTAAATAAATTGGAGCCAATTTTCTGAGTATTTCTCCATTACATCAGATCTACACGTATGCACATATTGGTTAATATTAGGGATGAGAGACTGTATTAAATGATGCTGTAAATGCATTTACTTATCACTCCATGAGAAGGTAGAAGAGTGTGTTGCTATCAGGTGGAAATGTAGAAAGTGCAGTGAGGATTTTCTTGTAAATTTCAGATTTGGGGCTTGGCTATGTCAGGTCCCTGGAAGAGGGAGGAGTCACCTACTGCTGTCTCTTCTCTCCTCTTGGGCCTCTGTAGAGGTCTGGCCCTGTGCCTTGGAGGGCTCTGCTCTTGCAGCTTGGACAGACACATCCCTCAGCATGGCAAGAAGTGTGGAAGGTCAAGAGGATGTGCCCACTTGGCCTAATCCTAATCCACCAGCACTCCTGTTCTTAATCATGTCCCTCATGTACCTGGGACCCCTGAATTCTCTCCCCAAGCACCCTGGGCCCTAATTCCAGGGCCTGTGTAGTCAATCCCATGGACTCTACTGCCTGCTTCATACACTGGCCAGGGCTGTACAGAGTGGGATAGACACAGGTAGACTTTGACGTCTACCTGTGTACATGCTCAGGGCCCCTCCCAGTATGAAAGGCTGGAGACAGAGGAATGGAGATTAACGTAGCTAGACACAGCAGGAGCCACGCGGTGGGACTGCTGTGTGCAGGTCTCATGGTGAGGACAGCGCAGCCTGTGTTTGGACAGACATGGAATACCAGGTGCCAATATGAGCTTCCCCCAGCTCTGGGCACCTCTGCTGCCACTGTTCCCAGAAGTGGACCTCCAGGAGATTCTGATACTATCGGGGGTGCCTCTGCTGTGTGCCATCTTGCCTGTGCCTAGCTTCTATCCTAGAAGGCAGGGCTCACAATGTGGGGGAATTCCTCAGAATAAGAGTGGAATTCCTCAACATTGTGGGAAATTCCTCAAGAAAAAGAAGCTGTTTAATAAATGCACTGTGGCTACAGAGCAGGAAAAATGCCTCCTTCCCCTGCACTAGGCCTAGGCCTTGAGGAAGAAACCTGGGTTCCTGTGACAGCCCCTCTCTCCCCAGCTGCCACTTTTCCCGTGCGTGCACTGGGTATGAAATTCCTTGCAGAGGGACAGGAAGGCGTTGTTGGATGAAGTCAGTATTTCCTGGAAGGGGGGCTTCTGTTGGGGGCCAATATGTTCGTTGTTAATTCTTGTACTTAATTTCTACTTTTGTAATTTGTTTCACATTACAGTTTCCCCTTCAGAGACTAGTGGGAAATTACTTTATGCCACAAATATGCATTTTGATTTTATCTTTAATCAACAAATAACTTTTTGTGTCTGTTGCACGTGCTACTGTAGTCATGTTGTGATACGCCAGTGTTTCCAAATACGTCATGATCACCAAACAGCCATGGGGGCCGTATTCGGGAAGATCTTCACAATCGCAAGCTTTTGGATGTGATTGTCACATAAAGCCGTGGTGTGCTGCAGTGAATGGACAGGACCTCCGGAAGTGGGGATGACCAGCCTAGGCCTCGGGTCCCCTTAGGATCTGGCTGACTCTCTGGGTCTGGACATCAGCATCTGAGCACTCCCTGCTGTCTTTCTTGGAAGCTGCTACGGAGAGGACGTTAGCCAGTCTGGGGGTTTCACACATAACACAGGCATCCTTGCTTGAAGGCTAAACAGGGGGAACCGTATGCTGTGGCTTATTCATGTATTCAGTAAGTTAATCCTTTTCTCTTTCTTGTTTTATTTTATGTGGAAAATTCAATCTGAAAAATAACACAGTGGCATACACACATCTGTGACTTTTTATTGTTACTGGTATTTTCTAAAGGTACGTTTTGAATCTTACTATAAGTCATTCAAAAAAAATTACACTGGACTTTGATTAACTAGTTCTGAATAAGGGAGGTTTCTTTACCTAGTAGGCCTTCTGGCAGTAACATTTCTTAGTCTCTAGTCCTATTCCTGTAGTTCCCTCTCCTTGGGGTCATCCCCACCCCTCAACTCTTTCAACAACCATCTGGGTGTGAACTCTTTATCTAACTCCTGATGTAGGATTCTACCCTCTCTTATATGATTCCGGCCATCTCCAGACCCCAGTGACGGTTCCCCTTGCAATCCTATTCTCTGACCCACACCCAGTACCCTTATTCCATCCTTTCTCTTCTTTGATTCTAGGCTTGGTTTTCATCTCCGTGTGTCTCATGCAAAAATGGTGGGTAGGTAGGTAGGTAAGTGGATTCCTTCCCTCCTTCCCTCTGTCCCTCCTTCCTTTCTTCTACAAGTATTTATTGAGCTCTTACAACAGACGTGCAAGATGTGTAGGATGGGCCTCCTCATGGGTGTGGGAGACGGGAGGGTCTGCTCTGCACTGCTTTCTTCCCTGGCCCAGGTAGGGAAGGCCAACAACTAGGGGAGCTACCCAATGTTGCCAGAGCCAGGGGGCCCAGAGCCAGCAGTTGGAGGTACCTTGGTGCATTGCACCATGGAGAGCCTGTGTCACTTGTCATGCCTGGCTTTGGAGGAGCAGATGTCTACAAGGACCCTGGGAGAAGCTTCTGATCAGAATCAACTCTGAGATGGTCAGAAATCCCAGAAGCTTCCAGGCTAGGACTGGAAGATTTGTCTTGCAGACCCAGGAAGTGCCATAGAGGTGCATGGAGGTGGAATGGCACAGTGCTTGTAAATGGCAAGGCTGGGAGCAGCGCTGGACACAGAGCCAGCTGGACAGTGAAGGCAGAAGAGTAGGGGATGCTGACCCTCATCTCAGGGGTCAGGCAGAAGGGGGCGGTGGGATGGGTTAGGTGCTGCAGAGATGTCCAGTGGGCTGGAGACGGAGTGCTCTTGGCATGGAGAACCTAGGGTGGGTAGTGGCCTGGGCAGTGCATCTCAGAGGAACAGCGAGCTTAGAGGGCACATGGTGGTCGCTTCAGCAATGGATGAGTGGTGGAGACAGTGAGTATATACATTCTTAAGTGAAGTTTCTGGGGCAAGAAAGGAGGGAAAATGAGGCCATTAGAAGAGTGTGGGTAGTCACCTCTTCTGCAAGAAGCTTCCTGGGCCTCCGAAATAAATCCATCCCCTCCCCTCCTCCGCCCCCTCTCCCATTCCATCCATTTTGGTGTCATTCACTATATAATTCCCAACAGCTGCTGTCATATCTGGGGCACACTCACAGGGACCAGTCAGGAGGGCATTGACCTAGGACTGGGAGTGGGAGGATGTGGGGGTCTCCCCTTTGAGTTTCTGCTATGATATGATTCCAATTTATGGGCCAGCGCACTTCTGATACCTTGTGTTGTGCTGTGTACAGCCTCAAAGTGAATAATAGCTTGGGATTTAGTTTGTGTAGTTTAAGGAAAATACTTTGTGTTGAATTAGTCAGGCTGTTTTATTGATGACCATTAAAAGGCCTTGTGCTTAGGTTTTACAAGCTTTTCAACGGCTCAAAGAGATGATTCAGACAAGAAAAAAATTAGACTCCAAAATACTAAAAGAAAACTGCAAAAACAGGTGAATTCATGGTGAAAGATCTGTAGGATAGAGCAGTAAGGACCACGCAGCTTTTTGAGGCTGTCTTAATGTGATATGGATGCAGGTGTGTTAATATGCTTGGTAATGGAAGAGTGAGGATACCTGCTTCTTAAACACGGCCTGCTCATTTTTTTCTGGCCTCTGGTGCATTTCTCTCCGGCAAAGCTCAAGTTCTGTTTTCACTGAGATGATGCACTGAGACATGACATCCCTAGAGGTGGTTTGATTCATTTCTGCACCCTGGTGTCTGGCAAAATGCCATGTGCATGTGTTTAATCAACATAGCTTGTGGTTGTCAAGCTCTTGGTATTCTTTTCTCCCTGTGATTTGATTTCCTGAAAGTATCTTGTCCCCAAGGATTATGGAACATACACTTGTTAAACACTGGACTCATTTTCATGATCATTTAAATGTCATGACCTTTCTGACACCTTAATATGGTTTGGCTCTGTATCTCCACCCAAATCTCATCTCAAATTATAATCCCCACATGTCCAGGAGGGACCTGGTGGGAGGTGATTAGATCATGGGGGCTGTTTCCCCTATGCTGTTCTCATGATAGTGAGTGAATTCTCATGAGATCTGATGGTTTAAAAGTGTTTGGCACTTCCCCCGTTGCTCTCTCTCCTGCTGCCATGTAAGATGTGCCTGCTTCCACTTCCACCATGATTGTAAGTTTCCTGAGGCTTCCCCAGCCATGTGGAACTGTGAGTCAATTAAATCCTCTTTCCTTTATAAATTACCCAGTCTCAGGTTTCTTTATAGCAGCGTGAAAACGGACTAATACACACCTCTTGAGATCCTCACAGCAATTGGTGCCTTTGGATCTCTTCATTCACACTTCACTCATGTGTTCTTCCTTCCCCAGGTAGATGTACCCTCTGAAGATGGTGACTCCCTCCTGAAAAGCTGGACCCCTTGGTAAAAGACAAGGCCTTCTGCAAGGTAACAGGGCTGAGTCACCCCAGGGTCCCATGGATGGCGTTTTCTCACAAATAGCGGAACTCCACGCTCAGATCCAGGGGCCCTGGACTATCTCCCATTGTATGCAAAAATATTTTATTTCTCTTGACACATTACTCTTTGGGACAGCTTGATGGTTTTATTAAATTTTGGAAAGAGGCTTCAGCCCCAGTAAGAGTCAATGCCTGTCCGCTTTCCCAGGTCACCTTGGCTGTGCTACAGTAAAATGGTGGGTTCCAATGCTGTGTCCAAGCTCTCCCAATTTCAACCCCTTCCAGGCCTTGCTGTCCATTTTCACTCCACTGTCACTGCATGTTCAAATTCTTGCTTTCTGCTTGAGTCAGTACTGCTCACCTCGTCCCAGAAGACCTGGGTCTATGATGCTGTGGGTGACACCCTCTGAGCATCTTTTCTGAGCTGTCTGTGGGTACCTAAACCTGTCCCCCAACCTGGCCCTTGCCCTCCCTGCCCCGACCTCAGTGAGTCTGGCCCAGTCCATCCCTGATTCTCCCCTCTGGCCCCGAGCATTCTCAAATATGCCCCCGCCTGCCTGTCTGTCACTGCAGCTGGTCCAGCCCTCATCCTCTCTCCCATGAACCTCTGTGGTGGCCTGCTCTCCCTGGCTCCCCTGTCTCCACACAGGTGCCAAAATGTCTGCAAAAAATGGAGATCTAACATACATTAGCCCATGGCTTAAAACCTGTACATGCTTCTCTGCCACCTGCAAATGACAGTCCCAGTTCCTCATCAAACCTTTGCATGTTGTGGGAACCTGGGGCTTCTCAGCCTCCCCCTCAGAACCCACCTCTGGTTTATGCTCCAGAACATGATGTTGTTGGACCCTCCCCTCTGCCTCCTCCAGGCTGAGGTAGCCTCTGTCTCCCCTCCTGCTCTGGGCGTGGCTTTTCCGGTAGACACCCCCACATCACAGTGTGAAACTGTGTGTCCACGTTTCCTGTGACTGCTGAGCTCCTGGAGCCAGGCCGTGGGACCTTGGTTCCTATTTTTGTTCCCAGAGCCAAATAGATATTTGATGTATAATTGTTGAATGCAGCAGTAAGTGAATAAAGACATGAATGGTTAACTGAAAACATTCTATCAAAACTGTTATTTGTCATCAGAGCATGGGCCGATTTCCAATAGCTAAGATTTGGGAGTGACCATTTGCCAGGCACTGTTCTAAGCTCTTTGCATGTGGCCATTGATTTCACGCACATAGTGCCATCAGTGACATGCTGTCACTACATTGCTTGTCAAAAGGGGGAACTGAGGCATGGAGGCTGAGCTTTTACTCAATGTGCCATCTATGTTGAGGGACTTCTGACTTGTATAGCCATTCAACTGTGAGCACTGTGGAGGCCAGTCAGCCTGGCCCTGCCTTGGAATTTCTGTTATTCAGGGGCATAATGGGGTTTGTGTTGATTTTTGTTGGGAGTGTGTGGGCTAATCTAGGTACAACCCTCATCTCCTTCCCTTCTGATGTCCTCGCTCCCTTTGGTCATGTGACCCTTAACGCCCATTCCCAAGCTCAGTGCTGACTCCTTGCCTCAGGGTCCTGGGGATCAACATGGATCCCACAAGCCCGCTCCTGAGAGGACAGGGCCACTCCCATCCCCACTAACTGTTTCCCAGAGCAGCTCTGGGGCAGAAGTAAACTTGGACCCAGGGGTCATGGCCCATTGTTCTTTTATAGTCTATTAGAGGAGGATGAGGTCCAACTTCAGCTGGTTCATTACTCCTTGTGAAAATGAGCACACTGGGGGCCAGGGAGAGTCGCGTCCAATATCACCCTGCCTTGTGGTACAGGTCACCAACCTCGGACCTGTGATTAAACATTGTCCACAATTAATTTGGAATTATTATCTCATGATACACTCCATAAAGTTCAGTCACACATCTTCTTTTTCTTCTCCCTTGCCTAATGATCAGACAAGCCAGATTCTTGTGACTAAATGAACCGACAGCTGGCAGTGTTCAGCTGATTTTGCAACGCCCGTATTTTGTTGTTGATAAACTAATGCAAATAGCTGGTTGGCCTGGAACTGGTGATTGGGAAACATTTGAACCCTTCTTTCCTTCCTCTCTAGCATAAAGACTTAAAACACACTTCATGCAGTCAAAGAAAGAGCTCATAGACCTGGCTGCTGGGCTTCAAAGGCTTCTATCTTATTTAATCATCTGAAAATAGTTTAAAGGTAAATATGGTAATAATACTAGTATTCTAGACTATTTTGGGAAGCCAGTAATGTAAATAAAGGGTCAGAGGTAAAAGATATTGAAGGAATGCAGTTTTACTGCTCTGAGGTAGGTTTCAAGGCTTGAGCCAGGCTTCGGGATCATCATCCTGATACTGGGGGTAAAGTGAAGAGAATATGAATGGGTATGTCTCGTATGGTTAGATAATCTTTATTTTTTCCCCGGTATTTGTTTTAAAAAGCATGTTGTAACTTTAAAAAATACCTACACACCTTCTTTTTTTTTTGAGATGGAATCTCGCTCTGGTACCCAGGCTGGAGTGCAGTGGCACGATCTTGGCTCACTGCAACCCCCGCCTCCTGGGTTCAAGCAATTCTCCTACCTCAGCCTCCCAAGTGGCTGGGATTACAGGCATGCACCACCACACCGAGCTAATTTTTGTACTTTTGGTAGAGATGGAGTTTCACCATGCTGGCCAGGCTTGTCTTGAAGTCCTGGCCTCAAGTGATCTACCTGCCTTGGGCTCCCAAAGTACTGGGATTACAGAGGTGAGCCACCACGCCTGGCCACAATACATCTTCTTAAATAGAAAATTTTCCAGCCAATATTTAAATGACTGCATGTCATTAGAATCTGAATGAGTGTTGTGTTAAAATATTTTGTGTTTTCATATTTATTTACTTATAGCTACAGATAAGAATATAGGCAAATTTCATCTCCCGTAAAAATTAAGAGGCAGATGTTTTCAAAGCACAGAATTACATGGCCTACTCTATACATTGCTCCTAAGGTTGAGCAGAGGGGATAAGAGTTTTTTCTCTTTTGTCCTTTCCTCTTTTTTTCATACAAAGTTCATTGTAGATATTTTAGAAAGTATAGAAAGCCCCGACAAGGGGAAACACACCCAACCCAATTTTAATATGTTATTATCATTTCTTTTAGGTTTTTTGGGTGCATTTCTATGTAGCTATATTCTATTGTACAAGCAATTCAGTATCTTGCAATATAAAATGAAGGCATGACCTTTGAGCTGGCCAAAAGTGTGGGGTGATTTTTGCAAATGGGTCCTGACAGCAGGGGACATAAGTGGGGAACAAATCCTCAGACAAACGGAGGCAAACTGGCTTAGGGGCGAGTGCGTAGCTGACTTTAGATGTAAACTAGATTTGGGGAAATGTAAATGGGATGCAAGACTGGAAATGTATAATGGGACAGAAGGTAGAAATGTTTAAAATCTTAAGTTGTTGAGTTTGTTCTCAATTTTGTGAAAACTTTTTATCTCTTTTCGTTCCCCACCCCATTTTTTAACCAAAAGTCAAACATGATAACATTCATGATGTAGAAAAACCAATTCATCAGTTTGTCTTGGCGGTGAGGGTGGGGACAGGGATAGTGTCGGTATATTTAGTTTTAGAGATTTGCTGGAAAAGTAACATTTTTGCTTTTGTCTTTCTTCCATTCCTCCGTTTCTCCAGGAGAATATGAAAGTGTTACTCAGACTTATTTGTTTCATAGTTCTACTTATTTCTTTTCTGGAGGCTGGTAAGTTAAGTATTTCTTTGTGTTCTTGTCTGCTAAGAAAATCTGTTATTTAGAATACATGAAGTGCCTTCCCTAACAGTCATGTCTCATACTCATTTCTGTTGAATCCCTGGGCACAGAGCCTCCTGGTCATAGACCTGTATCACCGGAAGTTCCTTTCAGCATCTTCCTCTCATTCTCTCACATAGAGAGTGGGAAACTGAGGCCCAGTGAGGTTAAGAGCCCAAGGTCATGTGGCTAGTTTTGGAACAAAAGCTAAAATCTAGGTCTCCCATCTAGGTCCAGGCCTCTTTCCACTGGACTGTTGATTGAAAGTGTGATACAGGAAATTCTGACTTTCATTTGGAGGAGATATTATGTATAGTCTTTATGAACCCACAGCTGGAAATCATCAAGATACAGTTCTTTTTCTTTTTCTTTCCATTTCTTCATTTTCTCTAATCTGTTCTCTGTGTGCCAGGTGCTAGCTACTGGGGATACAGCAGGGAATAGTGCAGACAGAAATACCTGCCTGCATAGGGTTTATATTCTTGTAGAAGAGAGAGATAACAGATAAGTAGATATATATTGTGTCATATGATGGCAAGTATAGGGAGGAAAAAAGCAGGAAAAAAGAGTATAAGGTTTTGTCATTAGAGTGGGCAAAAGGTTAATTTTTTGAATGTGGCCAGAAAAAACCTCCCTGGGAAGTTGACTTTTGAGTTGACCTTAAGGAAGGGGAAAAGAGAGCTATTTGGATATCAGATTGGGGTGTGGAAATATTCCAGGCAGCATGTGCAAAGGCCCAGAAGCCAAGAGTATTTGGCGTGCTTTCAGAATAAAAATATCGGTGAGGCTGGAGCATAGTGAGAGATGAGGGAAGTCATAAGGGGCCAGGCTATCTGGGTAATGGCAAGATGGCGCAGGGTTGATTATATAGAATGTTGCACCCTTTTTTAGGGTCTTGGCTTGTAGTCTGGCTGAGATGCGAAAAGTGCAGGGTTCTTTGTTCAAAACCAGAGAGGTGATCTGACTTATGTTTTGATTTCTGTTTTGAGAATAGAACCGAGGGAGCCAAAGAGAGAAATAGAGAAGCCAGTTAACAGACAAGCCATGATGATGGCTTTATCTAGGCAAGAAATGTTGATGGCTTGTCAAAGTGTAGCAAGGAGAAGTGTGAAGCAGACAAATTTTGAAATATTTTGGGAACAGAATCAAGAGGGATTTGGAGTTGGGTCAGATATGAGGTGTGAGGGAAAGAGAAGAATCAAGAATTATCTTAGGAAATTTTGGCCTTAGCAAACACAAGGTGAAATTGCCATTGATGGGATGGGGAAGATCAGGTTTTCAGACTGGACGTGTTAAGTTTAGCTGTCCATTAGATGTTTAAATGGTGACTTTGAGTAGGCAGTCTACAGCCTGAGGGAAAGGTCTGGGTTGCATATTTAAAATTGGAAACCTCAGCAAGCGGCTGGTATAAGAACCATGAGACTGAATGGGATCATGGAGTGTAGTTAGGAAAGGTAAGAACTTTAAGGACTGAGCCAGAGATTGACTTAAATTCCTTGGTCCAGTAAGTTTTCTCCCTGTTGCTGAGGGGCTCCATGTGAGATGGAGCATACCTTCAACATTAAGGCTGTTTACAACTCTGCCTTAGCCTTCACTTCCTGCTTGTGTATGACCTCAGAGTCATGCAGAAATGGGAGTCTGGTGCCTTCTATGCAAATTCCGGGGCATGCACACAGCCCTGCATACATGGGCACCCTTCTAGGTTCCCCAGGAATGTGTCAGAGCTTTTCAAGGCCCTCTGGAGGTATGGCTCTGGTATTGCAGCTTTTGGCAGTTGTAAAAAGCAATTAACACTGAGTTTTTCCAGCAAACACCTTGGGGCTAGTGCTTTTCCTGTGGAGCTCTTGGTGAGGTCGATAACAACACCACCCTATGAATGTGACTTTGAGGACCTACTGGTCAAGTCAAAGAGTGGCAATGCTCTGGAAATGGGACTTTTTGAGGTGCTTCAAACCCTCTCTGTTCTTGCGAGCCTGCTGGTTTTCAAAGCCTTTGTGTCTGCAAAGCTCCCGCTATTCATGGCTGTTGTAGAGCTGGGAAGAGTAGGATGGAAGTCATTTAAGTTATAAAGCTACAAACCCTGCTGATCTGCGATTTGGCATGTTTCTGTTTGTTTCCTTAGTTTCTAATAAATGCTCTTCTGGTTATTGCAAGCCTTTGATTTTTGAAATTTTTTGCCAGTCTTTTTGTTGCCTTTATGGAGAAATGATTTATGAGACCCCCAACTCCACCATATTGGAAATCCTGCAAATTCAATTTCTTTGAATAGAAGATAGTATTAATAGATATAGGGCAATTCAGGCTATGTACTTCTTCTCGAGGGAGCTTTAGTAGTCTGGAAAATTTGCTCATTTCATTTATGTTATTAAATTTATTGGCATAACATTGTTTATAATATTCCCTCATGACCCTTTACAAATTATTTAAAAAAGAGATGTCATCTCTTTTTTTTCCTGATTAGTCTGGCTAAAGATTTATCAATTTTATTGTTTTTGTGAAAGAACTGGCTTTTGGTATCTTTGATTTTTCTTCATTGTTCTTCTGTTTTCTATTTCATTGATTTCCTCTCTGATCTATATTACTGTTTTCTTCTTACTTCTTCTGCTATATTAATTATGTTTTTTATTTTCTGTATCTTACCATATTTTGACATTCTGGAGGGTGTTTCATATCTAGGGAGAGACTGCCCCACCAAGGGCTAAGCAGTTCCTAGGTGTGTTGTGGACAGCTTACAGCTTGCCCTTCATGTGACACTGACTGACCCAAGACTGTACCCCACTCACCTCCTTATCCAACTCTCACACACCCAAACCAATATTACCCCAGCCTCAATCAACACAGGGGCAGGTACCAGAGAACTAGGGACAGCCTGTATGCCCAAAGCCTGCAAAAATGGTTCAAACGGCCCAATCTGAGGCTGTTTATGCTGCCCTGCCTTGCCTTTCCCATGGGAACCCCAGTAAAGACTCTGGCCTAGGCTTTCTTTTTGTTTCTGCTTCTGCCTCCTAACCCAATCTGGTGATTCTCTCTGTGGTTTTGCGTGGTATAGCATACCCCTTCTGTCCAAACCACTAAGTAATACAAATCTTTCAATGGCATTAGTCTCTGTTTTGTCACTCAGGCAGCTCTGTTAATGAAGACCCAGGCATAGAATCTCTGCTTGCTGCTTACTTTGGAATTACTTGGTTGTTTTTCTAGTTTCTTAAGGTAGAAGCTCAAGTCATCAATTTGAGATTTTTAAAAAATATATGGGATTTAATGCTAGCAATTTTCCTCTAAGTACTACTTTCATTGAATGCCACAAGTTTTGATATGTTATGTTTTCCTTATCATTCAGATAAAAATACTTTATATTCTTTTTGATTTCTTTGACTCATGAGTTATTTAGGAGTATGCTAGTTTTCAAATATATGGGGATTCCTTAGATATCTTTCTGTTATTGATTTCTAATCTAATTCCATTGTCACCAGAGAATAAGTTTTTTCTAATTTGAATCCTTTTAAATTTACTGAGTCTTGGGTTATGGGGAAGAATATGGAAAATTTGCTTAAGTTTTATGTGTGCACTTAAAAAAGAATGTAATGTTCTACTGTTGTTGGTTGGAATTTTCTGCAAATATCAATTATGTCAAATTGGTTGATAGTGTTGTTCAAATCTTCTGTGTTGTTACTGATTGTCTGTTTAATTTTACTGCTTGTTCTATCAGTCCTTGTGAGTGGGGTTTCTCTAGTTTCTTGCAGAACTAATTTCTCTAGTTCTTGCAGTTCTATCAGTTTTGGCTTCATGTATTTTGAAGCACTGTTAGCAGCTACATAAACAATTGGTATTATTGTGTTCCTGTTGATTAATGACTTCTTTACTTTTTAAAAATTTATTTATTTATTTATTTATTCATTTTTGAGACAAAGTCTTGCTGTGTCGCCCAGGCTGGAGTGCAGTGGCACGATCTCAGCTCACAGCAACCTCCATCTCCTGGGTTCAAGTGATTCTTGTGCCTCAGCCTCCCAAGCAGCTAGGATTACAGGTGCCCACCAGCACGTCTGGCTAATTTTTTTGTATTTTAGTAGAGACAGAGTTTCACCATGTTGGCCAGGCTGGTCTCAAACTCCTGACCCCAGATGATTCACCTGCCTCAGCCTCCCAAAGTGCTGGGATTACAGACGTAAGCCACCACGCCCGGCCGACTTCTTTATTTTTATGAAATGCCCCTTTTTTTCTTGTAATTTTTTTACTATAAAATCTACTTTGATAATAATAGTCACTCAAGCTTTAATTAATTTTTATTAAGGTATAGTTGACAAAATCGTATATATTTACAATGTACAATGTGATGTTTTGGTATATATATACATTGTGAAATGGTTAATCCTAGCTAATTAATCAAACTTTCTTTTCATGAGTGTTAGCATGGCAAATATTTTTCTTTTCTTTTTAATCTATTTTTACCTTTATTTATAAAATCTGTGTATGTAGGTGTATGTGTTCATGTTAGGCACCACATAGCTGGGCCTTTCTTTAGCCCATCTGATCATTTCTGCCTTTCAATGAGAGTGTTTAGACTATTTGAAATTTTAGTGTGATTATTCATATATTAGGGCTTAGTTCTGAGATCTTGCTATTTGTTTTTCCATTAGTCCCATCAATTCTGTTATTTTTTTCTCTTTTTTTGCTGCCTTTTAGATTAATTAGCATTTTTAGGATTCATTTTATTTCCCTTTTTGGCTTTTTAGTCATAACTGTTTGTTGTGTATGTGTTTTTTAATGACTGCTCTGGGGCTTAAATAGCCATCTCTAAGTTATCTCTGTCTGCCTTCAAGTGACACTATACAGTTTCACATATAGTATACAAAGTTAAGACAGTATATACCCATTTCTCCTTTCTTGAACTTTGCCCTATTCTTTCCATACGTGTTACTTCTTTATTTGTTGTAAACTTTATAGCATTTTCTTATTTTTTATTTAAACACTCAGTTTTCTTTAAAGAGATTTAAATAATAAGAAAGATGATCTTATAATTACCCATTTTTGTTGCTATTCCTTCTTTTGTGTAGATTCATTTTCATCTTAGAATATTGTCTTTTTTGAAGGATTTAACATATTTCTTGTAAAGCAGGTCTACTGGTGATGACATTTTACAGCTTTGGCAAATCTGAAAAAGTCCATATTTTTTCCTAAATTTTAAATATATTTTCACTGGATATGGAATTCTAGGTAGACTTTTTCTTTCAGTACTTTAACAATATTGTTTTACTCTCTTCTGGCTTGTATTGTTTTTTGAAAGAAGGCTGCATCATTTTTTGCCTTTGTCCTCTGCAATAATTGTGTCATTTCTCCCTGGCTACATAGAAGATTTTATCTTTGTCACTGGTTTTAAACAATTTGATTATTATGTGTTTGTAGTTCGCTTTATGTTTCTTTTGCTTGGGGTTCATTGTGATTTGGGAGCCTATGTATACATCAGTTTTGTCACATCTTGAAAAACTTCAAGTATGTTTTCTGTTTTCCACAGTGATTCATATTACATGTATTGAAGTTGTCCTAAGTCAAATAATTCCCTGCCCATTTTATTCTGTTATTTTCTTCTCTGTGCTTAACTCTGGATAATTTCTAATGCTGTGTCTTCAAGTTCACTCATCTTTTTTTTCCCTGCAGTATCAAATCTGCCTTTAATCCCATCCATTGTTTTTTGTAACTCAACATTATTGTTTTCATCTCTCAAAGTTTTTAAAAATCTCTTTCATGTCTTCACTAATCATGTTTGATCTTTCCTGTAGCATCTTGAATAATACAATAGTAGTAAACTATTTTAATTTTTAAATTTATTAAGCCTATTGTCTGTGTCATTTCTGGGTCAGTTTTGACTGATCGATTTTTTCCCTCCTTATCATTGGTGGTATGTTACTGCTTCTTTGCATGCCTAATGATTTTTTTGAATGTTAGACATTGTGGATTTTACCATGTTGGGTGCTGGATATTTTCATATTCCCCAAAATGTTCTTGAGCTTTGTTCTGCCACATGATTGTTACTTGGAAATGGATTAATCCTTTCGGGTCTTGCTTTTAAGCTTTATTAGGATCAGGAAAAAGTTTATTCTAGGCCTAATTTTCCCTAATGACTGAGTCAGAACCCTTCTGGGTACTGTGCCTAATGCCTTATCATTAATGAGGCTTTCCACTCTGGCTGTTGGGAACAGCAACTGTTTCCAGCATTGGGTGTGCTCCACGTGTTACTCCCTCCAGTTCTTTTGGCAATACTCCCTCTAGCCTTGGGTAATTTTCTTATATGCTTACGCTGACTGATAGACACTCAGCTGAAAGCTTGGGGGAGACTCTCAGTTATCATGAGACTCTTTCTCCCTGTCATCATGCAGCTCTAAGTACTTGGGGACTCTGCCCTGCAAACTTTTCTACCCAGGTTCTCAGCTCCATCTCTTCAACTCACTGGGCTTTGCCTGTGTTTCTTCTCGGCAATGTCATGGCCTGGCTGTGATTTTGGACAACAGTAGAGCTCACCTCCTTTCTTCCCCATCTTTCTGGGATTTCTGTCCTTTGTTTTCTGATGTTCAATGTCTTGAATACCATTGTTTCATATATTTTGTCCATTTTTTAGTTGTTCATGTGAGAAGGTAAATCCAGTTTCTATTACTCCATCTTGTACTGAAAGGCATGACTCTCCTCCTACATTATCCCCACTTTTTAGATGAGTGAAAAGTGGATGAAGGAGGTTAAATAACTTGCCAAGGGCACAGCACACAGGCAGTAAGTGACACAACTGGACTTGAATATGCTTCTCAGACTCCCAGGATAATGTCCTTATCACAAGGTTGTGAAGCTTTTATATGTAATGTGAATTGATATATTTAATAATCGGCGTATTTCTTCGTAGATATTAAATCAAGAGACACTGGCAGATTTTTTATATAAATTGCTTCCCCCCTTCTCCCTTTTAAAGATAAATGCAAGGAACGTGAAGAAAAAATAATTTTAGTGTCATCTGCAAATGAAATTGATGTTCGTCCCTGTCCTCTTAACCCAAATGAACACAAAGGCACTATAACTTGGTATAAAAATGACAGCGAGACACCTATATCTACAGAACAAGCCTCCAGGATTCATCAGCACAAAGAGAAACTTTGGTTTGTTCCTGCTAAGGTAGAAGATTCAGGACATTACTATTGTGTGGTAAGGTGAGAGAGGAATTAGTATGTTACAAACGTGTTCTAGTTTCCTGCAGTTGTTAAGGACAGAAATACTTTTAATAATGCTTAACTTACCTATTTTATTTTATTTTAGAAATTCATCTTACTGCCTCAGAATTAAAATAACTGCAAAATTTGTGGAGAATGAGCCTAACTTGTGTTATAATGCACAAGCCATATTTAAGCAGAGACTACCCGTTGCAGGAGATGGAGGACTTGTGTGCCCTTATATGGAGTTTTTTAAAGACGAAAATAATGAGTTACCTAAATTACAGTGGTATAAGGTAATTTTATTTTAAATATGACATTTCACTTTTCCAGAAAATAAAATAGTTCCCTGGACAGTAGAATGAATCTGCAAAGTACCTTTTTATTTTGCATATTGTTTTCTCTTTAATGGTGACACTTGATAGGGAACCTAAAAAGAATCGTAAGACTGCATTCACTTAATTTGAAGCTTAACTAGAAACTTACTTGCTATTGTTTTTATTTAATTTAATAAGATGTAATTGAGAAAAGTACTAGAAATAGATATTTAAAGAGAAGGCTGATTATAAGCTTAAGGTATTTAAGATATAAGTATTTATTATAAAATATACTATGTGTGTTTTATTAACGATATGGTCTTCAAATAACCTGCTAGTTTCCATAACTGTCTTAAAAGTGAATCGACTAGCTTTCCATGTAACACCCCATGTTGTGGTATCTTTAATTTGACTAGTCTGGTGGAACTCAAATGGGGAATCATCTCGTAGAGCATAAGACATACTAAATAAATAATATCAATGAAGAAATGAAGTGCAGTATTGTTAAGAAACTATATAGTGTTAACTTCTTTTCAAACATGTTTTTCCTGCAAAATAAATTGGCATTCACTTCTTGTACTATGAAGTCTCATAGACTTGAAAACTTAATGTCATAGGAATATGGTTAACTGTTTCCAAAACACCAATATTAAAACTTACTCTATGTAAGGAAGTTTTCCAGTCTCTTTCTAAAAATATAACATTTGCTAAGGTGAAAAAAATGGAGTTCCTTTGACTGGTAGATTGGGGAAAGTTATTGGTTATTGGTTTTCAATGCTTCTCTCTCCCTTTATCTAGGATTGCAAACCTCTGCTTCTTGACAATATACACTTTAGTGGAGTCAAAGATAGGCTCATCGTGATGAATGTGGCTGAAAAGCATAGAGGGAACTATACTTGTCATGCATCCTACACATACTTGGGCAAGCAATATCCTATTACTCGGGTAATAGAATTTATTACTCTAGGTGAGTCATAGCTCCAGCCTTAGAAGGTTTAGATCTGGGAAGGCCCAGAGACTATGATTGTAATATTACTTTCATTGTCCATGAAGAAACAAAATCCAAGACAACCTCAGTGATACCACAAAAGTCACATGGCTTTAGTTTTGGTTTTGTTTTTGTACTAAACACTATGTAATGTTTTTCATTCCTGCTTCAGATGTAGTTTTAATTAAATAGAGACATTATGAGCTGTGTTTTCCAACTGATCTAAGAGGGTTGTTCTTTGGCATGGCTAAAAATGGTTCTTACCGAAAGCTCTGGGGCTCCCTCTGGCTGGAATATGGGAATGTTCTGAGAGCTTGCACTTGGGGAATCTCAGTGAGTCTCAGTGTCTAGCAGTAAGCATGGGTGTGGACACTAACAAGCTTTGGAATAAGTCACATTTCCAGCATCTACCTCCTGTTCGTTCTGTATTAGGTGTTAACCTCTCTAAGCCTGTTTCCTCTTCTGTAACAAGATGATGCAATCTCCCAAGATTATTGGGAAGATGAGAGATATGGGGTCCACTAAACTCGTGTGCCTGGTGCAAAGAAATGCTTGGTGCAAAACAGCTATGCAATTAATAGGTGTACGGTGATTGTTCTTGTTCATTTTCTTGTGTCTTTCAATTCTGTGTTAACCATGTTTCATATTGAAAACTGTATCACAACAAAATGAAACAAAATGCACAAATTACCAGGGGATAGTCAGAATGCTCAAACTTTTTGTAAATAATGAGGTGTTGTAAGCTTTATGTAACATAAGAAGAGTTATTCCAACCAGAACTTTTTTGTAGGTTAGAGGGGTATCTATTAGTAGTTATGCTGGGACAACAGGTATAAATTGGGACTATCCCAAGCAATCTCAGAATGTGATCACCCTATAAATAGCTTCACTTTTCCAGTTATATAATTCTTTATTTTCCTAAAAATATTTTTATGAAATAAAAGTTAATTCCTTGCCATGGTCCTTGCCATTCACAAGCATCAGTGAATCCTAATTTTCAGTGGTCTTTGTATCAAACCACGTTCTTGAGTCTTTAGCAGCCTGTCATTGGGTAGGTCTGGTCTGTCTTTCCTGAAACACAGCAACCAAACCAGCAAGTAGAACCTGAGAAAGAACTGGGCACTGGGGAATACTTAAGCTAGGTTAAGTGTGTTTTAGATACTCTCTGTTCCCTTTTCTGATCCCATTTGTAGAAACAATATACTCTACTCAGGGTGGGGTAATATTTTGTTTTCTTCCCAAGGCCCACCCAAATGATGCTTAGTGCTTTTTGTTCACTCAAGGATTCAAAAATATTTATTAAGTATTTACTGTGTTTCAGGAACTGTTATAGGTACACGTTAGGGAACAAAAGAGAGAATATCCTACCTTCATGGTGTTCACTTTTTTTTTTTTTGACTGGGGGAATACCGAGTACTCAATTTTATAGTTTCTCATAGTTTCTTCATGGCCACAGGTCAACCCCTGAAGCCAACTTTTCATAAATAAGTCAGATTAATTTCTGGGGCCCCTTGATACTTCTTTTTGCCTGTTTTAATAAATTACAGCATTATTCCATAACCCTGTAGTTCTCACTACTGGGTCATTATCGCAGTCATTAAATGCAAGCGGGTCTAGTACTGATTAGCCCTGCTGGCCAATAACACCCAATTCAAGGAACTAACTTCCCACTACTCTTGCCTTTCCTGATGTGCTTTCACTTATGAGAGGCACTTGTCTGGGGACCCAGGGACCTGGTGATGTGTTTGTTTTTCAGTTGCACCCCACTCTATGGGTTCACAAGGTCTAGCTCTGCCCCAGGGTTCACAGGGTGCTGTGACCTCTGCCTCAGCTTTCTTCCTTCACTTTCTGCCTCCTGTCTCCTGGCATATGTGCTTTGAACACTTGATGGGGTATCTGGCCAGAAGTAATTGAGTATATTTTGCTAAGTGTTGTTGTCACTTGAGATTCTGATCTATAGGAGACTGACAAACCTTATGGATGTGTTTCTTTCAGAGGAAAACAAACCCACAAGGCCTGTGATTGTGAGCCCAGCGAATGAGACAATAGAAGTAGACTTGGGTAAGTGGGCTCCACTCAGGATATGTTGGAATCAGTTTTTTTTTTTTTTAAACGTGAGAGTAAGATAAATTGTATCTTTACTATATATAATCCAAGCCATTTACTGAATATATCTATAATTAGAGGGAAGGTGACACAAATTATATCTTAATTTTTTTCTATTTCTTGCCTGTATGGCAAACATCTTGCCATGTCTGATATCTCCAGCCCTACTTTTCTGTGGACACTTACTACCATGAAAACACCAACCAGACACCAAGGTCAAAAGGCCTAGGAACCAGCAATGCTGTTGACTGGTACAGAGTTAAAATATTTAATGACAAAATTAGGGTTTGCTGTAATAGTGAATCAATAGAGCAGATGTTACTTATCTCTGAATTAAACAAAAATTATATTTGACATCTTAGAGAACTTCTGAAGAATTAATTATTGTACGACAGGCATCAGCAGTGTTACAATTTCAGGACTGGATTTCTTATGAGCAGATCCAAGCTTTGAGTCAGAAGAGTAAGACTACAGGCCCCAAAGATGGTAGTCATTCTAGAAAAGTACTTTTCCAAGTTAGTGAACATTTTTTATTCAAGAATAAAGAAAGAACCCCACAAGCATCTAGTTCTGCACTGTTGAGTGTAGTAGTTACTAGCCACATAGGGTTATGGACGTGTAAAATTAAATTAAGTCAGTTGATTCATTTAGTTAAATTAAAAATTAGTTCGTCTGTCACATTAGCCATATCTCAAGGGCTTAACAGCCACATGTGACAAGTGACTACTGTAGAGACAAGCACGAATATAGAACATTTCCGTCATCACTGAAAGTTCTACTGGAAACCACTGATCCAGAGAGAAAAAGTGATTCTTTGTAGCAGAGGACCAAAATAGGCTGGCCTTGGAATTGCCTTCTGTAATAGTAACTGCATGACAGTAGTCAAGAACCATACAGAGGTTAGAAGGTACATGTTTGTGATCTGCGAATTCTGTACTTGGCCAGTTCTGTACTTGTTATTTATGGTGGAAGGTGGTAGAAAGACATTCTTAGATAGAAACAAAAATGTCAAAACTCAAAATTAAATATGGGCCAATAGGCTCTAGAATAATGTTTCTCAACCATCTTTTTTGTTTTAGATTGTTCCCCTTTAGAGTCTAAAAAGTCTTCCTCCACCTAATTCTCTTTCCTGTCTTCAAATTTCAATACCACAGTTATTTTTATATCTGCTGATATGCTGTGGCGCTTTGGAGTACCACAAACCATGTAATATCTAAGGTTTTCTTGCCTCTTCCCCAAGAACCAGGTTTTGCCCTGCTGGCCACAGCCCCTGTTGAAAGTGCCTGCCCCAGAAGTGTGTAATTGAGAGCTCTGATGCCTAGGCTGCATTGATCTCTCAATCTAAAAAAAAAAAGCTTCAAATTAGGAAATAATTATTTTAATGTATTGTATTGACAGTGGATCAGAAGCATATAGTACCCTGTCATAAGATTATCCTGAAGGGTGTTAAACAGGCAATAAGATCCCATACCATTACTCCTTAGATGACTTAGAAAAATAGGAATTGAGAGATACTTCCTTAACTTAATAAATAACATCAGTGCAAGCCAATAGTCACTAACATTCTTAATGGTGAAATACTGTAGACCTTCTCACTAAAGCCAAGAGCAAGACAAAGATGCCCATGTAACCACTATTACTGAACACAGTCTAGAAGTGCCTACTAATGCAATTGAAGGAAGAAAACAAGGAATGCTTACCACAAGGGAAAAAAGACATTTTTATTATTGTTTTCAGATCATACAAATCCCAAGAAAATTGCTGGGAAATACTAGAATTAATTCTATATAAATTAGTCAGATAACAAATTAACATTTAGAATTAATGTTCTAAAATATAAGACTTTTTTTTAGCAATAACCAGCTAGAAAGCATAATCGGAAAACAAATGCCATTTGCACCAGTAAATGTCTTAGAAGTGTCCATAAAATATCTTAGAAAAACTAAGAGAATTTATAAAAAATAAATAAGAAAATATAAGAGAATTTATAAGAGAGGAAAAAAACTAAAAAACCCCAAAACCCTGAATATTAATCTCAGGAAAACTGAAATTTAAAGCATGCATCCAGCTGGGTGTAGTGGCTCAGGCCTGTAATCCCAGCACTTTGGGAGGCCAGGGTGGACAGATCAGTTGAGGCCAGGTGTTTGAGACCAGCCTGGCCAAGATGTTGAAACACCGTCTCTACTAAAAATACAAAAATCAGCTGGGTGTGGGGGTGCACACCTGTAGTTCCAGCGGCTCAAGAGGCTGAGGCATGAGAGTTGCTTGAACTCAGGAGGAGGTTACAGTGAGCCGAGATTGCGCCGCTGCACTTCCAGCCTGGGTGACAGCGAGACTCTGTCTCATTTAAAAAAATGCAATTAAATAATCAATAGAGGGTTAACAGTTTTTAAAAGCAAGGTCGATGAGCACCAAGCTAACAAAAAGCATGTTGACTCACCGTGAATTCAAGAAATGTAGATGAAAACTTAAGTGACATTTTCTTCTCTCAAAAGGCAATGTCTAACCAAAAACACTTGTTATCTGGTGGTTTTGGGGAAAATCGTGCTCACATACTCTCCTGTAGAGAGTGTAGACTGATACAGCCTCACTAAAGAGAGGGGGTTAGCTTTTAAAATATGTTTCTTTAATTCAATCCTACTTCCAGATTTTAATACTTCAGGATGTGTACAAACAAGGATATTCATTAAAACATTAATCTTAATAATGAAAAATTAGGAAATTGTGTTCATCAGTAGGAAACAGTTAATCATAGTGTATACGTATTATAGAGTGCTAAGCAGCCATGACACAGTCCATTTTGGAAGACAAATCATGTGGGCCCAAATTCCCAATCCACAGTAATTTCAAAATAGTAGGCAATAAGACCCCATTTCAAAAATCGCACGTGTTCACAGAGAAGATAAGGAATGAGATACATAAGGTTACTAATGGTGTTTTTCTCTGGGTGGTGGGTTTAGGGTAATTTTTCTTTTTCTTTGTGCATTTCTATATTTAAAATTTTAATTCAATAGCCATTTATTAATCTAGCTAGATCAGAAAAGATCAATTAATGTTACGATTAAAAATACATTCTTTGCAGGATCCCAGATACAATTGATCTGTAATGTCACTGGCCAGTTGAGTGACACTGCCTACTGGAAGTGGAACGGGTCCTTCATTGACGAAGATGACCCAGTGCTAGGGGAGGACTATTACAGGTATGTATGCTCAGAGTCATTCACAGTTTGATATTAAATCCCACATGGTATTTTCTATAACCTTGTTGGTTTAGTTTAAAAGCAAGTGTTAGTTGTTCCTCACCCTTTGCTGCCCTTTTTATTTTGCTAAGTAGAATTTACAAGATCTTGTACATTTAAGATAAAAAAATACATGCCACTGTGGTGCAAATTACAGGCCACTAGAAGCCTTTCTCTTAAGTTATACATGTTGCAACATTTCAACGAAGCAATTATCTTTCATTATTCTTCATATTCCTCAAGTAGCTTAGAAGAGACTCATTAATGAGCTCAAGAATCAGGCAATCCACACTGCTCTCAAAAGCCTCTACTGGTTTCCTACTGCTCATTTATGGGACAAGGATCTCCTGGCTTCCTATGACTTCTCCTTCACATCACCTGCGAAGCACTTTGTCATCTGCCCCAATCTCCTCTGTTTAGTATATTGTATATTATTCTCTGTGCCCCATGGAGACCACAATGCATTTGTCTACATTTTTCTTCTTGGAAGTGGTAATTTTTTTGCTTTCTCTGCTCCTGAGCCTGTTACTGATAGTGGTCTTGGGGTTGTAAAATCTCAGATTAGTGTTGCCAGCAGTCTGAATGTTTTGACTGTGATTGCGCAGGGTGATTATTTCAGCTGCAGTTTTGTCACCAATAAGGAAATACACAGGGTATACATGTCTTATTTGTAACTGAGGCAATTTACTTACACAAGTTTATTTGCTCTCTCTCTTGAATAGTGTGGAAAATCCTGCAAACAAAAGAAGGAGTACCCTCATCACAGTGCTTAATATATCAGAAACTGAAAGTAGATTTTATGAACATCCATTTACCTGTTTAGCCAGGAATACACATGGTATGGATGCAGCATATATCCAGTTAATATATCCAGGTAAACAACAAGCTAATTGAAACACAATTTTGTTTTACCGTAGTAAGATTCCATGACCTTGGAGTTTGAAATGCCATTTCCTCTGCTTAGAACACTCTTCACTTCCGCATTATCTATGTAACTTCTATTTCTCTTTTACTCTCTCTTCTTGGAAGCTTTTCTGTCCTGCTGCCTGCCCTTAACCCAGCTCTCGGCCCAAAGAGAGGCGGTTAGGGCCTCTGTATCTACTTCTGTAGCACCATATGTCACAGGATCTATGGTACTTAGTTTTCTATACTTAACTGTAAATTCTGTGATGGTGGCAACCATTTATCTTAGTAATCATTCTATTTCCACAGCTAATGGCAAGTTAGGTCTGGTACATTGTAGGTACCTAATGAATATTTTGAAGTAAGTGACTACATTGATGGATACATAGAGTAAGATTAAATAAATATCCACTTTCAAAGAGGACATCAGAAGTCACTGGGTTTCATGAATTGGTATAATAAAACATAATATTGAAAGTATTTGTGAAACATTTTAAGGTAATTTGTGGTTTAATTAAAAATAGGATATTGTAATTGTGTGCATGGAAGAATATCTGAAAGACCCTAAAAATTAACTTCTGTCTCTGTTTAAATACTAGCAGCATACAAATAGAAATTACATTTAAAAGATAACATTTACAGTAGCATCAAAAATCATCAAATACTTAAGAATAAATCTAGCAGAAGCTGTTCAAGACCTCTGTAATACAAACTAAAAAATATTGAGATAAATTAGAGAAGAACTAAATGGAGGGATATACAATGTTCATAGATTGAAAGACTCAATATTATGAAGATGTCAGTTCTCCCCCACATGAATGTATGGATTCCAAACAATTTTAATCCAAATCTCAGCAGCATTTGTGCAAGTGAGAGTCGGTGTTTGTATGGGTGTGTTTTTGTGGACACCTGTAAAAGTCACAGGGAACTGTAAAGGACCAAGTATAGTCCTGGTGGTCTTAAATAGGAAAAATAAATCTGGAGGATTATTACTACAGGCATCATGATCTTGTATGAAGCGACAGTACTTAAGATTGTAAATGTGAACTATCATTTGGGCCAGCTGGTTATTTGTCTGGAAAATGGTATAACTTGATTTCTATTTTGTATCCAAATCATCTAAATTGGAAAAGTAAATAAAGCTTTTAGATTCCCTTTTCTGGATGCTTACATGGTTCCTGATATTTAGAAGGTACTTTCTTTTTCTTTCCTCTTTCTTCTTCTCTAGCTCCCTCCTCATCACCTACTCCATCTGCTCCCCGACTTCCTCTGTAATTACTGGATAACTAAGTAGAGAAGGAGGCCAGGAGAATGTGGAAATGTGAAACTTCCCTAAGCCTCTACCTTTTTCCCTTTCCACCAGTCTTTGGCTTTACCCAATGGACTCTCTGACCTCAGGGAACTTTTGTAGGCTTTTGAGTGATTTTAACTTTTCCCTGTTTTACTGTGGAATGCTGTATCCTGTGGTCTTTGGTATTTTTGTTCCGTGTTATTGTATATTATGCTATTTAGGTAGAAACTTCATAGAATGCACCTTAGTTTTATATAATCCATGCTAGATTGCTTTGTACATTAGTATCCATTACAAAGTGATAATAATGAATAAGTTAATACTGTCTGAATGCAGGCCAGTCCCAAATATGGTCTTTCTGAGATGAAGATCCTTAATTTGCTGTGCTCAAAGTTTTAATTCTTTTTGGTTCTAATATTTTTTTCTCCTCTTTTTTTTGCTATAGTCACTAAATTCCAGAAGCACATGATTGGTATATGTGTCACGTTGACAGTCATACTTATGTGTTCTATTTTCATCTATAAAATCTTCAAGATTGACATTGTGCTTTGGTACAGGGATTCCTGCTATGATTTTCTCCCAATAAAAGGTATAATTGTGCATTCCATGCAGTTTTTCTTGTTGGAGATAGGGGATAGTTAGGAGATGTAGAAGATGACTAAGAGGGTTTTTATTTAAGTTCTAAAATGAAAAGTGGCATACACAAGAATATTAGTTATTCTTACACAGAATTATAGTTTTATAACTCATTAGGCTGAATATCATTGTTTTCTAAGTTCCTGCCTCAACATTCATATTGGTAGAATAAACAGGTATTTAGAGCATCTGTTTATAAATTCAGTTATGCATAAGCCATTGGGAGGCCTTGCTCTGTGATGAGTAGGACAGACGTAGATCTTACCTTAATGAAAGAAATGAAATGACTAGATCTTTGTGCATCAGGGAGGTCCTCTCTCTTTTGTTTGTTTAAACTTTGCAAAAAAAAGGAATACCACAATGTCTAAAAAAAATGAATGGATAGAATTCAGGGCTGAGACCTTTGGGGAAGAAGATGAGAACAGTGAGACTTTAAGGATGGCTCTATACTAAGAGTATACGAGGCAGCCTCCCAATACAAGAGCAAATTTGCTGTAAAACACAAGAAATAGAAACCTTGTAAGAGATGAACACTTTTTAAAGGGATTATATTTTTGGTATTGCTGCTTCAGTCATGCCATTGTACAAAAAAAGATGAATAGTTCATTACGAAATGAATGTTTGTGATATTAACTTTATCAAATCTCTTATTTTTGCCTTGTGGTTCTAAATACATTATATTTTTCCTTTAGCTTCAGATGGAAAGACCTATGACGCATATATACTGTATCCAAAGACCATTGGGGAAGGGTCTACCTCTGACTGTGATATTTTTGTGTTTAAAGTCTTGCCTGAGGTCTTGGAAAAACAGTGTGGATATAAGCTGTTCATTTTTGGAAGGGATGACTACGCTGGGGAAGGTATGTGTGTCATGGAACAAAGTAAAGGCTTATTGTTATAAAACTACTTAGTAAAATGTGGATTCCATCTTTCCAGAAGATTGTGGCATAGGGGTATATATTTCACAATTTTAAGAACCTCTTCAGAAGTGTATGATGATTTTTACATTTATTAAATGCAAAGTATTTACTTCTTGCATATTTTGTCAGAGCAATAATTAAGTGATTTTCACTTTGTTTTGAAAAACTTAATGACTAGTTAAACCCAACAGTTGCTTTACAACTGATACAATAAAACAGGAGTGGTAGAGATCAAATGATTGAATAGTAAGTTTTTAAAATTCCAACAAAGTTTTCTGAGTTCTAAATGACATATTTGTCTTTTGAGGGCCAATTTTTGAATTTGTCTATAAAACGGGAGGTTTGCAGTGGCTCATGCCTGTTATCTCAGCACTCTGGGAGGCAAGGGTGAGAGGGTCGCTTGAGCTGAGGAGTTTGAGGCTGCAGTGATCCAAGATCATGACACTGCACTCCAGTGTGAGCAACAGAACAAGAGCCTGTCTCTTAAAATTAATTAATTAATTAATTTAAAAAATGGGAAACTCCTTTAATTTTAAGTAAGGCAAGAAAGAGGCGTTAGGAGCCATAGGGTTGGGAAAAGTCATGCGTGGCTTTGGTTCAGGAGAGAATGATGATAAATAGAAATTTACTTACTATATTTTGCTTCCTGTTTTTCAGACATTGTTGAGGTCATTAATGAAAACGTAAAGAAAAGCAGAAGACTGATTATCATTTTAGTCAGAGAAATATCAGGCTTCAGCTGGCTGGGTGGTTCATCTGAAGAGCAAATAGCCATGTATAATGCTCTTGTTCAGGATGGAATTAAAGTGGTCCTGCTTGAGCTGGAGAAAATCCAAGACTATGAGAAAATGCCAGAATCGATTAAATTCATTAAGCAGAAACATGGGGCTATCCGCTGGTCAGGGGACTTTACACAGGGGCCACAGTCTGCAAAGACAAGGTTCTGGAAGAATGTCAGGTACCACATGCCAGTCCAGCGACGGTCACCTTCATCTAAACACCAGTTACTGTCACCGGCCACTAAGGAAAAACTGCAAAGAGAGGCTCATGTGCCTCTCGGGTAGCATGGAGAAATTTCCAAGAGTTCTTTGGGTGCCTCCTATCTTATGGCGTTGCAGGCCAGGCTGTGCCTCATGCTGACTTGTAGAGTTCATGGAATGTAACTGTATCATCCTTTATCCCTGAGGTCACCTGGAATCAGATTGTTAAGGGAATAAGCCATGATGTCAATAGCAAGCCAGGGCACTTCGGAGTAGAGGGCTTGGGAAGATCTTTTAGAAAGACAATAGGCTGGGTGTGGTGGCTCACGCCTATAATCCCAGCACTTTGGGAGGCTGAAGTGGGTGGATCACCAAAGGTCAGGAGTTCGAGACTAGCCTGGCCAACATGGCAAAACCTCATCTCTACTAAAAATACAAAAATTAGCTGGGCATGGTGGTGCACGCCTGTATAATCCCAGCCACATGGGAGGCTAAGGCAGGGGCATTGCTTGAACCCGGGAGACGGAGGTTGCAGTGAGCTGAGTTCGGGCCACTGCTCTCTAGCCTGGCAACAGAGTGAGACTCCATCTCAAAAAAAAAAAAAAAAAAAAAGGCAATAAATGCCCTCTCTGAATGTTTGAACTGCCAAGAAAAGGCATGGAGACAGCAAACTAGAGGAAAGGGCATGCAGGAAATGGCCACCGTCTATAGATGGCTTTGTTAAGTCATCCACAGCCCAAGGGCGGGGCTGTGCCTTGTCTGGGGACCCCGTGGAGTCACTGGCCCTGGAGCGGCTCTCCTGAGAGGTGCTGCAGGCGAAGTGAGACTGGCACCTCACTGAGGAAGGGAGATGTATTCTTGGAGAACTTTCCATCTGCTTGCATTTTCCATACACATCTCCAGGCAGAAGTTAGTTTCCAAAGACCGAATTTTATTTTACATATGTTGAAAGCTCACTTCAGTGAACAAAGGGATTCTTCGGTATTCCAAGGTTTTGAAGTCATCTTAGCTTTCCGTAGGAGAGACAGAACTTAAAAAAGCAACAGTAGCAGGGAATTGATCCACTTCTTAGTGCTTTCCTCCCTGGCACGACCATCCTGTCCTTTGTTATTATTCTGCATTTTACATCTTCGGAGGGACAGCTCCCTAATGGCTTCGTCCCTCCGCAATGTCCCTTGCATAGCCCACACATGAACCGTCCTTCCTGTGATGCTGCTCTTCTGTCATCCCGCTCCTGCTCAAACACCTCCCGCGGGCTCCACCTGTTGGAGCTGAAGCCCATGCTCTCCCACCAGCACGTCACTCCCAGCCCGCCTCCCTGCCCGGTCCTCCAGCCTCCCCTTGCTGTCCTGCTGTCTGAATTCCCAGGTTGGCCTGGTGGCCATGGCACCTGCCCCCAGCACTCCTCTGTCTCTGCTCTTGCCTGTCCCCCTTCCTCCTCCTTTGCCTAAAAGGCTTTCTCTTATTTTCTCCAGCTGATCAGAATTTTACCGAAATTCAGAACATACTCCAATTCCACAGTCTCCAGGAGACTTTCCCTAAGAGGCGACTCCCTCTCCAGCCCTCTCTCTCTGGTCAGGCCCACGGCAGAGACAGCAGTGAGCACGTCAGGGAGGCTGGTCTCCCTCCAGCTGGAATCGCTGCTCTCTGAGGAAGAGGCTGTGGGTGGCTGTCTCTGTCCCTTACTGCCTTTCAGGAGCAATTTGCACATGTAACATAAATTTATATAGTGCTTTATGTTTAAAAACATTCCCCAATTATCTTATTTAATTTCTGCAATTATTTTAATTTTATATATAGAGAAAGTGACCTATTTTTTTAAAAAATCACACTCTAAGTTCTATTGAACCCAGGACTTGAGCCTCCATTTCTGGCTTCTAGTCTGGGTTTCTGAGTATTTGATTTCAGGTCAATAATGGTCCCCCCTCACTCCACACTGGCGCATTTGTGAGAAGAAATGACATTTTGCTAGAAAGCGACCGGGTCTGGGAATGCTTTTATTCAAGATACCAAATTCCAAACTTCTGAATGTTGGAATTTTCAAAAATTATGTTTAGATTTTATGAAAAACTCTTCTACTTTCATATATTCTTTCCCCAGAGGCAAACATTTCTTAAAATGTTTCATTTTCATTAAAAATGAAAGCATGTTTTTTTTTTTTTTTGTATAGAAAAAATATTTTTAAAAATGGGATGACAGGCCTCAGAATAACTGGAGAAACCCTGCAAAACCACAAAGCCAAATTTATATGCCACCAATTGCAGGACACAAGCACAGGTTTAAGAGTTGTATGAACATGGGCAGGACTTCTGGTTTTTATATTTCTCGTATTTAATATGGGTGAACACAAATTTTTCTTTGGAATAATAATATTCCTCCTAAACAAAAACATATTGAGTTGAAGTCTCTGACTCTTGCCTTTCCACTTGCTTTCTCCTGGGTCCACTTTGCCTGTTTTAAGGAACAGTGCTGTTCTGGAGCTGCTGTTCCAACAGACAGGGCCTAGCTTTCATTGGGCACACAGACTGCAGCCAGAAGCCCATGGATCAGGGATGTCACGTCCCGAAAAGCCTATTAGAAGTTTTACAAATTTAATTTTGTGGATTATTTTAGTCTGTCATCTAGAAAATGTGTGAGCACGCATAGTGCCAAGCAAGCAAGCCAATTCGGAAACTTAGGTTAGTGACAAAATTGGCCAGGGAGTGGGGGTGACGAGGACCAAGAATTACAAGTAGCATGGCAGCTGGAATGTAAGGAAGGACAAGAATCAGTGGATAAGCCTGGGTGGAGGAGGATCCGAACAGAAAAGTGCAGAGCCATTCCCCATCGTCCAAGGGTTGGATTCTGGAGGAAGAAGACACATTCCTAGCTCCCCGTGAACTTCCTTTGACTTATTGTCCCCCACTAAAACAAAACAAAAAACGTTTCATACCTTCCACTTTAATTAGATTTTCTTGCAGTTTTTAATGGCATTTTTAAAAAGATGCCCTAAGTGGTGAAGAAGAGTTTGCAAATGCAACAAAATATTTAATTACCGGTTGTTAAAACTGGTTTAGCACAATTTATATTTTCCCTCTCTTGCCTTTCTTATTTGCAATAAAAGAAAAGGTATTGAGCCATTTTTTAACTGACATTTTTGATAAATTATGTTTGTACTAGCTTATGATGGAGTTTAAAAAAATCTGTTTATATAATTTTGCAGCAGAAGCCAAATTTTTGTATGTTAAAACACCAAATTTGTGTACAGCATGCATCACGGATCAATAGACTGTACTTATTTTCCAATAAAAGTTTCGAACTTTGTACTGAGTGTTATCCTTGAGAATCTGTTCTTTGTCTGGTCCACAGCTTACCTGCGCATCTGCACATTCCCAGGCCTGAACAAGGTGAGGAGACCTGCTGCAGAGTTCTTCCTGTTGCGTGGAGGGGGTGGGGAGGCGCTGGAGGAGGGGAGGGGGGTAGAGGTCAGAGGCTATTGACCTAACAGTGAGCCCTAACTCCCTTCTTCTAGCTCAACTCTACTCCCTCTGCTCACCTGCTTCTAAAATGGATTAAAATGTGAGCCTTATCATTAACTGTTTATTGGCTTCTTACCAATTTACTATTAACTTACCACTTTACCTGTCCAAAAATGATGAAAGGGATATTTGTATAGACTTTTACATTTTACAAAGGGCTTTTATTTATTTTTTTCCTTTGACCCAGAAGGTGGGTAAAATTGGTGAACTTGCTGTCCAAAATGCATGCTCTAAAGCTTGTTAACTCTGATGGTCAGAGATGACACCCAGTCAGTGCCTCCTTACCTCACGGCAATGCTAAAGGGCAGGTGACTCTGTCAGTACCTGGGGAGAAGGGGCAGGTTGACTTAGAGTCTGAGTCCACTATGAATGAACACTGCCTCCACCATCTACCTGGGGTGAAACTTTAGGCAAAGTATTTGAGCCTCAATTTACTCATTACATAGGTATAATATCTAACTCATAGAATTAGGATTAAAAAGATTAAACATATTATGAAAAGTCTAGTGCTTAGCCTAAAGCTGGTTCTCAGAAAATGGTTGCTTTGTTAGTAGCAATTCTATGAATTGCTTATCTGAAGTCCTATTAGAATCTGCAAATGGAAGGGATAGAGAGGAGTTATAAATTAGAAACGACAATTGACAACTAGGGACAAAGTACACAATGTCAAATTGAAGTTGTATAACCACAGAGGCCAGGAGCCCTGTCCAGCCCACAGCCCCTCCACCAGCCCCCAGCCTGAAAGAGTGTTTCTCACTGGAGGAGTTCAGGGAGCTTTGCACCACATTTTGGTTATGATACCAGATAATGTGCAAACCATTAGGAAAATCAGTGCTAACCACCATTTAAAAGTCATCCTTTTTCCTCTCTTCATCAGGTAACTTTTCCCCAGTAAATGCAAAATAGATTTTTAGGGAGTCTCTGGAATTATTTTACAGCAGGAATGCCATCTGGTGGAAAAAGACCCGGGACTAAATTCCTGCACTGTCACAGCTTTGAAACCAGAACACAGCACCTGGTTGTATGGAACCTCCATTTTCTCATGTGTAAAACAGGACTTCCTATGTTACAAGATGTTTCTATGTAGAAAGCCTCTGTCCAGTATATGGGATAGAATCTCAAAATATATTTTCTTAGTTTTATCACTTGATGAGTACAGATAAAACAAAAAACTTATTCATCCAAAATATATATTTTTCAAATGCTAGGGTTTTAGGTGTGTGTGTGGGTTGAGGGGCGATCTAATGTTGGTGTTAACTTTTAAGTAACAGCTGCTACTTAATCCCAGTTTTAGCAAGTCAGGATCTGGTTTAGCATTTTTCATATAGTACATTCCCCAAATAGTAATTGAAGGACTTCTAAGCATAAATACCATGCAATTATGAAATCAGAGATTTCCTCCAGCTTATTTGTCAAAAGAAAATCTTTTCGCCTTTGACGTCAGACTCTGGGAGTGTGGTGAGGTTGGCTTAGCGTTCAGGGCATAGGGAGCATAGCAGTTGGAGAAGAAAGCAGGTTGGGCTGGAAGGGAAAAATTGTTCCTCTTTTACTAAAATAAAATACATAAATGAATCACCACAGTGGCAATAATTCATAAAATGGAGTACACATGGAAAAATGTGTGTGGGAAGACAGAGGAAAGGGATAATTTTTGATGTGATAACATTCATTTTACAACCAAAGAGTGTGTGTGTGGGGGGTGGGGTGCGGTGGGGGAGGGGGCAGGGTGTTTAAGTTTTAAGGAGAGGGAGAGTTACAGGAATAGGTGATACTATTTAAAATGAGTATTAATCATTCAAAACAAAAACATGCTCATCTTACCACACACTGCTCAGGTTTCTTCTGAAGAAGGTGTGGCTATTAAAATACATAAATCCTACCTGTGCCTTAAATCTGAGCCCCAAACATTAGCATGGCAGTCTCTCAAAATTTGCAGCTGTTAGACCAGTTAAACCTGTACCACCTGACTCTAGACTCATAGGAGGCTGTTGACTTCTCTAAAGCTGTGCTCAACCAGTTGAGAGATTAATTTACCTATAGGGTGAAGTCGATGAAGCTTGTTTTTCTTAAAACCTTTGACCTGGCAGTGATCGCAAGTGTCATTTGGCTTCTGCTTCTGGAAGGGAAGGGCTACAATGATACCATTCTACAGTGTTCATTGGTTTTCCTGTCAATCTACACGTCCTCAGAATGAGATTCCTTAGGCTTCTGTAGTGAAAGGGTATTGCATGTTTCACAGCCTGTGTGGGGACCCACTCCTGCTTTGGTTCATGTAGTTAATCCTTCCCTGGCTAACACTGCATTTTCCCTATTCAGCCATGTTATGTCACTTACCCTGCTTAGCCAGGGACAGACTGCAGCTTCTCAGTTGCTTTGAAGGCTGTGGACAGCGGCCACCTGTCTCAACACTTTTTATCATCAGATGCTATTCTGTAGTCTCGCCTTCTACACTATACTTGATTGCTTCTGAGTTCTTGTCTTTCCTAAAACTGGACCCATGTCCTCTCTCAAATGCAAAAACACAGGGGAAATATTTGTGTTCTGAAGCCTACTTTTAGATTTTTAAAAGGTGCTAATCATGTGGATAACATTATGCTAGACACGGAGAAAATCACAAAGTAAGAAAAAACAGAAATCTAGCCAGAGAAGAAGAGTGTGAAGAGAAAGTTGTTCAGGAAACAATCTCATATGATAGAGGGTCTGAAATCCATGACTGAAATATTTGGACTTTACCACTGGGAGTAGGTATATGGGAGATACTGGAGGCAACAGGTTGGAAGAACAAAGAAACACATTGATACGGCACTATTGTGCAGCAGATTGGGAAGAGGTAAAAGGTTACATAGGGAGGTTGTTAGGAAGGTGGTATAGTAATTCCCTTGGGAGTCAATTATATTTAATACATTTTATAAAATAAATTAGGAGAAATTTTTTTTATTATGAAAGCAATAATGGTTTGTGGAAATTTCTAAAACATATAAGGAAGAAAAATGTCACCCATAACCTCACAACCTAAAGATAATTATTGATATTTTATTACCTTTCTATGGACATAACTGATACCATATAATACATGGAGTTTAACACTCTTTTTAAAACTTAGCATAAATATTTGCCCACATTACTATTATATGAAATACAATCTATAAGTAGTCACTAAGTCTATCAAATGGATGGTCCATAATCTGATAGCGTTGCTGTCTTCGTTGGATATCCAGATTATTTCTAGTTTTAGCTATCAGTAGTCAAAGTGCAATAGTTATCCTTTCTCTAATATCTTTACTTCCCTAATCATTTGCTTAGCATATATTCAGAGGGCAAGGTTCCTTTTCAGGTTCTTGATGTTCCATAGAGACATTTGCTCCTCTTACACAAGCAGTGTGTGGCACTGAGAATACTCATTATTAAATAATTGCGAATTTGAGAGACAAAAAAGGTTATCCTTTGCGATAAGCATTACTTTGCCAGTTAACTATTAACATGGTTGAACGTTTCACTTAATTACAGTTTGAGGTGGGCGGATCACTTGAAGCTAGGAGTTTGAGACCAGCCTGGCCAACATGGTGAAACCCCATCTCTACCAAAAACACACAAAAAGCAAAAAACAAAAATTAACTGGGCATGGTGGCGCATGTCTGTAATCCCAGCCACGTGGGAGGCTGAGGCAGCCGAGGCTGTTGGCTTCATCTGTGTTAATTTGGAATTTACAAACTGTTTCCTCCTTTGCGATTTTGTACCGGCTGTTTCCTACTTTGGGGAGAGCCCTTCTCCCAGACCTCCACGTGCTGGACTCCTTGCCTTGACACGGGCCTCTGCTGCACCATAGACCCTTCTGAAGGGAGGACTTCCCCAACACCATCTCCATCACTTCATCATAATTGCTTTCAGGGTTCTCACCAACCTGAAATCATCCTGCAAAATTTTCTGTTTACTTGACACTAGAATGACTGTAAACTCTAAGAGGGTCTGTCTTCTGTACAGCTGTATTTCCAGCACTCAGAATATCACCTGGAACACAGTGGGAACTGTATAAATATTTGATGAGGGACTGAGCGAACTAATGAATGGAGCTCAAGGGAGAGATTAAGCCCAGGACTGCAGGAAACCAAGTGCTTTAAGGACCTCTCTCTAGTCTCCCTGGCTGCTGCTTCCATTTCTGGAAGTTCATTTTATCCCAACAATAGCAGTCTACTACAGAAATGCTGCTATATATTCCCACGCCTCACGGAGGGGAAATATGAGAACTTAAGGACCTTAAAAGTATAAAGATCTTGGTGCAGCCTGAAAACCCCACCCCAACCTAATACTGAGTTTTGGAAAGTTTAATTGTTGCATGTGAATATATTTCTGTTTCATTCTCATTGGGAAACATTATCTGTGGGTTATGGCCAATGGGAAATCATCAGACATTTAGATATCAGACATCAGGCATCATATAAAATACACATTTGTATATGAAATCTTTAATCCAAATTGTTGCCCTGCCACCCTTCTGAGTAGCTGTCATATCCTAGTCTGAGGGCCAAATAGATTGAAGGTAAAATTCAACCAAGCAGAGTTCTGTAATGCCTTCTTCATACACAGATTTGTTGCTTTTTGTCTGCTCTCAGAATGAAGTAATGAATCTCTAGAGGAAGTTGATTTACTTCATTAAAAAAAAACCAACTGAAAATATATTTCCTATGGCCACTGACTAACGCTAGAAAACATTAAGAATATTCCCATTGCAAAAATATCTGCAAGTGGGAGAGAATTAGACAAGCAAGGGGATGGTGATAAGCATCTATTACATGTTATACACCCTGTTATGGAGGCTTTACAACTGCCACCTCTGAAAAATGGGCTTTACCTCCCTATCTAAACGCATATAAAATAAAATCACACGATAGCTTTTACATCAGAGCAGCAAAACTGGCAAAATTTGAAAGTCTGACATTAGCAAATATTGGTAAGAACATGAAGCAATGAAATTCTTTTCCTCTAAAGGATACAGTTATGGAAAAAAATTGGGGCTTTTCTAATACAATTGAGGATGTACCTACCCAATGATTCTGCAATTCCATTCACTAAACGACCCCTGAAATACTCGCACAGAAGGACATTACCAGAATCTTAGGAGCAGCAAAGTTTATAAGAGCAAAATATACATTTGGAAAAACTTAAATGTTCGAAGGAGATGAATACATTTAAGGTTTTTTTTTTTTCAAGGTAATTGAGAATCTGCAGTCAATGTTATGGTTTCCTGTTATTTTTAATTGCTAAGTTTACAATGCCTGGAATCAGTTCTGCCTTCAAAGCCAAGTGTTCATTTTCCATGTTTCAGGAAACCCATTTGGCACAGAGACCATCCCAGGAAGTTAAGTTCAGATTCACAGAATTAGTAGCAAAGTGCAATGTCACAAGTGTCCAGTGAGAGGCACTGCAGGGGACCGGGATGGCCTGTCTTAACTTCATACATTTTGGGGCAACTATACCCATTAGACTTGGCATATAGTCCTCAGGCTAAGAAAGAAGATAGAACACAAATGCATCTATTCATAAAGTGAAAATGAAGAAAGATAGCGTAAAAAAAAGATTTAGAAATAACTTTCAACACTGCTTATAGCAATAGTTCTGAATGCAAATCATATGACTTTTATAAAAATAGTAACGCCTTTGTTTTGTTTTGGATGAGGACATAAACCCTGAAGAATATACATATACAGCGGAACCTTGTTTACTGCTGATGGTAGGGGAAATAAATAATAATCTCTATTTATAGCCTAAGAAAGAGGTCCTCAAAGAGTGGGAGCCATATGGGTCCCTGACAGATCCTTCAAAAAGATCTGTGAAATCAAAACTATGTTCATCATGATATTAAGACCTATTCCTTTTTTATTCTCATTCTCTCATTAGTGTATGGTAGGCCTTTTCAGAAACTATATGACATATTATATCATGAGACTGATTGCAGAAGCAAATATGAGAATCCAGTCATCTTCTAGTAAGCCAGACATCAAAGAGATCTGCATCTATGTAGAACAATGTCTCTTTTCTCAATAAGCCTGTTTTAGAAAGTAGTTACTTTTCATAAATTGTATGATATTTGTGTTAACACATAATGGGTTTATTGTTACTTAAATAAGAAAGTAAATGTTAAAAAATTCTCACTTTAATTTCTAACATAGTAATATTGACAGGCATAACCTACATAGACAAAAGCACGTTGGAATTCTCAATACTTTTTAAGAGTGTAGAAATCTGCAAACCACTGACCTTCAGCCCATCACAGGAAGTTTTGCTATTAGCACAATTATTGCATCTTTGCTCCTATGGTCGCTTTTGGCTCACTGTCTCTGATCTTTCAAAGACCATCTGGAAGAGCTTGGCCAGTAATTATTGAATGGAGATTACATTTTGAATCTTTTCCTACATCTCAGTGCCCTGTGGGACGACTCTGGGGTGTCTCCAGATGGCTAGGGCAACAGTTCCCTGTTGACATCATCTTATGGGGAAGTTTTAGACAGGAACAGTCTTCAGGCTCTCAAGTACTTGAAGAACACCATGGGATGCCTGCCTTACAGAAGTTAATGAGCATGACTCTGGCAGATTCATAATTCTCCTTAGAAGCCATTTGGGATGCCTTCCACTTTGGGGTCATTCCACATAGACCAATGCAGAGCATGCAGTAACTGCTCAAAAAGGAATGAACAGTTCATTTAGACGTTCAGCTTGGAATAGACTTAAGCAGACACTCCTGGTGATGAAGGACTTAGATGCCAGAAAATCGGGCTCAAAGACTTTCAAGCCACTTCCTAGTGTGATGTCACATTCCTTTCTACGCTCCACTGGGGAAGGCAGGTCTGCCCCGCCCACGGTGGCGGGGAAATACCTAGGCATGGAAGTGGCATGACAGGGCTCAGTCCCTGCCATATTATCCACTCTCCACGAGGTCCTGCACGCTGCAATCCTGCAGGCAGGTAGGCACCGGGCCGGGAGTCTGGCTGAGCCAGGCATGGGTGGGGCCCTGACAGTAGGAGAGGTGTGCAGGAAAAGACGTGGCAACAATGTGTGCCACCGCAGGCCAGGGATCAGGTCCCCCAGGCGGGCCTCCCACCGGCTAGGTGACCATGGGGGAGACGACTCCCTCTCTGGGTCGAGGTGTGGAGCTCGCGGCTACTTTCAGCTCCAGCGGCTCCCTGCCTTCCTTTCTGCTTTCCCGCCGGCCCTTGCCAGGTAGGCCTACTCTGGTTGCTCCCAAGTAAGCCGGTGTTTGGGGTTTCTGTCGAGACCGCGGATCCCGAGGACGAGGGCGCGCAGGGAAGGAGGCTCCGTGCGACGCGGACGGGGATGGGGTCCTACTTCCGGGACCCAGGCCGCGGGCTGCGCTGGGGGGCGCCCTGGCCCTCGCGGGAGCTCTGGACGCGAGCCTGCTTCGCTGTCAGGTGGCGGAAGCGGCTCCCACGCGGTCCGCAACGCCGCCGCCCACTCTTCGCCCATCCTCCTCTGCGGCGGGGCGAGTTCCCTGCCTTGGATCCTAAAGGTCGGGCGCCCAGACGAAGGAGACAGGGGACGGGCAGTCTTTGGGGAAACGTGGGGCCAAAGTCAGAGGGCTCCCCAGGAAGAAGGGAAGGTCAGCGGCCCGGGCGGTTGTCTTTGAGAGTCCGAGGTCGCCCACGCCGGCGCCTCGGGCCCGCCCCACTGCGCCCTCCCCTCCCACCCTCTTCTCCCTTCCTTGCAGCCCGGTTTGGGGATGTGGTCCTTGCTGCTCTGCGGGTTGTCCATCGCCCTTCCACTGTCTGTCACAGCAGGTACGTCCGTCCCGTATGTCCTCAGTTCCCAGAGGCCGCCCTAGTCCACAGGCTCCTGGCGCCTCACTGGGAACCCCAGGGGATCGCGGCAGCCGAAGCACGGCTGCTTATGCTCCCAAGACGGCGAAGAGGAAACAGAGCCAGCTCCACGTGCTGGGATGCTCAGCCCTGAATGTCACCTTTGAGCTTGGAGGTGACTTCGGGGAGGGGAAAGAGTTAGGCAAATGGCAAGTGAAGACTTGAGTAAAAATGCTCAAATGGAGTTCCTACTGCCTATTTTATATGATAAAGGGTTATTTTATGACAAGATGAAAGCAAGGAAACCATCAATAGAACAAATTTCTTTTAAGAAATTTGGTAGAAATGAGCTTTAAGAATGAACCAACTTTTTTGGCCAGGCATGGTGGCTCATGCCTGTAATCCCAGCACTTTGGGAGGCCGAGGCGGGTGGATCACTTGAGGTCAGGAGTTCGAGACCAGCCTGACCAATATGGAGAAACCCCATCTCTACTAAAAATACAAAATTAGTCGGGCATAGTAGCTTATGCCTGTAATCCCAGCTACTCGGGAGGCTGAGGCAGAAGAATCGCTTGAACCCGGGAGGTGGAGGCTGCAGTGAGCTGAGATGGTGCCATTACACTCCATCCTGGATAACAAGTGAAACCCCGCCTCAAAAAAAAAAAAAAAAAAGAATGAACTAACTTTTTTTTTTTTTTTTAAACAATCTTTTTGGGATGAAATACCTTTTACTCAAGGCAGAGTAACTGGGTGGCAGAGCAGAAACAGAAAAGACAAGAAGGGCTCCTTTACTCTGTACATGAGTGCAGAGTAAAGAACTCTATGGATGAAAAGAACTAAGGGTCGTAGAATAGAAAGGAAAGAGGGAAATCACTCCCAATGGGGAAGAGGTTTGTGAGGAGGGAACGGAGTAAATTCTGTCTTATGGATACATTTGAAGAACTTGGAATATACTTTATAATCAGCATTCTATTTTTAGGAAACTTTCAGACTTAGGAAACTCCCAAATAAAATTTCAAATTGGCTGGAAAATTGAAGAGGCTTTTAAAAAAACTAACAGTAAATAGAACTAAAGTTTTCTTTCTCGGATAATCGTTTTGTTTTTCTTTCCCTAGATGGATGCAACGACATTTTTATGAAAAATGAGATGCTTTCAGCAAGCCAGCCTTTTGCTTTTAATTGTACATTCCCTCCCATAACATCTGGGGAAGTCAGTGTAACATGGTATAAAAATTCTAGCAAAATCCCAGTGTCCAAAATCATACAGTCTAGAATTCACCAGGACGAGACTTGGATTTTGTTTCTCCCTATGGAATGGGGGGACTCAGGAGTCTACCAATGTGTTATAAAGTAAGTTCTTCATTTAAAATAGAACTAACTCATGTGTGTGTATGTATAAATTCTTTAAGGAAAATTCTTAATGAACATAGAAAACTCATTGAGAAGAATTACGTTGTTGTATGTTTTTATAATTGTTACAAGACAATTTCCAGTGAACACATTTTTAAACAGAACAGATTTGTAAATCATTTTTGGAATCTGATATGCATCTTTCCCCATGGAAATGGCACCTCAGACCAGACCCACTCACAAAGTGTGTCTGTCCCAATATTATTGCTGCCATCTTTCTTTCTTGTTTTCTTTCTTTCTTTTTTTTTTTTTTTTTTTAAGTTTCTGAGATGAAGTCTCACTCGGTCACCAGGCTGGAATGCAGTGGTGCGATCTCGGCTCGTTGCAACCTCTGCCTCTTGGGTTCAAGCGATTCTTTTGCCTCAGCCTCCCAAGTAGCTGGGACTACGGTGTGTGCCACCACGCCTGGCTAAATTTTTGTATTTTTAGTAGAGACGGGGTTTCACCGTGTTAGCTAGGATGATCTCGATCTACTGAACTCCTGATCCACCCGTCTTGGCCTCCCAAAGTGCTGGGATTACAGGCCTAAGCCACCTAGCCTGGCCACTGCCATCTTTCTTGAAATGCCAAAAGCTTTTGTGGGAAATGGCACATCCAGATAGGAATAACCCTCCTATAGAGCCCTTTTCACAAGGAATTTGCTTAAGGCAGGGAGTAAGCATCGAGCATGTTCCAGACCTCACTGGAGAACCCGTGCTAAGAAACGTGAATGAGTAACACAGGCCTGGTGGTGACTGCCCCTCAAAGGTAGCCGTCTGTTAGGATCAAGCCCATCGTCTCACTTTTCAAGGGAATCTGGAAATTGGAATTTGTGTGTGCAACTTTTTATAATTTGTAAAGCTTTGTTGGGCCTGAATAAAACACATCTGTAGACCAAATTTAGCTTGAGGGTCACAATTTTGTGACTCTCCCATACTGGCTTGCATGACCTTAACAAATTACTTGATCTCTCGGAGCCTTATTTTTTTCTGTAAAATGGAATTAATGCTGGCCCGATAGGGTTGAGGTGCAAATTAACTGAGACCAGGTGTGAAGTAGGTACTCCATTCTCTCTCTCTTGTTTTGATTCCGTGATATTTGCCGGCCCCTTTCTGTGGCCCAGCATGGCCCATGTCCCGCTCTGATTTCTGCCAGATTCCTCATTTCTATCCACCAGACAGACAAAATGCACAAAATCGAGTGGTTCACAAGTGGAAGTGGTCGTTAGCTCTGCCTGGCTCCTTTCCACAGATTTAGTCGCTAATAAACCACTCAGCATGTGGAGGTCTGCTTTCCTGTTTTAGCCTAGGATGTGAATTATTAACTAGACTTGAAGATCATACATCACATAAATGAATCTGGATGTCGAAGCTAGATTTAAACTATTTAAATCTGGGAGCTGTGAAATGACGAAAAATAATCTTTAATAGAAATTAGACAAGGATGCCTGCCATGAAGGAAAATGAACATGAATTCTCCAAGACTTTTACTACTAACATCCAGATAGGATACGTATTTAGGAAACTGTATATTTTTGCTTTTTGCTTTGAAATAATTTTAAATTTAAATAAATTTTGCAGGAATAGTATCAAGAACTTCCTTCTGCCCTTTATCTAGATTATCTAGATTCCTCATTTTTAAGAATATATTTTTACATTTATCTTATAATTTTCTCTTTCACCATATATATGATATAAATTATAAACAATGTTTTTCTCCTAAGCCATTTTTAAACCATTTCAGTTGTATGCATCATATCCTCTTAGCTCTTAATATTTCAATGTATATTTCCTATCAACAGTGTATATTTCCTATTTCCTTTCAATGTGTATCTGTTTATTTCTTACATAATCACAGTATAGTTAAACCAAATTCAGGAAACGTAACCATCATATAATACCTTAATCTATATCTATATTCTAATCTTATCAATGGTCTCATTGAAGACCTTTTATAATTTTTTTCTTTCTTTCCCAGTACAGTTACCAATCTAGGATGATGCATCACATTTGGTTGCCATGAATATGTAATTTCTTTTAATCTGGAATGGTTTCTCAGTTTTTGTTTTTCATGGTACTGACATTTTTAAGGACTATAAGCAATTATTTTGTATTATCTCCTTCATTGGTGTTTGTCAGGTTCAGCCATTTTGGCTGGAATGCTAGGTGAGTGCCTTGTGTCCTCTTCAGAAAATTACTCAGAGGCACATGGCATCCACTTGCCCCCAGTTGGTGATGTCCATTTTGATCACTCAGTTAAGGTGTTGTCCAGTTTCTCCACTGTATAAATACCATTTGTCCTTTTGTGATGGATGATTTGGGGGGTGCTTACTGCTTTGTTAGAGGCAGAGGGTTTGCATGGTGCTGTGAAAATGATTTGAAAACATTTGAAAATAAGCTGAATTATTTGATTTTGTGATTTTTTAGAAGAGTTTATGAGGTCTCAATGTGTCTTACAGGGGTAGAGACAGCTGTCATAGAATACATGTAAACCTAACTGTTTTTGAAAAACAATGGTGTGACACTTCCATAAATGGTTTACCGAGTGTATCAGATGAGTACAAGCAAATATTACATCTTGGAAAAGATGATAGTCTCACATGTCATCTGCACTTCCCGAAGAGTTGTGTTTTGGGTCCAATAAAGTGGTATAAGGTAAAAAAAAAATTTCTTATTGATATTTTTCCTCCTTTTCTTTAAAACCCACTGTTTTTTATAGGTTAAGTTGTATTTTTTAGGCAGAATTGGTAAAGAAATTTGTGTGCCTAAGATAGATTGGTTAGCTAGCAGTCATTGATGATGTTACCTTCCTAATTACTGTTTTAAAAAATTTTTTGGTTATTGTATCTTTGTAATATTTTATTATTTGGATCCACCACCTTCCTCCAGTTATTCTTGTTTTTCAGGCTGTTCTTTATTTTCTAACATTATGTTTGTTTAATTACATACTACGTGCGCATGGTTCAATAATCACAAATCACAAGAGGTCACTCCCTGGAAAACCTCTTTCCTGCTACCGTTCCATATTTGCTCTGGGCTCATCACACCTTCCTCGACGTGTCACTACCATGATTAGTGCCCTGTGATTATTCTTGTATAATGCCATACTAGCAAATAAAAATATATAGCCTAACTCTTCCTAGCCCTTCTTTTTTAAGCTCATCTTTCTGCACTTTATGTTTTCATCTTCGAAATTTCTCTTTTCGTGATGATCCTGGCATATGTTGACATAGAAAGTAACCCTTAGCGTGGAGGAGCACAGGCTAGTTATTTGAGATTGGAATTAGTTTTTCCTGCTTGTTAACTCTTGCCAGCACACCCTCCGAGTCATGAGTTTTCTTTATGGGAAGGTTTTCATCTATTGATTCAATTTCTTTAATGGTGAAAGGATTACGCAGATTTCTTACTTTCTCTTGTGTGAGTTTGGTAAGATTTTGTGTCTTAGGAAGTTTCTCATTTCATTAAAGGTTTCATATATTCTGGAAAATTGTTTATCAGCTCTTCTCTTTTAATGTCTGCAGACATTAGAACCTTCAAAGTAAGGTTCACCTTTAGTCATTATTCATTCTCTCTTTCTTATACACACACGCACACGCACACACACACACTTACTCGATTAGTTTCATCAGAGACTTGTCAGTTCTAGTACTCTTTTCAAAAACTAACTTTTGATTTTGTCGATCCTTTCTGTTACATATTTCATGTTCATTTAGTTAGTGGAGTTGCCCTCTTTCACAAGAAATGTGGAAGTGAATGTCCTTATACCTGTCTTTTAAGCATATTTGCTAGTGCATGCGGTTCTCTAAGATATATGATTGCTAGCCCTAGAATTGCTCATTTGTAGGGCATGCAGATGAATAAAGTATTCAACTTTGTTGATGTTGCAAAAATTGCTTTACAGAATTTTGTATCCGTTTATACTTTTGCCAGTAGTATTTTATTTTATGACAGAGTCTCACTCTGTTGCCCAGGCTGGAGCACAGTGGTGTGATCATGGCTCATGGCAGCCTAACTCCTGGGCTCATGTGGAAGCCCAGGTAATTTTTAAAATTTTTTGTGGTGACAGAATCTTGCTGTGATGCCCAGACTGGTCTCGAACTCCGGGCCTTAAGTGATCCTCCTGCCTTGGCCTCCCAAAGTGGTGAGATTATAGGCATGAACCACCATGCCTGGCTCACCAGGAGTATTCTAGATTTCCTACAACCTTGTGTTGAACTTTGTGTTATAAGACTTTGATTTTTAAAATCAGTCTGGTGGGTATAAAATGTACCTTTTTGCTATTTTATATTACTTTTCCTTAATTATTAGTGAGACTGACCACTTTTTTCATATGTTTATTGGCTATTTCTGGATCCTCTTCTGAACTGCCTGCTCATATCTTTTGGTATATTTCTTATTTTACTTTTCATGCCATTTTCTTGTGACTTATAGGAGATTTTATATATTTATATATCCCGGGTATGATTGTTTGCAATGCATTAAAAAAAAACCTTTCCATTGAAGTTTGACATGTACATATAAAATGCAGAAATCATAAGTGGACAAGCTTGTTGGATTATCAGAAAGTGAACTTACCTTTTAATTACCCTTTCCCACGAAGGTTAAGAAAACATTACTAGCACCTCTGAAGGCCCACCTCTTCCATCTTGCAAAAACTATGCCTCCCTAGTCCCCAAATAACCACTTCCCTGATTTATACTATCATAGATTAGATTTACCAATTTTTGAATTTTATTTAATTTGAATAAAATCATATGTAGTATTTATGTCTAGCTTCCTTGGCTCAATAGCTGAACCAGTGAGAATCATCTATGCTATTGCATGTGGCTATATTTCATCCATTTTCATTGCTTATACTGTTTCACTGTTATTATTGTTAGACTCTTGAGTCATTTCCAATTGCTGGGTCTTAGAAACAAAGCTGGTGTGAACACTTTTCTCACTTATGAATGCAATTTTGTGGGACATATTACACGAGAGCGAAATAGTTGGGTCATAAGGGTATGTAGAAAATGCCAAACCGTTTTCCAAATTGGTGCCAGTTTACAGTTCCAGCAGCAGTGTATAAGAGTTATTTATGCCCCTATATCTGACAACACATGGTACTATTAGCATTTTTAACTTGCTATTTGGATAAGTGAGTAATTGTGTCTCATTTCAGCCTTAATTAACACTTCCCTGATTATAACTGATAATGTTGATCTTTAAATTTTCTTATTGGCACTTGGATGTGTGTGTGTGTAATTTTTTTTCTTTGAGCGCTTGCTTGTGAAATTTTTTTTTTGAGATAAGCTCTTGCTCTGTTGCCCAGGCTGGAGTGCAGTAGTGCAATCATAGCTCACTGTAACCTTGAACCCCTGGGCTCAAGTGACCCTTCCGCCTCAGCCTCCTGAGTGGCTGCAGGTTACCTTGTCCAGGAGGTATCTTTTTTTTTTTTTTTTCCTGTAAAAAACCAAATAATAAATATTTTAGGCATTGTAGGCCAGATGATCTCTGTTTCAACTACTCAACTCTGTTTTGGAAGCACAAAAACAGTTGTAGACAATATAGAAATGAAGGAGTGTGGTTGCATTTCAACAACATTTTATTTACAAAAACAGGTGGTTAGCCACATTTGGCCAGTGTATGATTTGCTAGCCTCTTGTCTATTTCTCATTGATTTGTAGTAGCTCTTTATAGATCTGGATATGAGTAATTGTTACAATGTGCCCTTCTAAGCAATGGCTAGCTTTTCTACTCTGGTAATGAGGTCTCAGACTTCCTAGTTTTAATGCAGTCTAATGTACTGATTTTCCTTTGTGATTAGTACTTTCTGTGACTTAAGAATCTTTTTCCTACCCCAAGGTAAAAGGACCTTTTGCTATATTTTCTTCTTGAAGTTTCATTGTTTTTCTTTTTCCACTGATTTTTAACTGTGTAGTGTTGGTAGGGTCAAATGTAATTATTTTCTGTGTGGACTTATGGTTTACCTCTTCTTTTCACGTTGCTTTGCATGCCACCTCTGACTTAAATCATATTGGTCGTTGTGTGTAGATCTGTTTCAGAACCCTCTGTAGCATTCCCTTATTCTATTTCTTTCTCTTTCTTTCATTTCCTTTTCTTTTCTGTTCTTTTTTTTTTTTTTTTTTTGAGACGGAGTCTCACTATGTCTCCTAGGCTAGAGGGCAGTGGCGCGGTCTTGACTCACTGCAACCTCTGCCTTCTGGGTTCAAGCAATTCTCCTGCCTCAGCCTCCAGAGTAGTTGGGATTACAGGCACACGCCACCACGCCTGGCTAATTTCTGGTATTTTTACCAGAGACGGGGTTTCACCATGTTGGCCAGGCTGGTCTCGAACTCCTGACCTCAGATGATCCACTTGTCTCAGCCTCCCAAAGTACTGGGATTACAGGTGTCAGCCACCGCACTGAGTCCTTATCCTTATTAATTAATATGGCATTAGATAAGTCTTGTAAGTTTTGTGTAAGTCCTCTGCTTTTCCTTTTTCTGAAATGTTTCCTTGGCTATTCTAACTTCTGTTTCTGCAGCACTTCAGCACTTGGAGAGGGCCTCAGAGCTGTGACTAGCAATCCTAAATGAGTATCAGAGTTGATCCTCTGGACCTTTTAAAAATCCAGATATTCAGTCTCACCCTCTACTAACTGAAGCAGGTCACCCATGGGTGGGGCTTAGATGCCTTTATTTTAAAAACAACCCCTGGGCTTGCAAAAGTAGGCAAAAGCTGGGGGCCAGCAGTGTAAGCAGCAGGGGTCACCTGATACTATACCACCTGCTCAGTTTTGGTGACCCAGGTGTGGCTGTTTTTGCCACTACTATTTGCTGAATCACTCTTTTGGCCTCAGTGTTGTCATCTGTAAAGCCAGAGGGTTGGAATCAATTCTTCAAGTATTTGGAATCTGATCTTCTTGGTGCTGTGCCAAGGGATGTCATATGTCTTCAAAGAAGTTACAGTTTATCAGAGGAAACAGACAAGTAAACTAAGAATTTTATTACAGCATGAGGTGAACATACAGAAAGCGAAATCAGAGCAGACCCTGGGAATGTCTGTAGCTATGCTTCCCGGAAAAGGTGACTTTGAACTGTGCTTGAAGAGTGACCACAGTTAGCCTGGTGGGTACGACAAGGAAGGTCAGTAATTAGAGGGAAGCAGCAGGTGCAAAGGTGTTGGGTGAGAAAGAGAATGGTGTTTGGGGACCCTGGTTAGAGTTTAGGGCACATGTAGAAAGATGGTGCTAGAAAATAAACACTGTTTATGCCAACCTAAAGCATTTCAACAGTGAATCCTACCATCTGGAGAATGGCATGAGCAAATTCGCATTTGAGAAAAGTCCTTCCGTAGGGGCTGTAGTGAAATCCATTGGAAGGCCTTGAGAATGGTGGCATGCTGATCATTTGGACTATCCTAGAAATCAAGTTAAGAAGTGTGGTTCATTTCAGAAAGTTATAAAGTAGAACTGATAAAATGAGGGAAAAGGAGGAGGAGAGGAAGTGGGGGACCTCATGTCTGAGGGCTCCTAATTTTTATAATTGCAAGGATATGTTATGGGGAAATTTTGAAAGAGTAATGTAGGTAAATAGATGGAGATGCAAAGAATGGCTAAGGTGAAGACCATGAATTTGTAGTGGTACCAAGATGCCTGTTTATGTGATTAGCTCCTATAGTGCTCTGCTCTCTGGTTGGAGGCCTGTAGGAGAGGGATGAAGGGATCCATCAGAATGGGGGCTTTGCAGGTGAAGATGCTGGAAGGACGGAGGGCTACAGAGTTGAGATATTGGAAGTGAAGTGATTGAAGTGATGGACACATGAATCCAGGATGGACAGGAAATGATACCGGAAAGAGCTTGGAAATTAGACGAAAATAGAGAGGTCAGGTGGGCTAATTCCAGTTAAGGTAGAAAAGCGAGGTGAACGGATAGAAAGTTCAGGTGGAAAAGTGTGATGCCCATGGTGAGTAGACACTCACCGTCCATGGCGAGCCTTTTTATCCTGTAGAGGCCATAAAGCAAAAAAGACACAGGAACAAAATGACCAAACCACCTTGCATTTTGCTGAGTCACCTACTGCCAAGGCTCTGGATGGAATTCCATGTCTGCAGCTGGCTTTGCTGAAAGGTGAAGGTGAGGATGGTGGATCTTCCTGCTTTTTCTACTGGAACGCACAGCCCTGGAGACACGGAAATTTCTCCAGCAGTATTGAAGTGTCCAGTCTCCAGATCTGTGGGAGCTGAGTATTCCGCTTTATTTGTTGGGGTGGCTCTTCCTGATGTGGCTTTACTTGACACACTGGAGTTGTGTAAGTGGCAACTCCTGGTCTCTGAATTGCAGGTGGTGTATTTCAGAGTCAATTCCCTACTTTCCAGGTTGTGGTAGAGGTAGCAGCTCTCAGGGCAAGCCAGTTCGGCAGTGTGATTCTGGCCTCGATGCCACTTCCTGAGTACTTTCACAGATATTGCAAAGCACCTAGTATCTTGTCTTGAACCCTTTTCTGCATAAAATACAGAGTGATTTTTGTTTGCTAAATCCAGACAGAGATATCTAGTCTCATGGCCCTGTTTCAAAGAGTAAATGACCTAATCTATCCACAAAGCATTTAGTTCAGCATGAGTACATAATAAGTACCTAATACATAAATATTAGAGATTATTATTATTTAGTTACAATAAAGGAATGAATGAACTGGAACAGGGAATCAGTCAGAAAGTAATATATTTAATTTTAAGAACTTGGAGACAGGGGTTCTGGATAATGGCAAATCCCTATGATAATCCTGGCTTATGTCTGGGAGAATTGAAAACTGAGAGAAGTCCCCAGGAAGTCTTTGAAATGGAAGAGCTGACAGAGGACAAGGTTGGGGATATTAAGACATCTGTCTACACCTGGAAAAGTGGTAATGTCTCCAATTTTGTTTTCGTTTCAATCCCAAATTACTCCTCAGCACAGTGGTTTGGGGCCCCCATCACTGTGCTCAATCTGGACTTGCTAAAGTTACTTCGGGCTCTCTAGTTGCTAAAGTGACATTCATTTTCAACCTAATTGTGGCATTCAACATTGCTGGGCACTCCCATCAGCTGGAAACTCCTTTCTCGTTTTCTTCTAAGACTTACTCATTCTTTGTCTCTGTTTATCTTTTTTTTTTATTATGATTTTTATTTTTTCTGGCACTTCCTTTGTAATCATCACTGAAATTTTTTCCTCTATAGTTGGGTCTTAGGATTTGAGGTTCCCCATAGTTTGAGCCGTGGTCATCTTCTGTGCTCGCTTTTGCTTACATTCAAGTGGATGATTTATAGAACCATCCATTTCACTCTATATTCTCCGTGTGGCTCCCAGTTCTCTTCCACTTGGACCTTTCTTCCACCCTCTGGATTCCTTTGTCCAACCGTCTAATATACATTCTCCTTAGACCCTCCCATCCCCACCACTCACCCCATGCACCATGATTAGAGCTATTTTTTAATCTTACCCCAAATAGAACCATTTTCTCCATTTCTTTGCATTCTTTCTTCTTCCTAGTAACACCTTTGCATACCCAAGCTAGGACTGTAGAAGTCCTGCTCCCTCTGCGTGTCCCAAATTTGTCACTACATTCAGTGGGCTGGAACTGCATAAAATCATTGTTTTTTGTTTTTTACTTGCTATCCTTACTTCCCTGCTTTAGTTTAGGTTCCATTTGGCCTCAGTTTATGGAAATAAAATCTAAATGGTCTTTAGCGTTGCATGATTTTAATCCTTTAAACTACACAGCAACTAAAGGATGTTTCTCAAAAGAAAATCTGATTATCTTATTCTCTTGCTCAGAAGGCTTCTGATGCTCATCTCCTTTTCATGGTTTTCTGTGACAGGGCTCCTGACTACCTCACCAGTTTTATCTCCATCACTCTTCTGTACTCATTGCATCTTAGTAAGAATTCTCAGGTTATTTTGTGTTTCTGAAATATTGTACGTCCTGGGTCAGGAGTTTTCTTCACGATGCCTGGAATGTATAAGGCATTCAAAAGTGGACGCTATTGTTCTTAATATTTTAATTTTAAATCTTGTTAGTGAGACATTGCCCTAAAGATTTTAAATTTAAATCCAAGCTTGTTGAGAGTTTAACCTTTGAAATAATGCTCCAGTGGATCAGAACAGAGGCAGTTCAAGTTATAGCAAAGCGACAGAATGGCCTTCAACTGCGAGGCTGAACTTTAAGGTGATTAAAATATGTATATCTTGAAAGAAAGAATGAATCCTTCAGAAAGACGACTGCTCAACCGTGAAAGCACAGAAAGGGAGGCCCAGAGACTATACCTAGCCAGAGACTATCCAGGGAAGACTGTCCAGGGAAGAGGTTTATGAAGTGCAAGGACTAGACTTTGTACTTTGTTTGGGCTGAGTGCGGTGGTTTACGCCTGTAATCCTAGCACTTTGGGAGGCTGAAGTGGGCAGACTCCTTGAGTCCAGGTGTTTGAGACCAGCCTGGGCTTCATGGTGAAACCTTGTCTGTACTAAAATAACAAAAAATTAGGGTGTGGTGATGCATACCTATAGTCTCAGCTATTCAGGAGACTGGAGTGGGAGGATCCCCTGAGCTCAGGAAGTGGGCGACAGAGCTAAGATTGTCTCACAAAAAAAAAAAAAAAAAAAAAAAAAAAAAGTGCTTGTTTGTATCCTGAAGAAGGAGACACCACAGTATCAGAGTCTGACGCCTTTATACATCTAACTCTGATTAGTAACTCCCATTTTGTTTGATAAACAGTTGTCAGATTCTGAGTTGGTTTCCCATATCAGGTATTTATAGGGAAATAATGTAAGCCTTCTAGGAAGTAGCATTTCACATTATAAATAAACCAGTGCTTGTTTGGCATTAATTATTTACTGCATCCTGCTGGGCGGCTCTATTCATGCTGTTCCAGGGGTGGAGAATGAACTGTGACTCTGAACCCTGCCTAAGTGAGGAGAGAGCTTAACGCTTGGGCAGGTAAATATTTATTTAATTAGGGGTTTCCATGTTGGTTTTATCTTTTAGATTGTGTACTTCCTGAGGAGAGGGATTGCATGTTAGTCCTGCATGGCCAGGCCTGTCACAGTGCAAGCAAACTGCAGGAACTCTAATGTTTGAATGAACAAATGGACCACTTAGCTAAGCAGTCACTCTGTGGAGTGCAGCTTCTTGAAGGACAGGGAACAGGTTTGGGAGAATTCAGAAGTGGGCCCAAGGTATAAAATAAGTGGTGATTAGCATGAGAATGTGAGCCTAGGACAGGACAGTGGAATGGTGAGGCTTACCCTCTGGGTGGTTGCTGGGAGAGAAAGCATTCCTGAGACTCACTGGTCTTCTGGTTGGTTGGGTGTGAGGTTGTTGCCTTGTCCATGGAGGAGATGGGGGGAGCGGGAGAAGTGATGTGACATCTGCCCTCCATAAACCTGGCCAGCTTCCTTTGCTCACTGTTCAGACCTTCAAATTGGATGTTGGTGAAGAATTATTTTGCGTTTCTATAAAGTCCAATGCTTGATAAGTGCAGAAAGTGTAATTGGGCCCGCAGTGGGAGCAGTCATTATGAACCCGGGTTTCCAGTCTTGGCAGAGGGACTTGGGCCATTAAGTGGGAGTCCACTGGCAGACATGGGCCCCTGAAGGTGGAGGACGTTCCTGCCTGTTGATGTCCTCCTGTGAAAAACTGACCCAGGCTCAGTTTTCCTCCACATAGTCTTCCTTCCAACTCACATAGGCCACTCTCCTCTCAACTCCTGCTAGACTTAATGTTTGTATCATTCACTTCAGCCTGTAAAATATCCTTTGTTAAATCTGTGTCTATCTGTATACACATACACACACATATATATATACAGACTGGGCAAGGAATTCTGCTGTGTCTTTCTGTCTATCATCAATCTGTCATCTACCTATTTTTCTGTTTACCTAGCTAGCTAGCTTTCAGTTAGATTGTAAATTACCTACATTCTAGGGATCACACAGGTTTCTAAGTATTCATTGAATTGAATTTTGTTTTTATTTGTATTAGGACTGTAATGCGATTACAGGGGAGCGGTTCACTGTTTTGGAAACCAGGCTTTTGGTGAGCAATGTCTCAGCAGAGGACGGAGGGAACTACGCGTGTCAGGTCATACTGACACACTCAGGGAAGCAGTACGAAGTTTTAAATGGCATCACTGTGAACATCAGTAAGTATGCTCATGTATGTCTGTCCCCTTGTCTTCTTTTGGCTTTGTGGGAACTGGCTTCTGGCTTTGGGCTTTGGGATTTGAACAGGAGTGATTCTAGGTCTTGGTTTCCCTGAAGGCTAGCAGGCTCTCAGACCTGCCACTCTTAGAATCAGAAGGTGGGAAGAGTGAGGCAGAAGGGCATGAGCAGCTTAGTTCCCTCTTCTGAACAACAGAACACTCAAAACTCTTGGTTGATTTGTGAAAATTAAATGAGATCATGCACATGGAGAGCTGCTGGGGTGCCTGATGAAACACAGGTATCTAGAAAATGGTAGATGTGATGAACATGACTCTCATTCACCTCAGCCTTCATTGTTGTGAATATTCCTGCAGGCCTTCCAGCTGAGGCCTCCCCTGCCTCAAGTGCTTCAGAGCTCAGAGTTCTGGACATGGTCCTGGGATATCCTGCTGCTCATGTTCTCATCCCAGGGCAGCCAGCTCTCTTGAACATATGCCTGGAGGTTTGAAAGTAGAACCTTAGAGGAAGAATAATTTAGCTCAAGCCACTAATTTAATTTTTTTAGTTTTCAATTTTTGTGGGTACATAATAGGTGTATATATTTAGGTGTTTATAATATATACACATAATAGGTGTATATATTTATGTGTTTATAATATATACACATAATAGGTGTATATATTTATATATAATGTGTCTATATTACATAATAAAAGGTGTATTATATATAATAATGATGTATTACATATTATACACAATAGGTATATATATTACATATGTGTATATTTATATTTATAATCCTTGAGCATAGAATATTTTTTCATTTTTTTGGTGTCCTCTTCAATTTCTTTCATCAGTGTTTTATAGTTTTCATTATAGAGATCTTTCACTTCTTTGGTTAATTCCCAGGTATTTAATTTTGGTTAATTCCTATGCATTTTAATATTTTTGAAGTGATCATATGGTTTTATGTGTGGCTATTGTAAATGGGATTACTTGTAAAATTTCTTTTCACATTGTTCACTGTTGGCATATAGAAATGCTACTGATTTTTGTATGCTGATTTTGTACCCAGCAACTTCACTGAATTTATTAGTTCTAATAGTTTTCTTGTGTAGTCTTCAGGTTTTCCCCAATATAAGATCATATAATTTGCCAACGATGATAATTTGAATTCTTCTTTCCTAATTTGGATGCTGTTTATATCTTTCTCTTCTCTGATTTCTCTAGCTAGGACTTCCAGTACTATGTTGAATAACAGTGGTGACAGTGGGCATCCTCGTTGTGTTCCGGAACTTAGAGGAAAGGCTTTCAGTTTTTCCCCATTCAGTATGATACTAGCTGTGAGTCTGTCACATATGGCTTTTATTACATTAAGGCATGTTCTTTCTAATTCCAGTTTTTTGAGGGTTTTTATCATGAAGGCCTGTTAAATTTTATCAAATGCTTTTTCAGCATCAATTGCAATGATCATATGGTTTTTATCCTTTATTTTGTTGATGTGATGTATTACATTGATTGATTTGCAAATGTCAAACCATCCTTGCATCCCAGGGATAAATCTCATTAGCTCATGATGAATGATCTTTCCAATGTATTGTTGAATTCTGTTTGCTGGTACTTTGTTGAGGAGATTTGCATCAATATTCATCAGAGATACTTGCCTATAGTTTTCTCTCTCTCTCTCTCTCTTTTTTTTTTTTTTTTTTTTGATGTGTCTTTGTCTGGTTTTGGTGTCAGGGTAATAACTGGCCTCATAGAATGAATTTGGAAATATCTTCTCCTCCTCTATTGTTTTGAACAGTTTGAGTAGGATTGGTATTAGTTCTTCTTTAAATGTTTGGTAGAATTTGGTGGTGAAGCCCTCGAGTCCCAGGCTTTCCTTTAATAAAGAGACTTCTTTCTCTGTAATAAAGAGACTTCTTTCTCTTTAATGAAGAGACTTCTTTCTCTGTAATAAAGAGACTTTATTAACATTTTTATATTGTTACTTGTTATTGGTCTGTTTAGGTTTTGGATTTCTTCCCGATTCAATCTTGATACGTTGTATTTGTCTAGGGATTTGTCCATTTCTTCTAGATTTTCCAATTCATTGGCATATAGTTGCTCATAGTAGCCATTAATAATCTTTTGGATTTCTGCAATAACACTTGTCACGTCTCCTTATTCATTCCTGATTTTATATTTGTATCTCTTCTCTTGTTCTCTTAGTCTGGCTAAAGGTTTGTCAATTTTGTTTCCCTTTTCAGAGAACCAACTTTTTTTTCATTGATCTTCTGTGTTTTTTTCATTTTGATTTAATTTATTTCTTCTACTGATTTTGGACCTGGTTTGCTCTTGCTTTTCCAGTTCTTTAAGATACACCCTTAGATTGTTTATTTGAAGTATGTCCTCTTTTTTTGATGTAGGCGCTTATAGCTATAAACTTTTCTCTGAGTACTGCTTTTGCTGTATCCCATATGTTTTAGTATGTCGTGTTTCCATTATTTGTTTCAAGAAATTATTCAATTTCCTTCTTAATTTCTTCATTAACCCACTGGTCATTCAGAAGCATACTATTTAAATTCCATGTGTTTGTATAGTTTCCAAAATTCCTCTTGTTATTAATTTCTGGTTTTATTCCATTGTGGTCAGAGAAGATGCTTGATATTTTTCCAATTTTTTCAGTGTCTTAAGACTTGTTTTGTGACCTAACATATAGTCTGTCCTTGAGAATGATCCATGTGCTAAGGAAAAGAATATGTATTCTACAGCCATTGGGTGAAATGTTCTGTAAATGGATCTATTAGATCCATTTGGTCTATAGTGCAGATTAAGTGCGATGTTTCTTTGTTGATTTTCTGTCTAGAAGATCTGTCCAATGCTGAAAGTGGGATATTGAAGTCTCCAGCTGTTATTGTATTGGAGCCTATCTCTTTCTTTAGCTCCAATAATATTTGTTTTTATATCTGGGTGATTCAGTGTTGGGTGTTGACCTTTTTATCATTACATAGTGACCTTCTTTGTCTTTTTTAATAGTTTTTGTCTTGAAATCTATTTTCTCTAAGTATAACTACTCCTGCTCTTTTTTTGTTTTCGATTGGCATGGAATATCTTTTTCCATCCCTTTATTTTCGATCTATGTGTGTCTTTATTGGTGAAGTGTGGAAACAATCAGTGGGTCTTGTTTTTTCATTCATTCAGCCATTCTATGTCTCTTTATTGGAGAGTTTAGTCCATTTATACTTAATGTTATGATTGATAGGTAAGAACTTACTCCTGTCATTTTGCTATTTGTTTTCTGCTTGTTTTGTGATCTTCTCTTCCTCCTTTCTTTCCTTCCTGTCTTCTTTTAGTGAAGGTGATTTTGTCTGATGATATGATTTGGTTTCTTGCTTTTTATTTTTTTATGTCTCTATTGTATGTTTTCTGGTTTGAGGTTTCCACGAGGCTTGAAAATACTATTTTGTAACCCATTATTTTAACCTGATAACAACTTAATATTGTTTGCATAAACAAAAAAGCAAAAAGAAAACTAATAAAAGTTCTACACCTGAACTTTATTCCCCTGCTTTTTAACTTCTTGTTGCTTCTATTTATATCTTATTGTACTGACTACACCTTGAAAAGTTGTTGTAGTTATTATTTTTGATTGGTTCATTATTCAGTCTTTCTAGGCTAAGAACAGTTTCACACCACAGTTACAGTGTTAAAATATTCTGTGTTTTTCTGTGTACTTATTATAACCAGTTAGTTTTGTACCTTTGGATGATTACTTATTGCTCATTAATGTCCTTTTCTTTCTGATTGGAGTACTCCCTTTAACATTTCTTGTAGGACAGGTCAGCGAATGAAATCCTTCAGCTTTTGTTTGTCTGGGAAAGTCTATTTCTTCTTCATGTTTGAAGGTTATTTTTGTGGATATACTATTCTAGGGTAAACATTTTTATAATGTGTCGTGCCACTCCCTCCTGGTGTATAAGGTTGCCACTGAAAAGTCTGCTGCTAGATGTGTTAGAGCTCTATTGTATATTATTTGTTCCTTTTCTCTTGCTGCTTTTAGAACCCTTTCTTTGTCCTTGACCTTTGGGGGTATGATGATTAAATGCCTCGAGGTAGTCTCCTTTGGATTAAATCTGCTGGGTGTTCTATAACCTTCATGTATTTGGGGACTGATATATTTCCCTAGGTTTGGGAAGTTCTCTGTTACCCCTCAGAATAAATTTTCTACTCTTTTCTGTTTCCCTACCTCCTCTTTAAGGCCAATAACTCTTAGATTTGCCCTTTTGAGGCCCTTTTCTAGATTCTGTATGCATGCTTCATTGTTTTTTATTCTTTTTTATTTTGTCTCCTTTGACTGTTCATTTTCAGATAGCCTGTCTTCCAGCCTGCGAATTCTTTCTTCTGCCTGATACATTCTGCTATTAAAGGACTCTGATGCATTCTTCAATATGCCAGTTGCATTTTTTTCATTTCCAGAATTTTTGCTTGATTAAAAAAAACATTATTTCAATCTCCTTGCTAAATTCATCTGATAGAATTCTGAATTCCTTTTCTGTGTTATCTTGAATTTCTTTGCATTTCCTCAGCACAGCTATTTTGAATTCTCTGACTAAAAGATCACATGTCTCTGTTTCTCCAGGATTGGCCCCTGGTGCCTTATTTAATTCATTTGAGGAGGTCATGTTTTCCTGGATGGTGTTGATGCTAGTAGATGTTCTTCAGTGTCTGGGCATTGAAAAGTTAGGTATTTACTGTAGTCTTCACTGTCTGGGCTTATTTGTACTTGTCCTTCTTGGGAAGGCCTTCAAAAGGATTTGAGTGTTATGATCTAAGCTGTATCTACTTTAGGGGGCACCCTAAGCCCAGTAATGCTGTGGTTCTTACAGACTTGTAGAGGTACCACCTTGATGATCTTGGACAACATCTAGGATAATTCTCTGGATATCAGGCAGAGACTTGTTCTCTTCCCTTATTTTCTCCCAAACAGTGTCTGTCTGTCTGTTCTGAGCCACCTAAAGCTGAGGGTGGAGTGACATAGGTACCCCTGTGGCCATGACCACTATGACTGCTGGGTCAGACCTGAAGCCAGCACAGCACTGGGTCTTGCCCAAAGCCTGCTTTACCCACTCCCTGGCTACTGCTTATGTTTGCTTTAGGCCCTGGTGCTCTACAATCAGCTGGTGGCAAAGCCAGCCGAGCCTGTGTCCCTTCCATCAGGGCTGATTGCCATTGGTGAGGTCTCTCAGGCCCTGGGAGGATCCAGAGGTGCCGTCTAGGAGTCAGGGGTTAGAGTAGACCTTAGAAGTCTATCAGGTGTTTTTTTGTGCTGCAGCTGAGCTGGCAGTCAAACCACAAGACGTAGTTCTTCCCACTCTTCCCTCCCCTTTCCAAAGTCAGAGGAGCCTCACCATCCATAGCCACTGCCACAGCCGGCCACAAGGAGTCCTGCCAGACTACCGCAGATGTTCTCTTAAGGTCCAACAGCTCTTAAGTCAGCTTGTGGCCAGTGCTGCCTTCCTGGGACTCACTCTTCAGGGCATTGGGCTCCCTTTTGGCCCAGAGCATGTGCAGAAGTGCCAGCCAAGATTCAAGTCCTAGAATCGGGGACCTCAAGAGCCTGTTTCATGATCTACCCTCCCCTGTGGCTATGCTAGTACCTAAAGTGCAAGACAAACTTTTCCCTCTGCTTTTCTCAAGCAAAAGGAGTTTTGCCCTATAATCACTGCAGCTGGTCATGTGCTGAGTCTCACCTGAAGCCAGCAAGTTTCAGACGCTCACCCAAGGCATTCACCATAGTACCTGGATAATTGCTACTGATTACTCATGGCACAAGGGCTCTTCAGTGAGCAGGTGATGAGTGCTGCAAGGACTGAATCCTTTCCTTCAAGGGAGCGGGTCCCCTTCTGGCCCATGGTATGTCTGTATATGTTGTCTGGGAGGCCTGGAACAGGGGCCTCATGACTCTAATCATTGTCCTCTCTTGCTGTGGCTGAGCTGGTATCCAAGATGCAAGATGAAGTCCTCTCTACTCTTCCCTCTCCTGTCCTTAAGCAGAAGGAAAGCATCTCTTTTACAGCTATAAGCTGTGCAGTCTGGGGTGATAAAGAGGGGTGATGCCCACACTCCCTTGGCTGTCCTAGATGGGAATACTGAGGTATATTGCATGCCCCACTCCAGTACACGGTCTCTGGGCAGCACTAGGACTCACCTAAGAGTTGCAGTCCAGACTGCCTCTCAAGTTTACTTAGAGACCCAGAGCACTTTAGCCTTTGGTGGTAAGACTTATGGGAAGTCAAGTTCTGATCACTGGGATCAGCAATTCTCTTCTGTCTAGGGCTAGTTTAAATGCTCCCTCCATGGGCTGGTGGCAGCTGAGTTTGGTCCGGTTTTCTGTTCTGTTCTAACATGACAGCACTGAGTTCATGCCTCACAATTGCTATGTTCTTTCTTCCCCAGCAACCAGAGACACTCTCAGTACCATGCCGCCACTTGTTGGGGTTTGGTGAGGGTGGCATTGGTGATTGAGGACTGTTTTTTCTCTCATTAGTGTCCTTTTCTGTGATACAGAGTTAAAACCAGATACTATGAGTGATTTTTGGTTCTTATGAAGGTGTTTCTTCTGTGTAGATAGTTGTTAACTTGGTGTCCTTGTAGGGGAGACAATTGGCAGATTCTTCTATTCTGCCATCTTGCTCCACATTCTCTCCCCAAGCTATACATTTTACAGAGTTGCAGGAGAGAAGCAACTTACTGAAGGTCACAAAGCTGGTTATTGTCAGAAACAGAGCCAGAGCACTGGCATTCAGTGCCCAGGCCAGCACTGGTTTTTCCAAACACATTGGACAAGGAGTTCCTGCTGTAGTGGCTTTTGCTCTTTCTTTAGTAGAAAGTTGTTTTCTATATTTACTCATCTAGATGAGAAGAACCAAAGGCTGGACACTTCTTTGATGTAGACCTTCCTATTTGTCACTAGTTTCCATCACACTTCAGAGTACTGGGGGAGATGGAGCTATTTCCGGATGCTGTGGATCCCTAGGGGGATAGGTTCAGCACGGATGGGAGCCAGCATGGTTGGGTGCTGCCTTTGCAGGACAGGGCTCTTTATTCTGTACAGTCCAGTGACTCCCTGCATTCTAGCTGTTCTAGAGAGCCCGTTCTAGTCCTTCCATGTTCTTTGCTGCAACTGCTCCTTTGTTTTAAATATTTTTGGGTGTTTTTCAATTTTAATTGTTCTTGCTAAAGGCACAGAAATTAAGAAAATTAATTGTACAAGGTTTTTTTTTTTTTTTAATGCTCTTGGGTTTTCTATTGACCATTATCTCTCTGAAAGAAAGCAACTTCCTCATCTTGTTCAAAGTGGAATCCCTGGCACTGAGCCCAGTGCCTGGCCTAGATTAAGCACAGATCTATTTATTAAGCGAATGATTGACTTCTATAGTGCATTAACTTTACATTGGTAACTGAGGGGAAATTTTGAAAGGTGAAATTGCTCAGGTAAAATGAAGAATCCCTTAAGAAGTAACTGGGTTCAGTAGTCACTACTTCATGTTCAATAAGCATTTATTTATGATCTGTTATATGCTAGTATTATGGTAGGTCCTGATAATTCAAAATGAAAAGCATTGTTTCTTCTACTATGAAACTATCAGCCTGGTGGTGGTGAATCTAGGGGTTAAATGGATCATTTTAACATCATGTGCTAAGGCTAGAGTCACGGACAGTGTTCGCGGAGCAGGAAAAGAATAAGAAGGGTCCATGGGTGGCAAGCAAATGGTCTGGGAAGGCTTCCAAGGGGAAAGGAGTTCTCAGCTGAATTTTGAAGAATGAATAGGATTCACAAAAGTAAAGGAGGGTGAGGAGGGGGTCTCTAGGCAGAGAGAACAGAGGGAACAGTATAGGACAAAGCATGGAAGTATTAAGCATTATGTTTATGTTAGATCTAAAATGACTTTCATTAGAGCCTATGTGAATATGGGGTGGGGAGGGTGGGAGCTGAGGCCACGGCGTTAAACAGGGGCAAGGTCCAGGTGGCTGCATGTGCATAGGCTTTACCACACAGCCATTGAAGGGCCCTGGGACAGTGCAAATGCAGAATCATTGGGCTGCATTTGTGATGGGAGATGTCAGTTTTGAGATGGTTTGAAGCCAGAGTTGACGAGGGCCTTGCAGCTTGGAGACCACTTAAGAGGCTGATAAAATATCCAAAAGAGTGCTGATAGTCTCAACTTGGGAAGAGGCCATGGGAGAGCTCTTCTTCAAGCAATCATTTAAGGACTCTTTGCTGAGTACTGAACAAAGCTATGTTCTGTGCCAGGCAGAGAGAACATCGTGGTGAAGAAAACAGCCACCACCACTGCACTGATGAAGCTTGAAGGCTGAGAGGAAGGAAGGCAGAGATTAATCAGATAATTCACTAATAAGATGTGTAATTATAGGGAAGATGAAAGCAATGAAGGAAAGGAAAAACCTGAGATCAAACAGACCAGGGCCTGGTGAGAAGGCAGTGAGTGGCTCAGGGAAAGCTTTCTGATAATAGTGATGCTGATGGTCAGGAAGCATTATGTGGATGATGGAGTTGGGGAGATTTTTTCTAGACTGAGGAAGTAGCAAATGTGAAGACCCTAGCCCAACAGGGAACTCGGAGTATCTGAGGAGTGGAAAGCAGGACTAGAGTGATCCTGAATGAGAGAAATTATGGTAGGTGATGAAGCTGGGTAAGTAGTCAGGAGCCAAGATCATGTAGGAACCAGCAATTCAGAGTAAGTAGTATGAATTTTATTCTAAGAACAATGACAAGCAGCCAGACAGATTGAAAGCAGGAGAGTAGCATGGGTTGATTTTCACTTCTGAAACAGCAGACTGGCTGCTGTGCATAGAAAGATCTATTCTAGGGTGGATCAGAAGTGCAGGTGTAGAAGTTCAGGTAAGGCATGAAGGCACAGGTAACATGGTGTCATTGAAGATGGAGAGATGTGGATGGGTTCAAGGCATTTTAAGGGGTAAAACCTACAGGGTTTAGTGTTGGACTGAATATGGGGAGAAATATGGCAAGGTCAAAAATGTTAACCAGGCTTTTTGACATGCACTATTGACTGGATGGTGATGCTATTCAGTGAAATAAAATGACTCTGGAGGAAAACCAGATTTAGGAGTGAGACCATGAGTTTGGTCATTGCTACGCTGAGGATGAGGTGCCTTTGGATTGTGGAGGTGCAGACTATGTCATGGCCTGTATGGGTCTGGAGCTTAGAGGAAGGACTGGAGACATGACTTTCAAAGTCATTGGCCTTGAAATGATATTTGAAGAAGTGGGTGTGAATGAGATTGCTTAGGAAAAGAATGGAAAATAGAAGGCTTAGGAGTAAAGAAAAAGCCAGACTGAGAAATGAGGAGGTGAAAGTAGTTGAATTTGGTGATGGATAGATTGAAGAAGGTGAAAGAAAAGCTGTTGCCCAGAATGGCTTCTGGATTTTACATGTATGTGATCTAGTGGGTGATGGTACATTAACTAGCTGGGGATAACTTTTGTTTGGGACATGCTGCATTTAAATAGTGTGTGGAATGCACAATTATTATTGCCATCATAAAATGTATGTGTTTTTGCATTTTTCTTAGCTCCTGTCTTGCAACTTTTCCATATCCCATTCCAAATATATAGGAGGAATAATGGAACTAAGTAGGTGACCACTAAATTTTGGTAGACAAATGGGAGAGGGAAGAAGTACAGAAAGACTCAGGGGCAGGGAGTCCAGGGAGTCAATACAGGGAGACAATGCTAAAGTTTGGTGGTAGGATGAAAAGTTGGAAGAATAATAGAAGAGGATGGGATGTAAAAGAATATGGAAATGCAGAGTTGGAAGAGGAAGAGCAAAACTGAAGATGTGATGAACCCTCACAGATCCCTCACCCAGCTTTGACAATTATCAACTTCTGGTTAGATTTTTTTCATCTTTACCTCTACTCACTCCCACCAGTTCCCAAGGTTATTTTAAAGTAATTCAAAAACATGATATTATGTGTTTTTCCATCTCTATAACATTCTTAAAAGGACAAAACTGTAGAAATAGAAAACAGAGTAATGGTTGCCATGGAACAGGAATTGCGTGAGGGAATTTTCTGAAGGTGAAGTAAGAGGGTTACTATTTCTATCAAGCCAGCACCTAAGCCAGGCCTTTGCTTATTATAGCCACTGCCTGAAAAGTGTTTTTGGATTATTAAGTAATGAGATTTTATTATACAAGCTTATTAGTTTACACTGTAAACAATATAGTTTATGGCTTATACCCAAATATAATGGCCAAAGTAGACTCTCTTTATAGCTCAGCTTCTAGCTTATTGTTTTTTCTTTTTTGGCAATTCAGTTACTTCTGGTTGAAAATGTGTATTTATGGAGTGAGATTTTGACCAGTGTTTATTGATGGTCTGCTGTGTTGGGCTTCATGCTATTGCATCAACGTGCTTGGGAATGTATCATATGTGATTCTAATGAATTTCCTGTGGGTATGATTTCTTAGCAGAAAGAGCCGGATATGGAGGAAGTGTCCCTAAAATCATTTATCCAAAAAATAATTCAATTGAAGTACAGCTTGGTGAGTAAAATCATTGAAGCCATTGAAATCACCAGGGGAAGAGCTCATTCTGTTTGCGTATTCTGGTGAATATTTGAATGTTAAGGATGAAGATAAATCCCATACACACCCAGTTTCCAACTTTTGATATACCTGAGCTCATGGGGAGAGGAATCAAAACAAAACAACAGAGAGCTGAAGCTTGGAAAAGTTGTGGTGGCAGAGAAGCCTGTCAGTGAGGACTCTGGGCCCAAAATGATTATTATAAATCTGTTTATGCAAAGGCAATGAAGATGCAAATAATTCTTCAGACAATATGTAGTATAATATAAAACTACTATTAAATAATGTTGACCAGGAGTTCTGGATTGTATTACCTCACAATGCAAGGTATATGAAAGGAGTGAAAAAAATATTATGTTACATTCCTTAATCTGCATGGAAAAGCATCAATAAGCATTGCCTCAGTTTGCGATCTAAGTAGATAAAAAGGGGTCAAATTATTTTTTTAAATTAAAAAATAACCACTAGTGGCCGGGCGCGGTGGCTCAAGCCTATAATCCCAACACTTTGGGAGGCTGAGGCAGGCAGATCACAAGGTCAGGAGATTGAGATCATCCTGCCTAACACGGTGAAACTCCGTCTCTACTAAAAAAATACAAAAAATTGGCCAGGCGTGGTGGCGGGCACCTGTAGTCCCAGCTTCTCGGGAGGCTGAGGCAGGAGAATGGCGTGAACCCGGGAGGCAGAGCTTGCAGTGAGCCGAGATCACACCACTGCACTCCAGCCTGGGCGACAGAGTGAGACTCTGTCTCAAAAAAAAAAAAAAAAAAAAAAACCACTAGTAAAATAAATATGCTGTATTACATCTGAAGAAAAAGCAAATTAGACAAAAATCTCAACACCTCCAAAAATAGAAACTTTTGTGTGTCAAATAGTAGTGTATCAAAATATATAATGCTAAAAGTCTCAGAAACACAATACAATAAAACAACACAATTATTTCAGTTTTAGGGGGAGGTTTTAACATACTCTTGCTTTGAGAAATTTGCTAGGAAAGTAAGAGTCTACATGGTTCGAGTAATCTAGCAAAAGTAATGTGTCTAATATATAGATCACTCTCAGAAACATCTATAGAAAACCCAGAGTCCAAAAGAGGAAATTGTACAGATCATGGGGTATAATCATGATGCAGTAAGTGTAAAAATTTGTATCTAAACCAAAACAATAAAATAATCACACTCATTAAGTCTGTGAAGTGATGAATTTGTTAATTAGCTTGATTTAATTATTCTACAATATAAACATATATCAGAACATCCATAAATATATGCAATTATTATTTGTCAATTAAAACTAAAAAAAAAAATTTAAAAATGTAAACAACAAAAAATCCATCTCTTAATTATTTGTGTTTTTGGTTAGAGAACCAAAGCCATAGTTTAAGAATATTTAGAAAATAATGATAGTGAGAATACTTCATATCAAATTTCGTGGCATATGACCAAAGCTGTACTCTAAATGAGTTTATATCTTTAAATAACGTTATTATTAATAAGTGTGGAAATAATTAAAATATACAACTAGCCATTTGACTCCATAAGAAGACCAATTAAACAACTAGAATAAAAGTAGAAAATAATGAATTTATTAAAGGAAAATAAACTAATTGAATCTGTCCCAAAGTTGGTTAAGGGCAGAAGAGTTGAGGTGGCAGTTGGGGAGAAAGATAAACTTCCAGGAAATCTAATCCCCTAAATGCAGAGACACCCAAATATAAAATAATTAGAAACGTGGGAAAGTTTACATAAAACAAAAAATGGTAAGAGAAAAAATCTGTTTAAATGCCTCTAGACCCATATGTTTTTAGGAGAATTCTTTTAAACTTTCAAGGAAATAATAATACCCATAAAAAGGATAATTGTCTTCACATTACTCATCATGTGAATAGTCTTAAAAGACACATTTGGCTGTTTTATCTCTCTTAGTTGACTTTTTTCCCCTACTCTTGTCTTTGGAAATTCTAGCCAATGTATTTAGACAATTAAAAGGCAAGAGAAGGAGTTTTGGAAGTCTTGGAGGGAGGAAGACAAACATAATTTTTAAAACATGATCTATTGGCTTCTACTTAGAAATTTTAAGAAAATTAAGTAAAAAAAATGACTAGCATTTGCTTATTAATGTTATTTTAATACAAGGTAAACATTCAAAGCTAATAGCATTTTTACATGCCTGGAATATCATATGTTATGTAACCAGGGAAAACAGCATTCACAATTACAATACAAGAAACAGAATACTAAGGAACAACTGAACAAGAAATTAGAAAGAGTTGCCTACATGATTAGAAATGCAACATTTTATCATTTTATAGGTGGAACATAAAATAATATGTGCTTTAGTGAAATTTCTAAAGATGTTCCTAAATAGAAACACTCAGTATTAAAAATGTTATTTCTCCTCAATTAATATACAAGTTTAATATAATACCAATTAAATTACTGAGTATCCTAAAACTTGTCAAAACTTTTCTAAAATTTCTGTCAAAAATGCTGGAAAGAGCCAAGAAAAAAATTGAATAGAAGAAAAAAGAGAGTCATTTCCTTGTAAGTATTAAAATATATTATAAAGATAGAGATTATTAGTATGTCAACAAAATTGCTGACTAGGGGTTCCTAGCACTAATTCCCCTACAAAAGGGCCAAAATATAAAATAAATAGCTACATTTTGACTAGTGTGTCTGAAGGAGGGCGCTAGAGTACAGCATAGAAATGATGGAATCAATGCGGAGCACGGAAACCCAGGATGGCAGCATAGAGAGGGGAGGAAATCACTCTTTCTCTGTCACTCTGTTTCCCCCACCAAGATTGATTTGGAGCCAAGAGAAACTTCTCCTTGCAGGGAAAAGGTAAGCAGAAGGCCCCTGCAACCTTCATTATTGCCACAGACACCTGCAGTTCTTGCTACAGAAGAAACCTGCAGTCCTCACAGGCCCTGAGCCCGGTTTGGGGAGCAGCCTGGAGTTCTCATGGCTACATTGCTCCAGTGCAGGGAACTACCTTGTGCACACCCTTATCCCCTATGACCCATGAGCTATGTCATGGCGCTATCTTGAAATTATAGCTACTGCTAGAGTGAATCCTGTTCTGGGGGCCAGTAGCCCCTGCATCTCTCCATCCCCAAGGCTTTCCCATTATTCCACCATGTTCATACAGGTGGCTACAACTTCACAATCCTGGTTACTTAGAGTATGGGCCCTGTGAAATTACTGTGCCCAAAGGCACATAGTGCCCTACTTCCTGTATGGACAGGCAGTCCTGCACAACCGGGGAAACTTCCCCTAACCAGCAGATCTACTGTGCTCACCCTCATACCCATGAGGGTGTATGTACTCACCCTCAGCCTGAGAACCAGCTCAGTAGCCCTGCCCCTGGCAAGACCACACCCCTTTTCGACGGGACCTACTGTGTGTGCACACACACCCTTGGCCTGAGAAGCAACCTGGTAGCCCAGCATCCTGCAAAGCCATGCCACTGCCAGTACAAACTCCTGCAGCCTAGGCCACTGAAACACTCAAAGATATTGCAGATGTGGATTGTAGCTGAAGACACTGCATGAAGACTGAACTTCTGTCTCTGTCTAGAACCAAAGCCAACATACCCTATCCAACTGACATGCTGGGATGCATCTACAGAAAAAGTCTTTCTCTAAGAAAGCTACTTCATAAAATTAGAAGAGGTGACTGTTGCATCAGATGTGCAGCTATCAACATAGGGACACAAGAAACATTAAAAAACAGGAAACATGACACCTCAAAGGAGCACAATAATTCTCCAGTAACAAACCTCAAAGAAAATAAGATTTACTAAATGCCTGAAAAGGAATCCAAAATAATGATCTTAAGGAAACCCAGCTAGATACAAGAGAATACAAGCAAATAATTTAATGAAATCAGAAAAACAATTTATGAAAAAAAATTCCTTAGGGATTTCTTGTAAGGCTTGTCTAGTAGCAATGAATTCCCTTAGTTTTTGCTTGTCTGGAAGGGACTTTATTTTTCTTACCTTTCTGAATAAGAAATTCAACAGAGATATACATTATAAAAAAGAACCCAAGAGAAGTCTGAGTTTAAGAATTCAATGTTGGCCGGGCGCGGTGGCTCAAGCCTGTAATCCCAGCACTTTGGGAGGCTGAGATGGGTGGATCACGAGGTCAGGAGATCAAGACCATCCTGGCTAACATGGTGAAACCCCGTCTCTACTAAAAATACAAAAAAAAAAACTAGCCGGGTGAGGTGGCGGGCGCCTGTAGGCCCAGCTACTCGGGAGGCTGAGGCAGGAGAATGGCGTAAACCCGGGAGGCGGAGCTTGCAGTGAGCTGAGGTCCAGCCACTGCACTCCAGTCCGGGTGACAGAGCGAGACTCCGCCTCAAAAAAAAAGAATTCAATGAATGAAATAAATGCAATTGAGAATTCAACAATGGAATTCAACAATCTAGTGATCATTATATAATGACCTTGTCTCTTCTTATAATTTTTAACTTAAAGTCTATTTTTTTCTGATGTAAGTGCAGCTATTCCTGCTTGCTTTTGTTTTCCATTTGCATGGAATATCTTTTTCTCATGTCTTCGCTTTCTGTGTATATGTATCCTTACTGGACCTACTGTGAGTCTGTGAGTAAAGTGAGTCTCTTTTGGGCAGCACATAGTAGGTTCTTGTTTTTTTCTTTTAATCCAGTTTGCCACTATATGTCTTTGAATTAGAGAATTTAATCCATTTACATTCAAGGTTATTGATCGGTAAGAACAGGACTCCTGACATTTTGTTAATTGTATTCTGGTTGTTTTCCAGATCCTTTGTTTCTGTCTTCCTCTCTTGTTTACTTTTGTGGTTTGGTGGTTTTCTGTAGTCCTAAGTTTTGATTCGTTTCTCTTTTTATTTGTGTATCTGCTGCAATTTCTATCATTGTGGCTACCATGAGGCTAATATAAAGACTTTTATAGTTATAATAGACTATTTTAAGCTGATTACAATTTAACTTTGGTCACATAAAAATACTCTAGACTTTTATCCTCCTCCTAACAGTTTATACTTTTGTTGCCTTAATTCACATCATTATACGTTGTGTGTTCTTTAATAACCAATTGTGTCTGTAGTTATTTTTGACCATTTTGACCTTTAAACTTATTACTAGAGGGTTGAAAGATTTACATAGCACCATTACAGAATTGAGATATTCCGAATTCAATTTTGAATTTACCTCTACTAGTTAGTTTTCACATGTTTTTATGATGGTAATTATCACCCTTTCACTTTCAGTTGCAGCATTTCCTTAGGGATTTCTTGTAAGGCTGGTCTAGTAGCAATGAATTCCCTTAGTTTTTGCTTGTCTGGAAGGGACTCTATTTTTCTTACATTTCTGAAGGATAGCTTTACTGGGTATAGTATTCTTGGACAGCAGTTTTTTATTTTCATTTGGCACTGAATATATCATTCTTTGCTCATGAATTGGAAGAATTAATATAGTTCAAATGTCCATCCTGCTGAATGCAACTTACAGATTCAGTGCAATCCCTATTAAAATACCAATGATGTTATTTTGACAGAAAGAGAAGGAACAGTCCTAAAATTCATATAGGACCACAAAGCACCCTGAATGGCCAAAGCAATCTTGAGGAAAAGACCAAAAGGCCCCAAACCAAAGACAAAGCTGGAGGTATCACACTATCTGACTTCAAAATATACTAAAAAGCTATAGTAATCGAAACAGCATGATGTTAGTGTGAAAACAGACACATAGATCGGTGGAACAGAAGAGAGAGTCCAGAAATAAATCCACAAATCAACAGACAACTGATATTTGACAAAAGCGCCAGGAACACACATTGAACAAGTAAGAGTCTCTTCAATAAATGGTGATAGGAAAATTGGATATCCACATGCAGAAGAATGAAACTAGACCCCTATCTTTTAACATATTCAAAACTCAACTTGAAATGGATTAAAGACTTAAATATAAGACCTGAAACTATGAAACTACCAGAAGAAAACATAAAGGAAGTGCTCATGACATTGGACTGGACAGGGATGTTTTGGATAAGACCTCAAAAGCACAGACAACGAGAGTAAAAATAGACAAATGGGATTACATCAAATCAAAAAGCTAATGCACAATAAAATAAACAATCAACAGAGTGAAAACACAATCTACAGAATGGGAGAAAATATTTGTAAACTATGCATCTGACAAGGGGCTAATATCCAGAATATATAAGGAACTCAGCTGAACAACAAACAAACAAAAAAACCCCAAAAAACAGAACAACAAATAATTTGATTAAAAAATGGACAAAAGACATTGCTTCTGAGATTTGGACAATATCCTGTTTTCTTCATGCGGTGAAAGTGTTATTTGCTTTGTGATAGTTCATTATCTTTGCATTTCTGTTCTATACTCTTTGGTATATGTGTGTTATATTTCACACACATATTTTTTAAAAAATATCATTTAGAATAAAGAACACTCCTTGAATGTTAGAATTTACTAGGCTCACGGGACAAAATCCACTGAGACTATAAATTGATGAAATTTGTGAATGTGTGTAGAGGCAAGATAAGGGAAAGAGAGGGAAAGGGTGGGGGTTACATTTGTTGAAGTAGAAATATCACTGGATTTGATGTTAGAAATCTAGAGTTCATCTCTCATTTCTTCCTCTAATTAATTTGGGCAAGTCACTCCATTGGTCTGAACTTCAGTTTTTGCATCCTTAACATGAGGATAATTGCACCTCCCCTTTTCCTGCCTTGTAAGATTGTTTTGAAGATACAAAGAATGAAGGAGAAAATGCATAAAATACTTTGTGAACTGTCAAGTTCTTTGCTAGTGTTACTAGGAGTAGAAATAACATTTGTGTACCTGATGATGTTTGGTAATGTATATGTATTCCTTTACAATGGATGTCCTGGAAGGCCACTTGCCCCTCATGGTCTCTCTCCAGGGAAAGAAAAAAATAGATTAACATTAGCCTATGGGGGTATTTCTGGTAACCAAAAGGTATTTGAGGCTTGAGAGTAAGATGCACTCATTATCCAGGTGTTAACAAATTTGAAAGTTTGTAGAATTTTCATTGAATATTGATAATATTGATTTTTTAGGTACCACCCTGATAGTGGACTGTAATATAACAGACACGAAGGATAACACAAATCTACGATGCTGGAGAGTCAATAACACTTTGGTGGATGATTACTATAGTGAATCCAAACGAATCAGAGAAGGGGTGGAGTAGGTATTTTGCTTTTTTGACTTCTGTAAAAGCTAGCAAGGATTTCTCCATCTAAGTGAATCTGGTGTCACTATTGCCTTCTCCTCTTGTTTTTGCCTCTCAGTGATTCATGTTATCAATCCCACCCTACCACATAGTTAGGGAGATATGGTAAAATACCAAGCATCCCTGAGAGCAGTAAGATCCATTTCTCTCAGCTACTACTTAAAATTAGTACCATCTCCATTCAGTTATATCATGATCCATAGGCCTTCAAAGCTTAACGCCCTGGGCATACTAGGGAAACACTGGAAGTGACACAAATGTGTATACTGCAACAGTAGAAGAAAGAAATAGTAGTATAGTTCTTTACTATACTAAACAAGCACCAACAAGGGCTCTGAGGGAAGACAGTGCATAATCATTAGCTAATCGAATGGGTATAAACTCAAGTTATGGTGGTATAAATGGAGTGGTGTAAATAAAACTAATGAAGTCAGAGGGCAGGAGAGCTTGTGTTGGCCTTGCAGTGTGGATGAGTTAGGATACGTGGAAAGGAATAGGGGAAGGGCCTTTGGGGCTGAGAATGGTGTCTGTAGCTTATAGAACCATACTTCCTTGTCAATGCAGAAGAAAATGCAAATTTGGAAATACCCAATCTACATACCTCACTGGGCCAGTCAGCAAAGTATTCTTAGGATAACATGGTGGTCCAAAGTGTTCTCCAAGAAAACCCTTAATCTCCAGAAAACAGACTATAAAATATGTTAGGTAAATACGACTCATGTATTAATGACTGGCTCTTTTCTTTATAGAACCCATGCCTCTTTTCGGGAACATAATTTGTACACAGTAAACATCACCTTCTTGGAAGTGAAAATGGAAGATTATGGCCTTCCTTTCATGTGCCATGCCGGAGTGTCCGCAGCATACATTATGTTACAGCTCCCAGGTAATACTCCAGTGGGTTACACACTGTTCAGAGTGTTCAAAACGATGGCCAGGAAACACATCTGAAGGAGGAGTGACTCTAAATGCTCAGAGTGAGGCATGAGGATGATATTAAAGGGACAAACTCAGTATGAAATCTAGGGAAAAGCTCATGCAACGGCTCATAATGTTGTTGGAGTGAGGCTGTGATTTTATTGCAGTATATTTTGAAAGTGCCATATTTTCAATACATCGAGATTTATACATCAAAACAGAAAGAAAACAAAAGCTTTTCTTTATTAAGTGTGATTGCCAAATGTTTATAATTTGATATAAAGCCAAAATGCCTATGTATATTTTTACTACGTCACTTTGTAAAATTATCTGTAGAGGCTGAATTCTGGTATTTAAGCAGGAGGGCTTCCAACTCAATGTATGTATACAAACTGCACTCTGAGCACCGTACAGAACTAATTGATTATCCACTGGAAGTTTTAAAGCCAGTGTACAGATAGTGGAGGGTGAAGCCAGAATCTTGAGAACAACTTTAAATTCATAACATATCAGAAGTGTATGAAATACCTTGCAAAATTCTATGTGGTTTACCAAGACAGTGGTTCTTCTTGATTCTGTTAATATCATTAGTGTATGTGTGTGTGTGTGTGTGTGTGTGTGTGTGTGTGTGTGTGGCTAGCTACATGCAAGAGAGAGGACTTGAATTTGCTGCTGTCCTTCAATGATCAGTTAAACCTATGCTTGCACACATCACGCTGAAGCCCCACCTCACAGAAAACACCTAACAGAAAACACAGTGTTTGCTGTATGGAGTTAGCAATTATGCCTTTGCCCCTGCCAAGATCCTGGCCTCCTAAGTGCCCGTGACCTCTCTTAGGATTGTGATGAATAGAGATCTGTGCACAGCAGCAGCTCTGGGTGTGCACGTTCTCTGCCTCACTTCTGTGTCCTGAAGGCCAGTGTCGTTCTGGCCTCAGCTGCCTTAACTGAATGAACACAGCACCCTCTCCTCATCCTCATGGCATGGGGAATCCTTCTTGGGTTGTGTCATGTGGAAGGACCCTTGGGCTCATCTGTCACCACTGCCCGTTTTTTCTCTTCTTACTGACTTTTCCTTGTAAAGCATCCTTTTCCATCACTTTCCCCCAGTCAGTCTTACATTTGCCATCTCTCTCTCTCTCTGGTACCTCTATGAGGTTCATTATCTGTGCTGCTTTTCTTTCTGTGTCCTCGTCCCTGAAATCTTTTTCCCCTTTATGGCGTCAACTGTCATTCTTGGGCAGGTGCAAACATGTTCCATGTATCCAGCTGTATACTGTTTTCCCCTGTGACAGCTCTGCATTTCCAACTGCATAAGGGACTGCTGATGTCAGAAAGCATGTTTAAACTGGCTGATGTCAGAAAGTGTGTTTAAACTCTCCAACCTCCTGGTTCTGTTTTTCTTATGTTTGTGAATGGAACCCCTGTATCTTCCACGTTGTTCAGGCTCAAAATCTGGGGTCATTTTGATGTTTTCCCTTACCCTCCCTCGTGCCAGCACCCAATGACTTGCCAAGTTCTGTGGGTTCTTACCCTCCTGCCCATTCCCACTAACAAGCTGGATGGTAGGTGACTCCTGCCCTAGACTTAAAGGTCAGATTTTCAGGCTCAGATCCTATCTTGTTCACTTAGGAGCTCTGTGAGGACGGCGTTGTCACTCAACCTTTCTGTGCCCGCGTCTCCTCATCTGGGAAATGAGGAGGATAGCGACTTCCTTCCACGGCTGTTGTAAGAATCAGCTGGGATTTTCTTTCATACTTTTTTATTGTGGAATATAACGTATATATTATACATGCTCTAACACATGCACATATATGGTAAAGGAACACAGAATATCTGCATCACATAACAAGTCATTGTATAGCAAATACTCATGAAACTACCACCTGGATTGAGAAAAATGCATTGCCTGAAAAACCCCTGGATGTTCTTCTTGATCCTTCCCTCTTGATAATCATCCTCCCAACTTTTAGGAAAAGTCATTTCTTTGATTTTCTATCTATGCTGGCAGTCCTAATAACACAATTTATTTTTGCCTATTTTTGAGTTTTATATTAAGAGAGTTATATAGTATGCTTTATTTTCTTCGGTGTGGGGGGCTAATCAGTGTATCACTGATAGAGCGTTTCAAAGCCCTGAGTCCTTCTGAATGTATTCATTAATGACCTGTTTCCAATTTCATTCTCTTTTAGCTCGTTTACAGAGCAGAGGGCATCAACACTCCTGAAGGCCGTGAGTGAAAAGCCCGAGAATTTTAGAGCATCACTCCTGTCTATGTGCCAGAGGCTTTCTGAGCCTCATTAGTATAGTGGGTGTGGTCTTCTTATTAGGACGGTTAACAACACCAAGATCTCTGAAACAGACACTAAATATTCCCAGACACAAGTCATCCCAAAGAGAGAGGTGGCAATTGCCCCTAGAAGGAATTCTAATGAGAGCTGGGAAAGGGCAAAGAGGGGTAGAGGATGGGGAAGCAGGAAGGATCTGTCTCATGATTGAAGTGAGAGGTTCTCACAAGTGCCCAGGATTGGCTCAGGCACCGGTGTGTAGTGCCGTGCATCTATTCTGGCTGCACTGGGACTTACTCAATGAATTAACTTTTTTTTGGCACAAATTTGTTCTTAGTTATTGTGCCATGTATTTAAAGACGTGCAATAGTAAATGGGAAATCTTGGGCCTCAAGATGTTTATGACATGGTGTGGTCTAAGGCAGGTGACAATAAGCTCTTTAATGTTTATTTTATAGCCACTGTGGAAAACATAGTGGTTCCTCAAAAAACAAACAATACAACTACCATATGATCCAGCAATCCCACTGCTGGTTATATACCCCAAAGAAAGGACAGTAGCATGTTAAAGAGATATGTGCACTCCCGTGTTTATTGCAGCACTGTTTACAATAGCCAAGATGTAGAATCAGCCTAAGTGCCCATCAGTGGATGAATGGATAAAGAAATTGTGTCACAGATGCACAATGGAATATTATTCAGCCATAAAAGAGAATGAAATTCTGTTATTTGCAGCAAAGCGGATGGAACTGGAGGCCATTATGTTAAGTGAAATAAACCAGGCACAGAAAGACACATATTGCATATTTTTACTCATATGTGAGATCTAAAAAAATTAATCTCGTGAAGGTAGAGAGAAGAATGGCGGTTGCCAGAGGCTGGGAAGAGGAGTGGCGAAGGGGGATAAAGAGAGGTTGGTTAATGGGTAAAAAAAATACATTTTGATAGTAGGAATGAGATATAGTGTTTGGTAGCACAACAAAATGACTATAGATAACAATAATTTACTGTATAATTCAGTATAACTAGAGGAATGGATTTGGAATATTCCCAGCACAAAGAAAAGATGAATGTTTGAGGAGATGGTTATCCCACTTACCCTGATTTGGTCATTGCACATTGTGTGCTTGTGTCAAAATATTACACATACCCTATAAATATGTGCAACTATTATGTACCTGTAAACTTTTTTAAAAACTAAAGTGCTCTAGGGGCTCAGAAAAAAAGAACCCCCCTCTTCCTCCCCTCCTCTGCCCACCCCACCATCCAGTGAGGACTGGAGGATGAGGAAGGGGCTGAAGAAGGAAGTGGTGTGTGAGGTGGGTTTTAAGAATGGGGAGGACTTTTCTTCCTGTCTCCCTCTTCCCCTTTTCTAGTTCTTTCCTTCCCAGAGGGTCTTCTTTGGTGGTATGGGTTTGGGCTGTGGTGAGACAGAAGTCATGCTGTTCCTTTTCTTGAATGTGTAGGAGCATGTTTTCAGGGACTTGAGGTTCCAGAGGAGCTGGTTCTGCTCCTTGGCCATCTCCTGCCCACCACTTAGGCTCATAATTGCTCTGCAGTGTACGCATGAAGCAGGGTAGGGTGTAAACATTCTTTCTGAGACTGTGTCTCTCGCACAGGCACCCAGTCTGGAAATCGATGGCACAGAGGGGATGAGGTAGAGGTTTGGCTCTTAGCCTGTCTTGTGGAGCCAGCCACGCTGGTTCCAGAGGGGACCACTGTTGGCTCTTTAAGGATGATGGGTGTCCAGCTGTTCAACTTTGAATGGCTGGGAAAGCAGTTACAATAGGATTGTAATCAAGAACGGGCAGCAGAACCAGCTGGAGAAGGTGCCCCATGAACATACTTAGGCACCACCTCTGGACAGTCTCGTGTTGACTCAGCAGAACCTGGACATGGGTGTTTTGAAAGCAGTCTTCGTGCAGTTGGGTCCATCCTGCGTCTGCCACCGGAAACTAGGGCTCTGCAGACTTTTACTCTCATAGGTTCCCAGGAGCTGAGTTGTTTCCTAACAATCGTGGTCCAGATCAGATTATTCTGCTCCCACACCACTCTTTTGACTTTAAAGAAACGTTTAAACAGTGCCCTCACTGACGTCCAAAACCTTTCCATTTGGCATTCATAGTGTGATCTGTATTAGTGAAGTATATAATGGACTCTTTGTATCATTATTATAATTATAATTATTTTATTTTTTTGCTGTCATTTGTAGCACCAGATTTTCGAGCTTACTTGATAGGAGGGCTTATCGCCTTTTTGGTTGTGGCTGTGTCTGTTGTGTACATATACAACATTTTTAAGATCGACATTGTTCTTTGGTATCGAAGTGCCTTCCGTTCTACAGAGACCATAGAAGGTAAGTGTGTGTAATCACTGAAAAATGCCTCAAAATTGGCATCCTCTTATACGTATACAACGATTTCAAATATACTTTGTCATATTTTACTATGTAGCTGGCAAATTTCGGGAAAGGAATCTCCTTGGAACTGCCTGTGCTTTAGAGAAATGATTTGTCCCTAATCACCAGCATCATTTGGTCAGATAAGGTTTGCAGACTCGTAGTGATTGAGGAGCTGCGGGAGGAGACCATCTTCTGAGTCCCGCTGCAACCATGCTACAAAGGTTTCCACGTCCATCCTCTGCCCGCTGCAGGAAAGTTTCTCCGAGTGCAAAGTGCTCTCAATCCATGATGTGTGCTCAGCACAGTGGGTGCTTTTGCAGAATATGTGTCATGGAGAGGGATGAGCTGCCTGCGGTTGGAGCTCTCTCTAGGCCCTGTACTTGGTGCCTGCAGGGATTTAAGTCTTCAACTCTCAGATATGGAGAGAGCGCGAACCAAGTTTGAATGCAACTTCTCCACTTACTCCCTATGTAAACTTGGATTTTCAACTTTCTTCTATTTCTCAGCTATAGAAAGGAATAGAGGAAGGAAGGAAGGAGACAGGGAGGGAGGAAAGAAAGAGAGAGAAGGAGGAAGGAAAGGAAGGAGAGAGGGAGGGAGGGAAAACGGAAGGAAGAATGGAGGTTTGTAGAAAAGAAACGAAAGAAAGCAGGGGAGAGAGAGGGAGGAGAAGGGAGGAAGGGAAATCAGAAGGAGGGAGGAAAAAAGAAAGGGAAAGTGATTAAATCCTGCTTTTTGACAGTGGGGATAACTGAGCTGAAGCGCACAGAAGCATTCAGCTGGGGCCTGGGGCACAGGGCGGCCTCTGTTGCCTGTCTGGAGGTCAAGACAAATCCCCAACACCACGGCTGTGGGTTTTGGTCTGTGGGCCTATGTCCTGCCAGTGCTGTTTGGCACAGAAATGCCTCCGTGTGATCCTGACTCTCTGAGAGCCTGGCATTCCCCACCATGGTGCTTGTGACTCTTTACGCTACTTTTTTTTTGTTTTGTCTCAGAACAGATACAATCTATTAAGTCCTTGAAAAAGTAATAAATCTGCTCTAGTGTCCCCTAATTAGATGAAAAAATTAATATAAGCCCAAAGAAGCCCAGTGCAGCTGACCTGTGTGGAGATGCACGAATTTATACCTTTGAAGTCCAGAGGCCTGAGTGACAGGAGCGGGAAAGGGAGGGAAACTGGGTGTCTGAGAATGTTGTATGGGCAGCTAAAACATAAAAGAGGTCACTACCATCAAGCACCTGCTTTGCACATAAAATACACAGCACAGTTGTTGTCCACGTGTCTGATAAAACATAGATGTCCTAACTTGGATTTTTTCCAAATTAAATTTCAGCATTCAAAATTAGCAACCCCAAGCAATGGAGAAAGCAATAAATTCCTTTTAATGACAAAAGTCATCTGAACCTTAAGTGTCCAGTGCAACCTGAAGTACTCCTAGCACTGTGGATAGTCCGACTGGGCATGGTGGGGTTTGGCTCTGGCATCTGGTTTTGGCTCTGGCATCTGCAGAGGCTGCCCTGCCTAAGCACACCCATGACTGCTCTCCTGCTTGCATCTTTGAGAAGAAGACAGTTCAGTCCCCCACCACTTAATTGTTTTCTGACACAGGTGTGAGTGGTTCAGCCGCTTTCTACTTTTTGACTCACAGAAGCCTGCGTCACTTTACATATTCTTCCTGGCAGCTCAGGCCCTGTGGTGTATCTCTCTCGCTGTCTCTCTCTCTCTCTCTCACTGACTCAGTGACTCTCTCACTGAGTCATTGCGACTCCCAGGAGCGTGATTACAGCTGTGACTTATGAGTGTTGTGCAGAGTGTGTGGGGAAGCTGCTAGTGAGGTCGAGTTTAGCAGGAAGAGAAAACAGGAATAGTGACTCACACCGAGTAGCGGGGGCTGGGCAGATGGCAGAGTTAGGCAGCCCTACCCTCTGCCGAGACTGGGACGCAGTCCAGATTTTCCACCAGTGGGCAGAGGATTTGGCGATGGAGGCACACAGGCAGCCAGGGGTCCTTTTTTTTCTTTATTTTTATTTTGCTTAATTCAGAAAACTATGTGTGCATTTTGTCATGAAATTCTCTACAGTTCCATCTACGAGAACTGCCTGTAGTATCTCTGTGTGTTGGCTTTAAGCTACCGATGAGATTCTGAGATGAGTCCCAGATCCTGTTTATGTCCTTGTTCCCCTTGAGGATATTTTCTGAGTTAAATCAGGAAATGCCAATTAATGGATGAAAATGAGGAAGAGAGAAATAATGTCCTTCGTAGGATAAGTCATTTACCCTGACTGGGTTAGCTAAGCTGTATCACTCAATTAATAATTAGGTGTGCATGACTCACCGTTTTAGGAGAAGCCATTGACAGCCCTGGCTGAAGTCAGCAAGTTCTGTGTCTTCCCTAGCAAGCCACTGGAGCTTTAAAAATTCTCTTGGCAGGGGTGCGTGTGTGTACAAGGACGGAAGGGTCTGTGCACAGATCTCTTAGAGAGATTTGAAAATGCCTCGCCTTACTCCAGATAGGTCTTTGGAGAATGTGCATGTAGGATAGAGTGGTTAAAACGAAGACAAGCCAAACAGTTGGAGTGATCAAAGGGAAACCAAGGAGACAAGGAAAACAAGTCGCAGTAGAGTTAATAACACCTTTGACAATTATTAAAGGTGAATTTGCTTTTCAAGCTAAAGCAAAGGCAGCGACAAGATCCATTGTGTGCTGTTCACAACAACCTTTCCAATTTTCATGAGAAAACATGGCTTTTTCTGAGACTAATTTCCAAAGGCAGATTTTTTTTCTTTTCCGACAGGGAATCCTCATTTCAAAAGGGCGTGGTGTAGGGAAGCTTGACTGCAACAACTTTCCCATGTCATAGTATGTTTTGTGTGACTTTTCTTCTAGTGTTTTCTATACGTATTGGGGCTACACCCACCAAACGTCCTGCGGTTCAGTAAAAGCATGTGCATGGGGGCCAGATTGAATCTGAGTTTTCCACTGTTCTGGTTTGAGCCGGCCTAAAATTTAGCAATATCATATTAAGAGAAAGTAGGGAATTGAATAATCTTTAGACAATATTTCATAAATACTAATTTATGTGAATGAGCTTTTATGTATTTTTTTGCCAAGAGCCAAGAAGGACGTAACAATTTTAAGGAAGTAGAAAGAGACTCTGCGTCTTTGTGAAGGTGTGGCAAAGTTCTGGAAGAACACGTGGGACTGGAAATATTGCTGGGGCTACTTTTGGAAAATTCAGACTGACACAGTTGCACAGGACTAATCAGGGATAAGTGTTGTGAAATTTCCTGCTCCCATTTCTCATTATAGTCACAGCAAAAGGAATGGTGGACCTGGGTTTACATCAAGGCTATGCACTCACCAGCTGGGAGACTTTGGAGAGATCGCGCCGTCTTGCTGGTCTCAGCTTCCTTACACATAATTTGAGACAAGAACCATGTCCTACACAGTTGGTCATGAGAAGCGCAGCCAGGAAATGTTGAGGTGCTGTTGCCTGGCAAGGCTCTTCAAAACCAGTGGCCTGATGCAAAAAGCGAAAGACTACAACTTGATCTTTTGCTCTTAATATATTGGCCAGTAAATTATGAATTAGTCATTTGAAAGTGATGAAAACTCACTACATTTTGAGAACATCAGCAAGTTCTATTTCTACTCAAAAGCTTAGTCAGACAGAAAGAAAAATAAGATGACCAAAAAATTGGGCACGTTCGCACATTTTGAATTTTTAAAAGGTGTGAGACTTTCTTGCTACTGAGATGTCTTCTGATCCTGAAGTTGGAGAACATCAAGTACCTATATCCTCAGACACCTCGTTTAGAAACAGGAAACAGGGAACATTGGCAAAAGACAGAACACACTTAGCACACATGGTTTTTTGTTTGTTTGTTTGTTTTTGTTTTTTAATCAGAAACAGTAGGAAGAAAAGAGAAACAGATTGAGAGAAGCAGGATACTAGTGGCAGGGTCTGGGACAAGTGGCAAGAAGCCTGCATGTCTGCTGTAGTTTAGAACAGACTAGGAAATACTGTATTCTGTGGTGAACCGAGCATCAACTCAGCCAGCCTTCATCAGAAACCAAAGGATAAATATGATCACATTTTTAAATGGGAAAATTTAATTCCTTCTCCAGAAGTTCAGAAACATAAGAACCTTATGAAATGTTTCTTTTTCCATTTTCTATCTACAGAAAAAAAAAAAAATCCTCTGGCTTTGGAAAGTCAAATGTGTGCTATGAAATTTTACACAGAAAAGTATCCACTTACGTGAGCGGTGGTCTCGATCAGTGACCTTCAAGATTGCACAAGGAGTTTCAGCTTTGTTGGGTTTTTGCCAATTCAAGACACAAATTAGTTATCCCTTTTGTACTTACCCTGTGATCCCACCTTAAAAAGCTGAATCTGACCTCAGCTTTGTCCCCAACATAGATATAAGCTCTTTGAAGCTCTGTAAAATCAAGCTTCATTCGGACATTCAGTGAGCACTGATGAAGGCCTCCTCTGCACCTGGTCCTGCTCCATGGGCTGAGGGTAGGGCAGGGAGCCAACAAAGTCTCCACTCTCACACAGCTTCCTTTCATGATGGGGTGGAAGGCAGAGAAGGAGTGTGTACGTGTGTGTGCATGCATGTGTGTGACTATATGTGCACACACGGGTGTGCATGCATGCGTGTGTGTGTATTACCATTCTCCATAAGAGATGGTCAAGAATGGTGAGCAGGGACCCGAAGGTCAGCAGTGGTTGGTGTGAGAACTGATGGAATGAGAAATGGTGATATGTAAACTGTCAAGATCTGTGCACGTTTTCATTACTATTATTTGGACGAAAACTAGAAGACTACAAGGTTTTCCTTTCCCTTATTAATCTTAAAATCACCTGTTTCTGCAAGTCTACTCATCCAGTAAACTCTCATGAAAAGGGAATAGAAAAGGACACCACTCCTCTCTAGTACCTTCTAGGTTGTCTGGGTTTCTAAACAGCCCAAAGCTCGAAATCACATTTTCCCATGAGATGCCCACCCTCACCTCTTCTTCCACTCAAGCCCTCTGGCCCTGCTGAAGCTCCTTATTGATTTACATGATTCCTGAGTAGGAAATTATTCCTCCTTCCATGCCCTTCTGAAGCTGCTCCCTTGCAAGCCTGTTTACCATCCACTCTTAGAGCCTCACTTTTTTTCCTCTAAACTCTCCCACCCTTTAAAATCCAGGAGCTCCAGCGTGGCCAACATGGTGAAACCCCGTCTCTACTAAAAGTACAAAAATTAGCCGGGCATGGTGGCGGGTGCCTATAATCCCAGCTACTCAGGAGGCTGAGGCAGGAGAATCGCTTGAACCTGGGAGGCGGAGGTTGCAGTGAGCCGAGATAGCGCCACTGCACTCCGGCCTGTAGATATGAGTGAGACTCCATCTAAAAATAATAATAATAAAAAAATTTAAAAATCCAGGAGCTGTCCCATGTTCATTGTGAATTTTTTTTTTTTCAAGGACTCCAGACCATGGGGATTTTTGTTTCTTACTGTCTTTTCTGTTCATTTGGCTCTCGTCGCCGTGTTGTGTCTTGTGTTGTTTCATTTCTGTGCATGTGAATGGTCTGCCCAGTGAGGTCTGTGTCTTGCTCATCTCTGCACTGGCCAATGCAGAGGCTGCTTTTGAGGTCTCTCAATAAATACTGATGACGATGACATGCGCCATTGGGTTTGACTTCTCTCAACGGCACTGCAGATTACTAGAGTCTGCTTAATTGCTTGTTCTCTTGTTTCACAGATGTGAGTCTGTGGGCTTGTAGTGATGGAATTCACTGGTGGGTCTGCATCAGGAGGGAGTCATCCAGTTTTGCCTGGTGCAGTTAGGACAGTGCTCCGTCACACGGAACACGCTGAGGGCAACATGGGTAAATGGGTAGTTTCCTGCTTCTTTGTTTGTTTATTTTAGAGATCCTTTTTTTGTTTGTTTTAGAGATATGGTCTTATTCTGTCCACCAGGCTGCAGTGCAGTGGCATGATCATAGCTCATTGCATCCTTGAACTCCTTTTTTTTTTTTTTTTGAGACAGAGTTTTGCTCTTGTCCCCTAGGCTGGAGTGCAGTGGTGTGATCTTGGCTCACTGCAACCTCCGCCTCCCAGGTTCAAGCAATTCTCCTGCCTCAGACTCCTGAGTAGCTGGGATTACAGGTGTCCACCACCGTGTCTGGCTAACTTTTTGTATTTTTAGTAGAGACAGGGTTTCACCATATTGGCCAGGCCGGTCTTGAACTCCTGTCCTGAGGTGATTCACCCGCTTTGGCATCCCAAAGTGTTGGAATTACAGGCATGAGCCACCATGCCTGGCCACATCCTTGAACTCCTAAGCTCCCATTTCAGCGTCCTGAGTAGCTGGGATTTCAGGCATGAGCCGTCATGCCTGGCTAACTTTTTAAAAATTATTTTCTTTGGAGAGTCTTGTTATATTGCCGAGGGTAGTCTTGAATTCCTGGCCTCAAGCTGTCCTGCTTCAGCCCGTTTGTTACAGCCATACGCTACTGCGCTGGACGAGTCTCCTGCCTTTAATTCTCATTTCTGGCCGCATCACAGGGAGTGGTGGACTTAGAATCGAAAGGCATGGGTTAGGGTTAGGGATTGCAGATGTGATGCAGCCTACCCAGTCTCAGCTTCACTCCTGTGCGTTGGGGATAAGACCACGTCCCCTCAGGGGTCCATTTATGAGAGGAGATGATGTCGCTTGGCATCCCCTGGCACCGTCAGCCAGCTGGGCACTTGCAAGTCATGGAACCCAGGCCAAAGGACACCATGGTAGCCACTCAGGCTTCCGGTTTGTTAACATGAGAGAATTCGGTAGCAACAATTCCACGAGCGTGTCCGTTTCCTTTTCAGACGGGAAGCTGTATGACGCCTACGTCTTATACCCCAAGCCCCACAGGGAAAGCCAGAGGCATGCCGTGGATGCCCTGGTGTTCAAGATCCTGCCCGAGGTGCTGGAGAGACAATGTGGATATAAGTTGTTTATATTCGGCAGAGATGAATTCCCTGGACAAGGTGTGTTTTAAGTGAGGTATAAAAATAACAAATAAAAGAAGGAAAGCGACCCTTCTGTTCCTCCACTTTGCTAACGGCGATGACTCTGCCTGCCTTCCCCATGGAACCACAGGAAGTCTATGACCAGCGCCCCCCGCCCGCCAGCCCCTAGTCCCCAGCCAAGGAGGTTAGGCGCAAGCTGGCTGCCTGCTCTAGGCTCCTCCCTGCCCTGCAGTGTCTGGGATTCCTGCTTGCAGCAGCGTGCATCTCACTTTGAGTGAGGATATGGTTAAGCCATTCACAGAAACAGGTGGCCAGTGATGTAACTACATTGTTACAACTACACAGCTATGTTGTGGCTAAAGGACTGAAAGGTGGCGAGTGGTCATTTGCCCTCATGTCCCTGAGACGAACTGCTGGGTATTTTCCATGGGTTTGAACAATGTAAATCAGGTCGTGCTTAAAGCTGATTTTATAAACCTCAACCCTACTTGCCTCTCCCCTCCCTAAATACAATGGAAGTTTTAGTGCACTTTTCCCATTTGGTAGGAAGGTGGCTTTGGACAGTTCAGTTAACATCTCTGAACCTCAGTTGTCTCATCTGTAAAATGGGGAAGGGGTGCTTCCCTGACTCAGATGAGAGAACTGAATGAGAAAACCTGAGAAGGGGCCCCCGGCATGGAGCTCAGCACACTTTAGACACTCACACAATGGTGCCTTCCTGTCCCTTTGTTCTCCTTCTTGGAAGGCTATACAGAAAAATGACTGAAATCTGGAATAAATGTTCTTTTCTAGTCACCAGTAAATGCCAATTCACTCACTTATTCAACAAATATTTACTGAAAACCCCTCTATGTGATGAACAGTATTCTAGGCACTAGAAATACGAAAATCAGCCAAGCAAAAGGGCCTGTCCTCAGGGAGGATCCAGTCTATTCTTATTTCCTATGAGAGGCAACTGTAGACTGAATAGCATCTGCAGAGCTGGGTATTTAAAGAGCCTGAGTATTTCCCAAGCAATCATCAGGGCATGTTATTTGGTTTCTAAATTAGTCACATAAATCCTGGTCCTTTAAATAACTATAATGACAAAAGGAAAACACAAATTCAAGATTAACGCAACATTTCAGCTAACTACATGTTTCCTATCCTTTTAAAATCTATTTTTAAAAATGTGTTCATCTGCTAATCTACACCAGACCTTCAGGTAGTCTGGGGATACAGAGTTAGGCACCATCAGATACTTGTTGGCCAGGGAAAGTGACATACAAAGAAAGCACATGTAAAACATGATTCATGACTGGCTTCAGGGAAAGCCACGGAGGCTTCACAAAAGAGGTGACAAATGTTAAAAAAAAAAAAAAAAGAAAAAAACCCCAAAACTTGTATTAATCTATTCCTGACTAAGTCATGTTTATTTTGAAGTCCATTTTTGGCCAGGCACGGTGGCTCACACCTGTAACCCCAGCACCTTGCGAGGCCAAGGTGGGCAAGTCACTTGAGGTCAGGAGTTCGACACCAACTTGTAGCAAAACCCTGGTTCTACTAAAAATGCAAAAATCAGCTGGGCGTGGTGGTACGTGTCTATAATCCCAGCTACTCAGGAGGCTGAGGCAGGAGAATCGCTTGAACCTGGGAGGTGGAGGTTGCAGTGAGCTGAGATTGCACCCCTGCACTCCAACCTGGGCAACAGAGCGAGACTTCGTTTAAAAAAATAAAAAAAGTCAGTTTTCTCCTCTCAGAGCCTGTTTCAAATATTCTCACTAGCATGAAGACCTGGGCTGTTTTAATCGTGAGCTCTTCTGAGCCTTCTTTCTTTATTTCCAGCTGTGGCCAATGTCATCGATGAAAATGTTAAGCTGTGCAGGAGACTGATTGTCATTGTGGTCCCTGAATCGCTGGGCTTTGGCCTGTTGAAGAACCTGTCAGAAGAACAAATCGCTGTCTACAATGCCCTCATCCAGGACGGGATGAAGGTTATTCTCATTGAGCTGGAGAAAATGGAGGACTACACAGCCATGCCGGAGTCAATTCAGTACATCAAGCAGAAGCACGGGGTCATCCGGTGGCATGGGGACTTCACGGAGCAGTCACAGTGTGTGAAGACCAAGTTTTGGAAGACAGTGAGATATCACATGCCACCCAGAAGGTGTCGGCCGTCTCCTCCGGTCCAGCTGCTGCAGCACACACCTTGCTACCGCACGACAGGTGAGCGGGTGGGAGGACACAAGGTTCGTCACGCTCTGATGGAGGGTCTGTCATGACGCGGTGACTCACAGCTGGAGGAGGACACATTTCATTGGGGCCGTCCGCTCTGAAGCTGGCAGTTGCGTACTAGTGAGAGGGTCTGTTGTATTGTCATTTGCTTCGATCAGAGCTGCTTCTTCAGGGAAAGACACAGCTTCTGCAGAAGGCTCTCTTTAGCCTATGGGCTTATTGACACGCATGCACACTCACTGAGGCCTGGGTGGATACAGCACTAGGGCCCCCTGGGAACAGGACATGGAGGGTTTTAGAGATGGCAGTGGACACGCCCGGAAGTTTGCCCGTGATGTGGCACCCACAGAGTCAGAGATGGGAGCCTGTGCTGTCGGGGGACGACAGGAGGGCAGTCTAGCGCCAGGAGAGGGTTGGCAAGGATAGCAGTATTTGTCCACGTCTGTTCAGTGTCCGCAGGGCCCCGTGCTCAGGCGTCATTTGCTGTGTCCGCGTCTCTCTCACTCTGCCAGTGCAAAGAGCTGTGACCACAGCCTGAGCACTGTGCTTCCAGAAGCGAGTTAAAAGTCACCTAGACCAGTGGGGACCCACGGGTGTGGCCATGACTGCCTCTTGGTCACCCTTCCATGCTTTGAGAGGCTTTATCTGTCAAACTAAAGCAAGCAAGAATTCCTTTCCTTTCCCTTTTAGACACGTCAACCAGAATTCTGAGCAGCCTGTGAGAGATGCAGTTAGCCCACAGATGATACAATTCTAGTCCAGCAAGACAGTCAGTTTCCAATGAGCCAATGTGCCCTTGTCACAGGCCAAATTGTAATTTAATGATTCACAAAGTTTTTTAATATAAAAAATTAGCTCTCAACCCTCATCGCTTTTTTCCAAGACCCTGGCCTGAGGGAATTAGACATAGCTCAACCCTCTGAAGCTGAGGTTGTTGACATTGAGACTTAGTAAGCAGCCAGTGGGGGCCGGAGGGGAATCAGCCTTCAGAACCAGCTGGTGGGGTCGGGGGCGGGAGCAGGAGCCAGATGGAGTGGAGAGCGGGGTGGATTGGGAGGCGCTGTGCCTTCATTCACAGGCGGTGGGTTGTGCCTAGTGTGGGATGGACTTTCAGGTGCTAAGGAGCCCACTCCTGTCTTTGAAGAATTTTGTTCCAAGGTAACCTCACATTACACATTTGTTTAGCATCCTACGGAGGCCTCGACTTGACATTGGTCCACTTTTTATTTAACGTTTGCTTTTTAAATTTTTTATTTCGGTAAACTATATGAACATAAAATTTACCATTTTAACAATTTTTAAGTGTATAGTTCTGTGGCATTAAGTACATTCGCACTGTTGTTTGGCCATCGCCACCATCCATTCCAGAATTGTTTCATCCTCTCAAGCTGAAATTCTATACCATGAAGCTGTGCCTCCCCATTGCCTTCCCATTGCCTCCCCACTGCTCTGAGGTAGGACATAAAATACATTTTAAGAATAACAGCATTTAAAAATGGCTACTATAATTCATTACTGCTATTACATTTTTGATACTTTTCAATAAAAAGAAAGTAGAGACACATATTGGAAAGGGGGAAGCTTTTTCACTTATAAAACTCCAGTTAAAGAATTCACCAACAGTGCTGGTCTCCTGTAAGTCAGAGGTTTCCAGAAAATACCTTGCCTTCCGACGGGTCGGCTTTCTGTTTTGCTGACAGCCTCTACTGATGTCCTGTGAGTGTGATCATTCACTTATAAATAATTAATTGCTAGAGAATCCATTTTCTAAAATTCACAGGCACACCCTTCAGAGAGGACACATCTCAGCATCTCTCCCATCTCCCCGCACTGTGGCTGCCTCTGGCTCCCTCCATCCTGCGGAGGGAAGTGGCTGGGAAGGGAGGAGGAAGGGTGCTGAGATGTCCTCAAATCGGAATGGGGTGGGGGTATTCCCCAAATCCTCACCAAACCACAAGCCAGTGACCCCTCACCCATTGCGGTCCAGATCTTACTGCACCAGGGCTAGTCAAGCGGCCAGAGGTGGTGCCCACTACCCTCAGGGGATTTCCTGGCCTGGTCTCCTACGCACTCCACAGAAGGAAGGGCGAAACGTCCTCAGCCAGCCCGCAGCCACCCTGCCCGCTCCAGCACTGCAGGCAGCCTCCAGAGACCAGCCCAGAGAAGAGAACAGCAGCGAGTGAGAGGACAGAGGGCGAAACAGATCAGCAATGCCCATTTTCCTCTTGGATGCAACAGGAGAAAGAGCCTGTTTTAATTAAACTAGCAAATCCTCCATGAGGAATGACGACTCCCATGTTGGAGAGAGAAATCGAGATGCAAAGAAACTTTTTAAAGTTCTACTAATTCCTAATGAAATAATAGGGATGCAATGCAGCAAGAATACGAATAATTAAAGCAGCCTGGCATCACCGCTGACAAGTAAGCAGGTTGGCAGGTAACAGCTCTGCTGATGGTCTCAAGTCCAAATTTGCATAATAAAGGAGGTTTAAGAGTTCAATGGCTAAGGGACAAAAAGGCAGTTTATAGGAAAGCTGAAGGCCACCCTCAATTCTCTCCCGTTTCTCCAACTGGGCTTGGAGCAAATATGAGGTCAATGGGGTCCTATCCCTAGTCCTTGGGGGTGGGCTCCAGAATTCTAGTCCAAGCAAAGCAAAGTCCGTTTCCAATGAGCCCGTGTGCCCTCGTCACAGGCCAATTTATAATTTAGTGATTCACAAAGTTTTTTAATAGTATAACTTAGCTGTAAACCCTCATCACTCCTTTCCAAGAGCTTGAGGGAATTAGAGGCTCCCCTGGGAATCCCCAGGGACTGACCTGGAGGTAGGGCTGAGAGAGGAGATTGGACCTGAGAGGTGAAATGTAGGTGTTGAATTGCTGGGTTACCTTTACATTCACCTTCCTATAATGACTGAGTCAGCCACAAAACCCACTTCCTTTGGTATCTCCCCTCAGATACCCTGAGTCGGCTCGTGAGAAAGGCCCTGGGAGAGACCCAGTCACATGAAATAAAGGGCCCGGGAAGGTGCGGTCTTTCCCTGGAGGACCAAGCGAGATAAAATGCTTGGCAAACCATGGGATGCCATGAGGGGCTGGCCTGCCAAACTATGGAATGTGCTCAGGGAGCCTCAGCCCCCAGGGCCCCCCACACCCATCAGCACCCCATAGTGAAGCAGACCACTTCCTGCCACGTCACAGTTGGTTGACCTTTCCTTGGCACTTGGTCCTGTTTTTTATTTATAAACTTCTCTCCAACACGTGCTTGTTTGGTTATTGATCTGGGGCTGTGTAAAGTGGAAAATTTCTTCCTAGTTTCCTTGAAGAACAAGAGGCTGTTCCAGATGAGGTCTGGAGTGAGCTACAGAGGGTGACGCTGGCTCTAGGAGCGGTGGCTGCTGAGTCTGAATGTTAGAGGCCACACATCTCCAGTAATATTATTCTGGGAGATGGGAACTCTGTGTGTGGATGTCCCCTCCTATACACCCAGGGACTTCTGAGAAACGCTGCTGTTCACAATACAATTCCACCCGCATCTCCCAGGCTGTCCCTGGAGAGGGGCTCTCCACTTGAGAAGGACCTCAGAGCCCTGGCTCTTGTCATCCAAATTCACCTTTCCTCTGGGGCTCTCATAGGAAAGGCGACAGTTGCCACTGCTCACCTGTGATGCTCTGGCATAACCACCTTGCAAAGATAACCCAAGAGAAATGGAAGCCTCAGGGATATACCACCAGATGAACTGACTGCAAGGTAGAGATTTTCGCATTCCCATGGCAGGTTTCCTCCTCAGCCCCCATCTCCCACCACATCAGAAAAGGGGAAAATAAGGGGAAAATTTCCTGATTTCAGGCCCAAAACTAGGCTCAAGAAGAAAGAAGTGTACTCTCAAGACTGGCTAAGACTTGCTGGACTGACACCTATGGCTGGAAGATGACATGTTTTGCTCCATACCTCCTCATTCCTACACCTATTTTCTGCTGCAGGATGAGGCTAGGGTTGGCATTCTACACACCTGGTTGAGCTCAGCTTTAGAGAAGAGGAGGATGGGATAAGAGCTGGGGGCATCAACATGGGCATGGTGGGTGAGAGCTGGGGACCATCCCCATGGTCGTGGAGAGTATCCCCGTGTCATGGTGGGTGAGAGCTAGGGGGGTATCTCCATGTCATGGTGGGTGAGAGCTGGCGGGGGGGGGTATCCCCATGTCATGGTGGGTGAGGGCTAGAGGGGTATCCCCATGTCATGGTGGATGAGAACTGGCAGGGGATCCGCATGTCATGGTGGGTGAGAGCTGGGGGTGTATCCTCATGTCATAGTGGGTGAGAGCTGGGGGGTTATCCCCATGTCATGGTGGGTGAGAGCTGGGGGGATATCCCCATGTCATGGTGGGTGAGAGCTAGGGGGGATCCCCATGTCATGGTGGGTGAGAGTTGGGGGGTATCCTCATGTCATAGTGGGTGAGAGCTAGGGGGGATCCCCATGTCATAGTGGGTGAGAGCTGGGGGGTTATCCCCATGTCATGGTAGGTGAGAGCTAGGGGGGATCCCCCTGTCATGGTGGGTGAGAGCTGGGGGGCCATGTCATGGTGGGTGAGAGCTGGGGGGGTATCCCCATGTCATGATGGGTGAGAGCTAGGGGGGATCCCCATGTCATAGTGGGTGAGAGCTGGGGAGGGTATCCCCATGTCATGCTGGATGAGATCATCACCGTGTCATGGTGGGTGAGAGCTGGAGGGATCCCCATGTCATAGTGGGCTGAGCTCTACATGGAAGCCTGTGCTTGGATAGCGTATGCCCTTTCCCCTGTTTTTCCAGAATGACCAATTAAACTGTATGTGTTAGAAATATCAGTAATTTGTGAAATAAATTTTATTCCCATTTAAGCAACATAAATCACCATTTTGTTTGTTTACCACGCTCGTCAAAATCACAAACATGTTCTTACCAGTTTAAAAAATGAAAACCAATTTCTGCTGTAATCATCTGACAATTAGCTTGTCAACATTCAAATATTTTTCACCTTAAATCAACCGAAACTGTGATTGTGGCTGTAGAGAAACATGAGGATCATGTGCAATAGCTTTTCTTCCCCACACTTAGTAGATGGACTGTTTCTCAGTCTGACAGCCACCAAGACAGTGGTAGATTAATTGATGTCTCCCACCTTTGGCCTGGGGAAGGCTGGAGACCAAAGCTTTATGTTCTGATGAGTATTTTCATCCTCTTATCCTCTCTGATGGCCTCATTTCTCCAAATTTCTTCTTCTTATCTCCTATTTTTTTTTTTTTTTTGAGAAAGAGTTTCGCTCTTGTCACCGAGGCTGGGATTATAAGCATGAGCCACCGAGCCCAGCCAAGGCTTTCATATTTTTAAAACTTTGAAGTACAATGAGAAACATAATTCAGTAAGCAACTCAGTATGCACACACAGAATGGAAAAAGCTCTGTTCTATGTTATTTGTTCTATTCTATTTTGTTCAAGTCTAGTTCAATTTTTCAAAATACTGGTCACAGCTCGCCAACTTGTTTTAATAACCAACTTATGCCTTTCCACTGCAATCTGGAGAGCTCAGCCTCTCTGGCTGCTGGTCGCCCAGTCAATCACGATACTTTGGCTACTTTGCTTTCTTCAGTCAACAAAGCTTTATCAAGAACTTACCGCTCTTTTAATTATCTGACTTCCTGGTCAATCAGCTTTGTTTGTGGTTTTAAATGACCACAGGGTAGTAGAAGTGAACATAATTTCCTGCCTGTGTGAAAGGATGACATCAAGAGGAAAAGAAAACAGCCCATTGGGTGAAGAACCTGGAGAAAGAGACGAACATTTCCTCTCTTGAGACACAGGACAAACAAGTTCACGCCTGAGCTGGGCAAACAAGGACTTCAGTGCCTGTCCCCGGCGCCATTGCGCCCTCTAGTGGCTGCTGAGGAACCGCTGTCCAGCCCGAAGCTCACAGAGCCCCGCTCAGGCTGTCGCGACCTACCTAGGCGGCCAGAATGGAGCCTTACAGGTGGACGGACACCGCGGAGTGCACACATTAGCCTCTCGGGGCTCTCCAATTTAAGGCCAAGAATATCTTTCTTCTTTTTCGGCTGTGGAGAAGGTGGAGATAGTGCCATTTTCAAATGTGTTCCTAACTCTTGGGCTTCTGAGACTGCCGCAGTCTGTCCAAGGGTGGTGAGTGGGGACCAGCAGGCTCTACTTGCTATGTACTCGCAAGAGGGGACTACAGTGGTAGGGATTTCAGAGAGGTGGCCCTGGCGTCGGGCTGCCTGGACTCCAATCACAGCTCCACCACTTGCTGATGGAGTATGCTAGCTCAATCCCTCGTGCAAGACACAAACCCTGTGCCCCAGTTTCTTCCTCTGTAAAAAAGGGATAATACAATGTTGGTATTCTTATTGACCACTCCAAAAAGGGCCAGAGAATATGAACAGGACATTTACAAAGTAAGGGTTAATTCATACAAAACCTAGTGAACGGAAAATGTGTGTAACCTCACAAATGATCTGATGCCACCATGTGCCAGACCCTAAGCTAAGCTCTTTAAGTACCTTATCTCATTAACAGTCAATTATCCTATATCCTTTCCATTTTAAAATGAAGAAAGTACGTGTGTAAGAGATTAGGTAACCCACCCAGGGGTAACAAAGTTGTTACACGTGGCCCCAGAGAAATATATCACTGGCTGGGTATTTCACGATGTTACAGCATTCCTGTTCAATTGTTAGGTATGATAATGGTCGCATTGTTATGTTTCTAAAAGCATCTTATGTTTTAGAGGTGACATCCTGAAACATTTGTGAATGAAATACTATGATGTCTCAGATTTACTTCAAAATAATCCAATGCAGGGAGTGGTGGAGGACGTGAGTTTATGAACAAGACTAGCCATGAGTGAAGTTCATTCAGTAAAAAATAGAGCAGTTAAAAAGATCTTAAAAAACAAACTCTCAACCCTCTGACACTTACGCAAGTCTGCTGTGAAATAAGACATCCTGGCTATTCTGAAGAGCCGGATGAAACTAAAGACAGAGATACTTTGTTTTGCTTTCAAAATATAAACAACTTTTTCCTCCCTGATTATTTGCTCATTGGGTAAATTGATAAAAACAGGAAGTTATAAAAATATTCATTATCCTTTTGGTGTATATATGAATAGTCACATAGATTTGATCTTGCAGTACCAACCTTAGATTTAATTGCATTATTCAGGGTTTTCTAGAGAAACAGAACCAATATGACTTTTATATACATACAAAATTAAGAACTGTCTCCGTGATCATGGAGGCTGAAAAGACCCACAATCCGCTCTCTATGGGCTGGAGACCCAGGAAGGCCAGTGAAGTATTTCTTTAGTTGGAGTCCAACACCCTGAGAACCAGTGGCGATGATGATGTAAATCCCAGTCTGAAGGCAGAAGATGAGATGGTTTAGTTCAGTTCAAGCAGTGAGTGAGGCAGATTTTAAAAAGGGGTGGGGAAGAATTCCTCCTTCTTCTGCTTTTTGTTCTATTCAGGCCTTCAAGGGATTTGGATGATGCCCGCCTGCTCTGGGGAAGGTTCTCTGTCTTACTGAGTCCACTGATTCCAGTGCTAATCTCCCCTGGAAACACCCTTACAGACACATCCATAAATAATGTTTAATCTGGGCGTCTTTCGGCCCAGTCAAGTTGACACATAAGATGAACCATCACATGGGTGTTTAGATGTGTTCCAATTGTTACTTTTACAAACAAAGTGCATTCATCTGACCATTTGCCTTAGATAAATTACTGGAAATGGAAGAATTTATCTATTAAATAGATAGATTCATAGCTGATCATCTGATGCATTCTTCCAAATTTCCCTCCAGAAAGCTTGTACCAGTTGTGGCTTCCACCAGTGTTGGCTGAAGATGTCAGAAAGCAAAATGTATTCTAAGGTGTCCTAGGCTCAAGCCTGAGTTCCTAGTTTGGTAATGACACTGGGGAATTTCTTGTTTTATATATTTTTTTGTGCATTTCAAAAGAAATGATCAACAAGCTGTGATGGGATGTTTTTGGTCTTGAAGGACCTAGTAACACACTTCTCTGTTTCAGGGTGTGGCTGTGCAGTTCCCAGCCCCACTAGTCCCCTGCCCTGTGTGTTTATCCATCGCACCTGCTCTGCTGCTGGTGATTCTCAGTAGGGTACATTCTCAAGCAGGCCTCCCCAGGGGTGGCACAGGCACTCCTGCAGAGTCAGGGTCTGCCATTGCTTCCATCCAGTTGGGTGTATCCTAAAAACTTAAGAGGCCATAACACAGGGGTGGAGTAAACTCAGAGCTCCAAACAAAAGGGGAGAACCATCTGGCCTTTCCCAGTAACCACTCTGGTAAAGTAGGTTACTTAAAAACAGTAGCAACCCTAAAACCTGGCTGGTATTATCTCTTTTCCTAGCCCCAACCAAGGCAAAACGAACAAAAAAAAGCCCATACTGAGTCTCAGGGTCTTTTGTGTTTATGATTCCCATGTGTGTGGTCCCAGAGAGAAAGAGGATGGAGGAGGCAGGGGCTTGAGGTCAGCAGGTTGCAGTGGAGAGCTGCTCTCCTGTGAGGAGGCTGAGGTCCCCTAAAACGAAGAGAAAGCTTGGGATGTTGGGCTATTCCCGACCCTGCTGTCATGTCACTCTCTCTGATTTTATTTCACATATCACAGTTGACAGGGCACAGATACTCTGGAGACATTTCTTTTTTCTTCCTTTCTTTTTTTTTTTCGAGACAAGAGTCTTGCTTTGTCACTTAGGCTGGAGTGCCATGGCATCATCTTGGCTCGCTGCAACCTCCGCCTCCTGGGTTCAAGTGATTCTCCTGCCTCAGCCTCCCAAGTAGCTGGGACTACAGGTGCATGCCACCACACCCGGCTAATCTTTGTATTTTTAGTAGAGACGGGATTTCACCATGTTTGCCAGGCTGGTCTGGAACTCCTGACCTCAGGTGGTCTGCCCACCTCGGCCTCCCAAAGTGCTAGGATTATAGGCGTGAGCCACCACGCCCGGCTCTAGAGACATTTCTAATGGGGACACTTGGAATCTTGAGGCCCTCAATTATCTGTTCATTGAAATAAGAATGCCAAGTACTTGATTGGGGGCAGGTGGGTGGGCGATGGTAGGACATTTAGTCCCAGCCCCCATGCTTGAAAATCAATTCCCTTTCCAGTTTTCCAACTTTTCTGTTTCAAGCAACATCAGTCAGGTGTCAGAATGTCACCAAGCTTTTCTGATTGAATGAGTAATAGGTAGGCTCTGTTTTATTCTGTGTGAAAATTAAGGGTCTTTTTCTCGCAGCTCTTACAATGGCCAATACATGCTTTGGAAGGTACGATGGCCTTCTCTGGAATTATGGACCCCTAGCACGCTGCTGGCACCCTAGACCTTCCACAGAGCTTGGCCCGATGAATGAATGATGGGAACTTGGGCGCAAGAGCAGTGGTGAGATTTGCTTGGGTCTCTCCTGCCCAAGTTAATTTGCATGTCTGTAGTATGACTTCCAAGCAAGGTAAGGACCATCTAGCCTAATTTTATTTGTATCTGTAATCCGACCTAGGGGTTTGAAGGATAAATATCAAATGGTGGCGGATTTCCGTTTCAGGGTTGAGCACCGGGTCTCCCTTCAGGCCTTGTTCAAGGCAGCTCCCAAGAGTTCAGTGGGCAACCTAGTGTTAGGAGGGTGCCTGGCCCGCCTCTCTATGGTGTGAGACCAAAAGGTGGGCTTTGCTTGGGTTCTTGGAAACCTCACCTCTGTGAAAGAGCATTCAGGGATCTCAAAGGACCAATCTTGTACTTCCCTCCACCCCACCTGTCTAGCTTCCAAGCCAAAGGTGCATGGTAGCCACTTTAGAGGGAAATGAGAGAACTCGGGTGGTCATTTAGCCATGCTATGACCAAAGTTCCAAACTGGCCTTTTGTAGTTTTATTGTCGACTTCTGCCATTTATTGAACACATGGGCCTCCTATATGGATACAGAGGTGAGCACGAGGCATGTCTCTGCCCTGATGGCGTGCATGACCTAATGGATGGGGGAGACAGCCACAAGGAAGGGGCGGGAAGATGGCTAGGGGTAGGGGAGTGAGGAGGTGCAGAGAGAGAAGGGGAAGAAAATCATGGAAGAAAGCTATTTGATGACAGACTCTTTCTTTTTAAAAATGCAACACTAGTCACAAGGGGTTGTGGTTGACCTGACTGCGACACCCCCGCCCGCAAACCAAGGAGGAGGCAACAGCTCCGGCACCTGTTTCTGACCCAGGGACCAGGTGATGGCCCGGCTCCACACCACATCAGGCCTGAGTGTGGGAAAGCATTGTGGCCAGGAGCCATCTAGGAGCTTGGAACAGAGCCGTGCTCTCCTCCGAGCTGTCTGGCTTCAGTTAAACCCATGGCTAAAACCTCCACCAGGCGTGTCCATTTGGGACGTTGTTTTGGCTTATTTAGAATAATTAACCTATAGTGGTTTTCCCTCGGTACTCGGGGAAATTGTCATCGGGTGAAACCAGCCTGAAATAAGTACTGAGATCATGCTTGGAGGTCCCACTGGCCCGTGGGGAGGGGTGGCGGTGGCGGTGGCGCGGGGTGGAAGGAGGGCCTGTCCTCAGGGCTCGTTCTCTCCTCGCTCTGTCTGCCCTTGAGGGTCTGTCCGCCACACCACGACCCTTGCGGACGTTTCAGGGAGGTATCTGGTAGTCTGACCTCAGTGACAAAGAAGGGACCCAACGACCCAGGCAAGTGAGCAGCGTTAAGTCCCAAACCTCCCAAGTGAGGGCGCCCGCGATAGCTCCACGCGTCCCGCAGGGGGCGCCCTGGGGTTTTTCCTCCGCTTCCTAAAGGGATTCTAAAAAGAACATGCAACCTTGATTTGACAGGAAGCAATAAAAACGCATGCAGATTACTGACTGGAGGCCGGATTCTACATGCCTGCTTCTTGCCTCAGAAACACAGAGGAATGAATGAATTAAAGACACAACACTCAGCCCTAGGCTTCAGGATTGGATGGGTGAACATTTTGGGGTAGGCTTTTCTAGAGAAGTGCAGTCAAGGTTGGAAGAGTGTCAAATGAAATCTCACTTTATCATCACAACAGCCCCATAGACTGTTGCGGCAGGTAGAAGACAGGTGGAGCCAGGTAATTGAGTTCAAAGCAGCGTGGTAGAAACATGATTTTTTTCCCCAATGTCAAGCCCTTTTTTTTCCCTATTAGGTAGAAGCTCCCTTCAGTTATTTCTGCTAGGTTTCACAGTTTTGCAGTCACTTCTGGTGCTTTGAAGAGTCATTTGGGGTTTATCAGATTCAACTCTGGTTCATGTTAAAACTTTAATCATTTGATTCAAAGCTTTTCTTTTCCTCTACTCGGCTCAGGGGAGATGGGAGCTGAGACTCTTAACGGGTGGGATAAAGGTGGTGATGGGCTGCTATCACACACCTGTCCTCTTCCTCCGTCTCTCCCACCTCATTTGGAGCAGTGAGAGATGGGGGAAAAACCATGTCTACATATTTGACTACATATGATGGATCTCCCTGGGGTGCCACAACTGCCATCCCTGCTCATTGCCCAAGGGCGTCAAGTGGCTGGATGGTGACACCTTCATGTCCTACAAGGGGCTCACATCTGAGGAGAGACCCTGGCAAAGGTGGGTTTTGGAGGGACCTAACTGTGCTTTCAGGCTGCCATGCAGTGGGTGGCCTCACACGCACACCTGTGGGGCCTGTGCTGCTTTGTGCCTGCAACTCCTAGCTCAGCTTCCTGCCACAGTCTACCTTCAGGTCTGCAGGTGCGCTGGGGCTCCATCTCCCTACTTCTTAGGAATCAGAATCTCTCGTGGCATGTGCCTAACTTTGAGGGGAGCATGCCTTCATGCCCCACTCCATTGGGCAGGGCCTCACCAAGCCACCTCTTCTCAAGTCTACTTTTCTCTAGTTCAGGGGCTCAGCGCCAGTATAGCAAATCTACCAGCTAATCAGGTGCAGAGCAGGAATCAAAATCCAGTCCCACTTTTTTGATGGCACTCAACGTTTTGGAATAGTTCTCTTGGGGATCTCCCCTCACCCTGGTAGAGTGAGGAAGAAATAAACTCTTTTCATGAACCAAACACAAAGGCCCAAGACGACCCATGAGCTCTCCTCATATGTGGAGTGGTTGCTCACTGGGGTGGGGGTGCGGGTGGGGCCAGTTCCTAGGGAACATCCCTCTCAGTGGGCTTGTGGCTGGTGCTCAGCATGTTCTGCCTTCAGCCTCAGCCTCTGCTGAAGATCTTGAACAAGAGGAAAGATACTGTGTGGCATCTGACACCATGTTTTCTAAAAGAACTTCTGAAAACCAAAGAAAAAAGACAATAGAAAATTGAACAAACAATATAAACAGGAAATTCAAAGCCTCAGGACACCAAATAGTCAAGACCCATAGGAGAGCCCATCCTCACTAACAATAAGGGGCGTGTCATTCCACAATAGTTACCGCTTTATATCTTGCAGATTAGGCAAAGTTTAAAGGGCCTGGCAATGTTGGTGAGGTCATGGGGCAGTCGGGATGCTTCTCTGTTGAACTTACAGCACATTGGTAAAATCACCGTGGAGAGCATTTAGCCAGCACATTGGTGAAATCACCGTGGAGAGCATTTAGCCATAGCTCATAGCTGTCCTAGGTACATAGCCTGAAGAAGCTCTCATTCATGCAAACAAAGGTGTGTGCATTAAAATATTTATTGATGTGTTATTTGTAACTGTGGAAATTTGGAAGCAGACTAAATATGTCCATGGATAGGAGTACAGAGAAGCTGTGTACCTGCCCCAAATCCACTATTATCTGCAGCTTAAAAAGAATGAACTTCAACTGCATGTATGAACATGGGTAAACTTCAAAGCCATGTGGATAAAAAAGTTTCAGAATAATATGCACAATATTTATATTAGTTACATATAGCAAAATATAACACACAAAACAGAATCTAAGATTGTCTCACAAGGTTACCTGTGAATTTATCATAATCTTATTCACTTCCAGCTTTAATGCAGGATGCTTTTGTTACCTTATTCTGGGCTCAAGCTTTTGGGAACAGCTTGTGTCTGAAACACCAAAGGCCATTGATTCTATGTCCCGAATAAAAGCCTGCTATTGGCTTGAATGACAATAGCAGACTTTTATTATTGATAAAAAATAATAAGATTGATGCCTATTACTTGATACTGTGTCTCAGTTAGACCTGGCTTTCTATATAGGCAGTTACCTACCCAGTAACATTTTAGAGATGCTGGAAAACTGTGCTGCTCTAAAACATCGCTGGTGGAGACCAGTCTACTACTACATACATTTCTAGAATTAAATTTTTAAAATATTTAACATATGCAATCGGCAAGAGTGTTTTATTAATGTCTCCAACAGCATCATTCACACACTTGCAAGGGTACATTTCTTTGATTGCATTTCAATTTGATGGCTGAGATGGAAAGGAGACAAAATGGAAGCTTTGTTATAGGAAAGGAGTACAGAATTGACATTTAGTGTGGGCTGCTGTGGGGAGAAGGCATAAGTGGGTACCACTCTGGGGATGGTGTTACAATGTTCTTTGGACAAAAGGACAAGGCAGGACAACGTTGAATGAATGCAGGTGTTTTGTCTAAACATACAAACAAGTCACAGCAAACTACACTCGGCATCATGAAATGGTGCTGCTGACCACTATAGGGGTTCATGTTTTGTTGAGCATTTAGTATGTGCCAGGCACTGGCTGTACAAGCCTTTGCACGAATCTTTTTGCACATGCATATATCAGGCTTCAGAGAGTTTTGATTGCTTTCCCTAGTACCCCACAGTATTTGAACCCAGGGCTGGCTGACTCCAAAATTCAATCAGCCATAATGCCGCTGACAGTTTCCCTCCTACCCTATAGTTTACTCCTGGAGAATGTCTAAGTTTGTAATAGATTACACTTTGGGTGTGAGCAGTACATTTTCTCACCCTTCCTTTGATTCCACTAGAAAGCTTCTTATGTGCATTTGACTCCTGTGAGTCCATGCCCAGGCTTGGTCAACCCTGACATGGTATGACTTGCACAGTTTGCAGGCAGCTTTGTAACACAAGATAGATGAACCTAAATCCTCTGAGATTCTTTATGGCTGGATTAGATGGGAAAATTTGTCTCTCTCGCTCCTTCTCCTACTCTGTCTCTGAAATGTGGGTATAGCTTTGCTGGTAGCAGTCTTTCCTTCCACAAGGATAGAATTTGTCAGCGTTAAGAATGAATCATGTCAGAAGTGAAGAGTCAGAGATAAGCAGAATCAGGGAAGGAAAGAGAGACCAAGAGAGATCTGTGACATTGTTTGAGTCCCTGGATCCTGTCATGCCTGCATTCCTTGGAACTCTGAAGTTCAGGAGTTAAATATTTCTCATTTCTGCTTAAATTCGGTTTCTGTTTTTCACAGTGGAAAGAATCCTAACAAATACAAGCCTCAATATGTTAGTCTTTTCCTGCAGACTTCTTTCTGATTGATATCACCATAGCAATGTGAATTTTTCTATGAAATCATGTAAGTTTTTCTCCTTGGAAAAGAGATAAAAAAGTCATACTAGGCTTGGGGTTCCTACCATGAGTGTGTTTTGGTATAAATAATACAATGACTCAAAAGTAACTTCAAAAAAATTTATTTCTCTGGGCAGTGCACACTTTGGGCATGAAATTCAGGGCCTCAGTCCACCGCTGGGATGCCACTGGTGGCGATCATCTTCTCCCAGGCTCCACATCTGAGCCTTGTACAGAGCGATGTCATTGCAGACCCTGCCGTGGTTCAGCCTGCGATGCGGGCATTCTGGGTTGAGCGAGGGCTCTGAGTCCCATGCAGTTTCCTGGTTTTCAGTCTGCGTCTGGGTCCTACTTCCTTGGTCCCTGGGCAGCGTGGTGAATGAGATTCCGACACCTGGCGTCTCCAGGCTCCTCCAGGTTACCATGCCAAGACATGGGCTTCCTGGTGATCTGTGGACCTCGTGGAGGGGTTCACGTGATGCCGCGCATAGACGTTCCGGGCTGGTAGCTCTTTGAGGTACAGCTCCTGCAAGATCTGGTTCTGATGGACCTCATACTGGGTCACGCGCTCCCTGGGGTGTCCCGCCATGGCCTTGGCGTGGCTCCGTCGGCTCCAAGCGCTCTCTGCTCCCTCGTGCCTCTCCCCCTGGCCCCGGGCTTCCGCCGTCTCCAGGCAACGGCGTCCCACGCGGTCTCCAGGCAACAGCGCTCCCACAGCCCCAGCTTCCTGCGATCCAGCCCTTACCCCTCCAGGAAAGGGCTTCCCGTCACGGGACAGACCCGGAGGTCATGGGCATGTGGTGAGGCCTCACCTTGGCCAGTCGTTTCCCTCCCAGCAAGCAGAGGTTCTGCTTCCTCGTGCTCTCCCTTCTCCGTCTCGGGCCAGCAGTTGGCTCGGTGGTTCCAGACCAAGGCCCACGGGGAAGCCAGTTCCAAATGCAGAGGCGGGCCCGGCTGCTGAGCAGGCAGCGGGGGCCGAGGGTGGGTGTCCGTGGTCCTGCGTCCCCGTGTCCACAGCCAGGCCGTGGGGACCCCGAGGTCCGCTCCTTCGCTGCCGGAGCACTGTCCCTGCGGGGCCTCTCCGTGGGGTCGTGGATCGTCAGGCTGCGTGGGTGGCTGGGCAGCCTCGGGCTGCAGGCAGGCTCTAGAAGCAGGGGCTGGGCGGGGGCGTGGGGGGATAGGGAGGGATGTAGTGGAAGTTGGGGCTCCAACGGACATGCGGGCGGCAGATGCAGCCCCGATGAAGATTCACGCACGAAGAGCTCGGCAGGGCGATGCCCACGACGGGGTAGTGGACGGGCACGAACTGGTTCAGAGACGGGTAGCAGATGGGGCAGAAGGACGAGTAGGTGGGATGGAACAGGAGCGTAGTGTGCGGGTCCAGAAACGGAGGGCGGATGGGAGGAAAGAAGAGCCCACGGCCAAGGCGCTTCGGGATGGCGCCGAGCGGGCGCCGGGGCTGGGGGGCGGAGATGCGGGGCAGCTTTCGAGTCATTTTCAGCGAGTGTAGCGCTCTCTCGTCTGAACGGCCGGAGTGCGCGGCCAGTGCCGGGCCTGCGCGGCTTTTATCTCCTCCGGGCGTTCTAGGGCGGAACGCGCTTTGTGACCCGCGCCCTATCCGAAGCCAGGAGCGCCCTTCCAATCGGCACAGGGCCCCCATCTCCGGGTTTAGGACCACGCAGGGGAAATGCAAGACAGAGGCAATGGGGCGACGTAGCAGTCCCTGTTCTTATACCCCGTAGTTTTGCCCTCAGTAGGCAAAGGCTGATCGGAGGGCTAGGATACGGTTAGGGGCCGGGGGCCTGGGAGAGTGGCTCTGAGCAGGAACTGGGAAAAGGGGACGAAGTCAGTGCTCCAGGCGCGTTCCCTTACACAAGCCCTTCAGTCCTTCACAACACTGAGGGAACATGTGCAATTAGACATGCTACGTCCATTTTACCCATGGGACACGGAGGACCAGAGTGGGAACCTCCATAGGCTGGTGGTGGGTGACAAAGTAGATGGGGCTTGAACTTGGGGCAGGAGGGGGCAGGTAGGAGGGAACGCAAAACTGCCCCAATCGCGCACCTGCGGCCTTGCCTCTCCTGCATGTCTGGACGAGATCCTGCAGGGGGCGCGTCAGAGCAGACCTGGGCGTTTCCTAGCTTACTCTTGACCCCCGTGTTCCTCGGTTTGATGCTTTACTCTTTAAAATACATTTTTAAAATCTTTAAATATTGATTTCATTTTAGATTCGTGGGTACATGTGCATTTTTGTTACATAGATATATTGCATAACGGTGAGGATTTGGCTTCTAGTATACCTATCACCAAAACATGAACATTGTACCCAACAGGTATTTTTTATCCCTCACTACCATCCCACCCTCCTCCATTTTGGAGTCCCCAATGTCTGTTACTTCCATCTTTATGTCCATATGTACTCATTGTGTAGCTCCCACTTTTAAGTGAGAACATGCAGTATTCTACTTTCTGTTTCTGAGTTATTTTACTTAGTATAATGGCCTCCAGATCCATCCATGTTGCTTCAAAGGACGTGATTTCATTCTTTTTTATGGCTATATAGTATTCCTTGCCATATTTTCTTTATCCAATCAACTGGATGGACATTTAGATTGGTTCCATGATTTTGTTACTGTGAATAGTGCTGCCATAAACATCTGAGTACAAGTGTCTTTTTTAATGTAATGATTTCAATTCCTTTGGGTAAATTCCCAATAGTGGGATTGCTGGGTCAAGTGGTAGTTCTATTTTTAGTTATTTGAGAAATCTCCACACTGTTTTCCCTAGAGGTTGAACTAATTTACACTTCCCACCAACAGTGTATAAGCATTCCTTTTTCTCTATGTCCTTGATAACACCTGTTTTTTTTTTTTTTTTTGTGACTTTTTATTAACAGCCATTCTGACTGGTGTAAGATGATATCATTGTGGTTTTAATTGGCATTTCTCTGATGATGAGTGATGCTGAGCATTTTTTCATGTGTTTGTTGGCCGAGAAACAACTTTTAGTGGATCTACTTGGCATAACCTAGCCAGACAAATGCTTTCTGTAGTTATGAAAGCAGAATTAAATTTGAACCAATAAATGTCATAATCCTCTATTACTCCATCACTTCTCCCCACTACTAGACACACAAGCTTTAGCAATAAATGAGTGAGGGCTGATCCCTAATGAGGCAGTGTGGAGCAGATGGGCTATGGGTAAGTCTCTTCAGGGCACTGGCTGCTGCTAGAGAGGAAGGGCACACCCAGGAAGGGACTGGGGCTGTCACTGGTACACTTGGGTTGTTCCAATGGTGCTTCAAAACACAAGAACAAGCCAAGCAACCACACAAAAGGGGGCTGAGCACAGCCATGCTCTGGGTTAAGTGGGCATATTGTCATCAAAGACCGCTCCACCTTTCTCTGTCCTGAAGAAGATTGCCCAGATTGTGAGAACAGCCCATCCTGGTTCCACTTGTGTTTGGGATTCTTAGAGAATTTCCTTTTCATAGCTGACATGCCCCAATGAACAGATACCTCTTTCTTTTTCTCTTTTTAAAAGGACTGATTTAAAGACTGCTTAAATCAACATAGATGAATTAGATAAGTCATTATGCAACAATGCCTTTTCCATTATGACTCAATTACTGACTATGGTGTGACTTGGTGGGTTGTGTTTTGCTCTGGTTGTTCTAAGGAGGGGAGCTTAGGGCAATGACCTGGGACAGCACTAAGATTTTGCCTTTTCTTTTAGCTGGAACCATGTGCTAGAACTATCAGAGTATGATGACTTTTTCCTTTTTTGCTTGGTTTGACATTGCTGCTTAAGATAAGGCATACAGCACAGGCTGCAGAAACACACAAAAATTCTGCTGATAATACACACTTGTTTCTATGGCCAGGAAGTCCTGATTTGCTCACCTCCTCACCACCGTGACCAGGTGTGAATTCACAGGTAAAAGGGCAAGTTTGTTTACTCCTAGTTGCTCTTGAATAGAGAGTTGACTTTTTCACCCCTTTGGCTTGTAACTGCTGAGTTTACTAATAAACCCTTCCTTTTAAAAGTGGGGAAAATAGGCCGGGCGCGGTGGCTCATGCTTGTTATCCCAGCACTTTGGGTGGCCGATCCGGGCAGATCACGAGGTCAGGAGATCGAGACCATCATGGTTAACATGGTGAAACCCTGTCTCTACTAAAAATACAAAAAATTGACTGGGTGTGGTGGCGGGTGCCTGTAGTCCCGGCTACTCGGGAGGCTGAGGCAGGAGAATGGTGTGAACCCAGGAGGTGGAGCTTGCAGTGAGCTGAGATTGCGCCACTGCACTCCAGCCTGGGCAAAGAGGGAGGCTCCGTCTCAAAAAAATAAAATAAAATAAAATAAAAAAGTGGGGGGAGGGGGATAAAACTAACAAGAAAATATCGCAGGAGATAAAGAGAATCATAAGAACCCATTGTGGGAGTTCAAAAAGAAACCGTTGAAGTTCTAAAAGCTCAGAAAAATATTTAAATCACTGATGCTATAATAAATATAAGCAAAACAGACAGGGGCCACAAGGGGTGGCATTCTAGAATATTTTGAAAAATAAAACAAAATTTAGTGTAAGTCACTTGAGGGCACCCATTCTGCTCTGGATATCTCAATAGAGGCACTACTTATAAACGCTTTTTAAAATCTCTGGGCTTTAAATTTGTTTATGCCAATTTTCAAACAGATTATTGAAATCTGACTGAAGAATAGGATTATAAACATCCCTAATAAAATATCCAATTTGTGTTTTAAAAGTATTTTTGAGTTGAGATCAATAAACTGGTTTGAAGTCTAAGGTTTCAAACATGACTAAGACATGAATCTTGAAAATAACCCAATTAAGAAATAAGTAGAAGAGATTGCAACATAAGACAATAAAAGACACCCCCCCTTCCATAGTGAAATATCACCTTCGACCAAAGTTTCTTTTCCTTGAATCAATTTTCTTACATTTAATTTTCATATTGTGTAGGAAGGGCAAGGGAAATGGGGCATGGGAGATCAGAGAGAACTTTCTGGAGAATGTGACCCCCACATAAGGGAGCGTCAGCTGGAAATGGTGGATGTAGTGGAGGTGGATGTGGCCGAAGACCTGGTGGGGCTCTGAACATTTCCTATGATTTTGTGCTTCTTTGTGTGATGGCCTCTCACACAAAGAAAGAAGCATAAAATAATGAGAAATGTTCAGAGCCCCACAAGGACTTCAATTTCTCAAAACATGAAGTCTGGAATGAAGGGGGGACTAGGAGGTAGAGGCTGGGGTGAAGAACTCAAGAATGAAGAGAGGGAGGAGAGTGTGGCAACCTTGAACAGGCACAGCTGGAGAAAGACTTAGCGGTATTACATTTTTAAAGATTTCTCTGCTCATAAATACTTGAATAAAAGCTTGAAAATGCAAAAAAACACAAAGAAGTCATCCCCAGTCCTGGAATATAGGCATAAACACAGACTATTTTTACTTTATAATGTATTTTAAAATCTGGCAGTACCAGCCACCTTTGTCATTATACTTTTGTCTACATTTTCTTGACTCTTCTTGTTCATTCATTAGTGTCTTAAGTTTCAACAAGTTTCTATTGGTGTTTTGATTTTAATTGTTTTGGACTTATGCTAATTTACAATTTTATGCCTCTCTAGAAGCAGATACTCTCTCTTAATACAGTATTTCTCTAGTATCTCTTAATAGAACAGTACTTTTTCAAGTAGATCCCGGCTTAAGTTTCTTAAAGAGTTTCTTCTCAGAAATTGTTTTGTTGTTGCTATTGGGAATTTGTTTTCCGTTTTTTTTTTTCTCATAGTTAATTCCTGGCTGATGAAATCTTGGTTTTTCTATTTTTATTTTAACTTGTCAACTGCTGTTTATTTTATGTTTTTGGCAGTTTTATTTTGTTTATATGGACAATCACAACTGGAAATAATAATCAGCTTGTCTTTTTCTTTCCATTATTTGTGGCGTTTGTTTCTTTTTCCTGTCTAATTGTTAGACTCTCCAACATTTTGCTTACTAGGAATGAGAGGGGACATGTCTCTATGGTTTTACTCTTAGCTATCATGTTGGCTGTTTTTATTTTCTTTGAAATTTTTAATTATTTTAAATTTAAATTGTTTTAAATTAAATGATCTTCTAGGCTTAGTTGACTAAAAGCTTTAATCAGGGTTTTGAAAATTTGTATTGAATTTTGTCATAGGAGTCTTTGGCATATATTAAGATGATTATATGATTTTTCTTCTTTGACTTTTTGGTATGATGAAGCATATTGATATATTTCCTGATATTAAGCCATCTTTGAATTCCTGAGTATACGGTGTACTTATATTTGTTAATGTGCTTCATTTATCTAATTTTATTTGGAATTTTCATTTATATTTGCAAGTGAAATTACGAATGAATCTTTACATTTACTAACTCTGTCCTGTAGAAATTATGCTGGCTTGCTGGGCATGGTGACTCACACCTGTAATCCCAGCACTTTGGGAGGCTGAGGTGGGTGGATCACCTGGGGTTAGGAGTTCGAGACTAGCCTCGCCAACATGGTGAAACCCCATCTCTAGAAAACAAAACAAAACAAAAACAACAGCAAAGAAACAACAACAACAACAAACTAGCCAGGCTTGGTGGCAAGCACCTGTAAATCCCAGCTACTTGGGAAGCTGAGACAGGAGAATCACTTGAATCCAGGAGGTAGAGGGTACAGTGAGCCGAGAAAGCACCATTGCACTCCAGCCTGGGTGACAAGAGTGAAACTCTGTCTCAAAAAAAAAAAAAAAAAAAAAAAAAAAAAAAAAAAAAAAAAAAAAAGGAAAGAAATTATGTTGGCTTTATAAAGCAAATTATAAGTCTTTTCATCTTTTAATAAGCTCTGGCAGTATTAATATAGGCTGGTAACTATTTCTTCTTTACAAATTTGAAGGCAACTGTCTGAGTCAGGTACTACTTTGGTGATTAGTCTTAAATTATATTTGTTATTTTTAACACATTTATTGATTTGATTCTTTTTTATTTCTTTATTTTGGTAATTTACACTTATCTAGAAATAATGCACATATAGTTTTCTAATTAATTACTATATGGAGATATAAAGTAATCTTTCTAAAAGCAGTTAATGTTCTGAATGTATAAAGTATTGTTCTTTGTTTCATCTCTAACTTTGTTTACTTTCACTTTCACTTCTCCCTCTTGTGGCTTAACTATGTAGAGATGCCTATTTTACCTTCTACTCTCTATTACACTTGAATTTATCAATGCAAAATTTTTCTCTTAACCAATTAATTTCATCTTTAAGTCCTTCTCCCTCTTTTTTTTTTTCTTTTTTCAAGTTTATTTGTGACTCTCATGATTGTTTTCTAAATTCTCAGGATAACTACTTAGTAACTTCATTCAAAACTTTATTTTTTTAAGAATTAAAGAATTGCCCTCCCAGTACAGCTTTGGTTGTATTCCAGAAGTTTGCTATGCAGCATTCTTCTGGGTATTTTATTAAGATTGAGACACTTAAGTTTTGATTTTTGATTTTTGAGTTTCATTTTAAATAATGTTGTCGCCTTTTTTTTCCCCTAGTGGTTCAGTTCTTTTGCATGTAACTGTTCATTATTTCTAGCTTTATTTCATCATAATCAGAAAACAGAGTCTTTACCAGTCATAATACAATGTTAAGTAACCTCTTGGCATAACTACTGTACTTCTACTGGCATTAGAAGCAAGATGATAATTTCCGTATTATAACTTTAGTGTCCAATTTTCACATTCTCACATTGCTTTACTCACCAATTGTTAACTGTACAGGACAACGTTGAGCCAAGTATGACGGGGACATAATTTGGGACTGCAGTTAATGTGCTGTTGCCAGAGAGCAAATGTAAAAGGGACCTTCACCATGAACCTGTCTCACCCTTTGCCCCTCCCTGCTTAGGGGCTGGCAAGGGCACTGTCACCTCAGGGGCAAGAGATGATGAGGATTTGGACTATAGGGGATAAGGATTTGGGGCTCTGTTGTAAGTAGAAGCTGGCTAGGGTGGCTGAGGGTTCAATCTCCTTGGTGGAAGACCCAGGGAGACTGTAGCAGTGAGGGGTGAGCCTCAGGGAGGTGAGTTGCCTACCCTTACAAGCAAAGCTGCCTCTGGAGGGCACACTCAGTATATCACAGAGGCGGCTGGGGTCCCCGTCTTGGCATGTGGAATGAGCACTGGGTCAGGACCCGTTCTAGTGCATGCCTCTGTCTGCCCTGGTCTCGCTGGCCATTAGCAGTGCCCCTATGTGGAGTCACTCTCTTTCCTCAATCAACATTTTTTCCCTTTTGCCCCCAGACCTGCCCTTCTAAGGAAGACACTGTTGGTGCTCCAGAGGTGGTGTGACTTTCTAAATGAGGATGGCCTCTCAAGAAAACCCATGTGATTTGTTACCCTAACTTAGGTTACATCATAGTGGAAATGTCTCTCATTTTAAAGGACTGCTGGTAGCACACAAACTCAAGTTCGATTTCTGGGTAGGTGTCCCTCTGGTAGGGTCACTCATTACAAAAGAATAAAGAAATATTTCCTGCATCTTTGTTTTCTCTTACATTGGGTCCACAACAAAATAATCACATTTATGCCTTTAAGCTTCTAACTACACCCTAATTAGTTGATTTGCTATTTGTATATTCTTCTCTAATGCTGTCTGTATGTGTTTAACCATCTCTGAGCACTCTTTTCCTAAAATTTACATTCCTACACAAAGCTAATATCCCATTGCCTATTAAAAAGCATCCAAAATTTACGGAGAAGAATGTCATTTGCATTTAAAAAGCCAGCTCCTTGCCTGGCAATCTAAGACCCTTCTACCTTACCTTGCTCATAAGTCTACTGTCTATCATTAGTTCTTTTGAGCTAGTCATGCCCCCAAGGGACATGCTGACATTTGGCAACTGGAGATCAGTTTCATGAGGTCGGGGGTCCTGTTACACATCCCACAACGTGCAGAACAGCTGCCGCCCACAACAAAGAAGGGCCAGGCCCCAGTGTCAATAGTTCTGAGGCTGAGAAAACCTGCTCTAGGCAATGAGGGAAAGGGATGCCCTCAGAACCACCTAGGGGGTTCCCACCAAATGATTCTGATGTGCCCCATTCCTGGTTTAGCAGAACCGTCCTGGAACAGAGTAAGATCATCTCCTGAATGAAGTTACTCTCATTTCGCCAAACACCACTAACTGCTCTTTCCTTTGGCTTAATTATATCACTGTAGAATGGTTTCCAGGAATGGCGATTTTCTTTGATTGTCTCTTACATGCACGCTCTTCCCATCGCAGGGTCTCCTTTGGAAAGATTAAGTGATATGAGAAGCGGGCAGAGCACCTGCCTCATCACCCAGAGGCAGGAGATCCTCCATGAAAGGGAGCCTATTCTCCTTCATTTTTCTGTAGGCTCAGCACTTTGAAATCTGAGGCCATGCTTCATACAGCTCACAGCAATGCAGGGATGCGCTCATCTACAGAGTCACTCACTGAGCCATTCATACTAAAGTAATATCTCTTTTCATTTCACCATCAGGAGTAGTAAGGTGGCTTCGGTAATAGGCAAGTAACACTCTCAAAACCACAAATATCTCCTGAGACCAGCAAATAACAAAGTAAAAAACTTCTCTTTCCTTTCTGAGAACATTGCCTTTCTCAGAAAAGAAGGTGCTAAAATCACTTTTTCTTGTAAAGTGGTAATTGGAAGTAAGCATTGATCACAACTGCTAATTCAGCTGCTCTAAAAGACATGTCATCTTAGGGTTTCTAGGCTATTGTACCCTTCCTCTCACCAAACACACATGCAGGCATTCCTCTCCATGTGCTCAAGTCTGGAGAAATGACATATCACACAAGTTTACACCTTTCCTTTAACCTGAAATAAAATGTAACCTGAAAACACAAAATCCAATCATGTCTTACTGTTATTCACTAAAGATTCTTAAAGCCACAAGATTACAGTATTTTGTGGCTACTGGGAGGTATTTTCATTTCTTTTTCACAAAAAACCAGTTATTTGGTACCATCAGGGTTGATTTTTGTGTAAAATTGTGTTTTTGTGTCTCTTACACCCCACACATACATAGTTAATTTATCAGGGTCCATGTTATTATCCCCTTTTCTTTGTAAAGTTAGATTTAAAAATACGTAAGGTTTGAAATGAACAAATGGCTGTGAATTGATTGGCTGAGAATGGTTTCTTCATGGAATAGAAGAAAGACAAGCGTTCTTTTCACTCTGTGTTCTTAAACAGTCTGCATGCTTAGAATACGATTTTAAATATAAATGCCTAGTTCTCTTATCCATGATTAACTTGAAATGATTGCTACTTAATTTTCTACCTGAATACATCATTTTCTTTTCCTTTATCTTTTGGATGCATTTTTATTTGTGTACCTTCCATGGGTCAACTTAGAGTTATGTACCTTCTTTGGCCCTTAGTTTACTCAAATCTAGAGTGAGGGGTTTTGACAGCATTAGTGGTTCTCAAACCTGGCTGCACAGAATAATTAACTGAGGAATTTAAGAAAACACATAACACCCAGTTGATTCTGGGTATGACCCATGGGACAGATCAACTCCTAGATTATTTCCAACCTTAAAATTCTGTGCTCTGACAATACCCATTTTGGCGAGACTGGTGAAATTGGCAAGCCACTGATCTCAAATGGAATGGTTAGCTTGGTATGGTGGTGGTTCCAAGGGCCCGTTTCATTACAGGCATCAAAAATGTTTAAAAAGTACCTAACTTTGGGCCAGGCATGGTGGCTCACACCTGTAATCCCAGCACTTCGGGAGGCTAAGGCAGGAGGATTGCTCGAGCCCAGGAGTTCGAGACCAGCCTGGACAATATAGTGGGACCCTGTCTCTACAAAAAAGTTTAAAAATTAAAAATTAACCAGGTGTGATGGAGCCCAGGGGATCAAGGCTATAGTGAGCCATGATTGCACCATTGTACTCCAACCTGGGTGACAGAGTGACACCCTGTCTCCAAAAAAAGAAAGAAAAAGAAAAGAAAAGAAAACAACTAATGTTTGACCCTGCTAGGCATTTATTCTTGAGAGATTATTAATGGTGTGCCAGTTATCTAGTTATAATGATGTTGACTCCAGTGTTATATAAAACAGAAAAAATGAAATTCAGGGAATATTTAAATAAATTATGGTACAAGCATACAATAAAATATCATGCAGACATTAAAATAATGTTAATCAAAAATATTTATGTCATGGGAAACTATTTACAGTGTAACACATGAAAAAGTTGGTAATTTATTTTAAAAATTAAATAATATGGCCAGGCACAGTGGCTCATGCCTGTAATCCCTGCACTTTAGGAGGCCAAGGTGGGTGGATCACCTGAGGTCAAGAGTTTGAGACCAACTTGGCCAACATGACGAGACCCCATCTCTACCAAAAATACAAAAAATTAGCCAGCTGTGGTGGCAGGTGCCTGTAATCCCAACTACTCGGGAGGCTGAGGTGGAAGAATCTCTTGAACCTGGGAGGAGGAGGTTGCAGTGAGCCAAGATCATGCCATTGCACTTCAACTGCGGCAACAAGAGTGAAACTCCATCTCAAAAAAAAAAAAAAGAAAAAAAAAGTAAATAATATATATAGAATAACATTTGTAAGCTTATACAGCAAAATGATGACAATGGTTTGAGTGGTGGGATTACAAGTAATTTTGATTTCTCTCTTTTTTTGTTTACGTTTTCTATGACTACTATTATTGCTTTAATTAGGGTTATTTTAAAATCATTCTCTAATCCATCTCCTCCTAGATAGGCATGTTTAAGCCTTAAACTCTTCTCTATACCTTTGTGTCCCAAACTGCACCCTTATAATGCTTAGCTACAATCCCGGGTTTACAAGAAGTACTGAGTTCAAACCAGCAAATATGGGTGGGCTCCCCTCAGGGTCCTGACCTAAGGCCATTCAATGCAAATGGAGGAGACAGATTCCTTATCAAGAGTACAATGCAAGACGAAGTGACATAACTGCTCTATAAATGTGTAACCAGGATGCGGGACTCAAAGGGAAGTCCCAAACTAGAAGGAATGCACAGAGCCCTCCCAAACCAAGTGACACTGGAGAATGAGAAGATTTTCCCGGCAGAGAATGGGAGGACAAAGTGCTGTAGAGATAATGGGAACATAAACACTGATTTCTTAATGCACACAGCATATTTGGGAAAAATAGAAGATGTGGGCCTGAGTGTCAAGTATGAGGATAAAATGCATGTGTTGAAAAAGAAATCTGGGGAAGTCCCAGCCATTACTGTACCTTTGTGTGAAAAGAAAGGTACCTCCTTTGCAGAGAAAAGTACCTCCTTCTCTGAGCAGACTTAAACTCAGCCCAGGGCGTGGAACTGACTTAGTGGTTGGAGGATGGATTGGGTTTTAGTTGCCACTTGCTCCATCAGTTGGACACACTCCTGCAGTGTACAACCTGAATAACGGTTCCTACCACAGTGCTGTGAGGTAAGGATACAGAGCTCAAAGAAGGTAAATAATTTGTCCATATTTTGAGCAAGGACATGCATCCAGAGTGAAGACTCGTAAGCAATGAATGTCGACATGATTCCATGGGCTGGTTATAGAGGAGGAAATGAAATTGAGTGTGCTAAGACTAGGGCACACATGGAGAATAGATAGGAAGCGATTGTAACACTCCTGCTGAGAGATGATGAGGCTTGAATTTGGACAGTGGTAGTAAGTAACAAAAGAAGTGAAGAAGTGTGATGGATATTTTGTAGGTAGCATGAGTGAATTTGCAGGTGAGGTGAAGTGAGGAGGGGTGAGAAGGAAGACTGGCTTGATATGGATCTGGAAGCCATCAGCATTTGCTGATAGTTGAAATTAGGAGAATTTATGAGAGTCTGTAGAAAGAGAAGGAAAGACAGATCTTTAGAAAATGGCTACATTTAAGAGGAATCAGTGAATGAACCCAAAAATAGCAATCAGAGTGATGGCAGGGACACAAAGAAGAAAGTAGGGTGTCATGGAGGCCAATAGTAGAGTGTCAAAGAGGAAGTGGTCAAAGTGTCAAATGGCACCAGTATAGAACAGATGAGAGCTGAGAAGATTTCATTAGCAAGTCGGTCAGAAGGCAATCTATTACCTTGAATGAGCAGTTCAAACCCTAAGGCTCCAAGTAGTAGGTGTGTGGTGGGGGTGGTGAAGGCTGGAGTAGAGCTCTTTTGTAAGAATTTGGGCAGAGAAAGGAAGGAGAGAGGTAGGGCAGCAGTTTCACAGTGAAGTGAAAATCAGGGACGCTTTAGTTATAGGGGCATGTGTGTCTAGAACATGCTTAGAGAGCGAGTGATGCAGACATCACTATCTGAAGCTGATAGATACAGACGTCAGAACTGAGACATAGAAGAACCCTTTCAGAGGTGAGACTGCATTGGGAGCTGGGAGGATTGAGAGATCAAACCTAGAACACAAGTGGAGGGCCCGAGCTTGGAAAAGAGGCATGCTTTTCTTAGGGAGGAGGAATGGGGATGAGGGAGGAAATGGGTGAAGGTCCTGGGAAATGTTGAGTTGTGCAAGAGAGGTGGTGATGGTGCACTAGCAAGAGTCCTTTTTCTCAATGGTTAGGAAATGAAAGCAGTGGCTTATAGCAATGGACCTGATGATGAATTTTCACTTCTGAGTCAAAGAGAACATCTGAAAAGATGTTGTTGGAATGGAAAAGAAAGAAGCTTTGGGTGAGTAGAAGGGTCAATCAGAAGTACGGCAGGCACTCTGACTGTAGTTGCATAACTTGAGGTTGTTAGATTTGTGAGGAGAAAAGTCATGTTTATCTTGTTCACCGTTTCATTCCCATGATATAACACAGTGCCTGGCAAGAGCAGATGTTCAGTAAATATTTGTTTAATGGATGCCTTCTATACTTATGCTAATCAGTAAAATGAGGTAAATTTCACCAGCATGTATTTAGCACCCAATGGAGAAAACAAAATTAGGGAAAGAGAAGACAGGGGCCACCACAAAGGCAGGGCCATTTTGCTGTTGATGCTGGTTAACTTCTCCAGCATCACTTTCAAGTGATAAAAGAGGTAGCTATGTCACTCTGGGTTCAAAGACATTTTCCACTTTAGTCCTTTTGTCAGTTTCCTGTTCTCAAACCTGTCCAGCAAGCTCAGTGCAATCCATCATATGCACAGACAATTTCTGTTACTTGGTTGTGGGGGTGCATGACCAGCACAGGTTACCCTGGACTGGGATGAAGCATGGGCTGGGGACCACCCACCCGCTTCGCAGATCTGTGAGGCCCATCTATAGCCCCAGTCCTGGGACTGCTCTTCATTAGGGGCTGCAGTTCCTTGCCCTTGACTATCCTCTTTGCAAATAAGATTTTTCCCTTTTAGTTTTCAGTTCACCTTTAATTCCTATCCCGTAATTCTATACTTATCTATTCTCTTTGGCATCATCACTGCTTCTTCACTCAATCCCCATTTCTCTTCTGGTCTTTGAAGCATGAAGACTTTTCCCCTGCCTGGGGTCTACACTGGCTTGTGGTCAAAACATTTGCCCCCGGGACCCACAGCGTCACCAAGGTAGCTGATGTTCCCTTGAGCTCATCTTACATGAAAATGTGTGAATCTTATTTCCATAATGGGTATTCTCATCCTTGTTCAGTTTTCCTGTGCTGAGTTACACATTTCCAAAATGACTTTTAGGGCACGATCCTCCTGACTGAATTTCCTGGGAGGCCCCACTGATACTCTTCTAGCAAGTGAGTGATTCTCCCAGCCCCTTTTCTTGATAATGTCAGGCTGGATGTCTCTCCAGCGTTCTCTGGACTCACACCTCCACCCGCAGCCCTCTGCATACTTTTGAACTCCCTTCAGGCCATCAGCTTTTCTGGCCCATCTTGAAGGCTACATTTTAGAATTTCTGATGTGTCTTAGAATGGAAACAAAAAATGGCTGATTTTTCTACTTGTTTTTCTGAAAAGCAATCATTATATATAGATTATGGCACCCAGAAATGACAATGTTCAACACAAAGACATGTGGGAGAATTCCTTTGTAGTTGAGGTCAGAGTGCCTTGCAATTTTAATAAGGAGGCTGGTGACTTCCAGGTGGGGGAAGCTCATTTATTGGGTCATGTCACTCACTCTGTGAGTCTTTTTCCTCTCCTAGTTCCATAAAGCAGCAGGCTAGAGAAAAGTGATTCGTGTAGTTGGTGAAGACATTACATTTTTATGGTGCTGCTGGGTATGAGAGTTTGTGTAGCTTGGTTAGAATAAGGTGAGGACGGATGCGGTGGCGCATGCCTGTAATCCCAGCACTTTGGGAGGCTGAGATGGGTGGATTACGAGGTCAGGAGATTGAGACCATCCTGGCTAATATGGTGAAATCCCGTCTCTACTAAAAATACAAAAAATCAGCCAGGTGTGGTGGCACGTGCCTGTAGTCTCAGCTACTTGGAAGGCTGAGGCAGGACAATCGCTTGAATCCAGGAGGCGGATGCTGCAGTGAGTGGGGATCACACCACTGCATTCCAGTCTGGTGACAGCGAGACTCCGTCTCAAAAAAAAAAAAAAAAAAAAAAAAGGTAAATTTGGCCAAGGAAATCACAGACATGCCGGTTGTAGTGTTGTGTTAGTGGAAACTCAAAATGTTGAAAGAACATCCATTGCCTGTCCTCATGGTGGACTTAAAACCCACACCTCTATCTGTATGGTACATAAATGTAGACCGCCAGTGACCACTGTCCTCCTTGACAAAAATAAGACTGAAGAGGCATTACTGCCAGTGGGAGAGGCCTGTATGTGACATCCTATCTTGATAGTATGCTCATCCTATCTTGTGACACAGAGAACCCTGTCTGTATTAATCCACTCAGGCTGCCATAACAAAATACCACAGTGTTTGCTGTGTAAATAACAGTTTGGTTTCTCCTGAGGCCTCCCTCCTTGGCTTGCAGACAGCTGCCTCCTTGCTGTGTCCTCGTGTGCTCTTTCCTCTGTGTGTTCCCATCCCTAGTTGTCCTGCCCTCTTATGAGGACACAAGTCCTATTGGGTTAGGATTCATCCACATAAGCTTATTTTACCTTACTTACATCTTCAAAGGCAGTATCTCCAAATACTTTCATATCCATGTATACTGGGGGTTAGGATTCCAACAAGTGAATTTGGGGGGGGGGACACAGTTCAGTCTGCACACTGCCCTCAGTGGAATCAAGAGTGTGGGCCTAAGTAGCAGAGTGGCACAGAGGAAAAACACCAGCCCCACAACCCAGTGGTCATGGCATTGAAAACATCCTCTCCCATGACTCTGCCTTGCCTTGAGGATATTCTGTTAAGTGAAGTAAGCCGGTCACAAAAAGACAAATACCATATGATTCCACTTGCGTGAGGTCCCTGGAGTAGTCAGATTCAGAGATAGGAAATAGAATGGTGGGTGCCTGGGCCAGTGGGATGTATAAGGAATGGAAGTTACTGTTCAATGGGGGCAGAGTGTCAGTTTAGGAAAATGAAAAAGTTCTGGACATGGATGGTGGTGATGGTTGCACAACAGTGTGAATGTACTTAATGCTACTGAGCTGTACACTTACAAATTGTTAAGGGGGTCAATTTTATATTATGTGTATTTGTCCTCACAAATTTTAGAAGGGGTTATGAGCTACGGAATCAGACCTGAGTTTTAGCTCCTTGTCCTCCCTCAAGAATATGCACAACTCTTTATTTTTCTCTATTAAGCCTGAGGTTTTTGAACTGCAAAATGGGAAGAATGTTTCCTCCCTGGGGACTAAAGGAGATTGTGAAGCTAAGGTGTTTGGAAAAGTCTTTTGTCATATAACTAGCATTTGGCCGATGATAGCTAATAATAGTAACAATGATAGAAGAAGAGAAAATGCAATGTTCAAGCAGATAATGGTATTTGCTTTTTGGTGATTTATCTCTTCACGGGGTCAAAGTAAACAGGAACTTTGCCTGGGCTCATAGAACTAGGATCAGCCTCCTTGTCACATCAGTAGCCCCTAGACTAAGACTGAGAGTCTCCAGCAAAGCTTCAAGGGAGGCTTTTTAGCACTCTCAAAAGAGTATGTTGCTTAATCATGCAGGCAGTAAATCCAAGAAGATGAGGGAAGAGTTTGCAAGTCACAGATGACACTCTAGCTGCAGTCTGGTCTCTCTGCTTTTGGCTTCCACAGCTGCTCACTGGATCCTCTGCTGGCTCCAAGGCCAGTCCTGCCAGGCCACAGTACATGAAGAACTTGGCCTCCTGCTGCAACATGTTGCGTGCCAGTACAGTGGGTTTTGAGGCCCCACATCTGAGCCCATGGAAACTTCAAAGTCCTGGCTCTCCCCACAACTTCCTGTTGCCTCTTCCCTTGCCATGGTGGGCCACCTTCTGAACCCTGAGCTGCCTCACCATCCCAGGTCTTGTCTGTGGCCTGTTACTGCCACCATGCTCACAGTTTCTAAGAGCTAGCCCAGAGCCTGACACAATGCACTCAGTAAGGAGTTGATTGGCATATTAAGAAATGCAAATGTTCTTGATAAGAATGCAACCCAGAACTTCCACTTGATACTACAGGAGTGGCTTTCAAACGCTGGTGCAGAGCAGAATTAAGCATCTGTGGGTCTTTTTCCTCCTTCCCATACTTAGGTCCTGATAGAGGGGGTTTGGTGGATCCTGAGAGGAAACTGTCCTAGGGGAGGCAAGGTGGGAGAAGGGCTGGATCGCTGGGCTGGGCTGGGCTGTTCCTGAGAACATATTGCCGTGGGGTTCCTTCTTTATTGTGGGCACCACCCTTTAATGCCATACTGCTCCTCCGGGGCTCCAGCCATGGCATGCCTCCTGAGAAGTCTAGGTGGGCCCTGGTCCCTACCCTGGGCTCAGGCATCCCTCCCCTAGCCCCTTCCCTGTAGGCCCAGCTCAGTTTTGCAGAGGTCACAGCTCCAGTGAGCCTTACTCATCACTCCCCAGTGTTCCTGGTCACCCCAGCCTCCTGTCTCCAGGGGTATGCTGCACCCAGCCCTCCAGTTACAGATTGGTCCATCCAGGGCAACCTCCAGTTTTCTCCTCTGCACTTGCTCACCTCACCATCTCTCATATATCAGCTCCTTAGGCTTCCTGATGCTGCTGATTTCACAACCCAACTCCCGTTTTCCAATTGGCCTTTTGGGGTGGGAAACCAGTCCAGGACTGCTAATGGTGCAACTGCCTTGGGGACACCATGGGAGGCTGCATTTGGGAATGATCCCTGAATGCCTCCCCCATGGCCCTGACAGTTCCTTGCACCATGTGTGGGGCAACCTTTATAGGCCCTCCAGCCTCCTGAGCTCCTCGGCTCAAGAGCAATCGAGCCCAGCACAGTCAGAAGAAAAGCCTCCTCCCAGGCTTGCTGATCTCCATTTACAGGGGCACGGAGGGTCCCTTGGGCTTGGAGTAAGATGGTTGCTCCTGCTTACAAGCCTTCCATGAGGGATCTGACTCCTACTCTACTTCCCCTGTGCTCACCACCGTGGTCTTCCTTGAGACTTCAAGTCTAAGCTTATGGTGCCTTTTATCCCTGGAATGCCACACACCCCCCAGATCACCCCTCATCTCCCACTCGCTACATTACCCTGCTCTCAAAATCTCCATAACACTCCAGAAATACCCAATTCCATTTCTGTCTTCCTTCCCTCCCTCATTCTCAGAAACCTTCTCCAGTTTCTCAAGAACTCACCCGGCATCCTGGCAAAATCCCCTGCATCTCGCACTCCTCTGCGCACAGTTTCCCTTTTGCTGGATCTTCCCTGGGTGCTGTGCCCTGCTACCCTCTCAGAAGGGCTTTTCTCCACAGTTCTCCCATCACGGGGGCTGGAGGTGCTGCTCGTGTTGCCCCTGCTGCTTCTGGTCACAGATGAGTCTCCTGGCATCGAGCAGCAGCACCCCAGCCCCACTCTGCCTCGCATTGCTCCTCTTCAGTTCTCAAAGGCTCTGGCCCTGGGTCATGGCCACTCCACTTGACATTCACCCTGCTTGTCAACTTCTAAAACTACATAGATGATCCCCTTCATGTGACCCGTGTCCTGTGTTCTCTGCCAGCGATCTCACCTGCCATCCAGTCTCAGGCAGGCATCTCCACAACATCCATGACCACAACCCCTGCCATCATCTCAGCTTCCAGCCTTACTCTCTTCTACCTCTGCCTCTTTACGTCCTGGCCCTTTCCTCTGCTGCCTCAACTCCAACAGTCAACAGAAAATCCTCTGACCCACACATCTCTTCACTGTCCTTCCCCACTTCATGTTTTCAAGAGAAATTCCATCCTCCTAAACCCCCTTGAATAAATCCCAACTCCCTCACCCGTCTCTTGCTTTCTGCTGCCCCTGGCTGGGATCTCACCTGGTGATACCGAACTCCCACTCTGTGTCTGCAGCTTTGTGGCTAATGGGCCTGGAGGGAACCACGCATTCACGCTGAGGGTTGTAACTTCAAGTTCATGCCCGCAGACCTCCAGGGCATCCCTGTTGTGGCCTGACTGACCTCCTGCATTGGACTGAGTTCTTTCTCGCTCCTACCGTCCTAGAGGACGATTTCACTACCATTCTTTCTTTTCAAACTGCCAGCACCTCCTCCCATCCTCACCCTCAGCCGATGACCTTCTGAGAAAGCAGAAGCCACTGGAAAAGCGCTTCTGCAAACTCCCACCAGCATCTGCACCAGCTCCCAGCATCTGCACGCCCTTGCTCTGCCTTCTCATCACTTACCAAGGATGGAGATTTCTGCCCAGGCTCAGCTCTTCCCTTATGCACTAGATTGAGGCCCTGTTCACCTGCCCCAGGAGGCTGCTCCAGCACTTCTCCCTTGCCTCTGGGCCATCCTCTTGAGTGAACACATTGATGGCTATTTCTTCCATGAAAAACAAACATTGCCTCCTGTTCCTATTCCCTTCCAGATTTTCCTTCATTTCTTTCTTCTCCTTCACAACAAAATTCCCTGAAATAGTTCTATTTACTCATTATCTTTAATTCCTCTCCCCCTACATTTTCTTGAAACCACTCTAAACAGGCTTTCATTCCTACCATTCCAGAAACACTAACTTCTCAAGTTTCTCATAATGTGGTGTTGCTAAATCCAGTGATTTATTCCCAGTCTTCGTCCTACTGGCTGATAGCATTTAACATGACTGGTTATTCCTTCCTCTTTAAAAGATTCCTTACTTTGTTTTTTGATTCTGCAAACTCCTGGGTTTCTTTCTGTCTAACTGATCTCTCTCTGTCTCCATTGCTAGTTCCTTTTTTCCTACCCAACTTCTAAGTGTAGGAGGGTCCCAGGGCTCATTTCTTCTTGTTTCTCTACCTTGGTGATCTCATCTAGTTTCATGACTTTAAATAAAATCAATATGCTTATGATGTCCACATTTTTTTTTTTGACACAGAGTCTCACTCTGCCACCCAGGCTGGAGTGCAGTGGTGCGATCTCAGCTCACTGCAGCCTCCACCTCCTGGGTTCCAGCGATTCCCCTGCCTCAGCCTCCCAGGTGGTCGGGATTACAGGCACACACCCCCATGCCCAGCTAATTTTTGTATTTTTAGTAGAGATGGGGTTTCACTATGTTGGCCAGGCTGGTTTCAAACTCCTGACCTCAAGTGATCCACCCACCTCGGCCTCCCAAAGTGCTGGGATCACAGGTGTGAGCCACCATGCCTGGCCATGATGTCCAAATTTATATCTCTTGCCTGTACTTGTCCCCTGAGCTCTAAATAGCCCATTTAACCCACCATTTGGATATTTTTAAAACTCCTCAGACTTAATATATTCCAAACAGAGCCCTATGCCAAATCTCCCCTACCTAAAACCTTTCTTTTCTCAGTAAATGCCAGTTCCATCCTTTCAGGTGTTCAGGACTGAGATCTTTCTGTCCCCCTTCTTTCTCACCCAAACCCAGTTCAATGACAAATTTCATCAGCTTTACTTTCAAATTATATTCTGAATGTTACCACTTCTTAGGACCGTACCTCTGTCACCCTGGTCCCAATCTGTCATTCAGATGATGCAGTAGTTCCCAAATGCCCCACTTCCATTTTTGACACCTTCCCCAAACCTACCAGCCAGAAGAACCTTTTAAAGACGTGTCTCGGGTTTTAGGTCACACTCCTCAAGCCTCCAAAGTCTCCCCTCTCTGCTAGAGGAAAAGCTGTATCAAATCCTTACAACAACCAACGAAGTTCTCCCATTGTGTCCCCTTCAGCTTCTGACACAGATCCTACTTGACTCTCCCTCCTTCTGTCTGCTCCTGCCTCACCTGATTCCTGCCTGCATCCTAAACATGCCAGGGACTTGAACATTCAACACCTCTGCATCAGCCGTTCCTTCTGCCTGGCATGCTCACCTCTAACCAATTGTTATAATGTGCTTCCTTACATTCTTTGTCTTGCTCAAATGTCACCTTCTCAGTGAGCTTTTCTCTGGCTCTTTCATCTCAAGTTTGTCATCCACTCTCCCCAGGTTCAACACACACACACTCCTTACTCTTCTTCACTGTTGGACTCATCTCAGCACTCATCATCTTCCATTATTCCGTTTTATCTTATTTATTGCCTCTCCACCAATCCATGAGGGCAGAGGTTTTGTCTCTTTTGCACCCTAGAGTATCATTAATACTCAGAAAAATGTCTGGCCCTCAATAGGTTTGAAGAATGGACACTTAGTTAGATGACTGGATGAATGGATGGATGGGTGGATGAATGGACAGGTAGGTGGCTGTACAGATGGATTGGTGGATGAAGGGACAGGTGGGTGAAGATGGATGGGTGGATGAAGGGACAGCTTGGTAGATGTACAGATGGATTGGTGGATGAAGGGACAGCTGGGTAGATGTACAGATGGATGGGTGGATGGATAGACAGATGGGCCTTAACTTGCTACCCTTTAGCAAGGTCTGAACTTAATTACCAATATTCTGTTTGAAAATCTGGGCAAAGACCCTGGGACACCGTTTGTACCATGATTAGTGAACATCATCCAACCCTGGATACTATTTGAAATCTTTGAAAGTATCAACACAGAACTTTCTTCAGACTGGAATTACAGGTAGAGTGCTGAAACTAGTTAATACCTTTCTGTCTCTCATCCACGTTCTTCTTCATCCCAAACTAAATTCCACGTCTTCTTCATCCCAAACTAAATTCCACGTCCCTCTGAGTCACCTACTTTGTCCTACTTTCATTCCAATATCTTGTTTTGCCCGCCCACCCACGCCTTCTCCCACTGGTGCCCTCTGGACCAACCACGTGCACTCTGCTCTCTGGAATCCCTATGGATTGATTAATTCATGTATTCGTTCCATAAATCATTTACTGAGTTACCATTATGTAGGGATACAATAATGAATGCAGTAAATGCATTTCCTGGTCTCACAGGACTCAGAGCCTAGAAGAAAACAGATACTGGACAAATATATGCGTGAAGAGTGTCACAATAGGAGACTATCCTGGATTACTGGAACATACAAAAAAGGAAATGCTCTGAGCCCAGAGAGTTCCTGAGAAAGTCATTTAAGCAGAACCTTGAAGGATCAGTAGGAATTAACTAGCATGGGGTACTTAGGAAGATGGGCTAGGCAGAAGGAACACTTACTGTTCCACTGTTAATGGGCTTCCTTCACCCCTACATTCTTCGGAGAGAACACTCTTGACTTCACTGAGACCTGCATCTCTCTGAGGACTTGGTGCCCTGCTGTAGGGGTTACTACGTCTGCCCCTTTTTATACCTCTGAGGCGTGATTGGAGAGGCCAGCAGTCTTTTTCATTTCACTGTCATTTTCCAAACAGCATGGAACTTTCTGTTTTCACTTTTACTAAAATTCATTTCCAATCCCTGTGTCCTGCCCACACCATCCTCCATATCTCTGAAATAACTTTGAAAACTCATTAGTGACTGTATTTATGGCTGATGGAAACTTCCTTGTCCTTTTCAACCTTAACCACTTGGAGGCATTACCATTACTGTACTTACCACCGCCTCTTATACAAGCTCTCTCTGCCCTCTCTCTGTGCTGCTTCCTGTCACATCGGCAACGTTTTTACTTTCTTTTGTGGGTATGTTTTCTCCTCTGGCCTCTGAAAAGTTTCTGATCCCAGGGCTCCATTCTTGTCCCTTGTGTTTCTTGTTCTCTTCTCTCTGCCTGAGTGACCTCAACTTTAACTGTAGTTTTTGTATATTGACAAAATGTATGTATTAGCAAATTACTAATGAATGGGTCTAGCCTAGAATTTAGCTGACATGTATTTCTAAGAGTATAATGTCAAGACAGCCTCCTAACATCATCACATTCAAAGTTGAACTCACCATGCCTTTTCCCTTTCCTACCAGGTGTTCCTCCTCTCCTCCAATATTTGGTATGGGATCTCCGGGAATGATTTTTTTTTTTTTTTTTTTTTAGACAGAGTCTTACTCTGTTGCCCAAGCTGGAGTGCAATGGTGCAATCTTGGCTCACTACAACCTTCGCCTCCCACGCTCTAACAATTCTCCTGCCTCAGCCTCCTGAGTAGCTGGGACTACAGGTGCACACCTCCATGCCAGGCTGATTTTTTGTATTTTAGTAGAGACGTGGTTTCACTGTGTTGCCCAGGCTGGTCTCGAACTCCTGAACTCAGGCAATCCGCCTACCTCGGCCTCCCAAAATGCTAGGATTACAAGATTACAGGCGTGAGCCACCGTATCTGGCCGGGAACGATTCTTTACCACCCCAATTTGAGAGCTGTCCTAAACTCCTGCTCTTTCCATTCCAATGCAAAATAAGTTAATGTATCCAACTGATTCTTCTTTTAAGCATAGAAATACAATTTGTTCTTCCTTCCCTTTTTTTTTTTTTTTTTTTTTTTTTTTTTTTTTTTTTTTTTTTTGAGACAGAGTCTCGCTCTGTCGCCCAGCCTGGAGTGCAGTGGTGTGATCTTGGCTCACTGCAAGCTTCGCCTCCTGGGTTCACGCTATTCTCCTGCCTCAGCCTACCGAGTAGCTGGGACTACAGGTGCCCGCCACCACGCCTGGCTAATTTTTTGTATTTTTAGTAGAGACAGGGTTTCACAGTGTTAGCCAGTATGGTCTTGATCTCCTGACCTCAGTGATCCGCCTGCCTTGGCCTCCCAAAGTGCTGGGATTACAGGAGTGAGCCACCACCAGTGCCCAGCCCCTTCCTTCCTTATTCTAACATTAGTTTTCTAAATTCTAGCCCTTATTACCTATTGATAGGGTTACTGCGGAAGCCTCCTAACTGGTATCCCAACTTCTTGTTGGTCACCTCTGATCATCTATGCTATTAACATAAGAATCTAGGACCTAAACTGACTCTTGCATTTAATTAGAATGAAGATTGGGTTGCATAGGGTTATGGGGTAAAAGGAAAACTTGCCTCCATTTCTCTTCCTTCATCTTCATCTCTTTTCTCTATACAAATTCCTATCAACTGCAGTTCCTTGGATCACTATTAATCCTCAAATATTCTTCTGAGTTCTTCCATAGACAAAGAAACAATGCCATGGATATGATTTCTGTAAAATATACTTAAGATCAAATTAAAATTAAAAGGTTAAACCTCATTTGTATATTTCTCTTCGTTTTAGAAAGTCTACCTTTAAAGAATGGTGAGCCATACCTGAACCTGCTGGGATTTTCAATGGGGATCCTGTCCTGCACAAATGTTCAGATGTCCATCATCCCGTTCCCCAACATATTGTTTCCTTCATGTAGCTCTTTGTTTGAAGATTCACAGATGGTGTCACACTTTTTGTCATATAAGTTCAACATGTAGTACGATATTTTGTTCTTTTAACAAAACTATGATTTAATTCATCTATTTTTAAAATGTTCTTTTACTGGAAAAACTTTATACGTTAATTTTTAACTTTTTTCTTATAATAATTCATCTGTAAGATCATCTTTGCTTTATACTTGATTCTAAATGTAAAACATCTCATAATCTCTTGTAGTATTAAGTCAATGTGTTATTATTTTAAAGTGTTCTGAGTTCAACGAGGCTCAGAAAATGCTGACCTCAAGACCTCTGAGGACCTCTGTCATTTCCAGAAACATGTGGACTTTTTGCTTCAAAAAGCATTTCGTGAGTAGTCTGTTCTGTGGGGTACATGACATTTATACGTCTCTAAGAATATGTGTTTGTGTTGAAATGCCTTATCTGTCTCTGCAAATGCTGTCAATACATCTGTGTTAGCACAGGACGTTCTAGAAAACAGGAAGCTTACATGTGATCTGTTCTTGTAATATGTCTAGGTCTATGATGTATTCTATACTAGTGGACCTCAGTTACAGCACAAGGAGACAAGGTGTAGCAATAGCATTTCGTTACTAGGAATTAACCTACACTTACTTCCTTATACACAACCAGAGGCATCCACCTAAAGAATGATGCAAAATAGACAGTAAACACAGAGATTAGGCAGACACTATCACTCTAAGAGCAGGTGTTGGAGTCGCCTTGATTAGACTTTGGATCCTGGCTTTCCCACTTACCATGTGACCCTCATATCTCTGTGCCTCAATTTCCTATCTAATAAGAATAATAATGCCATAATCTCAGGTTGTTTATATCATCCAAATGGCTAATATAGGAGCTTAGTTCAGGACCAGATACAAAGAAAGATCTCAGTAAATGGCAACTACTGTGATTAGAACCACGGTACTCTGTTAACCAAAAATGAGAGACTGAGGCAAGAGTCTTAGTTAATCAAGACTTATTGAGCCAGAGCTTTAAGATGCACCCAGGAAAAACACAAGTGTAAACCAAAAATAAAATTTGGAAGTCCCTCATCCCCTAGCCCCAACCATCTGAATGGACTCCTTCCTTGTCCAGGGCACTCCAAATTTAACCTGAAAGACTGGTTAAGGCCATGACAGAAAGAAGGGTGGTCAGACATGCCTCATTATGTCCTCCTCCCTTTTGGAATTCAGGAAAAGCTGACCAGCATTGACATCAACACAGACCTCAAGTCTGATAAGAAACATTTACAATCTATTTTCTCTGAAGCCTGCCAACTGGAGACTTCATCTGCATGATAAAACTTTGGTCTCCACAGCCTCTTATTGTCATCCATGATATAAAGTTAAGAGGAGATTATTTAAGCAGATAGTCAGGGTACAGAAGTCCTTGAAAAGGTTTTCCTTTTAATGAAAAGTGGCCCTCAAATCAAAAAAAAATTTCTTTATTTAACAAAGAGCAGCCTGTAAAATTGAGCTGCAAACATAGACAAGCAAGCCGGAAGTTTGCATGGGTGAATACCAGCAGTTGTGCTAGTAGGAAAAGGTTACCCGGGACTAGGCATGTTCAAAATGGAAGCTCCAACTTCCTTTCTCTTTGTCAGCCACACATGCAGCAGACAACATGGTGCTGGCCAAGTGGAAAGCCTATTGCATAAAAAGATTAGGGTGGGGTGACCAGCTTTCCCCGCACATTATGTAAATGTCACACCTGGTCCAACCAATCTGTGAGCCCTACGTAAATCAGACACCACCTCTTCAAGTCTGCCTATAAAATCCAGTGCACTCCGATTCCAGGCTGGAATTCCCATTTGGGAGCCCCTCTCTCTCACAAGAGAGAGAGCTGTTCTCCTTTCTCTTTTTTTTCTCTATTAACCCTCCACTCCTAAGCTCACTCCTTGTATGTGTCTGTGTCCTTAATTTTCTTGGCACGAGACAACAAACCCCAGGTATTTACCTTAGACAGTGACGCTGCTTCACCCAGACATTCCTTTCCATTGATAACTCTTTCAACCAATTGCCAATCAGAAAATTTTAAGATCTAACAATAACGTGGAAGCCCTCCTACTTCAAGTTGTCCCACCTTTCTGGACTGAACCAATGTATGTCTTAAATATGTTTGACTGATGTCTCAGGTCTCCCTAAAACGTATAAAACCAACCACCACCCCAACCACCTTGGGTACATGTTCTCAGGGTCTCCTGAGGGCTGTGTTATGGGCCATGGCTTGTCTTAGAATAAATATTTTCAAATATTTTACAGAGTTTGACTCCTTTCATCAACACGAGTCACAGAAAACATCTGTGGCTTGTGCTCTCTGAAGAGGTTTTCAGGAGCTTAGTATTCATACATTTCCCTAAAGGAGAAAAGGCTATAGGAAGAGGGGAGGGCAAGTGTGAAGCAAATGGTGACATTTTTGCAAGACTTCAGTTAGTGCTCAGTAAATCTACGTTTTATATAAGATAAGGTGAATGCTTGAAGAAAAAGGGAGTAAATAAAGACTCAATCATGCAGATGTCTCAGGGTAGTGGAGGAATAATTGATCTTATCTTGTCTTTGTTCTGTACCTGGAACAGAAAATCCTGTAGCTGGAACAGAACAAAGACAAGATGATGTTCTGGTATCTGGAAGATAAATTTGTAATCCACACTGTCAGTGTGAAATCTAACAGACTTCAGTTTCAGGAGCTGGACTTAGACCTAAAGTTACAATTGACATGTCCTTGTTTTATGAGAGGATATACATCTTGAAAAGTTTCAAGGCTAGCAAAGAACAATTTGTGAGGGCAGCCATCTGGCCACGCTTGAGGCCTTTTGCCTTTCCATGGTGGGGGGTCTGGCTAATATACAATGTTTTGATGCCAGTTTGTGCAATAATAGCTACTAACCTGGGAAAAAGGATGGAGGTGCTTGGTGACTCATTGTGCAGGCTTAACTCTCCCTTTGGCGTAATAAGTTTGGGGATCTTGAGAGTTTTAATTTTTTTTTTTTTTTTACAGCTCCTTGTCAAATATAACATCCTCCTTCACTGCCCTGACTTATTTTTATATAAAGTGATGGAACACCAAATATGGTGGCTCATGCATGTAATCCCAGCACTTTGAGAGGTCAAGGCAGGAGGATCGCTTGAGCCCAGGAGTCCAAGTCCAGCCTGAGCAACACAGCAAGACCCTGCCTCTACAAAAAATAAAAAAATTAGCCAGTCATGGTGGCGCGCGCCTGTGGTTTCAGCTACTCAGGAGTCTGAGGTGGGAGGATTGCTTGAGCCCAGGAGATTGAAAGCTGCAGTGAGTGGTGTTCGTGTCATTGCATTCCAGCTTGCATGGCAGAACAAGAACCTGTCTCAAAAAAACAAATGCGGAACTGTCTTTTTGTTATACTAATACATATAGAAATGTTGAGTATCTTGAATTAAGCAGCTGCTGTGATCGTAAAAGAAATGTTAGTTTTTTGGATCTCTGTTGAGATACTGTCTGGTTCTGGAGGAGATGCTGCTTATAGTTATGGTTCTTCTCAACTTTTCCTGTAAGGTACACAACATGGTTGTCAATGTTGATGCACATCAGCTGAACACCTGTCCTTTTATGTCAGGGTTTCTCACCCCAAAGAAGGTGTCAGGAAACCACTGGTCCAATTCTCCAGTTCCTAGGAAGACCATTTCCTAGGGTGTAATGACTAAAAAATTGGCATAGGAAAAAAAAAAAAAAAAAAAAAACTACACTCACCTTTACCTTTTTAAATTTTCAGCTGAGTTTGAATCAATATAGTTGAATTGAATTTCTGACCCATTAATAAGTCTCTGCAACTGACCTCTCTTGTTGAACGCGAGGGTTTCCTCTCATGTCAAAACATGTGAAGTGGGGACAGTCTTGTAGCCTGTTTGCTAGGAGCTGTCCACTCAGGCATGCTGCAGTCGTTTTCCCAATGCTTTCAGCCGGATAGGTCTCTCTGGGGCTGGTGAGGTAGAGTAAGAAGTTGAATGTTGGTCTGTACATGCTACATGCAAATGAGGGGCCACTGTCAACAGGGATTGCTCCAGTAATCTGACAATAAGTGCAAGACTATGACTGCTGCAGTAGATATGAAATGAGCCTGGGAGCACAACGAGCCACTGTAAGAGGGAACTCTCCTCAATGGCATTCCTGTTGAATGGCCCTGTAAATAGGGATTTTTGCCTTTAGGTCAAAATTAGGTCCTTAAATAATAGTACATGTTTCTCCATTAAAAAAGTCTTTCCGCTGGGTGCGGTGGCTCAAGCCTGTAATCCCAGCACTTTGGGAGGCCGAGACGGGTGGATCACGAGGTCAGGAGATCGAGACCATCCTGGCTAACACGGTGAAACCCAGTCTCTACTAAAAAAATACAAAAAACTAGCCAGGCGAGGTGGCGGGCGCCTGTAGTCCCAGCTACTTGGGAGGCTGAGGCAGGAGAATGGCGTAAACCTGGGAGGCGGAGCTTGCAGTGAGCTGAGATCCAGCCACTGCACTCCAGCCTGGGTGACAGAGCGAGACTCCGTCTCAAAAAAAAAAAAAAAAAAAAAAAAAAAAAAAGTGTTTCACAGTTATTACAGATACTGCCTGCCTGCTTCATCAACTCAGGGAGCTCAGGAGCGTCGCCACTGTGCTTCCCCACCACGTGGGTTGTAAGGGGAAATAGCCATTGCTGCCGCGAGGTACTCATAGGCTTGGAGGTTCTCTCCTTTTGGTTTGCACTTCCAAATGAGGCATCCATTATCTTTCAATGGACCACAACTGTGCTGGGGACTCTGGTGACCAGTCCACACTCATAACCGAGGGTCTTGGGTGGGGTCACCCGCCTGCCTTGTAATATGCCCTCTCTAACTTGAAATCCCTGGGAACAGTCTCTCTCTACCAAGAAAGCCTTAGGCTGTACAGCACACAAGCAGCTTTCACTAAGCCCATCAAAACGAAATGTTCAGTTGTATTCTTCTCCAGGGCAAGGGGATGCCAACTCACCTAAGACGGCTCCTGCTGTTGTTTCACAAACTTCAGGGTAGTTGTTTCACATATGCAGAGCAAGCCTTCTTTTAGCGCTCTCTTTTTACCTTTTCTTACCTTTTGTTTTAAATGAACACCTTTTCTTCTTTAGTGTCTAATCTAACAACATTCTTAGAAACAGGTATCTATTCACCGGGAATGGTGACACATGCCTGTAGTCCCAGCTACTCGGGAGGCTGAGGCTGGAGAATCTCTTGAACCCAGGAAGTGGAGGTTGCAGTGAGCTTAGATCGTGTCACTGCACTCCAGACTGGGCAAAAGAGTGAGACTCCATCTCAAAAAAAAAAAAAAAAGGAAACGTGAAACAGTGCGTATCTTTTGACATTTCCTTTAGGTTTCTTTTGAGTTTTTTTTTGTTGTTGTTATTCTCTACCCAAAAGAATTGCTGACTTACTATGTGATAAGGTCATCCATTCTCTCTATCTGTTCTGTTCCATGATAAAAATCAACCACCCCTTGTGGTTGAACCCACAGGTTGAGTATTTGAGATCCACAATCTTAATCAGAAGTTATGCAATTAGTGATCATAATTAACATAAAGCCGCTAAGCAGAGAATGATCCTCTCTGCTGGAGGGATTGTGTACAGGCCTCCTGAACCCAAGAGGGAGTTCCTCCAACAACACAGACTCTCCTTCATATTATAAAGAGGAACAGAATGTGGGCAGCTAACCTCCTGTTGCCGGCCCTCACCCCGCCCCACCCTGCAGCTTAAGAATCCTAGAACAAAAAGTCTGAAGCACACATGCCCTGCAGCTTTTACAATTCACACTCCTAGAAGAGACACAGAATAAGGAGATAAATAGTTGAATTTCTGCTTAAAATCTCGCACGCTAGTGACTCCCAGCCTTGTTTTCCAATGGGGGTAGAAGAGTACAGCCTTCAAGGCACTTAAAGGCCAACCTAGTGTTTTGAAGCCTGCAGACGCACATGCTGAACAGAGGTGAAACCTCTAAGAGACAATTCCCGGTGAACTGCTTACCCAGAGAGTAGGAATGCCGCTCAGCTGAGAGCACAGAAGCCCAGCTGCTACTGCTCGCGTGAGTCAGGGGGTTTGGTTTCTCCTTGTAGGACTCTGCCTCTCAGATGTCACTACTGTCACTTGCCGGGCAGTCTCCCAGCTGAGGCAGTGCGTGTTGTACATTTGGAAATGTTATTTGCATCCCTCCTCCCTAAAAAACCTCCCTGAGTAGGAAAGAGGATATAGAAGGGGATACGTTTCCTCCAGGACATGACAAGCATAGAACCACAATTACCCCTAAGAGGAAATATTTCATCCAAATATGACAATCAGAGGCTGAAGACGTTGTGCAAGGGTCACAGACGAGTTGGGGTCTTGGCAAGGCTAATGTGAGATGGTCTTTTCTTTGCGTTTTCTGTCTATGCTCCCTCCTCTAGGCAAATTAGAGTCTTTCTGTGGTCTTCAGATGGCAACACAACATGGATCTGGAATGTGCTGTGTCCTGGGCTTTGAGAACATATATCCGACCCTCTTTATTCACAGATTCCATCTGCAAATTTGTAAAATGTATTTACAATTCTAAAATCAATCGAGAGAAACTTTTCTGGTCATGTATGGACATGCACAGAGTGGCAGAAAAAAAAATTTACTTGATCAACATGCAACTCCCCAGCTGAGGTGGAATAAGGCTGGAATTGAGCTATTATTATATTGTCATTTGGGTTTATTGTTCAACTTCTGCTGGTCTATTTGGATATTGTAATTGAGCATAACAAGATGAGAATATTAGGCCAGGAATTTTTGCCCCAGTTGCAGAAATGTATTTAACATCCCGTGACGACCCATTGCAGAGTTATTTGGGAGCCAAAGCAGAACTCTCCCTTCCAAACAGAGGAGTAGTGGGTGCTTTTTTAAGGAACAGCCTCAAAATGTGGGAGCAGGGCTTTGCCAACCAGCTACTGCTCTCTTCTCTCAAAGGAGACAGTCAAGTTCAATCTGCACACAATTTAATTCACAAAGACTCCAGCTTGCAGGGTAGGTGGGGCAGCTTCAAAACTTCTGGCCTCCTGCTTTCTCTTCTTCAAGTGGGCACCTAGTTTAGTGCTTTGTGATACCTGAGAAATAGGACCTGATGCTGGAGAAGTGGGCAGATGGTGTGAGGCGCATCTCAGACTCTGTGCCTGCAGTGAGTTGAGAAGGAGGCTTCATCTGCAGGGGGCACCTGAGGCAGGCAGGCACCTGGTTGGAAAGTGCTGTGAAGGGGTGCGGTGCTGTACGAACTTCAGCCTGATGCTCACATGCACACCCAAGAAGTTGCTTCCAACCAGCTTATTGTGCCTGAAAGCAGAGGTAATTTCTAGATTCTCCCTGTTAGAGAAGAGGGGCCTCTTCACAGCCAAGGGTCTCACCATTCCAGTTCCTCTTCCATAAATTGACAAACTCCTGCCTCTTAGAAGTGGCTGAGCTGGGGCAAATAGACTGATTCCATGGTCAAGCTCTTCTCAGACGTGCATTAACACGTGGCAGGATGAGAAGTGACTTTTATTTCTTCTTTGCATTTTTCATTTGTGTATATGATAGATTAGTGATTATAGATACTATTTTATATTAAAATACATACGTGTTATAAATTATATTACATATTTTAACATGATTTTTATTCATTAAAATAATGCATTATACATACCATTTTGTATTCAGGAAAAACACATTTAATTTAAAAATAAAGAGTACAGCATCTGCGATTCTGCAAAAGGTAGAGTTGGCATGAAGCAGGGGTTGCAATCCTAGTCTCTGATAAAACAGCCTTTAAACCATCAAAGATCAAGAGACAAAGAAGGCCATTACATAATGGTAAAGGGATCGATTCAACAGGAAGAGCTAACCCTTCCTGTTTATTAAAAGTATCCATATCAGAGAAATCAGCAGAAGAGAGAGATCAGAAAAATCAGTCACTTGGATTTGGCCAAGTTGAGATTGTTGGTGGTCATAGAATGAAAGACTTCGGTTGCTTTCCATCTTCTTTTCAGACAAGCTGCCTCCATGTTCTCATTTTTCCTGATGTACCTGTTAACTCCATAGAAACTTTCTCATGGCAGGCAATAATCACCTCCCTGCATTAGATCCTTAGGCCTCTTCTCATCTAGCCTTTCATCAGCATTTGACACTGTTGACACTCTTTTTAACTTCTTTCTTGGCCTCTGAGCTGCAAAATCTTATTTTCCTATTAACTGCCTGGCTGCTCTTTCAAGCACCTTTGGCCTCTCCGTGGCAGTTCTGTGTTAAAGCTGTCCAAAGCTTTCAGGTGCATCCTTCTTCTCACCTTAGATTCTCTCTCCGACACCATCTGCATCTGGGGTTAATATCACCATTTAAATACTAATAACTCCTATATTTATATCTCCAGTTCTAATTTCTCTTTGAGTCCATTCGGCTGCCTACTTACCTCTTTGCTTGGATGCTTCAAAGTGTCTCTCAGTTCAACATTCCTAAAGGCAAATTGACGTTATCCTTTCCACAAAGCACAGTGAGCAAATTGGTTCACTTCCTCTGTCTTGTAGTTTAGTAAGTGGCACTGGCATCCATTCTGTTGCACAAGCCAAGAACCCAGTAGTCATCCTCACCATCTCTTCTTTTCTCTCATGCCAATTTTATCAGGAAGTCTCACTAATTTTATCTCTTACCTATCTTTTCTCTACCTCTACTACTACCACCTTCCTTCAAGCTATCCTTATCTGTCACCATGGCTACTACAATAACCTTATTACTGATTTTGCTATTTCAAACATTGTTCTCAAGTTCTTTGATACATTTCTCATCGATCTGTGAAGTTTATGTTCTATTCCCATGAATCTGCATGCACTTGGGACTGCACTGATCAAAAGAGTATCATTAAAGTAGCATCATGTGACTTTGGAGCTTGGTCATAAAAAACAATGCAGCTTTATCTTGCATTGTTTTTATGACCATTCATGTTAGGAGGTGGAACATTCATGTTAGGAGCCCTGAGATCACCATGCCATCAGAAAACCAAGTCATATGGAGAGATCAAGTGTAGGCATTCTGGTTGGCACTTCTAGTCTTTGTGTTATCTTAGCCAAGACCCAGACAAGTGAGTAAGCTAGCTTTTTGATGATTCCAGTCCCTGGCCTTCAAATCACTCCCCAGTTTTTGATTCTTCCCATCTCAAAGCTCCAGACATTATAGAGCAGCTATGCACTTTCTCCTTCTACCTTCCACCCTCATGGCCTGTCCAAATTCCAGAAGCATAGAGTCACTTTGCATAATAACAAAGTTGCTCTAGGCTGATGTATTTTGAAGTAATTAGTTATGCAGCAACAGTAACTGAAACACTGATTTATCTTATTTATCTTTGTACATTTCTATTCCTCTCAATAACCTTCCTACTTAACACTCTTCAATTATGTCCCGACTGCTCTTAGGCTAAATATCAAAATTCTGAATCTAGCCTAGAGGACTCCATAAGGCTTCTCCATCCTCATCTTGCAGCACATACTGTTTTCCAGCCACACTGGCCTGCTTTGAGTTTTCTGAATTTGCCTTACTCCTTCAGTGATTTGCACCGTTCAATGCTCTTTGCTCATCTCTTCTGCTATTAATGGAAATTCATCTTCAGCTCATGGATTAATTTGGCTTCTTTGGGGAGACTTCCCTTCACCACACAGTCTAGGTCAACACAATCTAAAATGAATTGAAATGAGAAGCATGAATATACTTACATGGTATAATACTATGTGAAAGAACATATGATTTACGAACGCACATTGTAAGCCCTAGCAACCAGTAAGAACAATACAAATAAAGCAATGGAGTTGAGATAATAAGCTCAACAGAGGAGAGAAACAATGTAAAAATAATCTAAAAGAAGTCAGGAACTGATGAATAAAAAAGCAAAAACAGAAGACAAATGGGAAACAACAGCAAGATGGTAGACAAAAGCCAGCAATATCAATATTTACGTTACAAGTAAATGGACTAAATAGCCCAATTAAAGGCAGAAAGTTCCAGACTGGATAATAAAAGCAAGTTCCAACTGTATAACGTTTATGAGACATGCATTCAATAAAAAGACATAATTAAAATAGAAAGATGGTAAAAATATACAAAGTGTACCACATAAACTTTATTTGTTAGAAAGCTGGAGCGGCTAATATTCTAATATTAGTAGCAGACAGTGTGGATTTTAGGACAAGAAGCACTGTCCTGTCAGAGAAAAAGAAAGACATTTTATAATGTTAAATCGGGACAATTTGTTAAAACAGGAACAATTCTATAGAGTACATGTACTTAATAACAGCTTCAAAACACAGTAAGTAAAAACTGCAAGACATGAAGTGAGAAACAGACAAATTGCAATTATAATTAGATATCATTTAAATTTTCTTTCAGTAATAATACACAAAAACTCTGCCTAATATAGAAAACTTAATAGACATGGATAATTGACTCAAACTAATTGACATTTACCGAACACTTTACCCAATAACCATATAATACATATTCAAGTACATATAGGTCTTCTCCCTTCCCCCACCTCTCTCTCATCACCCACTTTAGGGGAAGCCATGCCATGAGCATCTATACTGAAGCCCAACATGGGCATCAAGCAAATGAGCATGGGAGTGTATCCTCCAGTTCCAACCAAGTCCTTTGAGACTGTGGCTCTGGTCACCAGCTTGACTAACAGCTTATGAGACAACCAGATCCAGAACCACCCACCTTGGCTACTCTCAGATTCCTGACCCTCAGGAGCCGTGTGAGATAATGAAGCAAATGCTCATTGTTTCAAATATCTAAGTTTTGGAAGATACTTTGCCATTCAGCAAAATATAACTAATATAGGTAGTCACAGGCGAGCTTTTGGGAATAATGGAAATGCTGTATATTTTAACAGAGGCATTGGTTATACAGGTTTATGTCTTTGTCAAAAAATCATAGATCTGTGAATTTCACTTCAGATCTATGAATTTCACCGTATGTAAATTGTAACTCAATACCATAAACTCTGTATATTAAAATATTTAGATTTGGACAATTTCATCCAGTGGAAAAGTTCATGAAAAAGTGAGCACTGGGTTTTTAGAGATGAATTTGTGGAAAGTTTGGCGTATTTCAGAAATTTCCCAGGATTATGCATGAGTGCATAGTCAAAAAATATAGTTGCAGGATTTGTATGTAAGTATCCAACAGGCAACACCTGGGGTGATCCTGTTAATGTAGAGGAAGACATGATCTCAAATGGACCAGGGAAGTAAGACCTTAGCATGTACCAGCCACCTGAGTGGCAGGTACTATTGATTCTCATGTTCTACCCCATGTTTGGTCACTTGTGAGCAGACTCTTCAGTTCAATTCTCTGGCTAGTTAATTTGATCTGGGAGTCACACCAGAAAACGTTTCTGAAAATAGGTAACTATTGTGAAAGTATAATCCTCAAATTGTTAAAATCATGATTCTCATGAAGTTAATAGTGTCTGTCGAAGTTTAATTAATGAAGGTAGCAACAGGATGTCAGGACTGAGTCCATAAGGATCTGAGAAACTGGTATTTACATAAGATGTTAAGATAATATTGATAACTTGGATACAAAACTGCTTAATGTCCTACAGTGTAATAAAACAATTTCTGTTGTGTTTTGTACGAGATAGAAGCAAAAATACCTCCCATTTGTCAGTTTTCTACAAGATAATCTTTAACTTTACAGGTGGTAAAATAGCTATGCCAGAATTGTTAGTTAAAACCCCATTTTTTTTTTTTTAAGAGAAAACAATGATCCTTATACTTGCTTACTAGAAATATGTTCTAGTTCTTTTTGCCTTATTTTAAATATTTTTTCAAGCATCAGTACATTTTATGCTTATTCAACTTGCGGAATAGCCTTATTCAGGTTGGGAATCCTCAGCTCATCTTTGTCTTTGGCATTCCAGAGAATGAATGTGTTTGGGAAGTTGTGTCAACTGAGCAGGGTATACAGGAAGGGAGAGGAGACCACTGAAATGGTCCAGGTTATAGTTAGATAGTTCCTGCCACTGGTTAGATCAGGAGAGTTAGACATTGATAGTTAGATAGTTCCTCATGCTGGCAGTGGGAAACAAGAGAAGAGGACATAGGAGGGAGATGCTCGTGTTATTGGGAACAATATTTGGCTCCTGGTAGAATGTTAGGGGCAAAGGAGAAGATTCTAATGTGTTGAGTTAGGGAGCCACTATGCCATTGATAAAACCAGAAACCTGCTACAGTGCTCCAGGTGGGAGCCATTAGCATCAAAGGCGATTCTAAAATCTGTCCTGAAACCTATTCTATCCCTTGTTCTGCATGCAGAACAGCTCTTGAGGGCCTGTTGATAGGCCCAGGGAAACCTTGGCCCAGGGCCAAGGAAGGACTGGTGTTCCCTTTTGGTTTAGCTCTGCTCACGGAGAACTGCCCAGAGGGTCCAGGATTCCAAGTCACTCTGCAAGCTGACACATGTGAGACATAGGAAGCTGTTGGGACTACAGAGTCCAGGGACTCCAAACCCTGTTTAACTACCACACTTGAGGGGAAGAAGACCCTGCTTCCCAACTAGTCAGCTGGGTAGAAGGCTGAGGATTTTTGAAAAGAGGTAGTTGGTTTAGCCTCGCTTTCTTTAGAACAATATTGTGGTTTGAAAATGTGTGCAACCTCCTAGCGTCATGATTTCCTTTTGTCCCTGACAGAACTGTCTTCACACTGGAAATAAAAGTATGGGACAGGCTTGAAGCAGAGTTGTGAAGTAGAAGTTTGCTAGGAATCAATTTTTTACTGAAAGCCCCAGGCAACTCTGATTAATTTGGTCTGAATTTGGTCTGGGAGTCACAAGTAGAGAAATACTGTTCTAGGAGCTCATTCAGCTAACACCTCTCTCACCTAGAGGTTGTGCGGAGAAAGAAATGTGTATTGCATTATGATTCATAGTGTACCGTGAATGACTAACAGGAAAAGATTCCTTTCAGCCTCTCATGTCTAGTTAAGTTTCAGCAGGGACAAACCTTTAGCTCAAAGGAATGCATTTTAGTGGTAGTGGTGGTGGTGGTAGTGTCTTCCCAGGTCCTCTCAAATCACATCACATGGTGGAGGGACAAAAAGAGGCAGGTAAAGAACAGCATTTGTTCTACAATTAATGAATGACTAAATGTCCTCTTGAACATAGTTTATATTGGTAAAAGCCTCTCTGCTATATGCGTTAGTAAAAACAACAACATCGTTTGCTGATTTAGAACTCTTCTTCTTTTTTTTTTTTGAGACAGAGTCTCACTCTGTCTCCCAGGCTGGAGTGCAGTGGCGCGATCTTGGCTCACTGCAAGCTCTGCCTCCCAGGTTCACACCATTCTGCCACCTCAGCCTTCCGAGTAGCTGGGACTACAGGCACCCGCCACCACGCCCAGCTAATTTTTTGTATTTTTAGTAGAGACGGGGTTTCACTGTGTGAGCCAGGATGGTCTCGATCTCCTGAACTTGTGATCCGCCCTTAAAGAGCTTCCAGATGTTTAAAAAGCCATGCCTTATGACTGTATGAGTATAATTTTATAAAGTGCTTTCCCTACAGTATCTTACTAAATCCTTTCAGCAATCCTAGAAGTACCATCGTTATCTTTATTTTGCATATTCAAGTTCTGAAAGCCTGGTTTTCTCCAGTAAGTAGTAGAGCTAGGACCAAAATCCAAGTTTTGGTTGAGTTTTCAGCCCTGAACCTTTTCATAGCTGCCTCTGACTTCATAGCTCACTGCATAAAGCCTTCTCCAGATCCACCCTCTGTCAGCATGGTCTAGTCTAGCCTGTCAGGTATTTTGCCCTCCACAGGAGATCCTATTCTCAATGTTTGTAAATATTTAGCTAACTCTGTAGCAGACATCTGGTTTCATAATGAGAAAGAGCATTTTTGTTTTCATTAGGGAAAAAGATCATGACTGGGAGCAATAACAGCAGTTTTCATCATGGAGGAAAAGAGAGTGAGACTTGAACTTGAAAAAGTGAAGTGAAGCAGTGCATTTGGCAGGTGGAGGGTGGGGAGGAGGGAGAATAAAGACAAGTCAGGAGGAGAGAGAGGAAAATGATGCACAGAGAAAGAGGGAAGAGGCAAAGAGAAAGGAAGGGAGCCTGGACAGCGGAGGAGTCTCCTTCAGGAACCAGAGTTGAAGTGAAGTAGTGTAATCCCCAGATGGCAGATACAACATTTCTCAGCACAATGACTCTGAACAACTTAATTCATTCTCAGGGGAAGTGGTTACATGGGAAGTGTAATGTGTGCTGCACATTTGCAATTGTGATACCATCAGAAAGAGGTACTTGCTGTGGAAAGAACTTTTCAACCCCTCTACGTAATGACCCTTGGAGAATGCATTGTCAAAGCAGAGTCCTGCAGCCTGAAAGTAAACAGCATCTACTTAGAAATACAGTGGCATGCAAACTTTCCCCAGATCAACAGTGAAGCCAGTAGCCATTACCTTAATAAAACAAAGGGGCATTGCTGAGCTGTCAGGACGCAACAGAACACAACAGAACAGCCCCGGGTGAATATCAGTAAATTAGGTTTATCTGTGTTATTCTTAGTGATGGGCAGTTGCGGCAGATAACCAAACCTTGTACATGTCCTTTATAGCTCTGTCTGATGAGTCTGGGAGACGGTGTCTCGCTCTGTCACCCAGGCTGGAGTGCAATGGTGCTATCTCAACTCACTGCAACCTCTGCCTCCCTGGTTCAAGTGATTCTCCTGCTTCAGCCTCCTGAGTAGCTGGGATTATAGGCACGTGCTGCCACACCAAGCTAATTTTTGTATTTTTAGTAGAGAAAGGGTTTCACCATGTTGGTCAGGCTGGTCTTGAACTCCTGAACTCTTGATCCGCCCACCTTAGCCTCCTGAAGTGCTGGGATTACAGGTGTGAGCCACCACGCCCAGCCTTTTTTTTTTTTTTTTTTTTTTAAGTGATTTTGGGGCTAGTTTTATGGGCAGAAAAGACTCTTCATCAATTTATTTTGATTTTAAAATTACTATTCAATTTTTCAAAGTTAGAAATGTAAAAAATCTAGTTTATTATAAATTGAAGACCACCTTAAAATCATATTATACCATTTATATGTCTAGCACATTTTAACAAACTTCAACACTAGGTTATTACACTTACAAATTTAGCTAACTAAATATTTTCAGATATTTTAAACTGCATTTATATATTTACTGTATTTGATTTTTCTTCTTAAGAACTTTGACTAAAACTTTCCCAAGTAATGAATTAATTCTTACAAATTTAAGTTCTCTTAGAAATTTTGATGCTACATACAAGCTTAAATATTGGTTATAAACTTAGTAAGGATTTCACTTAAAATCGCAAATCTAAACAATTTCCAATTATACCTATTTAAAAAAGAGTTGCAGGACTATTATTCTAATGGGTCAGTATTTTAGGCATTACAAATACATAATTGCAAATATATAGATTCCTTAAATTATACCATGGTCTTGATTCTTATTACATGAATGTGTGCATATCTTTCTACCCAGGTCTAAATACTACTGAATTCAATATGAGTCTTGCATTCTAAACACTTCAAAATTCTTAATGGGTATTAAAAAGTGACCCAGTTGCTTATGGGTAAACCTTATATTTGTCTTGATATTTGGTCACAAATTAAAGGTCATTCTACTGACAAACTACTTGTATACAATCTACAAAACAAATAGCATGCAATTCTCATTACAGCACACGTATTCAGACTTCAACAAAGCTGTTTGAAGTCTACGTCATGTCCTGAGTCAGAGAAGCCCCCAGTTGCCACATACAGATACTTAGTACTGTTATACAGAGAGTCACATATCTACTGTATTCCACCTGGATCTTAGCACTCAGACAAACAAATTAAGAAAGTAGCCTCCTTTACAGAGTGGTCTGGGGGTATTACAAGCTGCAAAGTCATTCAGGGTTTTATGGTTAAGAAGTGAGATGATCTGTAACGACCCCTCACAGAGATTCTGTTAAATAACAAGTGCCCAAAAGCTACTTGGAAAAGGAGTAGACTGAAGAGAAAATGATAGAATCAAAAATAGTTTCACCGTGTTAGCCAGGATAGTCTCGATCTGCTGATCTCGTGATCTGCCCGCCTCGCATAAAATGAGCCGGGCGTGGTGGCGGACACCTGTAGTCCCAGCTACTCGAGAGGCTGAGGCAGGAGAATGGCGTGAACCTGGGAGGTAGAGCTTGCAGTGAGCCGAGGTGGTGCCACTGCACTCCAGCCTGGGTGACAGAGCGAGGCTCCGTCTCAAAACAAAACAAAACAAAACAAAACAAACAAACAAAAAAATAGTTGTAATTTCCTGTTAGAATCATCTCCTTTGCTTTACTCTTGCACGTGTAACTATGGAGGAGATTGTAAATATTCCCTTAGCTAACTGTACTTAATATTGTTACTCTTGATCGACATACCTTAGTAACTGTGTATACATGACGCCTCATGCATTAGTCAGAGTTGAGAACAAAAATAGAGTAGCTCAAACAAAACATAGGTTTATCTCTCCCTCATATAACAACACATGGGTAGCCAGGTGCTCTAGGGATGGTAGATGGATCTGCTTCATGAAGTCACTCAGAATCCCCAATTCCTCTTATCTTGCTGCTTTGCCCTGTGTGGTCCTCATCTGGCTCACCATTGATGCCACCTTGCAGTTCACCTGGAAGAGAATCTGTTTCTGCCAAAACTGTGCTATTGATACTAGATGCTTTTAATGGAGAGGTTAGCCAAGAACTTTGACATGTCTCTTATAGGTAATATAATACTTCTCTCTATCGAAATATTTAGTTTAAAATTTTATTCTGCTACAGTTTTAGCAGTAGGATAAAAGCTTAGTTTGCAGAGGCAGAAATTATCCTGTATTTAGGCGAAGTGAGCTATCTGTGTGCTATGATTAGACAGGATACCAAGAAGTGATTTCCTTCCTTAAAATAACTTCTCTATATAAATTTCCACCATCAACTACCCATTCTTCAGCTCTCTCAATTTTTCTTATTCCTCTCATGGAGGGATTGCGTGTATTTAATTACTAACTTTACTATTTTATATAATCTATGCTCCAAAATGGTTAGTCTACAATTAGTAGAGGGATAAGTCATTAGGGTTGGAAAGAAAACCAACAGTTATTAAGGATCTACTATTGCTGGACTTCATACTAACTCTTCTTACTTATTATGTTATTTATACCACCTAACGGTTTGATAATATCACCTAATATGACCACCCCCATCCCCGCTTTTTTTTTTTTTTTTTTAACAGATAAGGCATCTATGACTTATATAGAGTTTAGGGGATTTTCCTCAAGATAAGACAGTTAGAAATCTCTTGGGTGGGACAGTAGTTCTAGGGGAAAAGGAAAGATCAGAAAGACAGGTCAACTACTTTAAGTAAAGACCTCTGGCTGAGCAGGTCATTGTATATTCCCGGAATTTGTCACCAGCTAGTTGTGTGCTTTTGGACATACCCCTTCACATCACCTCAATGTCACCTTTGGTAAAGTTAAAGAATTGGTTGTAGGATATTCTTTGAATTCTCTTTTATTCAGGCTTTCTACAGCCCAAGTCTCTCAATTGTCGACTTTTACTTAGAATTTTGGGCAAACACTAGCTGATACAATCCATTTACCGAGAAGTTTATCTGATGACATTTTCATCAAGTTTCTAAAGATGCTATGTTGTCTTTTTGGCAGGTTTTTGGAAAGTGTTCAAGATCTCCTGTTTTTTTTTCACAGTTGGCCCTTGAACCACAAGTGTAAAACAGAGCCGTGCTGAGAGGCTCAGGCCCTCTGGCTGATGTCACTAGGCTGAGGGGCATTGGGGAAGAGAACAAGTTTCTACCAGATTCAAGCAACTGCAGGTCCTGGAACAGGGAGTAACTCCTTTCCTCAGAAGCTAAACGTTAAAAGTCTTTTCTCATCCTTACCAATTTGGCACATAAGAAATATAGTCATTTCCTTAAATACATTTTTATTAGGAGGGTAACTGAACATTGTGTTTATTGGCCATTTGCATTTTTGGTAGCTTATAGATTTTTAAAAACCTCTTTAGCTGGGTGCGGCGGCTCACTCCTGTAATCCCAGCACTTTGGGAGGCCGAAACAGGTGGATCACCTGAGGTCAGGAGTTCGAGACCACATGACCAACATGGTGAAACCCCATCTCTACTAAAAATACAAAAATTAGCTGAGTGTGGTGGTGGGTGCCTGTAATCCCAGTTACTCTGGAGGCTGAGGCAGGAGAATAGCTTGAACCTGGGAGGCGAAGGTTGCAGTGAGCCAAGACTGCCCCACTGCACTCCAGCCTGGGCAACAAGAGGGAAACTCCATCTCAAACAAACAAACAAACAAAAAAACCACACAAACAAAAACATGTTTGTATTAACTAGTAAAGTCTCCTGACATATTAAGAATATTAAAGACTGGCATATAATGAGGTTTTTGTTTGTTTGTTTGTTTCCATATGCCTTTTAATCTGTTTAAGGCTATAGTCATTTACTTAGACTGTAGAATAGATAAAGAATAGTTACATCTTTTGTTCCAGAAATTTTCAGATTTTGGGGGAATATTACTATTCCTAAGGTTTTATTGACATATAAATTTTAAAAATATTGTGTAATGAGAACTCTATATTTTGTTGGGCATTTTATCATGGTTACTAGGTTAAGTGTCTGTTTCTATGAACATAGGACTTAACATATGACTTGGAATACAGAACATGCGTAGTAAGTGTTTCTCAAGTAAATAAGTAAAAGTGTATGAGAAAGAAATGTGCTCTTTACATGTTGTCATAGGAGTCACCTTAGCACTAAATGGATAATTAACATCCAGGTTCATCCTTGGGCTTGGCAGCAAATGGGCTTGAACAACCTGGAATATGGATGGTTGATAATAGGCAATTAGGTTTAAATTATACCAGGAAACTGAAGACCATTCAGAAAATGGTTACAGATAATTAGAGAAGGTTGCATTACAGAGGAAAAATTTCCTACAGTGAGAGGCAATTGGCCTCACATGCCTTTACTGAGGCATACATTATCTCATAATTTCCTTTTATTGCACCTTCAATATTTTGAAGGGTATTCATTGTCTGAATTAGGCTAAGATGTCATTTTTTTTTTCCTGGAGTTAGAAGAAAGATTGAATAACCCCTTATGTTTATCTGGAACATGTCTTTCTGTGCCCTTAAAAATCTCAGAGTCCTTCAGAACCTTTCCCATGACCCCTCATTGAGAATATCTTAAAAATATGTGTGTGTGTGTGTGTGTGTGTGTGTGTGTGTACATAGGAAAGAGGGAGCACTCTGATGAACGCAGAAATATCTGAAGATTATCTTTTGGTTTAGGGCATTTAGTCTTGCATCACCTTTTAAGTCTTATGCTATCCTTGACTTTTGAACAGAACAAACTTCTAGATTTTTATATGTTCAAAGTTCTGCCTTTGCAGTATTTGAGGTCTGTTTTCCCAGACTAGGGACTGGAGTGTTTAATCATCACTGTCATGTAGACCTAACATAGAAATACAAATGCAATAAGACAAATGTTGAGAAATTAAAGTCAGAAACATATTTGTTGTGATACATGTTCAAAAATAATATATTTCATTACAGGAAATAGCAAATCCAGAGAAATAAAAAGAAGGAAAAAAAATCATCTGCAATTCTACGCATGCAGATGACCATTGCTGAGATTTTGGAGTCCTTGTTCCCTAGACATGTTTTCCTATGTCTGTGTGCACACGTGTATGGGATGTTGCATATGTGTATGTGTGCGTGTGTTTACACATGTATTTGCAGGTGTGTGTTGATTATTTAGTATACATTGAGTCATGACGTATATTACATTTAAAATTTCCTTTCTTTATGGCTTTATTGAGGTATAATTGACATATGAAAAATTGCATACGCTTAAATTGTACAATCTAAGTTTTGTCATATGTATACACACCAGTGAAACCCTTACCACAGTCAAGATAATGAACATACCCATCCTGTGTAAAGTTTCTACACCACTTTCGAAGTTCGTCCTTCAACTTCTCCCACCTAATCCACAGGCATCCACTGACCTGATTTCTGTTACTATAAGTTAGTTTGCATTTTCTAGAAATTGATACAAATGGAATAATACAGCATGTGCTTGTTTCTCTCTGGCTTCTTTCACGCTGCATAATTATTTTGAAATTCATCCATACAATTGCATTTCTCAGTACATCCATACTATTGCATTTATCAATATGTCATTCTTGTTGATTGTTTATCATATTCCCTTATTATCTTCTTAACATCTATAGAAACTTAGTGGTGTCAGCTCTGTTTTTCTTGATATTAGTAATTTGTGTCTTTTTTCTTTTTTCCTCAGTCAGGGTGGCTAGAGAGTTATCAAGATTATTAATCTTCTCAACAAAGCAGCTTTTGCCATCATTGATTTTTCTTTATTGTTTTTCTGTTCTATTTCACTGTTTAATTCATTGATTTGTATTAATTCATTTTCTTCTGTTTTCTGTGCTTTCTTTGCTCTTCTGTTTCTAGTTTTTTAAGGTGGTAACTGATGATACTGATGTATGACTTTTATTATTTTCTAATGTACGCCTTTAGTGTTGTAAATTTCCCTCTTTAGTGGCATATCCCAAATTTTGATATGTAGTGGTTTTGTTTCCATTGAGTTCACAATACTTTCTAATTCCCCTTTTGATTTTTTGTTTGAGCCGTGGGTTATTTAAAAAGTGTATTATTTGGTTTTTGCACATTTACAAAGTTTCTAGATATTTCTTTTATTGATTTTGTGTTCTAATTCCGTTGCTGTCAACGCACTTTGTATGCCTTGATCCATTGAACTTATTGAGACTTGGTTTTGGGACTGGAATATGCTCTCTCATGGTAAATGATCCTTGTATACTTAAGAAGAGTGCTTGTTCCAGTGCTGTGGGGTGGAGAGTTCTGTAAATGTCAATTAGGTCTAATTGCTTAACAATGGTTTTCAAATTTTCTATATCTTTACAGATTTTTCTGTTTCTTCCATCAGTTTCTGAAAGAAGAATATTGATATCTCTGACTATAACTCAGGATTTCTCCATTTCTCCTTTCATTTTTATCAGTTTTTTCCTCATGTGTTTTGAAGCTCAATTATTAGAAGCATAAACAGCTAGTCTTGTTATATTCTTTAGATAAATTGACCCCTTTATCATTATGGAATAACTCCCTTTATTCCTGGTTATCTATAATGTATGGAATAACTCTCTTTATTCCTGGTTATGTATAATTTTACAGCAATATATAATATGCATTTTTTGTCTAATCTTATGATAGCCACTCCAGCTATGTTTTGATTGGCATTAATATGGAAAATCTTGTTTCTTTCTTTTGCTTTGAGTCTTTTTGTGTCTTTGTATTTAAAGTTGGATTCTTGTTGGCAGAGCGTTGTTGGGTTTTCCTTTTTTAATCCAAACTGAGAATCTCTACCTTTTAGTTGGGGTGTTCAGAGATCATTTATGTTAATGTGATTATTGATATATTTGGGCTTAAAGTTCTTCTCTTGCTATCTGTTTTCTATTTGTCCCATGTGTTCTTTGTTCCTCATTTATCGTTTTTGTGTCTTATTTTGGATTTTTTTTTTTTTATAATTCCAAATTTTCTCCTTTGTAAGATCATTCTCTATAGCTCTTTGTTGTGCTGTTGTCGTGGTTTCTCTAGGGTGATTCAGAGTTAGTATACATCTTTAAATAGCACAGTTCACCTTCAGGTGATATTGTACCAATTCACTGATAATTTAAGAGCTTTACGACAGTCAACTTCCATTTCTCTTCTCTGGCCTTTGTGCTATTGCTGTCATACATGTTGCTTCTACACATATTATAAAACCCACGTTACATTGTCATTACTTTGGCTTCAAACAATCAATTATCTTTTAAATAATTTAAACAGTAAGAAATAAAAATCTTTGTATTTACCCCATAGCTACCATTTCTGGTGCTCTGCATCCCTTCCTGTGGATCAGATCTGTGTCTGGTATCAGTTCTTTCTACTTGGAGGACGTTCCTTTAACATGCCTTGTAGTACTTGTCTGTTACTGACAAATTACTTCAGCTGTTGTACATCTGAAAAAGTCTTTATTTCGTCTTTACTTTTGAGCGATATTTTTATTGAGTAAAAGGTTCTAAGGTGACTTTTTCTTTCAGTTATTTAAAGATTTCATTCTGCTGTCCTCTTGCTTGCATTGTTTCTGATGAGAAATCTGATGTCACCCTCTCCCTAGTTCTTCTATAGTAACATGTTTTTTTCTTTTCTCACTTTCAAGAGTTTTTCTTTATCACTATTTTTAGTGTTTGAGTTTCTGGGACTTCAGAGTTTTATGCTTTTCATCAAACTTGCAATATTTTGGTCATTATTTCTTCATATAACTTTTTTTCTGTCCTTCTGTTCACTCATTTCCTCCTGGAACTTCAATTACACTTACATTAGATGACTCGAAATTTCCCCACAATTCACAGACGCTGTATTTTTTTCCGGATCTTTTTTCTTTCTGTATTTTATTTTGCGTAGTTTCTATCCCATACAATATATTTTTCATCTGAAATGTAGCTTTTATCTGTAGGTGTTTTATTTAGGTCTTTTTTTAATCTGCCATATCTCTGCTTAACACAATATTTCATCTAGATTTTTTCACATATAGAATTTAGATATAATAGCTGTTTTTGTGTCCTTTTCTGCTAATTCTACTATCTATGTCAATTCTTTGCTAGTTTTGATTGATTGATTCTTCTCTTTATTAAGGGTAATATTTTTCTTTTCCTTTTTACGCTTGAAAATTTTTGATTGTATGCCAGACAATGTTAATTTTAACATACTGACGGCTGAATATTTTTGAATTTCTATAAATATTTGAGCTATGCTCTGAATTACTGTTATGTTGCCCTGAAACAAGTTTGACCTTTTTGGGTCTTACTTTTAAGTTTCTTTATGTGTACCCAGAGTGACATTTAGTCTGTGGTTAATTTATACTACTATTGAGACAAAACTCATGAGTTATGTCGTTTTCCGTTTTGAATAGTGGGCACAGGTACTGTTTCTGACTGTGTAAGAGTTGTGGTGATTGTTCCCTCTAATCTTTCTGGGTGGTTCTTTCTTTGACCACAGATCACTTCCTCAGAAGCATGAGCTCATCAGTACTGAGTTGAGTAATTGAAGGACTCTATAGATATCTCTGTAGTGATCGCCTCCTCACTACTCTGTGAACTCAAGCTACCTTAGCCTTCCCAGAGTCCCAGCTCTGATTCCTCATCTCAGAGAGACCACTGGACTTCATCTCTCTTCCTCTTCTTTTTGCCACAGATCAGAAACTCTCCAGGCAGTAACCAGGGCAATTGCCGGGCTCTTTTTTTGCTTCCCATCTCTCAAGTTTCACTGTCGTCCATTGCCTGATGTTCATATCTTGAGAACCGTAGATTCATATGTTTTGTTCAGTGTTTAGTTGTTTAAGTCAGGAGGGTAAATCTTGTTCCTGTTACTCTATCTTGGCTGGAAGTAGAAATCACAAAACTTGTCCTCTAAACAAAGTATATCACAAACATTTTCTATTTATTTAAATATTATTACTCTACATCATTTTTGATGACTGCAAAGTATTTTACTATTTAAAAGTACCATAGATTAATTAATTCTTTATTTTGTATATTTAGTTTTTTCCTACTATTATTACAACATGGTGATGAGTGGCTAAATGTTTTTGAACATCCATGATTATCTCAACTGTATTAACAGAAGAGAAATTGCTGAGTTCAGGGGTATTTTGATGCAGATTTCCAAATTATCATCTAGAAAGGTTGCACCAGTTTGTATGCTTATTATCTCTCCAAATATCTGGGTATCATTATTATAAATTTTTAAACCTCCAAGCTTCATGAGTAAAAATGGCACATTTATTGGTTTTAATTCGTATTTTTATTTATTTTGGTGTATAATATTTTAATTAGTTAATTGAAAATCTCTGTACTTTCTTTTTGAATTTAGTTTATATCTTTTGCATATTTTAAAGTTTAGATTGTTGTCTTTTCTGCTATTAATTTATAAAATATTTCTGTTGAGTGTGTGTGTGCGTGTGCACGCACGTGTATGCATATGTGTGTGTTTGCAACATTTTCATCAGTTTTTTGCTTGCTCTCTATTTACGGTATTTTCAGATGTGATCAGATTTATTTGGTCTTTCACATTATGATTCCTATCTCTATCATTGAGTTTAGAAGGCCAATATTATTTCTACCTCATTACCAAATAAATACTTAATTCTATCTGCTTACAGATTTAACTTTTTTCTTTTTCCTTTTAAATCTCTAATCCATTTGGAATTTAATTTTCTTACTGATTAAATTTTCTTACTGATTGTTTTTATATGTTTATATTTTATAATGATAATATTAAACCATTTGTAATGCTTGCATTAAATATAAAATGGTCATAACACCATTTATTTAAAACCTATTCTTTCAGGTTTGATATACTGACTTTTTTCATCATGTTGATAATCTTGTGATAAATTCCTATTAATGCTCCATTGGTTTCTAGATCTTTTATTCTGTTCTTGTAAGTCGTCTGTCTCCTCCTGTGGCTGTTCTATATTATTTTAATTACTGAAACTTTATTGGACAACAGTAGGCTCAAAAGAGAGTATCTGTAGGAATATCCACAGAGGAATATCTGTAGGACAACAGTAGGCTCAAGGAGAAATCATCCGTTCTCCTAACCTTTTACTATTTTTCATATTTTCCTGACTGATCTTATGTATTTCTGGAAAATTGAGAAGCAATGCAGATTTTGGATAATAGTGCAGGCTTCACTTTCATTGTGCCTGGGTTCAAATCCCAGCTTCTTAGCTGCCTGGCAATGTGACCCAGCAAATTTATTCACTTCGACATGGCTCAGTTTTCTTATCTGTAAAGTGAGGGTAATAGTAGTCCCTATATTAGAAGTTTATTATGATGATTGTGTGGGTGGAACCCGTGTGTGGCACACACAGGCACTTACTGAGAAGTTAGCTTTGCCATTTTCCTTTATTCTTCACTTTAATTTTAGAATTATTTTGTCAACTTTCAAAAAAGTTCATTATGAATCTTATTACTGAGTCTTCTCTAGAAGCATGACATGACTCTTCATTCACTTGTTTTCTTTTGTGTCTCTTGGGAAGTTTTGCATTTTCTGTTGTGTATATATAATATTTGTACATAGTTATATATATATATCTTGCACAATTGTATCCACATACTCTCTAAGCAATAAGGCCAGCAGAAAATATGTGGGTATGTTAGACTATAGTTATCTCTGAGTATTAGGGTATGAGAATTTTTTCACTTGTAGTATTCTATACATTTTAAAACTCATTAACTGTGCATTACTGATATAAATCAATAGTTTTTAAGTGACTTTTGTGCCCCATGACTCTGGTGCTGTGTGCTTCAGACCGAAGGGCAGTGCCTGTTAGATGTTATGTGTTACATATTACACAAGTACATTGGCAAATAAACTGTTGCTTTAAAACATGTGTCATCAATTTCTAGAGAACTGTACACAACTTTGAAGCAAAACAATTTCAAGTGGATGACTAAAATCCTTCCTGAAAATGCATGCCTGTGGTCCCTGTGAAATCACCTTTTTTCCCCCTTTCCTAATCTCCTTTCCCCCTCCTAAATCTAAATTTTCTTGTAATGTTTCAAAATATCTGGACTTGACCTCAGAGGGCATTCTGTGATGCATATTGACAGGACTGGGTAATTTAAGCAAAACAAAGGACATCTTTAATTTTTTACCAGCCCCAGATAGAAGTTTCTAGAGTTCTAGGTTTTAGAAGAAATACAGCCATGAAGGAAAATGTTGACATTTATTTCAACATTTCAACAGGAGGAAAGAGTGAGAACACGATCTACAGATCAGCCTTTCCTCTCACATTCTTACAATGGGAGAAGCAGAGAGGGTATTTGAGACACCAAAGCATGAAAGCCACGACACAGGGAAAATACTGAGAACGTAACCTACAGATCAGATTTTCCTTTTATGTTCTTACCGTGTCATAAGGCAAAGTGCTTGCTTGAGATTTCAGGGCACAAGAGCCACTACAGCAGGAAGGCATTGCGTCATCGGAACATTTCTGATCAAAGAGAAGACTGTCTGCACAAAGCATGGGCTGCTGCCCAAGGGGTCCTTCACCCACTGTTCTCACAAATGCTTGCCTTTGCTATCACAACTGCTATTGCCTGAAGGATGCTGAGTGTCCCCTCAGGGTTCATAGAGATCTGTCTCCCTGAGGTCTCTCAGACGCCACTGCTGACCAGTAGTAACTTGGGGAAGACCCCCGATTGTGAGGGCATTATGGTGAAATGTTGCTTTCTTGACAAAACAAATGTGTTTCCTTCTGATCCATGAATAAAATCTGTTGAATAAATAGAATGAGCATGTAGAAGGGAGAGACTTTATGTGATCAGACTAGGGAAAGGGTGCTTTTAATATCTGTGGAACAATCTGTAAGACCAGACGTTTCCTCTGATAACAGAAACTCCAGAGTTATAACAGAAATGGCTTCCTGACATCACAGACACTAAAAGGCCTTCTGAGTAGGAGTAACAGTTGAATTTTTGACTACTTTGTAAGGGAAATAGAGTACCAAAAAAAAAAAAAAAAAAAAAAAAACCATGGAGATCAAGTCATTTCTTACTAGCAAGTACCCCTGACTTCTACGTATTTGTTGTTAGATCCACAAAGAATATAGTATAAGTTCATTTTCTATCAGCTATTAGGGATCTGTTGTGCCATAACAAATTACTCTAAAATTTAGCAGCTTAAACAGTAAACCTTTATTATCTCACATGGCTCCTGAGGGTCAGAAATCTGACAGTGGCCTAGCTTGGTGGTTCTGCCTTGGGGTTGCTCATGAAGTTGTGATCAAGCTGTTGACTACACTTTGTCATCTCTGAAGACTCGACTGCAACTGAAGGACTTGCTGCTAGGCTCACTCATGTGGCTGTTGGCAGGAGGCTTCAGGACCTGTCCATGTGGAGCACTCTCTGGGGCTGCCCTCGAGATGGCTTCTCTCAGAGGGGGTGATTCAAGAGAGAGCGTCCCAGATGACCACAGGATGCCTTTTATAACCTAATCTTGGAAATGGCATGTGATCACTTATTCCGTATTATATTGATGACAAAGACCTGACCTGGTACAGTGAGAGAAAAGACTACACAAGGATGTAAACACCAGGATGCAGAGATCATGGGGGGCATCTTGGAGGCTGCCTGCCACAGCTATTAAAGGTACTTTTTGTTGACAACTCACAATTTCTAGCTACCCAGTTGCTCATTCTTTTGCTTAAACTATTCAAGGCTGGTGGGGGACACGTGAACCCTGTTAAAATGTGAAAATATCTAAATGTGTTTTATAGAAACCATTGAGTAAACCTGTTTTTTTTTTTTTTTGCTTAGTGAGCAAAAGACGGATGAGGAAGGAAGGGGCAAGTGTGTGTGTGTGTGTGTGTGTGTGTGTGTGTGTGTGTGTGTGTGTGAGAGAGAGAGAGAGAGAGAGAGAATATAAAAATCTAATTTTTTACCAAAATTATTTTTTTTCTTCCAGGTGAACATATGGTTTTAACATAACTTCTATTCCACAGACCCAAAATCAAGCACCTGTGTTAACTCTCAACTAAATATAGACTTTTTCTGAACTTTGGAATAGGCGTAAGGGGGAAGAGTGAAACACACTAGCTTTTGTGCCTTGTTGTAATTTTTAATTTCTCAAAGAGTGGACAAGAAAGAGAATGAATACAGCAAAGTCTTTGATCCCTACAGTTCATATTCAGACAAATAGGAGCCAATCATTAAGGCTAACTGCCTCAGGAAAATAAAAAACAGCCACTTTAATTTCTGAACACAGGAAGATTTTTTACCCATTATCGAATCATGAAAGATCTGAATGCACATATTATGGTGTAACCATAAAATAAGGTTGAGTGTTTGCTTCCTGCTAAATCTCATGAAAACAAGCATTCTGAGTGAGGGGTATGGTAAAGACACACAGGGCTAATCTTAAGAGAGGGTAAAGTTTCTGGCTATGTATTAGGTTTGATTAGAATTTTCTGGGTTAAAACGAATTCTACTTCGGTTTTGTTTCTTTCATAGATGCTGGAATTCCTGTATAAGCCATTCAGACATTTGTATTTATGACCTTTCTACTTTTTAAAAAAGTCTATACTCCTCAAGAGAGTAAAGGAGTAGGTTTTACTAGACAACATACTTAATGGGTTAAAGCAACCAAGTAAGAAGAGGGAATGTTCTAGAAGTGAGGGAAAGGGTACTCATGCAGACATGAAGGTGAAGCAAAGGTAAATGTGACAGACAAAAATGGATTTGCCATCTATATCTTCCTTCTTTCTTTCTTTTTCTTTTTCTTTTCTTTCTTTCTTTTTTTTTTTTTTTTTTTTTTTTTTTTTTTAATTTTTTTTGAGACAGAATTTTGCTCTTGTCGCCCAGGCTGGAGTGCAATGGTAGGATTTCGGCTCATTGCAACTTTCATCTCCCAGGTTCAAGCGATTCTCCTGCCTCAGCCTCCTGAGTAGCTGGGATTACAGGCGTCTGCCACCACTCCTGGCTCATTTTTGTATTTTTAGTAAAGACGGGATTTTACCATGTTGGTCAGGCTGGTCTTGAACTCCTGACCTCAGGTGATCCATGCATCTTGGCTTCCCAAAGTGCTGGGATTACAGGCATAAGCCACCGCACCCAGCCAATCTGCCTTCTTTCTAAAAGAGATAAAGCTTTCTAGCTGCCTAGTACCTTGGTGAATTTGGGCTGAGCCCATCCAGCGACAAGCACTGGAAAGAAGGGAAGAGGGGTGATGAGCAGGGGAGAGGAGAGGAGAAAGAGGACCTGGTGGATGGTAGGAGGCCATAAGGTCTTCCATGTGATGTGTGAATCTTTAGCTAGGTACACCATATTTTAGAAATGTTTGGTGTAAATGGATTTCTTTTGCAAACTGGAGAGGGGACTGAGTTTTGGGCTGATGCTGAGCGGAACAAAGATGATATTCCTGCAGCTAGAGACACAGGATCTCGGAGAAAATGAGCCCCAGAAATCAGCAGATGTCATGAGGGGACTCTGGGTTATCATAAGCTGTGGAATTGGTATTGGATCTGAACCTGTTTCTTCAAAGTGCAAGGAAGACTAGCTAACCTCTTGTTTTTGCCAATTTAGGGCAATTTTCAACATTACGAAAACTCATTTGGTTTGGGTGCAGAGCTCAGATGTCCTCTCCATGTGGACACAACCCTGCATGTGCACACACAAACAAGCCCTTGAGCACACATGTGTGTGCCCAAACTCCACTTTTCTGCTTCTCCAGGAGCACTGTATGTTATTCTCATTTCAGACAAATAAGTTTGGCCAACTTTGATCTTTCCTTTCAGGTCACTGATTGGTGAATTGTCACAGATGTTGTTCTGCCCTCCTTAGAGAGCTGCCTTTGTTGGTTCTGGGGCACTTTCATTAAGGAGAGTTACCTCCAAGAGGTGTCATGGCCTGTAAGCAAACCATGCTTAGGGTGCACCATTAAAGATCTCCACCCCTGGGGAGCGATCCTCACAGCGGGGCAGGACTTGGCCCCTTACAGGCTTGCCTAGTCTCTCCCTGCCAGGTGGGTACAGCAGCAGGAGTCTGAATTCCACATTTTGCAGAGCCCTGGCATAGAGGGATCATTCAAGAGAAACTTCCTCAAGCTACCCATGGCTGCTTAGGCCCTCATATCTGCATTCAGATGTGGCCTTCTTTATCACTAAGTCAGGAGGACCTTGATGGGTGTTAGTCTCCCTGAATTTGATAACTATTTATGGAAGCACTGAAAATGGCATTATTCATTTTGATGACAATCAAGTACGTAAATGCCAATGATAGAGACTGAAGAATAAGTTCCACAGCGGATGTGGTGCAAGTTTCTAAATACTGCTGCCATGATACTCATGTGATGTGAAGGATATTAAGAGATCTAGAACTAGGATAGAACTGTAGCTCAACCATGCTAGAAAAATTTTTTTGAGTTCCACTCTATTTAAAAACTTTTGTGTAGAGACAAAATCTCACTGTGTTGCCCAGGCTGGTCTCAAACTCCTAGCCTCAAGAAATCTTCCTGCCTTGGCCTCCCACAGTGACAGGAGCCACTGTGCCAGGCCAAAAAGTTACACTCCTGAGTAAAGACTACTTTATAGTCTCTTGATAACATACCATAGTTTTAAAAATATTCTAACTGCTGTAAATTTCTGTATAATTTAAATCTTGAGGCCGAGGGCAGTGGCTCATGCCTGTAATCCCGGCACTTTGGGAGGCTGAGGTGGGGGGATCATCTGAGGTGGGGAGTTTGAGACCAACCTGACCAATATGGAGAAACTCCATCTCTACTAAAAATACAAAATTAGCCAGGTATGGTGGCAGGTGCCTGTAATACCAGGTACTAGGGAGGCTGACGCAGGAGAATCACTTGAACCCGGGAGGCGGAGGTTGCCGTAAGCTGAGATCGTGCCATTGCACTCCAGCCTGGGCAACAAGAGTGAAACTCCGTCTCAAAAAACAAAAAATCTTAAATTTGCAGATTTGTAAAATCCTACATCCCTGTCCCCACCCCTCTTTTCCCATGGTCTTTATTTTAGTTCCTTGTGGTCAGCAATGAGTCTCATCTTCTCTTGCACCTCTCACAATGCCTGACACAATGTTGGGGACATCAATGAGTACTGTTTTGTGTATTATTTAGGTATATTTTCTCCAGTTCTCTAGCAGTGGAGAATAAATGATTGATGACCTTATGAAGTCATAATCCACCTAAAGACTGCATAGTATGCAAATGAGTCTACCATTATCTCCTTGATGTAGATTTTCATCTTTTATGTATGGCGACCCTAAGTAAGGAGAAGAGGTGATCTAGCTCACTTGGTTGGACGAGGGTCTTGACACAAATCCACAAAAATTGGAGAGTATACACAGCTGTTCATTTGTCTGTGTGTTGAGGTGGGGGTTGGGGGGTGAGGTTGTATTCACACAGAGAAGACATCTTAGCTCTGCACCCAAACCAAAATGAGCCTCAGATGTTGAAGATTGAAGGTCAGGTGCTACCCAGGTTTTGTTAGTCTCTTGACATAAACATGATCTTTAGATATGGTACATATTATGAATCATTCCATCTTTTCAAATACATTTTGAAGGTTTTTTTTTTTCCTTTTGAGACAGAGTCTCACTCTGTCATCCAGGCTGGAGTGCAGTGGTGCAATCTTGGCTCACTGCAACCTTTGCCTCCCGGGTTCAAGCAATTCTAGTGCCTTAGCCTCCTGAGTAACTGGGGTTACAGGCATGCGTCATCACACCCAGCTATGTTTTGTATTTTAGTAGAGACAGGGTTTCACCATGTTGGCCAGGCTGTTGGGATTACAGTATCAGCTACCATGCCTGGCCGGAAGGTTTGTTTTTATTTTAAACACAATTGTGCTGGGTGTGATAGGATGGGTATATGATAGAGCAGAAAATCACCAGTGTTCATTAATATGGATGACATCCTCCATAGGTTATTGATTTAATATTGACAACAATACCCTTCACACAAGACAGAGAGGTTAGAGAATTTACCCAAAGACAAGCAGCTGGGAAGAGGAAAACTAGGCTGTTCTCGCCCTAAATCTCATGCTCTACTATATTAGGGAGGACTCTGGCAGATGGCACATCCTGATTATTTGAAAGTCACCCGTATTTTTTAAAATTGCATAGATAATGAAGGTTAGTTTATCCAGAATTCTAATAATTGCATCTCATGTCCATAAATCTCTATTACAACCACCTGAGATAGGCCATCTGGGGCACGTGGAAAAAGCCCAGGTATAGACACTTTGGATCCTGGATTTCCCTTGTACTGGCTGCTACCTTGGGTAATGTAATTCGCCTGTCTGAGGCTCCTGTCAGCTTCTGAGGATTGCATGGGATAGCATGTACCAAATTACTGCACACAGAGTCCGGTGTACACTTAAGCACACAACATGTGTCAAAGTTTTCAAAAACATTGCCAGTGAGGCATCAATTATAAAACTTACTGCAGAGTGAGCTGATATTGCACCACTGCACTCCAGTCTGGGCAACATAGAGAGGCTCTGCCCATCCCCTAAAAAAAAAACAGAAACAAACAAAAAAACACCAAATAAACAACTTGTTGCAGAAATGGACATTGTTGTTCTTAGAAATGTGACCATAGGGAAGTTACAACTACCAGCTCGCTTTAAGGGAATTGAGTGACCTGCCACCTACATGGAGTTGGGGAGGTTTTGCTGAGAAAGTCACTCGTGAGGAAGGCAAAATATAGTTAAGACAAAATGTAACCATCTATAGAGATAAGGTAAAAATTGGAAATAGAACTTCATCAAAGATCTTTCAAGTAGAGGAGAATGTGGTGAAAACTGCAGTTAACATTTGTTAACAGTGTGAACATCGGGTTCAGCTTATCAGTAATCTGGTTCCTGTCTCTGAACTGATAAAGAAAATTGGAGGTTTTTAAATAGAGGATGGCTGTTGCACTTAGTAAAGCTCTAAAGTTGTTAGAGAAATTGGCTTCCCGAGTTATGAGACTGTGCGCAGAAAGTTGAGGAAGAAAGAACTCAGGTCAACCCAATGAGGGTAAGTGCCTTTGGGGTGTTTTTCAAAAGTACTTTTATCTCAAAGGGAACAAAATTTAGGTTGATAATAATCATTGTTATCAATTTTGCTTGTGAGAAAAGTAGTATTACCCATGGGAAAATCATGGTACAGATGGATGAAATCCCTTGAAATCTTATTTGTGTAATACGGGACTTTGGTCTAATGTGTTGGAAAAGACGTGGTTGAGGGTAAGACAGGATGGGGGCTTTGCAGTATACACATAGAGTGCTCATATTCCGGAGTTATTCTTTCTGAAATCCACAAAATCCAGCAGTGTAATCTACTCAGATGGAGACGAAGGAAAAAAACAAAACTAATGAAGCAAGAAGCTGCTGACCAAAGGGGTGAGGAAGCCGGGTCGTAGCCATCTGCAAGAAGGAAATAGAGAAGGGACATGACGGGGGTGGATATGCAGATATGAGAAGGCCCTCTTGAGTGAGGGCCATTGTTTCCGGAGGGGTGGGGAGTGAATGACTGATGTAACTTTGAGTTTGTTGCGGGTGCCTGCTTTGATCCTCTGCTTGGTGGCTCCGTTCTTTTCTCTGAAGGCTACTCAACAGAGGGTTGCAGAGGTCGACATGGCAGAACTGGCCCCCAAAGCTTTATCCACTGAATGTCAGTTTTTCCTTATAATTTCTTCCAGGCATAAGAAAGTGGGAGGCATATTTCTGTCTGGCTATAACCATTCTCCTGCCAGATTCTGAGGCCAAACTCTTCACGTGCCATCGTTTCTGAATACCATTATGGACATGATTATCTCATTTTGGCTATTCCATGCATAGTGTTGGAGACAGAAGGCTCTGGACTAATGCAGATCTGCATTTAATCCCTGCTGTTACACTTACTTGTTACATGACATTAGGCAACTCATCTACATCTTTAAATCTTGGGTTCCTTGCTTACAAAGAGGTCACTAGCATATTAGTACTAACATCATGATCAGAGTGTGGTTTCTGAAGGTTAAACAGGTGTAAGGGTTTAGTGCATTACTCAGACAGCACTCAACACTTAATGTTGTCAGACCTCATCATTGTCCTTATTTTTTTCCTTCCCCGCTCGGGGAACTTTGATCTCTGTGCCCTGTAGATAGGCTGCTGGGACTGCTGATGTGAATGTTACAGGATCCCCAGCAGGACCTGGGGTTCTCTCTGCTCTTGAATGCATTGTTTAGGTGAGGAGATTGATTCCAAGTTACTTTTCTACTTGAGTGCCTCTGTGTTTGGAGATGTGGCCGCATAGCTCAAGTATATCTGGAGTGTCTTCGGTTTTCAGATACCCGTTTTTCCTCTAGGAGAACTCTCTTCATCTATGTCCTTTAAAATATCTGTCCTATCATCACAAGGGTTTATATTTCTCTGCCCATCCCTCCATACTTCCTGGTTTTCTGAGAGTGCAGAGGCAGACAACTGCAAAGGAGAGCCCCCCAAGGATTCGGGTGATGACTTTGAGCCAGGCTGACATCCATGTCTAAGGCCAAATGAAGTCTGGTTGTGGGGATACAGTCTTCCAACACTGGCGATGCCAACATTGTGGGAGTGTGCGTGTGTGTCTGCATGAGTGTGTGTGTGTGCACGCATGTGTGTGCATGTGCAGTAGGGTCCTACTACAGGTTGGTGGAAAAGATCCCTCTGGTCCTAGAACAAAAATCTAACAGCAACCAAGAGTCCAGTTCCAAGAGAAAAAGGAAAAGGCTAGCTAGGCAGGGCGTCTGGATTCTGAATAGGGGCTGAGGCCTTGGCTCAGACACAGAGGAGAATGGAGAAATGGGGTGATGACATAAACAGCTTTAAAATATTGTGGGCCAAGGGTAGGATGGCTCCAACTTGTCTGGGTTGTATTTGTCCTTAGTACACTTGGAATAGCATAGCGGCAGCAGCAATCAACATTTACTGAGACTATGTGCCAGACCCTGAGCCAAGCACTTTCCACACACCATATCCTGCCATTCTTATGATGATAGTGCTGTGAAGTAGGGATGAAACCAAGTCCTTGCTGACTCCGATCCTGTACTTCCAACCAACGCTGACGAGGGCCCCAGGCTCCCTACAGCAAGACTAAACCTGGGCATGTGTGTGGCTGGGCTGAGTCTGTGGGATTGGCTCTGGAGTTGGGTGTGACTGAGCCCTGGGTAGAAGGGGATGCTGTCCTAATGGAAAAACACAGAATAAAGATGGTGTCCACCAAGATGTAACTGAGATTTAGAGAAGACTTGATAACTTATCAGGTGGGTGGGTAGTCTTTAATTTCAACAACTGCAGATCCTATCTAAGACCACTTTTGTCTGTGACAGCTTAGTTAAACATGACTTAAGTGTGGATATGAGGGGCCAATTTTGAGCTCATTCTATGATTGGAACGAATACTTCCCTGTCATAGGTGACCGACAGCTATCTGGGCTGGTGGTACAGGGGTAGAATAATTTACTAAGATAGTTGTAGATAAAGAAAGGCAGATTTATTGGAGAAAGTATGAAAATACATTACGAGGTTGCAACGGGCAGCACAGCCAGAGAGGAACTGACTGCAAAGAAACAAAGGCTTGCTGGATATTTATAGGATAGTTCCTGGGCTCCAGGGTGCTACTATGCAGTACTGATAATGCCAAGGTTGTAGTGAGCTAACTTGCAGGTGTTTGGTGATAGTTGGGTGCAGGAAGATTGTGAGTTATTTGCTCAGAAGAGCTATGTGTCCTGGGCCATGAAGAAAGGCAGATTTACAGTTTACCTGCTTTCTCTCTTTGCTTTCCCTTGGTACTGCCAGTCTGACATTTTTCCCCTAATTAGGATTCCACACATCCTATGCCTTCCTCTTGGGAGCCTTGCAGTCAAAGTGTGATGTAGTGTCTGAGGTCAGAGTCATTGAGTAATGGGGCCTCTGCCCTCTCAGCCCCACTGCCACCCAACTGAGGCTCCATGAATGGGGGTGTATGCCATGGGGAAAAGGAATGGGATGATGCCGATGCCCCTGGGGTTGCTGGTCATCCTCCCCAATCCCCACTCTCCCTGTCCACCCACAGGACCAGTCAGCATTTCTGTAATTCCTCTTCAGTCTGGGGTGTTACGATCAGAAAATATCATGTACCTTTTGCTGCAAGCTTGGCTGAAAGAACCCCACACTATAGCTGAATGTCTTTGATTCACCATCTGAGCAGAGACCTCAAACTATAAAGAAAATCAGAGTCTCTTGATGCCCATGCTGAGGACAAGTTTTCTTGGATTTCATGACTCTTTAGGAACAGTGAACTTATGGGTAAAGACCGAGACTTTAGTGAGGAATTCTCTCATCGTTTTTTTCTTCTTGAGCAAAACCTTGTTTGATTTGGGGTTGTAATGTTCAAAATTACTTTCTTTTCATTTTGCCTTTTTTTCCTGAGTAGTGGTTTCTGGAAATCTGAGCTGCTTTATGCTCCCTGAATAGTCTGTGCCAGATCACAAACATACGCACAAACTCTGAAGACACCGGAAAAATCACCCTTTAGAGGAATTATCTAGAAAACTAGCCCCCATGCAAAGTGAACAACCTTTTCAAAAATAATCTACATGAAGATTTTTGAAACTAACACATTCCTCAATCATAGAAACCAAATGAATTACTTAAAGTGGATTTGGCTCCTGCTTTCATTAAGGGAGTATTTTCAGGAAATTGGAGGTCTAATGTAAATGTGGCTCCTTTTGGTTTTTCTGTTTTCTTTGTCTTCAGGCTGTTTGCTGCCACTTTCATCCTCCCCTTATCTCAATCTGCCAGTGATGGTTTGTGCCTCTGGTCGCTGGGTCAGATCCAGGGCTAATTCACTCACCTCTGATTTCTAGTTTCACCCTTATGATGAAAGCATTCTTAAATCTGATATTCACATAAAAAAGGATTTGATTGTCTTTGGCATGTCTCTGCAGTTAGCTAATCATGTCTTGAGCACAGAAAAATGTAAAGAAAATGGAAATAAGATTTGTTTGATAAGAGGAGAGCCGCTAAGACTTGTCTGTCCCTGAGTTGAGATATGCTCATTTACCTTAAGACTTTCCTTCCATAAACCACATCCCGAATTCCGGTTTATAAGTCTTTATCCTGTTTCCCAAACCTCATCTCATACTTTTTATGTAATCTGGTGGGCATAGATATTTTCTCGCTGAACCTGAGAAAATCTAGAATGACCAAGGATCTAAAATAAGTAACACAGTTGCTCAGGTTCCCGGGCCCTATGGTAGAATTTCCTTCTTCAGAGAAGGGGAGGACAAGGTAGATAAAGAAAGGAGCATTTCATCTTGCAGCAACTTGGAAGAGAGGTGGGAGTTTAATTTTTTTTAAAGCAATCAAACCTTCCAATATAGCCCATTTTCAACCACAATGGTATTTCAGAATTACCAGGAGATTTATCTAAAGTTATGTAAAAATTTCCCAGAATTACCTAAAAAAATGTACAATTTCATTTCCCTTCTGTTACATAACATGGATATCCAGCTACTATTTATTAGTAGTAGATACAGACTATTTAAGAGACAAAATATTATATTGCAAAAAGTGTGACCCTTAGAAATCAGAATTCCAAAGAAGATTTCTTTGTAATTGGCAAGGTTGACGGCTGATTGAGTGTCAAACTTCCAGTACAATGATGGATCAACTTAGAAATTTGATTGATTCAAAGCATTCTGAAATTGTACAACTCTCTCAGTACTTGTATTATTTCCGTGTCTTCTTTTATTATTTTCCATTGAATGATGTTTTCATGTACACTTAGCTGCTTATAAGGGCAATATTTTAAAACCAGAGCAATTTCTTTAAAATTAAAATGTTTCAGCAAAATACATTTTAAAATGCACTGTAATTACCCAAACAATATTACACTGTTACAGGTAGTTTAAGAATAATAAAAAATGTAATTCATAAACTCACTCCTTTAATACAACAAAGTTGATTAATGTTCTATGTTCCTTATTAGACTTTCTCCCATGTATAGCTTTACAAAGTGGTAGTTGATGAGTAAATAAAATTTTGTGATTTTTTTCACATAAAATGAGAACAAACTCAGTATGTAAATTACTTCATAGATTTTTAGCTTATTATAAAAATTTTCTCATATCTATTATAAAAATTAAAAAAAGGATTTGACTTCAGTAAACATACATTTGGAGAGAAACTTGATCCTCGTATAAACTCAACCATAGACCATTCATTTATTTTTAATTCAATATGTATTTATTGAGGATCTCCTAGGGGAAACATAAATGAACAAAACAGGAAATATACATGATGTTTAAGTCTGGTATTCAGTGTGTTGCAAGTTATAAATGCCATGGAGGAAAAAAAAATCAAGCAGAGTTAGGAAGATTGGGAGCACAGGATTAGTTGGTCAAAGGGTCGGGGAGAACAGACCTCATTAAGAAAGTGAGGGAGTGAATCACACAGACACCTGGAGAAAGAAAATGCAAGAGAGGGTAAACAGTTGGTGCAACACCTTGAGGTGGGAGCAGGCTCGGGAGGCCAAGCAACAGGAAGGACAAAAGTGCACGTGTTGTGGAGTTAAGATTGGGTTGTAGCAGGATGTAAATCAGAGAGGTGAGGGGTGGCAGACCCCCAGAGGGTCTTCTTGTTCATTGTAAGCAATTTGGCTTTTGTTGGGTAAAGCAGAGGTTTGAGGAGAGGAGAAATTTGAAAGGACCACTCTGGCTTCTGTTTTGAAAATCAATTACAGGGGACAAGGGAAGGACCAGTGCAATGGTGGTGGCTTGGATCAGCAGAGATGGCCATGAGAAGTGCTCACATGGCTGAGTTCTGGCTGTATTTGGAAAGCAGGTTCACTGGGACTTACTGGTGACTTGAGAGTGATGTGCCAGAGAAAGAGGTATAAGGACGCCTCCAAGGATTTTGATCTGTGCAGCTGAAAAAAGATGACGTTGCCATCAACCAAGATGAAAAGGATGGTTGGAAGAGCATATTTTGGGAGGAAAAAAAGGGATTCATTCTTGGTCAGGTTAATTTTGTAATGTCTGGAATATAGACAAGTGAAGACGTCGAGTCAGCAGGTGGACATGTGAACCTGAAGTTCAGAGGAAAAGTGTGGACGGCAGGTGTAACTGCAAGAGTGTAATCAGTATAGAGATGGTGTTTCAAACCAGTTAACTGGATGACATAATGTGGGGAGTGAGTGTGGACAGAGAAGAAAAGTGCTTCAAGGACTGAAACTTGAGGTGGTGGAGAGAAGAGATGTGAAACAGTAGCTTGTGGGTCCTGAAGAAAGATGTTGGAGGAATTGTGCCACTTTGACAGAGGCTGCTTATAGCTCAAGGTAAGGGGAAGATGCAGGACTGAGGATTCCTAAGCAACATGGTGGTAATTGGTGATATCGACAATAGCATAAAGACATCATAATTTAAACTAATTATTAACAAAATTGAAATTTAAAAAAACAATGCAATGTTTCCAAAGTGGATTCAAATTCTATAATGTTATTGCTAAACAAACAAACAAAGCAAAACAAACAAGAAAAACAAAGGAAGAAGAGATTCTAAGATAAAAGAGTTAAAAATTAAGTAAATCAGCTCAGAAAACTCAGCAGGCTGTATCTTCCTGGTGGTTAGAAATACCTGCTTATTAAAAGGTTTCAAAGGTCCTTTGGGAATAGAACTTATTTCAATGTGTTTGGCTGTACATTTCTTACACTTTTTTTTTTTTTTTAACTGAGAAGTCAGTTAAAATATCCTGAAGTGACTGTCCATAGGACACATTTTGAAAACACAAATGCTCTATAAACACAAATATATCTCCCTCCCCTTTGCTAGTGATGAGTAACCAACTGCCTCTGCTAGCTAGGATTCAACTCTTTCTCTTAACAAATATGCTTTGATGGAACAATTTTTTTAGATACAAATGTTGTCAATGAGAACAACTGTTATACAGTGCAGTCACAGAAGAGGAACAGAAAAGAAAGGGGGATGCAACAAAATGAAAAGTAAATATTAGCCTTCACACTTAAATACATTTGATCAGCAGATAAAATGTACGTGTAGGTGTGGATTTAAGAGTTGTATTTTTCAAACAATTACCACGTATTTATTAACCACCAACTCAGTGTCAGTTAGTATGCTAGGTGCTTATAGTGATCCAGCAGGCCATAAGGCTGGATTTCTGCTCTTATAGAATTTTGGGGTGCATCATCAGTATCTTTTTTATCTTTATTTTATTTTTTTTTTGAGACAAGATCTCACTCTGTCATCCAGGCTGGAGTGCAGTGACATGATCATGGCTCGTTGCAGCCTTGACCTCCCAGGCTCAAGTGATCCTCTTGCCTCAGCCTCCCAAGCAGCCGGGACCACAGGCATGTGCCACCATACCAGACAAATTTTTAAATTTTTTGTAGAGATGGGGACTTACTATGTTGCCAAGGCTAGTCTTGAACTCCTGGGCTCCAGCAGTCCTCCCATCTCAGCCTCCCAAAGTGCTGGGATTACTGGTGTGAACCATCATGCCCAGCCCTTTCTTTTGCATTTTTTTAAAAAAAACTTTTCTTTATTCTCTTTCTATTACCTTTTAATAAACTATAAGAAGACCTTCAAAACAAAAATGTCTTAATATCTGTGGGTTAGGTTTTGTTCTGAATTATTTTCTTTTACCCCATGGTGGGGAAAAAAGCAAAAACCTGTTTGGTGCCTATACAATGCCTCATCACACAGCTTTGGTTTGTGTTTACCCCAGTGTCATCTTTAAGCTGATGGGGGGCAGTGCAGCTGACCTGGGTCAGAACTCAGGGTCACTTCATGCCAGATGCTCACCACCTCTGCAGTGTTGGACGTAGAGATCCAAATTCATCCTTCAGGGAAGGATGAACACTTACTCTCTGGGATGTTTTACAGTGAAAATCAGAAGTTGTTCTATTGTGCACTCATGGCCTAGCTACTTCCACTCTTTTGAAGATCTCACCTGGTCTCATGGGTTTAATTTCGTCTATACACCGACATATCCCAAATTTATATCTCTAGCCCAATATGTCTCCTGAATTTCAGAAGCAAATATTCATCCTACCGATGAGTTCACATCTCCAGTTTTGTGTCTAATGCAGTGTCAAGCCGAATACGGCCAAAACTAGTGTAATGCTACTCTAAAACCTACACCCCTTACCATTTCCTCATTCAGTAACTAGCAACCCTATTTGACCAGTTACTCAGGGCCCCAAACCTCTCTTGACAGCTCTCATATCCTGTCCATCAATGTTGCGGGAAGTCAGGGACCCTGAACGGAGGGACCTGCTGAAGCTGTGACAGAAGAACATAAATTGTGAAGATTTCATGGACATTTATCACTTCCCCAATCATTTCTCTTATAATTTCCTATGCCTGTCTTTACTTTAATCTCTTAATCCCATCATCTTCATAAGCTGAGGATGTATGTCGCCTCAGGACCCTGTGATGATTGCATTCACTGCACAAATTGTTTATGAAGCATGTGTGTTTGAACAATATGAAATCTGGGCACCTTAAGAACAGGTTAACAGTGATTTTCAGGGAACAAGGGAGATAACCTTAAAATCTGGCTGCCTGTGGGCTGGGCAGGACAGAGCCATATTTCTCTTATTACCAAACACGGATAAGAGAAATATTGCTGAATTCTTTCCCCAGTAAGGAATATTAATAATTAACAGTTCCAGGAAATGAATGCATTCCCAGGGCATCCTCTAAAATGACTGCTCAGGGGGTCTCTGCCTTACCCAGTTGCAAATAAGGGATGAAACACACCCTGGCCTCCTGCAGTCCCTGCAGGCTTGCTAGGATTAGGAAATTCCAGCCTGGCGAATTCTAGTCAGACCAGTTCTCTGCTCTTGAACTCTGTTAAGATGTTTATCAATGACAATGCATGCACAGCGAGACCGGGAACATAATTCTAGTTTTGCCTTGGGCTTGTGACCTTGCCCTGCCCACTTGCCTTGTGATATTTTATTGCTCATGAAGCATGTGATCTCTGTGACCCACACCCTATTTGTACACTCCTTCCCCTTTGAAAATTGCTAATAAAAACTTGCTGGTTTTACAGCTCAGGGGGCATCACGGAACCTGCTGACGTGTAATGTCTACCCCTGACACGCAGCTTTAAAATTTCTCTCTTTGTACTCCTCTTTCCCTTTATTTCTCAGACCGGCCGACACTTAGGGAAAATAGAAAAGAAGCTATGTTGAATTATCGGGGGCTGGTTTCCCCCGGTATTTCAAGAAGTCCTACTAGTTCTACCCTCAAAATCTATCTGCATCCCAACCGTGTCTCACCACCTGCACTTCCCTGCCCTGGTCATAGCCACTGTCTCTGTTTCACCCGGATACCTCATCCCTTGTCATTCTTAAGAGTATTTTCACATCACAATGTTTAATACCTATGTTGAGTTAGAGGTCATGTCACTCCTCAGCTTGAAACACTCCAGTGGTCTTCATCACACTGAATAAAAGCCAAGGTGCTCAGGGTGACTCACTCGCAATCTAGTCTCTACCCCTCTCCAACCAGCTCTCACTGCTGTGGAGTTCTTTGGGCCACATGGCTTCCCAGCTGGCCCTTGGACACACTGGGCTTGTCTCCATGACAGGGCTTTAATGCTGCCTGCCCCTTCAACCTGGGCTGTTTATTAAATGTCTCCTTCCTAGTTGGCCTTCCCAGGTCATCTGGCCTAAAATTGCTCTCCTCCTGCTGTATTTTTCTCCTTAAGTGGATCACACTTTAAAATCTTTTATAACTATTTTATTTCTTTATGTTACTTGCTGTTCTTCTCCTGTAGGACATAAATTCCACAAGGGCAGGTGTTTTTTTGTTTCCCTTTGTTCTGTGTGGTGCATTGCTGTACCCCCAGCATCAGGAACAGTGATTAGCAGGAACAGAACGACCCTCAATGGTTGTCTGGGTTCAGTATTCTGCTTTTCTAAGCTCAGTTGATGCAGAACAACTGGTTGTCTGGGTTCAGTATTTGCTTTTCTAAGCCCAGTTGATGCAGTGTCGGTATGTGCAGCCATGTTAGATGTTAGAACACTGACATCCTTACCACTGATGAGTCAATAGCCGCTGCCCCCAACCCTCCTGATATTTTATGGTCTGAATAATTACTTGATGCATCTACATTTAAGGCTGCAAACATGAATTTACTGGAGGAAGCACAGTGGTGGTGGATGATCCAGTCTCTCTCTTAAACCTATCAAAATCACCAAGGAATTATAAATCTTCCAAGCAAAGGAAATTGTAGAAAACACAAGTGAAACTGTTTCACAGAAATATCAGCAATACATAGTAAATTTGAGATGATGGAGATTAAGAGGAAAATTAAACCATTCTTAAGTGGTCAAGGTAAAAAATTATTGTGTGGTTCACTATAGCTAAATTTAAAACCATCCAAAGTCAAACAACTAGTCTGATTAGTCTTGTCATTGGTATGTGCTGTCTTAGAGTTCTCCAGAGAAACAGAATTAGTAGGAGATTATCTATCTATGTATCTACCTAATCTATCTATACTCTATCTATTTTAAGGAATTGACTCATGAGATTGTGGGGCTTGGCAATCTAAAAGATACAAGGCAGGCTGGCAGACCGGAAATTCAGATAAGAGTTGGTGTTGTAGTCTTGACTCTGAATTCCATAGGGCAGCCAGTCGGAATTTCAGGCGGGATTTCTGTGTTGCAGTCTTGAGGCAGAATTCTTTCTTCTTTGGGAAACCTCAGTCTTTGCTCTTCAGGCCTTCGGCTGCTCACATTCCACAGTGCTGTCCTTCTGGCTGTCCTTCATGCTTTTGTGTTGCCTGTCCCGTTGCCCTTAATCTTACATGGAAAAAATGGAAATAAATTCAGAGGGGAAACTTAGCTAAAAGTTTTGGGGGAAAAATGATCAAAACCAGAATTATTCACAGACAACTTGTTCTATGAATAATTTTTGAAAAGGAACCATTTCCTCTACAGCTGGCTTATTATGAGGAGCTTGATGATAAAATATTGGCAAGGCCTCCAGTGGAGATTTATCATGTTGTGACAGACCCCAGAAATGAATCTGGGTCTCCCGACTTCAATACAGTGCTCTTCCTATTACATAATGGGAGAATATGATTTTCTACTCTTTTACTTTACTTGTTGAGAAACAACTAATATTCAATTAAAAGCATCAATCTTACATATTCAGTTGAATGAGATTCGGCAATCATATCCACCATGTATTGTCATCCATATCATTATCCCAACAGCACAGAACAGCATTTCTTCTTCCCAGAGAGTTGCCCTCACCCCTTTCCAATCAAATTTCCACATACTCTCTGGTTTCCAGCATGATAGATTATAATTTCCCGATTGTTGGGCTTCCTATAGGTATGATATACAATATGTAGTCTTCTGTGTTTAGTTTCTTTTGCTTAACATAATTTTTCGGGAGCAAGACTTTATTATTGTTTGTTTTGAAACAAACTCGGAGTTACAGAACATGCTGTTTTTGAGAGTCATCCTGTGGTTATATCAGTATTTCCTTCCTTTTCATTGCTGAGTAGTTTACATTAAAAAAATAAGGATCTATTCTCCTGTTGTTAGACATTTAGATTATTTTTAATTTTTGGTATTATGAATATGGCATTTACGAATATTCTTTTATAAGTGTTTTGTGGATATGTTTGTTAATTCTCTTGGGTAAGGGGGGAAGCTATGGAGCCATACAGTAGATGTTCTTTAACTTTCTGTTAGGTTTTATATATATATATAGTGTATATAATTTATATACACTAAAATACACACTTTTTTTTTGTTTTGATACATGTAGACTCTATTGTCTTTGTTTTGTATTGCTATAAAATAATACCCGAGGCTGGGTAATTTATTAAGAAAAAGTTTATTTGGCTCATGATTTTAATGGCTGAAAAGTTCAAGACTGGGCATCTGCATCTGGTGAGGACCTCAGGTTGCTTCCAATCCTGGTGGAAGGTTAAGGGGAGCTGGCGTGTGCAGAGATCACTTGGGAGAGAAGAAGCAAGGGATGGGGGAGTGCCAAGTCTTTTTAACAGCCAGCTCCCATGGGAATTAATAGAGCGAGTACTCACCACCAAGGGAGGGGATTGAGGAAGGGAATTAATCTATTCATGAGGGATCCACCCCCAAGACCCAAACACTCCCCCTTAAGCCCCACTTTCAATATTGGGGATCTGTTTCAACATGAGGTGAGGAGGGTACAAATATCCACACATGGCACCTCTGAAACCATCATCTCAATTGACACATTCCACACATCTCTCTCATACTCTTTTATAAGTAATTGCCACCCTTCATCTTCCATTCTAAGTACCCACTCACTGGCCTTGCAGTTTGGGAACATTATATAAATGGGACCATATAGCATGCATTCTTTTAAAACTAGTTTCTTTCATTCAGTATGTTTCTAAGATTCATTTATATTTTGTGAATCAGTGTTTTTTTTTTTCTTTTGCTGAGTAGTGTTCCATTGTATGAATATAGAATAGTTTAGCCATATATGTGCTGATGGTCATTGGTATTGTTTCCAGTATTTGGCTATATGAATCGAACTGGTATGAACATTTGTGTACAAGTCTTTTTGTGTGCATAAGTTTTTCCTTCTCTTAGGTAAATCCCCAGGAGGAGAATTTCTGGAGCGTAATGCAAGCATATAATCAGAAACTGCCAAACTATGTTCATTGTATCATTTTACACTCCTATCAGTGATGCATGAGAGTTCCAGGTGCGCCACATCCTTGCCAAAATTTGATATTATCAGACATTTTTATTAGCTATGAAATAGAATCTCATTGTGATTTTAAATGTTTACATTTATCTAATAACTAGTAACTTTGAGCACTTGGTCTTGTGCTTATTGAACATTGATATATTTTCTTTTGTGAAATATCAGTTCAAGTCTTTTCCTTATTTTAAAAACTGGGCTATTTTATCTTTTTCATATGAATTTGTAAGAGTTATTTATGAAGTATAGGTACAAGTCTTTTATCTGATGTGCACATTATGAGTATTTTGTCTGAGTCTGTGGCTTAGTCTATTCAAGTTCTAATGATGTCTTTGAAAAAGAAAAGTTTCTAATTTTAATAAAGTCCAAGCTATGATTTATTTTTCTTTCATGATTAGTGATTTTTGTATCCATTTAAAAAATATGTTCCTACTTCAGGTGTAAGATTTTCTATTATGTAATACAATCCATTTTTATTTTAATTTTGTGTATAATGTAAGGTAGAGCTTTTTCATAAGACAGTCAATTTTTCCATCATTATGTGTTGAAGGCAGTGTTTTTCACCATAAACTTATGTTGGCATTTTAATCAAACATTAATTTACTGTATATTTTTTAGTCTACTTCTGGACTCTCTCTTCTTTGATCAATATGTCTGCCCTTATGCCCATACCACACTGTTTTCACTATGGTAGCTTTTACATTAAGTCTTAAGGTCAGGTTGTGTAAGTTCTCTGACTTTGTTCTTATTCTTTAACCATGTCTTGGGTATTTCCAGTACTTTAATTTTCCATGCAGATTTTAGATTTCCATAGAAGCTTTAGAAGCTGATTCTGCTGCTGGGAGAATAAGGTTACCCTGACCTCAGGACAAAAGAAGATGCACATGAACTAAATAAAGGGTGACAAATGCAGACCACAGCAATAAAGTCTGTGGAATTAGTTTGAAATTACACAATAGTCTAAAATATTAGTCTTGAAGGGATCTTAATGATGATTTAGTCATTTCACATGTGCAAACTGTTAAGACTGTTGGCTGTTTTTCACATGGCCACAGCCCATTTCTTTTTCCTATGTGTCTGCAGTCCACAGAGCTTCTTCTGGCTCTCTATGCTCCATCTCTTCGTGGCCCAGGAGTTCCCATGGGACCTCCCAAGGGTGACTCAGGTCTTATCTTCTGATGAGATCAAAGGAATAAGACAGATATTCAGGGTAGAGATGTAAGAGCATGGTAAAATTTAGACTGCTCTTGTTCAGATCCATATATAAAAGCTTTATTTTTTGGATCCCAAATTACATCCCCTGGTCATCTGCACTGGTTCATTCAATAAATATTTCTGAGATTGGGCATAGTGACTCAGGCCTGTAATCCCAACACTTTGGGAGATCAAAGTGGGTGGATCTCTTGAGCCCAGATGTTTGAGACAAACCTGTGCAATATGGTGAAACCCTGTCTCTATGAAAAATACAAAAATTAGCTGGGCATGGTGATGCGTGCATGTAGTCCCAGCTACTCTGGAGGCTGAGGTGGGAGGATCACCTGAGCCTGGGAGATGGAGGCTGCAGTAAGCCATGATTGCACCACTGCTTTCCAGCCTGGGTGACAGAGTGAGACCTTGCCTCAGAAATAATAATAATAAATAAACATTTCTGAGCACCTACTTTGTGCTCTTCCAGGCACGTGAGCTGTATCAAAAGACAAAACTCACAAAAATAATCTTGCCTTCTGGAGGTCATATTCCAATGGATAAAACAGAAAATAATAAACATGATGCATAATTAGAATGTTAGACAGTGATGAATGCCTTAGAAAAAAATTGGAGCAGGTTAAGGAGATAGGGAATGGGAGAGGAGACACTGTAATTCAAAATTGATTGGTCAGGAACTCAAACAAATACCTGGACACTAATAGCAGCATTATTCACAATAGTCAATAGCTAGAAGCAACCCAGATGCCCATCAACGGATGAATGGGTAAACAAAGTGTGGTAGGTACATGCAGTGGAATATAATTCAATCATTAGAAGCAATAAAGTACAGACCCATGCTACAATATGAACAAAACTTGGAAAGATTATGCTTAGTGAAATAAGGCAGTCACAAAGGGCACTTATTGCGTGATTCCATTTATAGGAAATATTCAGAATAGATAAATCCATAGAGTCAGAAAGTAGATTGGTGGTGGCTATGGGTTTATGGTAGAAGAGGAAGAATGGGGACTTCATGTTAATGAGTGTGGGGTTATACTTGGGGATGGTGAAAATGTTTTGAAACTAGATAAAGTTAGTGGTTGTACCACATTGGGAATGTACCAAATGCCACTAAATTGTGCACTTTAAAATAGTTAATTTTATGTTATGTTAATTTCAGCACAATTTTTAAAAATCAGAAGCAAAAAAAGAATAGAAAATTGAGTAGTCAGGCTAAGTCTCATTGAGAATGTACAGTCTGAGTGCCCACTTGGAGGAGGTAAGTTAGCTCTTGAAGGAGGTGGGTAATGGGAAGAAGCTGTCCAGGCGGAAGGAACAACGTGTGCCTAGTGCCTTCAAGGAACAGCAACGAGGATATGGGTTTGGAGGGGAGGGGTCAGAGAGGTGATTGGTGGTATTCCATCGTGTGGGACCTCACTACTTCTGTAAAGATGTTGGCTTTTCCTCTGGGTGAGGTGGAAGAATTTGGAGGTCTCCTTGATTTGACCTAGGTTCTAGCAGAATCTCCAGAGTATCTGTTTTAGGAATAGACTTAAGAGGGTACAAGTAGGCAGGGACAGCAATTTAGAAGCAGTTATTAAAATCCAAGTGAAAGACCATGGTGGATTGGACAAGGATGGTGGCCATGAGAATGGAGAGATGTAATTGGTGTAATTGCAGGTAGGATGTGCTTTGAAGATGAAACCATAAGCTGTCCTGATGGATTGCATTTCCAATATGTGAGGAAGAGAAGAGTCAATAATAAATGGAGTCTTGGTCTGAGCCAACATTCAGCATGGAGTTTTCATCATTGTGATTAGAAGGCAAGGGGAGACACTGACTTTTCTTTGGGGCAAGGGAGGCAAGGAGGCTGGAGGAGATCAGAAGTTCTGTTCTGGAGACATGAAGCTTTTGTGAATTCCACTTGTTCCTTGAATATATGCTGGTTTCTTCTGGTTTTTTCTTTTTGTTGTTGTTTGTTTTTTAAAATTTTAAATTCTAGGATATATGTACTTGTTTGTTACAAAGGTATATTGCATACTGTTGGGGATTGGTCTTACCCAATTAGTGAATATTGTACCCAGGAGGTAATTTTTCGTTCATCACCCCCTACCCTCCCTACATTTGGAGTCCTCAGCGTCTCTTATTTCCATCTTACGTCCGTGTGTACCGATGGTTTAGCTCCCATATATGAGTAAGAACATGTGGTGTTTGGTTTTCTGTTTCTTAACTGGTTCACTTAAGATAATTGTCTCCAGCTCCATCCATGTGGCAAAGGACATAATCTCATTCTTTTTATGGCTGCATAGTAATCCTTAGTGCATAGGTACCGCGTTTTCTTTAGTCAACCATTGATGGACACTTAAGTTGGTTCAATGACTTTCCTATTGTGAACAGTGCTGCAGTGAACACACTAGTAGTGGTGGAGAGGTGTCTTTTTTATATAATGATTTCTTTTCCTTAGAAAAGTAGTGAGATTTCTGGGGTGAATGGTAGTTTTATTTTTGGTTCATTGAGAAACCTTCGTACTGTTTTCCATAGAGATTGAACTAATTGACATTCTCAGCAACAATGTATAAGCATTCCCTTTTCTCCACATCCATCCCAACATCTGCTGTTTTTTGAGTTTCTAATAATAGCCATTCAGATGGGTCTTCTGGTTTTTGGAGGGGAGGATTGGGTGAAGCAGGAAGGAGTTTGGAGGGAAGGAGTGGAGGCTTGAGTGGGCCTAGAGTTTAGAGTGTGGGCAAGAAGGATCCCAGAGGCAAGCACTTTGCTCAGGGCGACACAGCTAATAAAGCTCGGGGGTCCAGCACATTCTCCAGAGGCCCAGGCCAAGCCGTTTAGGGCCATGCTGGTTGTGCCCCATCCGCTGCAGATCCTGCAAACATTTTCATCAAGAAAAAAATAATTAAAAGAAAAACAGAATAAAAATGGTACCCAGATGTCCTCTAATGAAATGAAGGGGAAAAATCCATCCCCGGCTTATAGTGAGAGTCACTCAATGAGAGCCTGACTCATGGAAATTCATACAAGATTAATGTAACCAAGTTCCCTGTCTTTTGACACTGGTTTACAGTAAGAGCAGGCCACACGTGGCCAGCTCTGGAATGTGTTAGGACATTTGCATGGTACATTTCAGTGTGATATCTGCTAAGTCAAATGAAGAAGTCTTGAAAGATGCCTTCTAAGTTTGGAAGCATTTGAGTGTCACATTCCATATGCCAGCAACTAGTTGTTGCCCTCAAAACATAAAGTTTTGTTTGTTCTTTTGTTCTTTGTTTTTTTTTTAGTGGATATGTCAGTGAAGTAGATTATAAACAGACATATATAAGATTTCAAAACTGTAACAAAATTAAGAAAAATCTAGTTCAATGAGGTTAGATTCTATGAAATTAATCTGAAAAGGGATAGTAGTTATGAGAAATCTTTAAAAAGTGGATATTTGCCAGAGAAACAAGCAGATACTGGAAGTTTTCTGATTAAGTTGGCAGAAATGTGTGAGTGCTTAAAATGCCTTGCTTTATTCATTTATTAGAAGAGCTTGCCTTTTTGCAGTTTGTCTCAAGTTGCTATAAACTACTCTCTGTTATGTTGGGTGGTGCCTGAATAGTGAGAAGCCAAAATGATTTAGTTCTTTTCAAAGAAGAAAGTATAGACTAGCTTATTTTAATAACCCAGTCCCAATTATAAAAAGAAAAGCTTTACCACTCTAATCTCTGGCATAGAGAATGTTCTCTTTTTTAGTTGACATTAGGGGTAAAAAAAAGAAACTTTGGCTTTGAAGTTCAGCAAGTCTTGTTTCAACCCCAGCCGCAACTGGGTGAACTTAGTCAAATTACATAACCAGTCTTATCCTTCGGTTTTTATTTTTATCTATAAAATTTGAGTGATGTTGATGATAAGTACCACACAGTGTTGCACTTTGAACGAAAAGTCATAATTGTCAAATGAACAACTGAATTGTTTTACAGGAATAGTTCAACTTTAATAAATATTCCTGCAGAATTTCATCATGATGTTAAAATTGATGGAAGCTTTATTTTCTAAACTGAGAAACCAGTGCTCACGTGGCCTGGTTTAAGAATGAATGCTCAAACTTAATACATGTTTTAAAAAGACGTTTTGGGATATCAAATGTAAAACAATTCCTAGTTTGTGTTATTTTATTGAACAAACCCTACGCAGCACTTGGGCAATCGCAGGCACCGTTGCAGACTCGCTGGCTCCTGACTGTGATCTCATGCCCCAATTGCAATAAGATCCTGATAAAATGGACTTCCACAAGTAGGTCAAGAATAACAATGTGCAGACCTAATTCCTCTAATTTATAGTGAACATCTCATGGTCAATCTCCCAGCGGTCAAAGGACTCTGTATCTCTTCCTCTCAGAGCCACTCCACATGCCAAGAGGCTGACTAAACCCCTGACAGATAAGAGATTCAAGAGTGGTCCCAGCCCCCGTGGGGAGCAAAGACACTGGCTCAAAAAATGTGCTGAGAACTCTCCCTTTTGCAGCTCCTCCTTTCTTAACGTTCCACAAGCAGCGGCAGTTGGATTCTGTGATTAGTCTAGTCTTCAGAGCCAGCCTTCTTGGGTTCAAATTCTGACTTCAACTCTTAATGTAAAGCGACGTGGGCAAGTTGCTTAATCTTTCTGTGCCTGAGTGTCCTTGTCTGTAAAATGGGCATCATAATAATAACGCCTGCCTCATTGGGTGAGTGTGAGAATGAAGGAATTAATACATGTAAATCACTTAGACTGTGTCTGGCATAGAGGACATTCTAAAGAAAGGTTAGCTATTATCATTATATTATTATATTGGTCTGGAATTAGTTCCTGAATCCTTCTGAGATGTGATGACTCATAAACGTAGGTTGAGTTTACTCGTGTTAGGGTCATCGCAACTATGCATACCTAAAATCAAATTTTGCTTTTGAAGTTTGTTTTACCTGGAGCCCAAACGTTGAGGGTTATGGTTTCCTTTGGCATTCCACTTGAGGGAAGCTTCTTAGTCACAGCTTCCTTCTCTTTCTCTGCACTGTAGAAAAACTTCCTTTTTTTTGTTTTTTTTCATCCAGGCAGAGAGCCCTACTGGGACTTAAATCCAAGGAGCTGAAATCTGTTTTGGGATGGAGTGGAGTCACATTCTGGACCCTAGACAGAGAATTTCTAAGTTCCAGAAAGTGCTGCTTACTTTGCATTGCCTCTCCCCAACCTTTGCTTTCGAAACTCCTGGCACCAACGCTGCCAAGGCTGACGGAGCTTTCCTGAGTGGTGTCTGCTAAAGGAGGTGTCAAAGAATATCTGGAAAGGCAGCCTCCAGGCCCCCAGTGTCAAGACCGTTTAGAACTGAAAGTGTCCTAATATCGGGACACAGGCAATAAGCATTATTTATTATTCAGCCTGAGAAACTGATGCTAAAATAGGAGGAAATCATTCAATTATTTCCTATCAAGGGATTACTCAATGTTGTTTTTATGTTTAAATATTTATTTGTCAACATCAAGAATTCTTAGGACATGATGCACCAGCAGTTTTGAACAAGTCATAGATTTGATCACAAATCAAATTTCAGGATGGGTGGAGTGTCTCTGCTTTAAAATAGAAGAGAGTGAGTAGTCTAGGAGGAGGGAGCTACATAGACTGGAACCTATTCTTAGCTCCGTCACTGACTCCAAGTTCATCCCCTCTGTCTTTCAGTTTGGGTAAGCATCAATTAGTTATCTAAAATTTGTAATAAAAAAGTCTTCATCATTCATGATTGTGTTTATCTTTATGTTTGTAAATTTCTATGTTGGTTCTATTCCTCCCCTTATATTTTAAGAAAAGAAGTAAGAAAGTAAATGATTATTTTTCTGAAAAAAAAAAATGTATTTATTATTATTCACAGACCTTCAACTATTCTTAGAAAGCCTTTGGTGACTCCTGGGAACAAGCTGAGTCAGGAACAAAAGTTTGAGGGTTTGGGGTTGAGAATAGGACAAATGCTTGGCTAATGCTTTAGTCTAGTTCTGACTTTGCTACTCCTAAGTTGCTTTGTGATGACTACTTGCACATGTGTCTGTTTGTGAGTTATTTTTGTGAGCATGCTGCCACCAGCCTGTGTGGATGTCTGTGGTTTCACAAGATACAATGTATTTTCTAAATCTACTAAATTTTATGTTTTTTTTTTCAAAAATAGAAACTCATATTCTTTCCTTCTTAATTAAGTTTCTTTCAGGACATTCTCATGAGACTGGTAAAATATAACTGTGAAGTAGCATGATAATTGTGAAATAGCATGATTATTGTGAGAGCTGTATGACCTGAAACTTCTATAGGAATAAGTACAATACTGCATATCTGAAACCTGCTGTTATATCTCTTTGCACTTCGTGAAATATGTGTTGATCAATTCATTCTCCTGGGTGGTGCTGAGAAAGTAAAAATCATGGCTGATAAAAATTCTGTTTATGGTTTTGTCTAATTTATTTTTCAGTTAAGATATAGGCTACTCTTCCCAACTCAGCCTTGGAGAGCGTCACCAACTGCCTCATGTGTGGTGACCTTCACTGTCATATGCCGGTGACTTATCTGGAGTAATCTCAACAGCCAGTTACCAACACTTGCTCTTGATTGATAAACAGAGAATGGGGCTTTGGATCTTAGCAATTCTCACAATTCTCGTGTATTCCACAGCAGCGAAGTTTAGTAAGTATTGCCTTTTAACTATAATTTAAATTTTTATAAATTAAATAATTTCAAGAACATTCACCTTGTTTTAAGCAGCTTGCTTCCAGTTGATCCAGTTGAATTGTAAACTGAAAAATATATTGTTTTTGTACGATCATCATTCATTACAAATCTATCAGAAGAAATTCTTTGTAATGAATATATCATGAGTTTGGCTTTACATATTCAAATGCAGCAGAATTTAACATGGTGCCTGCACATGGGAAGTGTTGTAGATGTTTATTGACTGACACAAAGTTTGTTTAGATAGATATGGCTGCTTTTCCACCGGAGAACTGTGAGGGGTTTAGCTCCAAATTAATTCATTAGCATTTCATAAGAGATCTTAATCAGTTACTTATTCTTTCTCAAAGTATCACAGTGTATGACTGGCTTCTAAATTTAATCCTGGAAGAAAATATTGAGAGGATAGGAATTACGATCTTCTCATTTGATCATTTCAGGATCGTCTTTATATCTTTCATTTGCAGGCAAACATTCGTGGGGCCTGGAAAATGAGGCTTTAATTGTGAGATGTCCTAGACAAGGAAAACCTAGTTACATCGTGGATTGGTATGACTCACAAACAAACAAAAGTATTCCTACCCAGGAAAGAAATCGTGTGTTTGCCTCAGGCCAACTTCTTAAGTTTCTACCAGCTGAAGTTGCTGATTCTGGTATTTATACCTGCATTGTCAGAAGGTATTATGCAGAGAGCTCCCAACTTCTTTCACCCTGCTCCCCTTTCTTGAATGGTTGATTGCCTGAGCTGCCCTTGCTTTCATTCCTTCCCTAGTCTTTTCTGGAACAGTTAAATTTATAAAGCGATTTGAATAAAAGTGAGTTGGATAAACTTCTAGGAATACTATCAGGTTGAGGTCTAGCTCATTTTGAGCTATTTGGATTTACAGTTGCAGGGATTAATTTGTAGTGGACTTAGAGAAGAACCTAGCTTTCCTAGTGACCAAGATAACTGAGAGCAATTGCTTACATTTGGCTGGAATTAAGAACAAACTAGAGCAGAAAATAGTAATCTGGATGTTTTCCGTCTCAGGGGGCCTCTAGTAGGTGAAAAGGGGCAATGACCAATGCTTTTAACCTCCAAGTTAAGCCACAGAAGGCTGATGAGATTGTGTGCCTAAAAATTACTCTTGTTCACAAATTGTTGAATGTTTTGATTTTGTGACTGTATTTGGCACACACAAAATGTCAAATGAACGACATCAAAAGGCAGGATGTGTTAGTTAAGGGCCTAGGTCTGAGGCCAGACAACTGTCAAATTCATGCTCTGCCACTAGTTAACTGTGCGATGTCAGCAAGTTACTTCCCTGCCCTTTAGTTTCCTTCTCTGTAAGATGCATATAATGTAATAATAGAATTCATCTCAAAGCATTACTGTGAAAATAAACTAAGGTAATGGGGCAAAGTGCTCAACATTGTTACTGGTACATAGTAAACTCTCAATAAATAGTGGTTATCTTTATTACACTGGGATTACAGCGTTACAGCAGATGGAGTATATGAATAAATGGCAAAGAAGTCATTGTTAGGGCTACTATGGGGGCTACGTTTTTAGCTCAAGTGTAACAAAAAGGTATTTAAACTCTAGATTTTCATGTTTATTTTTAAATAAGAAAATAACCATTATGTATATTGATGGTTTTTAAGAAGAAAAGCAATATTAAGTAAAGGCTAAATTTAGGTTATTTCACAATGCTAAGTGACTCTTAATTTTCGGATTTATTTTAATAGTCCCACATTCAATAGGACTGGATATGCGAATGTCACCATATATAAAAAACAACCAGATTGCAAAGTTCCAGATTATTTGATGTATTCAACCGTATCTGGATCAGAAAAAAATTCCAAAATTTACTGTCCTACAATTGACCTCTACAATTGGACAGCACCTCTTGAGTGGTTTAAGGTAAGAGGAAATTTGGAAGGAAATAGATGAAAATTACACAATTAAAATAGACACAAGTGGCCAGGCACAGTGGCTCATGCCTGCAATCCCAGCACTTTGGGAGGCCAAGGCAGGCAGATCACTTGAGGCCAGGAGTTCGAGACCAGCCTGGCCAACATGAAGAAACCCCATCTCTACTAAAAATATAAAAATTAGCTGGGCATGGTGGCACACACCTGTAATCCCAGCTGCTTGGGAGGCTGAGGTACGAAAATCACTTGAACCCAGAGGGCACAGGTTACAGTGAGCCCAGATTGCACCACTCACTCCAGCCTGGGCAACAAAGATTCTGTCAATAAATAAATAAACAAAAGTGAAGAATTACTGAAAAGGAAATGAAATTTCTTATTTCAGAATTGTCAGGCTCTTCAAGGATCAAGGTACAAGGTGCACAAGTCATTTTTGGTCATTGATAATGTGATGACTGATGATGCAGGTGATTACACCTGTAAATTTATACACAATGAAAATGGAGCCAATTATAGTGTGACGGCGACCAGGTCCTTCACGGTCAAGGGTGAGCTACCAACATTAATGAGGTAGAATACTACTGGAAAGAAGTCAAAGTGGGAACAGTTGTGCCCTTCTGGTTGGGTTTCTTGCACTTCACCCTCCTCCCTCTACTTCCTCCTGCTCCATCTTATCTTATACATTCTGAACTATGACGCAAAGAGATTTTCTGAACGCACTATCAAGATTTAAGAAATTTCAGGGGGAAATTACATTACTAATTCAAAGCCACATCTATTCTTTATTCTTTTTTTGTGACTTAATTTTTCAAAGATAAAGCATTCTGAATTCTAACTTAACTTACTTTTTTTGAATGGCAATACAAAATTTGCCATTCAAATTTTGGAGAGCAAAACCAACTTTTTTTTTTTTTTTTCTAGTTTGGTTCCAGAGTTTCTGCAAATTAAAAAGAGAAGAATTTACTCTTTAGTAATACTCACTGGATTCAAAGTTTAACAAGAGACTTTATGATGCGATACTATGGTGTACATAAATGTTATTGCATGGATTTTAATCCATGTTTGCAAAATACTTTCAATATCATCAGTGGCCTTAAGTAGGTCACTTCATTCTAAAAATGTGTTTTCCAAGTTGTCTTAAATTTTATAAAAGCCTATTTAAGGGAAAGACTTCACGATCATAGCTTATCAATCTGTAAATAACTGGGATCTCCTTAGCACAAGTTGATCTACACACGTTGATGAAATAGCCCCTTAACGTATGACAGTTTTTTTTAGGGCAAAGCAATATTGGAGACAATTTTTTGGAGTTTTCCAATACTTCACCGCACCGCTGCAAAATAAGCATCACCAGACCACATTCCTATTAGTGTCCCTTTCTGTTTAATATCAACCCTTACAGTGGTCCTTAATCACACTGTCCTTAAATAAATGAGCATGAAGGGATGGAGGATTGCAGCAGCGCTCCACAAGCACTGCCAGTCTTTCAGCTCTGCTGGTCCCAGGAGTCAGAATTCCATACGGGGAAGATGTCCCTGAGGGTGGGCCACCCTAGTGGAGAACTGCGAGCAAATCTGTGGACTCATCCATTTATTGTTTTCAGAGATCTTTTGAAATCTTCCGTGTAGTCTTATTCTGTAGAAGTGTAGTTTTCTAACAATTACTAGGTCATGTAATTAGTTTTATGGGTTGGACCTGCATTTGTTTTAGTGATGTCAAAGAGAATACAGATATTACAAAGCATCATAGGTAATAAAAGAAAGCTTTATTTAAATGCTTTTCTGTTTCGTGTGTGTGTGTGTGTGTGTGTGTGTGTGAGATTATGGGTTATTGTCAGAAGAATTTGAAAAACATTGCTCTGAAATAGAATAGAAACATGAAAATACAAACTTATATTGAGTAGCATTCAATGCTCTCCTAATATTTATATTTCTTTTTGTCTTTAAGATGAGCAAGGCTTCTCTCTGTTTCCTATAATCAGAGCCCCTGCACACAATGAAACAAAGGAAGTGGAAATTGGTAAGAAAATATATCAGAATGCTGTAAATATTGCCTGGAAAATCCTTTCATATGACCCCTGTTCTGAATTCCCTTAGCAGGGGTCAGGCAATTAGCATAGAGAACCTTGAGGGGTAAGTGAGGTGACATCCCTGGAAGCACCTGCCCCAAGCATTTGCTAATATTGGGAACCAGGACACAGTAAATTGCAGTGTTTACATTTGTTTATTGCATGTTGTAATTCATGGTGCTTTCATGTATGCATCTAATTTCATCTTCATCTCTATCCCAGAGCTTGGGATGGAAACATGCAGAGTGTCCGTTCTGGGCAATGGTAGCCAGGTCTGGTAAAACACATTTATATTCAAAGGTAGCTTATGGAGAGATGAAGAGTGTTCTGTAGAAAGATGTGGAAGAGAGCAGTTGGAAAGAAACTCTAATTTTTAGTAAAGGGCAATCCTTTTACTAGAAATCCTTTATAAAGTGGGGTTGGTGAATCCAGAATCATTGGCCTTGTTAGTTTCCCATGCAGGTGGGTGAATGGGAAACCCAGCTGGGTGAATGAAAGTAATGGGAGCAGGGAGGAGGTAAGAGAGAACATAGAAAGAGGAAGGTGCTAGAGATGAGGGAGGGAGGTCCTGGCGGGGTGCATACTAAGTGTTCAGTAAGTTTTTTTTTTTACATTAAATGGGATAAAATGCTAGTCGCAGAAGTCAATTTTATTGGTGAATGTCCTTACTCCCCTCTAGGAGAAAGCACAAACCTAACTTGCTCTGCTTGTTTTGGAAAAGGCGCTCAGTTCTTGGCTGCCGTCCTGTGGCAGCTTAATGGAAAAAAAATTACAGACTTCGGTGAACCAAGAATTCAACAAGAGGAAGGGCAAAATCAAAGGTATTTTTATATCGAAGAGAACCATCCTCTTCCCCTTGCACATCGTTTGCACGTGCAAAGTAGGCATTACAAGTAACAGGTTGCTTTCTTAGTTTCAGCAATGGGCTGGCTTGTGTAAACATGGTTTTAAGAATAGCTGATGTAAAGGAAGAGGATTTGTTGCTGCGGTACGACTGTCTGGCCCTGAATTTGCAAGGCTTGAGAAGGCACACCGTAAGACTAAGTAGGAAAAATCCAAGTAAGGAGTGTTTCTGAGACTTTGGTCACCTAAACTTTCTGTAGCAAGGGTAAGCGGAATGGAGTGTGGTTCCGAGAGATCCATCAAGACAATGGGAATGGCCTGTGCCATAAAATGTACTTCTCTTCTTTGGGATGCTGTTTGCTATCTGGTCTTTGTAGACTGTTTCTTGTTTCTGTTTGCTGGGAGCTTCTCTGCTGCTTAAGTTCCTCCTCCTCCCCCACTGCCTTCTATGGTTGGTTTCTCTAGAACATTCAGCTGCTTCTTTGGTCATCCTTGTTTTCTAACTTCATGAACTCCCCCTGTCTCACTGTATGTGAAAGAAAATGCACCAACAAAAGTAATCTGAACGTGTTCTTTTGTGCTCTTTTATAACTTGTATTACCTGTTGTAAACATGGTTCCTTCTATACCTTTTTCTGGTCGTAATGAACACTATGAACACTCATTTTGTTAGTGAGGGTGGTAAAGTGAACAAAAAGGGGAAGTATCTAACTACTGCCATTTCAGTGAGAAAATCCTAGGTGCTAATTTATAATAAGACACTTGTTAGGCCATTCTTGCACTGGTATAACGAAATGCCTGAGACTGGGTGATTTATATGAAAAGAGGTTTAATTGGCTCACGGTTCTGCAGGCTGTGCAGGAAGCATGGCGCCATCTGCTTCTGGGGACACCCAGGAGCTTTACTCATGGCAGAAGGCAAAACAAAGGCAGGCACTTCAAACGGTGAAAGCAGGAGCGATAGAGAGAGAGGTGACGCACTTAAACAGCCAGATCTCATGAGAAGTCACTCACTATTGCAAGGACAGCATCAAGGGGATGGTGCTAAACCATTCATGATGAGCTTACCCCCATGGTCCAATCACCTCCCATCAGGCTCCACCTTGAATACTGGGGATTACCATTCAGCATGAGATTTGGGCAGGAACACAGACCCAAACCATATCACACACATTATGATTGTTAAACTTTATAAAGTATTTAAGGTACATGGAACACATGGGAAGTCTGGTAGCTCAGCCCATTTCTTTATTGCATCCTATTCCAGGTACTACCTATTCCAGGGAATTTTTCTTGGCCCTCAGTTTGCAGTATACATGCTTTCCAAGTACTCTTGTAGCATCCTGTTTGTACTGTAGCACTGGTCACATTGCCTTACCAAAATCTGTTTGACAGTCTGCTCAACATGACTGCAAGCTCCATGAGGGGAGGGACATCATCTCAACCATCTTTGGGTCCTTAATGCAATACCTGGCAGCTAGCCAGTGCTCAGTTAAATATTTTTTGACCAAATAAATGAATGCACAACCAAGTTATTGATGCCAAATGTTTTTTGTGTACATTTCTACTTCTCTAGCTATAAGGCTTAATTATACAACAAAATACTATTTTTTATATTTATGCTTGGTAAATTCAATAACTTTCTCCATCAATTGGAAAGTGAAATTGTTTATTGCTTCCCTATAGTTTTTTCTGAATCTAGCAGGATTTTAATGATATCATTGTAATTTGACACAATAAAAGGACAACATGAAACTGATCAGTCTTTATTGGGTTAATTTCAGATGCTATATAATCTTCTAAAATGTAACATTCTTTTTTATATATAAATAATTGGTGGCTTCACAAATAGCCAAAGCAGGGTGGAGAGAGTGATCCCTCCTGGGTGCACACAAGAAGGGGATATGTTGTCTACAGAGTTTTCAAAACAGTAATAAAGCTGTCTACAAGTCATTGTGCTTTTTATCATCACCATGCCCAGATAATGCGAAACATCAAAGATGAAGTTCTTCTCCCACAGAGGTGGACTGATCCTTCTCCCCACTGGCTTGGTGCGTCTCCGTTGTGTCCAAGACGATGCAATGTTGTCTTGGAAAATAGCTTTCCAAGCATTTCACTCCTGAGCCCTTGTCAGTTTCCTCACTTGTTCTTCGCATATCCAGGCAAACACATCCTGTTTGCTACATGAAGCATGGTATCCCATATAAAAGGAAGGAGAGAGAAAAATATATTTTTTCACACTCATCACTCCTCAAGGGCTGTACAACCATGTAGAAATTGTTTAACATACTTGTCAAATAGCCAAATAAAATGTGAAATCCTGAGTTCCCACCCATATGTGCAGTATGGTCCAGATTCATCCAGATACACACAGAGAGGGACAACAGGAGGAGAAAGGATTGGGGTGTGGGGACAACAGGCCCCCAATATGGTGTAATCGTGGCAGGTCTCTGCCTGAAGTGGTATGTGGGGTTTTTCTTGTTTTAATTTTGACTTTAACCCCCGATTTGTAAGTGTTTCATAAAATAAACAGAATCATAACTCATGCAGATGGCTGTAAGTGCCATAGTGTTCTGTGGGTCTCTGGTGTCTGCCAGTGATAAATGTGGCACCCTCAGGAAGGCTGTGGACCCCGTCAAGGTGCTATGTGATGGCCATGCTTGGGGTGGTGGTGGGTCCAGTGGACCCTGCAGCCACCCATCCAGCCTGCCCACCCACGCTCACCTTGTGTCCTCCTGCTTTGCTACATTATCATTGATCAATGTCCCTGCTTACCAATGTGTTGGAATTGTTTTCGTGTTACAGGTGTTCAGTGATTTGGCTCCTTCTAGCTTATTTGTATTTCACCTGTTTTTCTTTAAGTCAACATGGTTACGGTCTGTTTCAGCAACTGTATAAATTAAACACAAATTACTACCACTGCTGTTGAGTTGTCATGATGAATTCTTTTTTATTTCTGAAATTATAGCATTTCGTGAATTTAAGAGAGCAAAAACTTAAAAGGCCTGTGTCCCCATTTTATTAACTATTACTAAATACGTATTTGATGCTCATAGTAATAATAGTGCACATTTATTCATTATTTCCTATGTACCAGGACTCATCTACTTATTTTACATTTAACTTTGTCGTTTATTTTCTCAATACTTCAAAGTAAAAGACAAAGAAAGTTGAATAACTTGCCAGATACCACAGTTATGGAGCAAGGATTCAAACACAGCCAGCATTTTGCTATTTATATGTGTAGACAGAAAGTAACGTTTAGTCATCACATACCTGAATTACTTATACTTTTATAAAATAATTCACACTTACAAAGACTCCCTTTGATGTCTTGGATCAACATCTTTCTTTTGCTTGGAAGCATCCAGCCACTGGCATGGTTACTTCCCAGCAATCCTCACAGGAAGTACACATTCTTCTGTGCATACAGCTGGGGTTTTTAGACAGAGTGACCTGGAAAGGAATCCTGTTGAAACAATTTACTTACAGAGTTTTCATTATTTAACCTGATGACAGTAAGCTCTTTGTCAATTTTCACATTTTTCCCCCAACTTTGAGTCATATCACCTTGATAATTCTTGATTTCATACGGCTGGTCGCCGAGAGAGCTGATAAACTATTAGAGGTTGTGGAGGAATATGTGAATATGGGCCAGTGCTTTTTCTACCTCAAAACTGGGAGCCCATGCATGGAGACTTAAGATGGAAATGAACCATATCAGCAAATCTCATTTGAGATTCTTCTCATATTCATCAGTGCATATGCATGTTGCATCTGCATTTTGTGAAGCAAGGAGTACTAGGATAAAGTTCAGTGTTGGCTGAGTAATGTTCACCATAGAGAAGTATGGGCTATGAGTAGGACCTAGAACTTAGTAATTTGACTTTTGAGTTCTTTATCAAAGATGCTTTAGCCACTTAGGTGACTCTTGCTTCTTCTATCTCCCACACCACCAAGCCCTTAGAGGCAACAAGTCTCTCAGATCCGTCGATGCCTTCTCCTTAATGCCCCGACAGCACCTTGTCTGTTTCTTTCTCATTATTGCATGAGTTACAACCCTCTGCATCTTGTATCCCGAGTACCGCACTCCATTCTGTTCTGAGTGCCCATAGTTTCTTTCCACAGAAACGAACTTTCTCCTACCATCAGATTAAGCTCATGGAAAAACCCCTCAAGGCTCCAATGCTCCTGTGACCTTCAGAATAAGGCAGTCTGCCTTAGCTGGGGTTTCAAGTCTGGACAGAACCTGGCCATGACCAGACTTTCTAATCATGTCTTCCACCAATTCCCCAAACTAGGTTATTCCAATTCCTCAGAAGACACACTTCCTCTCTGCACTTAGGCTTATGGTATTCTCTATGCCCAGGTGGGCATTTCCTTTTTTGCATCTCCCTGAATCCTACTCATCTTCCAGAGGCCTCCTCCTCCAGGAAGCCTCCCTTTCCCAGTCCTGCATGGAGCAAGTTCTCCTTCTAAAATCCTCTGCCAGCAAAAATCATGCTTTTGCCTCCCATCTTAGTTAAGTTGACGAGTCTCTCTGTGCCTCTTTTGCCTTTGAGAATTCCCTGTAATGCTTAGCCTGATATGTTGTAGAGGCTCAATAAATGTGAATGTCCTGGTACTTAAAGCAGCCATGAAAATTCTCAGTGGGTATATCTTACATGAAATTCTTGTACTCCCAAGGGAAGCCAGCATCCATGTATCTGTTTATTATATCTTGTTTCAGTAGTAATAATAATCATTTTTCTTTCTTTTGAATAGTTGATCATCAAAGCACCTACTGCATAATTGCAGTATGTAGTGTATTGTTAATGCTAATCAATGTCCTGGTTATCATCCTAAAAACGTTCTGGATCGAGGCTACTCTGCTCTGGAGAGACATAGCTAAACCTTACAAGACTAGGAATGGTAAGTGGCAAATACCAAGTTTTTCACCCAAAGAAAAAGTCACATAATAACTGTTGGTTACCTGTCTATTAATTTTTCAATAGCTAGGCTGCTAAACCCAGATTCCATTTTGCTTGCTAGTCTGTTATCAGTGAGTTGTGTTTTTGGATTTTCTTAGAGGCCATTTTCCATCCTGCTCTGTAACTCCTCATGGTCCTGAGATTAATCTCAACAGCTCACATTTCTTCCCTGGTAGGGTTGCTATTCCTACTCAGTTACCAATAACAGAATCTGCCCCAAGCCCAGAAAGGTGCGAATTTCATAAAGCATTGGTAAGATATTATGAAGTTAAACACAGTAGCAAAATTGTTCCTGTTTTCCAGATGTGAGCAGGTTAGAAGGGTCCGTCAGAATGCATGTGTGTTCTACCTGAAACCCTGATCTGTAAAGTCTAACCTAGGCACACAAACATGCTCATGAAAGGAGTCAGTTCTGCCTGCTAGATGCAAACCTCATGCTTTCATTTGGAGGCAGATACACGTTGCATTTTTCAAACAGTTGACTCAAGTAGGAGCTAATGGTTTGATTTGTGGAAAATTCAGACCCCTTAAAAAATTCTATGCCCTTGCTACTATTAACTTTAAATTTTTTCACTTCCCCAGGGGAGTATGGGGAAACCAAAGATGAAACCAAGGTCTATCCAGCACAGAAAGCCCCCTTGTTCATAGATTATTAATCAACATTGGTGAAATGGTTTTAACTGCACTGGACAGGCTCTTGTCCACTTTTTTGTTATTTAGTCTGTGACAGTAAAAAGGAGAAATACTTTGGGATGAAGACTGTTATTTCCTGATCATGTTTGGTCGTCAGCATCTTTTGAGTCTAGAACATTTCGGAGGGTGACATGCATTCACCAACAGCCATAAAACTTGAAGCGCGATGTCTTCGAAGAGTCCAGTGAGAATTTTTAGAATCAAGTAAGAAGTTGTATTTCTTGTTTTCATTTTCAGATGGAAAGCTCTATGATGCTTATGTTATCTACCCACGGAACTACACATCCAGTACAGATGGGGCCAGTCGTGTAGAGTACTTTGTCCACCAGATTCTGCCTGATGTTCTTGAAAATAAATGTGGCTATACCTTATGCATTTATGGGAGAGATATGCTACCTGGAGAAGGTAAAGCTATCAACATACATTAGGGACGGAAATTCATGCTTATTAGAGGCTGTGAACTAGGTGGCCTTATCCCTGCATTGGATAAGGAATTGCATTTACTACCTCAGACCTTAAGACCAAAACTTTAAATAGTTATCCAGGAGCAGACACTTATCCTTCACTCTTCCCTCTCCCATCATTGTCCCGGTGATGAGATCTTCACAGTAATGTCGGTGGTGTGAATTCAGAGTTAGAAGTCCTGTGTTTCAAGGACTTAGTAAACCATCATCCCTACTTTATTTCCTTGGTCCCCCACCAGGATAACTCTGCCACTTCTTAATTCTGTCCATAAGATTTGAAAGAGGACTTAAACATTGAAGAATTTTGTTCTGGTAGCCATAGGCACTAGCTGAAATACCTTAAAAGGACTCAGAGGGTCTTCATGACTTTCTTTATGTTGGTGAAACATTTGCAAATTTATATTCTCACCAGAGCAAATAGAATTGTAGCTTCTGTTCCTTAATATTCCTACCCAATTTTATATATTTTTGACAGTTTTATCACAACTCCTGTGATTTCAGTATTCCCTTCATACATTTATGTCCAGTACCTATGGACCCTCCTTGTGAACTCTAATTTTTCACAGATCAGGAAGGGTTTGGAATATAAATGGGGCTCAGATGTCAAGGGCCTAAGCCTAATAAAGTAAACGTTCCGTTTTACATTTTAAACTCATCTTACTAAGAAGAGGAATTCACATGCCTATAGATGTAAAGGTATGAACAACAGGTGAATCTGGTTTACCCTGGAATATCTGGGAATGCTCATAGCCTCAATAATGGCTCAAGAGACTTGTGAAAGGTACAGTTTAGGAGAATATAATGCACTTCTTCTCTCGAGGCTCTCTTCTTCTCCCATTTTCCCACTGGCCACCCTGGCAGATAGAAGTAATGAGTAATGCTCTCAAACACTCTTTTCATATTACAAATGTACTCAAGGACCTGCAAGGACTCCTGTTGTTTGTGAGCTCAACAGTGTGCCACATCTAGCCACAAGCTCTTCACCTCTCCTTTGTCAGTCCATCCACCTAAGTTCTAGTTACCCTTCTCCCCCGCTAAACCCAGATGCTACCTCTCTCACAGTCAAACTTGTGCTGCCTTCAATGTGTGACAACATACTAATCTGGAATGGTTTTCTACTTCCCTCCATCAGTGCATGTCCTCTGACCTTTCCTCAACCAAAATAAAATGAAACCCAACGAAACGACACCAAACTTCACTCTTCGCTTAGGAAAGTTCATGACTGACTAAGGTGCTATCTTTATTCTCGTGAGACTTATCTTGCATTTGCCCCACCAAAATCCTCTCTGCATCACCACTCCATCCAGTGGCCCTGGGTGGCTGATCATCATGGAAGCCATTGCATCCTTGTCCTCTGCTCCAGGCTGGGTTTAGCCACTGGGAGGCACTGGCAGGAGGTCAGAGGGTGGTCATGTACCTGCCAGTCCAGGTGGGGCTTCCGGAGCAGCTGTGCTCCTCCCTCTGGGAGCACCTCTTCTCAGCTGGCCTGCCTCATGCATCTGGAATTCCTCAGACACCAGTCTGTCAGAGTATCTTGAGTTGTTTTATTCATGGTTGTGCTTTCTTCTGTTGCAGTGAGGACTGGGTATTTCATGTTCTTTCTAAGTCCACCCAGAGTGAATTGGAATCACCATGGAGTCTATGCTCTATAAACACCTAAAGGGGAAGGGGATCTATTGTCCCTTAAGATTTTTCTAGTCTGGATCAAATCCATTTCTACAACAGAGATTAATGGGGGGTGAAGTGAAGTCAGGACTTACTTTCCTAGAGACTTGGGTCAATTTTGAGGGGCAGAGCTTCCTGAGTTTGTGCTTTTAAATATGTGAGTTAAATTTTTAAGCCATTTTAAAACATATAAGCAAATATTCTAAGAAGATAATATGTATCTAATGAACCAGAATTCTAAGTCTCTAATGCAGCAGTAGACTAATTATCTTTACATTCCCATTTACCTAGAAGGATTCTGTTTTAGTTAAGACTAAGCTACCTGGGAAGTAAAAAAGAGGACATTGGGGCTGATATTCTCTCAAATGAAAGGAGCACAAAGAAAAAAACGGGTTCTCTATCCACGTATATTTCCACTTCTCTGAATAAGTGACTTGATTGATGTCAGAGAATCTCACACCAGATTATAACAATAAGACTTTTAAATGTTCAGGATGTTTATGTTTCAAGCATTAGACTGATAGGAAATCTTATCTATTTCTTGTATGACTAGATGTAGTCACTGCGGTGGAAACCAACATACAAAAGAGCAGGCGGCACATTTTCATCCTGACCCCTCAGATCACGCACAGCGAGGAGTTTGCCTACGAGCAGGAAGTTGCCCTGCATACTGCCCTCATCCTGAACGACTCCAAGGTGATTCTTATTGAGATGGAGGCTCTGAGCGAGCTGGACAAGCTGCAGGCTGAAGCGTTTCAGGACTCTCTCCGGCATCTCATGAAAGTGCAGGGGACCATCAAGTGGAGGGAGGACCACATTGCCAATAAACGGTCCCTGAATTCCAAATTCTGGAAGCACGTGAGGTACCAAATGCCTGTGCCAAGCAAAATTCCCAGAAAGGCCTCCAGTTTGACTTCCTTGGCAGCCCAGAAGCAATAGTGCCTGCTGTGGTGTGCAAAGGCATCTGAGTTTGAAGCTCTCCTCACTTCTCCTAGCTGGCTCCTGCCCCTGCACTGAAGAGTGAGGAGTAGGCATGTCAAAGGGATCCGGCCTCAGGTTTCATCTGGTAACTTTGCTTCCATTTCCCTGATTCTGGGTGGATGCAAAATGCCCAGAATTGTTTCTCCTCAATCCTCCCCCATTCTCCAGCCACCATTCCCTTTCCTTTTCCTTTTTGCTTGCCTCTCTTCATTGTGGTGTGGGATGTTTCCACTACTCTCTTTTCCTCTCTCTCTGTCTTGCTTTGTTGCTCCTGATTCTTTGTTAATAATCTGGAGAGCAAACTAATCATTCAACAGTAGATTTTCACATCATCTTGAAGAACATTCTGATTCCCTCAGGCAGAATGTCAGTCATAAATCTTGTTCCCAACATGCCAGAATTTATTTTATTTATATATATATCTCTCTCAAAGGTGCATGCTACCTTTTTTACTCCCAGCTAATTTTTGCGGTATTTCTTTTTTTTATTATTTTCTTTATTTTTAGTAGAGATGGAGCTTCACAATGTTGGTCAGGCTGGTCTGAAACTCCTGACCTCAAGTGATCCACCTGCCTCGGCCTCCCAAAGTGCTGGGATTATAGGCATGAGCCACAGCACCTGCCTATTATATTTTATTTGAGTGGATACTCAGTCTTATCATCTCAATATTGTTAATTTTGTTGGAATACCTTATCCCCATTGCCATTATGATCAAGCTTTTTTTCAATTCTAAAATTCCTTTCATATACGTTTATTCTATTTAGAAATATTTTCTCCCTATAAAAGTGATAGAAGGATATTATGGAAGAAAATAAAATATAAAAGAAGAAAATAATAAGAATCACTCACAAATCCATCATTTTAAGATTTAAATTTTCTTTAAAAAAATAAAAAACTATGGCCGAGGTAGGAGAATCAATTGAACCCAGGAAGCAGAGGTTGCAGTAAGCCAAGACCATGCCACTGCACTACAGCCTGGGCAAGAGTGACAGCCCTCTCAAAAACAAACAAACAAACAAAAATTTGTTTTGCACATATCATTTTTATAGCTGAGATGATACCATGTGGAGTTTTGCAAACATCATAATAAAAACGTGGCATGTCACTGAAACGTTTTAAAACATTTAAAAATATTCATAGTGTTCCATCTCCCAGTTGTACTACACGGATGCAACTTAAATATCTACCCTGGTAAATTCTGCAACAATCCTATTTTTAAAATGGTTTTCAAATTTGAGACCATTTTGTTGTAACATTTCTATGAAGGTAGTAGGGCATTTTGACAAAACCGTTTTGGCAAAATAGAGTTAATTTACAGTCAGGGCCACTTTAGTCAGAGCACTGAAGGAAAGCACACACTGTTAGGGGTTGCAGGACTGGATCCAGAGCTACCGCCAGTGTCCCCTCAGATAGGAATCCTGTTGGTGCTTCAAATTTTGTAAGTGGATGGAGCGCTTATCTCAGTTGAACTGCTTAATAATGTATATGGTTCTGTATTTCACTGGCAAAATAAAACTGAACTCTGGACTGTTCACAGAGAACATCATCTTGAACTCATTGTCATTCAATACCTTTCAGAATCCGTACTAAGAGAAATCATATCTCTAGAAGATTGCTTATGGTTACTCATTTGTCTAGGTACCTATACCTTTAATCTGTACCCCCAGACTGGGTTGCCAGATAAAATACAGGAAACCTGTATTAAAATATCAGAACATGCCTATAATCCCAGCACTTTGGGAGGCCGAGGCGGGCAGATCACGAGGTCAGGAGATCGAAACCATCCTGGCCAGCAGGGTGAAACCCCGTCTCTGCTAAAAATACAAAAAAAAAAAAAAAAAAAAAAAAAAATTAGCCGGGTGTAGTGGTGGGCACCTGTAGTCCCAGCTACTCAGGAGGCTGAGGCAGGAGAATGGCGTGAACCCAGGAGGCGGAGCTTGCAGTGTGCCGAGACTGTGCCACTGCACTCCAGCCTGGGTGACAGAGCGAGACTCCGTCTCAAAAAAAAAAAAACAAAAAAAAAACAAAAAAAAACAAATATCAGGACACCTGTTGAGGTTGAATTCAGACAATGAACGTTCATCTGAAGACCTGAAACTCTGTTTTGGCTGGGGATCTTGTAGTTTTATTTCCTAAATCTGGCTACCTTACTTCTGTAGATTACCATTTGGTTTTGTTGAATCACTAAAATATTGGTCAATGAAAAGAGTATTGTATGGCTATCATAGTATTTGGAATCAACAAGCCATCCTCTATAGGCCTACCAGCTGTGTGATCTTCAGCAAAGTACTTAACTTCTCCAAAGCTTAGTTTCCGTAGGTAAAATAACCATGATAATATAAAACACTTTTTTTTTTTTTTTTGAGATGGAGTCTAGCTCTGTCGCCCAGGCTGGAGTGCAGTGGCGCGATCTCGGCTCACTGCAAGCTCCGTCTCCCGGGTTTACGCCATTCACCTGCCTCAGCCTCCCGAGTAGCTGGGATTACAGGTGCCCGCCACCTCGCCCGGCTCGTTTTTTGTATTTTTTTTAGTAGAGACGGGGTTTCACCGTGTTCGCCAGGATGGTCTCGATCTCCTGACCTCGTGATCCGCCCGTCTCGGCCTCCCAAAGTGCTGGGGGGGGGGGGGGCGGGGTAAAACACTTTAGATTTCTGTGCTAATCAAATGTTTAAAAAATATTTAGGCCAGAGTAAGAATTCAATAAATGCCAATAGTTATTATTACAAAACTTTACTGTATTTCTTTTCATATTAATTATATTCTCTGACTTCTCTCAATGGGGACCACTAAAGAATAGATTCTCCCCAGTCTCACTCTCAATAATAGATGTGTCTTTATTCTCGCAGCCACCTAGAATGACAAGTGTGGTTTTGATTTATGGACCCAGGAAATTTTGGAATTGATTTGTTTTCCTCTTTACATTAGCTACTTGAAAACACAGAGTTAAATTTGAGATTTTTCTGCAGCAGGCATATAGGACATCATTACACGTATTTTGTAATGTTCTCTTTCTTGGCTCCCTAATACCTTTGTTTTCAGTTTGCCCCCATATTTCTTATTTTAAAATATGTTTTAACCATCTATATTATAAGCTCCTTTGCAAGTATTCAATGTTTACATTTTCTGAATGTGTGCTGAGTGCCTCTCTGGGAGGGATGAGAAGGAAGGTGTGATGGGAGCCATATATATAGCCCAGGAAGGCACACTCCTTGCTAACCCTGATGGGGTGTAGAGGAATTGTGAAAACGCACAGGGAAGAGAGAAGCACTCCAGAGACCTTAGATAGGGCTGGCCTGGGGAAAACTCTGAAGTTGCTGAGTTCTTTTCTCCATTGTCCTTTTCCTAAACTTACACACCACTTCCCAAGTCACCCGAGCTCCCTGGGGTCAGTTTCTGCAACTGAAAAATAGGAGGATGGAGAAGGTGAACCCCAAGGGCTTTCTTAGCGGCTGTGGCTCGTGATTCAGGGTGTGCACTCATAATGAGGTCAGGAAACTGCCAGAAGACCTGGATTCTCACACCACCAGCACCACCACTGACCTCTCTTAGTTCCTCCTCTGTACCGTGACGGTAATACATACTTCTGCCATACAAGATAGTGTGAATGAAACAAATGTAGTCAAAACTTGTTGAATGTCTTCCACACAATCCTGGTGAAAATGGCTGTGATTGTAAGAAAAAAATCAATTATTTTTAATTGAATCAAGTTTACATAGCATACAATAAAACGTTGATCCTAAGTGTTCAGTTTGATGATTTCTGACTGTTGAACATACCTGTGTAATTATCACCCCAGACATTTCCATCACCCCAGAAAGTTCCACCATGCTAGCAGGCAAACATTGTTTTGATTTCTAACTCCACGGATTCGTTTTGTCGTATCTTTATATTCGTATCAGTAAAGTCATATTTCTTTGGGTCTGACTTCTACTCAGCAATACTTCTAAGATTCATCCATGTTTTGCATGATTCAGTAGTTCGTTCCTTTGTATTTCCTGTTGATGAATATATGAATTGTTTCCTGTTTATTGCTATTATGAATATGGCTCCTATGAACATACTTGTGGACTTACGTTTTTATTTCTTTTTGGTTGACCCTTAAGGGTGGTCATTGGTAGGTGCATATTTAACTTTCAGAGAAACTTATACATTGTTTCACAAACTAATTGTACTACTTTACATTCCCACCAGTTGTGTGTGAGAGCTCTGTTGCTTCATTGCCTCATCAATAACTGGTGTTGTCAAGTTTCTTTATATTTTAATAATTTTCATGGGTGTTAGATGAATATCACCATGGTCTTAACTTGAAGTTCCCCGATTAATGATGATGAGCCCTTTCCATGTTTTCACTGGCCATTCATGTATCTTTTTTAGTGAAGGCAAAATCTTTTGCCTTATTTAAATTGTATTTCTTTTCATATTGTTGATGTGTAGGAATTATGTATTGTTCTTTGCCAGATAGATGTAAAGTGAGAATATTTCCAGGGTTATGTATTCATTTTTAAGTGATGTCATTGCTTAGTAGACATTTTTAATTTTGGTGATATCCAATTAATCAATTTGTCCCAGATGGCTATTGTTTTTTGTGTCCTAGCGAAGAATGTTTTTTTTTTGCCTGTCCAAGGGTCTTCTGTGTATTTTTACAAAATATTTACGGTTCTAGCTTTTATGTTTAGGTCCATGGTCTATTGTGTATTAATACTTGTACATAAAACAAGGTAAGGATGAGATTCTTTTTTCTGCTGCTGCTTCTTCTGTAGAGGTACCCAGCTGTTCCAGCAACGTTTGTGAAGACTGTTTTTTCTCCATTGAATTGACATGGTGCATTGTTAAAAAATCAATTGACTAGATATGTGTGGGTCTATTGTCTACTTTCTATTTTGCATTTGTATGTTTCTGCGAATATCACATTGTCCTAATTACTATTGCCTAATTATAAACCCTCAGGTCAATATAAGTCTCTCAATTTGTTCTTGTCAAGACTATCTGGACAGTCCGGGCGCGTGACTCACGCCTGTAATTTCACCACTTTGGGAGGCCAAGATGGGCGGATCACCTGAGGTAGGGAGTTCAAGACCAGCCTGACCAACATGGAGAAACCCCGTCTCTACTAAAAATACGAAAGTAACCGGACGTGGTGGCGCATGCCTGTAATCCCAGCTACTTGGGAGGCTGAGGCGGGAGAATCACTTGAACCCCGGAGGTGGAGGTTGCAGTGAGCCGAGATCGTGTCATTGCACTTACTCCAGCCTGGGCAACAAGAGCGAAACTCTGTCTCTGTCCAGACAATCCTAGATTATTTGCATTTTCATATACATTTTAGAAAGAGTTTCTTAATTTCTTTGAAAATTTTTCCAGGGATTTGGATTGGATTGCATTAAGTATATAGACTCTGTAATATAGAGAGTCTAAAAACATACGGTGTGGAGAATAGATATCTTAAGTCTTCTAATCCATAAACGTGGTATATCCCTCTATTACTTAGATGTTTCATCTCTGTTAGCAATATTTTGTAGTTTTCACAGAAGATATCTCATACATTATCCAATGAATTTATACGTTGGTATTTTGATTTTTAAATGTTATGGTAAATGGCATTTTTAACAAACTTCACTTTTCAAGTTTCCATCTCTAATATATAGAATTACTATTGATTTTTTAAACATTCCATGATCTTGATAAACTCAGTATTTCCAGTGGTTTCTTTTGTAGATTTCAAAGGTTGGTCTACATATAATTATGCTCTCTGTTAAAACCAGTAGTTTAATTCTTTCTTCTCAATCTTTATGCCTTCTAATTTTAACTTTATTTCTTCACTTGTTGCAAAGCAGTTGTCCCAGGTGGGAGCCAAAATCATTATCTCATTACTAATCTTAGGAAAACGCAAAATGTTTCACTATTACGAAGTTACCTGTAGGTTTCTTATAGATGTTCTTTATCAGATTAAGAAAGGTAATTTCTACTCTCGGTTTTCTAATCGTTATTAATTCCAAAGGGGTGTTGAATTTTGTCAGATGCTTTTATTTGCATTTATTGAGATAATTACATATTTTTGTTCATTATTTGGTGAATTATCTTGATTGGGTAAAAATAATTAAAATAATTGTCTCATTAAACCTTTTGCCTGTCCGCTATGGGTTTTCCTTTTCCTTTGGTTTAATAACAGCTCTGCCACAAAATAAAAATCTAGAGACACACATTCCCCTTTGGCCTCCCTCTTCGAATCCTCTGCTGTGAACACCGGCCTGCAGGGTGCGTGCGAGCGGCCCGGGCGCGCCACCTTCCGGCCCTGCAGGTCACCCGGCTACCGCCCTGATTTTCCCGGGACCCGCGCCGCGCGGCAGGGGAGGAAGGGCCAGACGCCTGGGGCCCACGCTGTCCGCGCGGAAAGGGCGAGGCGCTGGGTTTTCCAGCTGCGCCCTTTGGACCCCGCGATCCAGCAGCTCCGGTAACTCCACGCGGGGCGCCTGGGTGGAGGAGGCGGTCCTGGAGCATCGCTGCTAGGAGCACCCCGACCGGAGGGCCCCCAGACCCGGACCCCCAAGTCAGGGAGGACTCTACGCCCGGGAGCGCCCCAGACTGAGAGCGCCCCAGACCGCGACACTCCGGGACCCGGAGCTTCGCCCGACCGCAGGCATTGCCCACCTGCAGCCTCCACTGGCCGGGTTTAGCAACCAGGAGCTGCCAAACCCCTGACATTCTTCTTTCTTTCTGTTCCTACTTCTTTCCTTCTTTTTCTTTTTTGGTTTTTGTTTCTGTAACCCTCTCTGGGTGCCTTATCTCTTTAATCACACCTCTCTTTCACTTTCCACGGTAGTCAGGAGGCGGGGATCGCTGCTTCTCACCTACTTTCCGAACTTGGCCTCCGCAGTCGCGACCTGGTGTGGAGGAGGAGCTGCCGCCCCCGCCCCAGCCTGGGGGACGCCTCTCTGAAGGTAAGGGTGGGCCCTGTTGCCACCCGCACCCCCTCCCCACTCCCCCAGGGGAAGGGAAGACCACCATCCGGGGAGGGAGTCTCAAAACAAGGTCAATTAAGAGAGAGAGAGAGAGAGATAGTGTGTGTGTAAATATGTGTGAATAATTGATGAGACAGCATGCCGTCTTTCTCCGAAAGTACAGTTTTAGAAATTAAGACGTTCCCAATTGTTTTCTGGAGAGGTGAGAACAACTGAAATAAGTGATAACAATAGTTGTCATTTTTTAAGTGCTTACCATGTGCCTGACACGGTAGAAAATTTTTAGATATCTTATTTTCACTTAATCTTCCTAAGGGCCACATGAAATAGGAACTATTATTATGCTTTTATGAATAAAAGGGAGGAGGAATTCCGTCATTTATCCAAGAGTATCCAGCTACTAAGTAGTAGATCCCAGACTCACACCTACTGTTTTTCTGATTCCAGAGCCTTTGTCTTTTTTCTGCTCAGCCCTGGGAAGTTAAAAAGCCCAGCAGGTTGCATTGCAGTTATCAGACAAATTAATGAGGTGTCAATTGCAGCCAGATATAGAGATCCAAGATTATTGTGTTTATTTCACTGACTTCCCTTGCTTCATTCTCAAGACCCTTTGCAAATACCGATTTTGTGTCATACACAGTGCTGCTATTGGGAGCACACCTCTCAACCTCAGGGCCTTGGATGGGCTAGGAGGGGTAAATTTGGGGAATTGGGTTTGGAGACAGGGTGTTCCCTCTCCCTGCACAAATACACATCCAAAGGCTAAGAACTAAGGTTAAAGTCTAGGAATGTGGATTGAAAAGTCAGGGTCTATAATCCCAGCACTTTGGGAGGCTGAGGAGGGCGGATCATGAGGTCAGGAGATCGAGACCATCCTGGCTAACAAGGTGAAACCCCGTCTCTACTAAAAATACAGAAAATTAGCCAGGCGTAGTGACATACATCCGTAATCCCAGCTACTCGGGAGGCTGAGACATTGAACCTGGGAGGCGGAGGTTGCAGTGAGCAGAGATTGCGCCACTGCACTCCAGCCTGGGTGACAGAGCGAGACCCTATCTCAAAAAAAAAAAAGAAAGAAAAGAAAAGAAAAGAAAAGAAAAAGAAAAGAAAACGCAGGGTCTCTGCCCTCGTGGACCTCACCAGAGAGTGGGAGCTAGTCCAGGAGTGATGGAGACACCTGCCGAATGATGGAGACGGGCTTGGACAAAGGCATGCACCATTTGGGGCTGTTGCAGTTGGAGAGCTTCCTTGAGAAGGCAAATATTGAGCCAAGTTGCAAGGACTCTAGGGACCTGACAGCTGGGAGAAGTGGGGAGGGTGGCCCAGGTGGCACAGGCATAGGAAGATTTGCCCACGATTTGCCGACGCTAGGTTGGGGGAAGGATAAGGTTAACAACAGACACTTGTGTGACAAGGACTATGAGGTAGCATTTATTTCCTTGGCCTTACAGATGAGAAGCCAAATTCCACACAAATTCTTTTGTTTGTTAGAGTTTAAGTGTGTGTATGTTATGCCCCAAGGTTGTTTTCTCCTCTTTGCATGTGGTTGTTTTATCATCTTGCAGGCTGAGTAAAACGACTATGCATGGAACACTGTAGAAGAAAAATTATATTTTTAGAAAACTGGTGTTATGATTTTCATCCAGGCACTTTATCTCAGGAGGTGCTCGATTGTATGTGTTGCTAATGAGCGATTTATATAACGGCATCTACATTGATTCATGTGTGTCCTTGTGAAAAGCTGTAATCTGAGGCTCGCCAATTCACTTCCTCAAATCTCAGGTTCCTCATTAGAAAGAGGTTGAAGTGGCTCTTTCTCTGTGCATTACGTGTTTCTGTGAATTACATTTAGAGAAAGGTCGGTTTCTCAGGGTGGGGCCCATAAACAAGGGCAACTGGGCAGAGCCAGGGGTTCAGGTGACTGTTTGGACCCTCTGGAAGGGCTTTTTACTGTGCTGCCTTGGGAGACAGAGTGGTCAGCTTGGATCTGACCTTAAGCCTAGGTCACCCCATTTTTGGAAGGAAACTGTTTTTTTCCTTCGTTTAGAGAAAACTTCATGCCTTTGGGTGATTTAGATAAGTTTGTGACTTTCATTATGTGTGTGTACACACACGTACGTACATATGTACGTGCACAAATATTTAATATGTCTTAGACACGTCAAATATATGCATCTAAGGTATATTAAATTTACTTTCCTAAGAATACAAGTAAGTGCCCTAGGTCGGCAGCTCTCCACCTGACTGTACATTAGAGTCACCTGCGGAGTTCTGAGGACTCAGGATGCCCAGTCTGTCCTCCAGCCCACTGGGTGGAGCCCAGGCATCATGATTTTTTTCCAAACTTGAGTGAGAGCTGGTGGCCTAGATTTCACATTAGTTGCTAAAACATACTTTCCAAGATATGGATCAGATGATCACCTAGATTCAAAATTATGTATATTTTATGGATTTAAGTCATTCAATAATTCAGCAAATAACAAACAAGCAGACATAAAGTGAAAATATGACAGAGATAAGTGTTATGAATAGAAATACTAAAGGTGGGAGGGTAGAGGCACATTGGTGTGTGTGAGTGTGTGTGTGTGCATGTGTGTGTTTGCACTTGGGTAAGCATGCTGTGTTAGACTTTCAGTAGAGTGCTCAGGGAGGACTTGTACATGACAACGTAGTGTTGGCAAACCGTAGGGGAAATACGGAATTATTTAATTAACAGTAGAGAAGTAATTAGTAGCTATTTGAGGCAAGTAGGTTTAGTTACTCCCTATCTTCATGTCAAACAAGAAAGTTAATTGTTGGTGGATGAAAAAAGCTAAACATAAAAACAGAACAAAACAATACTGAGTCATAAAAATGAAGATCTACGTAAGCATCTATGTGACCCCCAACAGGAAAGGATATTCTACACTTAAAAGTAATGAAAACATCACAAAGCAAAAGAGTGATGGGTTTGACTACATCAATATAAAATTTGTCATATATTAGCATAACAAAAGACAGAAAGTAAACAACAAGTTAGACAAACATCGGAGAACTGGACAAAAGACATAAAGAGATGGTTCATAAACATGAAAATAGCTGATAATACGTGATTAATATTTGCCTCATTTATACTCAAAGAAATGCAAATTCAAAAAACAATGAGATACCATTTTTCCATTTTGGCTGTCTAATTACATTTTAAAAGTAAAGCTGCTCAGTGCTCTCCTGGGTGTGGTCCATAGATACTGTCTTGTGCTATTGAGCGAGAGAATATGAATTATTGCAACATTTCTGGAATGCAGTTTGGCAGCATGCATCTGTCAGGTTTAAATGTAGTCTTTGACTCAATCACTGTACTGCCATGGAGTAACATCTAGGAAATAATAAGAAATGTAGACAAATAATAATAACTAACATTTAAGTGGTATTACCATTCACCAGACACTTGGAATAGTAACTCATTTAGCCTTCACATTAGCTCTGGGAGATGGTATGATTATCCCCTTCTATGGATAAGAAAAATGAGGCACAGAACAGGTAAGTCAGTTGCCCATAGTCGGTTAGCTGGTAGAGGGTAGAATGGAGATTCAAATCTACCCAGGCTGGCACCTGAGCCCATGCTGCAAAAAAACTGAGCCATCCTGCCTTACCCATGAAGATGGGGTCATGTGATTCTCGCATAATACATCTGGTAAATGATAATATATCCACATGAAGTAATATTAGGTAGCAATTAGAATGGTTTTAACAAAGAGTTTTGTGACACAGGAAAAATGCTCATTATGTAATATTAAGTGGAAATGCAGGATATACAATCATTTAAACATCTTTTTTTTTTTTTTTTTGAGACGGAGTCTCCCTCTGTCACCTAGGCTGGAGTGCAGTGGCAGGATCTTGGCTCACTACAAGCTCCGCCTCCCGGGTTCACGCCATTCTCCTGCCTCAGCCTCCCGAGCAGCTGAGACTACAGGTGCTCGCCAACACACCTGTCTAATTTTTTGTATTTTTAGTAGAGATGGGGTTTCACCGTGTTAGCCAGGATGGTCTCGATCTCCTGACCTCATGATCCTCCTGTCTCGGCCTCCCAAAGGGCTGGGATTACAGGCATGAGTCACCATGCCTGGCCAAACATCTTAATTATGTGACAACATTTATAAAAAGTACAGGAAAACATGCTAAAAATTATACATGTTGAGATTATTTTCTTCTTTCAGTCTTCCTTTTGTAAATGTGCTACATTGAGTGTCAATTGCTTTAGAAATCAGACAAACTTTTTAAAAAGAAAGAAACTTGAGTGATGGAAAAGCAAAAATGTTGGTATTAAACATAGCAATTAAAAACCCTTAAAATTCTTACATGTAAGACTTTATATTCTTCTACACCTATTTTATTAACACTTGCTAGAGTATCTGTTACATTTATCAGAATAGCTCTTTTTCTGGAAATGAATTCATTATTTAATATAACCTTAATCTCTTAAATTCACACATAAAACTAAAGTACGTTAAAAATTTTACATACACACATCCAGATTTGCAGAATGCTGTGCAAATACCAACTAATTTTTGTATACTAAGAACTTAATATGTTTTGTATTGAAACTCAGAGGTAACTTGTCAGTTTGCTGAATCATCTCCCTAATAACTTTGTCTCTTGGTAGATATTGAATATTTTTTACAAAAGTGATGCTTTTTATAAGGTTATGTCAGCCTTAATCAGAGTAGTGACATAAAGGAAATAACATTTTTTATTCTATCTAAGATGAAAGAATAGGCAGAGTTAATAACAAAATGTGTGTGGAGGTATGGGGGGGAGGTTTCTAACCATAGAACTGGTCTAATTTGATTATGCATAGTTGATACTTTCCATTCATACTTGTTTCTTTGGCCTTTACGTTATTGATTATTATCTCTCGGAAATTCCACCAAATATTTGGTAATTTTTCCGTAAGGATGGATGTGAATGGTTTGGAAGCTTAACCATTAAGCTTTATCCTGGATTCAGGCATTGACAACCCTATTTTTAGGATGGAGGATGAGTAGTTGTTGGTGGGAGGGGAATTATTCTGGGCTGAGAAGCTGTTACTAAGCCTTAGAAGGTTTAATCACTCAATAATTCCAGAGGCAGGCCTTCTTACCATTTCCATTTGGTAATAAGCAAACAGGCTCTAAGACTTGCTCAAGTTTTGCACAGCTTGTCAGTATTCAAACTGGAGTGGCAACCCAGGTTTGTGTGTTTCTGAAACCAGACTCTGCCATCAGGCTGTCCTTCCTGCACTCAGGATGGTAAACAAGGGACATGGTGTTATTTATGCAGTATTTAGACTCTGAATGGTCTCCACTGTGTGGGGGATCCTTCCTCCACTGGGCTCTTAAAGTTGTAATCAAAAGTGCTAATGCTAGGTTGTAGTAGGCTCAAAGTTCAATGCAGATCTTAGTTCCACTGGGTCACAGTCAGTGTAAAGGAGGGGTCTGTAGTGTAGGAGACTGTCACTTCATCTCTGCATTTCCCTAAAGTAAGCTCATATGGGCAGCCACAGACACACGCAAACACATACACACACCTATGCCTCAGTGACACATGTTAGTGAGTGCTGGCCATGTGCTAGGCTTCGTGCTGGGTTTTAGTGATACAGTGAAGAGCAACACAGACTTAATGCCTAGAATTATGAAACCTACGTTCTGAAGGAGGAAGATGGATTTTTAAAAGTTCAACCCCTAAATGAAGATCTCATTACAATTCAGGAGCATTCTGATGTGAAAACATACACTGTCATGTGTGTCTGTGTGAAGAGACCACCAAACAGGCTTTGTGTGAGCAATAAAGCTTTTAAATCACCTGGGTGCAGGCGGGCTGAGTCCGAAAAGAGAGTCAGCGAAGGGAGATAAGGGTGGAGCCGTTTTATAGGATTTGGGTAGGTAAAGGAAAATTGCAGTCAAAGGGGAGTTGTTCTCTGGCGGGCAGGAGTGGGGGTCACAAGGTGCTCAGTGGGGGAGCTTTTTGGGCCAGGATGAGTCCGGAAAAGGACTTTCACAAGGTAATGTCATCACTTAAGGCAAGGACGGGCCATTTTCACTTCTTTTGTTGTGGAATGTCATCAGTTAAGGTGGGGCAGGGCATTTTCACTTCTTTTGTGGTTCTTCAGTTACTTCAGGCCATCTGGGCGTATATGTGCAAGTCACAGGGGATACGATGGCTTGGCTTGGGCTCAGAGGACTGACACTCACACACTCTTACATGGGCAGAACTGTCATATATAGCTCAGCATGTCACAGATTGTTTATTCACAGAATGGTAGCATTTGTAGCAGTCCTATTGTTTTCAACTTTGACCTTGGAAGCAGGATTTAGTAGACCAGGCCTTCTTCCAGAAGCAAAACTTCATTGCCTTGAAATTTTATTATTATTATTATTATTATTTTCGAGATGGAGTCTCGCTCTGTCTCTCAAGCTGGAGTGCAGTGGTGCGATCTCTGCTCACCGCAAGCCCCGCCTCCCAAGTTCACGCCATTCTCCTGCCTCAGCCTCCTGAGTAGTTGAGACTACAGGCGCCCACCACCACACCTGGCTAATTTTTTGTATTTTTCACTAGAGACGGGGTTTCGCCGTGTTAGCCAGAATGGTCTCGATCTCCTGACCTCGTGATCCGCCTGCCTCAGCCTCCCAAAGCGCTGGGATTACAGGCGTGGGCCCCCATGCCTGGCCTAATTTTATTAATTTTATATGGCTGAAAGTTCTGAGAATTGGTTACTAGATTAAGGAATATAAAAATCTTCTAGGTTGGTTTTTAAAAAATCTGTGTGCCAGAAGATTTTTAAACCTTCATAAGATAGGTATGCTTTTGTTTGAAAGCTTTGACTAAATCTGTTTTATTCTGTTTTCCAGAGAAGCCATTTGAAGCAGAATCCAAACCATGAATTGTAGAGAATTACCCTTGACTCTTTGGGTGCTTATATTTGTAAGCACTGCGGGTAAGTGATTATACATATTCACAAACATATTGCATTAGTAATCGAGGAAGAATGTCAAAGTTTTTTTTATGTGGTGGCTACTGAAGATGCTGAATTTATTCAGAAAAGAAAATATTCTGCAGTCTGAGTTTATGTAGTGAGAGCAGAGTGAACAACTTGCATCTTGAAATAAATGACATTTGTCTGAGGTGGAAATTTATTTCATGTTGTTTGAAACTGAGGAGGTGGCAGTCATCTTTATTATTGGGTTTTAGGAAGTTTGAAACACACTGTCTCCTTTCTGAGAGAGAGGCAAAGATTCATCTCATTATTTAGGTAATAATGAGAAAAGTAAATGACAAATATATTAGACAGGTTTCAAAAATTAAAGTGAGATGGAATATACAAAAAGAGACTGGCTAGACCAGGGAGTTCGAGTAGGCTTCATAGCAGATGTCAAATACCAATTTTAATTTATTAGCAGTGATTGCCTAGAGTTTTTTTTTTTTTCTTTTTCTTTTTTTTTTAAATTGAGAAGGGTTCTGAGATTCCAATTTATTAGCAGTGATTGCCTAGAGTTTTTTTTTTTTTTTTTAATTGAGAAGGGTTCTGAGACTCAATCCATGATTGATTAGCAAGGCATTCCTTAGACTTTGGGGAAGAAAGTGGGAGCACAAATATTAATTTGCCTTGATCTATTACCTAGGAGAGGGAAACACATGGGCCCATATTCCCTGCTTTGATAATTACTGCTGAAGAGATAGCAGAATTAAGCTTTTGGTACTTTCAAATAACACAGGTCCAATCTCAGGGTATATTTACTTATGTGGATCCATTTATTACTGAGATCCCTGCAATACAAGCCTACCCAGATGGTAAAAGAATGAGGTAGATCTTTGTTTTTTTTTTTTTTTTTTTTTTTTTATGTAATGATGTGTCAGAAACAAGTGAGCGGAAAAGCACGGTGCAGGAAAATGTGTCATGAGTCCCATGTCCTGTGGACACACACTAATAGCCTTGCTCCTCATTATAACGAGAGCATGTTTCAGGCACAGAAACAGCCATGCAGCCAGTTGTGCAAAGTTGCCAAGCTCCCAGCTGCCTGCCCTGGAGAGCACTTCTCATGAATGTTTCACTCTAGGGAGACATGACAATGTTCTACATAGAGGATTCACTGAATCTAGTTGAGTTTAAGTGACAAAATCCTACAATTGTCCAAAACCAAGACAGTTTCAAACACAGATTTTATTCCAAATGGCATTGGTTGTTGGCCCTGCTGGGTTCTTATACTGTGTTTATGGAACAATAGGAGTGCCTATTTTGGCACTTGGAACTCCACACACCTTGAACTCCACTTATTTATCCCATCAAGGACCATTTCCAACAAGTATTATGGTAATCAACAAAGCCTCTAATGGTAAACCATGATTAGATATCCAAAGCTTCTAGCTGCCTGAGGAGGGGCATGGTGTGGACTTTCAACTGTCAACTTCCCACCTCTGGAGAGTGTGTAATTCACATTAAGTTTCTTCAAATGATAATACTTCTAGAGAGCACATGCCCATCCAAACACAGTCATATGTGTTTATAGAAGCTTTTTAAGACAAGCGAAAACCTGGAAACCTGGAAATAACCCAATATCCTATAGACATTTGTTTAATAAACCAAATCTCCAACATGTATCCCTTTATAAAATGGATAAATCACCAAATGATGACACAATTAGATACTACATTACAATGAGAAAAGAACACATCACTGTTACAGCATGAATGCATTTGTAACATAATCATGTCAAAATAACCCAGGCATAAAGGAGCACATATTGTATGGTCTATGTACTTTATTATATTAACTCTAAAACAGGAAAATAAATGAACTGTTAATGACTCACCAGGGTTTTGCATGTAAATTGAAGCTGACACCCTTATATACACATGTATCACACCTTCTATGTTGAAGTATTAGTATAAAATAGAGATTGTATTACAACCGGAAAACATGAAGTTGGGGCTCCTTAACTCTTGTGTTTTGAGGTAGATTTTACATCCATGTTTTCAAAGAATGTGTATTAGTCCATTCTCATGCTGCTGATAAAGGCATACCTGAGACTGGGTAATTTATAAAGGAAAGAGGTTTTATTGATTCACAGTTCTGTATGGCTTGGGAGGCCTCAGGAAACTTACGATCATAGTGGAAGGGAAAGAAAACATGTCCTTCTTCACATAGTGGCATCAAGGAGAAGGCTGAGCAAAAAGGGGAAAAGCTCCTTATAATAACATTAGATCTTATGAGAACTCACTCACTCTCAGGAGAACAGCATGAGGGTAATCACCCCCATGATTAAATTACCTTCCACCAGGTCCCTCCTATGACACATGGGGCTTATGGGAACTACAACTCAAGATGATTTGGATGGGAATACAGCCAAATCACATCATTCTACCACTGGCCTCTCCCAAATCTTATGTCCTCACATTTCAAAACAAAATCATGCCCTTCTAACAGTCCCCCAAAGTCTTCACTCATTCCAGCATTAACTCAAAAATCCAAGTCCAAAGTCTCATCTGAGTCAAGGCAAGTCCCTTCCTCCTATGAGTCAGTAAAATCAAAAGCAATTTAGTTACTTCCTAGATACAATGGGAGTATAGGCATTGAGTAAATACACCCCTTCCAAATGGGAGAAATTGACTAAAACAAAGGGGCTACTGGCCCCATACAAGTTCTAAATTTAATAGGGCAGTCATTAAACCTTAAAGTTCCAAAATAATCTCCTTCAACTCCATGTCTCACATCCAGGTCATGCTGCTGCAAGAGGTAGGATCCCATGGCTTTTGGCAGCTTTGCTCCTGTGACTTTGCAGGGTACATCTCCCCTCCTGGCTTCTTTCATGGGCTGGTGTTGAGTTTCTGGGCTTTTTCAAGTGCATGGTGCAAGCTGTCAGTGAATCTATCATCCTGGGACCTGGAGGATGGTGGCCCTCTTCTCTTAACTCTACTAGCTGTAGAGTACCCCAATGGGGACTCTGTATGGGAGCCCCAACACCACATTCCCCTTCCACACTACCATAGCAAAGGTTCTCCATCAAGGTTCCACCCCTGCAGTGAACTTTTGCCTGGACATCCAGCATTTCCATACGTCCTCTGATATCTAGGTGTAGGTTCTCAAACCTCAATTCTTGACTTCTGTGCACCTCCAGGCTCAACAGCATGTGGAAGCTGCCAAGGTTTGGGGTTTGCACCCACTGAAGCCATAGCCTGACCTGATATCTTGGCCTGCTGTAGCAATGGCTGGAAGGCTAGGATGCAGGGCACCAAGTCCGTAGTCTGCACACAGAAGAGGGCCCTGGGCCCATCCCAGGAAACCATTTTTTCCTATTAGGCTTCTGGGTCTGTGATGGGAGGGGCTGCCATGAAGATCTCTGACATGCCTTAGAGGCATTTTCCCCATTGTCTTGGCAATTAACATTTGGGTCCTAACTTCTTATGCAAATTTCTGAAACCGGCTTCAATTGCTCCCCAGAACATGGGTTTTTCTCTCCTACCACATCCCCAGGCTGCGAATTTTCCAAACTCTTATGCTCTGTCACCTCTTGAATGCTTTGCTCTTTAGAAATTTCTTCTCCCAGATCATCATCTCTCAAGTTCAAGGTTCCACATATCTCCAGGACAAGGGCAAAATGCAACTAATCTCTTTACTAAAACGTAACAAGTGTCACCTTTGCTCCAGCTCCCAAAAAGTTCCTCATCTCCATCTGAGACCACCTCAGCCTGGATTTTATTGTCCATAACATTATCAGTGTTTTGGTCAAAGCCATTTAACAAGTCTCTAGGAAGTTCCAAACTTTTCCATATTTTCATCTTCTTCTGAGCCCTCGAAACTGTTCCAGCCTCTGTCTGTATGCAGTTCCAAAGTCACTTCCACATTTTGGGTATCTTTACAGCAGCACCCCGCTCCTGGTACCAATTTACTGTATGAGTCCCTTCTCACACTGCTAATAAAGGCATGCCTGAGACTGGGTGATTTATAAAGGAGAGAGCTTTAATGGACTCAGTTTTGCAGGTCTGGGGAGGCCTCAGGAAACTTACAAAAGGGGGAAAAGCCCCTTGTAAAGCCATCAGATCTCATGAGAACTCCCTCACTATCATGAGCACAGCATGCAGGAGACTGTCCCCATGATTAAATTCAAGATGAGGTTTGGGTGGGGACACAGCCAAACCATATCAGAATACTTCTATCACATCACTTTCTCTTTATGTTGTAGTTAACAGTTTTGAGTTAAAACCAGACTGCTGCTTTGAGAAACAAACCCTATAGTCAGGGCATATAGAGAGGGCATTCTGTCCATGTCCTAAGGGAAATGTTTCGTTCGATTTAAATATTCTCATCCTCAAAATATGGTAAAAGCACATCCAAGAGTGACTGGAGGATAGATTATGAGAAAGACCCATTAATGCTGACCTTGAAGTATGAGAAGTGCAGAAAAAGGGAAAGGAGCACCTATCCTGTGTAGATGAGGGTCAGATATATTTCCAAAGCCAGAGAATCTGGGTCAATTGAGAAGGAGGGAATGTGACAGATATGTAAATTTGGATTGATATTATATTAATGAATTCTTGATTATCCACATGGTGACCTACAGCAATAATAAATGTACACACACTGTAAGTTACATAGGCACATCTTTAACCATCTCCACACTTGCCAGGGAATGTTAGATAGGCAGGGTGAATGCACGGTGAGTGAGATTTCTGATGGTGCAGAGGAAGAATGCCAAGATTGCTAAGTTTCTGTTTCTTTTCCACTGAGACTCCTCAGCTGGGTATGTTTTGGGGTAGGTATGGCAGCACTGTGACTTCTGTGGCTTTCTTTTGAAGAAGTTGTAATGTGTAATATTTTCTTCTAAGAGATGACACAATTATCAATCTTCTAGCTACGGTTGGTTAAGTTCTGATACCTTCCTGTTGGGGAGAAACTGTCAGAAGTTGTGTTTTCATCTATATTCTGAAAGTGCCTCATCCTTTCTAGTGTTGAAAAGATTGATGCAAAAATAAAGGAACCCACAGGAAAGTGACACTGAGATTTCTCAGGACTTTCTTACTAACCTTACTTTTTCACCTAATGCATGAGAAGACAAAAAAGTTACCTTTGTCGTTTTGGTTTTTGTTTTTATTTCTTTTACCTTACTAATCTTTTGAAGAATCTTGTACTTCACGTCCCCACATTACTGTGGTTGAAGGGGAACCTTTCTATCTGAAATATTGCTCGTGTTCACCTGCACATGAGATTGAAACAACCACCAAAAGCTGGTACAAAAGCAGTGGATCACAGGAACGTGTGGAGCTGAATCCAAGGAGTTCATCGAGAATTGCTTTGCATGGTTGTGTTTTGGAGTTTTGGCCAGTTGAGTTGAGTGACACGGGATCTTACTCTTTCCAAATGGAGTGAGTAACCCTTTCTTTTTAAAATGTATTTCATAGCTCTCTTGTCCTTTGCTCAGCAACTCAAATATGCAGTAACCTGAAAGGTCAGATGATCAGCACATCTTTTTCTTTTCTACTCTTCCTACAACATGAAATACGTTGTTCATTACAGAACAAAATACATTTATTTCTCTCTGCTTATTTTCTTATTTTCTTAGTGACCTTAAAGAAAGGAGATTACCTTAGTAGGATTTCCTTTTAGGGGATTCTTACCAATGGTAAGTGATGATTACATGAAAGTCAGTTTTAAAATTCAGCCACTCCTGTTGTCTACATGCCCCCAATCAAATGAAATCAGCAGCTCGGACTTCACAATAATATTAATGTGTTGTGAAGGGGGCAGTGTCAGCTTCCTGGGTGGCATCCTTGGTGGGGAGCAGGGATGGGGTTGATGCAGACACACACTAGTCCAGTCTGCAGGGGCTCACTGGGAACCAGGTGGCAGTGCTAGTGGAGGATGTGTGTTTCTGGCAGCCAATTGCAACCCACAGCTGGGGGCAGTGAGAAAGTGCAACACAGAAGGGCTTTGCATTTTACTCATGTGGTGGCCCTGGATTGTGCCAGGATACTCATGTTGCATAACTTCATTAAATGAGCATAGCCAACTGAAAACATCACCCACACTTACTGAACATGTTTCTTTTTAGATGTACTTACCTACCTACCTACATGTGTAGGTATTTTTATAGAGACTTGAGACTGGCCTGTAGGAAATAGCTCAGGGCCAGCTGAAGGTGATGGTGTGTAGATTTCATATGTAGCAGATGTCTTTTGGAGGCACGTCTAGAGTGAGTCCTGATCATTATCAACCGTGCTATTGAGAGCAGAGTGAGCTATCACTGTGAAACTTCGGTAGCGCTCCTGTGGTTTTGCACCAAATTAGGTCACTTTTGTTTGTTTTTGTACATAGGAACTCCCAGGCACCAGAAAAAAATTAAGTAACTCTTTTGATAAAAACCAATACATCTTTAGGTGATCTTTTAAGAGTGATAATTACAGAAATGGGTCACAACTGGGATTTTTCATAACAAGCTAAGGAAGAATGAATACTCACAAATGGGGTAAAGGAAAAAGAACAATAAACACTGCTCCCCACAAACTTCTGACTCCTGATTGAATGAAGGCACGATTTAAAGGAATAAAGTATTCTGGACAGGGCTGAGAGAGCATGTTGAGAGGAACAGCCAGGCATCTATGATCATCAGTTGGAGATAACAGAAACATATGGCCATCTTTCTGATGTGGGGAGTAGAGAATACAGCCTGGCTTAGGAAGCAACAGTGGAAGCAAAAGATTGAGGCAGGATTTCAGAGACGTGTGGAGAGACAGGGTAGCAGACAGGAGATGCTAAGAAAAACAAGGTGTCCCAGAGTGGATATTGGAGACTGATCACTGTGAGAGTAAAGTGTTGAGGAGAGAAGCAGCTTTGACAATGGCCTTGAAAATAAATGGGATTCTACATGGAAGCAGGTTGTTTTAGACACCCAGGAGCATGAAAGATACAGACATCTTCAAATATAGCATAATTAGGAAGCAGTATTTACTGCAGATTGTGTGTGTGTGTGCACACACATATGTGTTCTAACTTCGGTGTGTAAACCTTTGTAGTTTGATGTGGGATCTATGAGTGAACAGACTTTACACCTGAAATTTTCCCATTAGAACAGTAATTCTTTAATTTTTAGGAGTCCATTGCTAATAATCAAATGCCACTGAGGACTGCTAATTTAATCCTGCAGTGAAAATCACTTTATCCCACCAAATTTTAAGAAAGAAACCAACTAAGAAGGAAGGGGATACAAAAGGGAGCATTTTTCAGTGATAGAGATGAAGAAATGAAGGTAGAGAGAAATGTACACTTGGAAATCTAATAAACCAATCCTAGACTGACAGACAGCGAGTTCAGCTTGGTGAGCAGCCTCAGAAGTGGGGGCTGGTGCTTATTCCCTGGTGTGTGTGGACAAAAATGAGTGGTTTTTCGTAACAAGGATGGTCTGGGCCTGCAGCAGGAAAGTGTGGTCACAGCTTTGGGTCAGTTGGCCTCCGTGTTAACACCAGCCTTGGAGCTCCTGGATGGCAGGTGCAGTGTGTTGTTGATTGTGTTCGCAGCGCAGTGTCCTGCACATGGAGTGTCATCTGTCCTCTAGCATTTGTTGAGTGTTAGGAATTGAGGATTACAGAGGTAGAGAACAATGTATTCTGAAAAAATGGGGATATTCCTTTTAATTATGTTCCTTTTAAGCAACAAGTCAGAGAGATCTAGAAATCTCTATCTCTCCAGTTCATTGAGGCCAAAGCTGGGGAGACTTTACAAAAACACACTTGATAAAAGGTGCTGCCAATGGGATTCTGAATCCATTTCAAGGGCCAGGTAGCTCTATCACGTCCCATGGCCACAGGACACACTGCCTGTAACCATGACAACAGCCTACCACATTCTCTCGTCATGGCCAATCTTTTATAAATTCATGCCCAAAGTGAAGGGGCCAGATTCATTGGATTGTGAAAGCGTAGAATTGTGCAAAGCACTTCTGGCCTTTGGGGCCAAATAGATATGCATTTGCATCCTGGCCCCATCTTGTAGCAAGTGAATTGTTTAACCTGTCTGAGATTTAGCATTCTCATCTGAGCCTAAGGAAAACAGTCATCTCCCTTGCACATACATAGTCTGATACCTGGAACTCAGTAAGTGCTAGTCTTTTCTTCCTTCTATCCTATTGTAGACCTAAAGGGGAACTGGAAGAGCCTAAGGTGGGCACAAATGTGTCAGGCATAGAGGATAACTTAACAACACGTGTCTGCTGTATTTAGCAAATGAATCTATACATCACAGGTGCAGTGGAAGAAATATCAAATTTGAAACATTTTCTCTTTAAAAACTTCATTTAAAAAATACTGTATTTTTTTCCAATTCTAGATCACCATTTTTTTTTTTTTTTTTTGGAGATGGAATTTCGCTCTTGTTACTCAGGCTGGAGTGCAATGGCGTGATCTCCACTCACTGCAACCTCCACCTCCTGCCTCAGCCTCCCAAGTAGCTGGGACTACAGGCACCTGCCACCACACCTAGCTAATTTTTGTATTTTTAGTAGAGACGGGGTTGTACCACGTTGGCCAGGCTGGTCTCAAACTCCTGACTCAGGTGATCCACCTGCCTCGGCCTCCCAAAGTGCTGGGATTACAGGTGTGAGCCACTGCACCTGGTCTAGTGATAGTCCTGATCACTAATTTCTGATCAGGAGTAACAACTACTGTAAAATCTACTCATACTCACCTTTGGTCGGTAAGGCATTTAAAGAGCTAATTCAATTACACTGAGGGCAACAACTCCAGACTTTGCTTTATTCAACAGTAAGAGAATGGGATGGGAACAAATTGCCTTGAGAAACATAAAACCTAAGGCATATACACACACATTTAGAAAACAGCATCAGGAGTTTATAGACCTTTTGAAACCAAAGCCACCCTCCCATCCTGGGCCAAGACTCTCTGAACTTATCCATCAGTGAAGATCACGGACATTGTAAAGATTTGCTTTTCTGACATCCATAATGTATTGTCTGCAGTAGGATATGTGCGTGTGTGTGTGTGCATGTGTGTGTCTCTGTGTGTGTAGACTGCTCACGTTTTCATTTTTTACCCCCTATTCCCATGACAGTTGTTCAAGTTCTTGCTCCTCTGAATCAAGAGGAGGCAGAGCAGGGTTTGCACATCAATGAATCAATCTCTTTAATAAAAAGAAAGGAAAAAGATGATAACATTGGTTACTAAAGGGAAGATGGGTGATATTTGCAAAGTTTCTGTAGCATTATAAAATACCTTTACACTTTTGTTCCATAGAAATTATACTCAGAAATGGAAATTAAATGTCATCAGAAGAAATAAACACAGCTGTTTCACTGAAAGACAAGTAACTAGTAAAACTGTGGAAGTTAAAAAATTTTTGCAGATAACCTGTGAAAACAGCCACTATCAAACACTGGTCAACAGCACATCATTGTATAAGGTAATGCTTTTATGTTATTTTAACTTTAAGACTTAATGGAAAAGATAAAATTCCCAAAAGAGGGGTTGAGGGCTACCATTTGGTCTCATAGCAAATAAGCTGCCTGATTCCACATGGCTCACTTGCCCTGTTTGAGCCAAGTATCCTCACTGGCTTGTTGTCAACAGCTGATACATAGTATTAAAATATGTTTCACAGTAGTTTCCCTGGATATGGTGTTCAATAAATGATTACAGCTTCCTCTCTCACCCTCTTCCTTCATTTTCCTCCTCTTTCGATAAGTTCATTTTTAGGAATGCTAGTTCAAGGATTTCCCTTTTCTCCTGTCACATGTGCTTAACATGTAAAACTCAATTGTTTGTTTTTCTGAATACATTAGTTCATTTTATAATATTGGAAATGGTAACGCTTTTATAATATTTTAACTTTAAAACTGAAAAATGAAGAAAGCAAAAAGCACTCATAAATCCATCAGTTAGAGACTTTGTGCTTCTTTTTTTTTTTCCTGTGAAGCATTTGCTTTTTAAAAGTGGTATATTTTATTTTATTGTGTTTTTTCCTCTAAGAATTATGCTGTGACTATCCCTTCACATCTTTAAATGATCTTCTAATCATGGGCTTTCAGTTTTTACGTGCCTGGTTTCATCTAACTAATCCCACTGTTATTGGACATTTGTGAATTGCCTATTTTTCACCATTATTTAAAGGCTGAAATGAATACCACTGCCACAGAACCTTGGTTGTTTATATAATTTGTCCTTCAACCAAATCCCTAAATGCAGAATTACCGAATCAAAGGCTGTGAGCATGTTTATGTCTTTTTCTTCATACTATCAAACTCGTCTCCAGGGAGCTCTGCCAATTTTACCCCACACTTGAAAAAAGAATCCCAATTTTCTGTCACCTCCACAACACTGGGAAATAATGCTCCTAGAATGTTTCAAATTGGATGTGAAAAATTTCTAAAACTCCTAGTGGATTTTTCACTTTTCTTAGTAATAAATTAAACGTTTGTATATATTTATTGCATCTTACTGCAATCAGACAATTTTGTGGGTTGCCTGTTTATTTTCTCTGTCTTCTTCAGTTGGCATACCTTTTACTTGTTGAATTTGAAAAGCTCTTATACACCATGGAATACTATGCTGCCATAAAAAAGGATGAGTTCATGTCCTTTGTAGGCACATGGATGAAGCTGGAAACCATCATTCTCAGAAAACTAACACAGGAATAGAAAACCAAACACTGCATGTTCTCACTCATAAGTGGGAGGTGAACAACAAGAACATATGGACACAGGGATGGGAACATCACACACGGGGGCCTGTTGGCAGGTGGCGGGTAGGGGATGGATAGCATTAGGAGAAATACCTAAGGTAGATGACAGATTGATGGGTTCAGCAAACCACCATGGCACGTGTATACCTATGTAACAAACCTGCACATTCTGCACATGTAACCCAGAACTTAAAGTATAATTTTTTTTAAAAAAAAAAGCTCTTTTAGACCACGCTATAGGAATTATGTATACACATACATAGTGTGTGTGAGTATAGAGTATGTGTATGCGTAAAAAGCATACACACTCCCATCCACACACACACACACAACACAAATTGTGTAGTTCAGGGGTCCCCAATCCCTGGACCACTCCCCCTCACTCACATTACCACCTCCTGTGAGATCAGCAGCGGCATTAGACTCTCACAGGAGCAAGAACTCTATCGTGAACTGTGCATGCGAGGAATCTAGGTTGCGTGCTCCTTATGAGAATCTAATGCCTGATGATCTGTCACTGTCTCCCATCATCCCCAGATAGGACCACCTAGTTGCAGGAAAACAAGCTCAGGGCTCCACTGATTCTACATTATGGTGAGTTGTATAATTATTTTGTTATATATTACAGCGTAATAATAATAGAAATAAAGTGCACAATAAATATAATGCACTTGAATCATCCCCAAACAAACCATTCCCCACTCAACCCCTACCCACCGTGGTCCATGGAAAAATTGTCATTCATGAAATCAGTCTCTGTGTCAAAACGGTTGGGGACAGCTGATGTAGTTTACATGGAATAACAAATCTGAATAATGTGACTCTGTCATGGAAACTTTAAAGACCTATAAGAGAGAGTGGTCTGAATAGAACTTGGGAAAGCTAAAACAAGTGATGATAATATCCTTGAAACTTTTGTTTGTGCCTTATGCTTGAACACTGTTTACTTGTGATTTCCAAAGACAGCTCTTATCTGAAATGTTTTCTAAACATTTGAGTCAGTCCTGAGTTGACTTCACTCTATTTCCCATCAATGTACAAATGCGTTACAGTACATGTAGATTAGTGAGGCATGGTGTGCTGAGTTTTAAGATATTCTGACTTGGCGCGGTGGCTCACCCCTGTAATCCCAGCACTTTGGGAGGCCGAGGCAGGCAGATCATGAGGTCAGGAGATCAAGACCATCCTGGCTAATATGGTGAAACCCCATCTCTACTAAAAATAGAAAAAAATAGCCAGGCGTGGTGGTGGGTGCCTGTAGTCCCAGCTACTCAGGAGGCTGAGGAAGGAGAATCATTTTAACCCAGGAGGCGGAGGTTGCAGTGAGCCAAGATCAAGCCACTGCACTCCAGCCTTGAGGACAGAGTGAGACTCCGTCTCAAAAAAATAAAAAAAGAAATTCCAAAATGCAGATATTTAAATTAAGAGCATTGATGCACTAAGGATGTTTAGCTAAACAATGGACCGCAGGGCTAAGTATTCTAAGCCTGTTGACTGATCATGACTTCACCCGAGAGCAAGGAGTCTAAATCAGTAGACAATTGAGTAGACAATTTAGTAGATAATTGATTGGAAAGGAAAAATGAAGAGTCTGATCTTTTCTATAGCTTGAAAAAATTAGTTTGGCTTTATAAAATTTTGACTTATACATAAATAATTTACTGATGTGAGGTACACATGTGGGTGCTTCACGGGCACATTCTATGCAAAATGGGTCTAACCCCAGTGGCCGCCAGCTCTGAGGGAGAAGTCTGCGGGCAGTAGGTTCTTCTCGCTTGGTGTTTGCAGAAACAGTGTCCAATCATCAAGGATGGCCATTCAGCCCCCAGCCTTCCCATGTGGTCCCTGCATGGCTCTGGGACCTACCTCTGGGTGTCAGATGTGCTGCATTGAAGAAAGTGGCTTTATTACAGTTAGTATTAATTCCTGTGACATGTATGGAAATGTGTGTGTGAGAGAGAGATGTCTGAGTGTACCTATGGATTTGAATATTGTTGATGCATTTCTAATCAGCTCGCTGGCTTCTGGTGGAGGGTGTCAAAGGTGTGGGTGGTCTGCTAGCTACTCAGTTCTCTGAGTAATTCTCTACCCACCCCACTACCCATCCCTGGGATGCATAGTCCAGAATACACAAAATTGGACTGAACATGTATGAAAGAGTTGTGACTCAAGCAAGGATTTTTGTTGTAGTGTTCTCTCTCTCTGTCTCTCTCTCCCTGTTTCTCTCTCTCTGCAGGTGTGTGAAAGAGAGATGAAAGAATATTGATGAAAGCAGCTACAGTGCTCATACTGCCCCATGCGCTACTTCCCAGCATGTATTAATAACGATAATCATACCAACAGAAATGGGACTGCATTTAATTGTTTCAGTAAAAGCAGTACCAAGTCATTGGGACACATATCCAGGAATTGCTGCTTTCCATTCTGTTTTCCTTTTGCTCTAAAGTTCTTTAACTCAAAAATTTGGATCATTGTAATATCAATTGGGCCTTTACTAAAGTATTTTAACTTGCTTTCTTAAAAACAGAACTGTAAAAAGCTACTGGAGAACAATAAAAACCCAATGATAAAGAAGAATGCCGAGTTGGAAGACCAGGGGTATTACTCCTGCGTGCATTTCCTTCATCATAATGGAAAACTATTTAACATCACCAAAACCTTCAATATAACAATCGTGGAAGGTAAGGGAAATCTTAGAATTGGGAAGAAACAGATGTATTTTAGTAAAATGGAATTTTTCCGTTCTTCAAAACTGTGTAGGAATTGAGAGTCCACTTAGTTGGGATTGTGACCACACCACTAGTTCAAATATAAGGGTTAAAATCTTCATTTTGGTGCTCCTCTACTTGGCTAAATAAACCTTTCTTTTTGGCAGGAAATGAAAATCTATATGAATAAACCTCACATGAGTCAGCTCTCTCTTATATATGAAATTTGAGTAGATTGTGGAATCTTTTGTTGTTGAATTTACATTTTCACTCCACAAGTATTTATTGACGATATCTATACTCAATAAACTATACTTAGCACAGGGAGGCAGGGAAGCAAGGAAATATGAGATGAAGTGAGCACTGTACTATTCAGAAGGGATTTGATTATAATCAGGAGAGGTAATAATCTAATGCCACCATATGAAAGAGCATCATCTGTGAGGCTGCAAGAGTGCAGGGGGAAGTTGGAGGAAGGACAGATGCAGGAGGCTCCCTTTGACCTGGGTCTTGGAAGGGGAGCCTCATGAAGCAGTGACCTGCTGGGGAAAGGGGTCTCGACTGGGAAAGTTAAAGAACATTGATGTGCTGGTGGGAGGGGAGGGATGCTGGACCCAGGCTGTGTGTGATGGAAGAATAGTATCCTGGGACATTAAAGGTATTTAATTAAACCTCACCCAGTGAAGATATTTGTCATAAGGCACAACCGATAATTGATCATCCAGTCCCTTCTTGGGAACTACCAAGGAAATGACCAAATCACACAGCAGTGTAGTCCAGATTTTAATATCTGATTGTTGAAGTCTTTTTTTTTTCCATTGAGTCCAAATATCCCTTCTCGTAGCTTCCAACCACTGATTTTGATTTGCCTTCAAGAATTTCACAGATTAAATCTGGCGCCTTCTTAAAATGACAGCTCCTTTCCTGATTTGAAGACAGGTGACTTATCCAGTCTAGACTTTTTTCCCCCATCATCCTGAGAAACTGGAAACTGTAACACTTGTGTGGGTGGCTAGTTCAACAAAATCTGTGGGCTCAAATTTGCTGCAGCCTTTGCTTTGGCAACGTCTTTCCTCTTCACTACAACCATGTAGCTATATACACCCACGTATTGCCACAGTAACAAATTACCCCAAGTTTAGGGTCTTCGGTAAAATCAAGGTTTTGGCAGAATGAATTGCTTTACTTCCAGAGGCTGTAGGGGAAAACATGTTTCTTTTTTTTTTTTTTTTTTTGAGACGGAGTCTAGCTCTGTCGCCCAGGCTGGAGTGCAGTGGTGCAATTTCTGCTCACTGCAAGCTCCGCCTCCTGAGTTCACGCCATTCTCCTGCCTCAGCCTCCTGAGTAACTGGGACTACAGACACCTGCCACCACGTCCAGCCAATTTTTGTGTTTTTTTAGTAGAGGCGAGGTTTCACCGTGTTAGCCAGGATGGTCTCAATCTCCTGACCTCATGATCTGCCCACCTCGGCCTCCCAAAGTGTTGAGATTATAGGGGTGAGCCACCGCGCCCAGCTGGAAAATGCATTTCTTTGCCTTTGCTTTCTCCAACTTCTAGAAGCCACCTGCATTTCTTGGCTTGTGCCACTTCATTTCAGAGCCAAACACATTCGCTTCCCTCACCCCATCTCCTTTTTGACTCTGACCTTTCTGTCTCCCTCTGGTGAGGACCTTGAGACGACATTGTGCCCACCTAGATAATCCAGAGTGATCCCCCTATCTCAAGATCCTTAATTTAATCACATCTAGAGGTTCCTTTTGCCATGTAACATATCATATTCACAGGAACTCGGGAGTAGGATGTGGGAAACTTCGGTGTCTATTATTTGGCCTACCACAGTCCAGAACCAGGGAAAACCATAACTGAATTTTTAAACTCAAGAACTTAAATTCTATGTATAATCATCTACCCTAAACTCTCCAAATTTTCTTTCCTGTATGTATTTTTCATATCGTATAAATCTGTGTTCCTTCGATGCTTTCAGAACCTGCACCCACTCTCCCACCATCTTTGCTTTCCGCCCATCAGCAGCTCTTTCCTTACCTCTTTGATGAAGCTGTAGGAATATCCATTATTAAAAGGGTACTTGCTATGGGCCAGGGACTATGCCAAGTACTGCAGTTGAATCATGTCATATAATCCTCACAACAGCTCTGTGAGGCTGTGGCCTTGGGTGAGTTCATTTCTTAGTTCCTCTCTGCCTCAGATTCCTCACTGTGAAATGGGATAGTAGTGGTTCATCCCTCACAGGGTTGGCTGAAGATGACTGAGTGAGTGTGTGTTCAGCTCTAGGATGGCTCCAGGGACAGCAAGAGTTCCACTGTAATGACCATCTCCCACTGCTGGGTTCCCAAACCTCACCTGCAGTACCAGCTATTCTTCTCCTATAATTGTCCATGTTATTTTCCTTGTCTTCTTGGAGAATGTCAACTGAGTCTCTCAGGACTCCACTCAAATGTCCCTCCTCCTCCATGACCCCATGGTCTCTTGTTTGTTTTTCTGATTGCTGTCAGAATTGCATTGCATGTGTGTCTCTGTCAATAACTTGAAAAGTTTCTGGAAAGGCTGACACTGAGTTCTGTTCCTCATCTTTGCATCTTGAATACCTACGATTGACACTTGGCACATAGAGGTGCTCATTACATGCCTGTTGTGTGCATCATTGAGACAGCAACAACTCCTTTGATGCCACATGCAGCAAGAAGTCTAGACACTTCACCATCCTGGCTATTTTTATTTGGATTTGGCTAAGTTTGCCACGAGTCTACAGAAATTAGAGCTTGGAGTTGGAGAGGACAGTCAGGAGGTGTTCTGACCCGTGTTGAGGACTGGGGGGATTCTGAGCTCCCACCTTCTCCAGGTTGTGTCTTTATTACAGTCCCCTTGCCTTCGCAGATGGAGATCTCTCAACTGCTACGTAGTGACTGCTGTAGTGGTGGAAAGGTGTGATACCTCTCCTCCCCATCCTAAGGGCCATGGCAATGCTCCTATAACAAAAAACAGATGAACAAGGGGCAAGCAAAACAGATTTATTTAATCAAAGTTTTATGTGACTTGGGACTCTTCAGAAAGGAAGATGCCAGGACCGGGTGTGGTGGCTCACGCCTGTAATCCTAGCACTTTTGGAGGCTGAGGTGGGCGGATCACCTGAGGCCAGGAGTTCAAGAGAGGCCTGGCCAACATGGCAAAACCCCATCTCTACTAAAAATACAAAAATTAGCTGGGCTTGGTGGCAGGGCACCTGTAATCCCAGCTACTTGGGAGGCTGAGGCAGGGAGAATTGCTTGAACCCAGGAGGTGGAGGTTGCAAGTGAGCCAAGATTGTGCCAGATGCACTCCAGCCTGGGTGACAGAGCGAGACTCGGTCGCAAAAGGAAAAAAACAAAAGGAAAGAAATGAATACTCCAAGACTCAGGAAAACCATTTTTTTCTTTTTAAATGCTTAGGTTCTAGAAACATGGACAGCCGTGTAGAAATGTGATCGGACAAGAGGGTATGACCTAATGCTAACCGACTGAGTGGGGAAACTCAGCAAGACCTGTCCACATTCTTCTTGGCCTCTCTGTTATATTTATTTTTCCTGGGTAGAGGGCAGAGGGTCTTAATACTTACTGTCAGACCAAAGAAGGCCAAAGAATTTATAGCCAGCTCCTAGACAGAAAGGCAGGAGAAGGTTAGAGTCATGCTTCTAGGTTCTATGGCTTACTTTGGGAAAAAGGATTCTAGTTTTTATGATCTGCCTTTGGGAAGAGGGAGTCTGGTTTCTAGGACTTGCTTTGGGGAGAATGGGGGAATGAAGCAGGAGGGCAGGAGAAGGTCAGAGACATCTTGGTTTTGAGGCTCCTTTGAGGCCTTCAAATGTGCTTTAAAGTACTCAGCCTGCCAAAACGCCATACTTTGGGCACTATTTTTGAAGCCCAGGAGTACCACTGCCTTCAGCTCGTGCTCGTGAATCACAGTCACCTGAATTCCCACTGGGCATCTGCCGCTTTCCTGGTCTCATGCTCTGGCTGATCGGGTGGTGTCTCCTCCTACTGCTGATGATCTCTATGCCGTGTTGACTCTGATAGCCTCCTAGGGAGACTGGTCACGTCAAGGGCATGAACTACGCTGTTGTCGTCCTTCTGTGACCTACATGGGACTGCGCCCTTCACTTTACACCAGTTGTGCAAACTCAAGGCTGATCTAGGTTTCCAGTGATATAATTTGAGTGTTAGTAGACAGCATCCTTTGCTAAAGATGTCCTTCACACTGCCCCTTCTCAAGTCTCCCATGTAAGTTTCTGCAGGAAAAAAATGGATCCAGAGAAAGGTAGTCAGTAGCAGTTTTCCGCCTCACACACAAATTGCCTCCTGCCCCTTTGTCTTTGAATTCAAGCCCACGTTGCTTCTTATTGTCAGACCCGAGAGTTGGTTCTTTCCCTGGATACATCTCAGCTCCTCCTGCCTGTCTGTCAGCATTCCAGGCTTGCCCAGAGACTCCGAATCCCAGGAGAACCCAGTCCTGACTCTCAACCCCGGGGTCCACTGTGCTGGTTTCATTCTCCTGTTCTTGCTCACATATCTGCCCACTGCATTCTCCACTGCTCACTCTGGCGCTGCACTTTCTGACAGGGCTCAGGGAGGTGTGGGAGCTGCAGGAGGGCTCCTGAGTCTCACTGTACTCCACTCAACCAGGCATTCTGCTTGCTGAGCGCCTGCAAGTCCCAGAGGGATGTTCTGGACCTTGCTTGGGAACCCCCCAAAGCAGTGGGGCTACTAGCAGGGAACAGTCCTGGTCATGAGGAAGGTTACCAATGCCGATATCAGGGCTGACAATAACTTAACTATGCACCAGTTTAAATCTATGACCACAGCTGCTCTGAGGGTTTGCAGTTGCCAGCTGCCTTAGGCAAGAGCCTGCTGGGTGGTGACTTACTTCCCAAGCATCACCAGATGGGGACTGATGGGGCAGAATTTATGTATGGTACTTCCAGTCAGGGTCAGAAGCCACTCAGGAGCAGCAGTAGACCTTGCCCTATAGGCGTGAACTTACCAGCAGGGCCAGGGCCCAGGTCAGGCTCCCAGGCACAATATTGAAGGGACACCGCTCTTAGCACCTTGCCAGGGAACGGTGGGCACCTAGAGTGAGGAATTTGCTTTTCTCAACCCGTCTTGTCTCTGCACCCTGTAAATCCATCACTGGCCAGCTGAGGAGGACAGATAGAGGGAATCGAGACAGGGCAGAAAGGCTCTTCCCAGTGATTTTGCATGGTCCAACTCTTGTATGTTTGATTGTCTGGGAGTCAGGCAGCAGTGGATGGGCATCTTCCTCTGCCTTTTAGTTAAAGTGAGCAGACGCTGCAGATTTGAGTGAGAGAAACCAGATGCAAGGTGCTTTCAACATCTCCGTCAGCATGGAGTTGATGGAGAATGAAGCAATAAACAATATGATCTGTGACCTTTAGTTAATGCAAATAGGACACAAGTGAACGTAAACCAGTAACTATTGGAATCTTTGTTACGTGAAATGAGCATATTATCATAGATGCTTATCTTAGAGAAGCTCAAGGCAACACTAATACATTTGTCTTTTCTTTTGTCACTTCTAGATCGCAGTAATATAGTTCCGGTTCTTCTTGGACCAAAGCTTAACCATGTTGCAGTGGAATTAGGTATATTTCAATATACATATATTCTGCATTTATAAGTAGGGGACATAATAGAGTCTTCCAAGGGTAAATACAATTCATTATTGAATGACACCGGATACACATTTCATATTTGCTGACTAATATTACAAAACTAAAAAAAGGTGGCATTTTTTGAATCTTGCCACTTTTAACCTGACTTAAAAGTGGCAGCATTTTAAAGTTCAGGAGACAGTGGAACTGCCTGTGGTCTGTAGACTAAGGTTTTCGTTGTGCTGTGTGTGACTTGTCTTTAACTGTCTCTGTGGTCATTTCTAAATATGAAAATTTAGGCTGGGCATGGTGGTTCACGCCTGTAATCCCAGCACTTTGGGAGGCTGAGGCAGGTGGATCACTTGAGGTCAGGAGTTTAAGACCAACCTGACCAGCATGGTAAAAATACGAAAATTAGCCAGGCATGGTGGCGTGCACCTGTAGTCCCAGCTGCTTAGGAGACTGAGGCAGGAGAATCTCTTGAACCCAGGAGGCGAGGTTTTAATGAGCTGAAATCACACCACTGCACTCCCGCCTGGGCAACAGAGCAAGACTCTATCTCAATAATAATAATAATAAATAAATAAATTCAGTGAGAACACTCTGGAGAGATGAGTCAAACTAATTTTGTGGTCTTAATGTTTGATTAATTGATTCACTTTGAATCAATTGACTGAATTGATTATGTATTTAGGGTTTGTCTAGATAGGTCTTAGGAATCAACATGTCCAATTGAGCAACTTCTTTCAAAAGAGAAAGGAAAGAAAGAAAAGAAGAAATTCACATATGCTAAATATGCTAAGCCAGGTATTGTGCTAGGTCATTGAAATATATTGTTGAATTAAATCCTCCAAGCAACACTGAAGCATGTGTTCTCATTTTATGAATTAAATAATTGAAGTGCAAAAAGGCTTAGTAACTTGTCTAAAGTTAAATCACTAAAAAGTGGCAAGTCTCTGTTGATTGCTTCCAAAGTCCACACCTTATAACCACAGCTGGAGTCACAGTGGTTTATATGACCACATGTGCCCAGTGCAGCTGGGGTCCTATACCATTTGTACATGAGGTTTACCTGCTTTATATTTTTATTTATTTCTGTCTTTGTCTTTATTATTTTTTTCTTCTACTCGGTGGGGCTTAGCTTGCACCTTTTGTCCTAGTTTGTTGACCTGAAGAGTTAGATAATTAATTTTAATTATCCTCTGGTAGAATATACATTCAAACTCCAAGTTTCCCTGTAAGCACTACCTTAACTGTTTCTCATATTTTCATTCTATTCAGTTTAAACCTTTCTTAAAATTTCCCTTGTGTTTCCTTTTTCCACCAAAAAAAATTGTGTTTCTTAATTTCCAAATATGTGGTGAACTTTCTAGTTATTGTCTGTTATTGATGTCCTGTTTAGATTCATTATAGTCCAAGATTATACACAGTGTCATTTCAACCTTTTGGAATTTGTAGTGACTTACTTAAGGCCCACAGTATGGTATACCTTGCTAAATGTTCCAAGTGCATTTGAAACAAAGGTATATTCTATAGGTTTTGGTTTTACTGTTCTTTAAATGTCAATTTGGTTAAGTTCGTTAATGGTGCTGTTCAAAAAATTTATATCCTTACTAGTCTTTTATCTGCTTGTTCTATGTGTTGCTGCAAGAGACGTGAATATCTCCAACTATTATGGTCAATGTTTCTCTATCTCCTTTATTTCTGTCAATTTTTGTTTTATATAGTTTGGAGCTATCTTATATGCATACACAGATTTGTGCCTGTTGAATTAACACATTTACCATTATGAAATATCTCTCTTTATCTATCGTAACACTTCCTCTCTCAATGTGTAGCTCTGTCATATGAAATAGTCACACAAGTTTTCTTTTGCTTGAAATTGGCATATTTGTCTTTTTTTTACATCCCTTTACTACTAACAATTTTTTTTGTTCTTTACATAAGTGTCTCTCATAAACTGCATGTATATGGATCTTTTTTGAAATCTGGTCAATATGGTGTTTAGTCCATTTGTATATTTAAAATTACTGTTACAGTTGGTATATCATATATGCATGATATAAAAATAGTCAATTTATTCTTTTTAAAATAAATTACACTTTGTTGAAAATGACCATATTTCCATCCACTTGTTTATCTTTTCCTCTATTTTCTTTCAAACAGTTATTTAGAGTTTTTATCTGCTAAATTCAGCATCTGTGGGTCTGCTTCTATTATCTATCTTTTCTATTGATTATCATGCACATTTTCTGTGTCTTTGTATGTCTCTTAACTTTTTATTGTTGTTGATCTTTGTGTATCAAACAATTAAGGTGAATACAGTTTGTGTGATTTTTTTCTTACAAGTAGGTAGCCTGAGAGATGAGTATCTCAGTTGACTCAGAATTGAGGTGACTGAGATGTAGGTATGTTAGATCCTATCTGTCTTCGTCTCTGATAGCTGGTTAGGGAGGGGGTGCTACAGTCATGTGTTTGTTGCAGGCCTTTTCTCTAATGAGACTTGCTCTCCTGATTACCATGAGACCGCAAGTGATATCATGCAGCCTCTACATCCTCTTATGCTGTCCGAGCGCTTAGCAGTAGTTCTGCAAGCCTGTGCAGCTGCTGAGAGCTTCACTGGATTTTCTTGTCTCTATGAGATGCTTTCTGTTTATTCCAAACCAAAGCAAATTCCTCCATGGAATGAAATGGCTACCTATCTCAGCTCACCCTAGAAAGGATCCTTCCTAAGTACACTTTTAGTTCAAAAATCTCTCTTTATTTTCTCTGCACTTTGATGTCTTTAATGTTTGCTTAATTTAATTTTTTGTGATTTATCCATTTGGTTTATCTAGAAGTCTTAGTGAGAGCATCGTCCTGATGCTACCTACTAAATTGTGTACTGAAAAGAAAGTACACTGATCACCCTAAGTTTTAATAGCTGATTAAAAAATAAATGTTTAAAAAGAAGCCAGATCATGTTTTGGTGATGACTTGTAATTGCTACCTATTTCTTCTGCTTTATATTTTTTTTTAATTTAAAACAAGGCATATTTATTCTGTTTCTGGGATGGAGCACCATGTTTTGCTTTAGGTTAACATACGTTCATTATATTGTTTTGAAACTTTTGAGAAACCGAGTTTCAAAAATCAGAACTTTAGTTGCCAACTTTTACCAGGAAAAGATGTAAGGCTCAACTGCTCTGCTTTGCTGAATGAAGAGGATGTAGTTTATTGGATGTTCGGGGAAGAAAATGGATTGGATCCTAATATACATGAAGAGAAAGAAATAAGAATTATGTATGTATGTATATATATGATATAACAATCATATATTATATATAACTTCATATTAAAAACACTGGGTGGCTAATGGGTATTTTGGGTAAGTTTAAATTATAATTATAATTATAATGGACGTATTTTATAATTATAATGGCCATACCCTAGGTGGATGGATTATGCAGAAATGTATTGCCAAGATCTGAGCTGGAAAAGAAGGTCCATGAGAAGGCCATGGAGGGTATTTAGCATCACCTTATAAAGTAGCACTTGGTCGGTCAGGATCTGATGCAGATGGGGATTTTACCTAGCTTCTTAGAAAAGGCCAGTTGCCTAAGCCAAGCTTTGTTTTTGTTTTGAAAAATTTGTTAAGTTGTTTATTTTTCTAATGTGCTAAAAAGGTTCAGGGTGGCATGCATATTGATGCTTAAATAAGCCTACCTTCTTCCATTAAGGAATGGTCAGACTTATAAAAAGAAAAAGACTAAACATATAGTCACTTAAGCTTTTCTGAATGACTTTGGGTCATACTGTAATTACTCACTATTATACTGATCCACTACTCAGGGTCTAGTGAGTGCTAAGCCTAAGTTGTCTAGCACCTTAGCAGCACTTGTTGAGTTTTTTCTTCTGCTTTTTACACATTTTTTTTGGTATATTCTTTGTTACCATGCTGGCAGCTCTACATTCTTGCTGACACTTGTCTACAAGCTCTTTACACCATAAAGTCTGACTTCTTGCCCAGGAGCAGGCATGTGATTCATGCCCGCTACATGTTGAATTCAGTTGAACTTTGTGGATCTCCTGCCATCATATCTCATCCTCAGCCACTGACCTCCCTTTGAGTTTTGTATTTCTCCCTTTGGATACTCTCTTCCTAATTTTTAGAGGGATAGAAAACCACAATGAATTTCTTAGAAATGCAGCTTAAGCTACAAAAGCAGGGAGGTCTTTCTTTGTAGTTGGCTGCACACACCTTTGATGTCATCTGCTTTGTCCTCTCAGTGGCCTCCTGTGTTTTACTTCTGGATGTCATTGGTTTTAGATGGTTGTTATTTCTGGATGGGTGACTTAGGAACAGAATTACATTCCAAAATGTACTTGAGGCAGTTGGAGGGTACAGTGGGGTTCTGTGTCTCAGGTCCTAGAGATACCTGTTGCTAGGAATGTGGGTATGTGGGGCCCATGTCTGGCTGTGTTGACTGGTGTAGCTATCACAGCCTGTCATTGGTGAGGGAAGTGGATGTCATGAGTGTTTACCTGACATCGACCACAGGACAACTTGAATCCTTTAAGGAAGAGAAAGAGAGCGTGCTGCCAGTGGCTGTCTCAAGTCATTTTCTGACACTCATGGAACAGCTTAACTGGCACCTCTCATGTGCCTGGGGGTGCCTGAGAACAGTGTTATGTTTTTTAATGCTGAACAAATTAAATCAGTTTATTAGATTCCATGGACAAATGTAATACAAATCTGTATCTATGCTAAACAACTTACAGCCTTGTCATAATTAGTGGGAACCACTCTGTGCAAAGAACTCAAGTTGTTAGGAAGAGAGAAGCAGAGAAAAATAATTGAGAGACAGAATATTTTCTCATATTTTCAACTTAGCCTCATGATCTTGCAGCCATTTAAACTCCAGGTAGTTGACAGCACCATTCCCAAACAGCCTCAGGAGGGCTGTTTCTGTCAATTCTGATGCTCCACAGAGGAGGGGAAGTTTACTGTAGTCCATGCTTTAAAAGTACTGACCAGAAAGGGAAGAAATAATGCAGGCAACATCACAGCTGCCTTCAAGCATTTTAAACACATAAATTCTCCTCTTGTGGGTAATGAACAAAGCCTACTGCTAAACTGTTTTCCCCTCTTACAGGACTTCAGAAGGCAAATGGCATGCTTCAAAAGTATTGAGAATTGAAAATATTGGTGAAAACAATCTAAACGTTTTATATAATTGCACTGTGGCCAGCACGGGAGGCACAGACACCAAAAGCTTCATCTTGGTAAGAAAAGGTGAGAAAGATTTCTTTTTGGAAGTTTTGAAACTTAGCTCACTGCTACTGAGAGACATCTCAAAGATGGCCACTTTCTCATTTTCCACACCAGAACCCAGCTCCTGAGAGGGGAAATCAGTGACCTCATGTCACAGGTATTCAGTAGCAGAGCTGGTGTTCAGCTCTGCCGGGCCCCTCTGTCTCATGGTGCCAAGCAGAAAATGAAAACAAAACTCATTCACTTGTTCTCACAGTCATATTCCACCCCAAGTGGAAATCGGGGGGCCTGAGGCTTGGAGAAACAGATGCTGAGAGTGAGGCTCACGGAGAGGCCATCAGGACAACACCTGCACCCAGCATTGCATCCAGAGCAGCCAGAGGGAAGTTTGCAGATCCGTGTGGGGTGAGGCTGGTGCATACTTGGTGTGACTGCTGCTCCAGCCTGCCTCAGCAGGGCACCAGGCTCAGGGGACTTGTGTGTGCTCATTCATTCGTTGCCCCCTGGACTTGGCAAGCAGGCCATTGACAGCCCTGATCCGCCGGCTCTTAAAGTTATTCAGTGCTCACCTGATGGAGGGCCCCAGGGTCGCCATCCCTCTCCTCCACCAAAGTAGCACAGCCCAGGGCCTTCAGCCCAGTAGCTGCTCAGAAATGGCTGTGACTGGAGCCAGAAAGCTGTAATTTCCAGTTGTCACTACTCATTCACTGTTCATTCCCAGGCTCCACCATCAACTCCCTGGATATGTAGGGAAAGGGCAAGATCTGCAAGAGAGAGAGAAAGGGAGAGAGACAGAGACTAACACACCCAGAGACAGACAGAGAGAGGGAGAGACAGACACCAAGAGAAGGGAAAGAGAGATACATGAAATGGAGGGACAGAGACAAACAGACAAGTCTAGAGAGATGAAGACAGAAATAGAGAGAGAAAGAGAGACAGAGACTCAGAGAGACAGAGAAATGAGAGAGACAGGGAGAGACACAGAGAGGAACAGAGAAAAGGGAGATAAAGAGGCAGAGACACGAAGGGATGCAAAGACAGAGAAATGAGAGCGAAACAGACAGCGACAGAGTAAGGGAGAGATACACACAGACACACACAAACATGCAGAGAGAGCCACACACACAGACTGGGCCTTGGCTTTGTGAGAAACAGAAGGAGTGGGACAGGAAGAGCACAAAGCCTGGAAACCCCCTCCACCTGGGCTATCCTGGTGCCCAGGGGCAGCTCCCCCAGCACACATGTTTTAGAGCCGCCTCTCTACCATATGCAGTCATAACAACAGCTCACATTCCACACATGTTAATTACATGACAGGATCTGGGTGCAGGTCCTCCCATGATCTCATCCAGTCTTAACGACAAGCTTTATAGAGGTGAAGAAACTTGCCCAGGGTCACACGGCAGGTGAAGGTATTGAAACTCAGACCTGATTAAATCTGAAATCTGTGTTCTTACCTTCTACAGGGCTTGTCGCCTGTGGTTTTCCGCCCCTGTGTGATTGCCTGCGCTGTGGTCCACTCACTTGCGTGGGAGCGGGGCTCAAATCTTGTTTTTGTTGGACCGTTGCCTGGCCAGGCTTTCCTGGGGCTTGCTTACCACCAGTCCCCTCTCCCCTCTTAGAACAGGGCAGGACTGTCCTATTCCTGCCCTAGACGCTTCTGCCCAGCCAATTCTCCTGCTGCTGCTCTCACAAATGTAGGCTTAGGAACTGGGGCTCACAACCCCCCATTATCCCAAGAGGAATTGTGTGCCAATGTGTGCGTGTCTGTGAAAATGTGTGGCACTTTATGACTATGCAGTCCTTTCAAAGGTACAGGAACCCCAGACCATTCAGAGTTCACTATTAAGCAACATTAGCCACTTACCTGAATCCTAAAGATAATGGGACGATACAGAAAGATAATTTCTAAAAATTGCATCTAGATGGCAAAAGTTTTAAGTATGTTTATACTTGTTGACCTAGAGATGCCCCCACCATTACAATGTATTTTAAGAAAAGAATTAAAAATATGGATAAATGCATATGCATTTGTGTGTATGTATATACATATATGCATGTATATCTACACATACATGTAAATATATGCACACATGTACATGCATATACATTTATATAAATATACATGTATACATTTATATTCTACATACAAAATGTACTGCAACTTTATGTCTACTTACTAAAAATTGCAATCAATCTAAACATTAGGTTATTATGAATTATAATTTTAACGACCTACTGAAATGCTCATAATATAATATTTGGAAATAACGAGTGATAACCATATGATCTCAGTTAAGTAAAAACTTTAAGAGACAAAGAAGAAAACCCAGTAGGAAATATTCTACCATGTCAACACAGCCTTCACCACATTGTGGTTGGTTGTTAAAAATTACTTTATTCTTTTATTCCTCTGTGTTATCTTAGATTGTCCATAATAACCATAAACGGAATCAATCTAGAAAATGTATTTTTTTTCCAAATGGCACTTTTATATAAAGAATTTGCTAAAATTCCAAGAGCTGTGTGCTGTATTAACTACTTTGTGTGTAATATTTCATTAAATCTTCCCCAAAGGAGAAGCCTTGTAAGTGAAGAAGAAACTGTTAGATTCGACTTTTTTCAGATAAAGGTACCAAGGTTTGGGGGCATTAATGATTTTTCCTACAAAACAAAATAATTGATGGAGCCTGGTTTCTAACCCAGACAAATGTCAATCCAGCCCTCTCTCTCTTCTCTCAAAACTATGCACCTCCACCCACTTGCTAAGGTTTCTGTGAGTCCCTATGTACTTCAGCCCAGTATCTCTTCACCGCAGAAATCTGATTTCCACAGGTATGGATAGAATACATTACTGTGTAATGTTTTCACTTCAGGTCTCTACATATCCTTGTACACATTTTTATTCTTTAAACATTTGAGTAGAAATATCGCTACTCCAGACTAAAGGCAGGAATGTGCAGTCACTCAGTGAATGTGTCAGCACTTGGGTTGGTAACTACTGCATTAATGTTAACAGTAAAAATGGACAAGCATATGATAATGGACAACACTTGTAAGATTTCTTGATTATTTCCTTTTCCTTTTTCTCTTTCTTTTCTAGCAGACATGGCTGATATCTCAGGCCACGTCTTCACAAAAGGAATGATCATAGCCATTTTGATCTTGGTGGCAGTAGTGTGTCTAGTGACTGTGTGCGTCATTTATAGAGTTGACTTGGTTCTATTTTATAGACATTTAATGAGAAGAGATGAAACATTAACAGGTAACACATATAATGCTGGGATTTCTTACCTTATGTTCTCATTAAGAAATCAAATAAATAGATGTTAATCTTCATCTTATTTTGATGATACTGTAGAATTAATCTGTGGGAGAGGTTTTCTAGGGGAAATATTGTTCTGCTTGTACCATCCATTATGAATGTTGTTTGTGTCTTCTTTTCTTGTGCTTACTTATGTGCTGCCCAAAATTGTTCTGATTGTCTTGTGTATGTATGCCATAGCCTCCTAAATGCCCTGGGAGATGCTCGGGCCCAGGAACTGTACATCTGTGTGTCCTTGTGCATGCATCACCTAGGTACCTTTATAGTACATACACTCAATAAAGTTGCTTTAAGTTGGATTGAATTGTCCTATCGCTTATTACTTCAGCCTGGCAAAGGAGGCTTACATAATGGACGTGTAAGAACCCCGAGCTGGCCAGGCGCGGTGGCTCACGCCTGTAATCCCAGCACTTTGAGAGGCCGAGGTGGGCAGATCACAAGGTCAGGAGATCAAGACCATCCTGGCTAACACAGTGAAACCCCATCTCTACTAAAAATACAAAAACATTAGCCAGATGTGGTGGCGGGCCCCTGTAGTCCCAGCTACTCGGGAGGCTGAGGCAGGAGAATGGCATGAACCTGGGAGGTAGAGCTTGGAGTGAGCCGAGATGGTGCCACTGCACTCCAGCGTGGTCAACAAAGCAAGACTCTGTCTCAAAAAAAAAAAAAAAAAAAAAAAAAAAAAAAAAAAAGAACCCCGAGCTGGAGTTGGAAGCCAAATGATCTGGGTTCTGGTCTCCTAGATCTGCCAGTTTTTATCTGCGACTATGTCAACCTGCTGGCTCCATTCCTCAGTTTCCTTATACGTAAAGGTGACTAGAAGTCCTCAAGTTTCCAGATAATTACTAATTTAAAGGAAGTCAGTCTAATTCATTGCACTTGATTTTGTTTTTGCGTATGTGTGTTTGCAGGAAAAAAACCTTCACACAGTTCAAAACCCAAAATGTCTATTAAATTATACTTCAGAACCCCCTCTTCCAGCCTGGTCCTGGATCTATGATTCCCAACCCTCACTGATAGTACATCTGATCAAATATAAATATAGATTCTTATTACACTCCTCCTTTTAAAGAGAACAAATCTTAGCTTAGTATGCACACTCTTTTCAACTTTGCTCTCTTATACCTTAGACACACTTGCATGTTACTTTATACAAAAGTCCCTCATTTTTTAGGGCCACACAGTATTTTATTTGTGTAGAGCTATGACTGTTTATTTAGTCTCCTTTTGATGGAATTTGGCTTGTTTCCAGTCTTTTGTTATTACAAAAATGCTGCAATGGACAGCTTTATACATTCATCGTTTCATATGTATGCAGTATGTCTGAAAGAAAAATTCTCCAAAATAGAGTTTCTAGAATACAAGAAGGAGACACGACCATTATTTTGCTAGATACTCTCAATTCACCCTCCCTACTGCCTTCAAAGGATGACAGCGACTTTTTTCCCATAACCTTACCCACAACCATTTGGAGTTGTGCCAATCTGATAGGTGAAAAGTTGTATCTAAGTGACATTTTAATTTGCATTTCTCTTACTATGCAAGAGTATCAGCAACTTTTCATTTGCATAAGACTCTGTTGTATTTCCTTTCTTAACATACCCATTCATATCTTTTGACTATTGTTCCATGAGGCGATGGCTTTATTTTGCATATTTATTTATAAGAGCTATTCATATTTTAGGGAGTTTAACCTATTATCTATAATATGAAATGCAAATATTTCCAGGCTGTAATTTGTCTTTTGACTTTGCTTATAGTGGTGTGCTATATAAAAGGCTTTTTGGAAAACATACTCAAATATATCTTTTATGCTTTCTAGATTTGGGGTCATAAGTAAAACAGCCTTCCTAACCTCAAGTTATACAGAAATTATGTAGTTCCTCTGAGATTTTTATAGGTTTAGTTTTCACATTTAGAACTTTAAGTTGAACAATATAAAGTTAGCAAAGTTAGTGAATTTAGCTTTGAGCCTGCCTGTGCACGTGTGATTTTGCTATGGTGAGAGATGGTGCTGCAACAAATGAGGAAATCTGTATTTGATGTTTTCTGAATGGTCTCTGCATAGACCATTAAATAGATATTGACTAGCTCTTCTCTTTCTGACTTTCTGGAGCTAAGATTTCTTTTTTTCTTCTCCAGTTGTGTTTGACATGGTTTGCAGGTAATTTGTTTAATTCACACTTCTTAACTGTCAATATGGCACAGAGACATTTAGAGACATGCTCTAAATAACTTCCATTAAATTATAGTCCACGAACAAATGCAGTCCGTGAAAAAGACAGAAATGGAGATATGAGTATGAAAATAAAAACTTTTTTCACAATTTAATACTGCTGCAGTATCTAAGAATGTGTTCAGTATTGGTTTGTGAAGGATTGGAAATGAAACTAATCAATCAACAACAAAAGGCGGCAAATTTAAATTAAAACATGGTCATTCACCAAGCATAGTTTGAGGAACATTTGTTTAACTTGCTCCTTGAAGTCCCAAATATCCATTTGAATTATAATTTCCTTTATAATTTTCATTTATGTTTGAACATAGAGAATAAAAACATTACCATTAGCTTTCAAATTCCTTTTTTTGAACACTTTACTTTCTCAATTCTCAAATCCACTAAACCTTTTACTTCCTGGATTTAAAATAAATTATAATAAAATTAGCAGATTTATATGAAAAGAATTGCTTAAAATAAAGAATTTGAAAGCAATTAACATTTGAAAAGCTAATTTTTCATAGGTAAGAGCAAAGCTATATTGCATGTAATATAAACCCATATTTGATGAAATTGTCTTCCCAGTTTATTGCAATTCATTACATCATAAGAAAATGATGCCTTTTAAAAAAGTGTCTCATTTAATTGTCTTACACGTTGGTGTCTGTTTTGTCACTGACACGGAGACAATCCTAGTGGAAGCACTACCTCTTACTTAATTAGTAGGTAGTTATATTTGATAGCAGTTTAAGAAAAGTATGTGGGGGACCTACTTACTGATTAATAGCTGGTTTTATTTTTACCAACATTTCATACCTTTGATATTTATGTAAGCCTGAAATTTTTACCAACATTTTTCCTCTTTCAATGCATGCAATTCTGCAAAGCAATTGCTTTAAATCGACAATAGGTTCTAACCCAAACTGCTGAACAGAATGCTGTAGGCAGAACTGAAGAAGCTTTTGCCAGAAGCAGAAAGTGTTGATTGGTGACCATGAGTGCTATGGAGGATGTCAGGCTGGGCTGTTGAGCATAAATGATGGCACCGTAAGAGACATAGATCTAGAATGGTTTTATCCTATTAGACTTTAATAAGGGATGCAATCATATGTAGCATTTAACTCAGTAGCAAATTCATTAATCCCAGTAATATACCATGCATAAATCTTACCTGTCTGCCATCAAAACAATTGTCATGGGATAAAGGTAGACCATTCCCCCACTGTTTTCCTTTTTTCTCTGCAGATCTCAATTAGAATCCATTGCATTTTTTAGGACCCAACTCAAAATTTCCTCCTTTCAGAAAGCATGTCCATCAGGATCACTCTTTATTCTCTGATCAAGTTATTTTGTCTGTGAGTTTTGTTAGTTTATTTTGTTGTTGTTGCTGTGCTATTTTTCTTCTGCTAATGTGTTGCCTGTAACTTTTTCCAAGTTGTTGCATGCATCTGCTTTGCTTTTAAAATAGATTGGATGAAGCTAGAAGAGAGAGTGGTATCATATTTTAATTACCCAGTTAGGAGCATGGTCTTTGTTATTTAGGAGACATTTCCTCCTGAATTTGTTCTGTTAGCCATCTGAGTACCACTCCATTGTCAGAAATTAAATAGGAGCAGATGTTATCATCAGTGAAAATCATCAATAGATCAGAAGTTTTCCTTTTGACATCTATATTCTATAATATTTAAAAATATCATAGCATGTTTTCCTCAATAGATCAGAAGTTTTCCTTTTGACATCTATATTCTATAATATTTAAAAATATCATAGCATGTTTTCCAATAGCATATTATTTCATTTACCTCTATTGTTTTCCCCCACATTCCAGTGTAAACTGCTCTGCTTCTCTCTTCACCTTCTTGGGAGTCTTTTTGAGCATAGAAATTGTGATGGTAGTAGGATTAAGTGATCTGAGTAAACCAGGGTGAGATTTTCTTTCCACTCCTGGAATGAGGGCACCTTTGGGCTCTTGCCCTTCTAAGGAACTTAAAGACTTAAGTTCCTTTGGTGCCCAGATCTATGGCTCATATGTCTCTTGATTCTTCTATGGTGTTAAGCAGTGGGATCTTAAAGTAGATGCTTAAAAACACATTGGGTAATTGGTTGCTTGGTTAGCATGGGAGGTTTAAATATAAACAACTTTATATGTAATTTTTCAATGAATCTATACTAATTACTTATGACAGTCACTTAAATTTGTACTTAAACAACATTTTACTTACACATGAATTAAAAGAGTCAATCTTACCTCCTAGATGGAAAAACATATGATGCTTTTGTGTCTTACTTAAAAGAATGCCGACCTGAAAATGGAGAGGAGCACACCTTTGCTGTGGAGATTTTGCCCAGGGTGTTGGAGAAACATTTTGGGTATAAGTTATGCATATTTGAAAGGGATGTAGTGCCTGGAGGAGGTAAGAGGGAATGCCAGACAGAAGAATATTTGAGATAGTTTCTTTTTAAAAAAGGAATGAGCTAGCCCCCAGATGGCTGTCCCATTTCCTTACAAACAAATGAATAAGGTCCTTTAAGCCAGAAATAACCAGGTGAGTCAACAATTGATAGTGAGAAAACAAACTACCGAGCTTCCAATAGTCTCTTCTCTTGGGCTGTGTTCTTTGTGCTTCATGGTTCTCTGAAACGTTGGGGAAAGGGAGAGGGCATTTCCTTTTCAGAACCGGGTCCAGAGCTGGCGTTATCATGAAGCGTTTATTTAGAAAGGACCCACGGTAAGACTATCTGTACCACAGCAGCAGTTCCAAATTTTACATGTGATGTGTGGACTAGTTAATCCTCACTAGTAACCCTTACTAGAAATAAACACAGGTTAATTATTACTAGAAAATGCACGGTTTTTATTGTGTTGATATTGGTGATGAAATTTAAGTGGAAAATACGAAAACTATAAAGGAAAAAATTAAAGGAAAGCAGTGATTCCCATCAGATCATAGCTATGAAATTCAATGTTTTTTAATTAATATAAGAATACAAACGGCCATAGTGTGTATATTAAAGCAAATTACAGTTAAATTTTTTTAAAATGAGTAACGTTTTTAGATTTTCTTTGAAGTCTTCCAGAACAAACATTTAAAATCTGGTGTCAAATTATTCTGGATACTGATGCTTAAAAAACAACAAATGTTTTATTATTACCATCATTAATTTATCAATCTAATATTTATTGGATACTATTCCTGTGCCAAGTTCTGAACTGGGCATGAAAGATGTAGCAGTGAGAAGGAAATAGTTGCATTTCCCCCCTCCACCATATTCCAATTTATAAAGGAAAATATTGCCAACTTACGCTACTGTTTAGTAATAAACAACTTATCAAAAAAATATACCAGATTATCAGATGCATACATTGTGGTATTTTTGGGTAACAGTTCTTTGCATCTAAGAAGGCATATTGTTACTGAGAAAGCATTTATTCTGGGCCATGTATCTATTTTATTATATTTTTGTTATTTTCTAGAGGTCTTTTTTGAAAATAGGTTTATTCTTAATTCATAAATAAAAATAATGATCAAATTTTCAGTTGTAATTAGGTTTGGTTAAACCTCTATTTGAGAACAGTGAGAGATCTAGAACAGGGATTGGCAATTTACCAGCCACAGGTTCCATCACACCTGCAACCCTTATTGAAACACAGCCACACACATTGGTTTACCTGTTACCTGAGTCTGCATTTGAGTGACAACAGAATTGAGTAGTTGTGACAAAGACAGTGTGACCTGCAAAGCCTTAACATGTTTACTACCTGGCCCTTTGCAGAAAAAGTTTGCCAACCCCTGGTCTAAAATAATGGATGGCTTTGTTTTGTTGTGCCTTTTTGTCTTTTAATCTTTAAATTCTGATTTTAGCATGCTCTTTCATGCTTGAGGAGAAGCAGGATAGTATAATAGGAAAATGTATTCCACTTGGGTTCAGATTCTGATTCTGCCACTTATTAGCTATGTGACTCTGGGCAGGTTACTCAACCACTCTGTGCTCGGGCTTCCTTGTCTGTTAAATGGCGGCGATAACAATATCTTCTCTGTAGGCTATTATGATGATTAAATTAGTTAATGTACAAAAAAATCATTTAAAATAAGGTATGGTACAGAATAAGTGCTAAGTAGATATTCATTATTATTGTTAGCTAGAGAGTTTTTAATAAGCATATAAAATTGAGAATGAATGGTTTGTCTGAAAGAAAAACTTATTAGTGAGGTTAGGAGTTAATATAAAATAGAACTGTGCAAAATGACTTTTATCTCATGTTTCCCCTTTCAGTTATCTTAAATTAATATGGGTTATCTTGCATTTTTCAGCTGTTGTTGATGAAATCCACTCACTGATAGAGAAAAGCCGAAGACTAATCATCGTCCTAAGTAAAAGTTATATGTCTAATGAGGTCAGGTATGAACTTGAAAGTGGACTTCATGAAGCATTGGTGGAAAGAAAAATTAAAGTAATCTTAATTGAATTTACACCTGCTACTGACTTCACATTCTTGCCCCAATCACTAAAGCTTTTGAAATCTCACAGAGTTCTGAAATGGAAGGCCGATAAGTCTCTTTCTTATAACTCAAGGTTCTGGAAGAATCTTCTTTACTTAATGCCTGCAAAAGCAGTCAAGCCAGGTAGAGACGAATCAGAAGTCTTGCCTGTTCTTTCAGAGTCTTAATCTTCAGAAACACTGAATGGCAAAAAGAACTCAAGATACTCTGGGGACTGAGAGTATGAACCTGTTCATAACAAAGGCTGTGACTCAAAATATTTAACTCTGTAAAAATCCTGTTCACAATTTGAAGATGAACTAGTCATTAGGTTGGTGGGAATAAGACTAAAGATTGCGCTGTGGGCTGTGGTCACGTGCTCCCAGAAGACCTGGAATTCAAAAGAAATGGAGTTCTTCTTTTTCTCCCTCTTTGATAACTGGATGCAGCTGCTCTTACTCAATCCTGTATACAGCAAGTGTGAAGCCGGGCGTGATGCAAAATAACCTATGCCCTACAGAAAGGGCGCATCTTTAAGAGTTTTAATACCAGTACTTAATTTGAATGAGGGGATTTTAAGTTCATGAAGAGGCATTTTCTAGGCACCAGTGGGTGAGGAGTAACTGAAATGCTGCTTTCACTCCCTAACATCATGGATCAGGTTGTGCATGGGATGTGGGAGGAGGGGCTGGTAGGGCTGCCTTCAGAGCTTGCAGGGCCTCTGCCTCAGGATGTATTTAATTTATCACAGCCACAGTTGCAGCCAACGGTTCTTGAAAGCTCATGTGGATTTATTTATGGGAACTTCTTAAAAGGACCCCAGAATAGATTTTTATCTGTCACAAGACACACAAATTCTAATTTAGCTAATTATCTGGGCCTTTCACTTTTGATGGTCTGAAACATTGGTAGATTTTGTGTGAATGTTTATATCAAAATGTTTGCCGGGTTGTATTAGCCATTGAATAGCAAAAATCTGATAGTTACCTGCTTGGTTTTTAAAAATTACATATTAAAAATGCCCTTAGCATGAAGGCAGTATGGTGTGCCAGTTAAGAGATGGGCTGTGCAACCCATCCTGAGCTCCAGTTCTGAGTTTGCTACTTACTTCTGTGGTCTCTGGAACCTTATCCAACCTCTTGGTGCCTCAGTTTCCTCGTCTGTGAAATTAGAATTTGTAATAATTGTACCTACCTCCCAGGGGTGACTAAGTGAATAAATATAAGTAAAGTACTTACAGTGGTTCCTGGCACAAACTCAGCACTCTCTCAGTGTTGCCATGACTATTTTTATTATCATTATTAATGATTACTTAGATCAATTATTTAGCGGTGGACTAATGGAAGCTACAGAGCAGGGAAGGGAAGCAGACCTAGGGAGGAAGGCAGTTTTGATTTGAGATTTGCACACATAGAGAAGCATATTGGAGAAGTTTATCCAGAGCAAAAGATATCTCTCCATTGAACATCTGCCTCTTTTGATGTTGGAAGACACATGTCTTACTCCCTAAAGGGAGCCCAGCACTGGGAGCCTTCTTGATGATCTCAAAAGTAATAGCTATTCAAGAAAATCACCAAGTAACTGTGAAACCGTGAGTTTGGAAGGCTGATTAGAACACATGGGAGCAACATGAATGTTCTACAAAAGTTTAAAGCAGTGACTGTTTCAAACAGATGTAGTAGATACTACTGAAAACCAAAGGAGAGTGAGATTGTGTAAGAATGTGATTTAATGTTTGTAGTGCTTACAATTTTGTGCACCAACTGGATGGCTGAAAAGGGTAAAATAATTTAATAGCTCATATTTTATGTGTGAAAACATATTAGTGAACATATATAATCAAAATAGATTTCATTGCTATTGCATAGTGTCTGATACATAGAATAATTTTGCTTTTCTCTTTTATTATACTTGCTTTAAAATACTTGAAATATATTTTGTATTAAATGCATTTCAAGTTAAATGTGTTAAATGTATACATTAGATGTGTGCTTTAAAATGCATAAAATACGTTGAAATACCTTAATGAATCATTAGTCTAATGCCTGTATTTTTGAAATGTCATGACGTCTTTTTCACTTACTTTAAGATTCCAATTCCTCGTTCTCATTGTAGACTCCTACCTGTTTAAATAGAATATGGGCCATTCAAAATGTACTCGTGCACCTCTCTCTTTTTAAATGTCAAATTGCCTTGCACCTACATTCTTGTTTCATACCTTCCATCCGGGAGCAAAATAATTCCCTTCTGTTTCTCACAAGCCACTCAATACTAAACACAGGGTCTTCACATGTCAGATAATTAATGGGCATATTTTAAAATTCTGGTTTAAACATCCCCAACCAGGACCAACAAATAACTTTTCAGGAATAAAACAGCTTTATTTTCCATGGTTCAGATGCTCTTAAACTGTGAAATCTATTTCAGAGAATCAGCACAACTACCTCTCTAGGGCATGTGAAGAAGCACCTCCCACATGTCTGTCATATCCTAGAAGGATTTACTCATTAGAGCTATATCCTCTCAAAGCAGAGAGAAGCCTTAGGCCCCATATATTCCAAACCCAGAAACTTGAGGCATGGTAACTCCAGGGTCCTGGCCACAGTCGCACACGAGCGGCCTGACCAGGTTGGCACAGGACGGCGTACGGCCTCCTCTTGGAGATGAGCATCTTGGAGGCTGCAGGCACTTTTCTGGCGCTAACAATTTAAACTAAGTGGGCCTAGGGCAGGGACCTGAGGAGAAGCAGGCTGCCTAGGACTGGCTCTGAGGAGGAAAAGAGAGTGAGAGGGATGTTCAGGATTCCTTATAAGCCGTTAAAAAATAAGCATTCAAGTTCAGTGCAGAATGAAAGAGCACACATGATGGAGAACATCTGCCCACTGTGTCCTCTGCTGAGATACAGGGAGTCGGAACCCCCACCATCTACTAGGCGCCCGGCCTGTGTTGAGGCAAATGACAGGCAGTTGGGTTTGCTGGGGCTCTCAGTGATGCGCAGAAAGGAGGCAGTTGTCCAAAGAGAGGACATTAGCAAAATCAGTTCCACAAACCAAGGTGAATCATAGCTGGAAATGCTCAGAGGAATTAACCTGTCACCTTGGTCTAAAGTTCTGCTGTGAGGGAGAGGACCCAGGGTTAGCAGAAGCCATCTGTCTGAATAGACGCTGCTCTGAGCAGTGCAACCTTAAGCATTACAATCTTCAAAGAGTGACCAAGCCACAGACCTAACAGGAAACTCATGGGCAGGCCTCAGGGCCTTCCAGCCCCACCTGCATGCCATGCTGATAGTGATCACAGTCCAGGCTGGGAGCTTAAGACCAACACCTAGATTTCTGTGTGAGGCTTTTGAAAATTTTTATCTCCTTCTAGCATATAACTCGCGGGTGCACAGACACACCTGGAGAATGCCATACCTCATTTACATGATTGCTACAATTTGATGTGTGTGCTTGATCATTAATAGTGAACATGTTAACTGACTTTCAAATAGTGGCTTAGGAGTCTTGGGGTTGTGACCCAGGGACCATCCTAGATGGTGGAATGGAAAATTGGGGAACATGGGAGCTGGGCTCCTGGATCTTCCCCTTCACCTCACTGTTCCCACCCCCTCCACATACCACAACTAGAGCCACACTGCTTTTATCTATGTTGTATGTTAAGGCCTTACATAACATTTTACTTAACAAATCAGAATATCTCTCAGGAGGTCATGGTTTAGATACAATGAATATAATTTTCTCTAGCCAGTTTAAACAGAAATCATTACAGAATTATTTAGAGAGATGAAGAAACGGACTTCTAGGCTCCTCTTCTAGGGATGTCTTCCAGAGTCATACGAAAAACCTGGGCTGCCAAGTAGAGCTGTTGATCTTGCCACAACCAGAAAGAAATCTGTGCAACCAGGAAGCTCTTGCTGCAGCTGCCAGCTCCAGAACTGGACAGGCTGAAGTCTAAGTTGACTAAAAGCTCTCTAATGTGGAATTGTTGGTTGAGAAGGCCAATTGCTTCTGTGCACCTAACTGCGAACACCACGAGCAACAGCTTTGAGTAGCAGTCTTAGCAGGAGGTGAGGCTGGGCACTGCTGTTCAAACATCAGCAGAAATGGCACTGCGGGTGCCACCTTCTGATGCAAGCCTTTTGCTTTAGATGTTCTCCAAGTGAACACTATTAAGATGAGAGATGAGACAATAGCAGAGCACAGAGGTCAGTAAGTCAATGCCTTAGGCTGAGAGTTTTCTCTAGAAGAACATTTGGCTCTGGTTACTTGCACATGGGCCTGAGTAGAAGCCATCTTGGTCATAGGGTGACCTTGGAAAGAAATAAACTAAGGCCACTTATACTGGGTTTTATACCACTTACAACCAGACTTAATATAGACAAATATAAACTTCAAAACATGCCTTAGAAACAATGCCCTCTATAACGAAATTGACTTTAGAATAATTATCACTCAAACAGCCTGTGAAAATGAATGAATGAACAAATGGCTTTTTAGAAATATGTGTAGCACAATAATTAACTTTAAAACTTTCAAGATTCTGTTACATTGTTTATTTCTATTCAATGATCATGTGCACTGTGTACAGAATGAAGTTAAAAGATGAATGAAGGTTTTACTAAGATATGACCCGTAACTGGCTTGCACTTTTTAACAAATATACATGAAATTAAGCATTTATTTGAGGACTGTCCTCTTGGAAGTAAGCATGTAAGTACATCACACACTTTCTATAATGATTTTTTGAATCAAACCACTTTTAAAATTCATCTTTAGAAACTCACAAACCAAGGTAGAAAATAGCCAATACCCTTACATTTTCATTCTTTAGTCATGTATTTTTGAAATTACCAAAGTCACTTGAGCTAAACTGATAAGTAATGGTGATAACCAAGTCAAAAACAAGGTGTGATGTTAAAGTTACATTTGTTTTCTGCAGTGAGTCGCAAACCAGTTACTGACTTTTCAAGTTGCTTCTCTTGATTTTCAGTGCTATCATATTATTACACTCAAATTGTGAAACTTAGAAAAAGTATGGCCAAGAGGGAATTCAAGCTTATAGTAAGTGAAGAGGCAAAAGGAGAGCACTTGGCTGCTTTAACTTTACCTTTTAAAATGTTTATTATGAAACATTTGAAACATACAAAGTAGAAGGAAATATGCAACAAATATTCATATATCTACAATCCACACTCAAAGACTGTTAACATTTTCCCATATTTAATTTATCCCTATCTTTTTTTCATACTGGATGTTTTTGTTATAGGTTTCTTGCATCGTGATGACATTACTTTTAAATACTTCTACGTGCATCTCCAGTAAATAGATGCTTATCTTCAAAATCACAATTGTCAACATTTAACAAAATTAACAATCATTTTCTAACACTAAAATTGTCTGTCTTTGGCCATCTTCAGGTTGACTGCTAAGTTCTTTTGACTCTACTGTAGTATTTTTGATCATTTCCTAATTTTGTTGTTGTGATTTTCTGATATGGGAAGGTGTTCTACACTTGTTCTGTTCTTAGTTCCAGACAAAGCCATTTCTCTAAGGAGCCATGGTTCCTTTCAGTGAGAAATTGTTTTTAGAGACCACGATTTGGGTCTAACAGTTGCACACTCTTAACTCAATGTTTCTAGGCTTTCTAAGTAGATATAACAAGGAAATACATATACATCCATTAAATGAATTCTAAATTCATACTGAAAAGTCCAATTTAAATTTAGGACCACAGGTTTTACTTAGCCTCATCAATTTTACATTGGAAACACTGCCATGCAGAAAATTCCAGCTCCCAATGGCATCAACATAATTGTTAATTTGCTTTATCCCACAATGTACATACATCCGATATGCATATATCTCAAAGAATTATAATACCAACACATCCATTAATATTTTGTTTCCTAAAAACAGTTGAAAACATTTTTGTACCATTTTATCCCTTGAGAATATTTCACTATAATATAGAGTCATCATTGTATTCTAAAGTTATTTGAAATTATTCCTCTTATTGTGTTTTTGTCAGTTAAACATATTTATTTGTTTTGTTTTGATTTTTAGGAATTGATTTTTAAAATTTTATTTTGTTTTATAATAGGGCAAAAACGTTTTTCAAAATGATATTGGTTTATCCTTCTATATTTTTATATAAGTAAATATTCATGCATTTTTTTCTTATCACCTCTCACAGATAAATGGCAGATATTATATACAATGTCTCCCCTTGATTTTACCACTTGATAATATATTCTACAGATCACTCCATAATTGTACGTGGAACTATTTCTGACAAATACTTTTTTGTACAGATATGTGGTATACCATTGTGTGGCTATACCATGGTTTATTCAACCAGTCCCAAATATTTCCAGTCTTCTGCTCTTACAATTTATGTTACAAGAAGTCTTATGCATGCATATTTCATGCTTTTTCCCTAGAATATTTTTGGGATATTAGACATAGGATTGCTGGGTCAAAGGGTAATACATATGTAATTTTGCTCCATATTGCCCAATTCATCTTTTAGGGGTTGTAACATTTTGTATTCTTACCACCAGTGTCTAGGAGTGCTTGTCCCTTAGCTTTGGCCCATTTCTCTATAGAGATTTTGATCTCTTTCATTGCCATTGTGAGAAGGTTTTTACATGTTAGACATATTAAGACTTTATGATGTAAATTGCAATTGTTTTCCAGTTTTTTTGTTTTGTTTTTTGTTTTTTGTTTTTTGCTTTCAGTATTTATTCATTCCCAGATTTTAAAAGAATTAATCCATTCTTTCAATACTGATATGGACTCATTTTTCACTTTAAATCTTCAATCCATTTGGAATTTATTATGGTGTTTAGTCTGAGAAATTGATCCATTGCATTGTTTTCATATGTCTGTGTATTTATCACAACATCACCTCTTAAAATGGTCATTTTTTACCCACTAATATAAGATACCCATTTAATGTCTATTCAATTTCCATATCCTATTAGACCTAGTTCTGGACCATCTATTCCGTTCCATTGGTCAGTGTGTTTTAAATTGACACATAATAATTGTACATATTTATGGGGTACACTGTGATATTTTGATACATATATACATTATTAAAACTGAAATCAGGGTATTTGGCATATCCATCACGTGATACATTTATCATGTCTTTGTGATCAGGACATTTAAAACCCTCTCTTCTAGCTATTTTAAAATATATAATACCATCATGTTAACCATAGTCATCCTACGTGCAATGGAACCCCAAAATTTACCCCTCCTAACTGTACTTTTGTATCTATTAACCAATTTCTCCCTCTCCCTCTGCTTCCCAGCCTGTGGTAACTACTATCCTAACTCTCTACTTCTATGTCATCAACTTCTTTAGATTTCATGTATGAGTGAGATAATGTGGTATTCATCTTTCTGTGCCTGACTTATTTCATTTAACATAATGTCCTCCAGGCTTATACATGTGGCAAATGACAGGATTTCTTTTTGTTAATTGGATAAATAATATTTTATTGTGTATACATACTTCGTTTTCTTTATGCATTCATTCACTGATAGACACTTAGATTGATTCCATATCTTGGCCATTGCAAATACTGTTGCAATAAACATGAGAGTGCAGATATCTGTTTAACACACTGATTTCATTTCATTGGGGGGATATATACTCAGCAGTGGGATTGCTGAATTATACGGTAGGTCTATTTTTCAATTATTTGAGGAATCTTAATACTACTTTCCATAATGGCTGTAATAATTTACATTCCTACCAATAGTAAATAAGTTTCCCTTTCTCCACTTTTGTACCAGCATTTGTTATTTTTTATCTCTTTGATAATTGCCATTTTAATTGAGGTGAGTTTATATCTCTTTGTAGTTTTGACTTGCATTTTCCTAATAATTAGTGATATTAAACATTTTTTTCATATACCTGTTGACCATTTGTATGTCTTCTTTTGAGACATAGCTATTCAGATATTTTCTCCAATTTACCAGTATTAATTCTAATCCATGAACATGGAACACCTTTCCAATATTTTTTGTGGTCTTCAATTTTTTAAATCAATGTTTTATAGTTTTAAGTGTGGAGATTTTTCACCTGCTTGGCTAAATTATTGCTAAGAATTTTATTTCTTTTGTAGCTGTTGTAAATGGGATTGTTTTCTTGATTCCTTTATCAGACAGTTTGCTATTTGGGCATAAAAATGTTACTGATTTTTGTATGTTGATTTCATGTCCTGCAACTCTACTGAATTTATTAGTTCTCACCATGTTTTAGTGGATTCTTTGGGGTTTTCTATACACATTATCATGCGGTCTATAAACAGGGATAATTTCATTTCTTCCTTTCGAGTTTTGATGCCTTTTACTTATTTCTCTTGCTTGTTTACACTGGCTAGGACTTCCAGTACTATATTGCATAGAAGTGGTGAAAGTGGACATCCTTATCTCGTTCCAGATCTTAGAGGAAAAGTTTTCAATTTTTTCGCATCTAGTATGATATTAGTTGTGGGTTTTTATATATGGTTTTTATTGCATTGATGTGGGTTTTATATATGGCTTTTATTGCATTGACATACCTACACCTTCTGTTCCCAATTTGTTGAGAGATTACTATGAAGGAATGTTAAATTTTGTCAAATGCTTTTTCAGCATCTGTTGGAATGATCATACAGTTTCTGTCCTTCATTCTGTCAATGTGATACATCATGTTTATTGATTTGCATATGTTGAAACATCCTCACATTCCTGGATTAAATCCCACTTGATGATGGTGAAAAATCTTTTTAATGTGCCGTTGAACTCAGATTGCTAGTATTTTGTTGAGGATTTTTGCATTTATTATATCAGGAATATTGGCTGTAGTTTTCCTTTTTCGTTGTGTCCTTGTCTGATTTTGGTATAAAGGTAATGCTTGCCTTGTAGAATGAGTTTGAAGGTATTCCCTTCTCTTCAATTTTTAAAGAATAGTTTTAGTAGAATTGGTGTTAGTTATTCTTTAAATGTTTCATAGGATTCAGTAATGAAGCTATCAGCTCCTGGGCTTTTCTTTGATGGAAGACTTTTTACTGATTTAATATTATTATTTGTTACTGATGTCTTCAGGTTTTCTGTTTCTTCATGGTAGGTTATATGTGTCCAGAAATGTGTCCATTTTTTCTAGTTTGTCCCATTTGTTGGCATATAATTGTTCACAATAGCCTTTTAGGATCCTTTGTATTTCTGTGATATCGGTTGTAGCATTTCCTTTTTTGTCTCTGATTTTATTTATTCTAGTTTTCTCTACTTTTTTTCTTAGTCTGACTAAATAGATGTAACAGACATTTCCAGACCATTCCACTCAACGGCTGCAGAATATAGATTCTTCTCAGCTGCACATGGGACATTCTCTGGATAGATTTTATAGTAAGTCACAAAACAAGTCTTAAAAAATTTAAGAAGATTAAAATCATTTCAAATATCTTTTCTGAGTACAATGGTATAAAACTAGAAATCAATACAAGAGAATTTTCAAAAACTTTACAAACACATGGAAACTAAACAACATGTTTAGTGTTTTTTTTAAAAAAAAAAAAAACATAAATGAGTGTTTATTTTTGTTCAAAACCTTTTCTGCAACTTTGGAGGTGATCATATAGTTTTTCTCCATAGAGAATGTTAATGTTTTCATAATATCAAACCAACTTTGCAGTTCTGGGATAAACACCACTTCATCCTAATGAATTTTAAAAATATGTATTTTATGTGCTAGTATTTTATTTAGGACTTTGTGTATATGCTTCTAAGCAAGATTGGTCTGTAGCTGTGTGTATGTGTGCAAAATCTTTGTCCTTATTAAATATTAGTAGACAGTTAAAAATCCTTACATATTTAAGAAAACTCTCTACTATGAAAGGCCAAGATTAACAAGTAACAAAATGGAATTTGGAGGAAATGGAGATAAGCCAAAGGAAAACCATACTTAAAGAACAAACTTGAATATTTTCAGAGAGACAAGAAAATATATTACTTCAGAGCATAATAAAAATAACTTGGAAATTAAAAATGAATTAACTAAAGTGGAAAAGACAGTATCAGGTTTGGAAAATGATGAAGTGTTACCCAGAATGTAAAACAAGGAGCTAAATAAATAAAAATAGAGAAAAAAAATGGAAGAATTTGCAAATTAGTCTAAATTAAAGTAATAGAATATCTATAAAATGACAATAAACAGACACTTTAAAATGAGAATAAAAACAAAAATAATATTTTTGGAAATAAGAAATTATCTCAAAATAGAATGATATGAAGTTTCAGATTGAAAGGGCCCACCAATTAATTACTCAGCAAAATGGAGACAGAAATGCCTTAACATTTGGGAGAAAATGGCATTATCTCCTAAATTTCTCTACTGAGTCAAACAATTATTCAACTATGAGGATAAAATAGATATTTTCAGACATGTAAGGCCTCAAGATATTTCCTGCCATGTCTCTTTGTCTCAGATCTCCTGGAAGAAGTGGTCTTCCATAAAGAGAACATATAGTACTTCGTGCTTTAGAGAAACAGAATCCAGCTAAGGAAAATGGTGGAAGGCATCTCCAGATCTCCAGACTCATGATAAATGGAAATCCAATGCTGGAAATTGTGCATTTGCTGTATTTAAGCAGAAGAGCACGTTCCAGGTAGATGGCTTTTAGGAAGGAGATTTCCTAATATGTTGAATGCATTGAAAATGCATTAATGTGAGAAAGCATTAATTGTCCACTAGAAATACATTTCTAGTGGAGAATTTGAAAACATATTAATGAACGACATAAAGAAATTTAACTAAATGAATACAAATAATTGTTTTTTGTACTATTCACGGACAGATAATGAATAACAATAGAATTTAATTTGGAAAATGCAAGCGTGAAGGGGATCATTGAAAATTTGTTAGGATTAATGTAAGGTTCTTTTGTGACGAAGTGAATGTTGGAATTTGAGTATTTTGGAAAGTAAGTTGGAGGATAGGAGGTAATTGCCAAGGGAGTAGGATGCTTTCAATTGGGAATATGGAGGCATAGCAATTATTAGCAATGACAAGTCTAGGTTATGATTACAGGAATAAATAGTGACGTAAGGATGGAATACAAGAGCTTTGGAGGAGAGGAAGTCAAAGAACTGAGAGAGGGAGTCATTAAACGGATCATCTATATCAATGCTAATACCAAGAATCGAAACAGGAAGAGTTCTGGTAAGAGTAAGAGTTAGCCCAGAACTAAACTCTTCAGGGAATAAAGCAGAGTGACCCAGGGCTTTGTGGATGACTGCAGCAAGGAGGGATACTGGGAGGGATAGCCCGAGGACATGATATTTGAAGCTGGGGGTTCTTAGGGAGGAGGGCGGTGCAATGGTTGGAAACCAATGGTACCTGGAGTCGGGGAGGGAAAACAACCACCATGTAAGTGAGCTGTTAGAGAAACTATGTCCCAAGGGGAGAGTCGAGCAGCAGGAGATGGGGACAGAGGATTGACAGTCTCGGGAAGAGTATGAAAATATTAGAACTCATCGCCTTCACCATCTATACCTAAGGTTTAAAAAAAAAATAATGAAAATTCAGTGAATTCTCTGGAGAAGCCGTCCTTCAGTCCTCAGGTTGGCTAAGAGCTCCTGTCCTGTGGCCTGCTGTGCATTTCTTTGTCTAGCATTACCATATAAGAAGAGACCTTTAGAGGTTCCGCTCCCTCAACTCAACTGTTAACCCTTGAAGGGTTACCATAATATCAGACCAACTTTGCAGTTCTGGGATAAACACCACTTCTATCTTTGGTAGAAATGACAAGCTGGAGAGAGAAAAATTATGTTTCCAGGGAAGATTATAGCATACGTGTTATTAGATCGCAACCCTGACCATTAATTGTTTTTGAGTTTTTATTATTTTCCTAAAATTTGGATTGAATCCCCAGTGAAACAGTTTTCACCACGTATCTCTCATATCTTTATTTCTTCCAAGAAAAACAAAAGCATACAGCTTCAAAAACTAGAGATAATTCAACAAGCAATGGAAGTTATACAAATCAGTGACTTGACTGGGATCTATCTAGGAATGAGCTTTCCTTGGGAAGCCAAGGAATGAAGGATGCCTATTATTCTAACCTAAGCAGAGTTTGATCATCAATGCTTCCGTGGGAAGATTTTTGATCAAAGAGGGGAGAAAAGAGAGAAGAAAAATAGCTCAGAGTAGTGTGAGCTATCTGAGGTATGCAAAATTTATTAGGCCCAGAAAGATATGAGTATGTGACTTCAGCCATGCTCCCCACCTCCCACCCCCAACTGCACTCATGCCTAGGGCAATTGTTTAAAGTCATTTTGCTTCTGACTAGCTACCTCACTCGTTATCTTCAGGTTCTTGAACATTGTGAGACAGATACCATGGATAGCCAATCAATACCTTACGTTATTTTAATGTAATTCTTGCTAAACAACTTAGAAACTGCCTCCTATTTTCTTTTAAAAATCTACTTATGACTGCTGCTAATCAGAGTATATATTCAGAACAACTTGAATCTATGGTCCCACAATGTGATCCTCAAGGGCTGCCCAAATAAAGTATTTACTTATATTAATTATGACTCAGCACGTTTTTAGGTCAACCAGCAAAAGATCTTGCAGGTAGAAGATGGATAGTATATGTTTCTTGGATTAGATTCATGACTATGCACTATAATTATTTCTCTCTCAAAAATATGAATCGTTGGAAGTCAAAAAAGTGTTTTATTTCTCCTTGAACCATATTTCTGAGAAAATAATAGGTACGCACAACATGATTTGAAACATAAATTCACCAAATGGACTCATTTGCATTTCATCCAGGAATTTATCTCAAGTGAAATAGAATTCATTTGTCCAATGGTAACAGGATAACATGTTTTTCCATCATCTATTGCTGTCTAACAAACTACCCCAAAATTTAGTGACTTAAACATAACATAATGACTTAAACTTAACAATGTATTATTTTTCACAATGCTGCAATCTGGGTTGGGCTCAGCTGAGCTGTTCTTCTCTGTGTCACATCTGCTGGAGCTGTTCACTCACATGCTTGAAGCTGGGTTGGTTAGAACATCTGGGGCCTGGCCAAGCATCTCTTTCTCTCCTGTTCTCACAACCTGCCTAGCTTAGACTTCTTTACAGTAAGGTGATCTCAGGATATTTGGGCTTGTTACCTGGTGTCTGGCTCCCAAAAGAGGAATTGGAAGCTGAAGATCTTTTAAGAACCGGTCTGCAACTGGCAACAGTGTCACTTCCATTGTGTTCTTTTCATCAAAAGCAAATCACAAAGTCAGGCTACATTCAAGGACAGAGAAACTACATTTTATCTGTTGATGTGAGAAACAAAATGCACATGGAAGTAAATGGCTTTGTGAGGAGGTGGTGAAAGAATTGATGGCAGCTTGGACACTAGCTCCACAATGTCTACAGCAAGACTTTCCATTTCCTGTAAGCCCTGTTCAAACTATTAAAGTGATCAAATTCACTTTAGGAGACAACTAAATAACTGAAATAGTTTGTATATTAGTTCCTGCACAAATCTCACATGAAATTGTAATTTCCAGTGTTGGAGGTGGGGCATGGTGGGAGGTGATCTGATCACTGGGGTCAGGTTTCTTATGATGGTTTAGCACCATCCCCTTGGTGTTGTCCACACGACAGTGAGTGAGATCTGGTAGTTTAAAAGTGGGTTGCATCCACCCCTGTCTTGCACCTGCTTTCACCATGTGATGTGACTGCTCTCTTTTTGCCTTCTGCCAAGATTGAAAGCTTCCTAAGGCTTCCCCAAGAACAGATGCCACTCTGCTTTCTGTACGGCCTATGGAACCATGAGCCAATTAAACCACTTTTCTTAGAAATTACCCAGTCTTGGGTATTTCTTTATAGTAATGCAAGCATGGCCTAATACAATAACTTTAGATGCAGTTTTGAGGTCTGCATCAAGATCTCTGAAACTTCACAAGGACAGCTTCCAAACCTCCATTCACTTGAATATAGTTCCATTCAATGGTTATTGAACACTTACCAAAAACAACACCTTATTATTAGCCTTTTTGATTCGTTCAACCTCATTTCTCCAAAACTTCCCAGGTCTCCTGCCCTTGTTCTTATTACTGAGCCTGTTGCCACATGACATTGTAAGCCTGAAGCATCACGTGCCTGGAGTGTCTGTTTCACCGCTTCTTGTTACCACTCTTGGAATAGGCGTGGAACAAACCCTCATCGTCTCGGAATCCTAGGTAGACTCATGACCAGTAGTAAATACATTCTGGGGGCTCCTTTCTGTCTACAGTTACTAATTCTTCTTGTATCCTCCTACCCTCGCCTCAGGTAAACACTTATTTTGCTTTCATGCCAAAGTAAATTTAGTTTTCATTTGAATTTCATGTTATTCTCTATATATGTGTAGAAGCAGCCTGGAACTTTGATGTGCTCAGCTGTGCCAGCCTAACCTTTATTAGAATACTGGACTCTTGATGGAGGATGTTATCTAGACTTAACCAAGATGGTTTCTAGACAAAACTCATTATGATTATTGTGGTCTCAGAGTGTTCGAAGTATTAAATGGTTTCAGTTGCTCTAGCAAAGGAACAATGGAGTTTTCAATTATATGTTATATTCTGAAACCGCCTCTCAATAGGAACAGAAAAACCCCAGTAACTTTAGACATTAAACGTATTTTCCTTTGCGTATCAATAAATTATTTCTTTATAAAATTGGTGTTGGAGAGGTAATTTTTCTTTTTCAAAATTAGAAAGTTAATCACAAAATAGGCTTTAGTGTTGATCTCAAAGGTCACACTTTTGGAGGCTGGTTTTACAAGAAGAAAAACAAAACCCACAGTTGAGAAATTGAGTTGAGTTAATATTCTTCACAGGAAATTCCTGTAAAGGAAACCAGCTTACTCACTCTTTCAACTAAACCCAACCACAAACTTTATCTTGTCAAGGAGGTTGGTCAGAGAAGAGTTTAGATGCTTCTTCTTCAGAGCATTTCCTACGGAAAGAGGTAGTTTACTTGATTTTCCTCTGTATGACCATCCATTTCACAATGTCAATGGTCATTTACAAAATAAGGTTTTCCTTTTTCATCCAGTTATAACCCATTATTTTTGAGCTGATGCGAGTTACGTGGCTACTGTGTCTTCTCCAGGTATCTCTCTGGATAGGAAGAAATATAGTAGAACCCTTCGAAAACGGATATTCTCACGTATTTTCCTTCAGATACAAAAGCCAGCAGTCACTGAAATAAGGACTTGAAGTTCCTTCCTCTTTTTTTTATGTCTTAAGAGCAGGAAATAAAGGTAAGAGAGAGGTACTTTTTTTTTTCCCCCACTAGATTTCCTAACCAGAAAATATAAGTTGGGAAAAGAGTTTAAATAATTTAAAAAATGAATTGCTAACACAATTACTTTTCAAGAACTATTTTAGAATAACAAATGGGTTATTTACTAACAGAATTTTCATCTCCATATATATGGAGTCTTCACTAAAAAAAGAGGTGGTTATAAAATAAACCTGTTTATAGTGCTTTGAGCATTTTACAGGAAGGGCTAAGAGCAGAGAGATTCAAGATGTTTGCCAAATTTGAATGCCCATTTAAGCTTAACTGTGACATCTTTGATGGCAGGCACTATGGCTTCATTTTCTGTTATCCCTAGACAATGGGGTCTGAAGCCACCACGGACCATCTGAGAATCATAATGATACCAGTTGAATTAAATACTGTCACTATTACACGAGACCAAATCTCTGTCTGCAGGTGTTCTCTGTGTAAAGTGGTTTAAGTCTGCCTTTGATGGTGATATTTCTCTCCCTGGTCCTCAGACCCCTGTTGACACTGCTTTCTCCAGCACTTTCCTCTCTCTTCCCCGTTTCCCACCACAAAGTTCTGTGGGGAAAGTTTAGTTCATTATTTCTCCCAGAGACAGCTGAAGGTGTAGCCTTGACAACTGAAAGAGAAATCTTCATCCTCTGACAAAAGATATGTGAGTCTCCAAAAACGCATCTAGAAAATAACTGAAGAGATTCTGTAGATTCTCCCAGCGCTGTTAGACTCTCAGTTCCTTCTGTGAAGGACAGCGTATGGTGATGGGGAAATCAGAAGCTTTGAGACCCTCTATACCTAGTTATGAATCCCCCTGCTAATACTTACCAGGTATGTGATTATCATTGAGAATGGACACTGCCATTCCAAGCAATGTGAGCCTTGGTTGTCCACCTGTAATACAAGAAGGACAGCGCTCCGCTTCACTTTACAGAAAGTAAGTGAGGGCCACATTATTTTATTCCCATAAGCAGAGTCTGAGGCTTGATTTGGCTTAAGTTGTCCAGTGCTCAATAAATGATGTCCTCTGCATTTGTGTGGCTCCTTCCGATTCAGGGAAGCATGTTAGTGACGGCAGCATGGAAGATGTCACTTAGATATTAGATGGCCTTCAAAAGGTAGATATTAACAAGCAAGCCACACAGTGTGGGCGCATTGTCCCGCATAAATGAGACTTCCAGACTGGGCTTGGGCTCACATCGGTCAGTTGCCCACAATGCTGGCAACAGCTACTGTGACTCAGCACTGACCCACCTCCCCAAGCTCTGTGCTTATCCCTGAGCAGGACTTCCCAAAGATGTCTCCTGGATGAGCATGGTGGCTCTGACGCTTGTTTATAATGTAGGTTCCATTGTTCTTCTCCTTGAGAATCTGATTTAATAAGTCCTCGGGAAGCCCAAAATCTGCATTTGTAATTAGTGTTTCATGTGACTATTATAATCAAGATGATTTGAGAAGCACTGTCCCAGAGTGAAAGCTGAAGCCTGAAATCAGCCCCAGGCAGCCAGAGGGCTGAGGCCAGTGCGTGGGTGGGTGTATCCTAGGCAGTAACTGTCATCTCAAGGTTGGCAGAAATTCCTGAGGGCTGGAGGCTGCTGGGCATCGTGGTAACTAATTTGCGATAGGCTTGGACATTTGGACATAAATTGCAAGATGGTACAGCTGGAATGATCTTAGCAATCATCTGGTCTTATGATTTACAAGTCAGGAGCTTTTTTAAAAATTACAAATATCCTGACTTACACATCAGAAATTCTGATTCCTTCATTCTAAGGTGGAGGAACTACTGATACAGTCCAGACATTTTATTTTGCAGGTAAGAAAGCTGAAGTGCAGAAAGAGACCACGTGATTTAACTGGAGTCACACAGTAAGTGAATTGCCATAGTAGATTGCAATGTGTTTGCTCTGACGACTCTGGAAGTGTTTATCATTTCTGAAAAACTGAGCAGAGATCATGTTTCAGAAATCGTATCTCCTGACCCTAGGAGAGTGCCAAAGGAATAATTTTCGCTCTTTAGGAGCTCCCAATCTAGTGGGAGGACAAGGTGTAAGGAACAACTCATCTACTGCAGCACGGTTAAATCCTGAACAAGTCATTACTGAGCTCCTGTTATTAGCACCATTCCTGGAGAGAGGCTGCAGGACTCAGAAAGACACACTCAGTTCCTGCTGGGATGGAACTTATATTCTAGTTGGGGAGAAGTTTTAGGAATAAGATATTTTCAGACAATAATGTGTGCTAAGACAGAAGTCATCGAAAATGAGAAGCAAGAGAGGTGGTTGTTGGCAAGAAGGGAGGGAGGGGCTTCTTTATCCAGGCGGTCAGGGAACGACTCTCCAAGGAAGAATTCAGAGATAAGACATGAGAGAGCCAAACGCTACAGGGTTTGTCCATGGTGCTCTGGAATCTGTGCTTCATCACATGGGTGGTGGGAGCTGGTGGCGTCTTGGGCATGGAAATGAGATGCTCAGGCTTGCTTCTTAGGAAGATGTGTCTGGTGGTGGAGCTGGAGGACTGTTCTTTCAGAGACGTTGTGGACAAGGGAAAGGCAAGTGGGGAGACCATATATACAAAGTAGTATGTGCAAACATTCTCAAATTTTATCAGTAGGAGCTATATCTCTAGATTTCCTAACCGTGAAAAATCTGGCATTTTTATTCAACATGCGTCATTTTTTTCAGGAAAAGTTAAACATAACTCTTTCCAAATTACTCATGGAAATATACATGCTAGGTGAGCACATCAGACAAAAAAGATTAATGAGGGGAAAATGGCATTAAAAGAACACACTGCATAGAGCCTAGGGATATCGGGAGCTTAAGATGATTTGTAAGAAATGACACAATTGAAACCCAATTGGAAATACCCACGTAAGTTTGAGGCAAGTGAAGGCCGGTTTGGGTAGGACCTGCCCTTTCAAAGCTTCCTGTGTAAGTTGCACTTTGGTCACTGGTCCTGATTTCTTCATTTCCCATTTCTTGATTGACAGAAATGAAGGGGATATGCAGGGCAGAGTTCTGAATCTCAAAACACTCCTCTAGCAATGGAATGAAGTTATTGGAGTGATGACAGGAACACGGGAGAACAATGCTCTATTTGGGCTGGATATTTCTTTGGCTTGTCTCAGGAGAGAGAACTAAAGGATTTAATATTTCAGGTAGGGATTTTCACTTTTCATCTTAGCACTGTGGGTCTGTGGTCAAACGTAAAGTGATGGATAACCTGATATATCAGCAGCATGATATATTAATAAACAACCTTTCCATCCTACTGCTAAAAAGGGACTGAGAGGAGAATTATTGGGGTGAACAGCTTTCAGCTGATACCAAGCATTGACTAGGTACCCTGTTACTGTAATTGAGTGTTCAGTGAGAGCAGCTGAAGAGGGATGAGCCAGGGTTCTACCGTCTTTTCCAGGAAACCAGGGCTGCTGCTGGTGATACTGGAGTCCACTGGGAGGGAATTAGAACAGGCACTTCCTTTCCCCTACAAAATGGACAGTGAAGAAGAAAGACACACAAGGAAGCTGAATCTCTTGTTAAATCAAGCACTAGATGTAAATGTAAGCTAGAATTCCATTTTCTAATGTGTTTCCATGTTGTTCTGTTTATTATGATTTTTAGGTTGTTCCACAAAAAAACTCCTTTGGACATATTCTACAAGAAGTGAAGAGGAATTTATCTTATTTTGTGATTTACCAGAGCCACAGAAATCACATTTCTGCCACAGAAGTCGACTCTCACCAACACAAGTCCCTGAGCACCTGCCCCTTATGGGTAGTAAGGACCTATCTGATGTTCAATGGTACCGACAACCTCCGAATGGAGACCCATTAGAGGGCATTAGGAAAAGCTATCCTCACATCATTCAGGACAAATGCACCCTTCGTTTTTTGACCCCAGGGGTGAATAATACTGGGTCATATATTTGTAGACCCAAGATGATTAAGTATGTTCCAAATGCATTTCTATCTGAAAACATTTCCAAGTCTTCTATTATCTAGACAAAATGTCTATGTTCACAGGATCTTGTTAATTTCCTAGGAGCCCCTACGATGTAGCCTGTTGTGTCAAGATGATTTTAGAAGTTAAGCCCCAGTCAAATGCATCCTGTGAGAATTCTGCATCACATAAGCAAGACCTGCTTCTTGGGAGCACTGGCTCTATTTCTTGCCCCAGTCTCAGCTGCCAAAGTGATGCACAAAGTCCAGAGGTAACCTGGTACAAGGTAAGAGTGAATTCTCTAAAATTAATGTAAGAGCATTGTTTTCACGGTATCATCTTCATGGGTTTTTTTCATGGAAAACCGTGTTTGAGAATCTGGGGTCTACAGCTTCTCAAAAACTGGTCCTGTGCCTCTGCAGGAGATCTGACTTTCTAAAATAATTGTGTCCCCTGGGAAGCCACAGAGCTTGATATTCTAATTATTAGAGGCATCCTTTTGATCAACACTAGAAAAACTTCTAAAATGCAAGTATACTACACATGAGGTTAGACATAAACCTACTAACATCTGCTAATGTAGGAAGATAGGTTCACTCATTTTCACTGTCTTCGGAAAACAACAGGCATTGCAAAGGGGAAGGGAGCATCCAACACATAAGTCTTGAAGGGTTTGTGAAAGATAGGGAGCCTGAAATACATTTCCAAAAGGACAGCTCTTGGAGGACAGTTAGGACAAATCCAAGGTGGACCTCAGTGACAGATGTCTTGCACAGGTGAGATGATGGAAAGCAGTACAGTGCTAAGAGAAAAAGGGAACAAGAGCAAGTTTCACAATGACTTTGAGCTATGAACCACAGGTACGTGAACTCCCATAACAGAAGAACTTCATATTTCCATCCTGTTTTAGAGTGTTTCCAAGTGCTACCAGATAACGAAATGCTGCCTAACCATCTCCTCCAACAGGGCCCCCTGTCAGTTGACTCTTGGGTGGTGGAATCCAGGAATAGAATCTAAATCGCTTCCTACAATTGCGATAACTATTTGAAGTCCAATAATTTGTCTTCAAAATTATGCACAATTTTGTATTCAACCTCATAATATATGTGTTTGTTAATATAAAAATATCATTCTAAATTGCTACTGATTAAAGTCAGAAAGATGAGTTATGTTTATTTAATGGTTTAATGCATCCCAAATTTTAACAATGAGAGTCTCCTGGAGATACAGTTACCATGGTATGAGGAGACATTTCCCCACTTGATTCCTGAGACTCCATGCTAATAGGAGGACAGATGTTATCACATCCTTTACAGAAATAAATATACAGGGAGGACGAATGGCATGGGGTATGGTCTCACATTTGTGTTTTTATATGACACTGAAAGAATGCTGGTCTCAATAAAACCCTATTTTCAGAAACATTCATTTCATAACCTCTAAAATGAGGTTAGTAAGAAGAGCCAATAGTTTTGTTCATTATTTTCACTTCTCTCTCAAGAACAAAACTTCCTTTAATTCAAAATATCTGTCATCCAGGATGGCAGCTGTCTTGTCTTGGTGGGCTGTTCTCAGGCCAGTAAAGCAGTCCTGTCCCCATTATTTCAGATGAAAATGTGCTTGGCTTTTCAATGATCATACACCTGAAGTGAATACTTTTCAGGCGAGCACAAGTTGCATAATAGTTTCCAGCTATCTGCAAATATTGCTTTTATAAACTAAACCCTAAAACTGCATGACATTCACAAAAGGAAGCTCTGTTTCACTTCCCTGGGGCTTTGAGTGCAAATGTCAACAGGTGTTTCATGGTGGACAGGCAGCTACCCTAAGAATAGGTGAACAATGGCTGTTATTAAAATTGTACCTCTGACACAGATTTGAACAGGTCCTGGTTTTGTGAATTACACATATGTGATTGTGCACTCACACACATACAGTGCATACACAAGCACATAGTAGCCTGGAAATCACAGACCTATTGGCAGTAGTACATCACTGAAAGTGATGGCATTAGGCAGGAAAAAACACCTACTGCCTTTTTCCTTCATGCTAACCCCCAGATTCTCAGGTGGTGGGTGGATCATACGTATGACCCATCTCTGAATAGAAGAAGCTGACACTGGCTGAGAGAATGAAAACATGGCTTTATTGAATTCAAATGAAACTGCTGACCGGGGATATACCCATCAGATATGCAGAGTATACAACTGAAATAAATCCCTGGGCTTGGAGTCTCTGGAGCATTCCACAATATTTTTCATTGACAAATTAAAAACAGGCTTGCAGACTGTTTTGAAAAGCTAATTAACACATACATCACCTTGCTTATTTTTTGTGGACAGGCATTTGAAACTTACCTCTTAGTTATTTTGAAATGTGCAATACAATATTATTGGCTATAGTTATCTTGCTATGAAATATGTCTGAAAACTTATTCCTCCTATCTATCTGAAACTTTGTACTCTTTGACCAGTATTTCCCTATTCACCCTCTTCTCCCCACCAACCAAGCCCCCACTAATCATCATTCTACTCTCTACTTCTATGAGTTCAACTTTTTAAAGTTCTATATATGAGTGAGATATTGCAGCTTTTCTCTTTCTGTGTCTGGCTTATTTCACTTAGCATAGTTTTCCAAGTTTATTCGTGTTTGTCCCACATGATGGAATTTCCTTTTGTAAAGGCTAAATAGTATTTCATTGTGTACGTGTACCACATTTTCTTTGTTCATTCCTCTGCTGATGGACACTGAGGTTGATTCCATATCTTGGCTACTGTGAATAGTGCTGCAGTAAGCATAGGAGCGTAGTTAACCCTTTGCCGTATTGATTTCAATCTCTTTGGATATGTACCCGAAAGTGGGATTGCTGAATCATATGGTAGTTCTATTTTTAGTTTTTTTTTTTTTTTTTTTTTGAGACGGAGTCTCGCTCTGTTGCCCAGGCTGGAGTGCAGTGACGCAATCTCGGCTCACTGCAAGCTCCATCTCCCGGGTTCCCGCCATTCTCCTGCCTCAGCCTCCCGAGTAGCTGGGACTACAGGCGCCCGCCACCACGCCCGGCTAGTTTTTTGTATTTTTAGTAGAGACGGGGTTTCACCGTGTTAGCCAGGATGGTCTCGATCTCCTGACCTCGTGATCCGCCCGTCTCGGCCTCCCAAAGTGCTGGGATTACAGGCTTGAGCCACCGCGCCCGGCCTATTTTTAGTTTTTATTGATGAGCCTTCATAGAGTTTCTCATAATGGCTGTACTGATTTACATTAGTACCAACAGTGCGTAACAGATTTTTTTTTTTTTTTTTTGTAAAAGCCACTCTAACAAGTGTGAAGTGATATGTCATTGTGGTTTCAATTTGTGTTTCTCTGATTATTAGTGATACTCAGATTTTTTCATATAGTTATTGGCCATTTGCATCCTTTCTTTTGAGAACTACCTTTTCAGATCTCTTGCCTATTTTTAAAATGGGCTATTTGTTTTCTTGCTAATGCAGTGTTTGATTTCCTTATATATTCTTGATATTAACTCCTTATCAGATATATGGCTTGTAAATATTTTCCCCATTTGGTGGGTTGTCTCTTTACTCCATTGATTGTTTCCTTTGCTATGCAGAAGCTTTTTAATTTTATGCTATATCATTTGTCTATTTTTGTTTTTGTTGCCTGTGCTTTCAAGGTCATATTCAAAAAAATATTTGTCCACAACAATGCTGTAGAGCTTTCCCTCTATGTTTTCTTTTAGAAGTTTTACAACTTTAGTTCTTATATTTAATTCTTTAATCGATTTTGAATTGATGGATCATATGTGCTATGAGATACAATTTCATTCTTCTCCCTGTGGATAACCAGTTTTCCTAACATCATTTATTGGAGAGATAATCCTTTCCCCGTGGTGTGTTCTTGGCATGTTTTTTTTTTTTTTTTTTTTTAATCTATTAACTGTAAATGTGTAGGTTTCTTTCTGGGCTATCATATTCCATTTGTTGATGTGTCTGTTTTTATGCCAGTACCATGCTGTTTTGATTTAAATGGCTTTGCAATATATTTTGGAATCAGGGAGTGTGAAACATCTAGCTTTGTTCTTTTTGCTCAAGATTGTTTTGGTTATTTGGGGTCTTTTGTAGTTCCATATGAATTTAAGGGTAGTTTTTTGTATTTCTGTAAAAAATAACAACATTGTGATAGGGTTGGTTTTGAATGCGTATATCACTTTGAGTAGTAAGGACATTTTCTCAATATTAATTCTTCTGATCTATGGACACAGGATACCTTTATATTTATTTGTGTTTTCTTCCATTCCTTTTGTTAGTTTATTTTTATTTTTATTTTTTTTTTTATCATTTTCAGTATATAGGTCTTTTACCTTCTTGGTTAAATTTATATCCAACTATTTTACTATTTTGGTTCCTATGGCAAGTGGGCTTGTTTACTTAATTTCCTTTTCTGCAGACAGTTCATTATCAGTACAGGGAAACACTACTGATTTTTATATGTTGATTTTATGTCCTGCGATTTTAGTGAATTCTTTTATCACTTCTAACGGTTTTTTGGTGGAGTCTTTAGAGTTTTCTACAGATGAAATCATGTCATCAACAAATACAGACAATTTTACTTGTTTTTCTATTAAAATGCTTTTTATTTCTTTCTCTTGCCTAATTGCTCTGGCTAGGACTTCCAGTACTATGATGAAAAGCGGTGGTAAGAATGCACATTCTTATTTTGTTAATCTGATCTTAGAGGAAAAGATTTCAACTTTTCACAATTGAATATGACATTAGCTATGGATTTGTCATATATGGCCTTTATGGTATTGAGGTACATTCCCTCTCTGCTTAATTGGTTGAGGGTTTTTACATGAAGCGTGTTAAATTTTGTCAAATGATTTTTCTGCATCTATTGAGATATGGTTTTTATCTTTCATTTTATTAATGTAGTCTACCATACTTATTGATTTGTGTGTATTGAATTGCATCCCAGGGATAAATCCCACTTGATCATGGTGAATGATTCTTTTAATGTATGGTTGAATTTGGTTTGCTAATATTTTGTTGTGGATTTTTGCATCTGTATTTTTCAGGGATACTGGCCTGTAATTTTCTTGTCCCTTTTCTGGCTTTGGTATCAGTGTGATGCTTGCTTCATAAAATTAGCTTGGAAGTTTTATTACTGATTGTTTTTCTACTAAAGACTCCTTATTCATTATTGGTCTGTTTAGATTTTCTATTTCTTTATGATCTTGGTAGGTTGTATGTGTCTAGGAATACAGCTATTTCTTTTAAGTTATTCATTTTATTGGCATATAATTGTTCATAGTAGTTTCTTATAATCCTTTGTATTTTTGTGATATTGATTGTAATGTCTCCTCTCTCATTTCTGATTTTATCTATTTGAGTTTTCTCTTTTTCCTTAGTCTAGTTAAGAGTTTGTTGATTTTGTTTTTAGTTTTTTCAATAAACCAACTCTTAGTTCTATTCATTTTTCCTATTGTTTTTCTCATCTCTATTTCATTTATTTCTGCTTTTATCTTTGTTATTTCCTTTCTTCTGCAAACTTTGGGCTTGATTTATTACCCTTTTTCTAACATCTTTTGGTGTATCAGTAGATTTTTTATTTGAAATCTTTCCTGTGTTTTGATACAGACATTCATTGCTATACATTTCCCTCAGGACTGCTTTTGCTGCATCCCACATGTTTTAGTACATTGTGTTTTGACTTTTGTTTGTCTCAAGTTATTTTTTAACTTCCTTTTTATTTCTCCTTTATCCCATTGGTTGTTTAGGC